>NC_082660.1:129017386-130476552 GCF_028023285.1 Balaenoptera ricei | reverse complement strand
TGGTCCAAACATTTGTGGGATAAAAAAAATAGGCATCAATTGAACCAAGATGATGATAACAAGAATCAAATATTAAATACTTCAACTTTATATCCTATTGTCATTACCTTTGGTCTCCTGCTCCTTTTCATCACCTAATCCTTCCTCATCCGTTGCTTTCCCTAACGTTTCAGCATTCCTCTTTAGTTTCCTTCTTCGGTTCTTCAAACCCTTTAAAATTATGTTGACTTTCCTTCGTAAAGGATTGGCCCATGTGCTGCAATATTAAAAGTTCAAAGTGAAACCTTACTTCTCAACAGTGACAGAACAATAACAATGGTGGGTTATAAGGAAAAGGCTATTTGCTCACATAACTCTTTACACATTCCCACCTAATTGTTTAATTCCAGATTTAATAACTCTGATAGAAAGTATTACACTTGGCTCAATCACATTTATCATTGTAACCATAATTATTATTCTATATAGCATTATTTTGATCATTGGATCCTCTGCAACAGGAATGCCGTCCTACTTCCCTCTGCTGACATCAATGTTACCCACCCTTCAAGATCCAGCTTATATGTTATTTGTCTAGATAGCCTTCTCTTTCACTCTTAGCCTATAGGGATCCCTCTCTCTTATGAACTTCAAAACTAAATAGTAATAGTTCACATTACATGATCATCTACAGTTTTACAATTTCGCACTCACACTCATTATTGCTATCATTGGGTATTCAATCCTGTTCTTCCTTGCATTTGTGTGGACAGTGGATGGAGGTGGGTACTTGAGAGCCTCTCACAGGCCAAGAACTTGGCCAGGTGCTTTACATAGTTTATCTTATTTAATCCTCACGACAGCCCTATAAGGTGCAAATGATTAAACTGGGGCTTAAAGAGGTAAGATAACTCATCCAAGGTCATACATCGCTAGTAAATGGAGGTGTTACTAGTATTTGAACCTATGTCTGTCTGACTCAAGTACAGATGTTTTCTATTAGACAACACTGCAGCATTAGCAAATAATGACTAATAACGGCAGGTATGATAGAATTCCTGCATGCCAAGGCCTGTGTATAAGTACTTCATGTGCATGATCTTATTTAGTTAATGAGGCAGGTACTATTTCTATCATTTCCATTTTTCATACAGGGAAATTGAGGCACTGAGAAGGAAGGTAATTTGCCCAAGGTCACCAGACTACTCAGTACTGGAGGCAGGATTCAAATCCAGACCTGCTTAAATCTAAAGCACAATCTCTTACCCACTACGCTATTGTAGTCTATTTTGTCTATCGTTGTCTTATTTTTCCCCTCAGAGCTTGGAAATAACTTCAGGCTAGAGCTTTACCTTGTAACTTCATATATCCCACAGAGCCTGGTAACCCAGTGAGGACTCAGGAAATGTTAGTTGATATTTATGTTTACAGAGCTTTCACTTTCTAAATACCTAAAAACAATCCAAGGAAAAGAAACAGGAATGCCCAAAGCAGAGGTAAGGATGGAAATCCAAAAGAGAAAGAAAGAGAGAAAGATTTGCATATAAGATTATGAAGAGGTAATGACAGATACATATTCCTATCCTCAGCTCAATGCTAGATAGCGTACAGAAGAGGATACCTGGCCCTGACAGTGCTACTTAGCTATACAGAGCAGCGGGTTCTGTGCATGTGGGGCCCAAAGATAGAAAATCCTGACTTTGACATGATGACTCTGAAGGTAATACTCACTTTTCTCCCCTAAAACTACATTACTGGGTTGTCACTGAGCTCCATTAGCTAAGGCAGATATAGAGCAAATAAACACCTTTTTCTCAATTGATCATAAAAAGTCTCCAGGCATAAATGAAACAGTGGGTGAAGGCCAAAAATACATTTATATGATTTACCTATGGTCTATTTACATTGCAGTGCTGTTAACTGCAGTCTCAAAAACAAAAACAAAAAAAACCTGAAACAACTGCATAGTTCTCAGTCCCCTGGGGCTACATGTGTTTCAGAATGCAGAATATTTTGGATTTTAGAAAGATAATATGACATGATATACTGCATATTACATGACACTCTCATGGGGTCTGGGGCAGCATCTCATGATCAAACAGTAATATTTCTACAACAAAATATATGAATATTCACTCTAAGCATTAAATAATGACTAGAAAGTGTCTCAGGTCAGGTCAGATCAGGTTTTGCTGCCAAATGAGTTAGGAAAAAAGTTTTAGGTTTGCAGAACTTCTTGAATTTCAGAATTTTAGATAAGAAATTAGGGACTTATACTTTTTTCCAATGCTGTGACTTCAATATATCTTACTTCACATAATTAAAATGACTATGTTTTCTTTACCCACAGGTTTTATTTTAAATTTAATGTACATTTCCCCTTAATTAACAAAGAAAAATGCAACACAGCCTTATTATTTTAAAACTCACTGCACTGGTTTAGGTTGCAGAGGACTTAATATTAGGTTCAACCTTCTAACATTACTGAGATCCAAAGTTACATTTTCTACCCAATATCTAATGAGAATGCTCAAGGGGGAAAGTAAGGGTGAGATTATTTGTTCAGTGTCCTAGAGGTGATTTTCTTCTTTTCATATAAAATGTCATATATTGTCACCAGCATACTCACACTTGAAATATACAGATCAGCTTATCCAATACTCATTCACTCACTGACACATCTGCTCATTTATGAAATTAACGCTATTCTAAATAGTGAGACATAAAGATGAGTAAGACATGGGACCTGCCCTCAAAGGAGCTTAAAACTTAGAAGGGAAGGCAGATACATAGGCTGATAATTATGTCACATTGAGATAATCCAAGTAGAGGTAAGCAGAGGTTGGTAGAAGACAAACAGGAAGAAGCCTGACCCGATCTGGGCAGTAGGTTTGGGGTAAGCTTCCTAGAGGAGGTGACATCTAATATGAGGCCTGCATTCTGGGTGGAGTGAGCCATATAAAGAAGAGTGGAGATGGGGAGATATATGAGAGCATTTCTATCAGTGGGTAGGTACACTGTGTGAAAAGCTCAGAGTCGCAAGGCAGCAAGTTGTTTGTAAGCATCAAGTAGAAGAGTGTGGCTGGAAACACTAAGTAGGCCCACTGGGAATTTCTAGTGATACATATCTATACAGTTGTGAGGCTTTTTTTTTTTCCTCTAGGAATTCCCAGAAGCCTAGATGTAGAAGCAGAGAAGTGGTGTGGATTCAATTTCAATGAAGCAAAGGAGCTGGAAAGACTGTATTAATGTAACAGGCAATAGGATCCAGGGTATATAAAGAAATCAGATGATGTCAAAAAGGTAGAAGACCAGGGGAAAAGAGAGTGTTAAAGAGTCTGAAGGTCTCAATGAAAACAGAGGTAGCAAAAGTAAAGAAAGGAAAAACCTAGAAAACAAGGCACTCCCCTGCTCCATGGTCAAAGAGTAGGATTTTGAAGTTTAAGATTTCAGAGACTCATAGGTTCAATTTTTGATGAATGACAAGGTTCAGGATATGGGCACAAAAATGGGTGGCCAATGCAGAGTGCAGGCAAGAGTCCTCAGAATTGAGTACATCAGGGAAGTCTAAGGCTATGGGCTTAGATGGCTCATAACATGGACAGCGAGGCTATCCAGGAAGATGATCAGATGGAGAACACAACACCTAGCAAGTGCCTAAACCAAGTAGGAGCTCAATAAAGATATGCAGAAAGAATGAATGAATAAACGGTTGAACTGGAGAATCTAGTGCAATTCCAAATGGGCTGTGTACCAGATTCATTTCGGGTGCTTTAAAAATATAAATTTCAGGACCAAACCTCAGACTTACAAAATCGGAATCTCTTGGGTAAAGCCCAGCAATGTGTATTATTAAATATTCCTAAGGTTACTTCCATAGAAGCCATCTACAGTCCACAGTTTGAGAAACACTGATCTAGTGGGTTGATTTTTCCATGTTTCTTAATAAACTATAATTCATTAATATAAATATAAATTATTTAAGATAGTTAAAGAACATAACATCACTTTTATAGCTAGGAAAGCTTATAAGCTTAACTTATCATTTGCAATATCACAAAATAGTCATCAAATCCACAGAAATGACTAACTAGATTATTCCAATAATTATTTACTGATTTGCTTACCACATGGTCTAGAGATCAGTGGTTCTCAAACCGGAGTGTACATGAGAATCACTTGTTGGGCTTGTTAAAACACAAATTGCTGGACTTTAAACCCAGAGTTTCTGATTCAGTAGGTCTGGGGCGGGGCCTGAGAACATGCGTTTCTTACATGTTCCAAAGGGATGATGATGATACCTGTGCAGAAACCCCATTTGGGTATCCCCAGTTCTAGACTCAAAGAAGTATGAAGCTTGGCCCCAGTGTCCTCACAGAGGTTACAATTCAGCTAGAAAAAGAAAACAAACAACAGGAAACAAAGGATAATTACATGTTAGATTATGTGGATAAGAATACCAGCACAGAAAGAGGTTTTAAGACAAGACAAAACACTGGAATCTGGAGCAGTTGCAGGACACTTCATGGAAGAGTTGGGGCAGCTGCAATTTGAAGGTAAGAAAGAATTCAAACAAGTGAAGAGGATGAAGAAGAACAATCCTAAGATCTAGGAAGAACATGGGCAAAAGAACAGAGGCAAGACTAAAGCCTGGGGTATGCCAAGAAAAGTAAAGAGAGTTCCCTGGCTGGAGCAAAAGATACATGGAGTATTATAAGAAATATTACTGGAGTTACAGAATGAGTCCAATATAGATGAAAGCCACAGCCCTTTGAGTGGACTTGAAGCAACAAGATGCTGATGTTTTTATCTAATTTTATTCCTATTTCCTATAGTAAAAAGAGCGAGAAGTCGGAAGACAGATTGGAATCCTTGCTCTATCACTACGTAATCTTGAGCAAGAAGCCAAACCTCCCTGCACCTCTCTGTCTTGAAGGTCACACAAGACAATGTATGTGAAAACTTCACATAAACTGGAAAAGGTCAAACATGCTCATTGTTTTTATCTGTACCTTTTGAGTGTGACTTTCTATCTTGGATACTTGTATGTACCCTTTATTAGACTATGTGTCCCTTGAAAGCACAGAGCATGATCTGATTCACCACTTTGCCCTTCACAGCACCTAACAGAAGGCCTGGAATCCAGATATTCTTGAATGCACTAGAAGTTCTTGAATGATATAATGAAATGAAATAATGCTATTTTAGGAAGGTACGCCTGGCAGGATATAACAGGATGGATTAGAAGGAGAGTAGACTAGGGGTCCACGTATATGTCCAAATTAGCTTGGCAAGCATCCTTACTCACTCCCCCTCCTTCCTAACAGCACAGCCACACACTCCTATTGAAGTGCCAGGAAACTTCTCCAGGACCTAAAGCCTAGCCATCTTCCAAAAGCCACCTGCAGCCCCATCCCAGTTATTGTGTCTCTTGTATAAATTCTTTGTATTGGACATATCATCTCAATGCTCTCCTCAGTTCCCAATTCTGCCTTTGCATTTGGATGCTAGCTAGTCTTGTGTTATGGACTGAATGTTTGTGTCCCTAAAATTCGTCTTGAAGCCCTAGCTCCCAGTATGGTTGCATTGAAGGTGGTACCTCTAGGGAGTAATTAAGGTTAAATGAGGTCATAAGGGTGGGGCCTTGATCAGTAAAATTAATGTCATTATAAAAACTAATTTTAAAATTCTTTTTAGTAAAAACCAGAGAGCTTGCTCTTTCTCTCTCTACCCCCTCTCACAGGCATCACGGAAAGGCCATGTGAGCACACACAGAGAAGGTGGCCATCTGCAAGCCAGGAGGAGAGCCCTTACCAGAAACCAAATCAGCTGGCATCTTGATCATAGACTTCTAGCCAGCAGAACTGTGAGAAAATAAATGTTTATTGTTTAAGCCAACTGGACTGTGGTATTTTGTTATGGCAGCCCTGGAAGACTAATATATTTTGCTCCCCTTTTGCTCCTCTCTTGAAACCACTTACTTAGGACAGCAGTTGACAACATAAAAGGCCTGGACTAAGCTGCGACTATGAAATATGAGAAGAGGTAAATCCCAGACTCATCCCAAAGGAAACCAAAAAAATGACAGGGAGCCTAAAAGAATAGAATTACATATTAAGGATAAAGGAAAGTAAATAGTCACAGATGATTCCAAGGTTTCTAGCCTGGGAGACTAAAGAAATCACTGACAGAAATGAACAGGTGTCAAGGGGAGATGATCTGGGAGAAAAAGAAGTTCAGTTTTGCAGTGCTGCAGGAAGCGCATTCTGCACTAACAGAACACCTAATTCATGAAGGCAGTTGGAAATATAAAACAGATAGAGGTGAGGATTTCAGGATGTATGTTTAAGAGTCATTTATCCAGAGAAGCCCAGAACATTATGTTCAGAAAGGACTTCAGAAATTTTCTAACTCAATTCTCTACTCTAACTTTATGAGAAAATCAATACCAAAAAAAGTTAAGCTCACTATAAAACTGGTAGTGAAGGCAGAAGTAGAACACAGATCTTTTAAAATATTCTTTCTACTACATACTTGTAATATTCTCTGATAGATGAGAATAAGGCTTTGGGAGACAACCACAGTTGGGAAAACAAAGAGAAGCAAATTGAGATGGATCAGAATGGTAAGGAGAACAATGAAATCCAAGGAAGGAAAGTTTCAAAAAGGGAGCAGTCAACAGTGTACTTGTGACAAAAAGGTCAAGTTGGATGGAAACTGAGAAAAGGCCACTGCATTTTGCAATGAGGTTATTAGTTACTTGGCAACAAACTCTTCTTTTTAATAGTACCTAATATCCCAGAATTCTCTAAAATGCTGCCCTTGGAGTCCCTGCAATAGGAATACCTCAGACATATAATCCGCATATAATGAGGTTCTCTTATTATTTCAATAACTAAATTACCTTGAACAGGGTCCAAGAAGAACTGGCTTTATGTGAATTTCAAATCTATAGTGACTCATGTTAGAGAAGGGTTCCAGTTTGCTCACATTCTCATCTGATCATATTTTGTCAAAGTTCTTACAGCCCAGCCATACTTTCAAAATTTATAGACTTTATTTCCTTTCTTTGAATTCATATGTATATAATCCTAGGAACTTCAAACCTTTCAGCAGTTGGCTAATTACTGCATAATCCTTTTCAAAATAACATTACTAATTATATTGTACAGTATAATGAGACACACAAACATAGGGATTTGAAAATGGAAATGCCTATTTTTAAAATTCAATGGGTGATGATTTTTAGGCAATTTTTGACACATTTATTCCCAATTCTTTACCTCCCATTCTATGAGAGTAAGTGGTATTAAGATTATCTACATAATGAAAACCACATTATAATACAGAGAATCACTCAGCAGGATTTGTCTAAATGTAGAAATTTTCAGTAACAGCCATCTGGCAAGCAGCAACATTGAAAGTGTATGGGGGATGTGCTATTTACATCATCTGTGTATCAGATGATCTACAATCTTAAAAAAACATGGCTTTTTTATTAGTTGAAAGAAAACGTAGTCTTGTCATTTTCAGACTGAGTTCTGAATTTTTCTTAATTCGAACTTACAAATTCAATATGACAGGAAGAAAAAGAACATTGAAAATACACTTCATCTGATTTTACTAGGCATGGTATTACAATGTTTGAATCTTCCACCTTACTAAAGCTATGTACACACTCAAGTATCATATCACTATATAATACACAGATGTTTAACTGGCATATACATACAGATTAAACTTTATATAAAAACAGATAAAGATTAGAAGCTGAATTTTGCACTTGAAACTACTGTTATTGGCACTGTATTACTGTAACAGGAAAAATTCAGTCACCCCCCTTCTCCTCTCTCGCCCTAGAGCCTCCTCCCCTGCTTCCTTTTGTCCCAATCCACCTGTTTGTTCCTTCATCTCTATGTAAGTCTTAAGCCTACCAGTGACACTTAAACCTAATGAGGCTTCTGATCCCTATTAATGAGAATAAAAATAGATCTTACATAACCTTGAGGACATAATGAATTTCAAAATGCATCTTATATGCAAGTTTAATAAGGCTATTAGTAGCAAATTCTTAGAAAGCTTTTCACTAATGCTCTCTGCTCCCTTTTGTATATGTGAACCAGTTCAAGCTGGCTTGAGTTTTCTGTTTACCTGGTTCATACCACACTTGAATTCAAGTCAAGTAGAAGTAAACTACAGATTCAGTTACAGATTATTAAAGGGGCAAAGTTCAGCCACTCCTGCTTAGAAATGATAAGCATTTGAGGGATCTGTAGTAAGGAGACTCCATCTGGATGTAACGAATTCTGTGCGAGGGCCCCATCCCCACCTAACCCCAATCTTGTCCTACCTGCAAAAACTCAGCTCAAACAGCACTTCCACCACGGAGCCCACTCTGTCCTCTCCCACTCAGCCTTATCCCCAGTGCCTCAGAACTTTTATAAGTTACTGCCACCACTCATTTTAGTCCTTAATTATATTCCATCTTATATTGTTCTTAATATATCATGCTTGGGATTTATTTTAAGGTAGATTCAAGCTCCTTAAAACTCCTAAAAAGAGCCTATCTCTTAGACATTTCTGCATCCTCCACAATACCTAGCGCAAGCAAACAGTGACTGAATATGGTCAACTGTAGAAAGTGTAAATCAGGCATTAAAGAATAAAATGCATTTGTCTCTGGAAAGTGATTATCCTCTTTAGGTAAACTGCTTTCATTCCTCCCCTCTACTCATATTATTTCTCATTTATCATCCCTCCAACTCTTGCCAGTTGTTAGCTCCTTAGGTTACCTGTAAATAAAAGGCACTGTCCAAACTATAGGAGTTGAGGAATGTCAAAACATCATTTGTTTGGCTTATGACTGAAGGCCAAAATAGAAGAGCTACAACAGCTTTTTCCTGAAGGAATGTATATTTAATGTATAGGAAAGGATCCAGCAAGAGGAGCTTAAGAGTATCTTCCAGGGACTTCCCTGGTGGCGCAGTGGTTAAGAATCCACCTGCCAATGCAGGGGACACGGGTTCGATCCCTGGTCCGGGAAGATCCCACATGCCGCGGAGCAACTAAGCCCGTGCACCACAACTACTGAGCCCGCGTGCCGCAACTACTGAAGCCTGCACACCTAGAGTCCGCGCTCCGCGCAACAAGAGAACCACTGCAGTGAGAAGCTTGTGCACTGCGACAGAGTAGCCCCTGCTCACTGCAACGAGAGAAAGCCCGTGCGCAGCAACGAAGACCCAACGCAGCCAAAAATAAATAATAAATAATAAATAAATAAATAATTTTTTTTTTTAAAAAAGAGTATCTTCCAATGCCTCAAAGGTTCTTCCAACAACGAGGCCCAGATCATGTTACTATAGATATGCATTTCGCTGTGGGCCCCTCTGATTCAGACAAACAACTGTGTTTGGTTTCTTTCTTTTCTTTTTCTAAACCACTACACATTGATTTTACTGCTGCATCTATTTCCCTTTTATGGGATCATTTATTTTACCTACTGTAATTTACTACTGTAATAGTTTATCTAGCTCTTTATTCTTTGAGATGGAGAACAGAAAGTGAGTTAAGGGGATAGCTCTAAAGAGATACCTTGCCCCCAAAAAGGAGGGTTTAGCAGGCTTTGGCCTCCATTTAAACTCCTTGTTTGGTATCAAGGATAGGATCTTTGTTCTAACACAATTATTCTCCTTGCTTCTAAAATCAGCTTACCAGGAAAAGCTGACGGTGCCCCATCCACCCTCAACCATCCACTGTTCCTGGAAATTCAGCTAAGCAGCAAGCTGAAACTGACACCTGCTCTGAGGTTGCAACAAACAGCTCAGGATGACTGAAGGTACATACCACTCTTACACAAAATAGTAAAGTATGTAAGTAAGTAAATAAATAAATAAACCATAGTAAACCAAAATTTATGGCATTCTATATATATACCATTCACATTGTTCAAGTCTCTCAAGCAGTTTGTATTATGTAAAAAGAAGAAAGTATGTTCTTATCAAAGGATAATCCTCTGGAACTCATTTTAGAGAAAACTCCAGTGTACCTTAGCATCCCCATAAAACTCCTTGGCAGAGGCATAATAGAGGGACCATAACGAAATTATTACACCAGGCCTATTATAACAGACACTCTAAATTGCATGGCATAATCCTAAGCTACCTATTTCTAGCAAATAATATTTCTTTTTTATTCATGGGTTATTTTTATATGAAATCAAGCTTTGGAGGGAAGACAGAAGGGTCAAAAATTCCACTCCTATTCCCATTCACCTGTGAAAAGAAAGAAAAGAAAGAAGCCTAGGAATAGAGATAACTCACTCATTATAGGAAACTAAGTGAAAACTGAGAAAAGAATTGACAGTCATGCAAACTGGAAAAGTTGAAAGGCTGTGACCCAATAGTGTCTTCAAAATGGTCTGAGAAAGTGATGAAAGCAATGAGAAAGTTTAAATCACTATATGACTGCCTTCCAGGCTAGCCAACTCCATCCACTGTATTTCTTTATTCATTCAACTATTCATTTATTCAACAAAAATATATTAAGCATCCACTATATGTGAGGCATTCTGCTATGAACTGAAACTACAATGATGAGTATGACAAATTCATCAGACTCAAAGAAAAGGTACAAAAAAGAAAAAAAAAAGACTTAATGATCTTTATGGAAAATAAGGTAACATGTACAGTCTAAATCTTCCAGTGAAATCTAAATAATTTCTTGGTAACTCAAATATCACCTTCTTATTAACTCGAATAAAAACATCAAAGATGCTTAATCTTCAACAGGCACCTTTTCTTTACCAAAATGTTTAAGGAGGAACTTGCTCTCAGGGTTGTGCTAGTGCCGACCCTGCACTTGCACAAACCTGAGAGTGAGTGCCTCACTCACCCCACCCTAGCCCTGGCCCTGCTCTCTATCTCCACACCCACTCTGTCCCAGTAGGTGGGGAGCTATTTAGAAAAACTTACAAGCATCATGCCAACAGCCCACTGAGATTTTGTACAAGATGCTAATAAGAAATCTGATACAAATTGGCTTGAAGGAAGATCAAGGCTTTAAGACTCAATGGTAGATGACCATCTACTAGATGGAAACTAACACTCCTGGGAATCCTTCTGATTTGCAGTTAATAACCACATCCACTCCACATATCCTCAGCTCACTGATTTATTTTTCCTTCCCATTGGGATTTTGTTTGATGAGGGAATGTACAGACTATGCAAGAGGATGTCTTAAATTTATGGAAAAATAAAATAACATGCATTGAAGAAATATTTGGTAACTCAACTTTTAGGTTTTTCCCAAGCTACCTTCTTTTAAACAAAAGGGACCCAAACATAATCCCTGTGCTTTTGGAGCTATGAATAAATGTGTCTACACAAAAATATTCAAGTATACTCAGCAATCAGCAAATAAAAGTTTATGTTTGCCTACCTCCTCCGGCAAAACAAGCAGCAATAAATGGGCAGACATCCCAGGATGATCATGCTGATCACACCAAGCCCAAACATCCGGAACATCTGCGTAGGCTCTGGTGGTTTAATTATATCCTGTTATTTTTATGACTTAAGCAAGAGAAGCAAATCTGAGCTCTTTCATAGTCTTTATAAAAAAACGATCAGTTAATAAAGTAAAATAAGGCGGTATTCTTATATGACAGGTAAATATCACTGGTACTCTATAAGTAGCAGGAGTTCATGAAATGTTCTTGAAATACAACTAAAGGTTACACTTTAAGTATGTTCCCCCCAATGGAAGCCTTAACCAGATGATCCTACTGTTTTTGTTAACAGATTACTACGATTCAGACTATATATATTTCTTCCTATGACCCAAGCATGTTTTTTCCTTGGCCATATGTTATATATCCTAGAATACTCAGGAAGTGAATTCATCTATGAATACTTAACTTGACAAAGGAATGGTTTCTTAAATGTTTACTTCTAAACTATAAAACATTATATTAAATGAGAAATCAAGAATCTGCAGGTGAATAAGTATATTTTATTCTTATATTCATTTGGAAATGCATTCTAATATGATTGGGGAATTGTAAGTCACGGTTCAATTTTTCCCTCTACAAGAACCAAATGTCTCTTCACACATAATATAAAGACTAAACTGATGAATGAATTATAAACACCATGTGACAGTGTTAAAATTGTAATACTATGTTCATGATCAGGTTTCAGTTTCCATTATTAATACTAGATATTCAACAAAGACCTGTAAATTGAATAGGGACTATATTAACCTAAGACACTGTTTTGCATGCATCTTTTTTGTACCATTTGTTGGTAGTTAATCATATCAAATATGTCCATAAAGGGACCAACTGGTAATATGTCCCCACTATCCAAATAAAGGAGCAAAAACAGATGGTCTAGTGTTCAAAACATTGTAAAGAAAAAAAAATCTTAAGAGAAGAACCTAATTCAAAAACAAAAGAACAAAGAGAGAAACTGACAAACAGACTTAACAGGAAACATTCAAGTTACTGTTACATACTGAGATGCTGAAGAAAAGATAAATGAGAAGAATTCTACTCAGGGAGAAAAGATGGGAAGAGAAAGTAAGCTAAGGCATGCCTGACTGGTATCTTCTCCCAGGCATTGAGGGTTACATCTCATAAAGCCTGGAATCTATGGGACAAGATAGTGACTAAAGCAAAAGAAAAGTTGAAACTAATTTCAAACTGCCATAGTCACACCTAAGGACTAAGCAGAAACGGCTCATGAATAGAGGCCTGACCACCTCAGGACTTTCTACAGATGGTATTGCTCTAGGGCTGGGAGCCTCCTTTCAACGTTAAGCTGAGAGACCCAAATTTAAACTTATGCCATTGTGACCTGTTTATTCAATTTTTAAAAACAGGAATATAATAAATGTAAAAGGATTAACTTACTGTCTTTTAGCGGGGCAAAACAGTTGAAGTCACTGGTCCTAGATGACGAATAACAGCACTTGTATCCCAAACATTGACTTTTGCTAAGATTTTGCAGGTGATTGCAAGGCTTTACCACCTGATTCTCCTTTGGAATGCATGCTTTTAGAAACAAAATGCAAGAAAGAGAATTCAGCATGGTTATTAAGTACTTTCCCTAATTAAATAATTACTGCAAGACAAAAGAAAAGAAAAACAAACACTTAAGCTTGTACATTTAAAGAAAAGATTGAATGACATATACAAATAGTAGTAAATGCTGAAAAAATAAGAGTTAAACTAAAAGTTACCACAAAGTTACTTAACATCACACATTTTCAATTCTAGATAAACTGCAGAAAAATATAAACTGTTAACAGATCACTGGTAAGGTAGTTTTTGTTTTTTTGGTTTTTTAAAATTTATTTATTTTATTTATTTTATTTTTGGCTGAGTTGGGTCTTCGTTGCTGCACACGGGCTTTCTCTAGTTGTGGTGAGCGGGGGCTCCTCTTCCTTGCGGTGCGCGGGCTTCTCATTGTGGTGGCTTCTCTTGTTGTGGAGCACGGGCTCTAGGCACGCGGGCTTCAGTAGTTGCGGCTCACGGGCTCTAGAGCGCAGGCGCAGTAGTTGTGGCGCACGGGCTTAGTTGCTCCGCAGCATGTGGGATCTTCCCGGACCAGGGATCGAACCCGTGTCCCCTGCATTGGCAGGCGGATTCTTAACCACTGCGCCACCAGGGAAGCCCGGTAAGGTACTTTTAAAATGACTATAAACATAAGCTGAGTAGTAGTGATACAAATATAACACAGAAAGGGCTAAATAACTAGAACAGGCCAAATGCCCTTAAAACTAACACCTTGTTAAAAGAATACCACAGATACCCTCTCACTCAATTTTACTAAGCTACAGAAATGCACTGAATCCATCAATGAGACTGAATGTAAGTAAAATTCACACAGTTTACTGCTAGAGAGTAAAGTAAGTAATACTATTGGCATTGACCTACTTTCTGTGAACACTTAATCATATTGGCACTGCAGTATGTTTTAAGATTCTTCCTTTTGGCCTTAAGTTACAACTCTATAATTTTGAATAGGCAATGATTTATGGCATGAATACCAAGATTCATGCAACTGTAAGAAATTCATGCATATCTGAATCTGTAAGATTCACAAGCTGAAACAGCTGACTTTTTAAACATCCTGCTTTATATGAAAAACAAGTGACAACTAAAAAGGCAGATATCAGATTTTTATTTGAAAAGAAAACCTTTACAGTATGGCTTAAGGCCAGCATAGATTCAGTTCAATCTCCAATACTATCAACAACTACAGACTTAGAAAAGTAATAAATGATGTTTTACGATCACTCTGAAGCACTTCAACATCAGCAAAGAATAATAGAATGGTTATAAGTATATTATTACCTCTTGGTATATTTTTTTATATTCCTCTACTTTAAAGATTGGCAATTCCTGAAGCTCAGGTAAAAATAATAACAGCTACCATTCATTAGTCACCTATTTGGGCGAGGTATCTTGCTTTACGCACATTATTTCCAATCTTCACAACAAACTCTCAAAATTAGTTTTACAACCTCCATTTTTAAAATGAAGAAATAAAGGATCAAAGTAGCTTGCGCAAGGTCACAAATTTAATGCATTACCAGTTGGCCTGGATATTCATTTCCCAAACATTTTAGACATGTGAGAGCTTAGCCTACTTTGTTGTTATACTCTAAGCAATCTGTTCTTCAATTCTGCCAGGCCCACAGTGACTCTCCTCCCCAGGATGGACTGCATCTAGAATACCATGTTCAGTCCTGGACATCACACACTCAGGGAAGGGTGACAATTGTCAGGCCCTGGTCAGAGATCGGATGGACTTCCTGTGTGCTGAGTTCCTCAACTATAGATATTGTTCAAAGACCACTTTCCAGGAATGAAAATCATACAAGAAGAGATTTTAAATCATAGAAGAGACTGGACTAGATGATCTCTAAGGTCCCTTCTAATGCTGGGCTTCTGTTATTTTATACCTAAATTGCATCTGATGGACTTTATGCCAGATACTAAAATTAGCTTTTAGACTCAAATTACTAATTTTGAAGAATAAAAAGGGTAGAACAATTTCTATCAGGTTTAAGCGTATGACTTTATCCAAAGGGAGAAGGATTGTGCGACCTCTCAAGCTTCCCTGCCAGTCTGTCTCAAGGTTATCATTTTAATCTGCAAGAGATGAATCTATTACTAACAACAGTCTAATGATGAGAAGACGGTCTTTTTGTTAGTGCTTTAAGTGGGAAGAATATTCATTTTTAATTATATAGGGGAGGAAATAAATTGGTTAAAAGTACTTCACATTTTATGAAGTTGTAGTTATTCTTTTTCAAGAATACAGTATATAATATTTTATAAATATTTAATCACTGTTGAAAGAGTTGAACCAACCTAGGTGTGATATTTCTCTTAAAATGGAACAGTCTGATTTTTTTGGGCAAAAACGTCATCTCATAAATTGATTTTGACTCAACGTACTGCACCAGGTTGGAGGAGTATTTCAGAAATGCAGATATCTTATTTAGACTATTTTTAAAGGTGGCTTCAGTGTTTGTATAATGTACTTATTATAGGTAGCTATGGGACAGTTTACATCTGCTATCTTCTCAAGCTCTAAAGCTTAAATCATCATTTGTTGTTTATGACGAACTCCAGTGCTCACTATTCTTTTAGCTTCACAACATACCACCTTATCAGACTTCTCTTTCTCCAATCGATTTGACCATGGCAGTATTTTTAAATAAATTATTTAAGGAGTTCGTTTATTTTGCTATTCTCATTGGTAGTAGATGTCATAATGCTTGTTTTGAACTGGAAACCTCTTAGAGAAACATGAAGAGATTTATGCAAAATCAGAAGAATTCAGTGGTAGCGTCGGAATTAAACAATGGATACAATTTTGTGCTTATATATGTACATCAAATTTTATTAGAATAAATTCTGCATGATTTTTAATAAAAGCTTCATCTTTATAATTCACATATGTCAATTTATTTGAACCTTCTCCTTGAAAGGGCACCACATGCTGTACAAAATGAAATGTGTTTATTTGTGGTTAATCTCAGGGGCCGTCATGTGCTTGATAAACACATTATATACAGAATCACAAAAAGACAGAGATGATGTGACTTGAAACCTGAACTTTTTATCATTAAAACAGATGGGAAAACATCTGGTATATTCCATAACATTAGAGCTACACAGTACCCTGATTAATGCCACAGAAGACATTGATTTCACAATACTGGATCAGTGACTAAATTTCAAGCAATGCCATTAAGGTAAATTTTGAAAGGTTTAGAGATTTGTAAAGGAAAAGTATTCTGTAAAGAGTAACAAATATTTATGGAATGACTTAAAGTACTGTCTCAGTTCATCTTCGCAATTCTTTCTGGTAAATATTTTCATTTTAAAGATGAAGACATTGAGGTTCAGAGGTTATCTTGCCTAAGCCAAAGGGCAAAGTCAGGATTAAAACTCAGGTTTGTCTCACTCCAATGCCAATAGACCACACTGCCTCCTAAACATTTAACTACTGTTTTCAAAACAAGGACATTGGGAGGAATAAAATAAAACAGGAACTTACTTGTTGGAAAGAAAAAACTTAACAGAGCTTCCCAGGCAGCAGGTTCTTCCAGAGGTTGTCCATTAGCATTTTCATTGCTCCACAGAATATATTCACTTGGAGACACAGAATTCGAGAACCCTTAAGAAAAGTGAAATTATTAATCCCAACATATAACGTATTTATCACTTTCTTTGACCCTTTAAAAGTAATTACCTGTGCTTAAGTTAAATATGGAAAGTCTAAGAGCTAACAGACATTGCATTTAAAACCCGTAACAGCTTAGGTACAATTAATAATCAGAATATGTTTTTGCTGTGAAACTGAAAAATTGAGTATTAAGTTTAAATAAATTAATTAAAAAATAAATAAATTTCAAAATGCTTAAGCTGTAGGCCGACACATCCCATTGTTGCACTGTAAACTAATTTACAATAGTGAACTTGCCTCTGACAGTCTTGACATTCGGAGGCCCAATCAATTAACAACTTGGAAACAGTATGTATTCCAACTAAATCAGGCCCCATCACAGAAACTCTTGGCAAATATGTTGGCTTCTTTATTTACGAATAAAAATCAAGGCCTTAGACACTGTAAACCTTCCTTATCCTTCCTCACTACTTCAACCAACTTGCTTTTAGTTTTATTTGCATGATTCCCTGCTATATAAGAGGAGAGGATATCCATCCTCATTCCCATGACATGGATTTGTCCATATCATTAAGTATTTTCCAACACTATCTTTAATAACCTTACAGTATTACATTATACGGCTATATTATAAATGAGTTAATAATTTTCCCCATACAAAGACATTTAAGTTTTTTACAATTTACTGATATTATGAAGAACACTGCCTAGAAGAACACTCATAGATACAGAGAACAGACTGGTGGCTACCAGAGGCGTGGGGTGGGAGAAACGGGTTAAGCGGGTCAAAAGGTACAAACTTTCAGTTATCAATTAAATAAGTCCTGTGATAATGTAATGCATATTTAAAAGTTGCTAAGAAAGCAAATCTTTAAAAATATATATATATATATATATATATTTATTTATTTATCTGTATGTGGGATCTTCATTGCAGCATGCGGGATCTTTTAGTTGCAGCATGTGGGATCTAGTTCCCTGACCAGGGATCAAACCCGGGCCCCCTGCATTAACCACTGGGCCACCAGGGAAGTCCCAAGAGAGTAAATCTTAAAAAGTTCTCATAACCAGAAAAAAAAAATTTTGTAACTGTGTATGGTGACAGATGTTAACTAGACTTATTGTGGTGATTTCACAATATACACAAATATCAAGTCATTATGTTGTACACCTGAAACTAATATAATGTTAGATGTCAATTATACCTCAATAAAAAAAAAGAAAAAGAAAAAATAAAGAACTCTGCAATGCAATGATTTATCACTGTAGCTATATATTTGCAGATATTCATGAAAAGTTCCTTAGGATAAATTCTTAAGGAATGGCTATTGACCTTGGTCACACTACCCTCCAGTAAGGCTGCCCCAAGGTATACATCTACCAGCAGTGAAGGCAGTGCCAATATTCTTGGACCCTCACCTTTTTTGTTGTTTGTCAGTTTGATGGCCAAACTAATGTTACCCCTTGTTTTAATTTGCACCTTTAGTCATCAGTGAACTGATCTCTTTCATATATTTGTTGTGTAATAGAGAACTTAACCCTTAATCTGCCACATATATTGTAAATATTTTTCAAGGTAGTCAGCTACGTTTGTATTTTTTATGGTGTTTTAAGAAATTCAAAAGTTTAAAATGTTTTATGTAATCAAATGTATCAATCTCTTCCATTACTATTTCTGCCTTTCAGGTCATGTTTTAAATGGCATTGTTATCTTTTAAAGAATGTCACCTGCCATTACAGTAAACAAAGGATGTAGCCGGCCACATCCACCAAGCCATAAGTCAGTGAGCCGCCACAGACGGTGCACCCTGAGCGGATTCAGGATGGAGAAAAGCAGGATACTGGCCCTAGATAGTTAAGATGCATATCAAGGGAATGATTTCAATAAGCCCAGACTCTTGCATCTTCCCATACACAGAAAAGCGCTAAATTCATTAACTTGAGATGTCTGGTTTTTCTTTAATTAGCAGAAATCTTTTGATCTTTGACTATCTGGGTGTTTTTTTGTTTTTGTTTTGTTTTTGCCAAAACTCCTATATCCTGGCTCCTCCCTTACCTCTTTGGAACAGTCCCTCAGAGCTACCTGAGAGGCTGTTTCTTGGGCTTAAGTCCTCAGAAAGTCAGCCAAATAAAACATAATTCTCAAATTTTAGGTTGTGCATATTTTCAGTTG
Source organism: Balaenoptera ricei (assembly GCF_028023285.1). Taxonomy (NCBI): domain Eukaryota; kingdom Metazoa; phylum Chordata; class Mammalia; order Artiodactyla; family Balaenopteridae; genus Balaenoptera; species Balaenoptera ricei. The sequence goes on along the minus strand of NC_082660.1, from coordinate 130,457,700 downwards.
ACAGCATTCTACACTCTAATACTTCCTTCTAACACTTTTACAGTTTCACTTTTTATATTTAAATCTTTAATCCACCTCGAAAATATTTTGGAGTATGTTATGAAGTAGGGACACATGTTTTCCAGTTTTCCTAATACCATTTATTAAATCCATCCTTTCCTACTTATGACATCACCATCATATTCTAAGTCCTTAGTCATAGATTTGTTTCTTGACTCTCTATTCTGTTCCACTAATCTATCTGTTCATGCACCAATACCACTGTTATAAATTACCTTGTATTATCATATGTTTTAATAACTGGATCTGGCAATCTTTTCATTAGTCCTCATTATCAAAATTTTATTCTCAACTCTGAAGAATTTTTTAGATGAAACTTAGAATCATTTTGTCAAATCAAAAAATCCTAATAATATTTTTATGGTAATTATGTTCCTTATTTAACAGTCATTCAAAAAACATTTATTGTGTGCCTCATGTACTAGGCATGAATTTACTTTAATGTAGACTCATTTGGAGAGAACTGATAACAGTACAAAATTATCTCACCCAAGAATCTCACTCATTCAAGTCTCTTTTTATCTCCCTGAGTATACATTTATAGTTGCATTCATATAGGCCCTGTACCGTTCTTATTACACTTATTTCCATATGTCAAACATATTTTATTGTTATGTTATGAATATGCTATCATAAGAATATTCACTTATCATTTTTAAATCTCCTTTATATCAATGATAATATTCTCTTTCTTATTTTAATGAGACCAACTTCCATACATAAACACTTGAATGTGTATTCTCAGCCTGTAGGGTACTTTATTATAATATGAACTTATTATATGAATATGAACTTTATTATACATGTTAAATCAAGCTAACTTGTATTATTCAAATGGTCAATATCTTTATTTTTTCTATCAAGGACTAAAATATATGTATCATAGTCTCCCACTACGATTGTAGATTTGTCCATTTCTACTTGAAGTTCTAAAACCATTTTTTAATATATTTCAACACTATGCATAAGTGTTCATTCATTACAGTTTTATCTTCATTGTGTAGTACATATCTTGACAATATCTTGACAAAACCCATTTTTTCCTGTTTGTTTTCTCCTAACCCCTACTCGTTCAATAACTATGTATTTAATGCCTACTATATTCGAGGTTTTGGGGATACATCAGTGAACAAATCAGATAAGATCCCTACCCTCATAAAGCTTACAATATAGTGGAGAAAACAAACAAAAAAGTAAACTAACAAATTAAAAAATTACAAATTGTAATGCATGCTATGAGGAAAGTGGATACCAATACAATATAAGGTAGGGGACCTACTTTAAATAGGGGCTGGCCTCTCTGAGATGATATTTCAGCTTAAAAAAAGAAAAAAGATTAGAAGAAACTGGCCATACAAAGGGCTTGGAAGAGTGCTTCCAGCACAGGGAACAAGAAGGGAGACTAATATTGCCAGCCATACTTTGCCAGATTAGAAGGCTCACTGCCCTACATTATACAGGAAAGGAGCTACAGTTGGAAGCAGCCTTCACAGGACCTGTGTTCCGTACTGCCATTTGCTCACTCAGTGCCCCCCTTGCACAATTGACTGTTCTTGTCAACATGCCATCTGAAGGAAGTATTGGCTGGCAGTAGCACACAGTGACCTGAGTCTCCATACTAGGTTATCTTCTGCATGGGGTGTGCTCTCTGGAGTCCCTCTAGGATGGAGATTCATCTCCAACTCAAAGTACCCTAGCCTCTAGACCCTGCCAGACAGGCTTGGCTTTAGCTGAAGTGAAACACGGGTTGCTGTGACTTCTCTCATTAGTGTCTGGCCTGGCCTTCTTTCTATCTTTCAGAAATCCCTCCAGATTTCTAGCATATCAATAAAGATAGCACCTGGGACTTCCCTGGTGGTCCAGTGGTTAAGCCTCCGTGCTCCCAATGCAGGGGGGCCCAGGTTCGATCCCTGGTCAGGGAACTAGATCCCACATGTGGCAATTAAGAGCCCGCATGCCGCAACTAAAAAGATCCTGCACGCCGCAACGAAGATCCTGCGTGTCGCAACTAAGACCCGGCTCAGCCAAAATAAATAAATAAATAAATAATTTTTAAAATTAACAAAAACAGGATCAAACTACACATTAACTAAAAAAAATGTTTTTAAAAATAAATTAAAAATAGCACCCTTCTTGGTTCTCTGGGTTTTCAACTATTACAGATCTTTTGGTCACTTCGATGGGTACAAAAGAAGGAGGCAACTAAACATTTACTCAGAAAAGCACCATCAGCAGCAGCCTGAACCCAAAGCCTTCTGCATGTTTAACCTGCTCTCTACCACTGGTTTCTTCCCTACTCTGAAAGACAATTATTTATAAATTAACTTGAGCACTATTTCCCAAAGTGTGGCATAAGTACCATCAGCATTACATGCGCTGATTTTAGGTGGAACACAGTTGAATATTTATGGATGTATTTAATTTTCGCTATTTAGGTATTTATTATGAAAAGTGTAGAAAAAATATACATGACTAGTATATCAAAACTACCATGACACCAAACATCATTTACCATATGGCAAACCTTTATAAAATCCCCTTTGACATTCCTGTTCTTTCATTACTGGAAGCAACTGTCCTTTCCTCTCTCCAAAATCTTCCATCAGCCAGTGCCCAGGTCTTTTCAGAGCTTCCTCTTCACCTTATTAAGCTCCAGCCTCTTTCCCCTCCCCCACTGTTATTCATATGCAGAATAATTCCATCCCCTATGCTTCTAATTTGCATCTGTACACTCATTAAGCTCAGCAAATAAAAGACTAGGAGGCAGCATCCCTAAATGGCAGCAAGAAATGGTAAAGAACCAATTATGTTTCCCTGTCACAAAGAATTTTTATTTTTTAATTTCCCTGTTACCAAAAAAAGACTGAAAACCTAACTACATTTCAAAGGAAAAAAAAAAAGCAGACTCAAAGCTGTGGGCTTCATGGGCATGTGACCTATGCAATGTACAGAATGTGGCTCTTAAAACAGTTCCACACTTGGTTTAATGTTCTGCTACCATCTTGAGATTCATAATACATTTTGAACAAGGGATCCCCACATTTTCATTTTGCAAATCATGTTGCCAGTCCTGCTCTGCAGTGAGGTCCCTCAGATGAGGAACTGAATTAAAGGGCGAAGAGACAGAATGCGAACAGTAGCTAACGGTATCAGCTTGAAGAGGATTCTGCTAAGACTTAAGTTGAGGGTCTACCTATGCCGCAGTCTTTTCTGGGCCTTGTCCTCAAATAGACCTGAATTTGCATCTTGGCTCTGCCACATACTGGCTGGTGAACTTGGGCAAATCAGTAAACTTCTCTTTGCCTCAGTTTACTCATCTGCAAAATGGGAATGATATTTATTTTGAAGAATTGTGAGTATTAAATGAAGTCATACACAAAGTGCTTAGTACAATGTAAAATGAGTAAATATTTTATCATATATCTTTCATTTTTTAATTGTTTCTAATTTTAAATTTAATAACATTACTTTGTTTTCACGATATTTATTTTTATAAATAATTCTCTTAATCGCAAATATGCCAGTTTCCCATTTATAACGGTGCTATAGTTTCCTTTTAAAATAAATATATTTATTTAAAAAGTGAGGCAATTTAAAGAAAAATATGAATAACTGATAGCATTAAGATAACAAAGAATTGTGAAGGTGTTATACAAACGACTGAGGCAGGAGAAACACCTGTCTAATGACATCTCCTCAGTTTTTAGACAAGATAACTGAAGCCTAAAGAGGCAAAATGCCTCATCAAAAGTCACACAGCAAGTCAGTGGCAGAATCATGACAATTCAGGTCTCTTAACTCCTAGATCAGGGCTCCTCCAACTACACCACATACACAAATGGTTAAAGCAAGACCAAACTTGGTGCCTAGTGTGGTACAAGGCAGTCAATCAGACCTATCTAGGTGCACTGCCTCACTCACTCCCCAAAATAACAGATAAATGAAGTATTAATATAATAATATAGAAACCAGTCACGTGGTTTTTTCCTATGGAGCTAAAGCATTCTGAAAATATTACCTATTAGTCAATCTTTATTTCTCTCTCGTTTTTAATCTCCCCAAAAAGGATGTGCAATAAGGACTGACCCAACAAGTTACAGAGAATTGGTGGAGGAGGTGGGATCAAATTCCTAGTCCTGATCTCCTAGTCTCTTCATCCTGTATGCCACTAGTCTATATGCCTTATGCATAAAAGTAACCTTAAAAACAAGGTCTAAAAGACTGTACAACCTGGAGCTCTCCCAGAGCTAATTCAGATCCCTCAACCTCAATTCTCCTTGGTGGCATTAAATCTAAGAGAACTCAGAAGGGTCTATCTAGAAAGAAGGGAAATTTTAGCTCTGGGACCAGATGCCCTGCTTTCACTGCAATACTCCAGGGGCATGGCCAAATTATTTTACCCCTCAGTGTGTATTAGTTTGCTAGGGTCACTGTAAGAAAGCACCATAAACTGGGTGGCTTAAAACAATAGAAATTTATCGCCTCAACAATTCCAGAGGCCAGAAGCCCAAAATCAAGTCCAGAATCAAGATCAACCAATAGGGTTGGTTCCTTCTGAGAACTGTGAGGGAAAGCCTCTCTCCTTGGCTTGTAGATGGCTGTTTTCTCCCTGTGTCTATTCATATAGTCTTTCTACTAACAATGTCTATCTCTGTGTCCAAATTTCCCCTTTTTACAAGGACACCATTCATACTGGACTAGGGCCCACCTCACTTTAACTTGATTACCTCTATAAAGACCTCATCTCCAAATAAGGTCACATTCTGAAGTGCTAGGGGTTAAACGTCCAACATTTTTTGTTGTGGGGGGGACACAAGTCAACCCATACCACAATGAATTTAGTTACATTAATTAAGTTAAATCATTTTAAATACAAAATGATATTTAATCCATCCAGTCACATATTACCTCCTGAGAATCTGGGACATCTGACAACATTAAGAATGAATCATGGATTATTTTAGGAGAAAACATGTTAAACTTATATTGGAAAAAGTCCTCATGGAAATAAAGAAATCACACTGAATAACAGTATTCTCTTTTTATAACAGTTCTACTCAAAATAGGAGTAGAAAATGAAGAACTCACAGACTAAGAAAATAACATGTACAATTTATAGTTTTGTTTCTTAAATTACGTTTTCAGAGAATGAAAAAGCTCTGTTTGTAAGGTTCTCAGCTTTATTTGTAACTAACATTTATAAATACAGTAAAACTAATTCAGAAATACATTGTATTTTAGATGAATAGTAGGAAAAATAAATATGGATAATTCGAAGTAATATGATTTGTGGATGATCATTTAAAAGGCATCTTAAAATGTTTTTCAAAGAGTAGGAATATTTTTCTAACTTATTTAAAATAGTTGATAAAAGAATGCATAACATATACTTTATTTAACACTGAATTTCATCCCCAAGCAGCTGTGACACAGTATATAGTGGTCTCTGTTCATTTTACTTAACAATGCCTCTGCCCAATTTTTGCTTCCTTCTTTGACTGTGGGAGGACCTTGGCTGAGGAGATGGAAGACCTCTGGGGATGGCAGGGAGAGAGAAGTCATTGAGATTAGAGGTGGGGATGATGGAAGGTCTTTGGGCTTGAAGCTGGAGCTTGAGGGAGGGAGGGAGGGAGGAATACTATGGGAAAGCCAAGTCCTTTATGTAGAGGAGGAGATAGAATACCATTGTGAGGTAACTGGGAGGGAGGGCAGGCCAAGGGAGGTAAGGTAGAGAAGGCCCTTTTTTGAGAAGGCTATCTTGGAGCTAAGGAGAGAAGGCTGTGGGGAAAGAAAAAGTATTTGAGTGGGGGGCAAGAAAGATCTGGAGGAGGGGGGGCTTCCCAGGTGGCACAGTGGTTGAGAATCTGCCTGCCAATGCAGGGGACACGGGCTCGAGCCCTGGTCTGGGAAGATCCCACATGCCGCGGAGCAACTGGGCCCGTGAGCCACAGCTACTGAGCCTGCACGTCTGGAGCCTGTGCTCCGCAACAAGAGAGGCCGCGATAGTGAGAGGCCCGCGCACCGCGATGAAGAGTGGCCCCCGCTCGCCGCAACTAGAGAAAGCCCTCACAGAAACGAAGACCCAACACAGCCATAAATAAATAAATTAATTAATTAAATTAAAAAAAAAAAAAGATCTGGAGGAGGAGGTGGGAAAGACTTTGAGTGAGGAAAGTGAGGCAGCAAGAGCACTGAGTAGAAGGAGGAAAAGAAGACTTTTGAGGAAGGAGAGAGTAGCTTTGGGTGGTGAGGGAAGAGAAACCTGTGAGTGGGGAGAATGGGGGGCCTTTGGAGGGCTGAAACAGGCATCTGAGAGGGGGGTGAGCAAAGGTCTCAAGGAGGGTAAATAAGAAGGGAAGGGAAGGATTTTGACTGAGGAAGAGAAGGGCTCTGTGAAGGTAGGTTAGAGAGAGGACAATGTGACGTAAGAGAATGAAGGCATTTTAAGAGGGACGTGAGGGGGACTTCCCTGGTTGTGCAGTGGTTAAGACTCCACATTCCCAATGCAGGGGGCCCAGGTTCGATCCCTGGTCCTGGAACTAGATCCCACATGCATGCCACAACTAAGAGTTCACATGCCACAACTAAGGAGCCAGCGAGCCGCAACTAAGGAGCCCGCCTGCCACAACTAAGGAGCCTGCAAGCCACAACTAAGGAGCCCGCCTGCCTCAACTAAGACCCAACACAACCAAATAAATGAATAAATAAATAAATAAATAAAAGGGCGGTGAGGGAGTGAAGACCTTGAGTGAGGGGAGTAAAGGGCTTTGTGAAATAAGGAAGAAAGGCTTTTGAGTGACGGGAGAGAAGGCCTGTAAGGTGAGCAAAGGAAAGTCATTGTGGGGACGTGAAGAATGAAAGGACCTTGACTGAAAGTTAAGAAGAACTTTTGGAGTGGTGATGAAGAAAGGAAAGCATTTCTGAGAGTAAGAGAGGAAAGGGATTTGTGAAGTGAGGTGACAGACGGAAGGTCTTTGTGAGCATAGGTAAAGGAGGAAAGTTCTTTGAGTAAGGAGGTGAGAGAGTTTAGTACTATGTGAGGAGAGGGAATTTCCTACTTTGTGAAAGGACTGGAATGAAGGAGGTCTTTCAGGGGACAAGTGAAGAAGGGAAGTCATTTGTGAGGGTAGAGGAGGCAGGGAAGGCAACCATGAAAGAAGGGAAGGCCTCTGTGAGAGGAATTGAGCAAGGAAAGTCCTTGAGAAGGGAGGTGATGGGGAAATGAATTTGAGAGGTGAGGTAAGGAGGGTTAGTAAGGTGAGGTTAGAGGTGGAAGAGCTTTAAGAGAGGAGGTGATGGAGGTCAGCACTTTGAGTGGTGCGGTGAGGGAAATTAGTACTTTGTGATGGGAAACAATAAAAAGGCCTTAGGAGAAATGAGGGATGGAAGTCATTCATGAGGGAAAGAGGGCATTTGTGTAAGTTGGTGAGGGGATTTAGTAGTTTGTGAAAGGAGGCTAGGGAAGGAAGACCTTTCAGAGAAGACCTAGTATAAGTAAAGAGACTGAAACACTAATCAAAACCTCCCTAAAAAGAAAAGTCCAGGAGCAGATGGCTTCATTGGTGATTTCTACCAAACATTTAAAGAAGAATGAATACCAATCCTTCTTAAACTCTTCCAAAAAATAGAAGAGGGAACACTTCTTAACTCATTCTACGATGTCAGCATTAATCTGATACCAAAGCCAGACAAAGATACCACAAGAAAACTACAAACCAATATCACATATGAATACAGATACAAAATACTGGCAAACCAAATGCAACAGCATATTAAAAAGAGTATACAAAATGATCAAGTGGGGTTTATCCCAGGAATCCAAGGATGGTTCAACATAAGAAAATCAATGGAACACACCACATTAATAGAATGAAGGAAAAAAACTCACATGATCATCTCAGTTGGTGCAGAGAAAGTATTTGGCAAAATCCAACACCTTTTATGATAAAATCACTCACTCAGCTACGAATAGAAGGGATTTTCCTCAATAGATAAGAAGCATTTATGAAAAATCAACAGCTAACATCATAATCAACAGTGAAAGGCTGAAAGCTTTCCTTCTAAGATCAGGAGCAAGATAAGGATGCCCACTTTTACCACTGCTATTCAACATTGTATTGGAAGTTCTAGCCAGAGCAATTAGAACATAAAATGAAATAAAAGGCATTCAAAATGTAAAGGAAAAATACAACTATCTATTCACAGATCAAATAATTATATATGCAGAATATTTTTTACAGTTCACAACAAAACCTACTAGAGCTAATAAATTCAGCAAGTTGTAGGGTACAAGATCAACACGCAAAAAGCAGTTGTGCTTCTATATACCAGCAATAAACATTCCAAAAAGGAAATTAAGAAAACAATGCCATTTACAATAGCATCCAAAAGAATAAAATTTCTAGTAATAACTTTAACCAAGGAGGTTAAAGACTTGTACAATGAATACTACAAAACACTGCTGAAATAAATTAAAGAAGATATAAATAAATGGGAAGACATGCCATGTTCATGGATTGAAAGACTTAACACTGTTAAGATGGCAATACTGCCCAACATAATCTACAGATTCAATACAATCTCTATAGGGACTTCCCTGGTGGTCCAGTGGCTAAGACTCCGCGCTCCCGATGCAGGGGGCCCGGGTTCAATCCCTGGTCAGGTAACTAGATCCCACATGCCACAACTAAGAGTTTGCATGCTGCAACTAAAAAAATTAAAAAGACCCCACATGCTGCAACTGAAGATCCCGCACATAGCAATGAAGACCCGGCACAAACAAACAAATAAATAAATAAATAGAAAAGTGCTTTAAAAAAATATACAATCTCTATCGAAACTCCAGGGGCCTTTTTGCATAAATGGAAAAGCTAGTCCTCAAATTTATATGGAATTGCAAGAGGCCTTGAATGTTCAAAACAATATGAGTAAGGAACAAAACTGGAGGAATCACATGTCCCAATTTCTCAACTTTCTACAAAGCTATAGTAATCAAAAGAGTATGGTACTGGCATAGGGATGGACACACAGACCAACAGAACAGAACTTAGAGTCCATCAATAAACCCATAGGTCTATGGTCAACTGATTTTCAACAAGGGTGTCAAGACTATTAAATGGGGAATGAATAGTCTCTTCAACAAATGGCACTGAAATAACTGGATATTCACATGCAAAAGAATGACGTTAGACCCCTAACATACGCCATAAACAAAAATTAATACAAAATGGTTCAACAACCTAAATATAAGGACTAAAATCATAAAACCCTTAAAAGAAAACCTAGGCATAAATCTTCATGACTTTGGATTTGGCAATGGATTCTTAGATATGACATGAAAAGCACAAGTGTCAAAAGTAAAAAAAAAAAAAAAAACAGATAAAATTGGACTTCCTCAAAATTGAAAACTTTTGTGCATCAAAAAAGCTATCAAGAAAGTGAAAAGAAAACCTACAGAATGAGAGAAAATATTTACAAATCACATATCCAGAGTATATGAAGAACTCTTACAACTCAATAACAAAACCACAAACAATCCAGTTTAAAATGGTCAAATGATTTGAATAGATATTTCTGCAAAGAACATATACAAATACCCAGAAGCAAATGAAAAGATGCTCAACATCATTAGTCACTACAGAAATACTAATGAAAACCACAATAAGATACCACTTCACTCACACTAGGATGGTGATAGTCAAAAAGAGGGGGTGGTAACAAACACTGGTGAAATGGAGACCCTCATACACTGTCAGTGGGAATATAAAATGGCTCAACCACTCTGGAAAAGTTTGGGACTTCCTCAAACAGTTCAACATGGAATCCCCATATGTCCCGGCAATTCCACTCCTAGGTATATGCCCAAGAGAACTGAAAACATACTGACACAAACATCTGTACATGAACATTCATAACAATATTATAGCCAACAGCTGGAAACAGCCCAAATGCCCATCAATCTGATCAACGGATAAACAAAATGCAGTATATGCATACCACAGAATAGTATTCGGCGGTAAAAACGAATGAAGTACCAATACATATACAACATGCCCAACTCTCGAAACCATTATGCCAAGTAGAATAAGCCAGACACAAGGAAGGACAAATAGTCTATGTTCCCATTTATAAGAAATGTCCAGAACAAATCCAGAGAGACAGAAGTAGACTGGTGGGGGTCAGGGGCTGGGAAATGAGGAATAACTGCATTCTCAGTGGGTGTGGGTTTGAATTCGGGGTGATGAATTGAGATAGAGGTGGTGGCTGCTCAACGTTTAAATATCTAAATGCCACCGCATTGTTCACGACCAAGTAGTTAACTTTAGGTTCCGAGAATTTCACCTCCGTTTTTTAAAAACAGGCGGGAGGTGAGGGGGTAGGGTTTTGTGAGGACAAGTGGGGAGGGAAGGGAGGGAAGGTGCTTCTGAAGGGAGATAAGAAGGGAAGCTGTTTGTCGTCGGACGGGAGGGCAGACGCAGTGGGAGAGACGGATGGCCTTCGCGCTACCGCGCAGAGCCCCGCCCTTCGGCGCCCTCCCCTCACCCTCCCGTCCCCCCGAGGGGCCCTCGCCCGGTGTACCCCGGGCGGCACTCACTGGCACTCAGGTAGTAGTAGTACAGCAGCAGCAGCAGGACCCAGACGCCGAACAAGAGCAGCCCGGAGTGTTTGCGGGCCCACACCTTCACCAGAGAGTGGCGCGTCTCGGCCTGGGTGCCGCGCAGAGACCCCTGCGGGCCCGGCTTAGGCTTGTCCACCGTGATGGCCTGCCACTCGGGGGTACTGCCGCTGGTGGACCACCCCATCGCCAGGTTCTTCTCTTGTCTCCCCGCCCGACAACTGCTCAGCTTGCAGCGCGACCCCTGCAACGCCCGGGTCTTCGACCAGGTCCTCCCCAGCATCAACCGCCCCTCGAAAAGCACGCCTCAGGGTCCCCGCTAAGCTGAGCTGCTGCCGCTCCGTCCGCCGCCCAGTACCCAGAAGCCCCCGGGGCGGTGACGCTTACGTGATACCCCCGGCAGCACGTGCGGCTGTCGTGCCGGGCCCAGGCCCCGCCCCTTCGTAATGGCCGGCTCTAGTGGCTTGTGCCCATGCGCCGCTCAAGGCCTGCACCTTCTAGGGTTTGTCAAACGTTGTCGAATGAATGAACGGGGCCCCCAAGGCCTGAGCCAGTAGCGGGACTGGAATCATACTCCAGCCACGGCTGCTAATTCCTCCTCAAATTCAGTCTTCTGACACCACTGTAGCCTCTACAGTCACCACAGGCAATCACTGCAGCACCGCCAGATAAATGTGGCTTTTTAAATGTAAATTTTCGTTATTTAAAATTAAATGGAATTAAGAAATCGCTTCTTCCTCAGTCCCAGTAACCCCATATCAAGTGCTCAGTAGCCACACATGGCTCAGGCGACCATATCTGACAGGGCGAAAAAGGAGCATCTCCATCACGGCAGAAAGTTGTGATGGGCAGCACTGGACGTGAAGAGTGACGATCGTGAATATGGTAGATGTTCAGTAGGTTGCTACACTGTGGTAGGAGCTCTTAAGGGGAACAAGATGGTATTTGCCTTCGGAGACCTTAAGGTTGAGTCACAAATAAATGAAACAATAGGACAGTATGAGGACAAAGAGTGTGTGAGGAACACAAAAAAGTGACTCAGAACACTTCGATTTGATTCCCATCATTTGTCACCAGTGAATTGGGTGGCCCTAAGTGCCTTCCTTCTGCTGTGCCTTAGTGCAACACGTGTAAAATAAGACAGCATTGTCTCAGAGTCCCCTTTTGACTCTAAAATCTGACCCTTGGGCAAAATCCCATTAACTCGCTTTGTGTGGGCACATCTGCAAAAGCACTTTGTAGATGATGCTGGAACACTTGTTTATCTACCTCCGTCTAGTTTTCAAGGGATGTGAAACGACCCCCTTCAACTGCATTTCCATCTTCTTTCTTACTACATTTTACTCTGGCTTTCCAAATGGTTTTCTACTAATCATATTCTATTGTTCTTTCCAATGTTAATAAGCATTCCATAAGGGGAAGGAGGGAGGAAGTTTTCCTATGTAAATAATTCTGGAAATTTAGCGCACTCCACCCTACCGCCACATCTACGAGCAATTCATAATGCTCTTTAGTTTATTAAAGGAGCTGGCAGGAAAAGAAGCTGCTTTCCTTTCCTTTTATCTTTTCTTAATCTTTTTTTGGGGGGGGAGGGCCTCAGCTTTTCCAAAATTAATTTGACCAGAGGACACCTGTATTAACAGCTTTTGAAATTACTGCCTTCAACTGTGAGGAACAGGAAAGTGTCTGAGATTTTACTGTACTTCTGAGTAACAAGGCAGCCTGCCACAGTTTCGTAAATGCTGGCAGAAGATGCAAGACTACTGGGTCAGAGACAAAGGACAAAAGCTCCCCTAGACATTCAGACACTCGAGAGACCCATGAACAATCGCCTCCCAACAGCAAACTTGTTCATGTCATAGAACCCGTGGAAAATGATCGTATGACCAGGTACCACGCAGCTGCCCTGTGGGCTCAGGGATTAAGCTAGAGCACACGGGTTGGAAACTCAGCTCTCTACCACCTCATGGGTTGTGCTCTCTGAGTCTTCGTTTTCCCTTCTGCAAATTATGGGCTGTGGACATCCTGATTGTGGAGATTCTTTCCAGCTCTGGCTTGCTGTGACTCGCACTTGACTGTAGCGTTTGGGGTTGCTGTCAACAGGCAAGGCATGGCAGTTTATGGCAACAATGCAATACTCGTGAGCAATCCACATTATGCCGCTAGAAATACACATTACTAACAAAAACTCAGGGGGACAAAATCTCTAAGATTAAGTTCGAGTACTTCCTGGTTTACAAAACACTAATTCGAGATTGGGGGGCAGGGCACAAAAAGCCATCCACTTTGTAGATTATCAGATGTAGATTTAAATCCTGCCCTGGCTTTCCTCTTTCATCCTATATTTTCAAAGGAACTAAATTTGATACTAGTCAACCTAGAGCTAATTAGGGAGGAAAATCTGTTGCATGGGCATGAATACAAGGACTGCTTCACAAGATGGTACATACCACTGCTCAGAATGTAACTACCATTCTTGTGGAAAATTGAGAATTGACACTTTTTAAAATATCACTACAGGCAGACATGAAAAGATGTTCAACATCAGGTAATCAGGGGAATGCAAATTAGTCAACAATGAGATAATTTATGCTCATCAGATTGGCAAAAATTAATAAATATTCACAAGAATGTACAGAAATGGGAACTCAATCATTGCTGGTGGAGGTGCAAATGGATACAACCACTTAAGACAGCAATTTGACCACAACTTGAAAGGTTAAATATTCACATATTCCGTGACACACAAATTCCACTTTTAGGTATCTATCCTGTCACCCATGTGTACAAAGCAACATGTACAAGGGCATTCATTGTTATAATGAAAGCAACATAAAGGATGTCTCAGTAGGGAAATGGAAACAAATTGTTGTTCATTCCTATAATGTATTAATATATAGTACTTAATGATGGTTAGGATCAATCACCTTAGCTGACATAGTAATTCTTTTTTTTGGCGGACCTGCCTAGTGGCATAAGGTGGCAGTTTCAGCTTCTAATTCAGTGGAACCATTGTTGTGTTCCCTGAAAGAGATACTTCTCTCTTGAATAATAAGCTTCTAAAATAGCAGAAATCAGAGAATGAGAAGCAAAGTGCAAACATTTGTATAAGCATGTCATTAGGCATCATTCTCACCATCACTCCCTTAGTCCTTAGCCCCATGTATTCTGGTTCTGGGACAAACAGTGCCTTATGTTGATTACTGGTCCTGGTTCAGAGTGCACAACACATCCTGCAAGACAGCACCACAAACTTATAGGGTGCTTTCTCCTAGGTGGTGTCATAACTAGGTTTTTAATAGGTGATTTCATTGTTCTAGTAAGCCAACTTCTTTTTTTCCAGCTTTTTTGTGGTATAATTGACAAATAAAATTGTAAGATATTTAAAGTGTACACGTGGTGATTTGATATATACATACATTGTGAAAAGATTCGCACCTTCTAGTTAATTAAGACATTACCTCACAACTCTCTCTTTTTTTGGTGAGAACATTTAAGTTCTACTCTTAGCAAATTTCAATTATGCAATACAGTGTTATCAACTATAGTCACCATGTTATACATTAGAACCTCAGACCTTATTCATCTTACAACTGAAAGTTTACCAACCTCTCCCTGTTTCCCCTACCCACCAGCCCCTGGCAACCACTTTTCTACCCTCTGTTTCTGTTTCGACTCTCCCTGGCTACCAGCAAGTCGGCCCACTGTTCTTGCAGCCACCCTTCCCTTTAATAAGCTCTGTCTTCCTTACATTCTGCCTTGTGTCTGGAAATGCTTTTCCAACCCGCGCTCGGACCACGACAGTTAGGTTATAACATCATGAATCCTCTGGTGCTTGAATGGGAAAAATAGAAGTCACAGTTGATTCAGAGAAAGATCTGATCCATGTTTACCGCCTCCTCCACTCACTCTTGCAGGACATCTTTCTGGTGGCTTTTCTTTGTTTACATTGAGTTGAATTTCGTCTGTCACGCAAACATGCTTCCAAACCTCTCATCCACAAGGCGGGAGAGTGGAGAATTTGTTTTCCCCTATCTGGAATTGGCATGGGACACCAAAGTGTCTAGAAAAGTCCCCAATCCTTCAGGGTTTCTGAGGGTGGCTAAAGAGAATAAAATGCCAATCTTGGTGCCTTAAAACAACAAAGGTTTATTGCTTGCTTACACTACCTGCCCTCCACAGGTTGGCAGGGGCACTCTGCTCACTGTCATCACTGAGACCTGGCCTGACAGAGGTGCCACTGCCTTGTCATGCCACCATCTCCACTTGAGCTTCCAAATTGCCGTGGCAGGGAGGCGAGCGCCGAGAATCACAGGGCCCTGGTCTTCAACGCTTTGGCCCAGAAAGGACACCTAGCCATTCTCTTTCCACCTCAACGGCCAAAGGAAGTTACAGGGCCACGCAGCACTCGAGAGAAGCACGTGCCCGGAAGGAAGCGAGAACCAGGAAATTTGGTGACGCCTAGAAACGTCTAACAGCAGCATCATTACAAACAGCTGTCCTTTACTGAGGATGAGCCATGAGCTGGGCACCCTGCTAAGCACGTTACATGCGTCCTCCTTACAGGCCTGAGGTAAGTGTCAATATCTCCATTTTTAGGGGAAACTGAGGTTCAGAGAGATAGATTGTGTGACCTTTTTGAGGCTGCAGGTGGTATTTAAGCTGGGGTCTGAACCTGTATGTCCATTGGCTGGCAGTCCAGTGCTGCCCCTCCTCCCACACACACCTGGCAGGTGAGTCTGGCCCTTCTGCGAATCACTACTGCATCACCTTCGCTACACTGTAGTACCCAATGCCCTTTCCAGAACCCTGTGCTTTGGCACTTCTGATGCCCCTGTCCTGGCAAAAGTGGGAAAAGAGTATTTTGGCAAACTCCTGTTCACCCCTTGCGATCCAATTCTAACCACATCTCTCCATGAAACTTCTCCTGACTTCCTCCTGCAGAATTCATTGTCCCAGGCTCAGCTGCCCTCAGCTCAGATCCCTAGCAGGACACTCATCACAAGCGTTTATTATTATTATCTGTTAACCTTCTTATTTCTTCCATTAGACTGTGGCTCCTTGAACAAGGGAACCATGTCCCATTTCTCTCTGTATTCCCAGGACAGGAGCAGAATAGCTTAAATACAGCCAACATTGGTTATATATACATGCCAGACACGGGTCTAAGTGCTTTACATACACTCACTAATTTCACTCTCATACCATTTCTTTTTTTTTTTTTTAATAAATTCATTTATTTATTTATTTTTGGCTGAGTTCGGTCTTCGCTGCTGCGCGCGGGTTTTCTCTAGTTGCCATGAGCGGGGGCTACTCTTCGTTGCGGAGCACAGGCTCTAGGCGTGCGGGCTTCAGTAGTTGTGGCACGTGGGCTCAGTAGTTGTGGCTCACGGGCTCTAGAGCACAGGCTCAGTAGTTGTGGCACACGGGCTTAGTTGCTCCGTGGCATGTGGGACCTTCCTGGACCAGGGCTCCAACCCGTGTCCCCTGCATTGGCAGGCGGATTCTTAACCACTGCGCTACCAGAGAAGTCCTCTCATACCATTTCTATAAGGTAGGTACTATTATTAACATCATCTGTTTTTTACGGATGAGGAAATTTAATGTATAGAGTTTAAAAAAGTTGCCCAAAGGCTCATAAGTAGTAAAGAGCTGTGCTGAGATTAGGACTCAGGGAGTGTAAGCCCAGAGCCTAAGCCTGCTTAGCAACTATGCTACTGCTCAAAACTTCTTCCAGCTCATATCTCAGCCCTTTGCTCCTGAACACTTCATGTGTTTTTTTGTTGTTTTTTTTTTTAAAGAACATTCTCTTGGGCTTCCCTGGTGGCGCAGTTGTTAAGAATCCACCTGCCAATGCAGGGAACATGGGTTCAAGCCCTGGTCCGGGAAGATCCCACATGCCGTAGAGCAACTAAACCCGTGCGCCACTACTACTGAGCCTGCGCTGTAGAGCCTGCGAGCCACAACTACTGAGCCCACGTGCCACAACTACTGAAGCCCGCACACCTAGAGCCTGTGCTTCGCAACAAGCGAAGCCACCCCAATGAGAAGCCCGCGCACCACGACGAAGAGTAGCCCCTGCTCGCTGTAAGTAGAGAAAGCCTGTGCGCAGCAACAAAGACCCAATGCAGCCAAAAATAAAGAAATAAAATAAATTTATTAAAAAAAAGTTCTTAAAAAAGAACATTTTCTTACGTAATCATAGTACAATTCTCAAAACTGGGAAATTAGCATTGTCCTACTATGTAATCTACTTTATTCATAGCCAAATTTCCCAATAATGTCCCTTATAACAAAAGACAACAAAATTTTCTGGTTCAAGAGCCAATCCCTGATCACATATTGCATTTAACTGTCATGTCTTCTTAGTATCATTTGATTGCAAACAGTTCCTCAGTATTTGTCTTTCATGACCTTGATAGTTGTGACGAGCACAAGCCATTTATTCTGTAAAATGTCCATTTTGTAAGCTTGTCTGATGTTTCCACATGATCAGATTCAGCTTATTAATTTTTTTAGCTGGAACACTACTGAAGTGTGTTGTGCCCTTGTGCATCATATGAGGAAGCACATATCTATCTGTCCTTGTAATTACCTTTCATGCTAATTTTTCTGTCTGCCAATGTCTTTTTCTTGTGTATCTCCAGCATCAAATGCCAAAGTCTGCCTGACTCATGGTATATGCTTAATAAACATTAGTTGAATGAATAAGTCTCCCTTCCTCTAAAAGAAAGCTATAGGGGTTTCCCTGGTGGCACAGTGGTTAAGAATTTGCCTGCCAATGCAGGGGACACGGGTTCGAGCCCTGATCCGGGAAGATCCCATGTGCCGCGAAGCAACTAAGCCTGTGAGCCACAACTACTGAGCCTGCACTCTAGAGCCCAGGAGCCACAACTACTGAAGCCCGCGCACCTAGAGCCCGTGCTCCGCAACAAGACAAGCCACTGCAATGAGAAACCCGTGCACCGCAACGAAGAGTAGGCCCCGCTCGCCACAACTAGAGAAAGTCTGTGTGCAGCAACAAAGAAAGACCCAATGCAGCCAAAATTAAATAATTTAAATAAATAAAAAAAAGAAAGCTATAACTCAAGCCAAAAATCTGTGAATCATAATGCTAGTTTCTTCACTCTGCTTTTCCCCCACAAGTAATAATCACTAAGTCCCACTGATTCTATGTCCTAAATATCATAGTAATCCCACCTTTCTCCATTCTCACTGCCATTGCACTGGTTCATTATTCTAACATCCTAGCCTCCCTGCCTCCAGTCCTGACCCCTTTCATCTATCTTTGGAAGGTGAGTTAAAGAAAACACCACTATATCATGGAGAATGGGCACAATAATAGGTTTAATTGGGATAATTTACAAGCCCAAGTGTTAGTAAGATGACGTAGGTGGTTTTGAGTTCTGTCAGTATCCCACAGTGAGACCTTTGGGGATGGAAATTGATTGGCTTTTTCAGTGGGGTTTCTGAAGTTGGTGAGGATGGCAAAGAAGACGTTGTGAAACAAGGAGGGTCCTAAATAAGAGTACAAAGTTCATCATGAAAACTAGAGTTTTCTGAAACCTCTAGTCATGGACTCCAGACCAAGCCATGAGAAAAAGATCCCAGGGCTTAGATGGGGAGTGGTTTAGAGCCCTGTGGCCAGCTCCTACAGCTTGCAGTGAGGTATTCAGCCAGAAGTTGGCCACAGTACACACTGCCTAGTCAGTAAATAACCCAAAGCTACGCAGATATCCAACACAATCAGAGGTAAGGAGGCAAGAGTATCTTTGGTAGTGAAACTCCCAGCTATCTCTTTGGTAATCTCCCAGGTGAGCCTTAGAAACACCTCTTGATGGGGGAAAATGCATGTAAAATGGTGATGAACTGCGTCCATAATGCCCCCAAGGACAGCCTACTGATTGCACCAGAGGCTGGGCATATATAGCCTGTGCCCACTGGATCTTTGATTACCGAAGAGTTGTGTCGCTACCTGCATGAAGAGGGTCACCCTGTGTCCAAGTGGGAGGCAGTGGAGGCAAGGGAGGCTGTCTTAGCACACAGAAGATCTAGTCCTGGAAGTGGGTGGGAAGCACATAATGTTGCTTTGAGTTGGGTCCAAGTTGGATCCTCTGCATCCATTTAGCATGGACATCACAGGATATGGACACATGAGTGTAGATGGCAAAGGCAAACAGTGGCTGAGGCCACTGCCTGGTAGAAGTGATACCTGAGGCATTGTTTGATAGTGGGATGATGATAAGATCCCTCACAGACAATTGAAGTTGGGGGTGACATATCTAGCTTTGTGATAGTTGGCACTATGGTCACTGCCCCAGACAGGTACAGTCTGTCCATATCTGGATTAGGAAAACGGAGAAGTTATTCACTCCTCAGAGCTCTCCTTGCTTCACAGGCTTGGATCTGTCTGTGCCTCACCAGTTGGGGCCTGTGAGCTACCCTCAGGAATGAACCAAACCTGATTTTCTATCCTGGAATGAAAAGCTGCACAGAGACCTGGGCTAACAATTCCTTTACCCAAGGCAGTCTGTTCAGATTAAGGAAGATGGCTTCAGGACAAAGGCGACTTTGTTCATCAGCATAAAAATCACAGAAGTATCCCCCAACTTTCAGAGGAGGTGTGTGGCAAACCCAATGTCAGAGTTGTCTGCCCAGTGGGAAAGGACACCAGATGCCATTCCGAATTTGTGTTTATCTACATTTCTGTGATCCATGCAGTAAAATCTTCTTAGATACTCAGCATGGTCAGTGCAGGTCCAAAAAAGGAGGGAAGTTATTATTATGTAGTATGGCAGCCAGGCAAGTGTGCCACTCCAGTCCGTTGTGGAGAGCACGATTGCCTGACAGCCCCACGGTGATGCCCTGCAGGATCCACCACTGTGTTTGTGCCAAGGCCGTATTTCCTATAGACTACTTGCAGTCAGTAATTGAGCACGGTGGAGGTACTAATGCAGATTCGGCTCAAGAACTCCCCATCTGCCTGCGATACTTGGAACTGCATTATAGTCTAAGATCATTCTTACCCAATTCTCCTTACTTCCTTTTCCTTCATAGATGTCAGATCTGCATCATGGTCTGAAATCTCTATTGACCTTCTCTGGCATGTGGCAAAGGTAGTCCGTCAGAGCCTTCACTCTATGTGTGCTATGTGATTGGAGGAGGTGGGCGGCAACCCTATACCTAGAGAGTGCGTCCAGACTATGGAGGGGCAGGGGGGCTGTGAAGTATATCTGCCAGTGTGAGCCAGTCCTGTCTTTTGCGGTATGACCAAGCTAACCCTGAATTACATGCTTGTGTAGCTGCCACCAAATGCAGGCTCTGGGGGTGCCAGTAGCTTCTTTGTATGTCAGATGACAACCCTTCATGGTGCTCTTGTTACTGTGGTGGGTCTGGATATGGATCCCGTAGGTCAATATGGCTATGATGGCTCACAGGCCCAGATGAGTTTCTCATTGCAGATGCTTTGCTTTTCTCAGGATGTGCTCTTTTCAAGGAGGCAAGTGCATATGTGACTTATTAACTGAGCTTGTGGGTGAGTTGTATTTGTTTCTATAGGGTATGACTTTAATAGTCCTGCGTGGCTTAGCGACCTGACTAAAGAGTGAGGCCGTTGGCAGCAGCCCCTGAGTCTATGTAAAGGGATATTTCATTCATTGAGGAGTGGAATGCTTTACTACCAAAAAAGCACTGCACTTCCACCCAATGTGCAGAGCAGCCAGTGCCAGGGGTTGTCAGCATTTATCATCACATAACAAATGGCTTAGCAGTATTCCACTGAACTTGCTCACCTATCAGTGAAACAGGCTTCCTTGTTTGGTACCAAGTCTCAAAGTTGAGGCCCACTCGAGCCAGTAGCTCAGGCAAAGCAGGCAATAGGGCCATCTCAGTACCTACTGGCTGGGCAGCCACGTGTTCTTGCAGTTGGCTTGACCCCCAGTTGGATGTACCATTTCCATTTCGCATTTTTTTTGGCTTGTTGCACTTTGTCAATTATTAAGCTATTGTATCTCAGTTCCAAACCATCCTTCTACACTCTGCTCTATGAGGCTGGGGCTGGGATTCTGCACACCACATTTCTCCTTTGCCAGTGCTGCCTATTAGGGTCTGCCAATAAGAGGCTCTAGAAGGAGACTGGAAGACCATGGTTCTTCACTCTGGCAGGAAGAGTTTGCTCCAGTAGCAGCTGCTGAATCCAATTTCCAGATTCCGACCCCCTCCCCACCCCTCTCAGAACCAGCATTATCACGTCTCCTCAGTGCTCTAAGCCCAGCCACATGGGGGTCTGCCTGCATGTTATCAAGGTACCTGTACCGACCGATAGTGCCCCTTCGCTTGAGATCTGGGTTTTAACTCTGTGGCCCTCGTTTTTGAGCCTTTGGGTTCTCACCATCTCAGCCTCCTCCCTTTGTTCTCCCAGGCCTCAGGATGGTAAATGCTTCCTGCAGAACCCACCTCTGTGGAAACTTAATGCTCCTGTTTTGCATTTTCAGTCCTTTAAGATCTGTTTAACTAATCCCTGTATTAAATTCTCTGTTAAAATCACTGGTGTGATTTCTGTTTTCCCAACTGGACCATCACTGAGACATCCATCTGATGGAACTGATTTCAGTAACAACCCCACTAGCAGGTTGGGAATGTTGGATCTGAGAGTCACACTTTTCCCTTCAGTGAGATAATCTGTCCCCAACAGGGCCAATAATTGTCATTCAAAACGCATGTACCATCCAGTAGTGGTGAGATGACCTACCCCCAATATTGGCAGAGTCTTCTTTTCAAGAGACATCAGATGCGAGACTGGTCACAGATAATTAAAACTCCAAGGGATCAGAATGAGTTGGGGGCGGGCAGAGCCGGTATTGTTTCATTGCTTCTGCGGCTGCTTACTGTGGGGGTCCCCAGTCGAATCTGGCTACCAGTCTGGTGACTTACAGATTCTTGAGTAACATTTCTATGTGCAGGATGTGCTGCCTCTAATACCCGAAGAGGCCAAACAGGCGATAAGGGCTCCTTCTGTGTAGTTAAGTGTCTGAAAGGTCAGCAGTTTTTCCTTATTAGGTTGTGGAATATCTCTTTGGGCTGCTGCTCAGATAGCCCCCAACTTATGCCCTCCAGTGGCCTGGCTCTGATTTCTATCTTCATTCAAGGCCCTGCCACTTGCGCTTAGAGAGCATGCATTATGGTGAAAAGTTTCCTCTGGGGGCCACTATGGAAACTGTCATCAATGGAATGGAATGGGCTTTCCCAACGTATTATTGATATATTGCAGTATTGCTGGGGAAGTTCAACATGCCTGAGGTAGGACAGTAAAAGTGAGCTTCCTGCTCTGCCAAGTGAAAACAAAATAATTTTTTTTTCTTCCTGGAGAAATCTAGAGCAAGGAACATGAGCAATGTCTAGGGCAATTCTGTCCAAGAGTAGTATAATGTGAGCCACACGTGTAATTTTAAATTTCCTAGTAATCACTATATTAAAAACAAGGTAAAAAGAGACAGGTATAACTGATTTTACTAACATGGCTCAGTTAACCCAATAGATCCAAAATATTAACATTTCAGCACTTAAATATAAAAGATAGGTATTTTTTATTCTTTTTCTCAAACTAAGTCTTCAAAATCCGTTGTGCATTCTAAATACACTGAGAATTGCACATCTCAATTCAGACTAGCCTTTGATCGCTCAGCAGCTACATGTGGCTAGTGGCTGAAGGCCCGGACAGTGCAGCTGCCGGCCACATACTGAGTGCCAGTAATGGATGCAGTCAGTTCAGTCACCTATTGGTATATCAAGTGCTTTGAGTGACATGGTGGCCACTATTAAAGCCACAGTGATCTGCAATCAGGGGCCACAGACACTGGATTTACTCACTGGCTACACAGGCTGGGAGTTGGAAGGAAGTAGTACTACCACTCCCTCCTGGCAACGGAATAAGCCTTGCGGGTTGTCTTTCTCACCTACTGGTACTTGATACTGTTTCAGCTGCACAATCCTGGCAGGCTTTGAAAATACAAGAGGCTCTGTAGTCACCAGGAGCGATGGCGATGCCCACACCCACCCAGCAGATCAGGGTACTATGCTGGGTTGAGGGAACCCAGCATGTCTGTACCAATCCTGCAGTCTGACAAAGGGACCATGAGCACGGTCCCATCAAAGGGGCCAATGGCATCTGCAGCAATTGTGCCAAGTCTCTGGGTGTAAGTAAAACCAGTCTCAAATCCTGCCAGAGAAACTTACTGTGGACCCATCGGGTCCAAGAACGACAGCTCCTTGGGCTCCAGTGGCTGGTAGGTCTGCAGAATTCTCCCCGCACCTATGTTCCGGAAGACGTGGACTAGGGCACAAACTCAGCAATCCCTCTGAAGAGGGCAGAGGACTGGCCCCCAGGCCGAGTTTGCTTTTGAAGGGACTCAAATCTGGATTGAAGGGCCCTCTAGCACTCGGGCTAGAAAATCAGTCTCCTGGGTAGCACAGAGGCCTGTGGGGCTGGGGAGTCTCATTCTAGCAGCACTAATATGTGCTTAACTGCTTCACTTCCTCCCCTGCACCCTTCTCCAAGGACACAGGAGGAGGCTTTGGAGACCTGCTGTCCAGGTAGTGGGGAAAACTAACGGCCTTCATCACCCAGGATCTCCTTGCGTCAGCTCTCCATAGGGGTCTCCTTGATGCCCGCTCAAAAATCAGTCATTTTTGTTTCCTGCACCCCTATCTTCTCTCTGCAACCTCTTTAGAGTGAGTCGGGTTATCAGCTGACCACCCTCTTGGTTTTTCCCATATCTCTCCTTCCTTAGCAATCCCTTTGTTCAAGGCCCAGAGCCAGAACAGTGCTGCCTGAGGGAGGCTCAGAAGGAAGCCTGGAGTGTTCGCCTCCGGCCTTTTCATTTTTGCTGGGTCCTGGGGCAACTTACAGGGCCCCTTATCTCCTCTTCCTCTTTTGGGTGGGGCCTAAATCAGCACCGAAGGATTATCCCATCCCTCATTCCCTGGTAGAAGGAGCAAAGTTAGGGATGTCCTGCTCATGTAAGATCCCATTGGCTTCTCCAGCGTTCTCTGAATTAAGGTCATTTGCTCGCAAGTTATCCCTGACGCCCAGGATTTTCACACCGTCGGTCTATAGTGCCAACGTGCCTCAAAGCAGCTGCGACCTCAGTAGGGAAGTCTCCTCTTTGTGGCTATGTGTCTGATTTCCCCGAGCATCCGATGCAAACCCAGGGCAGGCACATGTGCTCTCTCCCCATTGGCTGGACTAGCCAATTCATTTGGCAAAAGGAAATCTGGTGGTAAACCTCAAATGCTGGCCATTCAGTGCCACTTACCTCATGGGTGTAGCTTCTTCATCATGTAAGCCGTTCAAGCCTCATGGGACTGCTGTGATTATTGTTGGGAGTCCAGTTCCCTGTGTTTTGAAGCCCCTCGGTCTGGACCCCAATCCCTCACCCTCTGCCTAATAAGCCCCTGGGTGGTACACTGCACAGTGCCAGGTTTCATGTCTGAGGTTAGGTTGCATCTACTGTTCCAATGGCACTTGAGACCAAGGGCTCTTTTCTGTCAACTTCTTTTCCCTTAGGGCTCACAGGGCTGACTGACTTGTAGGGAGTGCCAAGGGATGGAACAGTCTCTATCTGCCTCACGTGGAGGACTTTCCAGAGCCTCTGTGGCACATGGTATGGCCCTAGACCAAGGCCGAAACAACATGTTCACCAGTGATTTCAGCTCAGCTAGGTCTCTCACCGCTAGCCCTAGGAGGGGTGTTGTGCAGCCCTCATACGGCTTAGTTGATCCCTTTTGCAGTTTCCCAAAGGCCAGAGCTGGAATAAGTGGAGTTTGCCTCATGTGGGGCACGATCTGTGTGACTCGGTGGGTGAAGGCAAACAGCACACCAGCATGCAAGAGGGAAAGGTTTTAATGAGGGACAATTACCAGTAAGGGTCAGGAAGAAGACGCACGTGGACGCCCATTCTCTCCCACAGAGACACATGCAAAGGCTGGGGCCCTGTGGGCTGCATCCCCAGGGGAAGGTGTATCTTCCCTGGGAGTCTACCTTTCCGCAGGGCAACGCTGATGGTGGTGGCCTTGCAGGCAGAGGATCAAACCAGGGCTTAAATGCCAGCTGTCCGGGGCGCTGTCTGGGAACACAGCCTGCTAGCACCTGTGACCTTTGGGAAGCTGGATTTGGACTGTGGGGCAGAGGAACATCCAGGAAGTTGGATGTGGGCCCAGCCCCTCCTGCTAGGTGGTCACCAGGCGACTTGACAGAGGCTCCTGGAGTGGTGGGCAATCCTGTCTGTCCCTCCACACTTATTCAAGTGTAAACCTGATCTCGTTTAAAACCCTTCAAAGGCTCCCGAAAGTCAAACCTCTAACGTGGCACCGTAGGCCTTCCTTGGCGGTATCTCTCCTCTCACCTCCCTCACTCTCTACCTCAAATTCTGTGGCCTAGCCACACCGAAGCTTCGGGAAGCTTCCCAAACTGAATTTTTCATGCTTAGATCAATGGCCCCAGCCCTTTTTCTCCTGGCTAACCTCTCCAACCTGTCCTCCGTCTTAGGTAAGGTTTCATTTCACCCGAGAAGCCCTTTACTGACTCCACGCCACCCCGATTTGGGTTGTTTCTATGTGCTCCCACCTCACCCTGGGCATCTTAGTACTTACTGTACCATGTGCTGGAACTGCCCACTGACTCACTGAGCTCTCCCACTCGACACTGAGCTTCTTGAAGGCCTGAAATATTATCTCTGTATCCCCAAGAAGCCTGTGAAGTGCCTGCTATGTAGTGAATGTTCACTAAATATTTAATGAGAACCAGATGAAATCAGGTGGGTGCTTCGTTAACAATTACTCTGTAGTTTTCTCCATATAAAACATGAATACCTTCTTAATGCATATACGACTTTGGAGTTAGGATACCTTAGCAACCACTCATTTAACCCATGAAGAAATCGGAACCTGGAGAGGTGACATGACTCTTCCAGCAACCACCGAGCTAGTCTACGCCCCGGTCAAGTGTGGGATCTACCTCCTGATTCCTCCCTCTTCACAGCATAACTCCTTAGGTTCCTTTTTATCACGTAGTATCCATGCTGCACTTGCAACTTTTAATGATATATATTCCTTGAGCACTAGTACTCTGTTCTTTGATGTTAATACCTTACAGGTTTTGATCTCCAAGGAAATCTGACAAAGATGCCTTAGTATTTACCAAAAATAACACTGGAATTTTTTTTCTCCTCTTACCATAAGCCATCTATGTTCTGTATGATACTTAATAATGATGATCTACCCCAGTTCTCAGGACTGCATGTAACCATCTTCTGTTGACACTTACATCTTCCTTCCAGTTCTGGACCTACTCCTGTAATCAAGTGTATGGTATATAGAAATTGGTGGGAAGACCTTCAGGCACTTAGTTTTGAAGCCTATCTTTAATCACTTAGCAAGTGCAACTTGCAAAGATTTTTAATGCCTCTCCCATTAACATAAAACTCATCAGTATAAAATACAGATTTCTCCGTTTCTTCATGGAAAGTTCTGAGAGAAATGGAAAGAAAATCTCTAAATAGCCCCAAATAAAATTTTTAAACAGCCCTCGATAAACACACAGAGGGAAAGATGATCAAAATTTAAATACTGGTACACATGAAGCCTTCTGAGCAATCAAGACTAGCATCTGGTAATGGCTATTTCAGAATAACTGCTTATCAGAGGCATCAGAGGGTCATGAGGGAAAGATGCTATTTATGGCCATGAACCAAACTGGCTCAAAAGTGATCAAATCAGTATATTGACTCTAAAAGGCACTATATTCCTAACCACCAGGAACGGGAAGATCATGGTCAGATGGGAGAAATGCCTCTGAGTGAGCCAAGTTGAGTCTCAAGCCTGCTGCCGCCAATAGGTTGTTCACGTGTAGCAACCACTGAAATGCGAAACCAGGAAAACCCAACAAAGTTACTTGAGGATGGCTGCTACTTACCACCTCTAATGGACTGTGCAAGAGTCCAGAACTAGGCAGAACGGGTAACAGAAATCCAGAAAAGTACCAGAATGAAAAACTAGAAAAGCAGAAAACAAAGATGGATTTTCCTCAAAAAAACCACTTATGTAGAGAGACTGTCCTGCATCACTGGATCACCTCTCCATTTCTATCCACTTTTCTAGGCTGTGCCAGAGTTCCGTGAAGTTGATCACAATAGCCAATTCAGACACATTCTACCTACAAACCTGTCATGTATTTTATTACTGAGATACTGACATCAAAAAACATTTTTCAAAATAGACATATTTAATATTTTCCAAATGGCAAGGTAAGTTTATGTGTGCTCAGACAGGAGTATGTGTTTAACACGGTTTAGTAGCATCCTATGTAATTAATGTGTTCAAATCCTCTAACTGGGAATATGTAGAATTATTTTCAAATATCTACCTTTCTGCTTTTTAAGGGCACATAAAAGATTATTTGCAAGGCATAATGTATGCTTTGCATGATTAATACCTCCCCCCATCGTTAATTTTTGTTATATTTAGAAATTTAAGACCAGGAGCAAACATCTGTCAGACTAATTTTTTGCTTTTTCATAAGTGCAACTTTTTAATAAAAATTTACATCTAGATAAACAATCTTCAGATTTTTGAAACTTTAATAAGATTTTAAAAACATCATGACTTTGAACTGAAAAACATACACGTTTAGCACACAAATATTGTAATATGAATAAACTCCAACTCCGTTTGAAAACATGTGACTCAAATTACAGTTTTAGAAGTTAGTAATTCACATTTAAGCAAGTTAGCGCCTTGCTGAATTCAGCCTTTGTAAAAAAGAGACTTAGTGCATATTGTAATGGCACAATGTGCTTCTGTACCATTTTGTTGACTTTTTTCACCTTATTAAACAAGAACAAGTTCTTGAAAGTTGGTAGATAACGGCTAACTTCCTATGACATGTGAAATTTCCAATGGTAATACAGTTACATTTTGTAACAGAACGCTTTATAGATTTCTTTTCCTATCTTAAAATTTTAAAAGCAATCATTTGTAAGGATTGCATCAACGTCAATTTAGCAGAGGAAGATCAAACTTTATTGAAACTGCTTGCATACAAAATATATTGCACTATAACCAAACAAATGTCAACATAAAATCCAATCTGTTGTTGCTAATATGTACAGAGAATATTGCCCAAGAGCAGTTACATTACAAGGTCATTCTACCTTGGTTAATTATCTACAGTATTTTAAACCAAACAGCTTACAGATGATGTGTGCAAGGTACCAATTTCTGTTTTCAAATACTATACATTCCCAGAATAAATAACTAGAAATCAACATTAATGTTTGGCAATACTTTTAAAAGACTTTTTAATATTCTTGAAATCATGTGCAGTTTGTTGCCATTTTTATATGCTTATTTGTATGCAAGGAAAAGTAACCGTAAAATGAAAATTCAAAGAAACAAACTCACAGAATACATCAGAGGCAGAACTTCGGTTTGTACGGCTCTGTACAGATTCAGTGGTACCCCTACTTGGAGTTATTTTTTAAGAAAAATAAACATCTTAGAGTGAAGGTCCTTCACATATTTTTCCTCTGTAAATCTCGTTCGTAACAAAAAAAAAAAACAAAAAAAAACAGAGACTCAAACCCAAAATCCAACATGTCAAAAAACTAAAGAAAAAAAGTATCATTTGTTAACCAATCCTAGTCTGCTTTCCAATTCTGCTTATACATTTGGACCTAATATTTCAAAGTTTACAAAACATTTAACCTGCTTCCATTGTTTCTTAGACAAAGTACCTGTACTTCACAGGATTATTATGCACACATGGAAATGACCTTCCTATCTCCCCCAAATAAGCTTGAAATTAAAATATGAAAAACTTCACAAAACTTGGGGAGGACAAAATAAAAACAGCTCTAATTTAAAACTGGTCATCAGGCCAAAGAGCAGGCATATCCTACTAACTTTTGACCAGGAAGATTTGTTCCTAGCTGAAAATGTTTTAGCCTCTCTCAAATGAAAAGACAGTTATTTCTTCTCCTGTCTATATAGAAAAATTACACATCCCTCTCAATAACACTATTTGTCAAACTTCAGTGCAACGAAACAAAAACGAAAACAAGTCCTAATCTTTATACTGCCTAACCTGATGTTTATGTAAGAAAAAAAAATATGGAAAGCATGCATTCTTCTATAAAGTACTAATGTTTGACAGGGTTTGCTACATCTTTTAACATTTAGTGTTTCCAACTTATCTTCCCTGAACTCTGCATCCAAATATAATATTCCTACCTGCCAAGATATAAAAAAGGCACAGATCATACAACTTTTTTTTTGCTAATGAAAATGACAAACGTCACATCACACACATCTCAGGGTCCACTAAAATACTGGAAAAGTGGACCAAAACATAAACTGACACAGGACATGAAATGTCATTGGCCTTCCGTATGAGACTGAAAACAGAAGTGTAATATGATTACCATAAATGCTATTTATTCAGAAAAACTGAAATGTACCAGTGAGTTATCACCCAACGCAGGGTAACGGTCCAAATTAAGAAAGAATACCACTGCTTGGTATTTAAAAAATAAACCAAACGAAAATCCTGTCCTGAAGTGCTAAGTATACTTACTTACTTAAAAGTAATGTTTCAAAATTTTAAGATCTCTTTCTTTGTGCAAATCTGAAAACTGTTGCTTATGGCCAATATGACAAAAAATAAAATTCTTAACAGAATTGGTGTTCATTTCATGCCCTGTGCCACCTTGCCTACTATTTGTCTTTGGCCTAACAAAGTTTCTAATATGGAATAAGAATTACGGAAATGGTATAGGGAACATAACTCCAGAATTATGCCGTTTAGGGTACTCCGTTCACAAGTGGTTGCTGACCATCAACGCTGTCTGGCTTCTCCTTCTTCTGGTTACGATCTTTACCCGTGCGCAGCCGGTTACCTTCACTGGAGGTATTCTGTAATGTTTTAGTGTGGACACTCCTTTCATTATTGCAGTCAACTCTGATCTAAAACAAGTTACAGTTGTTATATACACAGACCATATCCTACTGTAATCTGTAATTGGCCTGACGAGAAATTTAAGCCCGAAGGGTAAATTCCACATCTTAAAAGGGGGATATGGGGGTGAGAATAGAAGAAGTGCAAGAAATTATGGTCAGGTAGGATCTTTATTTGGTTTATGATTTAAAAACACTCTTCTTCTTTAACTGGAACACACTGGTCATCTCACTGTGTCCAAAGTTAGATAAAAACTCACAATCCTACTGTGTCTTCTTCTAAGTAGAACAAAACAGTGAGAAACAAATAGTTAAAATGAATTACTATTACTGATTGCAAAATATACATGTCTATAATACTAGAGTTAAAAAAAATGGGTTATTCTTCAAAGACTGTGAAACCCAGGAGGAGAGACACAAATTACTGTCTTCCTATTCTGATGTTACCAGAGTAACAACTTAACTAACTCACTTCTTAACTAGCCTTTAGTTGACATCTTTATGTCTATCATGAGTATAATTAAGTTTCCTTACACTGAGGGCTCCCACTGTCTTACATAAAAAAAATACGAGCGTTGGTTTCTAGTAGCTTCAGTAAGGCTACTTACTTGCCTTCAATGAGGCAAGTGAGATGATCATACAACTTGAACTCTGAAGAATAAGAATGGTACAGGGAAATTTGAAGACACTAATGTGTGGAAGAACTGGAATCCCAGGAAGAGTGTAGAGATGAATACAATTTAAAAAATAATATTCTGAGATTTATGTAATATTTTAAGTGCCAACACTGAACACTTAAAACACTGCTAACAGACTTCTAGATGCTGTACAAAAGGAAGATAATATTGACAAATGGGCCTAAAACAATTACAAATATTGATCTGCTTCAAGTACACATGTGACATATAATCCCAAAATGGTTTGCTGTAATTTCAAGGTGCGTTTAAGTGTTGGTCCTGGGTGACTGTTTTAACTGTTGGGTTGTGAAGAGCGGAATTATAAAACTGGTACAGAAACGCCTTACATCTCTGTAAGGCACATGTGTGTGCATTATTTCATCGATCTCTATCTACGTCTAAGGTCTTTTCTATGCTGGTCCTTAAGAACCAGCCAACAGTTAACACCTACTTACAAGCGATATGAATTCTAAGAAATACTCCATCATGGAGTTTCTGCTCTTAAAAATCATCTCTCACTAATCTTGGGTATTGGTCCCAAACCAATAGTCCATAGTCATGAAGGAACCCTAACTACTTGGATTAAGTCTTCAGAATTAAAGAAGCAGCAGAAGAGAACATGGGTTCTGGGAATCAGATACCAGTATTCAAATATCACTCTACCGTACGCCAACTATGTGATTCAATCTTTCTAAACATCAGTTTACTCACCTATAAAACAGAATAATAAAACTTTTTACACCTCAGGGGGCTGCTGAAAGATTAAGTAAGATAAAACACACACAAAGCACTCAGCAAAGGTGTCTGTGTGGACACGCTCAGGGGTAATTTTAAAATTACTTAACAATGGGTTCGGCACAGGTGATTACCACTTGAGACGGGGTTCTCAGAATAGAGGCTGGCTGTAAATAAGCAGCTGACTGATTCAGCATGTACCAGCTGAGTGTCATGCAGTGCCCTGTGTATCATGATCATTACCCTTGAGCCAGACACCTTTTTCCCCTTACTTTCCACTCAAAGAGGACACTCTATCCCTGCAACTCAGGGGAGGAGGGACCCACAGGGCTGACGCAAGTCTCTCTGGGTACATTCCTGGATGTTTCTTTTCTTGGGCAGTTGGTGGGGGGGGCGGGGGGGTTGGACCACCAATGTGGTATTGAAGTCACACTGTGGCTGCAAAGTCTTCAGAAATACTGAGACTGCATATTCTCTAGAGAAATCTTCTTTGTATACTTGTCACAAAGGACTAAGACTGCCCACAAATGTAATGTTGAAAGGAAAATATTTCAATATACCAAATTCACAACCTTTGAACATGTTTAAAAATCAAGTAAAATTAACTTATAAATCTCAAACTACTGTAACTCAAACAATTTAGATGAAAAGAGGCACACAGGTTTACCTGGAGGGATCCATCTGCTGTTCTTCCTTTAGCCTCTCTTGGATTACGCGGACGATTATCTGTTCGGGAGTGATCATCGTTTCCTATAGGGACGTTTTTAAAAGGTTTGATGGTCACTGATTCTGACATGCTTATTGGAAGTTCTTTGTTCCCACATCCTCAATTTATTTAGATCCACCACAGAATCTAACATAGAATCAACAACCTAGTGATTCCAGTTACACACTGGCTAATAATCTAGCATGCTACCAAGGAACAGAAAATATTTCTAAGGCATCACAATTCTGCATCCACTGTTACAGGTCAACCTGAGCTAATGATCAGATGTGATGTTTAGAATACCCAAAGAAGTGAAACTAGTTATCAGTGTTTATTCATATACTTATTCTATGTGAACCAGAGGGAAGGCTGTCTAATATTGCCAATTACATGTGCCTTTCCCATGGTGACCAGTACAAAACCAGAGAAATGGGGGTCTTGGTAATACATCATTGAATCAGCAAGGTTCTTCATAGAACTTCAGACAGCTGTTACAATTCACCTTCATTTCTTAACAGATGAAAACCTCTGTACCTTTGAAGCCGCCTCCGCGTCCTCTTCCTCCCTGTCCTCTTCCTCCACCTCCACGCCGTCGCCCGTCTCCTCTGCGCAGGAAGTTCTCCCTCTCTTCCTCTGTTGGAGCTAATGACCAATCACTGAGTTCATCTCTGTGGTCAGATTCTGTTTCAGAAGCATTTGATGCTTCAGAATTAGTTCCTATCGAGAGTTAAAAGTTATATACCGTTGTCCGACTTAAAAAAAAAAGTTAGGTTAACAGAAGCTTCCAGAGATGTTTCAGGGGTAATCCATTACTCTTCCCAATTTATAAGCCCACCAAAGAGTATTATCACCTTCCATTTTGTAAAACAAATTATCTTAAATTCAAAATGAAGGTTTCCACAATATTTGAGGTAATTTTTGTTTCAAACATTTTTGGTTCTCATTAAAAAAAATAAAAGATATTTTATTAGCCATCTAAGTTCAAACCTGAGTATGCCACATCATTTAACAGCTGTGCTCCTTTAAACATCTGTGCTCTCTGGAGGAAAAGTTGTCTACAACAGTTAAATGCAATACCTTGATCAACAAAACCTCTATAAAGAGGGTTCCTTTTAACAAGGTTTGGCCCAGGGACAGAGGGGAATGCATACATTTTGGTCACCTCAGAGAGGGTGGCAAAGGTGGCCACCATGGCTACTACTATCTCAGGGAAGGGTCTCTTGTGTGATCAGGGATTGGACCTAGCTGAATGAGGATATGCTTGCCTGATGCTTGGTCCACAACCTTCCCTCCCACTCCCACTGGAATAATTGATCATTATAAAGGATTTATTGTAATAAACTTGTTATGCCTGAGGAGCTGGGTTAATGATATAAGGGATGGGAGTGGGGAAAAGAGCTCCACGGTGAGGGGGGACTTCAACAGCATAAAGAACAGACTGCTGGGAGACGGATTAGGGGTTAGGTTCAAGGTTGGCCTTAGGAGTAGGTGTCTCTCTCCCCCACTCCAGAATATCAGCTCTACTACCTCTCTCTCTTCCTCTGTTGGAGCTAATGACCAATTATAGCTTCACCATTATAGCTTCATTCCTGTGGATCTTGAAGGCTTTTCCATCTTAAAGAGTTCCTTTTTGAAATGCAAATATTTGTGAGATGGATTATACCTTATACCATCATTAGCAAGTTACATAGTAGATACACAGTTGAGCAAGAAAGACAGTAGGCACTGGCAGTGGGACAGCGTTCAATGAAAGGTACTGGGAGAGAAGAAAGAAGCACTGAAAGAAGAGCTGAGAAGGCAAAGAGAAACTTCGCCTACTTCTTGACTGTGCCTAGGGCTGACTTTGGCCATGCCACTCAAAATCACCTTACGAGCCACAGGATGCAGACCCCTGATTTACACAGTCCATCCAGCAAGTATGACCAGCACATGCCTGACAAAAAATGAGCCACAGTACACAAATGAAAAAAGTTTTGGCTATACAGTAATAAAATCAGGAAAGGCCTTAGGAAAGTCATCAACATACAAGGGCTTAAGCAGATTTATCCCCAGCCAGAACGTGGACAGAACTCACACCTGCCCTGTGAACTCTATGTGTTATTATCAGGTTTTTACTCTATGTCGCTTGCAACACAATTTGACCCACTGTGAATTGGAAACCATGTAGTGAGAAACTGTTATAATGGGGTTCTAATGAGTATTAGAGATTAGCAGCTATTAAGTCTAGGAACAGATAAAGTTACTGAGTAAAATGCTTAGTTTGTACCTGAAGTATATCCAGGACCGCGTCTGCCGTGCCCCCTATTTCTGTAAGGTCTACTACCTCGACCCATTCCTTGACCATCATCAGTCACATAGCCTTTTTCCTTATCTGTACGATTTGGTGGTGGTCTAGAACTAGCTCCAATCTGTCGCAATTGCTCATCAATTTGTAATCTCTCCAAACGCAACTGGTCTACTTCCTATTTAAAATATACAAGATAACAGTAAAAATAGTTTGACATTTTACTTAATAATACCTTTCTCCTTTTCATCAGATAAAAAGTATACTGGAAATATTTCAATTTCAGTTCTAAATTTATAGTAAACACTGTTACACAGAATTATCAGGAAATTGAATGGTCTCCTTAAAAGTAAAATTACTATAGATAACATATTATTGATGTCCAGAATTAGAGATATAACAAAAATACTAAGCATTAAAATTATACTGATAGAATTTAAAGTTATTTAATTTGGCACTATTATCCGACAGATCTGCTAAGGCACAAATATGCTAGTTTTGGGACTTCTTGATAATAGGATATTGAATAAAACAACTCTAAAACGTATTAATACAGATAAATGACATTTAAGGTTTAACCAGCTAACCTTAAAAATCACACATTGTAAATAATCTTAATTGAAATAGATTTGCCAGTTAATATCTTAATTAACAAAACGTTGAGTCTGGGCCATCTTCTGCTTTCAAAGAACATATACTACGGCAGGTCTTTGGACGTGACTATACAATTAAGAAACAATTATCTTCAATGAACTGAAAATGTTTATATTCCTTATATAGGGGAACTATTTAATAGTTGACAAAAACAAGTTGGATATCTTATATCATGCCTTGAAAACCTCTTAAAGACTACGACTCTGCTAGAACAAGTATGACGAACAGTATAGTCAGTTGATCAAAATATACACCTGGGGTCCACTAACAGACCCTCACACACAATGCTTCCAATATGTTGGGTTCTGTCAAATCCAGATGAAGTCTCAATTCTAACCCTTCTTCTTCCAATCTACCCATAAGCATCTATTTACTAGCTACAGGGAACTGGACCCACAACTAGAGTAGCACTGGGTGTCTCAGTCAAGCAGAGGCCGTCATAGGGGCTGCCCACATGAACAGTCACTGGGGAAGCCTCTGTAAAGCTAGGTTCCTAAAATCTTGGTTATGGCAGCCTCAGGAAAAGGGCAGGTAAGAATCTAGATGAGCTTCATCTGTGCTCTGAACCAGAATTTGTTTTACAGAGGACTTGAACAAAGAAGAGACCGCAGCTGAGTGAGTGGCTTACTCCAAAAGTACAGTTAGAGCTCATGGAATGGGTGTATCTTGCAAAACAGAATGGTAGTCCAGGTTATCCCACTGGGGCAAAGCAGTCACCTTTTGGTGCGAGATGCCAAGCCCACTCGAGGGAAGATCTGGTGATGGAAAGAATGGCAACAACAGGACAGCTGCTGATAACCAAAAAAGATACTCAATTGTGAAGAATAAATCAAAAGATCTAAGGAAGAACATTAGTCAAAAGAACAAGGGACTGATACAATGCAACCCTAACTCTCCAGGTCTTCAAAATTATTTAAGCTAAGAATATGAAGAAAAACACATACAACAGATTACACATAAAACACACTTTAAAGCAAAAGTGAATAAGCAAATCAATGGGGTATCCTATCCATGCAAACCTTGCTGGATGAAACCTCCCCACTTGCAATTATTAACTGACCACCATAAGAATGATAAGAAGTACCGAGCTACTGAATTTTTCTTCCTTATTTACATATAACTATAAATTATTTAATTTTATTTCTTTAAGAAATCAGCAAAAAAATTCTTATTAATATAGCATCATAAATAAAATAGAAACTTGGGTTACTTTAAAAATACTATTTAGTACCAGTTACAATATATTTTTGATACATATGGATACAAAGAAGAAATTATAAAAGTGACATGGGTGAAATTCTATTTTATCGAATTACAGAACATTTGGCCAAAAGAAATTTTAAAAAGCACCTAGTCTAGGGAGGTGATTTGCCTATAGACACAGAGCTAGTTCATGGCAGAAGAGAGACTACAAGCAAATCACTGGATTGCCAATCCAGTGCTCTTTCTGCTATGCCTTGCAGCCTCCTGGTTCCTGCTTTCCAGTTTGTAAGCTAGAGGAGGCATAACCGTACAAATACTAACTAAAATGTGCATTTATAAGAAGACACAAATTGTTTCTATTTTGTAATAAGAGTATAGAGAAAATTACGAAGGGTAAACATTTAAACAGAGGACTTCATGAAACTCTGGGATTTCCTTGATAAATGACATAAAAGGGACAACAAAGGCAAGTGTTACAGACATGAAATTTGTCCTGGAAAAAACTCACAAGGGCTAGAAAGGATCAATGGGATGAAATGTATTTTTGACAGGATTGTCTAAAGTGAGTATAAGGGTTTAACAGAAGAATAATGGGAAATAGGGGAGTTTCTTGAGAACTGGGATACTGGTCCTTAAATTTATAATGATGGAAAACTGACTTGTGTTTTCAGAAGGAATATAATAAGCTAAACGAAATGAAAATTTTTTTCTATTATCTTTTACAGGTCTTTCATTATCATGTACAGGCTAGAATGAAACTTAATTGCTTTAAGATTTACTATGGAGTTTTTATATTTTAGTGCAAAAGGTTTCGACATTAAAGTTCTTCCCGTTCTCACCTTTAAATAGTTCAGGTGATAATCCAGAAGAACAGTGGCATTAGCGATGCTGTCTTTTGTTCCCACAAAAACAAATGGTACCATACCCTGAAAAAGAAATGGCAACAATAATCCTATAAAATTAATGATGAATTAATCTGAAAAATGCAAATAATGACTAAATCCCTAGCACAGGGTCTGACAAACAGTAGGTACATGAAAGTTTGTTGAAAATATAAACCAATACCTAAAAACAAAAGTAGTTGGTATATTTTACACATCTACTGTGTATAAGGACAGATCAATATAGCAACCCTTAAATGCATCAGGTTACTATGATATAAACACTACTATTAAATGTTGGTAAACTCATAAATTATGTAACTCAAAATTATATAAGCTTTAACATGAGAAGCATAAACAAAATGAATACTTTAAAATACTCTAATTCATTTACTACAGATTTTATCTAGATCAAATTCATTAAAAAATAATTCAAAATTAGATACCAGGGTACAAAAGTAGAAACTAAATCAACTTTGCTAACCGAGTCAACAGAGTACAAACAAAACACAAACAAGAAGAATAAGAAATTAAAATGCACTTAGTAATTATTCTGTGAGGGGAAAAAAAAAAAACTAGGCACATCCATGAGCATAAAATTTAGCATTTCAATATACTTCCATAATGCGCTCTGAACATAGTAAAGGACTGAATCATCAGGAAAGTTTGATCTCCCTATGGTACTACTTTAATATAAGGATAGATTTTAAAAAAGGAGTAGACTAAAAATGTATACTTCTAGCCCATCAGTACAAATGAGAAAAAAACTATTTCTTGTCACAGTTATAGGGAAGCCTAGGCCAGTTGTGCAAACTAATAGCTGGCAATTATGACATTCAAAGTTGAAAATAATTCAATATTCTGCTACTGATGAAATTCACATGGTGACTGATAGTCACACGTGACTAAAGAAAAGCACACAGTGGCTTTGATGTAGATACATTAGAATTCTCTAGGTGAAGTTTCTAGGTGTGAGAAGCCAAGAAGCTTAGCAAGTATCACTCTTTTAAAAAAAGCATTCATTTGATAGGTGTGGGTACTGCTGGGCTGCTTTTGTTTGCTTGAGCTCAGTACACAGCGTCTTACATGCATGTGGGGTTGGAATAGGTTTTTTCTTTTTCCTTCCACATGAACATGGCTGTTGATAGGGTACAAAACTAAACAATTAGGAAATACTGCTTGCAGACTGACATCCATCTGGTAAGCAAGGCACTGCTTCCTAGCAACAACAACCACCTAAAGAATCAGGTGCCATTGAAAACCCATGGGTTTCACATGGATTTTTTTTTTGATTGAATAATATATGAACTATGGAAACAATCAGGCCTATGACTCAGATCTCTTTTTCTCAAAACCATTTCTGACGGTTGAGTTTTTTCCCCAACTTTGTTACAAAGCAGTTAACCATATTATTTTCCAAAATGCCCTATGATGAAATGCTATGCCCTTCCCCCTGGATCACATATGACCAAAATAAGCTTGAAAGCCCTATGTCACAGATTTAGTTGATCAACTGTGGAGCAAATAATGAAAAAAAATTCCCTTTCAACATTTCCAAACTGTTGATGTACCCAAGTGCCACTCTAATTTAAGCACATTACTAGTGGACCAGAATGGTTAAATTACGACAAAGAAAGGCAAGAGCAGACACCAGGAAAAAGTGATTTCCTGTTCTGGGATGAGAACTGGCCTGCCCAGCAGAGAGGAATATCCAATCCACTTGCGGTTATATTTCTCTTTACAAAATGGCATTTTTGCTTTTAATCTCTTGTGAGTCATAATATTTTCCCCATAAACAGTTCTCACAGGCCAGGTTGAGAGCGGGTGTCTGCCCTCAAGGAACTAACAATGTGACTAGATAACTAGTAAATATCTATGTAGTAAGCGCTATGATAGGGGTGAACACATCGGAGCATGAAAGGGGGAAAGGCTCTTGAGCCCGTCAGGGGGAGGGGACCTATGGAAAGTATACAAGGAAAGCTGCACAAGGAGTAAGGTCAAAGCAAGGTGGCAGGTTGGAGGAAAAAGAGTGCTCCAGGCAGAGAAAACATGTGCATACGTCTAGAAGCAACAGAGAGCAGAGAAGCGTTTCAAGAACTCTAGGTACTTCAGGTATGGCTCAAGCCTCTCTCAGGTACAAGGGAGAGGAGTGGTAAGAGATGATATTGGTCAGGGGACTGCGAAAGAAAGGCCTTATAAGCAGCAGGAAGGAATATGAGCTTTTTCCCAGGGCAATGGGTCCACGAACCCACAGACACTCCTCCACATCCCCCAACTCTGACGATCATTTGTAGTCTTTCTTAACCAGGGGAATAAACATTCAAATATAAAATTAAAATGTATTTTTCAAGGAACGTTTTCCTACCTGCCAAGCCTTGAGTTCAGGTTTCTGGGATTCCCCTGCTACAGTTGATGAAACCACTAAAACCTAAAGCAGTATAAGGAATGCAAGTGATGTCATTAACTATAACAAACGATACACAGAAGCCTGAACGCAGGACTTTCACTGTAGGACTTCTAAATCCATTTCTAAACAATTAGGTTAGTTCAAATGTTGAAAGTCAGTTTTAAAAATATGGTTTTAAGTAGTAACTTATGTATCTAACAGAGGGTACATTTTGAGCTACTACAATCTGTAAAATTTCAAGAGCTACAGCATGAAAAAATAAAAGTCCACCCTCAAAAGAAAAATGTGACCACTAAATGCAACCCTGTATTTTATGTTTACAGCATAAGATTTGTCACTGTGAATAAACTGAAAAGTAGTTATCACTTTGGTTTGTAATATCTCATAAGCTGGCAATCAGATTTGAAACAAATACAGCATGAGTAGCCTTATGAGCCTAACCACAGAAAATACCCAAAACACCAACTGTGACATTTGGGTTGAAGAAATTACTTCTAGTAGAATTCAAAGTGACAATTATTTCTTACCCTCTGGACTTTTGTGCTGTTAGGCTGAGAAAAATGAGTGCTGTTTTCCTTTACATCTATATGCTTTTTTTCTTCTGAAGGAGTAGGTCCAACCCTTGAGTTACTGGAAGGTAGGGAATTTGGTGGCATAATTTCCTTGGTGAAAAACACAAAACACAAAAGAGAAAAAAAAGGACCAATTTTTAAGACTTTATTTAGCTCCATTATTGTATCAATGATCATATTTTTAAGAACAGAAACTATTATAAACAGTCTTGGTAAACAAACTTACAGAATGCAAACATTATGCAGTAAAAACGCACAAAGATTAAACTTCAGCTAAAAGAACCTTGACAAAAGACTATGAAATATATGAAAATTATGGCAATTTGAAAGGATTTTATTTTAAACAGTACCATTGTACAGAAGAGCACACCCTTACCCCCCCACCCCAAATACTTTAAAAAATGTAAAGCACAGAAAATAAGCAGACATACAAAGTGAAAAAGCCAAAGGATGAAAGCCAGAAAACCTAACTAGTGTCCCTATTTTGTCTCTGTCAGGAACATTAAGTAATATGTGAAGAGTGCTTCAGACATTTTTTTTTTTACATTTGTGATTACTCATGTTGAAGATCAAGAAATAAGGCTTAAAGGGGTTAAAGTGACTAATCCACAATCACAGCATTAGAGAATAAACAGAGGCCGTTATCTACAACTGCAATTAACTGGCATGCCTGATAGAATTTTTACATTCACATTATGTGCATATTGGAGGCCTCTAAGTTACTATGTCAAATAAGACAATAAAAGACTTTTACTTTTATTAGAGAAACCAGAAACATACGCACTAGAAACATACCTCTTCTTGTGGAACATTTTTCTCATTTTCAGCTTCAATTCTCACCCTCACAACTCCTGACTTGTCCACAATCTCCTGAATCAGTTTTCCATTTTTTCCTATTACTTTGCCTAAGGTAAGAAATGAATAATTCATGTTTGGTTTTAAAAACACATACCTCAAACCAGTAAGCACACCCCACCATAAACTATCACATTTTATATATACGTATAAAATTTCATATAATTTCAATTCTTTCTTTCTTTCTTCCTCCGTATCTGTCTGTCTGTCTATCTATCTCAAAACCAAAACAGAGACTCTTTTCAAAAAGACAGAGTCAAACTGGCTTTCCATTTTATGAGGTCATCATTGTTCAAACTCCTTTGGTCAGGTATTAGAGTTGATTAATACTTGTGAACTGATAATACTTGTGAACTGATACGGGTAATTTTGAATTTTTAAGGCAGTTCAAAGATAGGCTCTTATTTGGCACAAAAGGGCATATTTTAAATGTTCAGGTATAGTGGCATGTATCATTCTTTCTGCAAAGTTCTATAAAAGGAATTAAGGAAAAGGACAGATAATAGAAAATACATTCGCTTCTTTCTTTGACAATTTCGATTCTATCTGTACCTGATTTAAATCTGCTTCTTTGCCCATGGCAAATATTTTTAGAATTTTATACGGCATATTTATAAAAGGTACTCTAAGTTTAAAAGTGGCTTAAGCAGCTATACGTACATCTAAAAGTACACATTCTTCAGGCCAATGTGTTAGCGGACTACTACTCTTG
The DNA here is from genome assembly GCF_028023285.1 of Balaenoptera ricei. NCBI lineage: Eukaryota > Metazoa > Chordata > Mammalia > Artiodactyla > Balaenopteridae > Balaenoptera > Balaenoptera ricei. The sequence goes on along the minus strand of NC_082660.1, from coordinate 130,416,331 downwards.
TGCATTACTCACAAATTATATTAGTATGTTAAAAGGTAAAGGGATTAGTCAGAGTAAAAGATTAAGAAATCACACTTTTAACTTAAAACCACAATGAAAAAGCTTAAAACCAGTTCAAGATTAGGTTTCATCAGTATCATCTGTTAAAACTCCAAAGACTTCAAATACCAGTAATGAATGGGCACTCGATTCTCTCTCTCATTTTATAAAATTTAATCATATACTTAACTGGGAAATGACTGCTTTCACAGCCATCATTATGCATTAGTGTAAAGCAAGACATTACAAATATTAAGAACAACTGATTCTACAAATCTACGTGTGAATTACATCTGATTCCAAGGGCTCTCCCAAGGTTCTTAAAGCAGCCAGCACTGGCCACGCCCATCATGTGCCTGCCCCACCATTTCACCTGAGGTAGGGATGGGGGAAAAAAACTGGAACGGAAAATTTGCTGAGCCAATCCTAAATAAGAATGCAGGGGAAGCCCTGTCAAAGCACGACCTTGTGGTCCTTCTGATCAGCATAGCCTTGGCACTCCTGCTGTGTGTGCCAGCCTCACTCACCCCCATAACCTCTTTCGACTGGTCAGTGGCCAGGGAAAAGAACTGACACCACTAAATCAGGACTCCCGATTTAGGTCTTTCTGTCAATTATTTCAGCTCTTCTTCCCTTCAAATGAAAAGGCGCGGAGGGAGGAGAGAGTCTTCCCACGGTTTTTTTCTTTATGTCTATAACACTTATTAGACCAATTCACTGTCAAAGTGGGTGAAGAACAAGCAAATTTTTAGAAAAGAAAGATAAATCAGTGTACGTACCAAAGAGAGTTTGTGGGAAATAAGAGAGATCATAAGTCATATTGTGGGACTTGAAAACTCATACAATACTGACTAGACATCTCCCTATAGATCTGCCTTGCCAAATTTTATACAAAAACGCTTTCTGAAAACTCCCAACATTCCCAGTGCTGGAGGAGACAGCCTCTAAAACAGAACTGTCTTATTTTACTAGGTAGGAACAAAATGAAAATCAGGCTTTCTGGTGAAAGGTCACTGCTGGGATCCTCTTCTCTTCAGGTAAGACCACAGGTAGAATCTACTTTTAATAGCAAATAATCCAATTCTACATTGCGTAGTTATTTCCAATTCCCAACTGACAGTTTGCTATAATTCTGCTCTACCGAACTGGAATTGTTTTGAATAGGGGAAGGAAAGAGAACTAACATTTACAGAGTCCCCTACTATATCCAGAGCTTATGTAATTATATCTTTATCTATAACTATCTATCTATATCTTCCTATTTAATTATCACAATCCTATACGGTAGACACTATGATCACATTTGTTTCAGAGGTGAGGAAAGTAGACTCAAGGAGGCTAAGTCAGTTGCCCAAGGCCAAATAGCGACCAAAAAGTGAAGTAGAGCTGAAATCTGGATCCAACACCTACACCCAAGACCTTTCCCTATCATCAAGCCATCTCCAAAATGAACTTTCGTGAATCTGACACATTAGTTTTTATTCAGTAATTTTTGAAAAAACTGTCTAATAGTTATATTTTCTAAGAATTTCTAAATTTAAAATAACTTTTCTAACTATAAAATGTATGCAATTGCTTGACAAACTGTAAATAAGAGGAAAGTAAATATCATTCACAGCCCCACTTATCCTGAGGTAACCAGGATGGTGCTAATCACACATTTCCCATACACACAACTGGTGTGCAAGTTACCTCAATAACATTACACAGTCATGCTCTTCAGTTGTCTGTAGTATATAGTTGAGAAGATAATTCTGCATTATTTCACTAGTCTTTTATACTTCATCTTCAAACTAATTGTCTTTGGGAGAAAAATACTATTCCAAGTGTTTTTTAATGGCATAGGAAGATGTTTATAATTCTATGCTGACAAAAAGAGCAGGCTAAGTAGAACTGAAAGTATGTGAAAAAAAATGCATAGGAAGTCCTTATCTTCTCCTTCTTTAAACATTCCAAAGGGCATCCATTACCTTGTATAATCAGTCATGATATCAAGTTAAAAAAATTTTTTTAAATGTATAGGCAGTGTGTCCCAATTTTATTTATAAATTTAAAACATACGTAGTATTCTTGATAAAACTGCACTTTGTTGATATGTTCTACTAAAGATAACTGCACCTTTTAAGAGCACTGGTGAAGAGTTCCTATGTATTTGCTGGTACTCATGATTGGTGATGATCATGAAACAACTCAAGTCAAAATGAAGAATTACAGTTGATGTTGCAGAAAGCCCTAGAGACATTCGGAATTACTTCTAGCTTTGGAACTTGTTAGATTTAAGTAACCTATACTCAGATCTTCAACTCTGAGATAATGAAGAGTGCTATCATTTTATAGCCCCATTAGAGAGATCAAATACCAGTCTACTCCAAATTATACAAAGCCCCCAAATGTCATTAATTTTGAAAAAAACATATTTAAGATATAAATACATATAAGTGATGAGGCTGTGCAAACTTTATCCTTCCAGGAACCAGTAGGTTTGAACTAGCAAAGCAGTATCCTTTGCACACCTTCTGAAAATGTAATCTTTGAGTGTATTTACCAAATATTTTTTGTACACTGTAGTAACAGACTATTTCAAAGATTAAGCTTCAGCTAAATGACTCCCCAAGTGAGTGAAAATGGAATTCTATCGGTATAAATAAACTGTTTACCTAACTTTTGTTTTTGTAGTGTGTGTCAAAAGCAATTGCCGACTCACCTACTAAGTTCCTTGGAACTTGTATGACATCTTCAGCAAATTCCAGAAAGCTTCGAGCCTTTTTCACTGCATCCTGATCCTAATAAAAATGGGGAAAAGATTTAAATCAACAAAAGATGAGCCAGCTGAAATACTATTTTTTATTTTAGAAAAACACTATTTAGTAAAATATTTACCTCCCCATAAATATGAAATGTGCAGGTATCTTCATCTAGATCGATAGCAGTGACCCCAGGTACCTTTCTAGCTTGCTGAATATTAGCACCATGAGTACCAATAGCTAGACCCATCAGATCTTCTCGTACGATAAACTGTTCGTGAAACCTTGAGGCAAGTTGCCTTGAACTCTGAAGAGAAACACACATCTGATTAGTATGCTTTATCGACTATTAAGACAACTGTATTTAGGTCAGCCATGTAAATTATCTTGACCCTGTATATCAGGGACCTATAAATCAGTTTCACTTGGAAACTAACAGGTTTAAGAAAATATTTCGCACAGCGTAAGTACTTTTTAGGTCGCTAAAGGTCTATGCCATTTGATATATTTTTGTTAACAGGAAAGGGCTTGTTGACAATTTTCCAAGGTAACTTTTGAAAACCTATTTGCAAGGCTGCCTTAGTTAACCAATGACATCAATGTAATACTTAAGAAGCAGATCAAATGTTCCCAAATAAAAACCAGCTCACTGGGTCTGACAGACTCAATATTAATTAAGTAAAAAAAAAAAAATTAAATACCATCTTTACAGAAAATTGTATTCATTTCATTTTTTAATTCATTTTTATTGGAGTATGGTTGCTTTACAATGTTGTGTTTCATTTCATTTTATTAAAGGATATCGGTGTGTGTGTGTGTATACATTTTTTTTTTCTAGAAACAGTGCCATTTACATAACTTATCACTAGATACTGTGGGTCTAGATAGTCCGCTGATGAAGTGATGACATTAAAAGGACACCCTCCCACCCCCACCCCTAACCTGAGTAAAGGAATCATAAAAATTTTGGTATAGTAATTAAATTGAATGATCACAGAGTATCAAAGACTTACAGCTTATCTTACATATGTGCCTGCAACCTAAAATGAGATCAGAGTCTGTAAGACCTTGTGATCTGGATCCACAAGTAAGATGAATTCTTTCAAAATATTCAGTGATGACTGAACTAGGTTATACTGACACCTCAAACTTGTGGATAATCACTCTCTTTAGATAGTATTATCAAAATTTAATGTTTAGTTCTAGCATGCCATTAATGAAAACCAAACATATTAGTGGCTCATGTTGAAAAATGGAAATTTCGTATCTGAATATGTGGATCTCTTTAATATTAGTAGTGAGAAAAGATAGGCATGCATGCTAGTTTCTCATTATTCAACATACCTGATAATTTGAATGAATGAGTGTAACTACTATAAACAATTTTAAAAGTATAAAATCCTTTTTTGTAGATTAGAGCAACAAAATGTATCAAATATTCCTAGGACTTTTCAAGAGGTCATGTTTTTTGAGTCCTGGTTCATTCACCTGGTTCATTCTTTTCAATTGATAATTCACTGATAAATGATAAGCCAAAGGTATGATAACAGATCATTTAAGAAGAATTAGATGTTTAAGAAGAGGTAAATGAGTATATTTCCACAATACTCACAATGAAAGTAAGGAGGCTGTTCTGGCCTAAAAGCTATGAGAGAATCACTAAAGAAACCACAAACTTGTGAACACAGGGACATCAAGAAAGAATGCGAGTAAAAACCAATTAAATAGACCTCCATATGGCCGTAAGGAAAACAAAGTAGCAAAAGGAGATATGAATGTCTCCTCTCCTGCTAAGAGTTCAGCGATCACATATTAAGTTGGAAGGTGGCACGTTTCACAGGGTTTTACAAGAATACAGCCTTTAGTAGTAGTCACCTTTTCTCTTAAAATGCAGTTTGGAACCCCTTTTTTTCTTTACTATTTCAACTGCATGGTGTTTTCCCTCTAACGAAATGAATAATGATGAGGAACTCTGGAATCTGACAATAATATACCTGAGTTGGCACAATAAACTAAAATCCATTTAGTTTCTATGGTAATGGATGGAAGTACTAAATAGTTATCAATGAAAATAAATGTATGGTGATGGAAATTATTGGAGGATTAATAAAAGTAGATAAAATGCACCTTAAGAGACGAAATAGTAAGTTAGGGAAATAGCCTCTGGCAGGAATCTGAAGACAGGAGTTTTAAAGAGTGACAACCAATTAGAATGAAGAAGTTCTATACCCTTTTAAACAGAGATAAACATACATAATGAAAGGAATATGATTAGATATTTAAATACTCTCTAGTACTTTAATGATAACATGTTATATGGAAGAAGCATTGCTTCATTTTATTAGCAGCTTTGATGAACTTCTAGTAAAAAGTGAGTTGGCCAGAAGTTCCTTAGCATACATAAACTGCTGCTTAATTCTGAAACCTCAGGCATAAAAATTTTAGTATGATTATGCATTGCACAATTTAATTTTTCAAAATATAGAATATAAGGAATTGCTAAGAAACAATAAATAAAGGACAAGCTGCCCATATTCAAGTTTTGTAAACACACAGTTATTTCTAGATAATCTTACAACCATCCCTAGGGAAAGCCACATACCTCTAGCTGCTTACTGGCTTCTTCATTTCTCAGTATCAGAGACAGCTTAGTGCGCAGACTCCGAAAGTGCATGTCAATCAGCATGTGTGCGCGCTTTGAGGTGACTTCATTGATAGACTAAAGGATATAAATCAACACCATTATTATCAAAGCAAATGCCCTAAATGAAATACACCAAAATAGACAACTCAAACACACTCACCAAAATGACAAGCTGATAGTTTTCTGCATCATAAGTTACAGAAAAGGCACCAACTGCCTTTTTAAAGTCCTTATGTGCCGATTCTTTGGCACACCTAGAAATAAAACCAATATCCACTGTGAAGTTCAGATGACTGATTACCAACTACTGGTACAAATATATGCAGAGACATTTGCACTTAGTAGAATTGTAGATTCATATTAAACTTGATTTATGCAAAATATGCTATATCCATTTAACAGTTTAGTTCCTTTGCTGTACATCTCTGATATACTCAGGCCAATCAAGCATATGAGATTACAGAGAAAGGAAAAAACCAGTTATGTTCTTAGGGGATTACTGGTGGTCTTAGATGACCAGAGGTGACATCTTTAGGGGAACCACTCTCCTCTGCAGGCTTCCTGATTTCAGTTACATACGGTAGGTCACTAATTTTCTTGAGTCAACTGTTGAACACTTTTGGGGATAGCTACAGGATACCCAATTTTGTTTTGCTGTTTCTTTTCTAAAGAAAAAGTGCTGACCAATTTAAGGGAGAGAAGGAAATGTATAAGAATCAGAAGGCACAAACATACATATGCAATCTCTATAATCAAGAAGCAGGATTTCTATGTATTGTGAAATACAAGTTACTGTTTATCTAAAGTGTGACATGTCCAAATCAAACTTAATATACGCCCTTGATGAAATCTTTAAAAAGGAATTTCTTCTCTAAAAGGTCTTTAAGCATTACTTCAGATCAAGGATTATAAGAGAGATGACCTTTTGAAGCTTCTTTAAGCTCTACTTGTTACATATTTATCTGAAAATACTAACTAAAAGGGAAAAAACCTGGACAAATCTCCATTGCCTAGAAATTGATTTGTGACTTAGGACAGAATATCTGTATTAACCAGTTTCAAAATCTTAAAATTCTATGAACAATGTGTATTTTAGAAAACAAATGTACATTAGCCATGTATGTAACCAAGTTAAGTTTAAACAAGTGGAATGTTGGCTTGATTATATAACTGGAAAAAGCTAAATATGTTTTTTTCACTACTTTTGCAAACCATTTTTGCCAAAGTTCACTGAATTTAAAAATTGATTTCTATTATTTGAAAACTTATATTCTTTTAAATTAATTGCATAGCACCTCTAAGTTCTCAGCCTTTCTTGCATACCAACTTACATTTGTCGTAAGTCTTCTGGCACGTCCAGTTTGATTTTATGGAAAGTATCTTTTGTGGCAGGTTTGTTGGGATTAACTGATCGCAAACGTTCAATTGTGACAATTTCATTGTATGTAGCATCACATGCTGCATATTCTATCACATAAAACTGTGAGAAATAAATGAAAGTCATTCCTGGTCACAGCGTTTAAAGTAAGAACAAGAAGCTATACCTATTCAGTTGTTTTTGAATTCTCTAGAGGAAAAAAAACTATTTGATCAACTAACAAACACATGAAATAAACTGAACATGTAAACATTTAAATAAAATGCTCAAGTTAGATATTACTTTCAAATAGAAATCCAGACTGAAATGTAGTATACCTGGCTTTAGAAAAGGGAAAGAGCATAAGAAAAAAAATTTAAATAGGCATTTTCCTACCTCACCCTTTATCATCCTCACTTTAGCTAACCACCAACAGCAAGGCTCTTTTTCATTTGCTCTGGAATAAACCTACACAAAAATTACAACATAGAATATTTCATGATTAACATCATTCAGAAATCTATAAATTATCAGACATCAAGGAAAATTTCTTAAAATGACCTTAGGTGTCTTTCAAACCCATAAGCTGTAGACTTTAAGCCAGATTGCACCCCTACTTCTAGACACAGACACACACTCAGAAACTACCTGATTACCTGGGAGAGTCCTGTAAAAAGTGCTTTCCTGTTTCTCTATGCTGCCTCAGTAATAATCAGTAATCTGAATATGAATGCTCAAGAAAAGCTGACCATTCATAAACCTGGGCATACTTTCCTTGGGTACTTTGTGAGCTATGAAAACGTATCTAAAAAATGTAAAGACAGATTTGTTTTTGTTTTGCTCTAATAAGCAAATAACAAATTGGAAGTTACTGACCCTGGCCTACTTCCTGGCTGCATGGTCACTGAATGGGTAAGGCCTCTGACTACTCAGCCCACTAAAGATATCACCTGGCATTCATGTATCCTGGGAACTAAACAGACAGATCCTTGGTCACTCTCTGGTCTCCTGTCCCCTCTCCAATAAAATGGACAACTCCACGCTGGCAATCCTCTGCATACCACGTTCCTGCTCTCACACACTGTGGATCAGTTCTTCTAAACTGATCTCTCTGGCGACCACTTCACAGTTCACTTATGATGTGCAGCATGGAACCTTTTGTGAAGACACTAGCAAATCAAGGTTAATAGGAAAAGAGACACATGGAGAGAGAGACAGAAATACTCAGAAGTAGAAAGACAACACAGGGAGGACAAGGAGGATGGGGAGGAGAGGATAGGAGAGAAGACCAGCAACTCAAGGCTCCAACTCTCGTCTCCGTTTTACTACTGAAGTTAATTGTTAACACAACACGGTGATGAAATACAACTTAACTCAACCTCCTTTCCCTCTTGCCCCCAACACTTCCTCTCACGTCTGCTCTAGCCAGAGGAATAACCTCAGTTATTTGTTAATTGTTATGTAACACAATGAGGTCATCCTGGCAACTGTGGTTCATTGGTTCCCATCTGTTGTGTGACTAAGTTGGGAAAAAAGTCCCCTCTATTCATCACTATTATGAGCGTTCGTGGTACAGACAGACCAAAAGACCTAAGTTAATGGTTATACAATACAGTGACTCAGTACAACTTGATTTAACCTACATTTCTCTCTTGCGACCATCAATTCCTTTCAGCTCTGCTCTAGCTAGAGCGACAACCTCAGTTAGTGAGGTCACTGTAGCAACAGCATCTCACTGGTTACCACCTGGCATGTGACTCAGTTGAGAGGGAAAAAAAGAAAAAACAGTCCCCTTTATCCATCCAAACACTATAATGAGGCCTTCTGATATAGACAGACCAAAAGTCCTGGTCCTTGACTTCAGGAAGCTCGTAGTCTCCTGGGGAAGTGAACAGCTAAAGGTCCTCAAGTACAGACACTGTTTGTGCTCCCTACTGGGATCCGTCACAAAACCAAGCTCAGTTCCTTTCACCTAGTAAGTACTGAGTACATTTTTGGTAAATAAATAGCACTTTATTCTATTTCCACTATAAAGCTGTAGAGAAAAGAACACAGGCCTGGACATCCAGAGACCTTCTCTGAGCACTCTCTAAAATAGCACTCCTGCCCCTACATCACCTTTCATCCTCTTTTTTTCTTCCTAGGACTTACAACTGCCATAATATTAGCTATCCTCACTAGAATGTGACCTTGTCAAGGCTGGGGCCTCTTCTGTTTCGCTGACCATCTGTACCTAGCACAGGAAATAAGAATTCAAGGACCTAGTACACCTTACCTGACCTGTACAAATGGATTCTTAGCTGCTTCCATCATACCACAAATGCTCATGAAATTGCAACTGTTAACAAGGCATCGTGGAGAAGAGAAGAAGCTTAAAATGGAGTACATGAAGGGGGAGGAAGAAAAGGATACTATATAGACCAACTACAACATAAAGCAGACTCCAAGTGCCTTAAGTGCCACAACAATTTTCAGTGGCTAGAGAAATCACAAATACAATGTTTTTGTCAATGTGCTACATCTCCATAGCACTTTTTGGTCAGACATCAATGGCACATAAGCAGTTGGTTCATAGCATCTCCTGTGAAAAGATGTTTTACCTGTATGTGCATATACTAAAATTCGCAGATGAGTTTTTACAAACATCCCAGGAGGATTTTCTGCTACTTAAAGAAAGCCTAGGATGCTGCTCTATCGTTACGGAATGATTTTTTCCTAACCCATTTTACTTAAAATGGGGACACAGTTGTAAACTAACAATATATTATTCAAACAAAAGATTCAGAGAATGAGGGAAGGGGGAAAAGAAATACTAGTGGGCAAAGGAAATCAGTGGTGACTTTCAAAGCTGCACCCTGAGTGCTGCTCAGGCAGCCACACTTAAGCATCAGTAATGTATTATTTCCAATCATTATTAAGATGGCGCAATCAAAAGCACATATGCATCAGAGCTATAATCCTCAATGCAGACTGAAAAGTGTTAAAGACAAGGAATACAAAAGGCACAGGCAAATTACATGCTCCCCCTTCCTCAGTGCTTAATAACTTGACGGCAGGGGAAACTTACCTCAACTTCATCGCTTTCATTTATATCTTTATTATAACCTACAGGTGGTGGGAATCTCACATCATGGAATGGAATCTGCCTCTCTGGCTGCCAGCTGCAAATAAGCAAATGCAATTATTTAACATGCTTTTTGGTTTAATGGAAACAATGGCCATGCTGCCATCAGCTTTTGGTTAAGTGTGACCCTTTGGTTTTCTAGTTTAAAGAAGCAAATGCTTTAAAACTGTCAGTGTTTTGCTGAGTGAGGCATAATGGCAATACAGATACATTTCAACAAACTCTGCATGCAGCACAGCAGCCTTGTAGTTCTATTTGGAATATTTCTCTAAACACAATAGAGCAACATTACAATTTTCCAAACAAGTCTTTCTTCCAATAATTTCAACCTCTAAGAGTTCTAAACTTAGGGCCACAACAGCAATTTCCTTTGATGCTTAAATACGTTAGTATCAGTAAGTGTTAGTAATGTCATCACCATACTTCCACTTGCAAAGGAATTGTAACCACATTCCGATGACCACAGAAACTGGTCCTAAATGCCCGCTAATTCCCAAGCAAAATGGGGCAGTCAGCACATTAGCAATTCACAACTCACTTTTCCCCCTTTAAATTTTAGATCCCACGAGGTGGTCAGTTCTTGCCATGGATAGCTGGCTGCTGATCAGTATGACGTACCAGCACGCACTGGCCTGGTGGGGTCTCCTAAACCACAGAAACCCGATGGAGACAGCCTACAGGAGTTCAGTAAGTTGCCTATGTTTTTTAATTTAAAGTTATGTGGAACAATTTTGAAAAACACCAAATTATTCTTTTATATCTACAATGATATAGAATATTAAAAGATAAACTTTGCAAAAACACTGGAGGATTCAACTGCTAGAGCAGTCATTTCTGGGTTTTCTGCTAAAGGGCTCTCTAAGTAAAATCCTATTGAGAAAAGTGCTTTTTTTTTTTTTTTTTAAAGAAGAGCTATTATATAAGATAGCAGGGTAGGTAAGTCAGCATTTGTGGAAATATGATTAGGGCCTATATTACACTGAACCCCTTTTCTGCATTATTATACACCCTTGAAAACTCTGAAACTTAAAAAAAATTGTCTTTAGGGAATTCCCTTGTGGTCCAGTGGTTAGGACTCGGTGCTGTCACTGCCAGGGCCCTGGGTTCAATCCCTGGTCAGGGAACTAAGATCCCGCAAGCTGTGCAACGCGGCCAAAAAAAAAAAAAAAGTCTTTACTTCAGAAAAACTTTTTAATATACTTACTGAAATCAGTTACTTAACATGTTAAAGATTCATTGCTAAATTTGATTTGTAAAGCATATAATAATAAAGTTTCTTCATTCCAAAGAATTATTTTGTCTTAAGTATAGAGATAAGAATCAAATTCTTTATTCAAAAAATGCGAAATATGGAAGGCAAAAAGAAAGCATCTAAAATAATGTGGTATTATAGGAGTTTCTTTATGATTGAAAGGAAAGAAACGGTAAATATAGTCTGAAGTTTTACAAAACATCAGGTTTGTTTTTTGTTTGTTTTAAAAAACCAGAAAAACAAAAAGGAAACGCAAGGAAAGTACTACTTCGATAGGGATCTATCAAATCCTGGTGACATGCTCAAACCCAGTGTTGAATCTCATACATACTACACAAACACAAAGAAAAAGTTGATCTATTTCAAATTCCCAGGATGACAGCTAGAAGAGAAACTTGTACACAGCTACGGTACAGGAGACAATTAGGAGGTCCATAGAAAGAATAATTTTAAGTTTATAGTAGAAATCTGATTGAAAACAAATGAGAACTGATCTATCACTGTATAAACAAATACAGATACATTCTTGAATGCATAGAGGAAATAAGTGTTTGCTTAATACCTCAGATTAAGGACTATAGGAGAAACTAAAAGAGTAGCAAATAAAGATAACTCTCCCTTTATGGGAAACAGTGTTTACCTAGTGATGGAAGCAAGCAGATAAGAGTATAAGTACAAGAAAAAAATTACTCTCCAAGTTATCCAAGATTCCTCTGTTAGAGGTGTGATGCTGTTATCTAGTGTATAATGCATGGATAATCATGCAGAGGCAGATTCTGGAACTTTTGGCTCTATGTATTCAGAGAAAGGTATTCTATTATCCAAACTTGTATTTGGGACCAAGACTATTTGTCTAGAGCTGAGAATTGGGCTGGATACTCTAAATCCTTTTATCTGTCTCCCTAAATGCGTTTTAGGCATCCGAGAAAACTACAGTTGGCCCTTGAATAACTCGGAGGTTAGGGATGCTGACCCTCTGTGCAGTCAAAAATGCACGGATAACTTATAGTCAGCTCTCCGTAGCCACAGTTCCTCCATATCTGTGGTTTGCATCACGGACTTAACCAACCCTGGATCGTGCACTACTGCAGTATTTACTACTGAAAAAAATCCACATATAAGTGGTCCTACGCAGTTCAAACTCATGTTGTTCAAGGATCAACTGTACTTTGCCCTGTTGGCAGCTAAAAGATTCTGCTAACATTCTAATTATAGCATGTCTGGGTCAGATACTGTATTTTAACAGATTTATTGAGATATAATTCACATAACCATATAAGCATCCACTGAAGTGTATGTACAAGTCAATGGGTTTAAGTATATTCACAGATATGTGCAACCATTACCAGTCGATTTTAGAAAGTTTTCATCACTTCAGAAAGAAATCCCATACTCTTTAGCTATGGCTCTCCATCCCCTACCAGCCACTAAGCAACCACTAATTTATTTCTTCTCTCTGTAGATTTGCAATCTGCTTTTGATACACTATTAATTTCCCTTGGTAAATAAAAGCCAAACATTATAACTGTTGACCAGACTTCAGAGTTCAGTAAAATCCTAAGATCATGACCACATCTATACTCTGGTTAAGGAGTTTATACGTACTTTAGAATCTTGAATGTCTACTCTGAAAATAGCCGTTATTAGCATTAAAAAAATTTAGTCAAAAGACCTGTCTCCCCCAATAAAATGTTAACATCTATACTACTGATGCCTTTGTATAGCTAATGTTCCTAGGCCTCTAAGTATTTTTATTTACTCACCTAGCAGAAGAAAGCAGAAAAGATCAGTTACTGCTATTAATGATTATAAATATATGAAACAGATAAAAATGTAAATGGGCAAACACAATTATTTCCAATAAAATATACCAGATGACTAAAACCGTCAATTTTAGATTTAACATTACAAAACTCACATCGACTTTCCCAGTACCCGTGAATCCATTCATTTTCATCTTTTAACGTTTACAAATATTCCTATTCAAACCCTCAGTTACTAATACAGAAGAATCTGGTTTCTTTCTTCACATTCAAGGGGACTGAGGTGTAAGGATCAAGATTATACAAAAGGGATCTCTGAGGTCATTAGCAGGAACAGTCATTCCATTGGTTTAATACTGAGTTGTTCATGAACTTCCTGGTCAGTAACATGAAGATCCATTCCTGAAAAACACTCAAACTACACTTGAATTTTTTAAAATGAGGAGTAAAAGGAAAAATTAGCATAAAATATTAAAGAACCTGAATATTAAAATTATATCAAGACACTTACTTGTTTTCAAATGCCACTGTTATTGAATCTTCATGAACATCTTTTACAAATGCCTGTAAGAAAAAAAACCCACCACAGTTAAATTAACTTCTAAGCTTAAACATCGTTTTTGTTTTCAGTTACACTTTACAGAGATACCAAACATTTTATGTTTAACAACAGAATGAAGCTTCAAGTGAAAGTGTGTCAGTTTGTGAGGATCACTCATTCATGAATCACCTCTATATTTAGATACCTACTATGTGCTAGGACCTAGGAATACACATTAGTTAAAATAAAACACAAAGAATTGCTCCAGAGCTCAGCATCTCATAGGACAAAGACAGACAAGTAAATTGAAAATTACAATGCAAAGCTGAAGGTATACTTCAGGCTAGAAGTACTGGAAACTAAGAAACTTGTTCCAGAGCTATATACCAGTCAGTGTAGATCTGTTGTAACCTATCTTTTTCTCCTTAATACAATTTTAGGAGAATACAATAGTAAATAACTAAATATAATCTCAAATCTATATATGCACAAGTACACTAAGTTCTCTTTAAAAACAATGTGCTGCTAATACCACTAAAAAGTCCAATTACCAGAGTTTAATTAAATTCTCAATCTCGCAGGCACTTGGTAAAAAAAAAAAATAGTAATATAAAGTACAGAGGTTTAAATCTTTTAAATCTGATGATGCAATTGCTAATAAACTGCAGAAGGACATAACAAAAGTAATAGCTAACTAATTATCAAGAATTCTTTAATCAGCATGCTGTCCGTAATTCTATAAAATGACATAACAAAAGTAATAGCTAACTAATTATCAAGAATTCTTTAATCAGCATGCTGTCCGTAATTCTATAAAATGACATAACAAAAGTAATAGCTAACTAATTATCAAGAATTCTTTAATCAGCATGCTGTCCGTAATTCTATAAAATTAAGTTTTTAATAGGTGCAGGAAAGGAGGTTTTGTTTTTGTTTTGACAATTAGAGGAGTAGGATAAAGCATAAAGAAACCCAAGGGGCTTTATATCTTAATTCATTTTAAAATGGCTTTAGAGATTTAAGCTTCTTACTCCAATGTGTTCTGTACATGTTTCTGTCCTTTCGTGGTTTCTCCCTGTCTGCAGGATTATGGTCAAACTCCTCTGCCTGAAAAAGGCCCTTTGTGACCTGGCCCCACTGCTCACCTCTCCAAGCTTCAGCTTTCACATCCTTGTAGGCTGTGATCCAGCAGTGCTAAACTACTTGGGCCTCTCTGTACATGCTGCTGTTCCTTCTTTCCTATCGTCCTTCCCCTCTTTTCACCTAGCTATCTCCTACTGGTCTTTTACATTTCAGTTCAGATGTCAGCTGCTACGGGAAAACCCAGAACACTAAGTTAAATTCCATCCTCTACATTCTTATAGCATCTTATGAATATCCTCACTATAAACTTATCCCACTATAGTCTTTTGCCCATTTTCCTACCAACAGTAAGCTTCCTGAGGGTGGGCGATATAGGTCTTTTATTTACTGTTGAACTTCAGAGTACCTATTAAGGGTTCAATGAATAGTTATTATCATGGATCACTGCCTAAGGGGTTCCTATCCTAGCCTCGGAGGAAAGGTATGTGTTCGGTGGGGTGGTAGTATGTTGATCAGGAAAGACAAACAAACAGAAGAGGATGAGGTTCCTATCCAACTTAGGGAGTGGAGGATGGGGAGGCACAGCAGGCCTAACGGGCAGCAGGGACAAAGGCTTAGACCTGGGGAAACAGCTTGGGGTGTGGTAGAAGTAAATCCTTTGTGGACAAGGAAGCCAAGACAATTCAGTGGGGAAAAAGAACACTGTTTTCAACAAATGGTGCTGGGACAACTGGATATCCACATGTAAAAGAATACATTTTGGCCTAACCTTATACCATATACAGAAATCAACTAAAAATGCATCAGAGGAGGGCTTCCCTGGTGGCGCAGTGGTTGAGAATCTGCCTGCTAATGCAGGGGACACGGGTTCGAGCCCTGGTCTGGGAAGATCCCACATGCCACGGAGCAGCTGGACCCGTGAGCCACAACTACTGAGCCTGCGCGTCTGGAGCCTGTGCCCCGCAACGGGAGGGGCCGCGATAGTGAAAAGGCCCGCGCACCGCAATGAAGAGCGGTCCCCGCACCGCGATGAAGAGTGGCCCCCGCTTGCCGCAACTAGAGGAAGCCCTCGCACGAACCGAAGACCCAAACACAAACAAAAATAAATAAATAAATAATAAAAAAAGTAGCTATTAAAAAAAAAAAAAAAAAAAAAAAAAAAAAATGCATCAGAGACCTAAATGTAAGAGCTAGAACTATAAAACTCTTAGAAGAAAATACAGTAGTAAATCCTCATGACTTCAGATACTGGGAAGATAACTAGTTCGGATTAAGACCATTCTTTAACTTCTGTATCCTCAGTAACTGGAATAATTTCTGGTATATAGTAGGTGCCCAATAAATGTGTTAAACAAACACATGATGCAATGCAAATCTCTTGGTAAACAAATACATCTTCAAAGGCCACAGATTAAAGCATTTTTAAAAAACTGAAACTTCCCAAAATATCAAATTAAAACATATCAGTCAAGTATTAAATAGCTGCTCCTAAGAAAAACAATGGCAGTTAAGGCAGGGTCCTGGAAAACATTTACAGTTGACCCTTGAACAACATGGGTTTGAACTGTGAGGATCCACTTACACTCAGATTTTTTCCCAATTAATATAGTAACTATATTTTCATTTTACAGACCTTTAAATTAACTAAGTGTGGGGAAAAGTTTGTGTTCAATTAGAGATCACAGTATGTGGAATCGAAGAACTAGAGTTTGAGTCCTGATTCTATCCAAACTGTTTCATCTTCCTGCCTTTGGGTGAGTCATTTATCAATTCCTTTGTTTCTGAAGCAAACTGTGTGGCGGGTTGGCACCCCTAACCCCAATGTTCAAGGGTTGACTGTACATGGAAGCTAAACAGAGACACCAAACTTCTGCAATTTTGCTTAAAAGAATAAATGCAAAGCTATGCTAGAAGACAGTTTCCTTGTAAGATCAAGGTGGACTATAATGGAATCTAGGTGTTCTGCGGTACTCAAAATGCCTAAATTATTATTTCTAAATTAAGCATGTGTGTGTATCTTTATAGTTGCTGGTTTAAAGTGGGGGGAAAATCCACATTTTCTTCCTATCATTTTGATCTTGCTTATTTTTCCTTAGCCATATTTAAATCACACCCATTCTCTACAGAGTATTACAAGAACTCTAGTTTAATACTGACCATGATATTTTAGAATATACTAGATTTTATAAGGGCGCATGCCCCCAGTGCTATCAGGGGTTTGCCTATTACTTCAGCAACAGAAAGGCTTGATTTTGAGTTAAAGTTGGAGGAATTCGACATTTAGTTTTATAAAGTAAGTCCCACAAATTACGGAGAAAGGAAAAACAGACGCCCCCCCCCCACCCCAACTTCTCCCTTGTGTTTACATGATGGCGAATACCAAATTAACAATCTGCTTTTTGAGGGTGGGACTCCTATTAGGAGCTAATCCCTTACTTACCGAAAAATGTCTTTGCTCTGTCTTCATCCTTGTCTAAAATTTTACGTTTGCATGTCTTGGCAGTAACTAGTATTAGTTCTTTACTGTGTATTATATGCTGAAAATGTTAAGTCCTTTAGTCAGCTAAGAGAACCTTGTTACAGCTGGGTGAAGAACTGTTCTCATTAAATCAGGTCCCTTTCCAGTACTACTGCCCTTGTCTAAAACCGTGCTGTTGCTCACCATAGAAGCTGCTGGTCATATGTACATATATCTATTTAATTAAGTACAATTAAATAAAATTAAAAATCAGTCTCTGAGTCATACTTGCCACATTTCAAGTGCTCAAAAGCCACACAGGGCTCAGTACCTACTGTAGAGGACAGCACAGGTAGAGAGCACTTCCATCATCACAGAAAGTTCCACTGGATAGCACTGATTTAAAACATTTACAAATGTTGGGGACTGTTTTCAAATCCACCTTGAAAGCACTCTAAAAGTTAGTCTCATTACTTCATTGCTCTATTTTAATTTTTTTCTATTTGCCAAAAAGTTATTGTACAGTTTAATCACACTCAGTCACCACATTTGCCTATTTCCTAAAATTAAACGTCCCTTCAAAGGAGGAAGATCTGCAACTGTTGTGACTATTAAAAACCAAAAAAACAAAAAACCAAAATCAAAAAAAAAAAGCTTCCAAGCTTTCAAAGACACTAAAAGCAATTCCAGATGTAGAGTGTCAAAAATGGTTTGAGTAATCATCACAGCTTACGGCAGCCACCGCCTTGAGTTAATGAGGCTTACCTGTATATGGATGTTGGTGTGACTGTTCCCAAACCAGTCATTTTTAGCCACTGTTTGCATATTATGTGAATACAGAAGGCATGGAATACCTTCTTGTTGCTGCTGTAATAAGGGGAATAAAAGAAACTCATAGGTTGCCTCTGGCTCGCACTCTCGCCAAGGACAAAGGTCTCCTCTGACTCCTGAGGCCTTTTGATAAAATTCCAACAAAGGTCCCATCTTTCTGCTTCTCATCATACTTTCTCCAATAACCCTCCTTTTCGGCCCTGCCCCTGCCTTACCCCAACACTCATACCCTTCCCTTCCCTGGCCATCCCAGAGCACTATCACCTCACCCACCAACAATTGGGAAAACTATGTTTTGTTGTGCTCTCTACCTATCTACATCAAGCAAAGCTGATGAGAAGATAGGTTCAGGGGATTCCTGAGGGGTTGGTTACCAAAGAAGGCAATTGAATGGGTTTGAATGAATACAAGAAGGGAGCTGCATGGGACTGGATGAGAGCTAGGGCTCTTATAAGGGTCAGTAAACTTAGTGGTTAAGAGTTTTGCTGTGAATGAGGTAGGTTCAAAATCTTGGATCTAAGACATAACAGCTGCGGGACTCTCCAAGAAACGGTCTCTGGGCCTCAGATGCCTTGTCTGTGTAAGTAAGGAATGGATACAGGGGAACTGGACTTGCCTCCTAAAGCTGTTGTGAATAATGAAATCACACATGTCTAGTGCCTAGCATGATGGCTGGCACACAGTTGGCACTAAATAAATGAGAGGTAAAGCAGAGAGGGGCATATTTTATAAAAGATGCAGAACCATAAACACTCTTGCATCTGAGAAAGTTACATCTCAACAAAAGAACACTTAAAAAAAGATTTAAAAATTAGGAAAGAGAAAAGGCTGTTTTTCTCAAAGATACTAAATACTAAAAGGTTATTTAGACTTTCAGAAGAAAAAAAAAGTGATGAAAATCTTTGGGGTTTGAGAAAGGTGCTAAAAGTGCAGTTAAAGACAGACATAGTGGGACATCCCTGGTGGCGCAGTGGTTAAGAATCCGCCTGTCAATGCAGGGGACACAGGTTTGATCCCTGGTCCGGGAAGATCCCATATGCCGCGGAGCAACTAAGCCCGTGCACCACAACTACTGAGCCTGCACTCTAGAGCCCACGAACCACAACTGCTGAGCCCATGTGCCACAACTACTGAAGCCCACACGCCTAGAGCCCGTGCTCCCCAACAAGAGAAGCCACCTCAATGAGAAGCCCACACACAGCAATGAAGAGTAGAGAAAGCCCGTGTGCAGCAACAAAGACCCAACACACCAAAAATAAATAAATAAATGGAGAAAAAAAAAGACAGACACAGGCTCCTTATCAGGGGGAATAAACAGAAAATCAAAAAATCATTATGGGATCCCCCACCTGGTAACTGGGCCAAAGAGGCAATCATAAAATCATACTAACCAAAGTGTGTAATGACTAGAGATATCTAAGTCAAACATTACATCACCGGGATTGCTGAAACTAAAAGAAAGTCCGTCCCTATTTGGGTGAACTCTTACTCTCCCACTACACCTCACACCTTAGATTGTACAGAGAAATTTCAATGTAAGCCCCTGACCACCAATGAACACAACTACTACATTATCACTGAAGACAGCACATGTAGTACAATAATTCTCATTAGAGAAAACTTAAAAGCATTGCAAAATATCCCTCCTAAAGAAAATCTGTAGGAGATAGACAATAAGGACATATGAAATGTGATAAAATACGATTCAAACCCAAGGCTTCACATATAAAGCGAGTTATTGCTTTGCCACCCTTTGAATGTGGGAACTAACAACATATGAGAATGAACAACGGGAAGGGAAAAGTACAATAAACCTCATCAACAATTCTTCCAACCACAGTGCATGTCTAGGAATACTCGCCTTCACTTGGGCATTTACCACAAATTCTGAGAAAAATGCACCCTTTCTGGTTCACCTTGACGCAAAGACAACACACAGGTACAGAGAGAATAGTATTAAATGAGTTATTAATTTTCCTGTGTGTATGTATTCTAACTTTTGAAAGCTTCAGTTCTTATGGGTTCCCAATGTAACAAAAGCAAACTTCATAGGAGGATTAAAGATTTCTAACTTTATCTTTCATTAATAGGCATTCATACGAAGAATTACAGTGTAATGTGTCAAGGTGCAAGAGTTAATAAAAAGGAAGCTAATACATAAAGCTGAATATTTTGTGACGTCTTTGTATCAATGGTAAAAAATGGTAACATCCTTGCAACTATACTTACAGAATAATGCTAAGGCACTGTTGCAGTAACAAATACAAAGTGACAATGAAACTTACAAAACTGGGCACGAAGTCAAATCCAATTCGTTTCTTTAAGCTGAATGTCATCATTTCAGGAAGTCAGATTACCTGATCTCAAAGCCCAGATCTGACCCTTACTAGCTCTGACACTTAGTGATAACTCACTTACCTCACCTCTCTGTACATCTATGTACTCATCTATAAAATGGGAATAACAATGGTACCTCAGGGTTGTGGGAGTGATTAAATTAAGAGAGGTAAAGCACCTAGAACCCTGCCTGGCACCTCAAGAGCTCTCAGCACCTGTTAACAGTTAAAATCATGATTGTAGTCATCTCAGGAAGCACATTCCCATAGTGGGCAGGAATCAGAAAGCCAATTATTATACCACTGAATTTTACATTTAATTAATAATTTGGAGGTTTTCAGAGTGTGTGGGTATGAAGTTGGAAAATGCTCAACTCAAAAGGGGAGTACTGATGCTTCCATAAAGATACTAAACACTAAAAAGGTTATTTAGACTGGGAAGAAAAAAACATGTGGTTGACCTGAACAATTTACTTCCTTGAAGTACAGAAGACTTCAGAGAAAATGTGAAGAAAATTTTCATTACATGACTTTTTCTAAGTCAAAGAAATACCTAAGCACAAAAGTAGTGGCTCTGACAGTTACTAAATCAAACTTTCGAGTTTTTAAGAATAAACACCAGAGGGAAAAATAGAAATGAGCTGTTACAATCTTAGGGTTTAGGTTTCATGGTTTAGGTAATTCTGAATCCTAAGTTTGAGTTAATTTTTTAGAGGAAAAAACCCAACTGTTCCCAGCATATACTCTATCCAGTTTATACTGCAAATTTGGACCATGTGCTCAGAAGATGGAGAACTGTACCTTACAATATGGTGGTTCTGTTAGGCAAATCAAAGTCTGAATTCAATTATACCGAAGCTGTTTGGGTTGTTTAGTTCTTTAAGCCTTTTCAATCAATCTGATGAACCCAGGTTCCTAATTTTTTCATAAATGTAACATTTCTCCATAATAATTCATTTTTTATTCATCTTTATTTCCCATCTTTTCTGCCCATCCCACTGGACAAATAACTCAGTTTACTTGTGCTTTACTTTTATAACTCACATCAATGTTGAGCCTTATAAGAATTTAAACCTTTTTCATTATAGAAACTATTATTCTACCAATTGAGGTTTTCTTAAAAACAAAACCTTAATTAAATAAACATAACAGCAATTTCTCTGCACACGTTTGTTCATGTTTAATACTTCCCCTGAAGGAACTAAGGGACAACCCATTCCTTGTATTCACCTTCAAATTAAGCAACTTCGTTAAAAAACAAAAATAGGGGGGATTAAGAGCAGAGATAGAGGGCCTTTCTTATATTCCAATCAGTTTGCAAGCAAAATCACAGAAGCAAATCACAGGTTGCTCGAACAGAACAATACATCCTTCAAGACCACGATGTACTACTTGCCCTCTGTAGCAAGCAAACTCCACTAAAAGACAGTAAGAGTGGCATCTAATCTAAGCTAATATCACAGATCTATTAGAATACTGCTCAATCATTAGCCCCTGCTCATATTTATTATAGTTAGTGCCCCAAATCTAGTGAGCAAAACTACCAATCTAGGAAGCAGAACGATTCTACACAAACTAACCAGCAGAATTATGGATCACTGAAAAAAATGCAACCAGAATTTTGACTGCAGAGTCAACTGAAACAATTTTATATTGGTGAGACTGTTAAGAACATAAATGCTGGGTTATTTTTTCCTCCTTTTACAACTAAAGGTTTTATCATTTTGCTAAAAGTATGGAACAGTTTACATACTTTACTCACTCATTAAATATATTGATCTCCAAATATCTCCATAAAATTGGTAAACACATATATAGTTAAGTCAATGTTTATTTTCCTATATACCTCGTTTGAAACGTTTATGTAATCCTATATAGATTTAAGCATTGCATTTGGACAACGGCAATATTTAATTCCCTTGCTTCCTTCTATATGCACCTTCTGTTGCCAAGATACTGTAGTAAGGTGGGACATTACTTACAGAAGTTATAGGAGACATTCAAGAGGAAATGAGAACTTATAGACTGCTAGATCTGCAGCAAGTATGGACCAAGAGACGCACTACCGACATATGAAAATATTTTTAAGCCTCCTTTTGAAAATGTAAGATATTAGTAAGATCTGCAATGGTGTAACTTCAAAAAAGAAAAGCCCGCAGCAAAACCATGCATGCCTATTTAAAACCTCAACAATACAGTTCACTGCAACATTACACAGAGGAGATAGTCAAACCCTTGGAGCACAGAACAATTATTTCCACTCACTTAAAAAAATTCCCCAATAATGATATACTCTTAGTTAATTTCCTGAAGTTTCATGGCATATATCCAGGCCTTTGGAGGGTTAATTTCTTTTCTTAAGTAGCAGAGTTGCCAATGTTTTTAGACGCTGAAGCATCTGTATTCCTGAATTTGCCCACATTTATAACAAGGGAGGAGGGGCCACGAATATTCAAGATAACCAACTTCTTTAAACCATTACTCGGATATGCCTGGGTCTTCCTGAAACTTTTGAATCTAAAATCTTTTCTGAAATCCACAAAGAAAGGTCACTAATAATCAGTTGCCATTGTGATTTGGTACCGACTACAGCTTCTTACTACTCTTTCTTCACACCGCTCGCCCAGAACAGTGGAGCTCTCCGAAGTCCCAATGCTGGACAGGAAAAGAGAAGCCAAAGGAGATCGCAAACCCTCTTTGCAAGGCAGGAGGCGGCTTGACGGAAGCGCCCCCCGCTCCTCGGCAACTACCCACACGTCAGGCCCAGATCCCACTGGGAGAGGATATTTAAGAAAACAGCAATAAGCCGTCACCGTCACTTAGCGCGGATACCGGCCCTTCCCGCCCGGATCTCCTACCTGCCGTCGGCCCTCGCCCATCCCCAGCTCTCCCTGCCGGGGCTCGGCCCCCGAAAGGGCACCCTCTTTTCCTTGCCCGCTTCTCATTCCGACAGGCGCCGGGGCCTCATACAGGAGAGGCAGCGGGGCTCAAGGGGCTTCCTACAGGCCCGAAGTCCGGTCCTTCCCTCCCTCCCAAACAACATCCCGCCGAGCGCGCCCTGACCCCGGGCGCGGCGTTCGGGAAGAGGGCCCCAGGCCTGCCTCCGGCCGAGGCTAAAAAGAAAAGGGAGGGAAAGAAGGGCGAAGATGGGGCCTGCCCTGGAGTCAAGTACCTTGTAGAAAGCGCCATTGGAGCCCCGCACTTCCACCACCAGCTCCTCCATCTTCTCGTCCGCCCTGATCGCTCCGGGAGCCCGCCCCTGAGAGGTGGGCTGCGGGCGCTCGAGGCCCAGCCGCCGCTGCCGCCGCGCTGCTGCACGCCCCCCGGCAGCGGCGCCGCAGTCACCGCCGCCGCCTGCGCTCGCCGTCGGCTCACCGCCCGCTCCGAGGCGGCCCCTCACCGGAAGTGAAACCGAAACGGAGCGGAGCGCCTGACTGAGGCCGAAAGCTCCAACCGCTCCGCGTGTAAACAGTGAAACCGCGTCACATGACCGACGCCGCCTCTTCCCCAAAGGGTTCGGCCCCTCGGCCCCGCCCTCCTTCCCCTGGCGGACCCAGGAGCGCGCGCCTGCGCGCTGCTGGGGACGGGCCGGGGGGGCCGGGCCCAACGTAAGGCGCGCGGGCTCGGCGTGCGCGGGCTCGGCGGCGGGCGGGAAGGCGGGAAGGGCGGAGACAGGTCGCGCCGGTGGCCGAGGTCGCGCCGCTTCGCGTCGCCTGGCGAGGACCAGAGCGCCCATTCCTTTAGCGGGGGCAAGCCGAGGCGTGGGAAAGGGCCTCCCGTAGCAAACTAGTGTGTTCACTTATCCACGTCCGGGCTGGCTTGGGTTGGAGGTGTTTTGTTTTTTGTTTTTTTTAAGTGGGGCAGAGCCTAATTGAGCTGGAGGTGGAGTGGGACAAGAATGAAGGTGAAGAATTAGATTGAAGAAGACTTTGAACTAGTGACAGTGGCAACCGCGGTGACTCAGGCTTGTGTGACCCTTAGAGGCTGAAGGTGAGAGTAACGCCCTCCCCCAAGAGATTTTGGGCCGTCCTGTGGATGCATCCTGTGTCCTCGGAGGGGCAGTGGAGTGTGTCAGGACCTCTGGAAGTGTTAGTCCTTCCACAGACCCAGCACTGACCCACATACTTCCCTTCCCTCGATTCAGTTTCATACTTTTACTTGACATACGTAAAAAAGAAAATGTGTTAAACACTTGTTAATTTCTTTAGTTTATTTCACTACTACTTCACGCCTACTGTATGCCCACCCTGCACCAGAGGCGACCTGTCTACAAGGGCCCGTGCACCTGTTTTCTTGCAGCTCTTTCCCTTTACCCTCCATAGTACAGCAAACCCCAGTTCTTTCTCATTCCTGCTTCTGCATCCTGCTTGTATCCACCTTGACCTAGGTTTCCTTTGGAAGGCTTGTATTCAACTGAGAAGTTTATTGAGCCCCTACCGTATGCCAGACACCGTGCTGAGTGCTAGTGAGACATTGGTCAGAGCTGGGAAATGACTCCAGCTGGAATGTGACCAGTGAGAGTTAACTGGCAGCACTGAGTTGGTGGGGGCGGGTTGAACCGCCCCAGGCAGGTGCCCCAGAATGTGAGGCATCCTTGGGCCTCCAGTTCCCTTCCCACCTCACTCCTAGCCAGAGCAGCGGCATTGCTGCTAGTGGAACTCCAGCATGAAAGCCTCAGATCAAGGGCCACATTCCTTGAGGCCATGGTAAACAGGGATGATCTATTGAACTAGGGTTTCTGGAGTAGTCACAAGATGCAAAGATTCCAATGAGGCTGAAAGAGAACCTCACCAGTTGGCTGCATAGAGGCAGAGCAGAGCATGAGCTTTAACCCCAAGTAGTAAAGGGGGACAGATTGATTAGAATGGTTATACCTTCCATGTGTAGGGTGTTGTTCAAATATTCAAATATTACCAGCTCTTCATAACCACTACAAGCTGCACTAAACCTGGTGGTGTCCCCTGAACCGCTGATGCACTTTCATGCCTTCATGTCTCCCCATGCTTCTTGGCCCCCTGAAATATCCTTCTCGTTAGGGTTATTGGCTGGATTCCCATTAGCTTGTTATTTGTATCTCAGGTGCAGAGAGTTAACTTTGCTCCTCAATTCTCAGCACGTTGTCATCATCAGTCCCTGCAAGGCCCCTCTCTTATTTATATTATTTTACATTGTTTAAATTATTTGTCCTCGTCTTTCTCAATACCCACTCTCATTCTTCTTCTAGACACAAGCTGCAATATGTTTGATATAGATCCTTGATCATTTAAGACATGCGGTGTTTTGTGTATGCCTTTTACATTTACAAAGATGGTACTGGACTGTAAATCTCTATTTCCCACTGTTTTCACTCAGCACTGCGTTCTTGAGCTATATCCACATTGCTGTGATTTCCCTAGTGATGGGCGTCTAGGTTACTGCCAACTCCCTGATGTCACACTGTGGTGAAAATCCTTGTGAATGTCTTTACAAACCTTTGCAAGAATTTCTTTTGTGCTCTTAAAGAACTTTGTACACACCTCCTGCTTCCTCACCATACTGCTTGGCATATAGCAGGGACTCGGTAAATGTTGAATACCTCACCCATGATGCTTAATGTACTAGCATCACTTATTTATATTTCTGTTTTCCTCGTTGGACTGTTAGTTCCTTATGGGCAGGAGAGACGTCTTATTTATCTTTGTGTCCCTGGCACATTCAAAGTGGTTGATTTTAGGAAATGTTGGATGAATGAATGCATGCCTGTCCTCACTACCTGTATGTGCTATGATTTAGTCTTGCCCACTTAACTCTGAGTCTCAGCTCAGCTGAATTCAGACACAGGCTCAGCCCCGCTCATGAGCTTGTTCCTCCCACATTCTTCTCTCTCTCTCTCTCTCACTGGCAACCCCTTCTTCAGGGTGGTTGCTCAGGCCTAAAACTGGGTCATTTTGGTCTTCTCTTTCTCTCACACGTTGAATCCATCAACAAATCCTTTCAGAGTCCACAATCTAGTTCTCACCACTTGTGCTGCTAAAACCATGGTCCAAGTCCCTATCCTCTTTTACCTGGATGATTGTAACAATTTCACTGGTTTCCCTGCAACCACTCTTATCCTCTGTCTATTCTCAACACAGAGACAGACTCTATTCAGGTGTCAATCAAGTCACTCTGCTATTCAAAACCTTCCAATTGTACCCTAAATGCCTCAGGGTAAAGGCCAAAGTCCTTATTAATTCTGGCCTCAGTGCCCTTCACCCACTGGCCTCTGTTATCTCCTTGATCTCACCTTCTACCTCCTCCCTTCACTCCATTCCAGCCATACTGGCTTCTTTGCTGTTTCTTGAAAACATCAGGTAAGTTCTGTCTGTCTCCTATCACTAGAATATAAGCTCAGTGAGAACAGAGATTTTTGTTTCTTTTATTCACTGCTTGTCCCCAGTGCCTACCACAGTGTTTGGAACATAGCAGGTGCCTACTGATTTATGAAATGAATGAATAAATGAATGAATATGTGTTGAGGATGCAGCTTGGGTCAAATCTGTTTTCGTGCTTATATTTATCTGATATTGGAATGATGCTTCAGAACCTCTAGACTTGCCTTGGCCCCTAGCTTCCATTAAATTGTTGCCTGTTGTCTTTGCATTGATTTATTCTGTGTTATTTCCTGCTCCTTCGAAATTTGAGCCCTTTGAATCTTTTTCATGCCTCAATCCCAACTAAAATGCCCTTTGCCCTTTCCAACTCTAGAAATCCTATGTACCCGCTTGGAGCCAGCTAAAGCCTCACTTTTTTCATGACACATTCTCTGACAATCTCACTTTACTTTGACATCTCCTTTGAACTAGATATTAGAAAAAAATTAAATAATAGTCTTTATGTTTTAGAACAGTTTTAGATTTACAGGAATATCAAGCAGATAGTAGAGAGTTCGCATATCAGTTCCCTGATATCTCCCTCCCAGTTTCCTCTATTGTTCACATCTTGCATTACTGTGGTTTATTTGCTATCATTGATGAGCCAAATTGATATATTTTATTAGCCAAAGTCCATACATTAGTTTACATTAAGGTTCACTCTTTGTGTTGTATAGTGTATGGGTTTTGACAAATGCATAATGTCATGCACCCCCCATTATAGTATCATATAGAATAGTTCCACCACCCTAAAAATTCCCTGGGCTCCACCTATTTATTCATCAGCTCGACCCCCTAACCCTAGGCAACCACTGACCTTTTTACTGTCTCCATAGATTTGTCTTTTCCAGAATGTCATAGAGTTGGAATCATCCAGTATGGGGCCTTTTCACATTGGTTTCTTTCACTTAGCGATAGCATTTAAGGTTCCTCCATGTCTTTTCATGGTTTGATAGCTCATTTCTTGTTAGGGAAGAATAATATTCTATTGTCTGGATGTATCACAGCTTATTTATCCATTTGCCTACGGAAAGACATCTTGATTGCTTCCAAGTTTTGGCAATTATGAATAGAGCTGCTATAAGCATCCATGTGCAGGTTTTTGTATGGACATAAGTGTTCAACTCATATGGGTAACTACCTAGGAGTGTGATTGCTGGATCCCGTGGTAAGAGTATGTTTAGTTTTCTAAGAAACCGCCAAACTGTCTTCCACAGTGGCTGAACCATTTTGCGTTCCCACCAACGATGAATGAGAGTTCCTGTTGCTCCACATCCTTGCCAGCCCAACCCAACTTTTGGTGCTGTCAGTGTTCTGGATTTTGGCCATTCTAATAGGTGTGCAGTGGCATCTCATTGTTGTTTTAATTCGCAATTCCCTAATGACTTATGATGCTGAGCATCTTTTCATATGCTTATTGCCATCTGTATATATATTCTTTGAGAAAGTCTCTGTTCAGACCTTTTGCCCATTTTAAAATTAGGTTGTTTTCTTATTGGTGAGTATTAATAGTCCTTTGTATATTTTGGATACCAGCTCTTTATCAGATTGTGTTTTGCAGATATTTTCTCCCAGTCTGTGGCTTGTCTTTTCATTCACTTAACAGTCTTTCACAGAGTAGAGGTTTTTAATTAAAAAGTCCAGCTTAATCAATTTTTTTCTTTCATGGGTCATGCTTTTGGTATTGTACCCCAAAAGTCATCACCAAACCTAAGTTCACCTAGATCTTCTCCCTTGTCATCTTCTAGAAGTTTATAGTTTTGTGTTTTACATTTACGTCTGTGATCCATTTTGAGTTAATTTTTGTGAAATGTATAAGGTCTGTGTCTAGACTTATTTATTTTATTTTTTATATGCATAAAATAAAATGCATATGGATGTCTAATCATTCTTAGATCTTCTTTGATTTCTGTCTTCAAGGTTTTGTAGTGTTCCTCATATAGATACTGTACATATTTTGTAAGATTTATGCCTAAGTATCTCATTTTTTTTGGTGCTCCTGTAAGTGGTGTTGTATTTTTAATTTCAAATTCCAATTGTTCATTGCTGGTATATAAATCTCCCTCTAACCACTGCTTTTGCTGTATCCCATAAATTTTGATAAATTGTAGTTTTTTAATTTAGTTCAAAATATTTCAAAATTTCTCTTGAAACTTCTCCTTTTACCCATGTGTTATTTAGAGGTGTGTTGTTTAATCTCCAAATATTTGGGAATTTCACAGTTATCTTTCTGTTGTTGATTTCTAGTTTAATTCCATTGTGGTCTGAGAGAAGACATTGTATGATTTCTGCTATTTCAAATTTGTTATGGTATGTTTTTGGACCATTCTTGGTGAATGTTCCATGTGAACTTGAGAAGAATGTGTATCCTATTGTTGGCTGAAATAGTCTATAGCTGTCAATTAGATCAAGTAGATTGATGGATCTGTTCAGTTCAGCTATATCCTTACTGATTTTCTGCCTGCTCAATCTATCAGTTACTGACAGAAGGGTGTTGAAATCTCCTAATATAACAATGGATCTATTTCTCCTTGTAGATCTGTCAGCTTTTGCCTCACATATGTTGACACTCTTGTTGGCTGCATATACATTAAGAAATTTTATGTCTTCTTGGAGAATTGACTTCTTTATCATTATGTAATGCTCTTCTTTATCTCTGATATTGTTCCTTGCTCTGAAGCCTGCTTTATCTGAAATTAACATAGATAATCCAGCTTTCCTTTGATTCGTGTTAGCATGGTATATATCTCTTCACCCCTTTACTTTTAATCTAGTTGTGTCTTTAATTAATTTATTTATTTATTTATTTTTGGCTGTGTTGGGTGTCAGTTGCAGCACGCTGGATCTTTTCGTTGTGGCGCATGTGCTCTTTGTTGCGGTGCACGGGCTTCTCTCTAGTTGTGGCGCGTGGGCTCCAGAGTGCATGGGCTCAGTAGTTGTGGCTCATGGGCTCTCTAGTTGTGGCATGCATGCTCAGTAGTTGCGGCGCACGGGCTTAGTTGCCCCGTGGCATGTGGGATCTTAGTTCCACGACCAGGGCTCGAACCCGTGTCCCCTGCATTGGAAGGCGGATTCTTAACCACTGGACCACCAGGGAAGTCCCCCTGGCTGTGTCATTATATTTAAAGTGAGTTTTTTTTAAACAATGTATAGTTGTATCTTCTTTTTAAATCTACTTTGTTAGTCTCCATCTTTTAATTCATGTATTTAGACCATTCACATTTAAAGTGATTATTCATATAGTTGCATTAATATACCATTTTGTAACTCTTCTATTCACTGCACTTGTTCTTTTTTAATCTTCCTCTCTTTTTCTGTCTTCTCTGGCTTTAATTGAGCAATTTATATGATTGTATGTTTTCTCCTCTCTTAGGATATCAGTTATACTTCTTTTAAAAAATTTTAGTGCTTTCCCTAGAATTTGCAATATATATTTACAGCTAATTTAAGTTTACTTTCAAATAACACTATACTGCTTTATGTGTAGTGCAGGTACCTTATTAAAGAGTATTCCCATTCACTTCTGTCTCTCCTGCCATTTAATTTCACTTATCCATATACCATAATCACCAATGCATTGTTGCTATTAGTGATTTGAAAAGATAGGTCTATTAGATCAATTAAGATTAAGAAAAAAATAAAAGTTTATTTTATCTTCATTTATCCCTTCCCAAAACTCTTCCTTTCTTTATGGAGATTTGAGTTTCTGACCTGTGTCATTTTCCTTCTGTCTAAAGAACTTGTAACTTTTTTTTTAAACATTTCTCTCAATCTTTGGCTGAAAAGGTCTTTATTTCTTCATCAC
This sequence comes from Balaenoptera ricei, assembly GCF_028023285.1. NCBI lineage: Eukaryota > Metazoa > Chordata > Mammalia > Artiodactyla > Balaenopteridae > Balaenoptera > Balaenoptera ricei. Next base: position 130,385,962 of record NC_082660.1, on the reverse strand, counting down.
CTTTGAAGGATAATTTCACTGGATCCAGGATACTAGTTTTTCCCCCCTCTTTCAACACTTTAAATATTTTGCTTCATTCTTCTTGCTTGTGTGGTTTCTCATGAATCCCTGGGCTATGATCTTCAGAAGCACTTCTTAGCTTTTTTTTTTCTCCCTTTAAGTGACACAGAAAGGTTAGAGGGGACTACACTGGCTCATAGCTCCTCCCCCAGGTTAGGAAAGGGCTCTGGTAAGGTAATTTCCCTTGGAGGGCAGGCCTTTGTTATGGAGAACACTGGGTGTATTTCAAAATGGTTGTGCTTTCCATCCTCCTGCACACAACAGGGAATTTTTCTCTGAACGTCACTCTGAGAACCTGGAGGGGGGGTGGTACCTGGAGGCAAAACCCATGAAAATGTAGGCCTTTCCCCAAGATTCATCCCCCAGGAGTTTTCAACTCTTCAGCTAGTCCACACTCAGCCTCAAGCAATTCATCAGAACCAGCATTTAAGTATTCCTACCAATAATTGGCTCCAGTGGCTTCTGCCTCAGGTAATCAGATCTCTGTTGTGATTATCTATATTCACCTCTCTCCACATTTGGGGCTGGCAGTTTGCCCTGTGACCTCCGTTCTCTGGGTCTAAGAAAAGTCATTGCTTTTCTGTTGGCTTAATGTTTTTCTGGTTGTAAGGCTGGGAGTGATAACTTCTAAGCTCTCTACACTTCAGAGCTTGATGTTAAACGTTTGGGTTAGAATTTCTCTTGTAGCTTGGGGTTCAGTGTCAGGACTCGTGTTCATAGCCGAAACATCACCAATAAGCCTGCACAAGTGGAAGTACTAATGCTCAAGGTCAGTTCAAGTATCTCCTTCATTATGAGATAATCACATTATTTTCTCTTTATCCTTTAAGAACAATAAGCATGCGATCTGTGGCAGACACTGGGTTGGTTAACTCTACTTCCATTCCCAGCCTCATTCTCCCCTGCCTGCCTCTACCCTAGAGGCTGGAAAACCTAAATGTGCACATTTCCAGACCCCCTGCAGCTAGAGTGGCCACATGACATATTTCTTTGCAAATAAGATGTAAACATAAGTTTTTTGGGAAGTTTCTGGGGAAGCTTTTGCTTTTTTGAGAAAGGGGGACAAATATGGCTGATGTTGCCTCCTCCTCTGTAATGCCTGCCTTGACTGTGGATGTGATGCCTAGGGAAACGTAGGGAAACCATGAGGGGCTAGCCAAGAGAATCACAGTGGTATCAGTGAACCATTGCCAGCAGCCACCTACCACCAGACTTCTTGTGTGAGAAAAAGAAACCTCTATTCGATTAAGCTTTCTTAAGGTGGCTTTTCTATAACCTGCAGCCATATGCACTTCTAACTGATGGAGCACCTAACCTATATGGAATCTGAGGTACAAAACCAAGAAATCAGTCTAATAGGTAACCGCTAGGAAAAGCAGGAGTAAGTTTGGCTCCAGTGAAAGAGTGATGCTGACACCTACCCTGTTCAAAGAATGAAAGGAAGGATTAGTCTTGATGTTGAAATACTGAGGACTAGAGCTTTGCTGATTGCCAGTTGTCATATACATACGTTACATGAGTTGTGGGGGAAGGTTGATTCTGTGTGAGTTCAGTGCCAGTGACCAGTAGCAGGAGAAGAAGGCAATCTTCATGGGATGGGGGGGTCGTAGCAGTGTCCCAGTGCTGCACACAGGGAACCAATCAAAGGACAGATTGCTCAAGTTTTCTGAATTCCAAAGAAGAGGCTCTTTGTTAGCCAGTCTTCTTGGGCAAGTTACTTGATCTCTGTTCAGTTTCCTTTTGTAAAATGGGGATAATAAATAGAATGCAGCTCATTGGGGCATTGTGAGCATCAAATGAGATAATCTGTGTAAAGAGCTTAACCAGTGTCGACAGACAACGTGTTGTATCAACGATGTTAAGGCTGGACTGTGGGTCTCTGCTTGCTTTTGCCATCGCCAGCCACAGACTCACAAACTCCGCCTCACTCTGCAGAGCAGCATACACGACTGGCTTATCCTCCTGACATCAACAGAGCACTCCAAGAAGGGCTTTTAATACTAGGGCAGAGAAACGTTTCTAAGCTACAGTGGACCTTGGTTTGATCATTCATTTGGGCTCGATGAGCTGCCAAAGTCAAGTGAACTTCCACCTGAAAGGCAGTAAGCAAAGTCCTTCAGAAGTGTGAATTTGTTTAGTAAGAGTCCTGTTTAGAGTCCTGCCGGGAACTGACTAAGTTTGGAGGTTCATATGTCCTTTTTGAAATGTGGAATATTGTCTGTCTCAAATCTCCTGGCATTTTTCTCATCCTCTCGATTTCTCAGAGATGATTTAAAGTGGTGACTGAGGGTCACTGTCTACTGCAGTACTGGGTCAGTGCGTGTTGCAAGTGTGGCTTTGTTTATCAGTATGATTACGTTAGATTACATATCACTTAAACCTGACAAATATTGACCTAATTAAAGGGTTCTATTTTTATTTTATTCATTATCACATGTAATAACAAGTCTGGAGACAGGCCGTGTGGAACTGATACAGGAGCTCTTTCTGCTTCCCCCTTACTGTCCTTGATGTCCCCATGCTTGCAAGTTGACTGCTCCTCCTCCAGGCCTTGAGATCACATTTTATGCAGGGAAAAGAGAGAAGAATAGAGGGCATGAGGCATATGCCAGCTGCTCGTTTTTTTCCTTTTTTTAAAAAATAAGAAAAATAATAGCTTTCTCAGAAGCCCCATCTAGTACACTTCTGCTTACATCTCATTGGCCAGCATGATGTTGCCTGGCCACATAGAGCTTCAAGGAAGCCTGAAGCTTGCCATTTTTTTAGCCAGACACATTGCTGCGGTAAACAAAACTGGGTTTCTTTTGGAAGAGGAAGATGTGAGTGGTGTTGGGTATGTAGCTAGCAGCGAGTGCCGCACTTGGCGTCCACAGTGTTGACGGTGGAACAGTAATAGCTGGGGAAACCCTGGCTCACAGTTGCAAACTAGTCAACCAAGCAGAGGGTGTGTGTAAAGTGTAGAGATTTTTGTTCCTGGCCTCCATGAAAAGGTTGCCTGTTTTGAAGGAGTAGAGGAAAGCCCAACCTCAGAAATGTAATCTGTGATTGTTATATTATAAAGCAACAGTCTAGAGCTTTCTTGCTCCTTTCTTTTTGACAAACCTGCCTTTTCAGAATTAATGGGAAGAAATATTTTCCATAACCTTTAGTATCTAGGCAGAGCAGGGCTCAGACTCTTCTTAGAACTGACATGAAAATATTTCAACCATTTAAAAATTCAAGGGACAAGGAAAGACTGAGGGATGTTAACAGACAAAAGGAGATTAAAAAGACATGATGACAAAATGCAATGTGGTATTCTGGATTGGCTCCTGGGAGAGAAAAAAGGGAGGTAGAGTGGGAAAACTAGTGGAATCTGAATAAAGTTTGTAGTTTAGTTAATAATTACGTGCAGAAGTTGGTTTGTTACTTGTGACAAATGTAACAAGGTACTGTGATACCCTAGGGGAACTTGGCACCCTAGGGTATATGAGAACTCTGTATTAGCTTGGTAACTTTTCTGTGAATTGAAAATTATCCCAACATTAAAAACTCATTGAGGGCTTCCCTGGTGGTGCAGTGGTTAAGAATCCGCCTGCCAGTGCAGGGGACACAGGTTCGAGCCCTGGCCCGGGCAGATCCCACATGCCGCGGAGCAGCTAAGCCCGTGCGCCACTAGTAACTACTGAAGCCCGCGCGCCGTGCTCCACAGTAGGAGAAGCCACTGCAGTGAGAAGCCCGCGCACCGCAACGAAGACCCAACGCAGCCAAAAGTAAAAATAAATAAAATAAATTAAAAAAAAAAGAAAGAACTCATTGAAAAATTAAGGGAACGTTGGAGGAAAAAATTGTTACATGACAAACAAAGTATTTACATTTCATTAGTAGCATCTGTAATTATTCCATGAGTGGGATCCAGATGCACTGGTATGAGTCTAAGGTATTTTCACAGCTGGAATTGAGGCACGTCCAGAAAACTGATGGGAGGAAGGCCCACCGTTAGTCTGTTTTTCATGAGAGATGCGAAGCCTATTAGGAAAAACTTAAAAGAGTTGGAGTAGAGAGATCAAGCAAATGTGGTCCAAGGACTGAGGCCACCATGGGACAGGACTGATTCTTAGTGCGGTATTAGTAACTTAGATTGTTTCCTGGCTCTAGCACCCTGGGCATCATGCCAGAATTCTAGATACAAGAGAAGCAGTAAAAGAGCTCATAAAGCTGGACTACTGAGGATGAAAGCTGTCACCTGCATTGAGCCCAAGATTTTTTCAAGCGATGGACATAACACTGGCTGTTTTAGCAGTGATGGGAGTCGCGTCTTCAGTTCGCTTGTCACAGGACCTTTAGCAATGGGCCCGAGCATCACTGGCCTAATGGGAGGGCAGAGATATTAGCAGTAATGTTTCCAGTTGGCAGTGGTAGCATAGTTTTAGTGATAGGAGATATAAGTACAGGAGAAGGAAATATAAATGTCTCAGGAGCCAAGAAGGCTAGTTCTAAGAGAACACAGGAGGCACAGCCAGGGTACTCACCAGCAGTATTTTTGAGAAGCTGAAGAGGCCACCATTTTCTCATAATTGTACAGGAGCATGGTCAGAGAAATGCTAATATGCAACTGCCATTGTGATTCTCTTTTTACACCTAGGTTGGTGTGACCTGAGAATCACAGTTTATATGAGAATGCAGTTTGTAAGACCTTACTGTAGAACTGATTGTTATTTGCTGGGTTCTTTTAGTACATGAAATCTGATTTATGGATGCTGACCAAAATACAATATGATTAAAAAAGGAAATGAAAATCAGTTTGGCTTGAAAGATGTGTATTTGAAAATGCTACTTTGTCCAAGTAAATGGTGATCTTGTCTTGTAAGAAAGAAAATAACAAGCTACATTTTAAGCACACTATTATTATTCATGGAAACTGACCAATTAATTATTCAGGAGAAATTAATTCTTCAGCACTAGGGTTTGGGGCTGGTGTAAATCTGATCACTGACAGGACTTGTGATAAGACTGTGAAGAGCACCAAAAATGTTACAAACCTTGTAGTTTTTAAAATCAGAGGCTTCTTTACCACAATGAATTTCTGAAAATGCTTGCACTAAACCTAGCAGAAAATTGGGCAGAGTTTTCAAATTGAAAGTCAATTTATAGCTTGAAATAACACATTCCCTAATATTAGTGGAGTTACAAAGTCCTGGGAGTGGAGAGGGAGACTTTGGAATATAGGTCCCAATTCCTATCTCTCTACTTCTCTCTTTTTTTTTTAATTTAATTTTTATTTTATATTGGAGTATAGTTGATTTACAATGTTGTGTTAGTTTCAGGTGTACAGCAAAGTGATTCAGTTATACATATACATATATCCATTCTTTTTCAGTTTCTTTCCCCATGTAGGTTATTACAGAGTGTTTTTAAGAGTTCCCTGTGCTATGTAGTAGGTCCTTGTTGATTATCTATTCTATATACAGTAGTGTGTATCTGCTAATCCCAAACTCCTAATTTATCCCTCCCCCCACCTTTCCCCTTTGGTAATCATAAGTTTGTCTTCTAAGTCTGTGAGTCTGTTTCTGTTTTGTAAATAAGTTCATTTGTATCATTTTTTTAGACTCTATGTATAAGTGATATCATATGATATTTGTCTTTGTCTGACTTACTTCACTTAAAATGATAATCCCTAGGTCCACCCATGTTGCTGCAAATGGCATTATTTCATTCTTTTTAATGGCTGAGTAATATTCCATTGTATATATGTACCCCATCTTCTTTATCCATTCCTCTTCCATGGACATTTAGGTTGCTTCCATGTCTTGGCTATTGTAAATAGTGCTGCAGTGAACATTGGGGTGCATGCATCTTTTCGAATTATGGTTTTCTCCAGATATATGCCCAGGAGTGAGATTGCTGGATCATATGTCTCTCTACTTCTCTTGAGGTAAACAGATGCTGAGACCACCAGCTCTTGGGTGCAAGTGAAGATTTGGGCTCTGTGGGAGCTCCAGTGGAGAGAACTGGTATAGGACTTTCCCTTCCATGGGCTGCAGAAATGCCTAGAGACCAGCGTCCAGGAGCCATGGGCTGAGGGGGAGGACACTGTGCATCCTGGGAGAAGCTTGGTGGTCAGAGCCAAAGGCAGAAATCTTCAGTGGCTGCTCGCAGGGCACTGGCAATCTGTCTGCTTCCGAATTCTTGACCGGGGAGTCTGCGTCTTTCTCACCTGCCTCCACCCGGAGGACTGCTTCAATTTAAGGCTCTCTAGAATCTAGAACTGAGCCCCAGAGAGGGGACAACAACAATAAAATAACTACCAGCCCAGGGGCCTAGCAGCCATAGAGGAAGATCCATCAGGACACATCCCAGTAAAAGACCTGCTGGAGGAAACAGGACAACTTGAATAGAAAATAGCAAGAGCATTTGAGGAGATTCAAGAGCAGAACATAGGAGAAGTCTGAAGCTATACAAGTTGATTTCCCAACTAAACAGTACAGTCAGTGAATTAAAGGAGAGAACAGTCCCTGTTGAGATCCAAATTTGTGGCCTGGAACATCAACTCAAAGCACACAAAAATAGAGAGAGATGGAAATCATGAGAGAAAAGAAAGAAACATTTGGAAGACAGATACAGGAGTTTAATTAATTAATTAATTAATTAATTAATTTATGGCTGTGTTGGGTCTTTGTTGCTGCGCAAGGGCTTTCTCTAGTTGCAGTGAGCGGGGGCTTCTCATTGCGGTGGCTTCTCTTGTTGCAGAGCACGGGCTTTAGAGCGCAGGCTCAGTAGTTATGGCTCGCAGGCTTCAGTAGTTGTGGCTCGCAGCCTCTAGAGTGCAGGCTCAGTAGTTGTGGTGCACGGGCTTAGTTGCTCCGCGGCATGTGGGATCTTCCCGGACCAGGACTCGAACCCGTGTCCCCTGCATTGGCAGGCGGATTCTTAACCACTGCGCCACCAGGGAAGCCTGATACAGGAGGAGATATAATGTGCAAATTATTAGAAGTTCTCGGAGGAGAAAAAGGAACAGGTAGAGGAGAGTCCACAGTAAAGAAATGAGAGAGTGACCAGAATCCATAGATTGAAGGAGGTCACCAAGCTTCCAACTGGGTGATTGGAGGAGTCACCAAGGGGAAGTTGTCTTTCCAGGACACCAGAAAGCTGGGGGATGAAGTATTGCCCAGGGACACCGGGGCACTGACTGTGCTCCTGGCAGGTGCCAAGTTCCAGTCAAGAACCACGAGAGCTCATCATTTGTAAACATTGCCTTAAAGGAAAGCACCAGATTACACAAATTGTCCAGAAGGTGATGTGAGCTTGAGAATAGAAGGGCAGTGGTGTAGCAACTCTACAGCTACTTTCCCTGATCTGGGGGACCCTACCTGCAGGGAAAGTGCCGCCAGCAGCTGCACCCGCAGCTGGAACTTAGAAACAAGGGAAGAGCCATGGCAATTTAGGCTGCATCTGCTCCCATGCTGTGGTGGCCATTAGTGCTGTTTACCATATATTTGTAGTTCTTTCCTGTTCTGGGAACATAGCAGTAAACGACGCTTCTGCCCTCTTTTTTTCTGTTTTAGTCGATTTTCTTTCTTATTTCTCTTTTTTAACAGCAAAAGAGAGTTGGAACCCTGAAGGAAAGGAAAGCCTTGATATTCAGGCAGAGGCCTGAATAGGTGTCTCAACTGGATACCCCAAGTTCTGATAGGGAATTAGGGATGTCTTGAGGACCACCTTGAGACCCTAACAAATGAACAGTTGCTGACTTTTCAGGCAGGGATTTGATAGCAAACAGGGCTTTTAGAAGTGGGAAGTGGTGACAGCAGAAAAGAAAAAGCTTTAACTTTCATGGAGCTAACTCTCCTTGTAGAAATGCTGTGAAATACAGAGATTACAAAACAAGGGGATTTCAATCAATATCTGAAGTTTTAAATGCAGGAGGGGATAATAGTAATATCAATAGAGTTTTTTTTAAACATCTTTTTTTTTAACATCTTTATTGGAGTATAATTGCTTTACAATGGTGTGTTAGTTTCTGCTGTATCACAAAGTGAATCAGCTATACATATACATATATCCCCATATCTCCTCCCTCTTGCGTCTCCCTCTCACCCTCCCTATCCCACCCCTCTAGTTGGACACTGAATAGAGTTTTAAAATTTTTGTTTTTATTAACTTTCCCTGCAAAAGTGGCTAAGGAGGAAATGGACTTCAAGTTAAAAATTTTTTTGTTAGAAGTAATTCTTTTAAAGAATGCTTTAAAGGCAGTTGGAATCTTTGAGCTCTGTGATTTATGTAAGTGAATTCTTTTGTTTTTAAGTGATGGTCAGAGGACAAGAATTCAGAAATGATTTTCTTCATGGAATGTGACCCTCCACCCCAAAAAACGTACATGTAAATAAGACATAAAACTTCCATTGGTTAATAGCACAAAAGACAATTTGTGACATTCTCCTTCAAAGGCAAATGAGTGTATGCCTTAGTCTTGGGCGGGGAGATAAGACAATGTTTGGGCTTTTAATAGGTGTGAGCAATTGATCTCTGTTTCAGCATTTCCATGATGATCTGTGCTCTCCAAGTATACTGAACTGAAATGGCCTTGAGACAATTTACCTAAAGGATTAAAATAAGTGTGACTTTTTAAAATGAAGCACTTTCTTTTACTTCAGACATGACTTTATTTAAGGGAGAAGATGATCCTGCTGGAGTGGGATGCAACGGAGACTGGGGTGTCTTTGGAAAGGAATAGTTTGTTTGCTTTTCTTTCGCTTTCTTCCTCTTAGAATGTTTTAAAATCTTGGCTTGAGGCTGAGGTATGTGAGCTGGTGAGTAGAGAATTTGGACTGTCCCTTTAATAGAAGGTGGGGAAGTGAAGCTTGGAAAAGATCGGAGGGGTATGAAATGGACAGTATTGGACGGGATGGGAATCTGTTGTGTTCATGATGCAATAGTAGTTCTAGCACTGGGCACACAGGAGAGGAGAGGAGGGGGAGGAAATCCAGCCAGACATCTGAGACCCCCCACCTTCCCATCCTGCCACGTCACAATGTGCTCCTCGTGCATGCACAGCCGGAGCCAGCCAAGGTGAAAGATGTCATGAGTCAGAAAGGCAAAGGAAGTCAGATAAGACCTGATGGAAGAGAAGCTGCTCCTCAGCTCCAGAGCTCAGAGAAGAGTCTGAGCATGGGCCCAGGGAAGATGTAGAATTAGGAAAAACAAAGCTGTTCTGAAAACTGAACTCTGGGAAGACAAGCTTGACTGAGCCCTGTCCCCAAGTCAGATTGCTGCTGACAGCAGGTGCTGATTGGACATGCAAAATGAGAACTGCTGGTATTACTGGCCACTAGAAAAGGGTTAATCTCAAGCAGTTAAATTCCTGAAGAATGCATTACTGGCCCTGGTCCCACCCAAGTTTGAGTAGGAATTTCAATCCCTAGTTGGCTTGTTATGGTTCTGGCAGAACCACATCCCATACTTGAGTCTCTTATGGGTTGTATTCATTAGATTACTTGGAAGGAATGAACTTTGTGCTTTATCACTGTGTTGATTATGAGTTAACCACAGAGAGCAAAATTGGGTTATTTTGTTTCTTTGGGTTGTTTTTATTACTGAATTTACTTTACATAAAATACAATTTACTCTTTTCAGTGTATGGTTCTTTCTATGAGTTTTGACAAATGGCTACAGTCCTGTAACTATAATCTCTGCCTCTCACACCCAGCCTCTGGCAAGCACTCTGACATGTTTTCTTTCCCTATAGTTTTACCCTTTCCAGAATGTCATATTAATGGAATCATACAATATGTATGCAGCCTTTTGAGTCTGAATTTTTGCACTTAGCAAAATGCATTTGATATTGCATGTATTAGTACTAGTTCCTTACTTTGTATTGATGAGTAGTATTACATTATGTGCATATGCACATGTACCACAGTTTGTTTACCCATTCGCTATTTGGAGGCCATTTAGATTTCCATTTACATTGTTTCCTGTTTGGGGGGATTATGAGTAAACATGGTATAAACATTTGCATGGAGATATTAGTATGAATATAGTTTTTTATTTCTCTCCAGTAAATACTCAGGAGTGGGATTGCTGGGTCATATGGTAAGTGTGTACTTAACTTTATAAGAAATTGCCAACCTATTTTCAAAAATGGCTGTACTATTTTGCATTTCTATCAGCACTGCCTGTTGCTCAGCATTTTTGCCAGCACTTGGTATTGTTATTTAAAAAAATAGCCATTCTAATAGGTGTGTAGTGATATCACATTTGGGTTTTAATTTGTATTTCTCTGATAAGCAGTTACATTGAGTTCACGTGTTTATTACCCACTTGTGTATCTTTTTTGGTAAAATGCTCCAAAATCTTTTCCCCATCTTAAAAATATGTTGTTTATTTCTCTTATTATTCTGGATACATGTTCTTTGCTAGATATGTGTTTTGGAAATATTTTCTCCCAGTCTGTAGCTTATCTTTTCACTATTTTAATATGTCTTTTGAAGAGCAGTGGTTTTTAATTTTGATGAAGTCCAATTTATTTATTTATTTATACTTTATAGATTGTGCTTTGTGTTTCCTACCTAAAAAATCTTTGCTTACACCAAGGTGGCAAAACCTTTTTTCCTGTGTTATCTTCTAGAATTTTTATATTTTTAGCTTTTAGGTTTACCTCTATCATCCACTTCAATTTAACTATTGTACAAGGTGGGAGATATGGGTTGAGCTTCAATTTTTTTTAAAATGTATATTGAATTGTTCCAGCATAAAATGTAGGGGTTAGGTTGAAAGATATGAGGTGAGACGAAATGAAGGCCTTTCAGAGAATAGGCAGAAGAGGGTAGAGTAGAGTGAAAGTATACTAACTGTTTCATCTTACTGGGATGGGGAAAAATGGGGGAGGAAATGGAGCATTTTGATGGAGACAACATTTGATGTCTTATTTTAAATAGATAGTAAAGAAATATGTGTATTAGAAGAAAGGAAAAATAGCAAGCAGCAATACAAAATAAATAGTAAATATAAAGCTACATGCAAAACACAGAATCAAGCACATCAGACTTAATGTTATATTTGAATGGACTGACTTATCCCATTAAAATATAGAGACTGTCCAGTAGATTAAAAATACACTTAAAATGATAAAGATTGAAATTAAGGATATGAGCAAAAAAATCATGCAAATACAAATAAAAAGAATGCAAGAGGAATTTAAAATTAAAAGAACCAAAGAGGAGAAGAAGGACATTATGTAATTATAAGGGGCAAGGCTATAATAAACACAAACCTATATGCAATAAACAATATAACAGCTAAATACATAAAGTAGGGGTGGTCACTGATCTATAAACAGAAATCATTGAGTGGGGGTTCTAGGAAAGCTCTTTAGAGAAGGCTGACTTAACTATAAGATCTTTTTTGCCCCTTCCCTCCCCTCCTTCTTCTGCCTGGAATATTGGGTGTTATGGTTGAAACTGTAACAGCCACCTTTTGGCCATGAAGCAACTTTGAGGATGGATGGTGGCACTAAAAATTGCAAAGCAGAAAGATAAAAGGAACCCAGAGCATTAATAAATTCATAGAGATGCCATATCAGTCCTGGGCTATCTCTTGTCAAATTTGCTGTGTGTGTGTGTGTGTGTGTGTGTGTGTGTGTGTGTGAGTGTGTGTGAAAGAGAGAGGGAGACAGAGACAGAGACAGAGAGAGAGACAGAGGGAGAGAGAGAGAAAATAAACCATTAGCTTGTTGAAGCTACTGTTGTATTGATTCTCTTTCTAGCAGCTGAGCATTATTCCTGTCTGATACATAGAGGACTTGAATAACATAATAAATAAACAAGTTAATAGCTATATGTGTATTGGGAAGTATACTATTTTGTGAGGGTAAAGACAGGGGAGTAAGGAAACATTTACACTGTCAATCATGAGTTGGTCCAAAAAGAAATTCGAAGCAGAATTTTAAAAGTAGTTCCTTTATTGATTATACTCATTGACAAAACTTAAATAAAATTTGAAATAAATAATATAAAGGTGACTCATCTACTTTGATATCAAATAAACCCCACATTTCTAAGTAATCTTTGGATCAAAGCAAAAAAGAAAATTGAAGACTTAGAAAGCAAGGTGTAGTTCATACAAAAATATATATTCTCAGAGGAAAATTCATGGCCTTAAATGTCTTCATTTTAAAAAGGACCATGAAAAATAAAGAAACTAAGTACTTATCTAAAAATATTAGAAAAAGACAATGGAAGAAAGCAGAAGAACTAGGAAAAAGCAATTAAGAAAAATAAAAGCTAACAATAAATTAGGAAACAAAAACGGTGGTAGATAGGGTAAAAATCCAAAAGCTTATTCTTTGAAAATAACTATAAATTAGATAAACCCTTTACTAGACTAAAGGAAAAAAATAGAAAACAACAAAAATTGGTAAAATTCATAAGCAGAAATGAGACAAACTTGTGTGTAACATATAGTGAAAGAATTATAAGTCAATACATGCATGTGTTTGGCAGCAGATCTGAAAACATAGAGGGATCACTGATTTCTTTTTAGTATATGATGACCAAAATTAACCAAAGTAGAAATGGAAAACTGGAGAAGATCAATTTCAGAGAAGAGATTGGAAAAGTGATTTAACATGTACCATGGCAAAATCCACCAGAGAATGTTAGATAACCTCTCACAAACATCCTATCCAAAGCATATCTGAGCTCAAAAGAAAGTAAGGGCAATTCCCAGGGAATAAACCAAGTGGAGCTGAAAACCAGAGGGGTAAGCTGGAGCTGAAGTTGAACCTATACTGTCATCTCAGTAACAAAGTGTTTAGAAAGATTGACTGCGGCAGGACAGGAGATAAGCCCATGGGACTGCATAACATGGAGAGTAGAACTGAGATCCTCAAATAAAGCTGAGGCACTCTAAATGGAAAGTGAACTGGAAACATTTCATCTTCCAGTAATTGGGGAGAACAAGGAAAGTTGTCTGTTTTAGCCAGGGCTCTGCGTGGTCCATCCACCTGTGTGCTCCTTCCCTCTCCCATCCTCAAGCTTTCCATAGGTATTATTCTGAATTTTGTGTTTGTGTTTACACAAATACCTGCTTGTTTTTGAGCTTTATGAAAATGAAATACTGAAGTAGTCTTGTGACTTTTAAAAATGCAACATTGTATTTATAAGATTTATTCATGTTGCATGTAGTTATAGTGAATTTATTTTCTCTGCTACATAATATTTCATTGTCTAGATTTACTACCATTTGTCTTTTTTTTTTAAACTTTTTTTTTAAAATTAACTTATTCATTTATTTATTTTTGGCTGTGTTGGGTCTTCGTTTCTGTGCGAGGGCTTTCTCTAGTTGCGGCGAGCGGGGGCCACTCTTCATCGCGGTGCGAGGGCCTCTCACTATCGTGGCCTCTCTTGTTGCGGAGCACAGGCTCCAGACGCGCAGGCTCAGTAGTTGTGGCTCACGGGCCTAGTTGCTCCGCGGCATGTGGGATCTTCCCAGACCAGGGCTCGAACACGTGTCCCCTGCATTGGCAGGCAGATTCTCAACCACTGCGCCACCAGGGAAACCCCCATTTGTCTTTATTCACCTGTTGCTGGATGTTTTTTTTTTCCATTTTTATTTTTTGCTGCTATGAACTGTGTAGATATAGTCATGGTGCACATATGCAAGAACATACATGCATATATATATGTAGGCTATATTCCTAGGAGTAGAATTGCTGCTTTAAAGAATATGTGAATGTTAAACTTTATAACATAATGCGAATTGTTTTTCAAAATGTTTATACCTGTCTGTACTTCCACCAGATGTTCCTAGTGATCTGCATCCTGACAAACATTTGGTGTTACCAGACTTCTTAATTTTTGGCAACCTAGTGGATATTAAATGATATCTAATCGTGGCATAATTTGCATTTCTCTGGTTATTAATGAGGTTGAACATCTTTTTACATGGCTGTGTGCCATTCATTTTTCTTTTCTATAAAATGTCAGTTCAAGTCTTTTGCCCAGTTTTCTTTCTTCTTTTTTCAAATTAATTAATTAATTAATTAATTTATGGCTGTGTTGGGTCTTTGTTGCTGCTCACGGGCTTTCTCTAGTTGCGGAGGGCGGGGGCTACTCTTCATTGCAGTGCGCGGGGTTCTCATTGCAGTGGCTTCTCTTGTTGCGGAGCACAGGCTCTAGGCGCGCAAGCTTCAGTAGTTGTGGTGCGAGGGCTCAGTAGTTGTGGCCCACGGGCTCTAGAGCACAGGCTCAGTAGTTGTGGTGCATGGACTTAGTTGCTCTGCGGCATGTGGGATCTTCCCGGACCAGGGATTGAGCCCATGTCCCCTGCACTGGCAGGCGGATTCTCAACCACTGCACCGCCAGGGAAGTCCCTGCCCAGTTTTCTATTTGGTCATTTGTCCTTTCTTTTTTTTAAATAAATAAATTTATTTATTTATTTATTTATTTATTTATTTATTTATGGCTGCGTTGGGTCTTCGTTGCTGCGTGTGGGCTTTCTCTAGTTGTGGCAAGCGGGAGCTACTCTTCGTTGCAGTGCGCAGGCTTCTCATTGTGGTGGCTTCTCTTGTTGTGGAGCATGGGCTCTAGGCACACGGGCTTCAGTAATTGTGGCATGTGGGCTCAGTAGTTGTGGCGCACAGGCTTAGTTGCTCCGCCGCATATGGGATCTTCCTGGACCAGGGCTCGAACCCATGTCTCCTGCATTGGCAGGCGGATTCTTAACCACTGTGCCACCAGGGAAGTCCCTGTCCTTTCTTATTGATTTGTAAGAATTCTTTATGTATTCTAGATATTAATATTTTGTTAGGCATATTTGTTGCAAATATCTTCTCCCAGTTTATCACTTTTTACTTTCTTTTTTGATGAACAAAAGTTAATAATTTTCATGGAGTCAAATTTATCAATATTTTCTTTAATTGTCATTGTTTTATGTGTCTTATTTAAGAAATGCTTCCTTACTTTGAGTTTATAAAAACATCCTCCCATACTGTATTAAATTTTTTAAAGTCTTGTTTTTTCATATTAAATTTTTAATCCACCAGCAACTGATTTTCGAGTGTGGCATATGGTAGGATATCCAACTGTTGCAGCACCATTTGTTGAATAATCTATCTTATCTCTGTAATACCATTCCTGGCATATATCATTTTTATATATTCATGGGCCTATTTCTCCACACCCTATTCTGTTTCATTTTCAGTTCTTTAGCCCTATGCAAATATCACATTAATGTTGCTTTATAATAACTTTTGATATCTGATATAGCAAAGGCAAACCTTGGATATTCTTAAGCATATACATTTTAGAATGCACCCATTGAGCTCCTTTAAAAAGATCTGTTGGGGGGCTTCCCTGGTGGCGCAGTGGTTGAGAATCTGCCTGCCAATGCAGAGGAGACGGGTTCAAGCCCTGGTCTGGGAAGATCCCACATGCCGCGGAGCAACTAGGCCCGTGAGCCACAGCTACTGAGCCTGCGCGTCTGGAGCCTGTGCGCCGCAACAAGAGAGGCCGCGATAGTGAGAGGCCCGCGCAGAGAGGCCCGCGCACCGCAATGAAGAGTGGCCCCCACTCGCCGCAACTAGAGAAAGCCCTCGCACAGAAACGAAGACCCAGCAGAGCCATAAATAAATAAATAAATTAAAAAAAAAAAGATCTGTTGGGATTTTAGTTGGAATTACATTGAATTATGGATCACTTGACCATGAACAAGGCATCTTTTTACATTTTTAAGATTTTCTTTAATATCTTAAGAATTTCAAGACAATGACAGCAGAGTAGTAAACCATGTACTTAGCGCTTCTTGGTGTGAGGCTCTGTGTGATTGCATAGGTCGCATGCCAAGGAGGCTGGCCCTGTCCACATTCCACCTCCTGTATTGTCAATATTGCTTATATTTGCATTCTGTCCAAGAGATACTATCAAAAGTTGATAGAACTACAAATAGAGCTTTAAGTACAATATTTAAAGTTACCAAGGTAACCAGAGAGAACTAAAAATAACAAAGATCAACAGTCAGGAAGATGAGAGAGGGCCAGAAGGATGTTGTAAATTAAGTGCTTCTTTCATATCAGGGCTATCAGGGCGTCAACAGATACAAATCAAAAAATAGGTGTCTAAGCATATCATTCATACTTCCAGAGAGCTAAAGAGAGAAACGGCAAAAATGGATTGCTTTTGAGAAGTGGGTTTACTGTTGGGGAAGGGTGAGATGGGAGAGAGTCTGCAGCCTTTTGTCTGCGGAATTTTTGTTGGCTTGTTACCATTTGCATTCATTGCTTTTATAAAATAAAAATAAAGACAGGGAAAGATGCTTTTTGTTATGTGTTGTGATAAGCTAATATGCATGAATTACCATAATTCACTCTTAGCTGATTTTGGACAGAGTAAATTTGATTGCTTTTTTTTTTTTTTGATTGCTTTTTGAATATGAAAATACAAAGTTTATAATGATTAATTAGACTCAGGTGTTTTCTTATTCTCATGAATTGGATATTTATAACAATGAAATTTCTTTGTGTTTTATATTCTTAATAATGGTTTAATCTGAATAGATGTTTACCGAATAGAAAGTGATTTTATTAGGCGGCTGGCATTTCCAACTTTTATATTGTGTGGTTTTCTGTCAGACAGGACGAACTAAGATTTTTTTTTTTCAGACTGATTAACTACTTCCAGGGGGCATTTTAAAACTAGTTCTAGTTGTAGGTACTAGAGAGAGGTGGTTAAGATTGTGGGACTGTAGTGCTGGAGGTTCAGATCCTGATTCTTCTACTTACTAGCTGTCAGGCCTCTGGAAAGTTACTTAATAACTCTATGCCTCTGTTTCCTCCTTTCTAAAATGCAAACAATAATAGTACTCACCACACAGGATTTTGTGACAATTAAGTGTGATAAAATATGTAAAGTACTTAAGCAGTGTCTGAGACAAAACAACTGTCCAGTTCCTATAAGAGCCATAGGAAAAGTGTGCTTTAAAATACCTTTCTTTTTATCTAAGAAATGGTGCAGAAGCCAATAATTTCATGTATTTTAACTTTTTTGAAAGTCAATTCCAAAGAATCAATTTCAAAGTGATTAGAATATTGTTCAGTTTTCTACTCCCCTAAAAATCCTAGTTGACTCTGTATCCTCCATGGTGAGTAACATAGATAAACAAAGTCAAAAATCTGGATCAAGTGTTTTGATGGCTCTAAATCCATTTAAACTAACCAGAGATATGTCTAGTAATAGATGGTTTATTTGATTCTTCATTCTGGAAACAGTATGACATTAAACTGCAAAGTTAAAGCTAACTGATTTTGAAAACTTTCTTTCCTTCTGAGGTACTGTAGTGGGGAAATACATACTCCTGAGTTACTATTTGTTTATACCAAGCTTAGAACACATCAGTTTGGGAACCTGGCATGATAGACTTATAATTATGCAAAAATCTTCTATCTTGTATTTTTGCACCTGAAAATTAGAAATTACACTTATAATTAACAAATAATTCAATTCCTACCTATTCTTTCCTTTTTCTTTGCTTTTCCTTTCTCTCTCTCCCTCCCTCCCTTCCTTTTTCCTTCCCCCTTTCTGGAAAGGAAAATGCATACATTCAATTTCCAAAAGAAAAACACCAAATTAGAACCTCACACTAATCTGAGTCCCACATAAGCTCATTGTTTACAACAGTGTTTAAATACATTTTTCTCTTTAAATTCTGAAAATATACCTTGAGGAAAATACATATATACAGACTATGAATAGGAAATTATAACAATTATAAAATAATGTTTGGAAAATTTAAGAGATTCCAAAGGATTTGTGAAACTTAGCAGAACAGAATTATAAACGTTTGTCATGTCTTCAGCTGTACCATATATCTTAGAGCTCACATTTGAGATATATGTCATTTCTGAAAATAACACCACCTTTTTAAAATTAGGTTTTTATACATACATCACTAATGATGAATTACAGGTACAAAATTACTTGATAGACAAATAGGATCTCTCTCTCTGTTTCCTTAAAATATCTCATTGAAATGTGAGTAAATCCTGCAAAACCTTTTATAGTTGTTACTTGAATTTTTTGAGTGTCCTAGGAATGCTTGCTACTGTTGCAATCTACCCTTGGGAAACTGACAAAGTTAGTATATTCTGGTGATTACTGTCTCATATGGTTATTCTTCTCTGAAATACCAATGCAAAGAATTGTTGAATGAGTCAATACTCTTTTGGTTTTAAGTGACAGAAACTTATTTCAAATGAGCTTAAGCAAAAAAGGGGATTGGTTGGCTTACATAACCTTGGATAGCCAAGGGTAGAGCTAGTTCCAGGCATTCAAACAATATCATTTCAATTCTCTCCTCTTTCCATCTCTTGGCTTTACTTCCCTTACTGTTGGCTTCATTCTCGAGTGGGCCTCTCACACTTGGCTGCAAAGACAGCTCCTGGCAACTCCAGGCTTACATTGTCCCTGGTGCTTACCATCTCAGAAGAGGCCCTTTCATAACCAACGTCTATATCAGTCCCTGAAAAAGAGCTAGGCTTGGCTTTATTTGTTAAATGTGTCCATCCCTGAAACAGCCAGGTACATTGATTGACGTGGGGCAAGCACACTCTCCTGAGGTAAGGGAAGCAGTGTTGAGTGATGATGGATTGTCTCCCCAGAGCGGCAGTGGAAGGTTCCAAAAAGAAAAGATGCAGCCAGAAAACTAACAGAAGCTTGTAGGATCTTCTCTTTGACCTCAATGTTTTGAAATTTCTCTGTGAGATGACTTAGCATGGTTCTATTTTCATTCATTAGATTGGGCATGTAATGGTCCCTTTTAAGTTGGAAACTCATATCCTTCAGTTCTGGAAAATTTTCTTATATTTTGATATTTCTTTGAAGTTTTTCTTCTATGGAAGATTGCATTTTCCAAAGATGACTATGCCAATATATCTCCCATCCCATATACTCTTCTTACAATGTGACCTTGACATTCCTCCAAGGAGTGGTAGAGTCTGTATTCTCTACTTTTGAACATGGGTGGACCTCTGTAACTGCCTCAACCAATAGAATATGGGAGAAGTAACACTGTTCATCTTCCAAGGATAGGTTATAAAAGGAAATATGATTTGTGTCTGGATCTCTCTTTCCCTCTATTTCTCTCAACACTTATTATTGGGATCCAGCAACTACATTGTGAGAAAGCCCAGGCCACATGGGTATACCAGTTGACAGCCAGCACCAACCACTAGACATATGAATGAGCCTTCAGATGATTCCAGTCTCTAGCCTTGGAGCCTTCCAGCGGAGGCCCAGACATTGTGGAGCACAGATAAACAGTCCCCACTGTGCCCAGTCTGAATTCCTGTCCCACAGAAACCACAGGAGATAGTAAGTGATTATTGTTGTTTAAGCCACTAAATGTTTGAGGAACCTGTTATGCAGAAATAGATAACTGATACACTTCCCTGTTTCCTCTCTGTTCTCTCTATTGCACCGCCATTATTTGCAGGCTGTATCTCTTAGACTGGTCCTCTAATTTTCTTACCTTTTTTTTCCCCTATTATTTTGTTTCTTCATCTTTTTGTTCTACTTTCTGGAAGATTTTCTCAATTTTATATTCCAATCCTTCTATTGAATTAAATCCTTTTTACCATAATATAATTTAGTTTCTAGGAGCTCTTTTTTAAAAAAAATTTTCCTTATTTATAGCATTCTGTTTGTATTTAATATATATGTATATATATATACACTATCTTTTCATATATCTCTGAGGATATTATTATATAATTTTGATAGCAGATTACTGAGACATAATTCACATACAATACAATTTACCTTTTCAAAGTCTAAAATTCCGTGTTTTTTAGTATATTCACAGAGTTGTGTAACCATTATTGTTATCATCTAATTTCAGAACATCTTCATCCCTCCCTGCTAAAACCCTGTACCCATTAGCAGTTTCTCCCTGTTCCCTCCCCCTCCCGTCCCCTGGCAACCACTAATCTACTTTCTGTCTCTATGAATTTGCCCATTCTGGACATTTCATATAAATGTATCCCTGTACTATGTGGCCTTTGTGTCTGGCTCCTTTCACTTGGCATAATATTTTCAAAGTTCATCCATGTTGTAGCATGGATCAGTACTTCAGAAGCATTTTCTTTTTCCTTCATAAATAGTCCCTGCTTTCTCTGAATCTTTTTTTTTTAATTTCCTATTTGTTTGCTTTGGATTCTACCTTTCATGTTGGAAGCGTTCCACGGATGTCTGATAATCCTTGGATGTATGCTAAAATGCTTAAGAGTGGGGGACCAAAAGTCATTTGGAAGCAGTCATTTGGAGGGTGTGAGTGGACCTTGTCAGCGTAGTTTCACTGCAGGGTGATATAGCGGGGCTATTTTGGGGGGAATTCTGGTATAGTACTGTACTTGTTTGCTAGGGCTGCTGTAAGAAGGTACCACAGACTGGGTGCCTTAGACACCAGAAATTTATTGTCCTCAAATTCCAAAGACTAGAAGTTCAAGACAAACTGTCAGCAGGGTGGGTTTCTTCTGAGGCTTCTCTCCTTGGCTTATAGATTGCCATTTTCTCCCTGTGTCTTCACATAATCTTCCCTCTGTATGTGTCTGTTGCCAAATTTACTCTTCTTATAAGAATGTCAATCATATTGGTTTAGGGCCCACCCTAATGACCTCATTTTAACTTATTTACCTCTTTAAGACCTTGTTGCGAGCTACACCCGCATTTGTATGTAAGACGTGAACATACGAATTTTGGGGGGACACAATTCAGCCCATAACAGGTACCTTTAGGTCTCTCTTCTTGTGATGATCAGATTTCTTCCAAACTTGTGCGTGGAAGGTATAAACCTGGCCACCACAGTTCTGAGAACTGAGTAGGGGAAGAGAGCCAGAGATTTCAGCATTAACTCAATCTGTCTTCTTTCAGTTATAGTACCCTCAGCCCACCACTGTGTCTGATGCCCTCTTGTCTAGAGACCGTCTGTTTTACCCTGTCCAGAAAATAAACCTTCAGATCCAGCTGTCTTAGGGAAGGGATCTGGAGTTCCAACTACATCTTAAGTAAACTTTCAAGTGACCTTTTCCTTCATCCTTCCAGGGGTACCTGCTTCCACTAATTAAGTCATCATCAGGGGCAGGGGCTCTGCATTGTAAACTGGGTTATTTCTCAGCGTTCCTTACTATTAGTTCAGGATTTGGCTTTCTTGGTTCCCTGTCACCACTCAAATGCTTTCTAGCTTTCAAAGTTGTGTTGCTGTTTTCTCTTCTCCCATTATTTTTCTCCTTGTCAGTGTGTACCTTTTAAAAATCTTTTTATTGTTGTTTTAGTGGAGTTTCAGGAAGAAGTAAAAGCAAATGTGGGTGTTAAATCCATCATCTTTACTCAGAATTCCCACACATTTATATTTTTAAATGAGCTCATGCTATACAGACTGTTCTATAATCTGCTTTTATCATCAAACAAATTCTAGTGAATATTTATGTTGTTTCCATGTCAATAAATAGAAATCTCCATCAGTGGTTCTTCAGCTTGGCTGCACATTGGAATCACTGGCTGGTGGGGGTGGAGGGAGCTTTCAAAAGTACTGATGTCTGGGTCCCACCTCCAGGAGTCCTGACTGAATGGATATGAGGTATTGCGAACTGGGAATTATAAAATCTCGCCAGACGATTCAAATATACAGCAAAGTTTAAGAGCCCTTGACTTACACCATTGTTCATCATGCCAGTACCATGTTCCACGGAAGGGATAGATAGCAATGCATTTAAACAACCCCCTTTCTGGACACATAGGTTGTTTCAGATTGTTTGATATTATAAACAATGACGTTATGAGCATCATTGGACATAAAACATTCTCTATATTTCTGATTATTTTAGTGGCTGTATTCCTAGAAGTAGGATCACTGTACCAAAAATCTGAATATTTATACGATTTTGGGGTATAGTTTACCATAGTAATTCAGACTCCCACCAGTAGCATATGAGAATCCTTGTTTCCCCACACTCAGAAACACTGTGTACCATCATTAACAAAATTAAAAAAAAATTTTAAATGTAGTCAGTTTTGAAAATTGAAAACTAGTATTGTGTTGCCATTTAATTTTTTTTCTGATTTTTATCGTATTTTTATTGTGGTAAAATATATACAACATACAATTTACCATTTTAATAATTTTTCAGTGTATAGTTCAGATGGCTTAAGTACATTCACATTGTTGTGCAACCATCACCAACATCCACCTCCAGAACTTTTTCATCTTATCCATCTGAAACTCTGTCCCTTAAATGCTAATTCCCCATTTTCCCCTCCCTCTTGTCCCAGCCCCTGGCAACCACCATTTTACTTTCTGTCTCCATGAATTTGAGGATTCTAGGTATCTCATGTAAATGGAATCATAAGGTAAGAGTCCTCTTGTGGCTGGCTTATTTCACTTAGCGTAATAGCATTGCTATTTTTAATGTATTTTATTATCTGCAAGGTAAAGCAATGTTTATGCTTATTGTCTATCTGTATCTTACTTTTTGTGTATGAATTGCTTAATCATATGAGGAACATCCGTGAGGAATGTTTTTGGCTCAAAGTATCTGAAACCCTCATTAACAGTGGCTTAAACTAATAAGGGTTCATGTTTTCTTCACACAAACAGGAGCCTGGAAGTAACCAGCTGCTGGTGGTATTGGTTCAGCAGCTCAATGGAATCACATCTGCAAGATGACTGCCTCAGCTTCAGCCATCCCATCCTTTTCCAAGGCAGGAAAAATGAGGTAAGGAATATGTGTGACCTCTTTACTTTAATTAAGAAAACATATTTTTTCTTAGAAATGCCCCTCTCCTCCAGCAGATTCTTGCTTGCAAGATTGTATCACGTTACTACCCCTAGGTGCCTGTGATGCAGGCAAAGGAGAAGGGGGTGGAGAATGCTTGCTGAGTTGGACAATCAACAGTGCAGTGGTCCTTTGCCTATTTATCTCTTAGAATGTTTGTCTTTTTGTTACTGATTTGTAATATTTTTTTGTATAGTAACAATATTAACCATTTTTTGTGCGTGTCACATTTGTTTGGCAAATATTGGTTTTCCAGCTTCTTGCTTACAGTTTAGTTTTGTTTCAGCATACAGAAGATTGATTTTTTTTAATTCTTAGGTCCATACATCTTTTATTTTATGGTTTCTTCTTTGTTCTTGTGCTTACAAAAGCCTGGTGCATTCTGAGAAGGGATGAATATTCTTTCATATTTTCTTCTTGATCTTTCATGGTTTCACTTTAATTTTTAAAAGCTGGAATGGATACCCTGTTTGACTTCTTATCTGAGACTGGGGGAGGAGTGATTCAGGGATGTGGGTGCAAAGGAACAGAGGAAACAAATTTAGTCTATTACCACTCACTGTGGGAAAAACAACACAGTCCTGCCAACTCTGCAAAAAACTATCCCATGTTAAAATGTTTAGTGGTGGGCAGTGGTGGTAGCTGGGTAAGATAGACCCTTGAGGGCCTGTTTAATGGCAAGAAATGTTTTATGGCAAACAAACTTCAAATGCTGACTGGAGAGAATATGCACCAAATAAAGCCACTGGTTCAGTTTCAGAAATAAGAGGTGAGAATGAATACACAAATGGAAAGACAGCACAGAGATCAATTTTGCAAGCAGTTGTGCCATGGAAAATCCTGTAAGCCTGAGGTAGAGTCCAACATTTGCTGAGAAAGAGGCACCATAAAGTATAGATGGAACTGCCCTTAACACGGCGGTCAAAAGTAGATTTTATGAAGGGTAGAGAAAAAAAAACCAGTCTGCTTAGTATAGCTGTTTCCTATATTTTGCATTAACCTAGGGCTCGACAGTCTCTATGTCCCAGATGAAATTACTTTAAAGTGACAGCCAAGTGACAGCCAAGTGACAGCCCAGCCCTGTATAATAATGAGAAAATATACAAATATACAAGACATTTTAGGCTTAGAAAAAATATCTTCCCATATGTTTGCATCTAATCCCATCTGTCTTTGATATAGAAAGATGACAAGCTGAAATTGACAATGAACGTCCGAAATTATTTTCCTTTGCTCCAAATAGAAGCTGCAGAATGGCCCAAAGAATAATATGTAAACTCCCATTCCCTGGCATTAAAAACAGTGACATCATGGTGTTTTCCAGTTATCTTGAAACTGCAAGACTAAATTTGAGAAAAAAATATTGTATGACAATGCAGTATTTCTCCATGCTTGTCTTTTCCGTGTTGGATAGATTATTGGGTGCTCAAGACTCATGCCTGCTTTGGTAGAAATTAATCAATATGATGAGTATTAGCCTTCAAAGGGAACTTTGAGTTCAATCACTTGTTTACTGACCTCTGGTCATCATTTGTTGTACATCATGCCTGTTGTTTAAGACTTCACAGGTGCTTGTTCATCAAGATGAACATCCATTTAAGTAATTATTACTCTCCAGCCGGTCTTTCATGACACTCAGTATTTTTTCAAGAGTTGAGTGGTGCTTATTCTCATGTTTTAACCAAGTATTTTCCTGTCTACTGGACTGGCTACTTCAACTTCAGGTCATTTCGGGAAATGGCATGAATTAAGAGCTTTGTTCAGAACTTTCAACCTTTGGATTTGCAAGTACACACATTTTCACTTTGCTTTTCTTAGTACAGTAGTCCTTGAAAAGATGGGTTAATTTGACATCATACTATGTACCCATCTTATTACATTTGGTTCTCCCACAGGGCACTATTAGTGACTAATGTTACAGGCTTTGCATAATATTTCTTTCCGCTTTTGTCCTAATAGTTCTTTTGATCACAGCTAGATCCAAACAACAACTGGCTTAAGGTGATTTATCATCCCTTCTTTAAAAACATGTTATTTGCATCTGTATAAAAGAGAGGCTAAGGTACTTTAATCATGGGCACATAGTAGAGAAAATTGGGATTTATGATTCACAAGGGTATTAGCAACAGGTCTCTTTTTGTGTGCTGTCTAGCAAACACCTCAGCAACTTCTTCAGGTGCTGCCTTGTTAAATCTTGCAGTGCATATGTGGATCTTACCTTCACAAAGCGTTTTCAACTGTGGGGCTTTGGGCTTTTTTGGATCTAATTGCACTTCCTCCGACACAGCGCATATGCACCGTAAGTGTACATTTCCCACACAGTGTCTTTATGAACCTTGTATCTGCAAGCACTTGACCTATCTGTCTTTTGCTGGCTGGGGACTTTGGAATAGATGGAGCTTCTGTTTCCCCATGCTTTAAGCAGGATCCACACAGCTTATAGATGGACTTTGTATCATTGGCTTTTAAAATACAGTGTTCGGCCTGGAATGATCCTACACTGCTAACGAGCATGCCCTAACAATGGAGAAGCGGCCTTCTGTTTTCTGGAGGACTGGTCACTCTTTGTGGTGTTCTTCTCACAGTATTAAAGAGGTCATCTACTGAGGAGATGGCAACAGCATAGCTGATCTCCTGTGAGATGGTAAGGGGGTCAAATACTTGATTAGAAGAGAGGTGAGTCTCCTTAGAGTCTCCATTTGTATTCATGACCTCCTTTGCAAAGATGAAATTGAACTGTTGCTGTGGTATTGATTCATTCTATGTAAGCCTAGGAGAGACAGCAGCCAGCTGCATGATGATGGATGGGCGCTTAAGGATGATGGGCACTTCAAGCCTTCTTCCGTAGCTTTACTTCTTATGTCTTTGTTTTCTTCAGGCTTGGTTGGTGGTGGTGTCCTGCTCCAGGAAAAGGAAGGTAATGGGGGAGGGAGGAGGAAGCTTGAGAGACAGATTAGTGCTCTGGTCCAAATTTCACTAGGTTTGTTCCTCAAAGCTCTCATGAAAGCAGACAGTAGATAAATGCTGAAGTATACCATGTGATCACAATTGTGTGAAAAAAACATGCATTGCAAAACAAGGGGAAAAAATAAACCTAAATGTTAACAGTTGCTATCTCGTGGGTGGGAATAGAGTTGACTTGCTTTTTTGTTTTTCATCTCTTCTGCATTTTTCCATATTTTCTATGCTGATTATGCATTATTTTATAATAGGGCAATAATTTTATAAATTAAAAATATAAAGGAAAAACTTCTGCATGCCAAGACAGATTTGCCTCTATGTCTTAGTATAAATATAGTATGCCATGAAATATAATTACTAAATATTTTATGCTGTTACTGGGAGTAAACAACAACATGAAATCTTGGCTATATTCAGCATCTTTGGAAGAGCGCACACTTAAAACAAAGAAGCAAAAGTACATCCTTGACTATTACTCCAGAAACAACATTGTTTCATAAGTAGCTTAAAAAATTCAGTAACAAATAAACCCAGTGTTAATGATCCTTCAGATATACTGGATGAGGCAAGAATCATGTCTTCAAGTATATATCAGTTTTATTGAGATCTAATTTACACATCATATAATCTACCCATTTAAAGTTTACAATTCAGGTGTTTTTAGGGTATTCACAGAGTTGCAAAACCATTACCACAGTCAGTTTTAGAACATTTTCATCACCCCTAAAAGACACGGTGTACCACTTAGCTTTCACTCCTCATTTTGCCCCACCCAACTCCCCCAGTCCCTGGTAACCACTAATCTACTTTCTGTTTCTAGAAATTTGCCTACTGACGTATCTTATAAATGGAGTCATGCAAAATGTGGTCTTTTGTGACTGGCTACTTTTACTTACATGATATTTTTGAGGTTCGTCCATGTTGTAGCATGTATCAGTACTTCATTCCTTTTTATGGCCAAATAATACTACATTGTGTGGATATACCACATATTGTTTATCCATTTATCAGTTGGTGGACTTTTGGATTGTTTTCCTTTTTTGGCTACTGTGAATAATGCTGCTGTGAACATTTCTGTACAAGTTTTTATGTGGATATTTGTTATCATTCCTCTCAGGTTTATACCTAGGAGTGGAATTGTCGATGGTGATTCTATGTTTAACTTTTTGTAGAACTACTAGACTGTTCTACAGAGCAGTTGTGCCATTTAACATTCCCACTAGCAGTGTATGGAGGTTTGAATTTCCCTACCTCCTCATCAACACTTGTCATTATCCATCTTTTTGACTAGAGCCATCCTAGTGGGTGTGAAGTGGTATCTCACTGTGGTTTTTGATTTGTATTCCTCTGATGGCTATTGATGTTGAGCAATTTTTCACACGCCCCTTGGTCATTTCTGTATTTCCTTTGGAGAAATGTCTGTTCAAATCCTTTGACCATTTTAATCAGGTATTCTTTTTATTGTTGAGTTGTTGAATAATGGAAAGGATTTGGAACCTGGCAGTCCTGGATTTGAACCTGAGCTCAGGCACTGAGTGAAGGTACTCAATAAGCTAAACCCATTCTTACTGTTTATCACAGAGCATTATAAGGTATGGGGTGTTCTCTGTGAAGGAATGGGGTGTTCTCTGTGACTGCATTTTTCAGCATTTTTCACATAACTGAAACTTATCCCTTTGTTTGCCAAAAGTTGAAAAATTTCTAAACTGCCTTATGTATTTTCTGTCCTTTATTCAACCTGATTTAACCCTTTCTTGATGACTCCTTGGAACATCCTGGATTGTATTGTGTTTGTGGCCCTTTCAGGGCACTCAGGGGCTACTGAGGTATGGAGGGTTGTTTGCTGAGGCTCTTATGGCTCTTCTAGTGACTTCGTTCCTCTGTTTGGGGTTCATTTTTCAGTGAACCTATTTCTCACAGTGTTCTTCCTCCACCCCCTCATTGTTTCTAATTTGACTGTAATTTTAGAAAGAATGGAAGGTTACCAGGGGAAACCAAATAAGGAAATATCACACATAATTCACAATTAGTTTCTAGTTCAAAAGCCTTGTGTACTACATAATAAAGTGCATGCCCTTTGGTACAGCTGTTTTATTAAAGGTTCAGGTACATTTTCACTTACTTTCAAGGCCCAGTTTGAGCTTCAGTTGGTTAAAGTTGTTGGAAATGACACTACTGGGCAAGTGGAGCATGGTCCTCATTTCATATTTAATAAGGGTTTTGCTTCATTGTCAATATTCTTTCAGGGAGATATGTGAAATTTAAAAATTCAAAACCACCTAGGATCAAATTTTAAGTAACATTTAATGAAAAAAATCAACCTAAAGTGGTCCCCAAACCTTTCTTTAAATGGGAGAGTTTTTTTTAAATCAGACTCTTATATTCAACTTTTAATTATCCAAAGGTAAAACATCTGTATTGAGGCCTACCATAGGGAAATACTACATTCACAGTACCCCATTTAGGCACTTGGGTCAACCAACAATACTCTGTTGAAAATTAACGCCTATTCCAGATAACCTTATTTATGTATTCTTTTTTGCATGTAACCTGCACTCTACTGGAAAAGATTTAAGAACATTCCTGTAGTTCCAAGGGGGGGTTGGGACCCTGATTGGCATCATGAAAGCGTTAAGTGCACCGGTTGAGGCCCACTAACTAGACTGATCTGCTGTGGGGAGGCTTGTGCTTTGGAGAAGGCTGGCCTGCAGGTGTCTGGCTGTGTCAGATATTACACTGCACTGTTTATCTGTTCAAAATATTTTTTGAGGATTATAGGATTATGTTTTTGGTCATGAGAAACCAGCTTGAAAATTTTCTGACAGTTTTAGTAGATGTGGGGCTTAATAAATAAGCCAATGGAATGCAAGGGAACTCAGCCCGGGATCTTGCTACAACTGCAGAACCAGGTGTCACATCCCTTGGGTTAATTGCTGGCACCAGCTTGCCTGGGGTGAGTTCAGGCAGGAGGTGACTGAAATGGCCGCTGCAGCTGGAACCCCGACCAGAGCCAGCTGGGGTGGGGCTGTTTTGGAGGAGGAGTATCTGTTGGGAGGCCTTCTCGCTGGCAAGGTCATTTGGGAAACTGTTTTAAAAAGAAGTCCCTGTCCCGCCACTGCAGGCACACTTTGCTTAGGTCCTGGTTCTGTCCACCCTACCTCATTCCACTGGACATTGGTCTTCATTCTTTCATGCTCTGCCACATCAGGAAACATTAAAAGGGTAGCCTAGGTCTCAGTGCTGGTGGGTTTTTCTTTTTGTCTTCTTTTTTCCTCTTGGCGGCACGTGTATTCCTATTTTGAACAGCTCATTAATGCTTGCTAGTGGACATCTGGGGCTCCCAGATTCCCCCTGCATTTCCCAGCGTCTGTGATTTTGATGCAAAATCATATGCTTTATCTGCCAGTTCTCTGCTGCCGCTGTTACCGCTGCTCTTGCGGCAACTGCCGTTTGCACTGCGGTCTCTTGGCCTCTGCACATCGAGCCTTGTGCTGTCTTTTGGGTTCAGGTTTCCTTGTGTTCCCATCTTTTGTCCGTTAACATCTCTCAGTGCTGCTCCGTCCCCACAAAAGGTGGGCCGTAGGTCTTGTGACCCTCCTGAGAAACCCCACCACGGGTGGCCTGAGCACCGGGTCACACCCTCACTGTGAACACTGCTTTCTGGCCTGAGTGACAGCCCTGACTCTGGCGCTGCCCTGCCCAGGTGCCACTGACTGAGCAGTGTAGCCTCCCGACCTGTCTTGCTCTCACATCGGACATCCTAGCTTTGCAAACTGCTGACTTCCATGAAGCTCTGTTTCCCACCACAATTCGGCTCTGTTTCTTGGATTCCGCTTTTCATCTCCTCTGTGGCTTTAGCCAGGAAGGAATAGCAGCTTCTGGGCAGCATGCCACGAGAAAGACCATTCCCTCAGGAGCAGCACTTTTTCTGCTTCTCATTTTCAAATGTTCCTGCTTTAAATCGTCCTTCTCTTCCCCACCATGGCATGCAGGTTCCATTAAGTCTCCTTTTCAGTATACAAACTCTAACAGAAACTAGGTAGTGCATATATACCACAAAAGGGAACATTTCTAAGAGACAGCAAGATAATCATGACTGCTGCGTTGGAGAAACAGAAACAAAACCAAGAAATTAATAAAGAGCAAAGAGGAATTTCCAAGGGTTTCTGATAACCCTGATCTAGGCGTTATACTGGAATGTACTCGTGGAAAACATCACCCAGAAACTCATGTGCAACTGTGAAATAAAATGCAGTGCTCCTAACATGAGAGGACCAGATATTCAATAAAACTAACTTTAGATTCCCTCTGCAGTGTGAACTTTCTGTAGTGTGTTTACTGGAAAGCTTCCAGTGGGAAGATTTTACTTTTTACTTCTCCAAACTGAGTTTTCAGTCCAAATAAATGTTGAAATTAATGCTGTTCAAATAGCAGCTTCAAATTGGTAAGCGTTAAATACAGAGGAGAGCCACTTTACAAAACATGTGTTCCTGAAAAGCTTTGTGTAGATACCATTTTGGAAAATCCAGTCACATCTTAAGGGCACTGAGGGAGCAGGCTATTTAAAGGAACTCTGCATTCAGTGAACTGCTTTTTGCAACATGAATAATCTTCTCCTTATATGTCTATTTTGTGAGTTTTGGTTTTCTTAAGGCGTGGGACCCCTACATTTTTCTTTTACCCCAATAATTTTATAGGAGAACATTGAGAGAATGGAACTTCCAGATTTAATTATTTGCTGATTGATCCACAAGCAAACATACATAAGAATGCCTTAACAGACCCGTACACAGCCTGAAGGAACAGCCATTTAATTGAATCCATCAACAGCAGAGTTTGACATGCAGCTTTCTCTTTAGGGTTTAGACTACTTAGTCAACTTTCTTAAGAGCCTCAAGTCACTTTTGACTGCTTCCAAAAATCTGTTCCCTTGGTATCTGACCTTGAAGTTTTGCTACAGAAAATTCTTTACTGAAAGCTTTTAAATGACCACAACAGTCTTTTTCTTGACTAAAAAGAATCTAGACAGGAATGCAACATGCCTTTTGAAATACACACACGGGCACATGTACATGCACACACATGCACCCACACATCTGTAGCAAAAATTTCAGCACTTTCTCTGGATGAAGAAGTGGGACTCTAAGAAATGGGGGCTGGGATAATTTGATTTTTCATTTGTTAATTTATTCAACAGATATTTGTTAAACACCTACTAAGGGCCAGACACTGTAGTTAGGTCACATTTCCCACCATTTGTAGGGAGAACGACAGAATGTAGGCAATAGAACTCTAAGCTGGGAGAAGAGGGGAAAAAAAGGGGACAGGTTAGCTTTACGCTCCTTCCCACCATGTTAGGTCAGTGGCCAGGGCTGATTTCTCACTATCACAGCTCATGAAATGTTAAGGTTGAAAAGAACTTTTGAAATTCCCATCCAAAAGCTTCCATTGTACAGAGGAGAAAACTGGAGCACAGAACAGAGAAATGACTTGGACGGTGTCACGTGGTGAGAAAGTAATAGAGCCAGAGCAAAAATTCGTAATAGCAGTATCCATCTCAGGGCTATTGAGAGGATTAAATGAGTTAATATTTAGAAAGTGCTTAGGATAGGGCTTGGTACTTCGCACGATATTAATACCTGTTAAATAATAATACTAACAGCAGCAACAGTAATGTACCTTGCTGCATCTCAAGTGGATCTAATCTTACCTACTTTATTCTTTCTGACGCCTTCAGAGCCTTACAGGGGACTTCAGAAACTCTGAAGCTCTGGGAAGGAGCTCACCTCATTTTGGTGGAGTCAAACTTGTCTTAGGGGAGGGGATAGGATAAATGGTATTAGACTTAGAATCTGGACGTTTCAATGGCTGCAGGTAAGAGAACCACATCCACACATTCTGGATTATGCAGCTCATTCTCGATTTCACCTTCTTTTTTTTTTTATAAATTTATTTATTTATTTATTTTTAGCTGTGTTGTTGGGTCTTCGTTTCTGTGCGAGGGCTTTCTCTAGTTGCGGCGAGCGGGGGCCACTCTTCATTGCGGTGCGCGGGCCTCTCACTCTCGCGGCCTCTCTTGTTGCGGAGCACAGGCTCCAGACGCGCAGGCTCAGTAGTTGTGGCTCACGGGCCTAGTTGCTCTGCGGCATGTGGGATCTTCCCAGACCAGGGCTCGAACCCGTGTCCCCTGCATTGGCAGGCAGATTCTCAACCACTGCGCCACCAGGGAAGCCCTCACCTTCTTTTGAGTTGTAACCACATTTGCCCTTTTCAAACCACACGTAATGTTTAATCGGCTCTATTCAAGTGATGCTCAGTGCGATGGACACTTCACAGTCCTTATTTTATTTGACCTTGAGGCAGCATTTGATTGTTTTGATTATCCCCTCCTGCTTGAAGAGTCGTTTCTGTGACTCTACATTCTTTAACTTTTCCTCCCACCCCTCTCCTCCCATCACTCTGGCCAGCCTCCCCACGCCACTCTCTCTCTCTCTTCCCCCCTCCGCCTCCCTCTCCCTTCCTCCCCCTCCCTCCTCCTCCTCTTCTTCCTCCCCTCCCCACCCATGGAAAATTCCAAATGTACACAAAACCAGAATAGTACAGTTACTATCTCTGAAGTTATGCCACCAACTCAGTATACAGTTAGGTTCACTTGCTTTGTTTCGCTTCTGATTTTTATGGGTTGTTTTTTAAATTTTAATTTTGTCTTATATTTATGTAATAATTTTCTGTAGTTCCAAAATCAAATCTACCATACAAGGCCTATTTATAGAAGTGTAGCTTGTATCCTTGTCCCCTCCACCTTGTTCCTCTTTTCTCTCTAGAGGTAGCCATTTAACTTGTAGTTTTTTGGTTCATCCTTCCATTTAAAAAACATATTATGTATTATTCAGGTTTTACCCTCATCCTGACACCTGTGTTTACATCTATTTCCCTGCCGTCCTCACACACATATACTGCAATCAAGTCATATTGAATTATTTGAAGTTGCTCTCTATGTGTATATGTGTGTATATATATATACCTCTCCTGCCTAATTTCTTGCCTTTAACCCCATCTTTATACCTGTGTTTATATCTTCCTCATTGTCCCCCCCCCCACCATACTATGCTTCAACCATATTGAATTATTTGACAGGCTTCAATATACTGTGCTTCCTGTTGCCTCTGAGCCTTCGTAAATGCTGTTCTTTCATGCAAAATCCTGACTGGAAAGAGTTCAAGGGAGAATGAGAGGAAAGGCTGGAAGCAAACAGACACTGTCCAACATTGCTAGTGGGATGCATATAGGACGTCCTCTGTAAGGGGCCCTCCTCCCAGATTTCAGTAGTACTCTATTCATCACTTACACCCTCCATATATCAAAAGTTATATACGTATGTATGTATATGCATCCCTCTGCCTCTACTTCCCTATTGGCTTTGTTTGTAATACTAGAAGAGCCCAAGCATTCTGCCATTGTAGGCTATCTAAATAAACTATGGAACATCGGCAAGATAGAATAGGATGCAGCTGAAAAAAATAATTAGGACGATCTCTATGCAGTGATGTTGGAAGATCTCTAGGATATGTTGCTAAGTGTATAAAACCGTGTATACAGAACAGTACATGCTACCTCACATGTAAGAAAAAGTGGGGAGGATAAGACTCTCCATTCATAAAATGCTTCCTTTTTATAAAGAAACGCTGGAAGGATAAGAAAGAAAACAATACATGTAAGTACCTATGGGGAGTCAGAGGAGGTATAAGAAAAGGGTGGATGGGGTAAGTGGAGTTAATAAAATAAACTTATTAAAGAAGGAAGAGAGACTTCCCTGGTGGTGCAGTGGTTAAGAATCTGCCTGCCAATGCAGGGGACACGGGTTCGAGCCCTGGTCCGGGAAGATCCCACATGCCGCAGAGCAACTAAGCCCATTCGCCACAACTACTGAGCCTGCACTCTAGAGCCCGCGAGCCACAACTGCTGAGCCCTCGCGCCACAACTACTGAAGCCCGCCTGCCTAGAGCCCATGCTCCGCCACAAGAGAAACCACCGCAATGAGAAGCCCGCACACTGCAACAAAAGAGTAGCCCCCGCTCGCTGCAACTAGAGAAAGCCCGCGTGCAGCAATGAAGACCCAACGCAGCCAAAAATAAATACATAAATAAATTTATTTTAAAAAATAAATAAAAATAAAGAAGGAAGAGGAGTTAGTATCGAAAGGAGAGGAATTGGAGAAAGTATTGGCAACTCTTGAGAATTTTGCTGCAAAGCAGATAGAAAATTGTATTCACAAAAGGAAGCCTAAAGTTCTCATTGTTTTCATCAAGTTCAGTGTTTAATTTCTTCCATAATGCTTGGTATTTTATTTCCCTTAATATATTTTTCATAATTGTATAATATAAAAAAAATGTAGTTTGTTTTTTTTTCAACAAGTCCCTCTTAGATGCCCCTGATGCCCTCCACTTTACCCCACTGTACTACGCAGGTATCGCTTCCTATGTGTGCCCTAGTATGAAAAAGGTAGGAAGTACTCCCTTACAGAATGGTGCTCGAGCGGTACTATTTATGTATGGGTAAGATAACTCACTGCAGGTTCTTTGGAAGGTCAGGATAAGCACAGGAGGTCATTTTCATAAAGATCCCTGGAGCTCCTAGAAAGAACTCTAGAGGGGACTCCAGAGGCCAAATTTAGGTCCCAGAGGTGTTCTGACCCTCAAGGCAAATAGGGGAGATAAGGGCAGCACAACCTTTAGAAAATTGTGCCCCCAAGAAAGACAGAGTACTTTCCATTATGACTTGGGGGTTGTGGGAAGACTCAAAGGTAGGTCTTGAGATTTTATAAAAGGGTCATATACAAATAGGTTACAGTTCATCATTTTTCCATGAGAATATCATGTTTCAGCCAAATTGGTAGTTTTTCCTAATCCAGGTTAGGCAAGTCCTAGCCTAATGAGATTTGGTCCCATTCTCTATGAATGAGGGATTTGGCGGGGGTGGGGGTGGGGAATCTAGGAGAAATGAAGTAAACATCCTAAATTATGTTTTAGATATTAAAACATAAATTATTAAACTCTGATCAATGGAAGAAATTAATACCATCAAACAATATATAGGGCTCAGTCCTCTTGTTTGTAAGATGAGTAGATGGTACAATATGTTACAAGAGGAAATTTCCTGTTCAGAAATGCATTTGCAAATAGAGGTGGCCAACAGTCCTTGTGCCTACCTCAACCTCTGGCACGGTGAGGGCAAGGTATTTTTTTTGTTTACTGATTTAGTCCATGCATTAGAACAGCTCTGGGCACAGAGTAGGTACTCCATTAATTTGTTTGTTAAACAAATTTGTTAAAGGAAGGAGGAAATAAAGATTTTACACTTGAAAGGCTCCTTGCAATTCCTGATCAGCATCAAATTCTTGATAGTCACCATTGATGAGAAACTTCGTTCAAAATGTAAAATCACTGTTTACAATTCAAAATGTACAATAGTTGAAACTATATAAAAAATTCAACAGCTCTTTTATTTCATTGACAAGTGTAATACTGAATTTTTGGTACTTAAATGTATTTTTGTATCCAGTTGAGTATTTTCTTTCTTTTTTTTTATAAGTTTTAAAAAAATATTTATTTATTTGGCTGCACCAGGTCTTACTTGCGGCACACGGGATCTTTTAGTTGCAACATGCGGGCTCTAGTTCCCTGACCAGGGATGGAACCCAGGCCCCCTGCATTGGGAGCGCGGAGTCTTAACCACTGGACCACCGAGTAAGTCCCCAATTGAGTATTTTCACATCAAGCTATTCAAAGTAATGTAGAATACCTATGCGTTCTTAGAGCAGTCAACATGCAGCTAGCTTGGACACCACTAAAAGGTGTTGTCAGCCACAAATGGACAGTAATGTCCAACCTACATGGACATAGATTGGGGCTAATGCCTGGAGATGTACCAGCCAGAAGCCTCTGTCTGGATGCTGCTCTGCTCCCAGCCCCTGCCTCTCTGAGTGCAGGAATGGGAGTGGTAATCCATGTCACTGCATGCTCTGTTGCATTCCTGCATACCAGTTGGGAAAGGGAGCTGTAAGAGATTCTGCTTGGGCTATAATGAAGATTAGGCCTGACTGTGACCCTTACTACAGGTATAATATCCCAGATATAGATTATCTCTACAAAACAGGGTGTCTGCTGGAACTCATTACCATGTGAACATTCTAGAGCAGCACTGTCCAATAGAAATATAACATGAGCTACATATATAATTTTGAATGATCTAGTTACATCAACAAAGTACAAAGAAACAAGTGAAATTAATTTTAATATTGTATTTTATTTAAAGTAATATATTTGAAATGTATTAACATGTACTTAATAAAAAATTATTCATGAAACATTTGACATTCTTTTCTTTTTTCATTTTAAGTGCTTGAAATCTGGTATACATTTTACACCTAAAGCACATCTCAATTCAGATGCTAAAATTTCAGTGGTTAAAGTGAAATGTGGTCCTATCAAAATAATGAAAATTTAATATAAAAATATTTTACACTGCTTCAATTTTTAAATTTAAATTAATTAAAATCAAATACAGTGAAATAAAACAAAAAATTCAGTTTTTCAGTTGCATTAGCTATATTTCAAGTGCTCAGTAGCCACATGTGGCCAGTGACTACCATAGTGGACAGAACAAAACTAGAACATTTCCATCACGTTGGACAGTGCAGCTCTAGTGTTGTGGTACCTATAACCAAAAATCAGGTATAAATGTCATCTGGAAGAAAAATACATTATGAACTTTTTTTTAGCTATTAACATAGTTACTTAAAAAGTGAATTAGACACGGGGAGGGGGAAGGGTAAGCTGGGACGAAGTGAGAGAGTGGCATGGACATATATACACTACCAAATGTAAAATAGGTAGCTAGTGGGAAGCAGCCGCATAGCACAGGGAGATCAGCTCGGTGCTTTGTGACCACCTAGAGGGGTGGGATAGGGAGGGTGGGAGGGAGGTGCAAGAGGGAGGGGATATGGGGATATATGTATACGTATACCTGATTCACTTTGTTATAAAGCAGAAACTAACACACCATTGTAAAGCAATTATACTCCAATAAAGATGTTAAAAAAAAGTGAATTAAAAAGTACTCTTCTCAAAAATATATTTCTCAGACTAAAGTTTCCAGGCCTTTAAATGCCGACTTATATCTTTTGCAGTTCACTTTTGGAAAATCTCCAAAATTATAAGATATCTAAAAGATCCAAACTGTAGTAGTTGAGTTGTGCCACAAGAGGACCTGCAAAGACAAGTTGAGCTCAAATTTCAGCCATGCTTATCTTGTTAAACTGAAGTGTAATTAGGAAAACATCTCGCTGTCAACATTAACATTTTCACATCTGCCTTCATTAAAATCTAAAAAGGTAATCCATTTTGATCTAATTTAAAAATAACACATGGTATGGGCGCTGTAAGTAGTAACTTGGGGACACCAGAAGTACCATTTCGGCAGGAATGAGGAAACAGTATATGGTGGTTAAGAACATGGAGTGTGAAGAGGTACAGGCCCGGGTCAAGTCCTGGTTTGACCCCACACCAGCTTTATGACCTCAGGCAAGTCTCTTTATCCCAAAATAGAGCTAATTATAGTACCTACATCCTAGAATTTTTTTGAGGATTAAACAAGGTAACACATATAAAGTGCTTATCACAGCATAGGTAATAAGTACCCGAAAATGCTAGTTTTTCTTATGGTTATTACTTTTTTACTAGCCCTTAATCCTCTCAGGATTTAGAACGTTTCTTTGGTAAAAGAGGAACATTGCCTTAAGCCTGCCATACTTTGTAATCTTACTTCCGTGTAGGTAGTGACAGGAAGACTTACATACAGTAGTGTATCAAGTCAAGAAGTGACCATATTATGTGCGTGAGGGGTCCAGCCCTGCCTGGCTCCAGCCCACACTTGCTTTTCCTAGGCTTAGATTGGAATCAAGTTCTTTGACTCCTTCCAAGTACCTGTTTCTGTCCTAGGCCCAACTTCCCTGGCTACTAACTTTACATTTCATGTTCTCATTTCCATCAGAGCCACTCCTTTTTTTTTTTTTAATTTCATGTCTTTATTATTGTTTTTTAATTTATTAATTTATTTTATTTATTTTATTTTTGGCTGCATTGGGTCTTCGTTGCTGGGCGCAGGCTTTCTCTTTTTCTTTTTCTCTTCATTGCAGTGCCTTCTCTTGTGGCAGAGCATGGGCTCTAGGTGCGCGGGCTTCAGCAGTTGTGGCTCACAGGCTCTAGAGCGCGGGCTCAGTAGTTGTGGCACACGGGCTTAGTTAGAGCCACTCCTTTTTGAAGTTTGGTGCTTGATGCCATTTTCCTGCTGTGACCTTGACCTTAATCCTTGGCTTTTTCCCCTTAGCCTGCTTCAGATAACATCTTTCCCAGTTTGATCTGCCATCTTCCTACTGAATCTTATCTCATTCAGCAATGCTCCCTCTCCTCATCTATGAGCAAGAATCTGCTGTGAGAGACCAAAAGAGCTCTGACTACAGAATGCCCATTAAGTCACTTTAACTCATTTACAAAGATATTTGTTTAATTGAATAATAGTCTGTGTCTTCAAAATTGGTCATGTGTGCATTTAGGATTTCCAACATCCTGTTAAATATTTAATGTAAATATGCACATCTTTATAATGTGAAAGCAGTTGCTACCAAACGTTTAATAAACTTTAAAAAAATCACATGCTCATTATTATCTCCTCTATAGTAATATCTCATATTTGTAATTGTAGTTATAGGGAAGACAGCTGTTATTATCCTCTGTGAGTTTAAGTAACTCCTCCCATTGCTGCAAAGCTATTACGTGGAGGGCCAAGGCTGGAATCTGAGTTTTATGACTTCAAGTCTTGTACTAATTCCCTTAAACCAGAATGCTTTCATCATCCCCCTGTCCCTCATGTCAAAAAAATGACATGGGTAAGCTGGATAACTCCTAATGTCTTCTTTACGTTTTGAGCCTCTAGGTCTAGACGTCAGGGACTAGGTCTTGTTTCCTGGGGAGCAGTGGTAAAAATCAAATTGTCCCTGGTTTTGATCTTTATGTAAATCGAATCATTCTGGCTACATATATTCTTCTGAGATTGCCTTATTTCATATAATATCACGTTTTGAGATTCATTCATGTTGATGCATATGACTAGTTTATTCATTTTTATAATTGCAAAGTAGTCTATGGTGTGAAAATACCACAATATTGTCATCTATTTAATTTTTGCTGGGCATTACAAAAAATGCCACTGAAAACACGTTTGTACATGTCTTTTAGTACCTATGTGCAAGAGTTTCTCTCAGGTGTATTAACACTGATAGTAGGTCTACACTAGTATTGGGTGCAGGCTGACATCCATTCCGAATGGTTAATGTCCGTGACTCATTGGTTGTTAAACAGTTTGTTACCTCTAAATATATCTAGGAGTAGAATTGTTGGCTCATAGAGTATGTACATATTTAACTAGGCAACACCAAATTGTTTTCTAAAGTGATTGTAGCAATTGTTATTACTATTGGGAGTATATGAGAATTCCATTGGTTCTACCTAGTCATCATCTCAGCATCAGCAAACACTTTAATTTTGGCCATTCTGATAGGGGAGAAATGGTATGTCATTGCGATTTTAATCTGCATTGCTCTGGTTACTAATGTGGTTGAGTATCTTCTATCGGCCATTCTATTTTCTACTTCTGTGAAATGTCTGTGTATGTCTTTTGCCAGTTTTTCTGCTTTTTTCTTATAGATTTGTACAAGTTTCTTATATTTCTGGATACTAATCCTTTGTCAGTTATATATATTGGGAATATCTTCTCCCACTTTGTGAATTGTTTTATCAATCACTTCACAGTATCTTTTTGCTTTTGGCCAGACATTTTAAATTTTAAAGCTGTCAAATTTATCAATCTTTTCTCTTATAGTTTGAGCTTTTAAAAATCTTGTTTAATAAATCTTTGCTCACCCTAAACTTATAAATATATTTCTATACTATATCCAAGAGTTTTAAGTTAGTCCTTTTACATTTAAGTTCTTGAAACATTTGAAATTGATTTTTGTATGGTATGAGGTAGAGGTCCAATTTCACTTTCTTTCCATATTGGTAACAAATTATACTAGCAAGACTTATGGAATCATCTGTTTTATCTCTACCATCATGCAATGTCAGTTCTGTCATATATCAAGTTTCTACATATGCATAGGCCTGTTTCTGGGCTCTTTATAGAATTTTATTGGCCTACTTGTCTGTACGTGTGTTAATACCTCACTATCTTAATTGGCCATGATTTTACGCTAAATCTTGATATCTAGGAGGGCAAATCCTATTATCTATGAACCAGACACTTTGGACAATCGTTTCTGTTGGGTGCTGTTTGCCACTGAAAACGTATGAATGGGAAGAATGATGCTGAATTTGATAAGATGCCAAAGTCATGTCATTTTAACTTATTAAATGTCTTTGTTGAAACATTCATTCTTGCCAGAAACAGAAGTATCAATCTTTTTAGCAGTGTTTATTCTTACAAATAACC
Organism: Balaenoptera ricei; assembly: GCF_028023285.1. Lineage (NCBI taxonomy): Eukaryota > Metazoa > Chordata > Mammalia > Artiodactyla > Balaenopteridae > Balaenoptera > Balaenoptera ricei. Next base: position 130,345,593 of record NC_082660.1, on the reverse strand, counting down.
TTGGCAAGCGATAATTTATGAACATTTTAGGAGCCAGTATAATTTAATAGTTTGTTTTATGCATTCATTCATCTATTACTTTCTTCTGTGTTTCATTCCGTAAGTATTTATTGAGTTCATCCTATGTACAGAATACTATGCTCTATTTAAATACAGATATTGTAATGATATCCATATACTATCTATATAACATTGACAACCATGTAATGATATAGATAACGTCTATACTATCTATAGAATATTGACAACCATGTAATGATATAGATAACATCTATATGATACAAATATCATTTTGTACATATGTAGTGATTTTCATTTTTTATATTTTTCAGTTCTCCTATAGTAATTATGAGAGAATAGAATGAGGTGAATTCAGAACAGATCCGTTTTACAGAAAAGTTTAGGTTAAAGTCATTTAGTAATTTGAATAAGTTTAGTTAGTCAGTGGATGATTTTCAACAACAGAACTCATTTTTAATCTGCAAACCTAAACATATTCCAGTACTAGAAAATGTTGTAATTCTATGAATAAAAAGAGTAAGGCATGATAGGATTAATTGACATGAGTGACAGAAGGTTTCAATGGATAGTTTCTAGGCTCACTGACATCAGTTTTGCTGTTTTGTCCATATATGTTAGGTCTAGCCACTTTTTGAACTGGAAAATTCTAGTTTAAAAATGTATGCCTTAATTCTTTGCTTCATTTAATAAATAATTACAGAATACTATTATATACCTAGCACTATTTGTTTATTGTTTTTGGTTATACGAAAATATGATCCTGGTCCTTAAGAAACTTTGGGGATCAATTTATTTGGGGAGGTAAAACACACACATGAAATGCTACATAATTTGAAAGTAAATTACAGTGTTGTGCCGGTAAAGCAGCTCTCCCAAAGAAAAAATAGGTCCTGATTTGTAGCTTTTGGTGATTCCATGGGGTAAATATTCCCAGCACAGCTGATTCTAAGCTACCAATGGTTTAACAATGAGCTTGCAAAATTCCTGAATATTTAGCAATCAGCTCATAGAAGCGATGAGAACTGGCTCCAGCACACCAATGGTTATATAACAACATGGCATAATAATATAAGCGATCATAAAATGATCTATAATTGTTAAATGAGGTGCATGGAGAATGAGACTAATATATCCTGAAAATGAAATTGCAGTAGAAGGTTAGGTCAAAGTAGGCCAACTGAGCACAAATATCAACCTCTTCTTCTGTTCTAAATTCCATAAAGTGACTGAAGTAGTGATATAAAAGGAAATCCACACAGTCCTTCTTGCTGTTCCTATAGTGCAGTGTACCAGGGACATTTCCCCCTTGGGTTCTCTGTTCTCTCTGTCTAGATTTCCTCCATTAACTATCTACATGGCTCCCTCCATCACTTCCTTCACTTCCTTCAATCTGTGTTTAAATGTCACTGCCAGGTCTTCCCTGAACACCCTGTTTAATACTGCAACACAGCCTCATCCCATGATCCAAATAGGCACTCTTTCCCGCATTCCTTGCTAAATTTGCTCCCATGGCATTTATCGCCATCTGATAAACTGGACATTTAAATGATGTATTTGTTGTCTGTCACCCTCCACTAGAAGGTAAAGTTTCATGAGAACTGGGAATTTTGTCTCTTTTGTTCACTGTTACATCCCTGGTACCTAGAACAGTGACTGGTATGCTGTAGAAGTTCCATAAGTACTTACTGAATGACTAACAATGCTGATAAACAAGAGAGTGTACCACCAGTGGACCAGAGATTATGAGGGATTCCTGGAAGGTAGAAAGCAGATAGGATCAGATAGACAAGAATAGAATAAACCACATCCCAGAACGCATATAGGAGAAAACTACTGATGTAAAAACAAACCCAAAGCAGCTCCAAATTCAGAGTCAATAAATGTGGGGTTGGGGATGGGAGCAGAAGGGGTCCTGGGGCAACTGCCAGTGAAATGAAAGAACTGCATTAGAATCATAGGGCTAGTTGCCCTTTTCCCCCAACCCCTTCCCAGAACACCCCTCCACTCTTACTAAGCTGAAGTCTGTCACGCATTTAACCACAGGGAGGAAAACAATAATGAAATTGCACTTTTGAAAAGTGAACTAGCCACCTAGGAACTGCTCTTAGTATGGGTATAGGAGTCTGAGACATGAGTAGAGCAGAACTTGAGTTAGTGTTGGACTTCATGACAGACTCAGGAGGGTGAGATGGGAAGGAAAGAGTTCTACTCAGGAGAGAAATAAATCCTTCAATATGTTGGCAATTGCAGCAAGAATGGTCTACTTTAGTTTGACGTACCTTTAAGCAAAAGTGTCCAAAGGCATGCTTCATGCCCTGTCCATTTACATAGAGCTGAGCTCACAGAAGTTACCTCTCATTCACCAGAGCAGCCTGCTGGGGAAACATACCTATCCAACTGCAGAGAAAAACCTTACCACCTACCTATATTTGGAACCTAGTCCTTCATTCATGAAAATGAACCAACAGCCAAGTACCAATGGAAAGAGAAAGACCACTACAGAGAGAACAACTGATCCCAGAGGAAATAGGAATAATGCAGGCAGAAGACAAGGAATTAAACAATAACAATAAAACTTCTTCAAAGAAATTTGCAAAGATATTGAACCCGTAAAACAAAGTAAACTTCACTGCAAAAGAAAAGGTCAAAGAACAAGAAAGAGCTCTTTGCTTTTTTTTTTTTAATATTTATTTATTTATTTGGCTGCACTGGGTCTTAGCTGTGGCATGCGGGATCTTTAGTTGCAGCATGTGGGATCTAGTTCCCTGACCAGGGATCGAAGCTGGGCCCCCTGCATTGGGAGCGAGGAGTCTTAACCGCTGGACCACCAAGGAAGTCCTGAAAGAGCTCTTTGAAATAACATTTTTACCAAAATAAGGAAAATGCAATAAAAGTGTTAAAAGATAGAATGTACATGACTTAAGACCAAATTAGCCCTCCTGACAATAAAGTCAAGGATTAAAAAAAATGAAACAAACCAAAAATCCTGACAAACCAAAGAGATACAAAATTGAGAGAAAAGTTAAAAGAGGTATGGTCAATCTAGGAAGTTCACTTTCCATTTAATAAGAGGTAACATAGATAGTGAGGGGGAAAAAACAATAAAATAATAAAACAGAAAAATTATTCTTGAGCTGAGAAAACACAGGAATCTTCAGAATAAAGGGTTTTATCCAATGCTGAGCAGGAAGAATAATAATAGACCCACAGCTCCAAAGATATAAGAAAACTCCAAAGGCTTCCATGGAGACAGAAGGAAAAAGAAAGTTTTATCCAAAGGAGCAAAAATTTGTATAAGAAAACAATGGAGCAATATCTTCAAAGTTCTGAGGAAAGTAACTTTTAACTTATAATTCTGTATTTAGTCAAGCTAGGACTCTAGTGAGGCAAAATACCTTCTCAGACATGCAAGAGAGTCAGAAAGTTATCACCTAGAGAATTCACTGAAAAAACTACTCAAGGATGTACTGTAGCAAAATGAGAAATGAATCCAGGGCAGAAAATTAGGATATAAGAAACAAAAGTATGTAAAGAGGCCAATAATGCTTATATTTCAGTTTAAATAACAGCTGACATATACTTTTAAAATATCCAGAACTAAAATCCCAGATCACTACAATATGTGAGATGGACAAGGAAGAGGGAAAGGAAGATAGAGTGCTAGGAATCTTATATTTTTCAGGGGAAGTGTGTGGATTAGTATACGGATTAGTTCTATATGATGAAAGAAAAATGTAATTTTAAATGTTTATTAACATTTTAAGGGTAACCACTAAAAGAATAGAAATAAGACATATAACAAATTGCTATAGGGAAAATAACAAGAAAACCTCAATCAAGTTAACAAAGGGCAGTAAAGTTAGAAAGAAGAGAGAAAGGGAAGGAAGGAGGGGGGAGAAAAAGGAAGAGCATGATAAATAGAAAATATGAAATAGAATATCAAAATCATATAAATATGTATGGGTTATATTCCCCCATTCAGAGAAAAGACAGGCGTTTAAATTGGGTTAAAAACAACCCCTTCTGGGACTTCCCTGGTGGCGCACTGGTTAAGAATCCACCTGCCAGTGCAGGGGACACGGGTTCGATCCCTGGTCCGGGAAGATCCCACATGCCGTGGAGCAACTAAGCCCGTGCGCCACAACTACTGAGCCTGTGCTCTAGAGCCCACGGGCCACAAAGCCCATGCGCTGCAACTACTGAAGCCCGTGTGCTCTAGGGCCCATGTGCCACAACTACTGAGCCCACGTGCTGCAACTACTGAAGTCCACACGCCTAGAGCCCGTGCTCTGCAACAAGAGAAGCCACCACAATGAGAAGCCCGTGCTCTGCAACGAAGAGTAGCCCCCGCTCGCCACAACTAGAGAAAGCCCGCACGCAGCAACGAAGACCCGACGCAGCCAAAAAATAAAAAAATAAAATAATGATTCTCATGTTATTAAAAAAAAAAAACTGCTTCTGACAAAATCTACTTATACATCATGAAGAGGTACACTAGAAAAAGGCCAAAGTAATAAAACGACATAGAGAAGTTGAAAATATAATGATACAGAAGTAAAAATAAATACCAGGCAAACGCTTTTTTTAAAAAAAAAAAAAGCAAGTATGGATATATTAATACCAAATATAATTTAAGGCCAAATGTGGGATATAAGAAACAATAAAATGAGATGTAGAGATCCATCTTATATTGATACAAGCTACTATCCTCCAGGAAGATGTACCATAATAAACCATTCTGTATCTACCAGTATCATTCTGAAATATGTAGAGCAAATATTCTTAGATATTTAGTAAATTTTAACATATCTTTCTCAGAAACTAAGAGATCAAGTAGACAAAACATAATTAAGAATAAAGACTGACCAGAGTTAAGAAGTGTATATATATATATATACACACATATATTTTTAATAAATATATGTTATTTATATATATATATATATATATATATATATATATATATATATATCTCAAAGAAAGACTCCACATTTTTTTCAAGCAAGTATAAAGCATTTACAAAGATTGATGATGAAGTTGGCTACAAAGGAAAAAATAAATTCTCCAAAGCAGAAATTAAGCAAGTTATTTTCTCTTACCACAGTATAATAACATAAAGAATTTAATAAAAAGGAGGTCAAAATCCAAAAAAAGAGATTATAGGGCTAAAGCCAAGGTGTGAGTAGAGCTCCATTCCTTCCAGAAGCTCTAGGGGAGAATCCTTACCTTGCCTTTTCCAGCTTGTAAATGTTGCCTGAATCACTCCTACCTCTGCTTTTGTCATCTCATCTTCTTCTCTGACTGTTTTGCATCCCTCTTTCATCTTTTAAGGACCCTTGTGATTACAGTGGATCTTCCTACCTAACTTAATCACATCTGCAAAGTCCCATTTGCCAAATAAGGCAACAGATTCTGGGGATTAAGACATGGGCATCTTTAGGGGTGGGGCGTGATTCTGCCTACCCCAATCTGGACATGAAAAGACAACCTTGGGTTAAAATAAAATCAAAACCGAAATTGCAATTTATTTACAAATGAAAAAGTGTTATATATTGTGCTATATACCTAAACCTATGGGATGCTCAAAAATTGTACTCAGAGGGCAAGATATAGCCTTGAACATATCTATTAGAAAACAAGGAGTATTGGAAGAAAGGAAGTAAGTGCCCAATTCAAGAAGTTTGAAAATTAATAGAAAAATAAGCCCAAAGAAATCAGAAAGAATTGATACAGATAACACAATAGAAAACATTGAAACAAGTCAACAATACACTAAATTAAATCTATGAAAGGGAAATCTGATTTTGGAAAGAACAAGGAAAAAAAAAACTTTGACAAGTGTAATTATGAAAAAAAGAACAAACACACAAACAATGATAAGAACGAGAAAAGTGGACAGAGGATATTTAAAACTTCATAAGAGGAATTCTATGTACAATTTTACGCCCTACATTTAAACAGTAGAAAATGGATGGTTATCAACATTAACTCAAGAAGCAGTCGAAAATTTGAATAAAAAATAGCAATATAAGAATCTGAAAAGATATTCAAAAATTTTACCCTCACAATGAACTTGATTCAGATGATTTTACAGTTGAGTTCTATCAAACCTTCAGTAGACATATAATTACAATGCTATGCAAATTGTGCCAGTCATATAACGAAAATGAAAAGCTTTCAGATTCATTCTATGCAACTACTGCGTGCACTCCCCACACAAGCACACTTCCTGTTTCTCCTTTTCTCTGTCCTCCCTCTACATTATTTAGACCAATATTCAGTGTTCACATTATTATGACACTGGGGATATTAATGTCCATGGGTTTTTCTTGTTTTTTTCCTTCTCCTTGCATCTTGTCTGTTTCCTTCAGGTTTTTCCTCTCTGTTTTCCTCTCTGCTTGTTCTGGTCTCTCTTTCATGTTAGTTTCCTCAGATATCTGTGGTCTTTGAATGTCCATTCATATTTACATGTGAGGCACCAAGATTACTAGAGATGGCTATACATGTGGGCAGGGCTCTTTGGCTGCCAGTGGTGTGCCTGGACTGTTTCACTGGGGAACCCCTGGTTGTATCTTTAGACCTAGTATCTTTATTATTTATTTATTTATTTATTTTTTAAACATCTTTATTGGAGTATAATTGCTTTACAATGGTGTGTTAGTTTCTGCTTTATAACAAAGTGAATCAGCTATACATATACATATGTTCCCATATCTCTTCCCTCTTGCGTCTCCCTCCCTCCCACCCTCTCTATCCCACCCGTCTAGGTGGTCAAACAGCACCGAGCTGATCTCCTTGTGCTATGTGGCTGCTTCCCACTAGCTATCTATTTTACATTTGGTAGTGTATATATGTCCATGCCACTCTCTCACTTTGTCATAGCTTACCCTTCCCCCTCCCCATATCCTCAAGTCCATTCTCTAGTAGGTCTGCGTCTTTATTCCCGTCTTGCCCCTAGGTTCTTCATGACCATTTTTTTTTCTTAGATTCCATATATATGTATTAGCATACGGGTATTTGTTTTTCTCTTTCTGACTTACTTTACTCTGTATGACAGACTCTAGGTCCATCCACCTCACTACAAATAACTCAATTTCATTTCTTTTTATGGCTGAGTAATATTCCATTGTATATATGTGCCACATCTTCTTTATCCATTCCTCTGTTGATGGACACTTAGGTTGCTTCCATGTCCCGGCTATTGTTAATAGAGCTGCAATGAACATTTTGGTACGTGACTCTTTTTCAATTATGGTTTTCTCAGGGTATATGCCCAGTAGTGGGATTGCTGGGTCATATGGTAGTTTTATTTTTAGCTTTTTAAGGAACCTCCATACTGTTCTCCATAGTGGCTGTATCAATTTACATTCCCACCAACAGTGCAAGAGGGTTCCCTTTTCTCCACACCCTCTCTAGCATTTATAGTTTGTAGATTTTTTGATGATGACCCAGTATCTTTAGATCTTTCCTGTTGGGTTAGATGTATTCCGCAAAGAGAAATCCTCCTATCTCCTGCCTGGAGTGTACAAACTGGCTGTTGGTGTTCTGGGAACCCAGTTGATGGAGAAGGCTGTAGGTCTTAATATTCAGTGCTCAGAGACTTTTACTTAATCCTGGTATCTCCACCCTCATCTGCGCCTAGTGTCCTCCAGTCCAGACACCATCTGTTTTACCCTCTCCACAGACTATACCCTGGTTTTCTGATGAGTTTGGAGAATGGTATTCAGTCACACAACCATGGGACACAGAGCATGAAGTTTCAGATCTGGGGTCTAGTGGCTTCATAGACAGACTTTCCAGCACTTCTCATGTTTTTAACCTCTCCTCCTCCCCTTTTTCCAAAGGTACCTGGTACAGTCAACTCTTGGGATTTAGGGACACTCTTTAGTACAACTCAGGCTGTTTCTTTGCTTCCCCTACAATCTGCTTAAGGTTCAGTTTTCTTGTGTTTGCTTAGTCAGTTACCACCTGTTTTTTTGTCTTTCTGAGTTCTAAAATGTTGATTCTATTGTGTCTTCCTTCTGCATATGTGTTTTCAACTCTGTCGTTTTCAGTGTTTCATGAGATAGTGGAGGCATATCATATCTTCAGTCCACCATCTTTCTCAAGCCCCACAGTCTTAACCACTATGTAATACTGTCTTGCAAACCAGGCTAAAAAGTTAGTTGAGAGCACTGGAAAGTCATGATGAAATTGCTGTTTTAGCAAAATTGTTCCAGCAACTATGTATAGGATGGATGGAAAGGGGGAGATAAGAGAAGCAGGTTATCATTCCATACTTCCTTGTCCGTTAGTATCTTTCTTCTTCCTTCTTAGAAGGTTTTCTAAACCCATAGGACTTTCAAAGCTTGTCACATAATAGGTAGTCTTCACAAAAATACTCCTGACTTCCTGGGCCTCCTTCCCCAGAATTCCTTTTGCCCTCTACTTGTGTTTTGTTTGATTGTTAATATATGATTAATTCTTTGCTCTGTTAAGTATCTTTTATAGTACATGTCTTATCTTTTAGGTGAGATCATGAGCCCCTGTTTTATGATTGAACACCTCCTAAATGAATAGGGCTGTCCAAAAAAGAATTGTTAATAAGGATAAGGAGGATGTACCTTCAATAATAGGCCATATGATGATGGCGGGGTAATATTTTTGAGATATTAAGCTGTGTTTTTCTCCCCTCTGGGTATTTACCTCTTTCTCATTTCTCTTTTCAAGCATGCAGTTGTCTTTATGCTCATTAATGAGGAATATCATCAAGGGAGGGATATGACAGGACAGAAAGCAGAAAAAGTTTGCAAGTCCTCTCTCTAGTTTGTGCTTCAAAAGGCTAAGCCCTTAGGGTTATTCTAAGCCCTTAGGGTTACTTAGAAGATTTGCGAGGGAGGGCAAAGGGTAGGAGAAGGAAAGAAATGGGGGCTTTCCCCCACTGGACCAGAAAGAGATTCCTACAGGTTGGAGGGAAGAAATAATAGAAGGAATTTAATTAGAGCAAAAATGTTGCTGGGCCCTGGAGAGAGGGGCCCTGCACCCTGTTTCTTATTTTCAGGTACAGCTCCAGCAGCAAGGGGATGACTGTGGGAGGTGTCTGCACAGATGGGTCCATACATGGTCTCACTGAGTTTCTTGTCCTAGTACAGAAGCTGCAGAAAGGCTTGAGATCTTAAGGTAACAAAAGACCCTTGCAGGGAATGCATGCTTCCTCCAGGGCCAGATTACATACCCCTCTTTGGACTTGGCATTTTAGAAGGTCCTTGGACTATAGATACAACCCTAGGGAAATAGGGAGACAGCGAATTGACTGAGATTATGTTTTTGCCATTCAGTGAAACGGAGGTCAAAATAGAAATTAGTTTGCATTGTAGAAAAACAAAGAAAGTGATATTTCTTGCATATTTGACATTTTGGACTGAGATTCATACCTGGCATATAATCATGAATAAGGTCAGTTGTCAATTAATATTAACAGTCTACTTGTGCAGGTGAGAGAGAATTGAGCACATCTTTCTTATGAGGAAAAAAAGCTGACACAGGTGTGTACATATAATATAAATCTTTTAAGAAAAGGTAGAATAATACTTTAGGTGCTTAAAGTGATCATATGCAAATTCAATTGCTTTTTTTTGAGTTTTTTTTATTCAGATTTTTTTAACATCTTTATTGGAGTATAATTGCTTTACAATGCTGTGTTAGTTTCTGCTTTATTTTATTTATTTATTTTAAAAAATTAATTGATTAATTTATTTATTTTTGGCTGCGTTGGGTCTTTGGTGCTGCGTGCGGGCTTTCTCTAGTTGTGGTGAGCGGGAGCTACTCTTTGTTGCAGTGTACGGGCTTCTCATTGTGGTGGCTTCTCTTGTTGCGGAGCACGGGCTCTAGGCATGCGGGTTTCAGTAGTTGTGGCTTGTGGGCTCAGTAGTTGTGGCTCACGGCTCTAGAGCGCAGGCTCAGTAGTTGTGGTGCATGGGCTTAGTTGCTTTGCAGCATGTGGGACCTTCCTAGACTAGGGATGGAACCCGTGTCCCCTGCATTGGCAGGTGGATTCTTAACCACTGCGCCACCAGAGAAGTCCAGTTTCTGCTTTATAACAAAGTGAATCAGCTATACATGTACATATATCCCTATATCTCCTCCCTCTTGCGTCTCCTTCCCACCCTCCCTATCCCACCCCTCTAGGTGGTCACAAAGCACCGAGCTGATCTCCCTGTGCTATGCGGCTGCTTCCTACTAGCTATCTATTTTACATTTGGTAGTGTATATATGTCCATGCCACTCTCTCACTTCGTCCCAGCTTACCCTTCCCCCTCCCCGTGTCCTCAAGTCCATTCTCTACGTCTGCGTCTTTATTCCTGTGCTGCCCCTAGGTTGTTCAGAACCATTTTTTTCCCCTTAGATTCCATATCTATGTGTTAGCATGTGGTATTTGTTTTTCTCTTTCTGACTTACTTCACTCTGTATGACAGACTCTTGGTCCATCCACCTCACTAAAAATAACTCAATTTTGTTTCTTTTTATGGCTGATAATATTCCATTGTATATATGTGCCACATTTTCTTTATCCATTCATCTGTCGATGGACACTTAGGTTGCTTCCATGTCCTGGCTATTGTAAATAGAGCTTCAGTGAACATTGTGGTACATGACTCTTTTTGAATTATGGTTTTCTCAGGGTATATGCCCAGTAGTGGGATTGCTGGTCGTATGGTAGTTCTATTTTTAGCTTTTTAAGGAACCTCCATACTGTTCTCCATAGTGGCTGTATCAATTTACATTCCCAGCAGCAGTGCAAGCGCTTTTCTCTACACCCTTTCCAGCATTTATTGTTTTCAGATTTTTTGATGATGGCCATTGTGACCGGTGTGAGGTGATACCTCATTGTGATTTTGATTTGCATTTCTCTATTATTAGTGATGTTGAGCATTCTTTCATGTGTTTGTTGGCCATCTGTATAACTGCTTTGAGAAATGTCCATTTAGGTCTTCTGCCCATTTTTGGATTGGGTTGTTTGTTTTTTTGATATTGAGCTGCATGAGCTGCTTGTAAATTTTGGAGATTAATCCTTTGTTGGTTGCTTCATTTGCAAATATTTTCTCCCATTCTGAGGGTTGTCTTTTCGTCTTGCTTATGGTTTCCTTTGCTGTGCAAAAGCTTTTAAGTTTCATTAGGTCCCATTTGTTTATTTTTGTTTTTATTTCCATTTCTCTAGGAGCTGGGTCAAAAAGGATCTTGCTGTGATTTATGTCATAGAGGGTTCTGCCTATGTTTTCCTCTAAGAGTTTGATAGTGTCGTGTCTTACATTTAGGTCTTTAATCCATTTTGAGTTTATTTTTGTGTATGGTGTTAGGGAGTGTTCTAATTTCATTCTTTTACATGTAGCTGTCCAGTTTTCCCAGCACCACTTATTGAAGAGACTGTCTTTTCTCCATTGTATATTCTTGCCTTGAACTATAGTCTGGAATCACTCACTTGAGTTGATTGAGACCAGACTTCTTTGAATGAATGAAGCACGAGAATTTTAGACAGTTTTCCAGTACCTGCAGTAACTTGGGGTTGGTTGTAGAGACCATCAGTTACAAAGAGTGTGACCTTGAATAGATTATTTCCTCAGCCCTGGAGTTGATGTGATCGCTATATTACATGGTTGTTGTGAGGATTAAATGAGGGAATGCTAATAGAAGTACCCAGCAAGAAGCAATCACTCAATAAACTGTAGTTCCTTTCTCACCTTTTCCTGAATGTGAAATTGATGGAAAGTCACTGGTTTCTCTGAAAGCCTAAACTAACCCTCAGAGCACAATCGTGACGTAAGTTCTATGAGTAAGTGCTCCATACTACAAGTGGGAAATTGGAAACGAAGGTCATGTCTTTTGAGTTCTGAGCCCATCAGTTAGCTTGCTGGTAGTTTTCTGATATTTCTGATTTTTTCATTCTACATCTAAGCCTTTTATTTTTTATTTTTTGGCTGTGCCTCATGGCAAGAGAGATCTTAGTTCCCCGACCAGAGATTGAACCCGCACCCCCTGCATTGGAAGTGCAGAGTCTTAACCATTGGACCACCAGGGAAGTCCCTACATCTCAGCTTTTTTAACCAATTTGGAGAAATTGATGTATATTTTAAGTAAAAAATGCATAATTAAAAAAAACTTAAATGATATGGAGAAAAACAACCAAATAGCTTCAAGTCTGTTTGTAAAGGTTTCACCCAAGAGGTTAAAAGTCAGGGTTTTGATTTCTTTTGCCTGACCTAATCACATTTGCTGAGTGTAACATTTAACAACTCACTTAAAAAAAATCTTACTGTAAAGAGAACAGGCACACAGGGGGCTATCTGACAGTCTGTGATGAGTGTGGTTTATATCCACAAGCTCTAAACAACCTAGAAATAAAACGTGTTTTACAAAAGAAAAAAAAATGCTTGATGGCAAAGTCTGTGAAGCTTATGTTTTGTAAAGAGAATTAGGCTTCAAAAAGCGCAGGACTATTAGAAAGGTCGAAGCTCCAACTTCTCAATGTATGGGTGATACAGTCAGGACAAGGCAATAATAGTAGCGACTATATAGTGAATGTGTACTAGGTGCCTGGTGCTACAGTAGCTCCTTTACATATGTAATTGTGTGTTTGGTCAGGAGGACCATAAATCCTTATTTACTTCCTTTCATCTTAGAGAAGACAGCTTGGTGACATCTAGGAATGTGATACCTAGGTAGAGGAAAGAGGCCATTTCAGAGCTCGTGCAGGTTGTTTGTGGAGCCAATGCTAGGTGCATAATAGCTCTGTAATTGTTTTCCTTGCCCCTTGTTCTGGGTCTCACACTGCCTTTTCCTGTTGAGTTCTATGCAGATCAAGTTTAATTTAGGGCAATTTTCTTCTTACTCAGATTGAATCTAGATTGTATACTCTATATAATGTATGAAGATATGTATACATATGTACATTATATATATAAAATATGTGTACATAATTTTGTACATGTGGGGATATAACTGATAAATAACATCCCAGAATCAGCTGAAATTTGGTAGGAGAGCCCTTTACAGAGGATGTCCTATATGCATCCCACTAGCAATGTCTGACAGTGTCTGTTTGCTTCCAGCCTTTCCTCTCATTCTCCCTTGAACTCTTTCCAGTCAGGATTTTGTATGAAAGAACAGCATTTAAGAAGGCTCAGAGGCAATAGGAAGCATAGTGTATTGAAGCCTGTCAAATAACTCATGGTTGAAGCATAGTATGGAGGGAGGGACAAGGAGGAAGATGTAAACACAGGTATAAAGGGGCTTCCCTGGCGGTCCGGTGGTTAAGACTCCGCGCTTCCACTGTTGGGGGCACGGGTTCAATCCCTGGTCGTGGAACTAAGATCCCACAGGCCGCGCAGGGTGGCCAAAAAGAACAAAACAAAAGAAAAACAACACAGGTATAAAGATGGGGTTAAAAGCAAGAAATTAGTCAGGAGAGGTGTGTGTATGTATCTGAGTGTGTGTATACATACACACACATATACATATATATGTATACATACACATATAGAGCAACTTAAAGGAATTCACTGTAACTTGATTGCAGTATGTAGGGGAGTTTTTCAGGAGGGAGGAGAGCGGTGTATATTTGGTGTTCGATTGCACTCTGGGTGGGCAGAATGACCCCTCGTTCTGCTCTTTCCGTTGGCAGGAAGATCTTGGAGGGGGGACCCGGTTTAGAGGACAAAAGGCCACTCAGACTGCTGTGCTGAGAGTCCAGGAGGATGGACTTTTGGAATTGAGCAAAAAGGCTCGGATCTGGGAATATCCAAGATGGGAACTCTGTGAAGAGTTTACCTTTTGGGGGTGCTTTTCTCCTGGGCCACGGGAGCAGATATATGAGGAGTACAGTTCTAAATCTTTTCCCGTCTGTGTTGCAGTCCCCTTACTCTCAGCTCCTCAGTAAAGACTCACCTTGCCACCGCCTTCAGTGGTGTAGGCGTGAGAAGTAAAGGGACGGGACTGCACCGGGAAGTGTGAATTGCCCCATATTGGCCCCACCGCTGATGCCCATGTGCAGGGAGCAGCGTGCTGTATAGTGGGCGACTGTGCTCAAGCCTGTCTGGAGGCGATCAGCATCCAAGAAAGAGGTGGCTCATGGCCGAGCTGAGAATAGCAAGGAGGAGCAGCTGCGAGGTGGGGGATTAGGGAGCAGATGTGAACAGTGGATCTTAGAAGAAGGTGCTCCTTGCAAAGGAGAAGACTGACTTGGGATTCACACAAATCATCTTTTATTTTCCCAGGAAACCTGTGTGATAGGTACTATCCTCCCCACTATATGTATTAGTAAATAATAATAATTTTCCTATAATAATAATTTTCCTATAATAATAATTTTCCTATAAAAAATGATAATAATAGTTATCATTTATTGTGCACCTACTATGGGTGAGGCCCTCTGCAGTTTCCTTTACATGCATTATTATTATGGAAAGATTGTTGCAGGGAAATAATTGTTTTCTCAGTTTTACCGATGAAAAACTGGAGACTCAGAGTAAATAATATACTGAAGTGCGTAGAGGTAACAATTGACTAAACTGGGACTAGAATCCAGGACTGCAGAGTTCAGAGCCATGCTGATCCCCTTCATACATCCTAGAGACAAGAGATGACAGAAGGAGTTAGGGATGAGCTTCCCCAACTCCCCTCTCTTACCTTTTTTGGACTCACTTGTACCCTTACCTTCTTCTGATTTCTGCACATCGTTCTCTCTAGGATATCCAAATATCATTTGAATTCCGTATCTTCCTGCCCCCTTGGGACCTTTTTCCAACAATTATCTCTCTTCTATTCTTACAACTATGAGCACTAAAAAAAAACAAAAAAAACCCTCCTTCACTTAAGAATCTCTGTCGTTCAAGCTAGTCTTGTTCAAAGAGAAGTTTTTATTCACTCTATCCATTTGTCAATTCAGTGAAGCTCTCAGTAAGGTTATCATGGACCCCCTGATTGCCAAATCCTAGTTTTAGTCTCCATTCCTGTGAACCTTTCTGCAGTTTTTGGCACTATCCTATTGACACTCTCATAGTTCTTGAAATTCTTTCCTCCCTCAGTATCCATGACGCTAGTCTCTTGTTCTCCTGCTACTGTTCTCAACATTCCTCCTCAGTCTCATTCAGTGGCTCTTTCTTCTTTCCTGCCTATCCCTTACACATGGATTTTCATCCTCTGTGCTAATAGTTTCTTCTCTCTGGAGATGAATTTATTCCATCCTATGACTCTAACTTCCAAACCTGAGTCAGATTTTCTTTCTGAGCTTCAGAACTGTATTGGCTATTGGAAGTGTTCTAACGCCTAGTTTAAAACGAAACTTCATCTGTAAAACCTACTGACTCTCCCCAGAATGAGAACGTGCATCCAGCTGACACTCATCACATCACACTTTGTCTGGTAGCTGTTTCTGTGCTTGTCTTATTCCTTCTAGTAGGTTGTAAGCTCTTTGAGGGACAGAACTTTGCCTTTCTTATCACTGCATTTTCTTTAGAATTGAATATAGTGCCATTTCCATGATAGGGGATCAGTAGGTTTTGAACTTAATCTATGTTCATAGTTAGATGAGCTCTGATTCCATCTTCTAGAATTTCTCCAAGTTAAGGCCCTGTGGAGCCGTGCACCATTACTGGGCAGTGTCAGGGCCAACCTCTTCACCAAGCTGCTGCAGTTGGATCACAGTTGGATCTCTGCAGAGGACGCAATGAAACACGCATCCTTCCTCAGTTTGGGGAGAGCGGATCCAGACACTCCCTGACACTACTTCGACACTTACACTGAAGAAGGCCAGCCTGATTCAGGTAGCTCAGCTTTCCACATGGTGGACGCTGAGTTCTAAGCCACAGATCTAGGCCTAAGCAGCCAGTGACTGGAGGGATTCTACATCCTTCACAGGGAAGCCGCCAACAGCGTCGCCTTTGCCTGTTGTTTGCCTACCTGCCTGAGCCAGGCTAACCCGCTCACATGTCCCCTGCTGCCCTCCCAGGCACCTGACCAATGGCCTGGTGGCCCGAATGTTGGCCTGTCTGCTCAGTGTTAACGAAGCTCTCATCGCTCCTGAAAAGAAAAAAGATATAGGTTGGTGGTTACGTGTCCTCTATAATTCTTGCTTTCCTTGTCACTACTCTTTACTCACCATGAACATAATAAAGATATTTAATTTCAATATTTTATTTGCTTAATGCCCACTCTCAATATGTGTGGCTTGACCTAGATTGGTTATATTATGCTGTAAATTTCTTGAGGATAAGGGTGAGTGTGCTCAGCTCAGTTTGATGAATTCTTATCTTAGCATCATTTGAAATGTGCACTTAATAAGCAAAAATGCATTTGATGATGATTTTACACCATCTACTGGTCTTTGATCCAAATACATCAGTCTTTAAAATCTGTGGGGATTTATAAGTAGTGCGACTATGGCCCGTGTTCTCGTGATCTCAACCAAATTGGTATGACTTTGAGACGATGACTGTTAGCCATCTTTCATCGTACTGAAAACTGAGTTACGTGGAGTGAAACATAAATAACATGTGCCTTCACGATGGCAGTGACAGCGGAGGCAGGGCTGCATGAAGGAGTTTAGATGTGATGCAATCAGATTTGTGTTTAGATGAGATTTTCTTGGCTGAAGTGTGGGAGGTGAATCAGGAGAAGCCTGGAATTAAAATAGGGATACTAATGAGAAAGAAGAAATAAAAGAGCAACCACTGATATGCGGAAGCTGGCCTGGCAGTCACAGGCAAAGGCCCTCTGAGACCATGATAAAGTGAAGGAAAACAAGGCCACTTCCGAATTTTGTCAAATTTTGTCTAAGCACAGACAAAAACAAGGTTGCTGTGCCACCCATAAAATACCAAACGCCCTCCTCTTTCTGCTAACATGGATGACTGATACTTCTTTACCAATTCCAGCTTTATTTCTGCTCTAGTCTGTTCTCCATATGCATAAGATTTACTGAGATAACCAATCATAAAATTGTCCCTATTTATTTTCTGACAGCATTCAATCCAGAGTAAAGCCCTACTTCCTTAGACCAACTAGACTATTAACTCCTATAATTAGTTCTTTTAACACCCTCTTACTGAGATAACCCTTGTTCCCCTTGGTATGTGTTGTGTCTCACTGCAATGAGTAATGAACCCAACTTGTTCAACTACAGGCGTGCAGCTGGTGGTCTTTGGCTAGAGGACATTGACACTAGCAAGAGGGCAGTTACAGCAGTATATGCAAGTGGAGGTGAGGCCATGAAATAAACAGTCGTACCCGGGAGGAGAAGAGTGTGCAGATTCTAGAAACATTTAAAAGATAAAATCAGTAGTACTTGATTGATTCAATTTGGAGGATGAGAGAATGGGAAGGTTGAGGACAAAGTCTAAGTCTCTAGCTTGGGTAACTGGTGGATAATGGTGCTATTCGTGGGTATGGAGAAAACAGAGAGAGGGGACCTTTTCCCGAAAAGTTTGGAAGATTTTGGATATTTATGATAGAAATACCTGTGAGACATCCAGGCGGACAGGTTCATTAGGCAGTTGGGTGTATGGGTTTGAAGCTAGGAAATGTCTGACATAGTAGTTCAACTCCAAAGAGGAAATGAAATCACCCTGGAAATATGTGTAGAGTGAGAAAAGCATTTGGCTGAGAATTAAACCCTGGGAGTTGTCAACATTTAAAGAGTAGGCAGTGGAAAGGAGGGGAAAACAGAGAGCCAGGAGAGACGAGTGTCACGGAAGCAAGGGAGTTGAGGGCTTTAAGCAGTTGGGGAGCCATGAACAGCATCAGATGCAGGTGAGAGATCGAGTCTGGTAGGTCGGAAAATTATGAAATCATGGGGACCAGAGGGAGGGCAGTGGAAGTGGAATGGGGGGCATGTATGCACACAGCAGCAAGAGGGGGAGTGAGTGGAAAGGGAGGAAGGGTGAACACCTCTTGGGACAGTTTAGATGACAAGAAAGTAGAGGGTCTGGGCGGAAGCTCGGTAGAGGTGTGGGGTCAACAAGGAAAAAGGATAAGGTAAAAATACCACTAGAAAGTCTGTTTTGTTCATTGATGCATCACCAGCGACTCCAGCAGTGTTTGGCACATATGTAGACATTAAATAAATATGTGTTGAATGAATGACAGGGGATAAATGGTAGAGAACTTTCCAGAAGATGTAGAAGGGGTTGGAGTCAAGGGAGCAAATGGTAAGGTGGTTGCTAACCCGAGAAGTTACAAGTCTTCCTCTGTAGTGAGTCCAGAGGTGCCATCCCATTTAAGCCTAGGGTCTTTCCCTAGAAGCATTGGACCTTTTTTGTTATCCCATCATTGCATAGTTTCATGTAGCTCAAAACTCTGAGTAATATTATCACCATAGATTTCTTTTGGTAATACAAAGAAACATCATCATTTAGAGAAAGTTTATGAATTGATGTATTTCAAATATTAATAACTATCTTTAACATTCTACTTGTGTAACAGTTCCTATTTATGAAGCTGCTGTGATTTTGTAATTTTGTGAAGAACTTTATGACAATTCGATTTGGCGACTGACAGATGGGTTTGCCCCAGAATATACTGATTTCCTCATCCCTGGACGGGTGTTCATGCAGAGGCTAGTGGACCCCTTCCTTGGGATAAAGTAGTTGGAATCCAGGCATCACGTAAGAGTTGAAGTAGATAATTTCTAAAGGTCCATATTGTAACTCAGAGCTTCTGAGATTCTGCTACTGTATGTTCAAGTAATACCATTTCCCATTTTAAAAGCAATTGTGTTTCCAGTGTTGTCATCTCATATTTTAGGCTGTTGGCACTAAAGCTTTTGATATTAGAGAACAAATTTAAGTCTTTGACAACCATGTCATATGCAAAGGCATTATGAAAAATAATCTAAGTAGTTTTTCCTAAGAATGTCTATGTGGGGGAGGGAGGAGGGGAAGGAGGGGGGGTGGAAAGGAGTGGAGGAGGGGAGGGAGAGAAAAAGATTGATTGACGGAATGAAAATGAACTACTGAATTTCATTTGCTTTCTACTAACGAGTTAGGAGGCCATCTCTCCATCCGTACCCAGAAGAACCAGACTGATTAGGGATTTGTTTTTGTTTGTTTGTTTACAAAGAAAGAGTTATTGTCATCTATGTATTTTCTTCCAGTGGAGCATAAAACTGTGGCTGTTTTCTTGAGGTCCCTGAGAGATTTATTGTTTCAGGAGCCTGCTTTGTCATTTCCACTGGATAGTTTTACCAATGCAAACTGACTGGCCTTCCAGAAAAGCCTGTTGTCTGCTGAAGGCCAGGTGTCTAATGATGAAAACAGTATGAGGCTGGCATGGCAGAAAAGATAAAGTGCACACATGACAGGAAAGGTGGTGAAAAGGGCTATACTATAGAGGCCCTCCCTCCCCCAGATCTGGCAGTCTCCATCTCGCCCTAGTTCAGAATGCAATCTTTTTCAAAAGCCAACATCTTGGCCCCTGGATAAAATATAGAGGAAGGCCTTGATGGAAAATCAGGAATCTTGTGATGTGATCTGTGTTTCAGATACGGAGTTAGTGTGATGGGGCTTCACCAACCCAGTGCTCTCCTTAGCATTGGCATTGTCTTCCTCTTAGATCCTTCAAAACTGCTTGATAAGTCCACACTCTATAATGACTGAACTCCTAACACCTTTTCCTCTTTGGTGATCTGAGACTTTGTGACTCTTGCTACAGCACGCAGTCACGTAGGGTAAGTACTGTTTATTGAGTGCCTATATACAGCACGCACTCTACAGACTGTGCTCATACTAATTGGGCAAAGCTGATATCATTGTTGCCATTTTACAGATGAGTAAACTGATGCTTACGTTAACTGACTTGCCCAAGGCCACATAGATGTTAAGTAGAAGATCTAAGATTTTAGTCCTAGTCTGTTTGGCTCCAAAGCCAGTCTTTTTACTACATCATTTGTTCATGAATTAACTAATGATGGTCCTAACTAATGTGTTTTTAAATTTAAACCACCATGCTTTATTTTTTTTTCATTGGTTAAATTGACTAAAAAATTGTCCAACATGGTATAAGTCTACCAAATATGAGATTATACACACACACACACACACACACACACACACACATATTTAGTTGAAAGATATAGTTTCACAGTAAAGATGGTTTTTCAAACTCTCTTTTTGCCACTGGTTATTAAGTTTTAAGCTTGTGATAAGATGTAATTAACGTTAGTTTTGGCTGGCTGGTCCCAGGTTGTCAGGCTCTCAGCAGCTCAGAACTCCTGAAGTTGAGCTCCTGCACATTTTTTCCTCTCCCTGTCACTCTGTCTGCTCCAGGGCCACCTCTTATGGGTTCCAGGTTGGACGTTGAACAAGTCCGGGCAGGCCCATTCACATCACAGTCTATGTGAATGGCACCTGCCCTCCTGTCTTCTCCACTTCTATCTCCAAACACACTTGTTTAGGGTGTGTGTGTATACATGTGTGCATGCACATGTTTGTGCAAGACAAGAGGATCATCTGACAGGGAATTTAATTAAGGGACAAGTGGTAAAGTTACAGCATTAATTAAGAATTGTACTGTCAAATAATGCAGGAAGAATGGCGCCTGAAAGTTTAACCTCTGACACTAAATCTACCTCGGAACTAGAAAACACCGAAGTGGTGAAACAAATTATGAATTCTCTTGGATATTCTGTTCCTGAAAACTCAGACACAGATACATCCAGTCAGGTCAGCAGCTTGTTTCTGGTGATGTGTAACATGTTTTGAAATTTTAACTGTGCCAGAAGAGAGGGAAGGATAATAAAAAGCTGACAAAAGTGTTCCCCTTGACCTAAATTGCAAAAAGATTCCCAGTAATAAATGGCTTCCTGATCTGAAGAGCTGCAAGCCTTCCTTCTGGGAAGCATTTTAGATTAGGTCAATAGGACAGAATCTAGAAGTTGATCAACCATACAGCCAACTAGTTGCCACCACTGGAGTCTTTGCAGGGAAGTAATTGGAGGCCCTAAAGGTATACTGATGCCTGTCCCAAACAGGGAGGGTGATGGTAGTGGTAAAGGCCAAGAGGAGGGAGCTGGGTGCAGAGCAAATAGCATGACTAGAAATTTCAGATAAAGTAAAGGAAGGAAATTATGCTGTGTTTGGATGAGGCAGGTTTTCTCCATGTGGCAGATTTTGAATGTCTTCCTTTAAGAGCCTGTATTAGTTTGTTAGGGCTGCCGTAACAAAGTACCCCAAACACTCAGCCCTTATAGAGTTCTTAGGTGCAAAGATGTATTTCAAATATGAAAGAGATGGAAGAAAAGAAACATTATATCTACACTTAAAATCATATTTAGATATTATTTTTGGCAAGTCACCTATAGTCAGCATATGAGGGCAGGCCGACTCCTAACATTTGCAGATCCTGGGACAGTAGTACAAATGGAGGCTCACATATCATTTTATCTCAATATTTAAGTTATAAATCATACTTACAGGTGATTACATGAAATATGTTCTATCCTTCTGCCTTGGCAAATCTACCTTCGTAATAATCTTGAAGGGATGATCCAATTTAGAATTCTTAGACTGCTCAGAGCTCTGTGCCTGAAGGTGATGGTGCATTTCTCTTCCCAGCCCAGCTTAGCGCTAGGTGTCAGGAGGGATCTCCTGCAGAAGCATGTGGACACCCCAGGCCATATATTCCAGCCCTCTTTAAATGGCCGTGCCGTGGCAATCCCTCAGATCCAGGGGTGCACACTCCTGGGTGTAGTTGGCCCTAGGAGGACAGATGTCACGGAGACTCCTGAGCAGGCCTTGGAAGCACGCTGAGGTCATTTGGGAAGTGAATTCTTGGGTCCCGGGTGCCCACACTGGTAACCAAAAGGGCTGAGCATGGGCTGCAGGTAGGCGCATCCTCCAGCTCTGTGGACTCTTCTCCCATTGGGAAGGGGTGCAGCCAGAGGAAAGCGGCAACAGAATTTGTTGTGTAAACCAGGTTGGTGTAATTGCCCTGTGAAAAACAGACCAGGGTTCTGCTACTATTCAACTGTAAGACCTGGGGCTGCCATCTTTGGGCCCTCTAAGATGCTTTAAGGACAGTCCAGTTAAGGGGCATGCGATGCCCAAACTAGGTAGGGAGCAGGGACATTTGCATCACTCCCTGCTGAGGAGAGCAAACAAGGTCCAGCAAGAAGAGATGAGTCGTGAAAGGGTCTGCTAGCAGTAAGCCACCCTGAGAGAGGCCTGGGCCTGGCTCCTGCTGAGACCTGGGCGGGGAGCAGGAGGAGCCCAGCTTGTCTCCAGGGTTTCCTTCAATGAGACTAGAGCAGTCCTTGACCTCAGCCAGAGAGACCCATTGGAACGCCTCCTCCCAGGTGGTGTTGTGTTGTCATAACAGAAGGGTGGGGCCCGAATGAAGCTGGAAAGTGCCCTAAAGAGCAGGAATTTGGCAGGGGCTCCAGGGGAGTGGAGGGGAGGTGATGACTTCTCCAGCCCTTATCACAGCCTGGAGACAGTGGCCCAGCCGTTCGGCCAGTCCCTTGGCTCTCACTCCATACTGGAAAAGTAACCTTCGGAAACGTGGGTTTCCCAGCTACCTCGTTCCTAGTGTGCGGTGCAGGCCAGTCACAGAGCAGAGAGCTATTTCCTCCACACAACAGGGATCTGTCGGTTTCTGCTTTGTCAGTTAACTTCGTTGGCCTCAATCATGTCCTCAAGAGGATGATTGACTTTGAGAAAATGAAGTGCCCGAGTGAGCTAAGCTGAGGTGCTGACCCTGTGAAGTTCAGTCTCTGGCTTTTCCCTCTCTCCCTCCTCTTTCTCTTGCCTCCTCTCATCTCTTTCTTTATCTTGTTCTCTTCTCTCCTACCTCACCCTTCTCTCCCCCCTCCCTCTCTCCCCGCCCCCCTCACTTTCCTCTCAATCTCTCTTTTCCCTTTCCCCCTTCCCTCTTCTCTTGCTCTCTAACTCCCTTTAGAAATCATTGCTAATGTCAATGGATCGCCTACATTTTAAAATGTTTCAGTCTGTAGTTTATATATTTCACCAGAAGCCAATTTTCTTTTCAACCAGAGAATTTCATGTAGTGAAACAGAAAAGAAGCATTAGATCAAATCCCTCACCCTTCTATCCACCCTGCACTCACACCCATCCCAAGCTTCAAGGGACACACTCACAGTGATATCTTAGACCAAAAATTCTGCTTCTATCTTTATTCTGTTTGTTTCTCTCAGTTCTGGATGAGGCCTCATGGGGGAGCTGCTATCTCACTGTAGATAAGAGTAGACTGTTGTTTCCAACAAACACTGACCTTTACAGATTGGAATGAAGCATGATTTTTGCTACAGAGAAAAAGTTCTCGATTGTTATTTTCCTGCAGGTGTCTTTATTTTGTTCCCCACAAGAGCCCACAAACACATTCTAATCAAGTTTAGAGCTCCATCTTGCCTTAGTAAAATGAAAGATAAGACATTGTGGAAACATTTTACTTGTTGAACATTCAAATCAAAGACAATTTCAAGTATTTCTTTTCATACGCAGAGGGGTTTTGCACATAACATCCTCAGAGAAAGAGTTCATTATATGTTAACTGTGTTATTATAGCTGTATCAGATATGCAAATCTTAAAAAATATCCAGGATCAGAAAATGAAAATGAGCTTTGTGAGTGTAACAATTAAATTAATTTGCAAATACAAATCCTGTCAATTTCTTTTTTTTAAATAAAGTTCCAGGATAAAGTAA
The DNA here is from genome assembly GCF_028023285.1 of Balaenoptera ricei. Classification (NCBI taxonomy): domain Eukaryota; kingdom Metazoa; phylum Chordata; class Mammalia; order Artiodactyla; family Balaenopteridae; genus Balaenoptera; species Balaenoptera ricei. The sequence continues at coordinate 130,321,883 of NC_082660.1, read as the reverse complement.
ATAGAGGGTTATTGCTGAAAAAGCTGATTTATCTGACATTCAATCAATTGGAAAGTCTTACAAATCCACACTTTGGTGCAGCTCCAGGATGTGAGGATTGATGTTCCTATTGATGACCCAGAGGTACTGAAGATCCTCAGTGTCTCCTGAATCATCAGACAAGAAACAGTTTTGCCTAGCAGAGCTTTAGTGCTAAGCAGATTTTTTTTCTGGGTCTATATTTTTTTTAAAAAATTGATTAACCAGAACATTTGACAAGATTGCAGATTATGTAGTTCATGCTCCTCACTTTGCAGTCCAGGAAACTGAAGTCCAGGCACAGAAAAGGGGCTTCCCAGGGTTACCCAGGTGTGGTCCTTTTCTACCTGTGCTCCACTGAGTCCTAGTGAGTCTTGGACATACTTTTGGGTCAGCAGTGAGAGAGGGGTATTGAATGGCCATCCCCTGGGCCCATTCTCCTGTTTTGCCCAGAGCATCTTTGCTTTTATCTGTGTGATAGACATAATATTTTGCCAATGTAATTGAAGCCAATGTACTTCCTTCCTTGCTAAGCTGTAATTCCTAGTCCTCCCAAGGCTTGTGAATCAAAAGCCATTCCTGGCCAACACAGATCATGGGGTCTCTTCTATAATGTGTATAGGTTATTCTTCCACCATTAAGGCTCAGTTATTGGCCTTAGTGGCCCAGAGAAAGGAGTTGACTATGACATGAGGGAAGTCTCTACCACAAAAGAAAAGAAAGGGAAAGAAACCAACCCCCTCTGTCTAAGTAGATCCTGGGAAGAGAAAGAAGGCTGATGGAGAGGAAGGTACTTTGAAACACATGAGTCCTGACCACTCTCTATAGGCTCAGGTCCTGGAAGTGGGAGGCTATTACACAGGGAAATCTAAAAGCAAAAAACTTCTTCCTCACTCCCTGTTTAGAACCTTGGGGTACTGGGAAAGTGATATGATAGCCCAGCAGTGATGGAGGAAGGTGGATAGATACAAGAATTTGGCTCTCCATGGCCTGGGCATGGTATGTAGCAGATCCAGAAATTTACAGGTGTCCCACACATGAGAAGATCAATACAAGTCTGGGGTCAGGTCAGAGAGGTGATTGTAGGTAAGAACTTTAAGACTGTGACCAGTGGGCTCCAGGGGTGAATAGTATATAAACCCAAAAGGCCAGACAGGACCAGTTACATCTTAGTGGTCACTAGTTCAAGGACCCCACCAGCGCAGCCATTCCCCTGAATGGCTGACCAAAAAAGAATCAGAAGATCCCAGGGGATCTGAGGTCCCACTGCTCTCCTTCCACTGTGACATGACATAAGCCACCCCTTCTCAACAGGAAGAGGATCAAAGGGACAAGGAAGCAATATGAAAGAAGAAACATTTACCTGAAGGAGATTGTCATCCAAAAAAGACTGCTTAAACCAGCCCTGGTTCAGGGGTTGAAAAAAGTTCCAGGGCTTGCAGGCCCTCACTGTTACTTCTTTTTAAAAAATTTTTTTGGAGTATACTTCTTTTTAAAATTTTTATTGGGGTATAGTTGGTTTACAGTATTGTGTTAGCTTCTGCTGTACAGCAAAGTGAATCAGTTATACATATACATATATCCACTTTTTTTAGGTTCTTTTGAGTGAAGTAAGTTAGACACAGAAAGACAAATATCAAATGATATCGCTTATATGTGGAATCTACAAAAGGGGTATAAATGAACTTAGTTACTATTACTTCTTCCTTTGCTCTGTCTCAAAACTGTTCAGGGTTAGGTCACTCAGAGCTACCCAGACACAGGAGGCAGCGTGGTGAGGTGCAAAGTACATTGGAAAGCCAGGAGAACTGAGTTTGTGTACCGGCTGCAAATTGTCTATCTATGAAATAGAATGACTAGTCCTGTAAGATCCCTTCTAGCATTTGCATTCAGTATTATAGAAATGCCAATGTTTACTTTGGTGGAAACCCAGGGTCCCCTGCTAAATTCCTCCTCTGGCACTTAAGAATGAAGTTCAAGAGAGAGGCAACCTCACAGGGTGGCGTTCCTTGGTGGGGTCACTAGAGTTCCAGGTCTGGTTCCCAGCCTTACCACTTCAGCACTTGGATGGGGTCAATGAACACAGAGGGAGTTAAGCTGCAGGAACTGACTCAGTTAACCAAATTCACAAGAGACTGATGGAGTTCTCAGTCTTTTCAATCATCTTGACTCTTGGGGTCTAGAGGAAGCCTAAAAGAAAACAAATACCTGGTTTTCCAGCCTCTCCAGAAGCTCTATGGATGTCATGGTACCTCTAGCACCATTGGAATTTGGGTGTTAATGTTTTCTACCTAACTCCAAAATGACACTCACATTTAATAATTCAAAGATATTTGTTCAGGGTGCTTTGGCATCTTGTGATGCTCTGCCTGTGAGGAACTAGGGAATGGGGTTTTCTCAGTCTCCTTTGTGATTGATGGGGGCCCATTCCCCTCTATTCAGCATCAATAAACTCCCAGAATTTTAGAACTGCATATCAAATAGATGGAAGGGAAAGTATTTTAGAACAAATCACAAATAGTCACCATTGGGCAATTGATTAGATAAAGAAATGCAAGAGTTCAGGAGAGTAACAGTGAATAAATAGTAATTAGGCTGGCTTTGAATCATCATCCTCAAGAATTAAATGTGGAGCCGGAACCAGAAATCTAATTCTTGCTGAAGAGACAGTTTAGATCGCAATGCAACAATGTAATTTCAACTGAGAAATAAGCCCATTCTCTGCCCTTTAGGAAAGTATAGAAAAGGAAGTAAAGCTTCTGTCAGGAGATGTCTTGTTTTGCATGGACTGAGGGTAGAGGAAATCTGCTGGCCTCCATGGTCAGTGTCATTAGCTGTCCCACGGTGATGATACTAGGACGAGAGATGAGAATTATTTTTTCAATGACCAGAGCCACTGGGCTTGGGTAATGCTGCAGACCTTGGGACTGAGTCCAACTCTTTGGCTCCTTTGGCTTGACTTCAAGCACGCCTCACCCAACTGTTGCCAAGGTTGCTTCAGATAGTCCAGTCACCATGCAATTGAGTAAACTATATCTTCACATTAGTTACATTCTCCTTCCCAGGAGATAATCTGGGCTTTTGATGGATGCTTCAGAAATCCCCAAAGCTGTAAGCAAGATGTTTCTTATCCTTGTGTCTTATCTCCTCTAACACATGTTGACTTGTACCAGCTTCAACCTCAGCAGGTGGGGCTTTTTGTCCTGTGGCTCCCCATGCAAAAAAACTGTAGCTACTACTGCCTTTCTGCCTACTAGCAACAGCTACCCACCGGGTTCCCTTTGTTTACTGCATTCTGGAAGAGCACTTCTTGTCAGGGTGGTGGCATGTGTTTGAGGTAGAAAACAGTCCAGGGAATCCACTTAGCTCTGCTGGAAATGTGAATAAGTATAAGATCTGAGTATAAAGGGTACCTCCTTGATATAAGACCCTTTAGATACCCTCTTATTTTAGCCTCATACCAGGCCTGTCAGATAGAGTATTATTCTCATTTTATAAGTAGGAAACCAAGGTTCAGAGAGGTTAGGTAGCCATCTAAGGCTACTTTCTACCACTGACTGTCTGGGATAGTTATTTTCTTTGAGCTATTGGTAGAGCTTCTGGCGGGATGCAAATGGGGTGGGAAAGGAGGAAGGTGGTGTTTGGCCTGTCAGATCTGACTCCTTTATCCTGGCAGCCAGTGGAGTGAAGGAAAGGATAGTCAGCTCCATCTCAAGCTTTAAGGCTGTGCACTAGTAAGTGGCAGAATGGCGACTGGAACCCAGGTCAGCCTGACTCTGAAGCCCAAGCTCTCCGTACCATCCCACACTGCTAACTACATGCATTCTTAGGTCTAAGCATTCACAGCTTTTCTATAGAGGCCTCCATTTGTTCTTGTGAGGATCCTTGCCAACTGGCAACCAGGTGACTAGGTCTTCACTTTGCTGTAGAGGAATCCACTTATAGTATTGGCTTTTATCTTTCTCCACTCCATTTGGATCCCAGTGGAAATTGCATCAATAGGTCATTGAAGACATTTATTCCAGATCCAGGGAGACCGTTCATCAGTGAAGGCCAGGGCAGCAGGCACTTCCTCCTTAGGAGCCATGCCTGTGATACAGTCACAGCCTCCAAGGGGAACCCTGAGCAAACTTATCTCTGGTACTGGTCTAATGCTTCCACATGGCATCATTAATCTTTTATCCTCCGAATCTCCATTTGTGAGATAGAGGTTTTGGATATGGTTGAAAGCTTGAATTTCCTCTTCAATCTTTCTATCCCTTCACATTGTTGTTGAGGAACTATACTTGTAAGTGGGATGGGAGAAGTCAGCTGGTTAAGGAAGTTGAAGTGCAGTGAGAGTCTCCTGGACACCATTAGCAGTCTAGTGTGGTCCAAGGAGTTTCCAGGACTCAGCTGCAGGGAGAAACTTCCTCACTGATCATTCATAAAGAATAACCAGACCACAGACTAGTTGAAACCTTCCCTGACTGCCCTGTGTCTGAACATGGGAAATAGAGCTTCCCCATTCTTTGTACCAGAAAGAAAAAAGGGGGGAGCGAGTTGCTCACTATATCAGTTACCAACTCAGGCATCGTCAGAAGATGAGCACTGCCACAAAAGTGTGGAATTGCATTGGGGGTTTGGGAGGGAAAGGTCAGAATGCAGACAGCAGACTGAGCAGACAACTAAAGTGTGGCCTCTCGGGGTTTTTAGCCACCTTGACACCTTCTCCCGAGCCAACTAGTGGATCTCAGTGATATGTTCAAAGTAGAGGAGCCATACAAGCCCTGTCACCAAACTGGACAGGGAGACTCATGGTGCCTTGTCCAGGCAAGGTGACTAAGAATCTAGGTCGAGAACCAGCACACAAATCTATGTCTGCCTTTTCTCTGTATGTGGGCATGTATTTTCTTTAAAGATTAGTAACAAACATCTTTCTGGTACTTACATGTAACTGACAAATTATAGAAATGTTAATCATGGTTCCTAAGAAAGTGATAAGACATTGGCAACTGTTGGGATAGAAGGAAGGCAATGAGATTTCAAACCTCCCTTCTTTCTGGTTCATCTAGAATCTCCCCCATCACATGGACCCCAGTAGGACATGTGGAACATCATGTATCTGCCAATTCCTTAGAGAAAAATGTTTCTTGCATTTACTCCTTTAAAACAGAAAGCACTTATAGCACCTGAAAACATGATTTGCAATAGCCTTGTATCTATGACTATTCAGAGGGAAGCACCAGGCAATAAAAATAGATTAAAAAAATATGGGGAGTGCTATAACAGATTTGAACCCTAATATGTATCCATCTCAACATTTTGTGAGAGTATCTCTTCAGTTTGTGTTGTGTTTCTTAAAAATGTGAAGTTGAAGGACAAATTCAGCAACTTGTTCAAGGCCTCAGATTGAGCTGGTGAACAATCATGAACAATTTTCTCTGTAATCTCATAATAACCTTTTGCCTTTAGTGATATTAGGCACAACGTAAACTTTCTACAGAAAAATCTGTGTGCAAATTCCAGTGATTGTGGGTAATAGTAACAGTTTAGTAACAGTAACAGCAATTTTGAAAGTCAGTAAAATGTGATTTAGAAAAATCCCATCCTGTGCCTTTTTCAAAACCTATAATTGCTGTGTATGAGGGGTTACCAAACTGGTGTTGGAATTATGTTGTTGCAGTAGAATAAGCACACTCTGTTCTTCCTAGGCACTGATTCCTATCCTAGTTACAGCCCAGGTTGATGAACTGACTCTTCAGGCCGCAAGAGTACAGTTTGGGGTGAGGGTTTCTGGAGTTGTGAATGTGGACCGTTGGGGGGTCCCTCTTTCTGTTGGTGAGGCTGCCCATCTGGCACTCACAGACTTAAGGCTCCTGGGAGACTGAATACACGCAGAAAACATTCGAGCTCAGCGTATTTTCATTCCTGAGCCATGTTTTATTTTTTCCCCTGAAACCCCATTTTCTTTTCTTCGATGAGCTGGGATGGGCAGCCTAGGGGGGAAACTCATGTTTCTCTTTGCTCTCTATCTTCTTTCGAGTCCATAGCCAGTCTTGGGAATCCAGCTCCCTACCAACTGCTATCTGGGCTCTACGTTGTTCTCCTTTAGCTCGTCAAGGTCAAAGGTACCTCTAAGAAGATGCCCCCCCCCTGCAAAAAAAAGCTCAGAAATGGAAGAGGGAAGAGGACCTTTCACATCTTCCTTTTAACTTTTTTTAAAAATAATTCTTTACTTTAGTCTTCCCTGGGCAGGTTCCATCTAATCACTCAGCTCTATGATGCCCTCCATTGGGAGGGAGGTGAGAACATGACAAAGTCCTTCACTCTACCTAGGGTGGGGCTACCCTACCTCCTTCCAAGCTTTATCATTCCTTAGTTGTAGGTCTTTGGTGGCTACCATAGTGCCCTCTCCCAAAAGAAGCTGGAATGGGATTTGGCAAGAGCTCTTCTAACTATTCCTGGTAATTTTTGCTTTACCATCCTCTGTACAGAGTTTCTGAACTTCCAAATGGAGAGAAGATTACCAAGTCTGGGGATTTTAATGTGAGAGTTGATTCTTACCCTATCTCTGGAAATGAAGAGCAGCTTCTCCTCATGCATTTCTTGAAGGGAGTGAAATAAATACTTTGAAAGCTTTCATCTTTTGATTGTTTTCCCCGTAATTCTGTTTACCATTAGAAAACAGGGAGTGCCACTTAAAGCATTTAATAAAGATAAATTCTCCAGAGATATAAATGAAAACATCCAGCTGAGAAACCACCATAATGCAGAAAAGAAGTCTGTATTAGCATAATCTACTGCCTTGAATAGGTTGAAGCAAAACTAATACTATTGGCTCTGTAAATCAGTTTCACTCAGTGATGGCCAAGGCCTGCTCAAGACACATAGTAATGTTTGCCTGTGAAAGCACATTACTACACACAAAATTTCCTTATCACTGTAGTATGGTGTCAAGTTAAGACTTGGATAGAAGACTAAACTGGTGGCAGGTCAACAGAATGCCATTGTTACGGGTAGTGTTGCTGGGTCATAGCCTTGAGAGTTTTTAAGGTATAGCAGCAGACTTTAGGGTACTTTTTGCCAAATAGCCTATGAAGCTTAGCTTATTTTAGTGTGTGGATACTTGATAAAGGTCTCATGGATTTCCTGCCCTAATTTCTAGACCAGGCCGTTCTATTCCTCCTCCCTAAAGGTTATGCTTGGAGTAGTAATTGGAAAAAATTGGATCAGAGAAACCTCCAGGTAGCAGTGCCGTTTTGTTGCCAGACAGTCCTGCATTCTCTCCCAAAGTTTGTTCGTAATGGTTTTGGCTCTAGGCCTCATATCTAAGTTCTTTCCACTTTTTTTTTTTTACCCTGAGAAAGAAAGTCTTGCTGATGTTCTCCTGGGTTTTATATAATTTGAATCAATTTAACAGGCATCATATTTTCTTTGTTGTGCCACTTAGATTAGTTTATTTTAAGAGAATTTTATCCACTCTGGTATTTGTTATGCAGACCTGAAAACAGTCACTGAAATGCTTAAAATAAAAATCTATTTTGTGTTCTGCAGGGTTGTCCCAAGGGATATATCTTTCTTTGGGGTGCAAGTGATTATTAGAATCAAACTAATATTTGATATTGATATTTAACTTTCCCTTGAGAATGAGATGCTAAGAACTATGGCAGTTCTTCCTAATTTGATAAAGAGATAAACACCCAGAGAGTCCAGTGCTGAGAGTAACTTTGTGAACTTGACCTCTCGAGGGCTTCTAGTGTGTGCCAAATGTGGATTTGCTTTCCAAATACATAGATTATACTGAGCTGGAAATCTTTTTGAATTAGTATATCTTGAATAGATCTGCTATTCAGTGAGTAATACTAGAGTTTCACACTGAGTTTGTTACTGAGTTTGTTAGCTTCTGGCAGGCCTGTGGAGGTAAATCTGCTGTTGTTTACAGGTAAAAATTATGAAAATTCATGAGGTAAAGTTATACATGAAAGTATATAAAGAATAATTCATTGCCTTTTATTTTTATAATTCACAATCATCTTTGCATATTTTCTATACACTTGTGGTATTCCTAGAATAAGGAACAATATATGCATATGTGGAAGAAAGCACATTGGAAAAATAAGCAGGTAGAAAATAGGAATTCACAACACAGAAAAGATTGTACAGGCATTACATCTCACCCGAAGGCAAACATATCCCATTTGCCCATTACTTTTCATAGGCTCCGTGTAGTCATTGGTGAACTTAGTGCTGGGTATGGCACTTTCTTATTTCCATTTGTTTACAAATTGTCTGTGGCTCTGCTTTCATGTTACAACAACATAGTTGAGTAGTAGCAACAGAGGCCATAAGGCCCACAGAGCCAAAAATATTTGCTCTCTGGCTCTTGACAGAAAAATTTTGCGGACACTTAGTCTCAGCAATGAGGAGTTGAAACCATTTGAGCAAAGGAATGGCAAGACCAAAGTGGTAACTCAAGGCAATTATTCTAAAAGTCATGGGTGGGAGATTGAAGCTGAAAGATTGGTTAGGAGGCCTTTGGAGTATAATCTGGATCTTAAAAACTAAGGTGGTGGTGGTAACGATAGAATGGAAGAGCCAGATGTGAGAAACATTGAGCAGGTAGAATCAACTCTACTTGACAACAGTTGCAAAGTAAGAGATGAAATAAGTAGAGTTCGATGCCTGGGGTTTTATTCCTGAGCCACTAAATGCTGTTAGTATCGTGAACCGAGATCAGTATCATGGTGAGACCATCAGATTTCAGAGGTAAAGCTAAGACAAGTATGGATTTGGACATGTTGAGTTTGATATGTCAGTGTGTTATTCAGGTAGAAATCTCTAATAGGTATGAGTTTAGAGTTCAAAAAAGAGATCTGGCCTGGAGATTAGGAATTATAAACATTTACCTACATGGAAGGGATTTGTAAAGCCAAGGAGAAGTTGAGCGTGCTAAGAGAGTGTTCGAGTACAGCCACATTTGCACTTAGAGGGAAAGAGGAAACAATGAAAATACAGGGAAGTGGCCCTGGGAGGTGAAAAGAAAAGCAAAAGTATGGACTGTTCCAGAAGCTAAAAGAAGAGATTCAAGAAAGAGAGTGTTGTCAGCAGTGGCAGAGCTGCACACATGTCTGGGTTGTTGAGGAATAGGAACATAACTTTGGGTTTTGCGTTCAGGAGTTCATTGGTAGACTTCGAAGACAAATCTTGGAAACAAGGTAGGGGCAGAAGCCAGGCTTCTAGAAGTTTAGAAATTAGTGGAGGTAGAAAAAATGGAGCGTGTTTTTTTTTTTTTTAATAAATGTATTTATTTATTTATGGCTGCGTTGGGTCTTCGTTGCTGTGCGCGGGCTTTCTCTGGTTGCGGCGAGCGGGGGCTACTGTTCATTGCAGTGGCTTCTCTTGTTGCGGAGCATGGGCTCTAGGCACACGGGCTTCAGTAGTTGTGGCACGTGGGCTCAGTAGTTGTGGCCTGCAGGCTCCAGAGCACAGGCTCAGTAGTTATGGCGCATGGGCTTAGTTGCTCCATGGCATGTGGGATCTTCCCGGACCAGGGCTCGAAGCTCTAACCCGTGTCCCCTGCACTGGCAGGCAGATTCCTAATCACTGCGCCACCAGGGAAGTCCCAAGAATGGAGTGTTCTTTTGGGAAGTGTGGCTAAAGAGGAAGGGGAAGCATTGGAAAACTGAGAGGGTAAAATATCTTACCTCCATATGGCCTTTCCTTGATCCTTTTAGCCTCTCAAGCCCTTGTATTCTGAGAAAGGAGATGGGGTGAGGCTGGAGGGAGGACAGGAGTTGGGCCTAATGTATGCTTACTGGAGATTCTGTAGGTAAAAATCCTGCATTGGGTGGGAGGTTCAAGTGGACATTGCCTTCCTTGTTCCCTTCCACTCACAGGTTCTGGATTCTGTGGCCAAGCTGAGGTAATGAGTTTGCCTTGAATGCCAGTAAGGCACATTTAGAGCACGATGGCAGACCTCTAAAGCTCCATACGTGTATCTGTCTTGAGGCAGAAACCTCAGCTTGATAAGGTACCTTAAGAGGCTTTTTCTACACAGATCAAGTGCAAAAGGCAGTGGAAAATGAGCTTGTACAAAAGAGAACCAGTGCCTGCAAGCATTCCTCTCTTTCCCGAGTAACTCCTGCATTTTGGGGACCTAGAGCTTTGTTCACTTTGCAGTTTTGGAAGGTGTTCCTCGGGGGCTCCACACATGTATTGTACCTGCTGGAAAGAACTGATTTTCCAGCCTGCCTTGCTCACAGACCAACTGGGTCAGATTGCATTACACTGGTCACTGGAGACCAAGAAAGCATCAGCTGGGCCATAGAAAAGCAGACAGCATAAACTGCCATTATGCAGCATAAATTAAAGTTGCAGGAATTATGAGGAAATGAGCACATGAGAGGCATAAGACAGCTAAATTTATATCCCAAACTCAGATATTTTCCTGGCTTTAAAATTGGAATGTCTGAAGAATGTCTGAATATGTCTCCAGAGAGTCAAACCTGGACTGATGGGGAGGGAATTAGAGGGAAGCAGAATTTCAGCTCAACATATGCAAGAGCTTTTAGACTCCTAGGACACACTATTCCAGGAATTGTTTAAGCATACAATTGGAATCTAGTGGTGACTTGCCTTGTGGCGTGCACGTGGAGAATAAGCATAGAAAGAGCACTGTGCCGGGTATGGGGCCTTATTAACTGTGCAGGGCGATCCGCCCTGCTCTGGGCCTGTTTCCCTGTTTGTAAATTGAAGATGGACTAAATGACCCTGGAGGGCCTTCCTGCTCTAATATTCCTAGATTCAGGTTTCTTGGTAAGCCACAGTGGTACAATGACTTCTTTTGGCGAGGAGGTGGGGGAGGAATCTGATATTTTGATCATTATTCTTTTCAAGTATAGCCTTCATGAGGTAGATCTTGTTGTAACCCTCTCTTTTCCCATTAAAGTTTCAAAAAACCCCAGGATCTGAGATACTGTAATGTAATTCAAACTTCTTTTTTTATGTGTCTGTGAAAAACAAAGATTGACTAAAACTGTATCAGGTGGTTAAGAGCACAGACTCTGGAGTAGAGCTGGGTTAGAATCTTGACTGTCACTCCTAATGGCTATGTATCCTTGGGCAATCTCCTTGCTATTCATAAGCTCATTTTACTTACCTGAAAAATTGGGGTGATAATAGCACCTGTATCTCCAGAGTGTTGTTGGCAACATTTTTAGGAGGGCTGTGGCGTCTGGGAAAAACCACAAAACTGCCTTTGTTTGAAGTACAGTTAGGTGAAGTTCCTGATTCATTTGTAGATTCCTTGGGATTTTCTATATAGACTGTCATATCATTTGCAAATAGGGAAAGTTTTAAAGTTTTATTTCATCCTTTAAGATCTATAGGCCTATTATTTCCTTTTCTTTCCTTATTGCACTGGCTAGAACTGCCAGGATTATGCTGAATCACAGTCCTTTTATATCTGGGGGTTCCATTCCCAAAGAACTGACTTAAACAGTCGACACACTAAATTTGCCCATTTCAAGGAAGGTTTAGAGTCATCTGGCCTTTCCAGGTCCTCAGGCCAGCACCAGATAACACCTTTTCAAACCTGGCTTAAAATACAGAATTGGCTCTCAGGTGTTCCTGAGCAGTTTCTCTGCCTGTAGCTCTCTGGCATTTAGGGAAACCCATTTCACCACAGGAAAATGTGTGTAAATCACTTATCAGAGACCCCAGCAGCAATAAGCACTAAATAAATGTTAGTTGCTATCATTCTTATCATTATTATTTATTAGACCAGGGCTTCTCAGACTTTAATATGCATAGAAGTCACCAAGGGATCTTGATAAAATGCATCTCTAACAAGCTCGCAGGTGATACCGAGGCTGCTGGCCTGCGGACCAGACCAGGAGTAGTGAGGGCGTAGAGGGTGTCTATTATGCATTCTGCTTAGCACCCTTCTTCTTGGGGAAACTACCTATCACTTGGCAATTATGATTCAGATCTCTGACAGGGCCCACACTCCTACTTCTCACTGGTCCATGTCACCTGAGATAGTTAAGCAAGAAACAGGCATCTATTTCTCACTGGCATATTTATGCCTAAGACCTGCTCAGAGAAGTGGGCATCTAACTGTTGTTAGCTCAGCCACTTTATCTTGCACAGAGAGACTGAGTTAAGTAATATGAAGAAGCCAAGCTTTGGTGGCCAGACCTCAATGACCAGGACATTTTAAACCAACGTATGGTTCATATGACTTGTTTTCCCCACTATCAGGGTGAAATAAACACAAATGTAATTTTAAGAAGTGCCTCATGTATAACATTACTGAAATTAGAGCAAGATGATAAATCGGCTACTGTAAATTTCTCATTTTCCAAGGTTACCCTTAGTTCCACACACCTGTGCGATGCACAAATCCACAGCAGCTCATGAGGGCGGCGTTATGTCTGGGCCCACTTGCCTCCTTTAAGCCCCACCATCTGCACTAAGGCACACACTAACCACTGAGCATGAGGACCGTTTCAGACCACACTCACCCTCCCAGGCTTAGTTCTGAACCACTTCCTCAACTCACTGGATTTTATCCTGCCCCTGATCTTCTTGGGCTGTTGACTTTGCAATTTGCTTTTCCATTTCTGCCTTTGTTTTGCCCTTGAACTTGTGGGTTGAAACGCCCTGCAAAGCAGGCACTTAAGGGGAGTAGGTGATCAGACAGTATGTGTTGAATCAATGAGTGTCAGGCAGCATTATTGGGAGGCAGGGCTCAGCCCTGGGACATCGTATCACAGTGAGAGGCTTCCAAGAAGTAAATGGCAGGGGCATGTGGAGGGGGGCATTAGTGAAGTCATCTTCCTTTTAATAACCTTGAGAATAATTGAAGACACGTGTTCTCTTCATCCTTTGGTGCTGGACGGACATAAATCTCCAAATAGTAGGTTTTAAAAGGAGCGAACTGTGAGTCTGGAGTTCTGGGCTGGCGTCCCAGCTCTCGTGACTAGCTCAAGGACCTTGAGTAGGCCATTTTCCTTTCTCTGGGTCTCATTCCCCCATCTCTAAAATGAGGTGAGGTGGTTCGTGGACTCCATCTCTGTGGGCTCAGTTCAGTGATGACAGTCTAGGATTTTATGTGCTAACCAGACACAGAGACTAAACCCAGTCAGCTCTGTACTTGAACTGCTAATCTGTTCGTGGTTTTTTTTTTTTTAATCACATTTCCTTAGGTGACTTGACTTTTTGGTGAGTAATGGTGCCTGGGTGTACCCCAGGTCTATTAGCTTTGCTAATCTGCCAGTGTTCCTACCAGGCAATAGATTGATTTTTCTTTCTGAACTTTTGTGAAGAATGTTTGAAAGGCAAGTGCTCTGTTGCTCTCTGTATCATCACTTAACCAACTACTTTCTTGTTGAAATTTGTTAAATTCAAAAACTATTTCTGCAGCCATTTAATTTCTCCCATTAATTCAAGTATTGATTTCGCTTTTCCTAGAGACAAGAAATAGATGACATATTTTTATCTGAGAGATTTAGAATGCTTTACACTTTCTCAATTAGAGCCCTCTCTATTAATTAAAAAGTAGTTACACTAAGGTTGGTTGGATATATGGAGCTAAACTCCTTCTTTCCTTTCTTCCTTTCTTCCTTCTGAGTGTAGAGAACAGACATATTGACCATCTACTATGGGTCAGGCCTTGTGCTAGATGCTTTCACACGTGTTTACTCATCACAAAATATTAGTTTTAGGTAGAGCTTATTATCACTGTTTTACAGATGCTAAAATTGAGGAAAACTGAGCTAAACCGATTCATTCAAGGTTGTATGACTAGTGGGTCTCCCCTACCCAAACCAGTCTCATCTCAAGACCATTTCATTGGATCCCCCAATCCAATTCATTAAATAGAAACAACTTCTACTATTTGTATTGTAATTTATAAGAACATGTTATTTTTTTCCTCTAGCTTTCTGTAGAAATCTGTGAAGTATAGATGAACATAATGAAGAAAAAATTATAATCCTATCATGCAGGAAAAGTTTCTGCTATTATAGTGAAAGTCCTTCCAGTGTAAAACACATTCACAAATATCATTTGTGCTCTCAGCAACCCCATATGGCTTCACCTCCACTAAACACCAGAGGAAGCTGATGCTCGGACAGATGAAGAACTTGCCCAAAGTGTACAGCTGGAATGGTAGAGCCCAGACTCACCCCAAAGGTTGACTCTAGTCCAGGGTTGATTTTACCACATAAGCAATTTATGTTAAGGGCAAAGAAAGGAGAACTTTTCAGGAATCGCTTGTCCTCATCATTTGAGCAGATGTCAATATTTGGTAAAATGCAGACCCTGTCAGAGCCCCACTAGTGATTATTTGCCAAGCACTCAAATGAAGCCAATACTCTTTTGCAGTCCTAGAAGGAGATCAGAGGATGGCCTCCAAAAATGGTGCTTCATTAGTGGTTTCCAGTGGACAGAAGTCACTTTGATGCCTTGTTTGTTCTGTAGCCTTTGGCCATACCCCAGCTTACCACTAACTTGAAAGATGTCTGGCCTGTTAGGAGTTTTGTAAACCCACTGGAGATCTGGATACAAGTTGTGGTTTCCTCTAGGCAGATGTAACTACTCATTTGAATACTTAGGAGAGGCAGGTACTTGAAGGTACTACCACAGTCTGATGGCTTGTGAACAGAGGCCCTTTGAAAATGGGCACTTTGACGTCAGAGACCACCATTAAGTGTGCCTAGTAGCCATCAGAATGAGTGGCTTCTTTAGCTGCTTTATAAACACATGCGTCTCCTACATCTAGCTAAGGATTTTGCCCTTTGGAGAAAGTGTCTGAGGGCAGGTACTCTCTGAATTTGCTCAAATAGAATTCAGGATTTAGATTCATGGCTATTTTTAAATAACTTTATTTTAAAAAATAGCACAAAAAAATGTGTCTAGTTTGAAAAACTCAAAGCCAGGTAGAAGCATGTAAAATTATATGAAAGTCCCTTTCATTCCACCCCCTCCCCAATCTAACTCCACAAGAGTAACCTCTGTTGACAGTTTGAGAGTATACTTAAAAACTTTTATATATATAAAGAAAAGTACACAAGTATTAAGTATATTGTTTTTTAAAAACATTCGTATACGCCTGTGTAACCACTAGCTAGATCAAGATAGAAATCATTTGTATAGTTTTTAAAAAACTGAAATAGGATAGTAGCACACATGTACCTTTGCAGTTTTACTCCATCACTTATTTTATCATGTCGGTATATACAAAACTCCACCTCAGTGAACACAGCATTCCATATTGTGGATACATCATAATTTATTTAATCATTCCCCTGTTGACAGACACTCAGGTAGTATCCACATATTTTGCTATGACTAACAATGCTTCAGTGACTATTGTTATATATACATTTTTGTGCACACGGTTCCAGACTTCTGTATAAAAGTATTCGAAGCAGTGAAAGTAATAATCCCTAACATATGCGCAGCGTCTTCCAGGTTCCAAGAGCGACAACAGTTATTATCTTCTTGAGTGCTATTAACAACTCTGAGAGAGAGGCAGGAGGGCTTCTGAATATTTATGTTCCCTTCGTGGACTCAGAGAGGTTACAAATCTTTGACGCCTATAGGTCACACGGCCTTTGGTTGGGGGCAGGAGCAGAAACCAAGCACAGATGTGTGACCCAGATTACACGGCCCCTTCCGTTGCTTCTCAAGTGCCTTCCAGTAGAGCTCCGCATCTGTGTCTGGACCCAGCCCCCAGATTGTCTCACCAAGTCGCCTCTCTGGCCACGACAGTTCATTCGGCCCAGCACAGAGGATAAGAGAGAGGGCTCTGGTGCCAGGCTAACTGGGTTCAAATCCTCGCTCCACTGCTGATTAGCTGCAGCTTTCTTAACTGTAAAATGGGACGAAACATGGCACCTCCTCATAAAGTTATAGTCAGACTTCAATGAAATAATCCATGTCAATAATTTAGCAAAGTTCCTGGCTCATAAGAAGAGTTCAATAAGATATTTTAAAGAGTAGTTTTATTTGAGATATAATTCACAGACCACAGAATTCACCCTTTTAAAGTGTATTTTTCACTGGTTTTTAGTCTATTCATAGAGCTGTAAACCATCACTGTGATATAATTTTAGAATATTTTCATTACCCCAAATAACTGTCACCCTCCAATTCTCCCAGCAGCTCCAGCCCTAGGCAGACAGTAATCTAGTGATACTTTCAGAGTCTATAGATTTGCTTATTGTGGGTATTTTATACAAATGGAATCATACAATACTTCTATTTTTGTGTCAGACTTATTTCCCTTAGCATAATGTTTTCAAGGTTCATCCATGTTGTAGTATGTGTCAATATTTCATCCCTTTTTATTGCAGAATCACATTTCATTATATGGCTATACTACCTTTGTTTATACATCCATCAGTTGATAGGCATTTGGGTTGTTTCTACTTTTTGGCTATCATGAATAATGCTGCCATGAACATTCATGTACAAATTTTTGTTTGAATGCCTCTTTTCAATTCTTTTGGGTATATAAACCTAGGAGTGTATATACTGCATTATTCCATATACTCCACTAAATGAACTTTAAAAAATTCCTGGAATTGCTAGGTCGTATGGTAACTCGATGTTTAATCTTTTGAGGAACTGGTAAACTATATTCCAAAGTGGCTGCATCATTTTACAATCCCATCAGCAATGTTTGAAGATTACTGTTTCTCTACATTCTTGCTAACACTTGTTGTTTTCCATTTTTTGCAATTATAGCCATATTGAATGGGTGTTAAGTGGTATCTCATTGTCGTTTTGATTTGCATTTCTCTAATGGCTAATGATGTTGAGCATCTTTTCACATGTTGTCTGTAAGAATCTAACAATTATTATTTATTCAGAAGGTATCTACTAATTCCTGCTTTGGGCAAGTCATTCTTATCCTTTTATATGGCTTAGAATTCCCCAACTAGGGCTTCCCTGGTGGTGCAGTGGTTAAGAATTTGCCTGCCAATGCAGGGGACATGGGTTTGAGCCCTGATCCGGGAAGATCCCACATGCCGTGGAGCAACTAAGCCTGTGCGGCACAACTACTGAGCCTGCGCTCTAGAGGACACGTGCCACAACTACTGTAGCCCGTGCGCCTAGAGCCCGTGCTCCGCAACAAGAGAAGCCACCACAGTGAGAAGCCCGTGCACCGCAATGAAGAGCAGCCCCTGCTTGCTGCAACTAGAGAAAGCCCGCGCACAGCAATGAAGACCCAACACGGACAGAAATAAATAAATAAATACATAAAATTTATTAAAAAAAAAAAAAGAATTCCCCAACTAGACCATGAGCTTTTTGAGAGCAAAGGCCATTAGAAGCATTGCTGTACCTCCAATGGCTTTGCTCAGTGATGGCCATATCAAAATACCTAATGTTGAATAAATAAATGAATAAATCATCACTGGAAATGGGAATTCATTGGTGAGGTTGTAAGCAAGCACTTTTTTTTGTTTTTGTTTTTGTTTTTGTTTTTTAGCAAGCACTTCTGAAGCACCTACTTTAGGTGTGCCTGTTGTCTGTGCTTGGGCTTCAGTGATAGGCAGATTCAACTCCAAAAGTGATTTGTCATCATTCTGCCGTACGTTACAACATTTAACTCTGACAAGGCCCTGTCCATACCTGGATCCAGATAAGTGTGGGTACTACATTCAAGCATATGGTAAGAGGAAAAACAAACCGTGCTCCTGCCACGAAGTTATTGTGCCCGTTTCTGGGAAGCAGCGTGGGGCCTGGGTTACCCCTGATGACTGGGGGCGGTTTGGGCCTGGTGGATCGAAACGCTCTGCTGCCCCCTAGTGATAGTGGATCTCACAGTGTTTTGTGTTTCCGGAGATTTCATTTCTGCCAGGAAAAAGCATACTCAGTCTTGGATGAAATAGCAAAACGATTCTGGCAATTTTCATCTCTATTTATTGTGAAAATTATATGTATATTTAATATACACTCTCACTGCTCCTTCGGAATATGGAGTGAAACAACATTGATTTATTTGCAACTTTGACTATTTTGAGTACTTTATTCCAAAGGTATAAATCATGTTGAAAATTGGAAACAGACTTTATTTACTAAATGCATTTCTGCTTTAAGACATTTTCCTCCTCTGTTTTCTCATTTATTATATACTCCAACAAATTAAGCATACTAGAAAGGCAGGGTGGACTCATGGGAAAAGCTTGGGCCTTAACGCCAAATAGACCTGGTTCGCATCGACCTCTGTCACTTGCTAAATATGTGATCTGGGGTAATCTAGTTGCAGAATAATGCCCCTGCAAAGGTGCCCACATCCTAATCTGTGAATCCGTTACCTTGCATGGTGAAGTTGACTTTGCAAATGTGATTAAGGTTATGGACTTTTAGATGAGAGCATGTCCAGGCTGTGCAGGTGGGCCCAATCTAATTACAAGAGCCCTTAAAAGCAGAAAACTTTTTCCAACTGAAGTCTGAGAGATGCAGGGAAATGGGAGGCAAGAGAGACTTGGCAGAAGGGGAAGTCTGAGAGATTCAAAGAGTGAGAGGGACTGGACTCCGGTTTGCTGGTTTGAAGATGGAGGCGCAACGCGATGAGGAATGCAGGGGCCTTAAGGAGCTGAGAGAGGTTCCTGACTAACAGTCAGCAAGGAAATGGGAATCTCAGACCTACAACTGCAAGGAACTGAATCCTGCCAACAACCTGAAGGAGCTTGGAAGCCGATTCCCCCCCAGAGCCTCCAGAAAAGAGGCCAGCCCTGCCCACACGGTGACTTCAACCTGTGAGACCCTAAGTAGAGGACCCAGTTCAGCCATGCCACAGCTGGATTCTGATCTGCAGAACTGTGAGATAATAAATGGATGTTGTTTTAAGCTGTTCAATTTGTGGTGATTTGTTACAGCAGCAGTAGGAAGCTTATACGGTACATTACTGTCTGTGAATTGGGAATAACAACTGCCTACCTTGAAGGGTTGTTGTAAAGATTAGAAATCACATACGTAAATTGCCTGGCATACAATTGGTAGTTAGTACATGATAGCTTCATATGTGGAAGCACCCGAGTGAGAAATGGAAAGAGGAGAGGAGATGTTATTAGAAAGAAAAAGGGTCTTTGTTCACATGAAGCTACTTTTGCATAAGGTCAAATTTAGCTGACTTGTATTACACTGATTGGCCACTGGTTGTTGGTAACAGCTTGAGAACATCTGCTCACCTGCTTCTACTGCTAAGTATTTTTAAAAAATATAGCATGTTCTAGTGATAATGATGCAAGGAAGTGTTGTGAGGTAGTAAATATTTAAATGAACTTTAATAAATCACTGGAGATATTATGCTGCGTAACCACATCATTTTCCCACTACTGCTAAAACAACTCTGCTCTGATTTTCCATAATTGCAGTGAAGATAGTAGGAGGAGGAGAAAAAAAATCCATTCTTGTAGAGCTCTACTGGCATGAATTTTCCCATCTAGGAGGCCCACAGAACAGGGAATGACCCCTGAGGAATGAATACTAGATCCCCCAGAGACATGGTAAAGATCCAAGGGTTCTGGGAGAGCAGTGAAAGGTCTTATGCCTTTCCATGATACAAGGGCATAGAATTTTCCTAAGTGGATCCTGGGATTTGAGAAAAAGCGATTGTAACATACTCATCCCCCACATCCCCTCTTCTGCCCTCCCACCTTGCCTCTGGACACAGCCTAGGTATACCTTGTGCATTAGTCAGCTCTGTTGTGGTAACAAACAGCTCCAAACTCTTGGTGGCTTATAGCAGTGATTTATTTCTTGCTCATCTTACATGCTGGTGGGTCTGTGTCTGCTCCTGGCTATGAGTTGGCTTCATGCTTTTTCTCATTCTAGGACCCAGGCTGAAGGAGCACTCCCTGTTGGTGATGTGCTACATTCATGGCCAAGGGAAAAGAACAAGAATCAGAGCCACACCATGCAGTTTAGTTTAAGACTTCTTCTCAGACGTGATGTATGCCATGTCCACATACATGCCATTGGACAAGTACAATATCAATGGGGTGAGAAAGTATGCACCTCCCACATAAGGCACTGCAAGTCACTTGGCGCTATGGGTGGGGTGTATAATCCTTTTAAGGGGGAGAGAAGGGCAAGTCCTTGGGAATCAGTTATCCAGTCTACCACACCTTGTCCTCAGTCCTCCTGAACCAAGACTTCCTCCCTGACTTCCTGCCTTTGTTCTATTAGACTTACCTTAACCGCTTTTCCTAGGAATATAGTTCCCAGAGCTCCTGTCCCGACGGCAGTGGACATGACCTTGTCCTGGTGGTTTGGAGTTTCTCTCCTTAGGTGGGATCCACTCTATTCCTACTGCCATGCAGAAAGGAATGCAAATTATTCTAAGGGTATAGGCACCTATTGAGGAATAAGAGGAAAAAAATTTATCTTACTTTTGGGTGGGGTGAATCTGGCTGGGCAAATCCTTAGGGCTGTAGATAGCTCAGGGAACCTGGGCACTGACCCAGCTTGTTCTGGACACAAGTCAGCCTCACAGATACTACTTCACCCAGATGCTTTGCACTCAAACCTATTTTGACTCAGATTGAAAGTCAGAGGATCAAAGGAGCCATGGATTTTGCTTTGCATTAGAAAGCACTTTGCACTGGAAAGAACCTTGTCACAATGAGCATTTGTATTTGATGGAGAAGAGACAGGTTCATCTCACCAAATGGGCACTCAGGAAAGGAGCAGGACAATTCTTTACTGCAGTGCTTACCTAGGCATGATCAAAATGGAATTCTGGCTTTCACCACAGCTGGTCCTAACCAGAAAAAAAAAGCTTGCTGATTAAAGACCGTGAACCTAGAATTACCCCCATTTGCCAAACCCAGGTTGTACTGGATCTATACATGAAGCCTCTTTCCTCACCCGTGAAAATGAGACTTATTTTAAGTCCCATACACAGACCTGTAGACTCATCAAAGAGCAACTTTTCACTCCTATGTTAGCATAACCATCATGAGTCTCTTTCTCCTACTTAGTCTCCTGATTTTTATACCTCAGGGAACTCCTTAGGAAATTTCTTCAATGGTGTGTCAAGTAAAAAAAAAACTCAGCTTTTTTTTGTTTTTAAAAAATCTCTGGGAGAAGGTCTTTTTTTAAATCTTTGCAAGGTAGCTCTATATAGGCAAAATTTTCCTTTCTAAATCTATAGTTCCTACATCTTTTTATTCCCCCTCAATGGTTCATTAAATGTAATCCCAGTGCATTTAAAAATTATCATATATGAAACAAACACATCTGAAATTATACAGATTCCTAAGAACTTGAGAAATTCCGTGCTGAATCTGACCTAACACTTTGGTCAAGGGTGGTGAATAATGGTATCATTACTGCAGCTCGAGCTGATGCCCAACCACAGAAGTCACTAGTAATCAATCACCACACTCCTACTAAGCCTGGAAAGGACCTGCAAGTTAAGGGAATCTCTTTTGGAACAGAGTTATGCCATCAACTGGGATTTAAAAAAAACCCCCACAACTCAGCATTGTTACTCTCTGCTGGATATACTACTTACTACTTGCTAAACAGAGGAAACTGTGTTTTCTAAAATTACCACTTTAAAGTTTTAGGATAGAGTGAGGGTAGGGAGAGTAATGTCGTCCTGTAATTCTGATATTCTGTGATTTTGTTAACCAGTCTAGGCTTACTCTGTCCATATTACAGTTTTATAGATTTTGGACCTACCCCATCTCAGTCTTCTTCCTTTTATACAAAGAATCTGAACATATTTGAATCTCTTCTCATATGTCAACCCTCCTCTAAGATTCTTTTGATCATTTAAATTACCCTTTTGTGTAGCAAAGCCAACTATAGGATATCTTCATTAGGGAGATAAGCACTGCCCATGATGTGCCAGGTGGGAGAGTGGAATTGAAAGGGCCATGGAATAAAGGGTTCTACCCTCTAGAAAAGTAAGACCTCCAGAACAATCATAGAGCCCTGACCTCACCTGCCTGTGGCTCCCAGATAAGTGCACTTTGCCTTTTCTTTCCTATTTTGTCCTTAGATTATCATGACCCTGAACCCCTACCCACACAAACACTCAAGCAGTCTGATCTTTCTACACCCTTCCCCGGGACTTGCCCCATTGCAAGTCCCAAGGTTCCCAGGGGTTCTCAGTTTAAAGGGTTAGTCCTGAATGTCCTTATTTGTTGCTGAAGATTAAACAAACAAACTGTGCAAAGAAACGTTCTGATTGCCGCTGCTCTTCTACACTGAAGGTGTAGGATCTCTACAGAAACTCAGCCCTGATTCCCACCGCCGGCACTGCTGTTGCCTCTACCACACCATTGGAACCTTGGAATAAAAGATACTGTGCGCCTCCTCCTGGTCTTCTTAAGACACAGAACCCCTGGGTGTTCTGTGTCTTAATTGGCATGGACCTCGAGAGATAGAACTTGTGGAAATCTCTCACGGGCACATACACGCACCCCTCAGCTGTTTTTCCTAATGTACAACTCTAACACTAATAAAGATAAGCCAGCAAATGCTGATACATCAACCACCACCCAACCAGAACTAGCTTGGCTTCCAGTGTCACACTTGGGTCACTAGTCCAGACTTTCTTCTCTCTCCCAGGAATCTCTTTTGTCTTCTGCCATCTGGCCTCAGTTGGGGCCACCTCAGCCATCAACTGGCTTTACTATTTTTGAACTACAAGGTGGTAGGAGGTAGAAATTCTCCTCCACCTTCTGCCATAATGATCCTTGGTTCCTAATACACTTATGGGTGCAAATCAGTATGCATGGGAATAAGAGGGGGAGTATCTACTATCGCTCAATAAGACTATTGAAACCCTAAGCCATTGTCAAGTCCATCTCCCCTACTCTATGGCAATATCCAACCGCATCCTTATCTAAGAACAATGATGAAGTGCTTGTTTTACATTTGCATAATTTAAAGGGGATATTGCAAGAATTTTTTTCTCCCTGAAAAAGGAAATCTGTTTTAAAGGTGAATTGCTCTCTAACTCTGGATAAAGGAAAATAATTGCTGTGAATTTTTAAACAATAATTCTCCATCTTACAAAAGTGAAATGCTTTTTCTGCCAGGTGCTCTCTGACATTTGTAAAAGAGAAGGATGATATTTTCAGGCCTTTTTGATGAAGGTCATTATGTCACAGCCTCATGGACCATTGTCTTTGGGAAAAGTCTATATAGCCCTTGATCTCTTTCCAGGTTGGAATCTGAGCTATAAATTTAGCTTGTTTTGGCCCAAATATGTGCACATCTAGCTTTTTAGGACTATAATGATGAGGTGACATTAATGTACCCCACCTGATCCTCTAATCAATAAGATTGCTATGTTAAGTGAAATGAACCTGACTAGTTATATAGAGCATCTCTCGACAAGGTTTGCCTACAAGGTGATGTCAAACTTCAGTCTTCATATTCTTTCACTAATTTTCAATTTTCACTTGGGAACCGTATGTAATTCTGCTTATCCTGTTACCCACAGTGAGCTCATTGATGAATCCCTAAAAGAACACAAGCAGTTGTCTATTTTTCAGTTTTATTTCTTTTCAAAAGGAAAATGAAAACATTATTTTAAATCTACTTGCATGGTGATTTAGTTTCTTATTACCAATTGGAATAAATAAAATCTCGCATTAAAAATTGAAGAGAATAACACATTTGAATAAAAATGTTATTAAGCACCCCAGAGCTCTAGTTTTCATAGCCCCAGCTAGAGTTGCAGATTTAGCAAATAAAAACACAGAATGCCCAGTTAGATTTGAATTTCAAATAAATAAGGTTTTAGTATAAGTATGTTCCATGCATTATTTGTGACATACATACACTAAAAAAATGTTTTTCTGAAATTCAGATTTAACTAGGCATCCCATATTTATCTGGCAAATCTACCCCTAGTTCTACTGGTCTCTTGGGGTATGTGTCTAGTGTAAGTCTTAGCAGCAAGCAGTTACCAGGAGGTTGGCCTCAGGCTGGACCAGAAGCAGGCAGGCATTTTGACATTAGGCAGAGCATGTCAGGTGGAAAGTATGACAGGAAGCATGAGGTAGGTGTTCAGACAGGCAGGCATGATTATGGTGCTTCAGTAGTCAGGATACTGCCCCAAGGTCTGAAGACCTAACACCAAAACAAGACCCCAGTGGGAAAGAAATTGGGGTAAACATCATTGGATTAAGATGGCCCACAGGAGTTATGCAGAATTGGACAGAGCCCAATTGCTAAAATGGGAGTGTAAGGTCTCAGCTACTACAACCAGGGTACAAGATTAAAACAAGATCAAAGGCAAAGTTATTCATATCCAGTTACTGGCATATAGCTCTTTACATTTCCTGATCAGCATAAATTGTCAATTACCTGGTCCCAAAGCCTTGGTTGAGACTGAGCTTAAGTTTAGGGTTAAATAACTACAGGTGAAAGAACAACTGCGGTGTTAGGGGAGTGGGCTACAGAAAGTCACAAGAGTCATTTACTGACATTCAGTTCAATTTTAAAGCAATGGGTGTTTATTGAGCCTCCACTAGATGCCCAACTGTGGATAGGTACTGTGGGCACTATGAAACATCCCACTTGTCTTTACTTTTCTGTGAATACATTCTTTTGCTAAGTAGATGATTGTATTTAGACTTCATTCTGGACAAGATGGTTTCTTCCTACTCCTCTCTGCTAAGAACGACCATAGAAATCACGCAATGGACAACCCATGGACACTTGCAAACATAGGAGAAAATTGGCAAGAAAAACACAAAGTGGTTCTTTGGACCCAGCATCCCACCTCTTCCCCACCGAACAGCAGAAGGCAACCTCGATCCAGCATTTACCGACCCCCTAATCTGGCAACAGAATGAAGTAACCTAGAAAACATCAGGTGAGCCAGTACCTTCCACAAGAGGGATAGACAGGTAGTCCCCCAGGATTAGTTGGCTGGGGCTGCCATAACAAAATACATTGACTGAAGGAATGACTATAGCCTATACATCTCTTAAACTCCAGACTCAGTTTTCTACTTAATATTTCCAAATGGTTGACTAACAGAGATCAGAAGTTCAACATGTCCAGACCTGATTGATTGTTTCCACCACTAAACCTGTTCTTCCAGCAGCCTTCCTTTTCTCCATTGAGAGCAACTCCATCTTTCCAGTCTCCCAAGCCTAAAACTTAAGGATTATTTCTTGAATTCTCTCTCTCATATCCCACATCCAGTCATTCAGGAAGTTCTGTTGACTCTACCTTCAAAATATATGTAGAATCTCACCATTTTTTACCACCTCCACTTTTACTACTCTTGTCCAAGCCACCATTGTCTTCTTCCTGGATGACTACAATAGACTATTAATGGTCTCCCTGCTTTTCCCCTATTCTACAATTTATCCTAAATGTTAATACCAGAATGGTCCTTTAAAAATCTAAGTCTGTTCACTCATACAACTCAATAACAAAAACAAACAACCCAATCGAAAAATGGGTAGAAGACCTAAATAGACATTTTTTCCAAAGAAGACATACAGATGGCCAACAGGCACATGAAAAGATGCTCAGCATCACTAATTAATAGAGAAATGCAAATCAAAACTACAATGAGGTACCACCTCACACCAGTCAGAATGGCCATCATTAAAAAGTCTACAAATAAGAGATGCTGGAGAGGGTGTGGAGAAAAAGGAACCCTCCTACGCTGTTGGTGGGAATGTAAATTGGTGCAACCACTATGGAAAACAGTATGGAGGTTCCTTAAAAAACTAAAAATAGAGTTGCCATATGATCCAGCAATCCCACTCCTGGGCATATATCCAGAAAAGATGAAAACTCGAATTCAAAAACATACATGCACTCCAATGTTCATCACAACACTCTTTACAATAGCTAAGATATGGAAGCAACATGTGTCCATAAACAGATGAGTAGGTAAAGAAGATGTGGTATATATGTACAATGGAATATTACTCAGGCATAAAAAAGAATGAAATAATGCCATTTGCAGCAACATGGATGGACCTAGAGATTATCATACTAAGTGAAGTCAGAAAGAGAAAGACAAATACCATATGATATTACTTATATGTGGAATCTAAAACACGACACAAGTGAACATATCTATGAAACAGAAACAGACTCAGACATAGCGAATAGACCTGTGGTTGCCAAGGGAGAGGGGGGTGGGGGAGGGATGCATTGGGAGTTTGGGATTAGCAGATGCAAACTAGTATACATAGAATGGATAAACAACAAGGTCCTACTGTATAGCACAGGGAACTATATTCAATATCCTATAATAAAACCATAAGAGAATATGGAAAAGAATGTGTGTGTGTATACACACACACACACACACACACACACACACATAACTGAATCACTTTGCTGTACAGTAGAAATTAACACATTATAAATCAACTATACTTCAATAAAATAAATTTTTAAAAAATCTAAGTTTGTTGATATCACTCTTCTACTCAGAACCCTCCAATGGCTCACTATTCACTCAGAGTAAAACCCAAAGTCCTTCTGATGGCTTAAGTAATCTGGTCTCTCACCACCTCTCGGATCTCATTCCTTCCTGCTCTCCCCTTTAGTCACTCTCCTCCAGCCATACTGATCTTACGCTGTTCTTCAGATACTTCTGTCTTTGCCTTGGCTGTTCTGCTCTCCTACCATTTAACTGTGTAGCTAGCTTCCTTAACTCCTTCACATCTTTGCTCACATGTCACCTTGTCAGTAAGGACTTCTCTGACCATCCTTTTCAGCAGTGCAGTTGGCCCTCAGCCTGGCATTCCTAACCCCCTTTTCTGTATTTCTTTTTCCATAGCATTTATCAATTTTTAACATACTATATAATTTATTTGTTGTTTATTATTCATTGCCTGCTTCTCCCCACTAAAAATGTAAGCTCCTTGAGGGCAAGGATCATCATCTGGTTTGTCCCCCACTGTCCCCCAAGTGTTTAAAGCAGTGCCCCTTGCATAGTTGGTGTTCAGTCAGTACTTATTGAATGAATTAAAGAATGGCCTGTATTTCTAAGAATGAGGCTCTGTGGCATATTTGTGCAGGAAGAATTAGGCCTTATGTAAGAGTAATAATATTAGTAGTTATTATTTATCATTAAGGAAAATATGATATATGCCAAGAACCTTGCTGAGTAAGGATTGTCTGCTTCCACTTGGATGGAGGATATTTCCTTTGGGGATTGGTGATAAGGATCAATAAAGACAATATTCAGATAAAAAAGGGCTCTTCATATATAGACGATATTTTTTAGCTACTAGACAGGTAATATTCAGCCTTCCAGTCAGTTAAGTTACTTTGTAAGACAAATTTGGGCTTGGATTGGATTCTCTGTCCACAGCTCCTAACCACATGCATAGCAGGTATTCTGTAATTGTTGGTTGGTTGGTTAAGTGGTGGGCTGGAGAAGTGAATAGAAAAATCTCCTGATTTATGTTCCCATGTATTGTACTTTCTCCTCCAGCCACACTGAATTATTTGCCTTTCTTCATGTATTGTTTATCCTTACACACTTAACTTCTAGCATGTTACCTGGAACATGGTAAGGACTCACAGTACATTGGATGGAGGAGTGAAGGGGTAATAAGTCACTGATGTCCTAGAAATGTTCATTAAATTCAGTCAAATCATTGCTTTGTCAGCTTCACTTGACCATCTACTATAGACATAAGTTAAGCCCATCTACACTGTTGAAGGATTCATGCTGTATCCTTCACTGATATTTCTCTGTACATTTTCATCCTCTATGAAAAGAGAGAAGGTAACTTTTCTAAGTTTAACTTGGTTATAGTCTCAGCAGTATGACCCTTTTAAAAATAATTTGAAAGTTCCCAAAGTCCAACTTTTCCCTTCAGTCATTGTCATTGGTACAAATTCTATTACCTCCTCGGGAGGGTTGCCAGCATATTAAAAATAAGAACATAATACTTCCATGGAAGAGCCTTCCAACATTAACGTAAAATGTATAAGCATTGACAGAACAATTAGATTGATTCACCTCTTAGAGTTAGCTTGTTGGGAGCTGACTCATGTAAAATAGTGTTAAACTATTCAGTTATACAATGAATCTATAAAGAGCTGACATAAGATATTAGATTCATTTTTATAATTATCTTTGCATTTTAACATTAAAAGAAAAAATGAAAACATTCTTCGTAAAAAACATTTGTATTAATTTAGGTTTATCGTTCATGTAACAGTAGCATTAAACTTACAAAAGATATGTAATGGCTCAAAGACTATTAGGCATTTGTCTCTGGTTTCAGGATGGTATCGGGCTATGTATTCACAGAGAAAAGGCCATTAGCATTCTCAATTTGAATGAAATAAGGTGTACTGATTAAGGACATCTTTTGCATCAATTAGGATTAGGCTTGGCTATGAGTAACAAATATGTGAAAAGATGTTGATTTATTTCAGTCTGGAGAGAGGAAGTTCAGGGCTAAGATGGCAGCTCCATGGTGTCAGGGACCAAAGCTTCTCTTTTTTTGTTGCTCAGCCATGTTTGACTTAGATTCGCGGTGTTTTCTCAGAGACCAAGATGGCTCCAGCCATTGCATCCACATTCCCTGCATCAGAAAAGGGGAAGAGGGAGCAAGAAGGGGTGTCATCTCCATTTTTCTTGAAGTACCATACCAGACTTCCACTTGTCTTGAACTCAGTCATTCCGAACTGCAAAGAGGTCTTGGAAATGTAGTCTTCTTAGCTGAGCAGCAATGTATCTGGCTGAAAAATTGGGGTTCTTTTATTAAGAAGAAAGGGAGAATAGATATTGGGAAGGCAGTCTCTCCCTTACCCAAGTGTGGACTGCTGGGGAAGAATGCTTATCTCATGTTGTCTTTACATGATGCTTTTATTAACCTTTGTCAGAACTATAGTGGAGGCTATCAAACTCCAGTAATGCCTCCGCGGTGATGGGACTTTTTTCCTGTTTCATGGACTTGTGAAGTTTTTTTTCTCCCTGCTGGGCATGAATATTTCTCAGCAATATTCTGCGTGATCAGCTGGCAGGATTATGACTGATTTTGGAGACAATTGACTGCTTTTTCTGATTTTGGTTGTAAGTCTCTTAAGAGAAATGTAATCTATCTCTACCTTTTAATTGACCCATTGACTACCTAGGACTTCTAAATCATTAAGAATCTGATAGAGATTGAGTCCGTTATAACCAGGATATGTTTTAAAATTCTAATTTTCTCTCCAGCTCCTCCCAGATAAACAACAGACAAGAAAGCCAGAAAGAGAAGTAGACCTTGTTTTGGTATTAAGAATGTTCCCAATGATATAATTATTTAAAATATATACATACTAATAATTCAGGATTATTTGGCATGATGTAATATGACTATCAGATGACTGTTTTAGTGGATATTTGTTCTTTTTTAAATTTTATTTAATTGTGGTAAGAACACTTAACATGAGGTCTACTCACTTAAATTTTTAAGTATGTTATACATTATTGTTGACTATAGGTACAATGTTGAACAGCAGATCTCTAGAGCTTATTCATCTTGCTTAACTGAAACTTTATTCCCATTGATTAGTAACTCCCCACTTCTCCCTCCCCCGCCAGCCCCTGGAAACCACCATTCCATCTTTGATTCTGTGATCTTATTTTAGATACCTCATATAAGTGGAACCATGCAATATTATCTTTCTGTGACTGGCTTATTTCACTTAGTAAAATATCCTGAAGGGTCATCCTTTTTTTAAGGCTGAATAATATTCTACTGTATGCATATACCAAATTTTCTTTATCCATTCCTCTGCTGATAGACATTTAGATTGTTTCCACATCTTGGCTATTGCGAATAGTGCTACCATGCTCATGGGAGTGCTGTTATCTCTTTGAAATCCTGATTTCAGTTCTTTTGGATAAATACCCAGGAGTGGGCTTTTTGGATCATTTGGTAGTTCTATTTTTAATTTGTTTTTTTTTTAGAAAAATCCATATTGTTTTTTGTAGCAGCTGCACCATTTGGCATCTAATTTCTCCACACCTTCACCAACACTTGTCTCTTGTTTGGAAATTTGTTCTTTATAACTTTCCAGCAACCTATCCCCACTTTCCTTTGGGAAATTTTTTCTCCACTCACTGAAGTTCATAGGTGGGTAGATAGTTGAAACCAAGCCGATCATAATACCCCATCCTCCTGGCCACATTGATTGGTCCAGGGGTAAGTTGGAAGGATTAAAAGTGGGGATTAATTGTAGCCATAATTCCTATAACAAGGAGGAATTCTTCCTGCATTAGAACAGAGTGGAGGCAAGCAAAAATGGGTGATCAATGGCAGGAATGAGAGAGGGAGAGAGAGTAGGCAACTCAACATCATGAAGTCTCCAGTCCAAGTCCCTGAGGCTCATTCTTTGATTCCGAGAACCAATGTATCACCTTTCTGCTTAAGCTGGTTTGGTTTGAGATTTTGTCACCTTCAGCCAGAAGAATCCTGACCCATGCAGCTCCACTTCTTAGTGCATTTAACCATAGACTCCCTGGATTCTAGTTATTTGTGTATGTAGCTCATCCCTTGCACCCAGGTGTGAACTCCTTGAGAAATGGCACCATGGCTAATTTGTCCTGTGTCTTAGATGACTCCTAACTGTTTCATCCTAAGTGGGTCTTTTTTTTTTAAAATTTATTTATTTATTTATTTTTGGCTGTGTTGGGTCTTCGTTTCTGTGCGAGGGCTTTCTCCAGTTGCGGCGAGCGGGGGCCACTCTTCATTGTGAAGCCCCCCTAAGTGGGTCTTAATAAGTATTTGCATTTGGTAAAGAAGTTAAATAAATATATTTTTTATATCTATGGAGTCATACCTTCTATTCCTTGTTGAATGATTGCAATGTAGTAGGGGCGTTCCAGAGTGAAGTATATGTTGTTTAATCTTTATAACCCATTTGCGAGGTAGGCACTATTATTACCTATTTTACAGATGAGTGGACTGAGTTTTAAACGGGTTAAAACCATTTGCTCGGGGGCTTCCCTGGTGGCGCAGTGGTTAAGAATCCGCCTGCCAATGCAGGGGACACGGGTTCGAGCCCTGGCCCGGGAGGATCCCACATGCCGCAGAGCAGCTAAGCCCGTGCGCCACAACTACTGAGACTGCGCTCTAGAGCCCGCCAGCCACAACTACTGAAGCCCGCGCGCCTAGAGCCCATGCTCTGCAACAAGAGAAGCCACCGCAGTGAGAAGCCCGCACACCGCAACGAAGAGTAGACCCCGCTCGCCGCAACTAGAGAAAGCCCACGCGCAGCAATGAAGACCCAACGCAGCCAAAGATAAATTAAAAAAAAATTATGAATAAAGTAACAAAAAACTGTAGTTTAAAAACAAACAAACAAACAAAAAACATTTGTCCAAGTTCACCTAGTAAGTGCTGAATCTTAGACTTGAGCCAGGACTCTTGCTGGCAAAGCCAATGCCTTCAATTATTGCCTGTCAATACAATTGGCTATTTCTCCCCTAAAAGTTAGATTAGATATGACTCCCAAATACCCATGTACAATGAGGGGGATTTTGTTTCCTTCAAGAAAAGTTCTGATGTTTATTAATTTTTACATGATTACAATCAAATTGAATATAGGCCTCAAAGGTAAAATTACTCTTTCCCTCAAATTAGATTGGATTTAGACAAGTCAACTTTTTTTTTTTTTTTTGGCTGCATTGGGTCTTCTTTGCTGCTGCACGCGGGCTTTCTCTAGTTGTGGCGAGCGGGGGCTACTCTTCGTTCCGGTGCGTGGGCTTCTGAATGCGGTGGCTTCTCTTATTGTGGAGCACAGACTTTAGGCATGCGGGCTTCAGCAGTTGCAGAACGTGGGCTCAGTAGTTGTGGCTCGCGGGCTCTAGAGTGCAGCTCAGTAGTTGTGGCGCACGGGCTTAGTTGCTCCGTGGCATGTGGGATCTTCCCGGACCAGGGCTCGAACCCGTGTCCCCTGCATTGGCAGGTGGATTCTTAACCACTGAGCCACCAGGGAAGTCCCAACAAGTCAACTTTGTATATCAAAAGGTCCTGCTTTCTGAAGGAAGAGAGACTGTTTAAATACCTAGTGTGCTAGAGATAACGATTGATTTGACCACTAATATTTAGGCTTGTGGTACATTTTTAGGAGTAGATTTTTGTGCTGACCTCATACTATAATAGTAGGTCTTGATTAAATGGTGTAGAAATTATAACTACTTATGAGAAATATGCTTGTTCAAAGAGCCTCAGCTGAACATAGAAGTACTACAAAAGGCAAACTTCACCATCTGTGTTTATTCAAGTTGCCTATATTGTGTGTATTCAGTGAATTCAAGCTGTTTCTAATACTATGACTAATTTAAAGTAAAAGAGTAGGGGCTTCCCTGGTGGCGCAGTGGTTGAGAGTCCGCCTGCCAATGCAGGGGACACGGGTTCGAGCCCTGGTCTGGGAGGATCCCACATGCCGCGGAGCAACTGGGCCCGTGCACCACAACTACTGAGCCTGCGCGTCTGGAGCCTGTGCTCCGCAACAAGAGAAGCCGCGACAGTGAAAGGTCTGCGTACCGCAATGAAGAGCGTCCCCCGCTCGCTGCAACTGGAGAAAGCCCTCGCACAGAAACGAAGACCCAACACAGCCAAAAATAAATAAATAAATAAATTTTAAAAAAAAAGAGTAAACATATGACATTCTCACTGATAATGCTAGTAAGTCTTAAGCTTAAACCCTGTGTGGGCCCGTTAGCACTTTTCAGTGTCACAGACTTCACAGGTGCTCCAGTGCTCCTGGTTATGAGAGATAACCTAAGATAGCATGGATGTTTCTGTGCAACCCAAAGTACCTGTCTTCTTATGATTCATTTATTCTTTCAAACCATTACGATCACCTAAAATGTGTCAGGTACTCTGCTAGGTACTGGAGTATATAATGGTGAACAAGACACACACAGTTTCTGTCTTCATGGAGCTTAGTTAAGTAGGCAGACAATAAAGACGTAAAGAAATAAAGAAGAAAATATCAGGTGGTGATAAGTGTTATGTTGAGAATAGAAGAGGATGATCTGATTGAAAATGATGACTGAGTTCTAATGTGAGAAAGTTGGTAAGGGAAGGCTCCTCTGAAGGAGCAGAAACCTGAAATGACAAGAAGGAACCAGCCTGAGAAGGTGTAGGAGAAGTATTCCAGGCAGAGGGAACAGTTAGTGCAAAGGTCCTGAGGCAGAAATAAACTTGGTACTGTCAAGTGTTGGAAAGATGATTGGTTAAGTATCATTTTTCGGTAGAATAAGGTACATTGATCTAAAGGCCCTGCCGTTATCAACTAGAGGGAAGCCTTACAATGATTCAAATTATCCTCTGAACTTTATAAATCTTAGCAGTGGCAATTCTAGAGGTGGTAGGATTAGGGATTATTTTAATTTTTTTGCTTCTCTGTATTTTCAATTTTCTTGCTTAACAATGAACATTTTTTTTTTTTTTGCCAAACAAGACCAAAAAAATCCCATGGAAGGCATAGAAATGCACTTAAGGACATTAGGAAAGATAGATTTGGAGATGACAATAAAATAAAACTCATCGCAAAAAATGTACTGGAAAACATAAATATGGTTTTGGTAGAATTGAAGAAGGAAGGGTTCAAGGGAGGGGTGAGACAACTTGTCAGGAACAAGGGAGTGAGAAATGAGTAAATGGCAGTATCCTGTCACCTAAACTGGAATTAAATCTCAGCCTTTCCTAAGAAAGAGGGTGACAATGTCCTGGATCTATGTGCTCAGGCACCAGTAACCCTGATTTTCTTGGTCATTGGGTTCAGACAGGTGAGCTGGGCTCTACTAGTTATTAGTGGTTTGTTTAGACTGGGGCCAGCCTCCCAGTTTGTCCTTAGGATGGGTCTGCAGCAGTCCTCAGAGCCTCAGTGGGCCAGTGACCAAGCCCCAGAGAAACTCTGACTTGAGACATAAGTTGGAGTAGGTAGGGTAGAAGAGCAGGTCTGGGACACCCTAATGCTGTTGATTTTCTGCCACGTGCTAGGCCATGCCTGGGCAAGCTACTCTCTATCTTGGAGTCTCATATTTTCTCACCTCTAAAGTGAAGGGATTGGGCTAGAACCTCTTTAAGATTATTTCTAGCTCTAAATTTCTATCTCTGCTCCAAACCTCTTACTATGAAAATTCTTGTGGCTATATTTTGCTCTGAGAGGAGCATAGCATTGACTGATAAGCAAAATTTGGGCCAGTGAAGCATCCAAGCATGCACAGACCAGAGAGAGGAAAATAGATGATATGCTAATTTTTACTTTCCCCTTCCTTAGCCCTTTATTCAGAAATGTTAATAGTGGTGACATTTTTAGGGAGCAGGAGCTGGCCAGTAGGCCTTGGATTCTAGCTCGTACCTGCATTTGGGGAGTGGGGCCTTTCCAGAATGTTCCTACTCTCCCCTAAAATGAGTACTATCACATCCTGTTCTACACTGATGGGAGGAAGGTTTAGAACAGGAATTATGGGGTACCTAAAGAGCCTAAAAGGAGGAAGGGTGTCACTGAATGGTGACGGAGAGACTTGCCAGTGTCATCACACTTCTGCTGAGGACTGATCGTGTGTGCTTTCTATTGTTTGGAAAGAGATGGAAGCTGTAGGAGGAAACAGCTCCTATGTGTGGAGACACATAGCAATGCAACATTGTACGAACATTGCCAGTGAGTTGCACAATTCATACCAATACGATATTTGGTTGTTGTTATTGTATTAGTATTAACAATATCATAAAGAGAAATTTTGTCTTTGTTATTGTATTAATATTAATAATATCATAAAGAGAGCTTTATTCCAGTAGGGCTTATTAATTGACTGTGGTGGGGTAAGGAGCTGAAAACCTCTTCTTCCCTTCTTCTATCAGAGGGTTGTTTTAGAATAAAAAAAGAATCTAAAATGAGCTGATGCTACTCCATGCTGTGAGTTACCAAGTTATTGACAATAGCAGTGAACACTGCTCCAGGTATAAAAGATATTAAAAACGTTAACAAATGGAAGAAATTACTTCGCTGATTCTCTGTACCTTGATTTGCTCATTTCTAAAATGGGAATAAATTTTGTAAATTGTGAAACCTTTAAACACATGTATTAATAATAATAATTAGTTTAACATTAATAATTATGACATGGAAACTTAGTGGAATGGAAGGGTTAAGGCAGTTACTCAAATAATGAATCCCCTCCTGGGGGCTCATTTATTCAGCATGAGATTCTCACTGATTATTTGATTAATGCCAACTATACCATACATATCTATTAGGTTCAGGATACTTGGATATAAACAAGCATGTATACAGGTTTATACTGAAAACAGTCATAACAACAGGGTGCATCAGTACATAGGAAACTCAAAGCTCTCAGGTGAATTTTGGCCACATGGATTGAATTTCTCTTGAGCACTGTCAAGTGTTTGGGAAGTTGCTGGTGCTAATCAACTTAAAGGAAAACTAAGGAAGTATTTCTCCAATTTATTGTCATTAAAATAAACACTCAATTGGATATAAGTTTTCATGTAAATTGGCGTCATGTAAAAACCTAGAGAATAGCATTTCATTAACTGTTAGTTGTAGTTTTGTATCATATAATGAAATTGCTCAGTTTGGGAAGGGGGTAAAGAGTTAAAATGTATGAATGGCAAAATGAGGTCTCTTCATATGCGAGTGGTGCTTGGTGACCATTTGAGGATGAACCGAGGATGGAGGCAAAAGATACTCGCAGCAGTTTGTCCTTGCCTTGTCTGAATTAATGGTTAAGATGCGAGTCACAAGGGAAGTAAGACTGTCCCCAAATGAGGTAACTGAGGGGGCTCCCAGGGAAGGGGAATGTGGAAGGCATTATGAAACAAGATATTCTTAATCTTTTCATAAAATTCATCAGAACAATTGGACAGTCCATTAAAAGTTGGCATGTTACCAGCCTCATCTAGACATCCAGAGAGCCTGCTGCCATCAGTCACAAAGGACATTCTGTCCTAGACACCCTAAGCCAACACCATGTAGTAGTAATGGTTGTGTTAGAGGCTGAGAATGTGTCAGTGGGATGATGGCACAAGTTCTGCCCAATGCTAGTCATGAGAGATTCTGTGCACCACAGCCTAGGTGTTATTAGAACTGTAACAGGGACACTTAGAGGTCATTGGATTGAATCTCCTCATTTTATTGAAGAGGATACTGGCAGGCTGACTCACCCAAAGATGCACAAAGAATCTCCTGTTTCTTAGTCTAATGATTTTCTTACAATAAGAAATGGTTTACCTTAACTCTTGCATGTATTCCTTAAACATACCACATAAGTTATTTGCACTGTATGTTAATCTATATAAGGAAAATCAGTATGCAAGGAAAATAATTGCAACCACTGTGGCCATATACTGTATTGGCCAAAAAGTTTGTTTGGGTTGTTCTGTAAGAGGTTACAAAAACCCGAACAAACTTTTTGGCCAACCCAATAATAGCACTTTCCTGAGGCTGCCATGTTGGTCATAACCAAAAGAATAGTAGTTTTATGAACGAGACCAATTGTTGTGGCTCCTTATGTGCCAGTACTCTTGTACCAAA
The DNA here is from genome assembly GCF_028023285.1 of Balaenoptera ricei. Taxonomy (NCBI): domain Eukaryota; kingdom Metazoa; phylum Chordata; class Mammalia; order Artiodactyla; family Balaenopteridae; genus Balaenoptera; species Balaenoptera ricei. The sequence continues at coordinate 130,285,343 of NC_082660.1, read as the reverse complement.
TGCATTCTTTTCTGTTTATGTCACACCACCCAAGAGGTTTTGAATTATAACTCCAGCAAAAGAGAAACGCCAAGGTCTCTTGCCAGTCACTTCTAGTCTGGGTCATATCAAAGGTCACATAATACTGCCTACATGTTCAGCACACTCCCACTGGGAAGGAATGATAAGCACTGTCTGAAGGACATTTTGTTTCTTGAGCACATTCCTTCTACGCTGACAGCTGTGCTGGTCTGGTGGGCTCCAGGGCTGAAGGCAAGGACCCACGATGATTTCTTCTTGACAAAGAAGCTGCTACTACTTTTCCTGTGTGCGCCCTTTCCATTCCCAAATGGTCTCCCTCTTGGGCCTCCCACGATTGCCCCCATCTCCTTCCCTCTCCCCCCCCGTGTACCCCCATTAGCCTTGAAAGGTGTCTGTTGTATTACACAAGCCCACAGTGATACAGCAACCTGGGTCTAGTTCCCAGACAGCTGCTTTGATTCAGGAAATACTTGTCAGAACACAGACTTGGCTTACAGCTGTATGGGATGAATGAATTACAGGAATAAGCCTTCTGTTCATTTGCCAAGGTCACAGTCCATAGGCTCAGAATACTTTCAAGCGTGTGTTTACTCTTTGGAGATGTATGTTAGTTATATGTTGTCATTCATGGAGGCTTCCTTCGTTCCTCCAACACCTCGTTTGTCAAACTTTGGTTGGAGATGAGCTATTTCACATATGTCAGTTATTCAGGTAGCTGGATGCTACCCTTTAATTACCAAAGCTTGGTTTATTTTAGCCCGTCTTATGGATAGATTGCTTAAATCAATTGTATGTTCCTCTGCCTTTTACATTGAACAGAATAAACCATATTGGTCTTTTCTTTAAAGCGTAAGGGTGAATATGAGCATCAATGATTTCCTTGTGTCCTGACACAGTGCTGTCCTCAGGAACTATTAAGGCGTATGGGACAACTCACACCTATCGTCAATGGCCCCAGCGTGTCATGCTATATGAATTGTGGTAACTGCTTTGGGAAGTTCTTTCTCTATCTTGTTTTCGTTACTCAGAGCTACCAGTTGCAATCATCTCTTCCTTCCTTCATCTTCTCTTTGCCTGCATAATCCCCCTGCACTCCCCATCTCCCCAATACCACAAGGCCCATTTCTTAGTTTCCTACAGTTGGTATTCTGTGCACTGGGAAACTACAACCAAGCATGTTAGAGTTGAGCACAGATAGGAGGGAAGCGTGGGAACAGAGCATCTGAATGTTGACACATCTCGTTTGAACCCTCACGGATTCTTTTTTGTTTCCCTCCCAATTCTAGGCTATGTTCTAGATCAGTGTTGTTCACACTGTTTATTATTGCAGGGTCCTAGGAAGAGATGCCAGAGGTGGCCGAGAGGTGTGTGTAGGTGTAGTGTTAGTTATCCTGTCCTAGAACATGCTTTATAACCTAGTGTCATCATGGATTGGGAAGGCATTTGACATTTTCTACGTATTTGGAAACCATCTAGTTCAAAGAGTTTAACTCACTATTAGGGATAAATAGCACAACATTTTAAAATCACAGGTAGCATTTTACATAAATTGTACATTTCTTTTTCCTATCTGAGTTGAACTATAGAGCGTGCTTTAAAACAGTGAAGTCCAATAGAAATATAATGTGAATTATATATGGAATTAAAAGTGTTCTAGTAGCTACATTAAAAAAGTAAAAATAAATAGGCGAAATAATTTTAATCTTTTATTTAACCCAGTATATCCAAAATATTTTCATTTTAATATATTATCAATATAAAAATTATATTGCCTTGGCTTTTAAGTTTAAACTGCTTAAAATGATGTAAAATTAAAATTACAATTTTCCATTCACACTAGCTACATTTCAAGTGCTCTGCCACTTGTGTCTAGTGACTATTATATTAAATAGTATGATTTTAGAACATTTTTGATACATTGAAAATGTTCAGCACAGATTGGCTGGACCTTTCATGAGAAGAGCTTAAAGCAAAAGCTCATTAATTTGAGCTCCACTAGTTTGGAATTTATAATTTTATCAGAGTTCAACTGAAGTTTACAATCTGATCTCTCTGTGGAGAAAGGTTTTACTTGGCACATTCACCGTATAAATCAGATCACAGGAGGCATGTTTAATCCACTTAAGAGTATTAAGTGTTTTATGGGACTTTAGCACAACATTTATGAATGCAAAAATATTCTGCTATGCACAGTAGAGTGTCCTATATTCATTAAAGGGCATCTAACAGGGTGTCCTCTCCTTTTGGACATTTGGTTAGCAGTTAGTTATTATTACACTACTTTTGAAAGGTTTATGTAAGTCACATTTCCTCTAGAATTGTCTAAAAATCTGTTAGTATATCAGATAATCATTATCTAAATTAAATAAACTTCACAGATATAGTCTATGTCAAACTTAAATATAAAAATAACATGGAGCTTTGCTTCAAGGTGATAATATCTTTCTCACAAGGTGGTGAACTTAAAATGAGATAATGCACTTCATAAACTGCAAAATGTTTCATGCATGTCATTCATTCATTCATTATTTCTTACTGGCTTTTATAAGCCAAGCTTTGTGCTAGATGGTAGGGATATAGTTGTGAACCAGATGGGCAGACGTGATCCCAGCCCTCATGGAACTTACAAGCTGGTGGGGAGAGACAGGCAAATAAACAGGGGGCAGTAAGGGATATGATAGGGGAAGCACCAGTTGCTAAGAAAACATATAGGAGAGTCATGTAACCTAGACTAGTTGAAGGGGTTGGTCAGGGAAGCCTTCCTGGAAGAAGTGGCGTCTAGGCTGAAACCTGCAAGTTGATTTGGAGTTAGCCAGGTGAAGGAATGGACCGAGTGGGAAGAGTGCACCTGCAATCAAAATGTGCAAGATCCAAGAGGTGAAAGGGAGAGCATGAGGCAGTCCTGGTACTGAAAGTAGTTCTGTGCGACTGCAGTGGGGAGTCCAAATGAAAGAGGGAGCCATGGTGAAGGTAGGGAGACCAGTAGGAACCAGATCACAAAGGACCTAAGGAAGTTGGACTTTATTTTGTCCCAAGGACAAGGAGTGACCATCGAAAGGTATTATGCAGGGGATAATCTGATCTGGTAATGTTATGGAATGACAACATTATTCATATGTTACGTTCCATATGTTCCATATCAAAGTGATCATATGGAATGATCACTTTGGCTGCTGCGCGGAGAAGGGGCTGTGGGGAGGTGAGAATGGAAGCCATGAGATCAGTGAGGCCTTGGCTGGAGACACTGGGAGCCTGAACCAAGGGAGTGGGGGAGGGGGCCACAATTTGATAGATATTTAGGAGTCAAAACAATAAGCCTTAGTGATTGATGGGATGTGGGAGGTGAGGGGTAAGGAAGAGTGTTGTGGGCTCCTGGGTAAATGGTGGTACCTGCCATTCACTAAAATACAAAAAGCTGCAGGTGGAGCAGGTTGTGTGCATGTATGGCGGGGTGCATGGGATGACAGGTCAGTTGTGGCCATGCTGAAGCTGAGGTCCCGTGGGCAGTCTCTAAGTAAGGATGTCCTGTAGTCACTTAGATTTGTGTCTAACCAGAGTCTGCTGAGATACACTGGCCTCTGAAATTTAAATGGAAATGATTCAACACCCCCGTCTCCATCCCACATGCAGTGGGAGCTCTACATCCTTCCCGAAGTCTCTACAGATTCTTGAGGGGGTGATTAATGTTTTTCCTCTTTGCCTCTAGACCTCAACTCTGGTCTCTGCTGAACTAGTTCAGTCGATGGATCATCTCCCTGTGCTGGTTCTGTGCCACACTTTCCCAGCTGTTGAACTAAGCTACTTCCCTTAATTTTCACAAAACCCAAACCAAAAACCCAGTCACACAAGGCCATTGTGTATGCAGCAGGTTGGACTCACGATTCGTGGAGATGACAGGGCTTTGGGTGGCAGCAGTGCAGTGCAATTTAAAAATGAATAACCACCATCCTTGTTCTTAAGAAGCCCTTGGCCAGCCTGCCAACCTGGCCTGCAACCTCCTCCTGAATTGCTTTGCTCTGTCTACTTTCCCTCTCTCAGTGCATCCTAGCAACAGAAACAAACTAACCAAAACAAAACAAAACCAAGGCTCCCATTATATTATGCAAAATTTCTTTATAGTTCCTTTCTTCAAGAGGTTCTTTGCATATTCAGAGATTCATAATGTGCTCTGCTAACAGTGGTGTATATCTTCTGGGTTCTCCCCAGCCCTCCACGTCATTGTGTGGAGAAGGAGGGTATGACTTAATGTTTCACCACTGATATGAATGGCATGAATGATACCCCCTAGAAGGAAAATGGCCACAATTAGTTTTGATTTTAAGTATCCATTTGTTTCCCTTCATTATATGAGTCTGGCTCTTGAGAGTAGGCTGAAGGTAGAGGTTTGACAGTCAACAATAGACAGCTTTTGCTTGAAGCAGTTAGGAGTGCATGTGATCACCCAAAGACAACGTGTAAAGTGAGAAGAGAAGGTGGTCTAGGATGGAAACCTGGCATTCAGCTTAACGGGATTTTAGGTCCCAACCAGGGATCGAACCCGCGCCCCCTGCTGGAAGTGTGGAGTCTTCACCACTGGACGGCCAAGGAAGTCCCTAAGCCTTCAATCTTAAGGGAGCTACAGAAGAAAAGAGGCCCTGAAAGGGGACTGAGGAGGGTAAAGAGGCAGGGGAAAAGGCAGCAGAGTGTGTTGTCATGAAAACCAAGTTAAGAGGGTACTATTTCCTGTTAGAAAGGAGGCGAAATCTGGGTTGTGTGTCTTTATAACCCAGTGTCTGTCAGAGTGCCTGCAGTATACTCAATGAATACTTGTTGAACTGGAATGGGCTGCCTTGCTAAGCTGACTTCTACTCTCTTGTGGTCAGCACAGCAGCTGTTACAATTCTTTTCCATGTATTTCAAGTCTCCAATGTACTCCTCCCTTCCCCACCCTCATCACATGCCTTAGCTAGAGGTCCTCTGACAAGTGTTCCCTCAAGTTCTTTCTTCTCATATGTCTCTACAAGCACCCTCTCTACCTCAGCGTGTCTTTGTCCCTCTCTGCTTTCCCATGTGTGTCTTGGAGATAAAGATGGCCCTTCTCTTTTGGCAAGGCTCACTACACTGTCTACAGGCTCTTTCCCTTCAAGGGAGCTCTGATCTGTGATTATGAGATGTTCTAATGGTCAACTAGCCTAGATTAAGAAAAATTATGAATCTAATTATCATTAAATAACATTTGATAAACTGTAACTTTCGAAACAGTGCCTCCAAGATAGTGGTACTGGTGAGGGAAGACAAAAATGAAAAAGGCTCAGGGTGATGAAAAAAATGGGAACTTTTGGTCCATTTACCCTCTTTACTTCCTTTCAACTTGAAACTTCTGGAGAGAGGACTATACTTGCAGTTCCAATTCTTCATAATTCACTTGTATTTAACTCCTTGTAATCTGACTTCCTCTGTTGTCAGAACGGCTCTCCTAAGGATTCGGCTTGCCAAGTCAGTGGGTTTTTCCTCAGATCTGATCCACCTCATCCAATTGGCAGTCTTTGATACTGTTAGCCACTGCTTTCCTTCCTTTGATTCACTGATATTCCATTCGGTAGCTTCTCATCTCTTTTCTCCTATTTCTTATGGAACCTTATCATTCTCTAATGTCCTTTCTAACTATAGACTGCCTTTTTAAAAAAAAATAAATTTATTTATTTATTTATGGCTGCGTTGGATCTTTGTTGCTGCTCGTGGCCTTTCTCTAGCTGCGGCGAGCGCGGGCTACTCTTCGTTGTGGTGTGCGGGCTTCTCATTGCAGTGGCTTCTCTTGTTGCGGAGCATGGGCTCTAGGCGCAAGGGCTTCAGTAGTTGAGGCTCACGGGCTCAGTAGTTGTGGCTCGCGGGCTCAATAGTTGTGGCTCACGGGCTTAGTTGCTCCACGGCATGTGGGATCTTCCTGGACCAGGGCTCGAACCCATGTCCCCTGCATCAGCAGGCAGATTCTTAACCACTGTGCCACTAGGGAAGTCCATGGGTCATAATATTTTTAATTGAGAAAAGTCAGTGTCCATAAGTCCTGAGGTATCTGGTAAATTCAGAGTAAATTCTGCTAAATGGAAGATAATCTCAATACTTATTTTTTCATATTTAATTTTGTAAATATCTTAATCCAAAATTTTCACAGGTACTGACTTTTTGTCTCCAATCAGAGATGCTCTCTTCAACAAATATTTTATAAGACAAAACATGTCAAGTAGATTGTCTGAATTTGTGATTTTAAAAAATTCTTTGCTAATTTTAAATGGTGCAAAATCATAGGCCTTCTCGATTTCATTCCATTATGGTACAGAATGTATATTTATCCAATTATAAAAGGAACTCCTTGAAAGTCTCTTTTTACAAGTAGGAATAATCCAAAGCACAATTATAGAATTTAAAAATCAAAATTTGCTCACCATGTGCTCTGTCATTGTTTGATTTGTTTTAGTCCGTTACTTGCTTTTGTAGAAATATATTTTAGTGTCTTTTGCAAACTTCATTTTCAATTAATAGAAATTGCTCAGAGCTTCAATAGGTAAAGTTTTTATCAGCCTACTTATTAAAGACCCAATTAAGATTATTAAGTGATTTGGAATAAAATGCAACCAAAATTTAGATAACTAATTTACAAGTTCAATTTTATAGAATACTTAGGTTGATTTAAAATGTAGTTCTTCAAAGGCTCAAAAATGTCTAAAATCTAATAGATGATGGTCATCAAAGTGAGAAAGCACATACCAATATACTAGGGTAAGTTTTGGGATTCAAATTAGCTTCCTTTTTTAAAAAATTTTATTGGAGGATAGATGAATTACAATGTTGTATTGGCTTCAGGTGTACAGCAAAGTGATTCAGTTATACATATACATATATTCATTCTTTTTCAGATTCTTTTCCCATATAGGTTCAAATTAGCTTCTTGATGAAAATGTTGTAGTTGCCTTATGTACCTGTGTATATGTAAAAATATCTGTACATTCTGACAACTACATCTTCTATTTCAACTGGGAGACATCTGACTTCTTTGAGTATAGGTAGGAATTATGTGTGCAACAGAAAGTACATTGCTGCCCCATAGGTTTTTTCTTAAATTAGTAAAAACAATGTTTTTACAGTTACACTATGCCTCACCTATGTTTTGTATTTGTATTGCCACTGAAAAACAAGTATTTTTTCTTCATTGTTGAAACTTTTAATTAAATTTCCAATCAAATTCACATCAAAGTCAGATGTTTCACCAGAATTAACTTCCATAGCTTTATTCTGATTCCATGAATTGGAAGAAAGAAATCAGATAATTATTATATATTCTATTTGAAGCATCTGATGGCCCAGATGCAACTAACATCTTATAACTCTTTGGGAAATTCTCCTGATAATGGAACTAATATATTAACAGTTGTAGTTTTACTTCTCCTCTAAGTATTAGGAAATTTGGAATGGAAAATGAGTTAAATTAATTAAGAGTAGTCATTTGATCTAAATGAAAATCACATTTCACAGAGTGATATGTAAGTCTGCCTTCTGCAGCTGCATGTTTTCTTTGGACAGATTCTTCTTAAAATAACCACTAACTTTTGAAGGAGATACTGATGCTTCTTCAGCATATTTGTATCTTCTGGTTGTCATGTGGGCACAGTGATATCACTTTGGCTCCCATGGTGGAGAGTAAATGCTGGCAGGCATTTTGTGTGGGTTTCCCATTCATTGTCAATTTTCTTCAGAAATGGAAATTTGGTACTTAATTTTTCATTAAATATTCACTTAAATATTTTGGGTTTATTATTGCCCCAAAGGGTCCTTGTAAAATAAAAAAGCAATGCCTAACAATAAAATAAATAGTTGTACATTTATACTGTACAGTAAATAACAGAGCCACTGTAGCAAGAACAATCAGACTACTCTCCATACACTGTGACAGGCTGCTGTCTCTGTCCCCTGTCTATGTACACCTAACATATCCCACTTTGAGCAACTTGCAGGTCAAGGCCTGGGCCACAGCACAGTTGGCTGGTACATCAAGTGTTAGAATATGTGGGGGAAGAAGATTGAAAAGACAAAGTAGGATGCAAGTTTAAAGGAGTGACAGATTATCTGTGAATGTGTGGAGGTTTTCCCTGTGAACCAGGGAAACTTTAGAAAGGGATGGGAATGATGCTAGTTGATAACAAATAATCCAGCCCACCTAAAAGATAGGCTTCTTGACCCCTAATTACAGATGGGGAAACTGAGTAAATTTCAAAGGTCACGCACCTAGGAAGTAATAAATCTAAGACCAGGCTATTCTACCTGAAGCCAGAAGGAGGTAGCTATTGCTAGCTCCTCATAGCAGAGAGCACTTCATTTCAGCAGTGATTGTGCTTCCGTATGCCCTTGAAAGGAAAGTGTTTGTCATGGATCAGCAGAGATGATCATCTTCTTATTTCGTTATCTTTTAGATTTAACAGTGTGTTAAAGTACGCACTCTGTGCCCTACACATGTCTCTCACACTCTTCTACAGGAAACCATGGCAGAAGTTGGATCCACAAAGTACAGGGTACCAGACACACCCCAGCTTATTTCAATGAAACCATTAATATTGATTCATTAAAAAAATCACCAGAACAAGTGCCAAACTAAATGGGATTCTGGGACAAGAGGTATGTACCAGGACTGTCCTGGGCATCTGGAACCCTATGTTTGGCTCACTTTAGGAAAATCCACACATTCACAGATAATCTGTCACTCCTTTAAACTTGTATCCTACTTTGCCTTTTCAATCTTCTTTCCCTACATATTCTAAAATCCTTGAGAGCATGAACTAAAATTTGTTTCTGTTTGGGGTCCCCTTAGCCTCTCACATCCAGTTCTTTCTTAGTAAACACGATTCATTGACTAGTCTTCTCTCTGGAAAAGGCAGCTTGACAAAGTAGGAATAGCCTGGTCTTAGCTTTATTACTTCCTAGGTGTGTGACCTTTGAAATTTACTCAGTTTCCCCATCTGTAATTAGGGGTCAAGAAGCCTATCTTTTAGGTGGGCTGGATTATTTGTTATCAACTAGCATCATTCCCATCCCTTTCTAAAGTTTCCCTGGTTCACAGGGTTTAAACTTGGAGCAGTATTTCATAGAATCCCTTTCCAGCATGAGTCTGGATTATGAACATTCAGTGGGAGGGACTTGTGTGAGTTTTAAAAGCGAAAGAGAAGGAGAAGCTGGATCATCAACTGCTTCCCTTGGCTTTTGGGGTCCTCCTGAGACTCCCCCACTAAAGTGCTGTAGCAGCTGAGATCATCAAGGCAACCTCCTTAAGATCTCTGTACTTTTGGATTTCTGGAAAGTGGCCTTCCTCACTTCTCATTCCCCTAACCCAAAGGTTGCAAAGCTTCTAATTCCCTCTATTCAACCTTTCCATTTAAAACGCAGACTAGCTCTGTTTTCCTGATAAGCTCCGATACCTGGAGTGGCTGTAAGGAAGAAATTACATACTATATGTAAAGCATTCACCGTGGAACCCCACAGGCACCAAATAGATGCTCAATCAACAGTAGCTGTCCTGGGACTACCCTGGCGGTCCAGTGGTTAAGACTCGGCGCTTCCACTGCAGGGAGTGAGGGTTCGATCCCTGGTCAGGGAACTAAGATCCTGCATGCTGTGCAGTGTGGCAAAAAAAAAAAAAAAAAAAAGCTGTCCTTATTGTTATTATCATCAGTAGAATGCCTTAATTTATTCCGTTGCTCATCCTATCCCAGGACAAAATCTTGTGCTCTATCTTTGTATCTTTGAATCCATTCTCTGCTCAGAAGCCTCTGAAATGTGGCCATTGGTGGGAAGACTGTCTGCTGTCCATGGCTCCAACCTGCTCCCTCCCTGACCATTGTTGGCCCATGGTTCTCTTTCTTGATTGCTGAACCAGGCATAGTAGGTCCAGGTATAGAAGCTTCATAAGGATGAGGTCTGGACTTGAATTTAGAGGAGGAAAGCAGCGGGATAAGGAGAGGAAAGCCTAGGGTCTTCTGCTCAGTGAGCAACTGATGTAGATGGACAGCCAGCTAGGGGAGGGATGACTGTTCCTCATCCAGGTGCTAAAATCCACCTAATTCTCAAATACTGTCCAGGCTGATTTGTGGTGACACTGCCCCTCCTTGTTGCCATTTACACAATTTATGATTTTTTTTAAATATTCTGATCCACCTGCACCAATATAGATGTTGATAGGATAAAGAGAGAGAAGAATAGTATTTGATCTAAACTCTGACCTTACCCCTCCTCCCTTCTCCATCCCCGAAGCACCACTGGCAACTATAACTTTACTCTCCACCATTTGAGTATATTAAGGGAACTGTGGGGATTAAGAGAGTTGGCCACTTTGGGCCTGCTTTTTTGTTTGTCAAATGATGCAAGACAAATTTCTCTTGCAAGAAACCCCAGGTATGTGCAGTATCTGGAGTGTGGTAGCATAGTATAGTGGAAATAGCATTGATGTGGGAAATAGGAGATCTGACTTCTCAACCTAGCTGTGATACCTCGGGCAATTCATCTCTCTTTTCTGGAACAGATTTCTTCATGTGTAAAATAGGGAGTTATACAGATCTGTAACCCCTTAGCCAAAACTCTTGAGTCCAGATATGAGTGAGAATTCAAAATTTTTCAGAATGCTAGAAAAGTCATGTATCTTCTGTAATACTTTCATTGGGGTTAGGGACAACATCCTATAATCGAATACATTAATATTTCTGCAGCAAAATGTATGAACATTCACAATGAGTGGGATAGATACTATAAATAGCCTAATGTCAGATTGAAATTGAAACCGTGCAACCCAGATTGGGACTTGAACCCACGTTCTTTTAACTGAGATCACACACCTGGTCTCAGGACTTAATGAAGCTCAGGTTCTTGATGTCTCATTGCAGAAAGAATTCAGTGAGAGGCAAAGTGATAGCTAAGAAGTGGATTTATTTAGAGAGAAACGCACTCCACAGACAGAGTGTGGGCCATCTCAGAAGGCAAGAGGCCCTGACATATGGGACGGTTAGTTTTTATGGGCTGGGTAATTTCATAGGCTAATGAGCAGGAGGATTATTCCAACTATTTCAGGGAAGGGGTGGAGACTTCCAGGAATTGGGCCACCGCCCACTTTTTGACCTTTTATGGTTGGCCTCAGAACTATCACGGGCACTGGTGGGTGTGTCATTTAGCATGCCAATGTATTACAGTGAGCCTATAATGAGGCTCAAGGTCCAATGGAAGTCAAATCTTCCGCCATCTTGAACCTAGTTGATTCTAACCAGTTTTTGTCATGCCCTATGGCTATGTCCTTCTTTTAAAGGTTGTGCCCTGCCCCCTTCCCTCCTGTTTCAAGATCAGGTCAGATTTTTGCCTTTTGGAGGAAGGAACATTTTTGCTGACAAAATGAATGACAAGATGGATCCGGCCATGTAAAGATCAGGGGGAAGAGCACTCCAGACAGGGGTAAAGTTAGGGCAAAAGTGGTGACGTGGGAATGAGCTTGGCACTTGTGGAACAAAGTGAAGGCCAACATGGCTGAAAGTGATCAGACAAGGAAGACAGCGGTATCAGAGAGCTGGGGAGGGAGGTAGGGCTCCATCACAGAGGGCTCTGCTGGCCTAGGTAAGGAGATAGGACTGTATTCTAAGTGTAGTAGAAAGATTTTTGAGGACTTCGAGCAGGGGGGTAACATAATCTAAATTAACTTTGAGCCAAGTTGCCACTGACTGGCATGTGACAAATGGAGATGAGCAAGGGAGATGGTGGAGGAGATGCCAGGGAGGTTGGAGGGAAACCAGGAGCTCCAGTTGAAGAAGTCACAAAAACAGGGTCAAAAAGAAGCATGTGGCTAACTATGTTGACAGTTGATGAGGGGGTGATGCCGAAATCTCAGCCTCTCTGTATACCAGTGCTGAATCGAATGTTGGGGGCAGAGTTTTGGGTGAAGTAGAAAAGAATAGCTTTATTGCTTTGCCAGGCAAAGGGGGCCACAGAGGGCTCCTGCCTCGAAAAACTATGTGTCCCAACCCGGGGGGGATTTGATGAAGAGTCTTATAGCAATGGTTCCAGGGTGGGGTCGCTGATAAGGATCACGGGTGTGCCCAGGGCCTGCGCTCCCTTCATCTCTTCTCTGGTGGTCAGTCTCCTAATCTTGATGAGCTTCTCTGGTCCCTTTAATCTTGCCTCAGGTGGTTTCCTGGCTGCTCCTCCCTTGATTAGCAGCTGTTCAAGTCTGCCCTTTGGAACTCAGGGAAGGTCATGGAGGCTGGAGTCTTGCCTACAAGAAATGGGGGACAAAAAAGGCCTCCATGCCTGAGAGCCGCACAGGGCCTCACTTGGTTTCAAAACTGGCATTGGACTTTGCAATATGGAAGAAATCATTGCCCCAGAAATGGTCTCCGTGGAGAGGTGGGGGCAGAAGGCCGATTGGAGTGGGTGGAGGAGAAAAGGCTCTGCTGTTAAGGGGAGCAGAGAAACGGGGCTGTGGTTGAAGAGAGATGTGGCCTGAGGGACAGAGGGTACCACAATCTGAATGTTAGGCTAGGGTTAGGGGTGGGACGAACATTAGGGACTTAGTCAGAGTGAGGATAGGGTGGGGGAAGTCACACAGATGGAAGCCAGTATCACAAAATGTGAGCAGCCATAGCTGACGGACTCCAGCCCCAGCTGATGCTGCCAGGATTGCCAGTAATAATTGCTGTCAGCTCAGGAAGTCTGCTTTAGGCTTTCTCTTGCAAATGTACTGGGAATAATGATAATTAAAAGCATTTGGGAAAATGTCAGTGCCTGAATACAAACGCTTCTAAGCTCATCATTCCCACGAGATTACCTCTTCCTTGGCCAGTTTTTATCTGAGGTAACTTATCTGTTACTTAAGAATTCCCAAGCTTATCTTAAACCTGGCTGTTTTTCTGCTTTGCTCATGGTTTAAAAGCTCATTCTTATGAAACTGGAATAATCTGGCATTTCTCAAAGTGAAAGGCAGCTCACTAGAAGCCTCCGCAATTCTTTCTCTGGGAAAAAGGAAGTATGGAAGGCAATCTGGTCTGCTTGGGTACAGTTAAAACAGGGCGGTTCCATTTCTTACCCAACTGTCTTGTCTAGCAGGGCATTCTGTAAACATTTGCCAAGTGTGTGCCCTCTGCAGGACTCCAGAGAGCATACCAGTGAAGCAGACAGTATGGTATCTCCTTTCCAGGATTTTTTAGTTTACTTGGACAGAAGACTAATCATAATTATTATTGTGCCAGATATTCTGCCGAGTACTTCACCCTCGCGACCTCACTGGATCCTTACCTGTGAGGTACATTATCCAGGCATCCCATTTCACAGATAAGGAAACTGAGGCTCAGAGAGCTAAAATAATTTGCCCAAAGACACACAGTTAGGTAGTGGCAGGGCTGGGATTTGAAACTCCAAAGGAACTTTCTGCAGTGATGGAAATGTTGTCTCTGCACTGTCTCGTATGGTAGGCATTAGGCACATGTGACTCTTGAACAGTAGAAATGTTGCTGGTGCAACTGAGGAACTGTGTTTTAATTTTAATTCAATGTATTTAAATGTAAATAGCTCCACGAGGCTAGTGGCTACCCTAATGAACAGCACAGCTCTCAGAGTCTGTGTGCTTTCTGCTCGAGCGTGCTTGAGCACGTGTGAATGATGTAATGAGAACGGCCATTCCTTTGTCCCCCCAGCTTTGGGTGCACCAGCATTCTCCAGTCCATCCCAGGAGCGTTGAATGTAAGCCCCGGCCCCCAGCACACATAGCAACTAAGGAAACCAGTGAACACCACCGCCCGAGTACGGAAAAGGGGAGGTGAGATGTGACTTAGGTAGTGACTGGGGTGATGAGCTATAGCCTCACATCCCACAGTAGTCATGAAGTTGAGAGTCATGAAAATGGTGGACGCCTAGGTGGGCTGTAACCCTGTATTCTTTCATCAGAATCCTATTATATCTTCTTAAAAGAACTCCAGGGACTCACATTTTCAACCTGTTTGGGTGGGGGACGAAGGGCAGGGCACATTCTCTATCTTTGCCCATCCCTCCTTTGTTTGCTTAAACATGATTGCCCTTTGAGATATGACCCAGGCGACTTCCTGGTACCCTTCTCACTAAAGCAGAGATGAAAAATCCTTTTACATTCATCCCCCTTCTTAGTTTGTCTTTAGCGAATGGAATGGAAAACATTTTCCCAAGGTCTTTCTAGCTCTGTTTTTCATCCAGATCCTTTAGGATGAAAATTCCCACAGACAAAACAGTGTTCTGGTGTGTAGGTGGTATTTTCCCCAGGCTTCCCAAGTGCTGTGCAGCTGAGCCTGGGTACTAGATAATTTTCTTGCTTCCCTTTGCCACTTAGGGCCAGAAGTTTAATTTAAATGATTCTTAACTTACCTCTCAATCCATCCTGTAATTTAAAAGGCAGTCTTCCCGCCCTCACCTCCTTACTCTGACTCACTAGTTTCACTCCTTTTCCCCACATACGCTCAAGTTCTGCTTGGGAAACTGCACCCAGAGTCTTCCCTCATTGACCCTGATTCATCATATACGGGGGCGATTTCCCCTACTAGTTCTCCTTGGGGCAAGAAGTAATATCTGTGGCTGGCCTTCACCTTTCTTGCTCACTCTTTACTATTGAGCACAGGAAGTGTCCTGAGTCTTCCTACCATGAGATAGATGTGTTCCTTCAGAAGTTGGCCAGCATGCTTCCTATAATTAGCGTCTAAGGTTCTGTGCTTACCAAAAGTGGTTCCCAGAAGTCTCTCCATCCTCACTCTGAAGAAACTGGGTTCGCCTCTTGGTGGGCATCAAGGCAAAAGATACAACCAAGCCAAAGATTGGGAGAAGGAAGGATTTATTACTTGCAGCAACTAAGGAGAACACCGGGGGTCTTTCCCAAAGCAGTGGCTCCTCAAACAGCAAAATTGGGGAAGTCTTAAGTTATGGGTACATCCATATTCCTGAAGGGGCTTGGGCAGTAGGCAGAGTCCAAGCTTTAGTTGACTGAAGTTACCAGGGTCAGAAAAGGTCACCATCATCATCCCTTAGATTCCACTTGATCTGGTGGTTGAGCACCCGAGGGGGTATTTAAATTCTGCAAAACAGCTCAAGACATTGCTTTAGGCTAGTCTTTACAACTGATTAATTAACTTTGCTATTGTTACTTCTCTTGCTTGATAAATTAGTCCTTTTGTTCTCTTAAGTTCGTTATTTCTGAGACCTGTTCAAGGACAAGCATTGTGGCCAGGCTAAGATCACAAAATAGTTTAGGCCCAAAATGACTTCTCTTATGTCAAGAAAGCCATGCCTGGTTCTCTTTCTCTGAGGACTACCCCTACCCTACCTGCTTACAAAATCAATCAGCAGCTACAGATACAAGAAGATACATCAAGCTCCTATCAAGGAGAAATAAGAGGTAAATACTGTGGTATCATTCCTGGTGGTATCATAGTCATGTGTTCAGAATGTCATATTGGTTTCTTCTTGCTCAGTCTGAAATTGTGCCTACTAAATTTATTTTGTAGGTTTTAAAAAAACTGTGCTTTGGAGATTTCGTGGGTGTGGTAAATAGTTATCTTGAATTTCTGTACCCCAGCTGGCTGAAGTAAGCTGGCTGAAATTCACTGAATTTCTCACAGTGAATGACTTTCAGTGTCTTTCCCTTTATCTTAGTGGCTGAGCAACTGTTGGGCTGCACCCCGCAGGCCTACAAGCCCTGTACTTGCCCAGCCTGGAGACCAAAGAGAAAGAGAGAGCCAGGAGTCAGCGACAGAGGCATCAATGGCTTCATGGAGAGAGGGCATCTTACTTACCTGAAGCAAGGCCCTAGAATGACACCCCCCATGTGCAGCAGAGGCAGGCAGGACGTGGCGGCAGTCTTCGCTCCCAGGTGGGGTAGGGAGGGAGGTTACCAGTTACAGGAGGAATTGACTTCAGGTTGGTGCTTATCGGTTGCCAGGGAAACCAGGAGAGGGGTGCACCCCTTACTGCCCCTTTGATAAATCATCATAGTGGAGGTAGTTCTGATATAAAGATTAGAATACTAGCTGGGGCCAGAGGCAGGTACATAGGCATTTACTGATCAGGCCCTCTGATTAAGAGGGAAGGTCAGTCATGTGAGTGGGGTGTAGGTGAAGCAGGGACTGGTGGAGCACAGGATGTACAGAGAGCAAGAGAACAGCCATCTTGGGTGGCCTGACCATACAGCAACCCATCTAGACTTGCAGATTTGGTATCTGTGTGTATAATGGAGGACTTAGTAGAGAAATTAAATGCTAGAACATAAGCCTGTATACAGCGTCCTATAACTAGCTTAACATCTGATCACAGACCTCTCTCCTGCCCTGAAGAAGTTGGAGAGAGGCTGAGGTGGCTGAGAATCCTGCTGCTGTGGGGACTTCTTTCTTTATTGATTTACTGGTCTTGACCTGATAACTTTGAGTTAGGTCTAGTCAGGAAAACCCATCTACTCTAAGTGTTCAAATAGCAGGTATTTAATACAGGGAACTGATAACAGATGCTGGAGCTTCCAAAGAAGCAGGGTGCTAGAGCCAAAGCTGTTCTCTTTTGCTGAAGCCATGCTAGTGGTAACCACACATATTAACGAAGTCTGTTCTCCCCTCCTCCTGCCTTGTAGTCTCCTGCTAGTCCCACCCTTCAGCAAAACCATCAGGGAGCCTGGAGTCTGGAAAATGTCATGTGCAGAGTCCCAACCCCACAATCAGAGCAGAGTATAGAAAGGTTGTCTTGGAGACGAGAGAAAATCAGGAAATAACCAGTATAGTCATGAAATGGCTTGCCAAGTCTGGGTTAATTTTTCATAATTATTCTTTAGAATCCATTGAGTCCAGGAAGGCTTTAGTTCTCTATAGCTGGGCAGATAAGACCAGTAACATTTTGAGGTCTGTACTTGCCATATGCTGGGACTCTGTGTGCCCAACGCATTTTGCTGAGGTCTTTGGAACTAACATTTATCAAGGGACGGCTTCAGACATGCCTTCCCCAGGTAGTCTAGTATCTTAAAGGTATATTCCGTCAAGGTCCACTAAAAGGCCATGTCACTTAAATAACCTAATACTTCAAGGTACTTTTTGTCCCCGTTCACTCTTTTAAACACTTAAAAGTAGCAGAAGCCACTGAAATAACTTGAGGCATCATTTTAACTGAAAAACCTCTCAGAACATACGAAGGCAGCTTTTTCTTTGTCATCTGTTGCTGTAAACATTTGAGAGGAAGCAGTGTAAGACATTGAACTCAGGGTGCAGTGTATATTTTGGCATGCCTATTCAGAGTACGATATTCTATATATATCTGTACTTTGTATGATATGGGCTATATATGGGCCACAGGATTCTTTAATGTGTTCTCAAAGAATGGAAAGGGGGATTGAAAAGGAAAACCTAAGCTAGGAATAACATTTTCTCTTTCCATGAATTGGGCCTGAGTTGGGCTTACAGTGAAAAGCTTAAAATACATCTGCAAGATCCTTAACCCTTTAGAGAAAAGTCTAGAAAACTAGACAATAGAACTTAATCACCCCCAAGAAAGCCTAGACCTATGAAAAATAATAGAATTAGTGATTTGTTCTTTCAAATGTGAGAGTTTTCTGGCACCTTTTCCACTAGGAAAGGTAGAGATAAGAATCAGAGCATTCTACTGCACTAGCTGCCATTTATGGAGAGAACTATGCACCAGGCACTGTGTGAGGTTCTAAATAAACACTGTATATAATCAACAACTGTGCAAGAGAAATGTATTGCTCTACTGTAAAGATGGGGAAAGTATCTTTTAGGACCTTCCTCAGACACAGAAGAGCACTCAGTGAATAAACCCAGCAATTCAGAATTCTAGACCCTCGCTACCCAAGGGGTGGTCCCTGGACCAGCAGCACTGGCATCACCTGAGAGCGTATCAGAAAGACACAACCTCTGGTCCCACCCCAGACTCACTGAATCAGAATCTGCATTTCGGCAGGATCGCCAGGTCATTCACAGGCACATGAAAGGTTGAGAAGCGTGGCACTGGAGCCGGGGTCAACAGCCTTTTTCTGTAAGAGGCCAGACAGTAAATATTTGAGGCTTTGCAGGCTATTACGTCTCTGTCGCCACTATTCAGCTCTGTCATTGCAGCACAAAGGCAGTCACAGACAATACAGAAATGAATGGGTGCGGCTGTGTCAATAAAAACTTATTACAAAAACAGGCAGTGTTGGTCCATATATTGCTTGTAGCTGTAGTTTGCCGAGCTCTATCCTAGATGGTCTGTAGTTTAGTTTTTCCTACCATACTAGATTGTAAGCTCCTAGAGGGCCATGAGTATTGCTTTCTCCAGAAGGGTCTTTGACACATAGCAGTTCTCTATGCATTCTTGCTGGTAGGTTGCTTTGCTGTGTGGATAAGATGCCTTATTCATGAAAAAATTCAAATGAGAGGAAAAATATGTGTGCTGGAGTCAAGGCTGTTGCTCTAACGCAGGAGGTCTCACAGTGTTTGGCTTCAGTCCAGTGCCATCTGTCAATCTTGCAAGCACAGGAGCGTGCTTGGTTAGCCCACTGAGAGCAGATTCAGTTCTCAGCGTTGGAGTCATAGTGGTCAAGTTCATAAGACTGCTGTATAAAGGCAGAACGAGCAGTTATTAATGTACACTGAGAAATAGTTTTCACAGGGGTGATAATATGCACTGGCATGGCCAACATTTTCTTTTCCTTTAGGTCAGCACTTCTTAATCTGGGGTCTTGGGGTTCACATGACCCTGGGACACCTGAAAATTGTATGCAAAATATGTCTATTGCATTTTTCTTGGAGGAAGGTCTATAGTTGTAATAGATTCCTAAAGAGGCCCGTGAATGATGCAGAGAAGGCTAAGAATCACTGTAGGTACACTGACATGAACATCCAAATTGTAATTTAAATCCCAATTTTCTACTTTAAAATAAGAATTGTGGACTTCCCTCGTGGTGCAGTGGTTAAGACTCTGCCTGCCAGTGCAGAGGACACAGGTTCGAGCCCTGGTCCGGGAAGATCTGACATGCAGCGGAGCAGCTAAGCCCGTGCACCACAACTACTGAGTCTGCGCTCTAGAGCCAGCGAGCCACAACTACTGAGCCCACGTGCTCTAGGGCCCATGTGCTGCAACTACTGAGCCCATGCGCCACGACTACTGAAGCCCACGTGCCTAGAGCCCGTGCTCCGCAACAAGAGAAGCCACCGCAATGAGAAGCCCGCGCACCGCAACGAAGAGTAGCCCCCGCTCGCCGCAACTAGAGAAAACCCACACGCAGCAACGAAGACCCAATGCAGCCAAAAATAAATAAATTATACTAAAAAAAAGGACAAAGAAAGTAAAAAAATGAAATAAGAACTGTTAATGTTACGGCAAGATAATATTTTTGGAAAATTAAGATCTGCTTATTTTCAACAACCCCTGCTACAGCTGGTCTGATACAGGTTGGTCTGCTACAGCTGCGCCATTCTTTGCCTGCGGGGAAAGGTGACAAATTAGATTGGAGAAGTCAGTTCTTGGCTGTTGAGTTTCCAAAGCCTAGCTCTGGGAGTGGTGGTGGGTGGGAACTAAGAACCCGAGCAGTAACAGTGAACGCTAGATTTGCCTGTGATGAGAGCATAAATTCTCTGCTCCAGCTAAGGATTCTTTAGACTGAGGGAAAGGAAGTCAATGGGAAATCAAAGACAGCTTGGATTTTGGTGGGGTCTTGGAGTAAGTGGCCTCCTGCCTGCCTCTTTAGGTTGAGTTCCAGAGGTGGAGGAGCGCAATCATAAATTTAAACAGTTTGGGGGAATTTGAGAACAGAGGAGACGTGTGCTTTCTGTTCCCTTTTCCCAGATCGAGTCCAGTGAAGCAGAGGGACCTCCAGGTAGAAATATCTGAATGGTGAGGTTAGTGGGTGGGCTTGAGAAAGCCTCAGAATATCCTGAGTAGTGCAGGAGCAGCAGGATATTTCTTGAGTACTTGAGAGCTACACAGACATGGCATCGAGAAATGGTAAACCTGAAGAAGCCTTGTGGTCAGGACTTGGCAGGAGGATGTGGCAGTGATCTTTGTGGACAGATGGCCAAAGACCAGATGAAAATGAAGACAGCTCAGTGACTGTGAGGCAAAACGAGACCAAGGACAGACTCTGAACTGATCACGCCAATGTCTTCTCACCAGTTTAGCAACTCAGGCGAAAGGGAGAAGGGCAAAATTAAATTTCCCCCACCTGGAACTCAAAATAGCAATTAATTATAGATATGGAAAAAATAAAGGCAATTATTTTTACCAAACTCCTGAGTTTGTGGATAGGAATACATACCTGCCACTTTGATAGGACCTAGAGTCCCCTAAGTCTGAGAATACGAACCACATATTCTCTTCCAGTAAGTCAGTGATTCGCACCCTAGTTGCATATTACAGTCACCTGAGGAGCTTTTAAAATACTTATGCCCAGGCCATTTTGCAGATCAATTAAATTAGAGTCTCTGAGGTAGGACTCAGGCATCTGCATTTTTTTAAAGTTCCCTAGGTGATTCCAATGTGCAACCAAGTTTGACAGTGGTGCCATATGATCTCCGTGGAAAGCAAAGCCATAATAAGAAGGTTACATGATGGGAATGGAACCAAACCCTAGTGAATGAGTTATATTAATTGAATGTGTTATCTTAATATATATTATATTTATATTATAATAAATAACATTAATATATATTATACTTTCAGGCATTCACCTTCACTACAAGGATGGGGTTAGAAACTCTTAGCTCGTGGCAGAGTTTGGATGATTCTGCCAACATTTGCCTCAGCTACTCCTTATGTCTTCTGCTTCTGTAGGTAACCAAGCCCTTTTCTGATGGTCACATTCTTTCTTTAGTCATATCAGTGGGCTCAATCTGGTTATTGTCTAGTTCTGCAGGCTTGGGAGACTTTCTGTGTCTTAAAGGTGATTGCATATCCCTGCTCTGATTCATTACATATTGATTTTATTTTATTTTATTTTATTTTATTTTTTTTACATATTGATTTTAAAGTTGAACTCTCAGAGGATAACCTTATTTTCCCCATTTCCAAGTTCTTAGGGATGTATTACCATACTCCCACCCCATCCCAGTCCTGACTGGTCACATCACAAACCGCATATCTCTTCAGAAAGGCTATTAGTATATAATATGGCCCAAAGCACATCTGTCACTGATTTAAAAGGAGATTCCCATCAACAACTTCTTTTAAAACATTCAAAGATCATAGCAAACATTCTTTGGCCATGTCAGATAACAAAGATGGAGAAGTAGTTTGCAAGCATGGCCATGTAATCTTATGTCAAATCATATGGAGCAATACTCTGAAATACCAAGCAAATGAATTTGCTAGCAAGCATTTATTGAACATCTATTATCTGTCAAAGACTGTACCAGTGAAAACAAAAATAAGAAATCTGGTCCCTGGCTGAAAAATGACTTGATCTAGTCTACAACCTATCTGGGCACTATGTTTATTTCAATGTGTGCATTGTAATCACTTATAAATCTGGCAAAATGCCTGTGTTTTGAAAGAGCTAGTGATGACTTTTGATGATACCATAAGGTTTATCACATGTGTGTGTACAGACACACACACACACACACACACACACACACACACACACACACTGCCATTATTTGTGGCCAAGTTTGGCTTATGACAAAACAAATTAAGCCTTAAGTGTTGCTTCTTTCTTTAGCAGATAACTTAAGTAAGGCCACTTTTGCTTGTTAACCATTAACAGGAGGATAGAAATGTACATTTTTTTCCCTTTCATAGTATTAGTCCTCAAATAAACTGTGCTTTTCCTTGCCTTCAATCCACACAGTAGCCAGAGTGATTTTAAAATCATTATGTCCCACCGCTATTGGAAAATTTCAATGCCTTTCCATTGCCCTTAGAATAAAGTCTAAATTTAAAAACACGTCTTATAACTCCCCTCCCCAACCCTTGCAGGAAGCTTTCCTTAATTTCCTACCCCACTCCTATCCTCACTGGATTAGATATTTTTTCTGGGTTCTCCACTCATAGCAAATACCATCACATTGGGGTTAGGTTTCAACATATGACTTTTGGGGGGAGACAAACATTCAGTCTATAGTAGCCTCCATATAATCTCCTGTTTACTGTTTGTCTTCTCTACTAGACTGTAAATTCCTGGAGGGCAAGAGCTGTGTCTTTTTCATCTTTGGGTCCTCACAGTGTCCAGAACAAACTAGGAGCTCGTTATCTGTTAAATAAGTGAATAAATGCTCTTCCCTCTTTATAGAATGCCTTTCTGTTCCCAGGGTCCTGCTCTTCTCTGTCTAGAGAAAGCCACCTCCTCAAGACCCCAGCCAGTTATCACCTCTGCTGTGTGGCTTTCCCTGACACCCTAGGCAGCGCCAGGTCGGTTGTCATCACTCCCTCCCTGCGTTATTACGGAACCCCAGCCAAGGCGTGCAGCCTTTGCAGTCACACGGGGCCCCACGCTGAGGGGAGTCTCTCACTTGGTTTAATGCTCTGCTGTCACTGTCTTAAAACTCATAATGATTTTTGAACGAGAGGCCCTGTGTTTTCATTCTGCCTTGGGCTCTGCAGATTAGAGCAGAGTCCTGGTCCCAGTGCAGTGCACGGCACCTAGCCTGGGGTTCACTAAATGATTCTGAATTTGAATGTTGAATGGTCCAGTTTTTCCTGTCCAGAAAAGGAACCATAAACATCTCTCTGTGAGATTCCTTTACATTATTTCAGCACACTTATCAAAGTCTTACTACTCTCATAGATCTTTCTTGATTCACACTTGGCATTGCATTCACTGAAACCACAAAGGAAATGTTCTCATCCTTGAAGAACAAATCCTACTCCAATTCTGCATTCCTTCAAATGGTCATATAGAAAACAGAGAGTACTTCATGGTTTTTCATCAAGAGGAGTGGCTTTGATTTGGTGAGGCGCTCCTGGGAGAAGGGCAGGGTGAGGGATCTAATAGCATACCTGGGATGTGTATTTCGCCACTCTCCTTCCTCACGCTCGCAGTAGAAGTGCAGGACTTGGCTTCTAGGAAAAGCAGAAGAGCCTTTACTTTGATAACACCTCTAAGAGAGGGCTATTAAGAAAGTGCCTTTTTAGTTGAAATAGGAAAACATGTTGTGAAACAAATGAATGCCCTCTCAACCTGGTTTGATGTAGAGATATGATTTAGTAGCTCTGCTTGATAATTCTATTCACTTGTTGTGGCTTGTACAGAACATTTTTCCTAGGAGAGTATGGAACTCATCAAGGTCAGTTGTGATCAGAAACAGCTTGAGTGGTATATAGCACTGTATTTCCATTGATTTTTTTCAAAGCAGTATTGGTTCAGTGGTTGTATTGTTTTACTTGTTCTCAAAGCCTTAATTAGGGGATGATGAACATTGCAGAAAGGAAAGCTGAGCTTTTGCAATCAGCCACGGTCATTTATTTGATCAATAGCATTGATATCAGGACCACATTGCCAACAACGACATAATCATCATCATCATCATCATCATCATCATCATCGCCACCATCACCCTATACGTTAGTGTAGGGCTTAGTTTCCGAAGTGCTTTCTAACCCACTACCTGTCTCTGTTATTGCTGGGGGAGGGTGCATTTCTAGGGAAGGTGTGTTTGTCATTTTCTTTTCACATCCACTTACTGGAGATGTTTCTTTGAGAAATTAAAAGGAAAACTGGAAGAGGCAGAAAAAATTTGGAAACTCAGAACATAAATACTGTAAGAAATACAATTGGTTTAGGAGGAAAAAGTCTAAAATAATAGGAAAACATTCCAAACAGGAAAGGAAGTGATTTGAGCTCTGTGCCTGAGGAGGGCAGACAGAGGGTTGCCAAAGTGTCTTCCGAGAAGGTGCCCAACCAGCCACAGGCACTGATGGTTGGCTTTCACAGGATCTAGCTCTCTCTGGGCTCTGTGGAGGCATGGGCTAACCCAATTAACTGCTCTTTATGCAGGCTCCCCTGGAAAATGATAAAGAGGAGTGGGGAGGGGGTGAAAGTCTCGCTAATTGCTGTTTGCAAACAAATACATTGTGAGGATGAAAGTAGTCACCCGATAAAAGGGTTCCTCTCATTACAAAAAGGATGACAGGTCCTTTCAAATAGGGATCCTCCCATTGTTTGTTTATAGGTTATTAATTACTCAACCAAGAAACTAAAAGCCCCTGCTGAAGAAATGTCAATCAGAAATTAAGACAAAGTATATCTAAAATCATACTGGTAGATAGACTTTAGACGTCAAGTTTTACATTTTTCATTTTACTGGAGAGCAAGCTAAAGTACCAGAGTATGGTTCAATACCAGACCCCTGGCAACCCTTGAGAACAAGCAAGTGAAAAAGATCAGAGCCTTTTGATAAAACCTATAGTTAAACTGCAATTAATATTGATAAGGACGCATATTTTCTACCCCTGTTAGATTTCAGGTTGTGCGAGGACAGGGACTGTGTCTTGTTCATCTTGCAGCACAGGGCCTGGCATACGATAGAGATGCAGGAAATGCTTCCTGACTGAGTATAAAATTT
Organism: Balaenoptera ricei; assembly: GCF_028023285.1. Taxonomy (NCBI): domain Eukaryota; kingdom Metazoa; phylum Chordata; class Mammalia; order Artiodactyla; family Balaenopteridae; genus Balaenoptera; species Balaenoptera ricei. Next base: position 130,260,774 of record NC_082660.1, on the reverse strand, counting down.
AGAGGGATCCTGGAGTGATGCGAGCAGCATAGTTGGTGTAGAGTCAGGGAGTAGTAAAGTCTTGACCAGAGTTTGACAATTTGAGACACCTAAAAAATTTGCTTGGCATTCCAGTGTGATGCCTTTTACCCTGAGAAACACGGTCTGTGTTCGGAAGCATGTGTCTGGCTCTTTGGGAAGGGGCACTGCTGAGGCATCATATTCCCTTCTGCAACACAGATCAGAGCACAAAATTTGATGGACGTGACTAGGCTGAGGGACTCCTGGACAGGCCCCTCTCTTCACTCCAGTGCCTTGCAAAAAGAGGAAAAGGTTTTTTTTCTGCCTTCTCTACTCACCACCCTCTACATTTGGAAAGAAGCATTAAGCCTAGATTTGTGAGGAAGGTTTGTTGCTACTTCTTTCGATACCATATGGTGCTGATTCAAGGGTAGATCCTAATGTTCAATGCTCTAATGTTCAAGAGATTCGACTGAATAGATATTTCTTGAATGCCTATTTGTAAGGCTGAAAGCATGTGGACTGAAGCTACTAGTTGGTAAGTTTGAGAAGGTGTTCTCCTCTGTAGCATCAGTTGAGTGGATATTGGCTTGTCAATTCTTGTTCATTCCTTGATCCATTCAGTTTGTCTTTCATAGCATCCTATTGGCTCCCTTCATGGCATTTACTACAGTTTCTCATTCTATATTGTGATTGATGTGATGTCTAACTGTCCGACTGAGATATAAGCTCCATGATGGCAGACATCATGCATGTTCTTGCTCACTACTGTAGCCTTAGAGCCTAGTAAAATGTCTGGTACATAGTGTGTACTCAGGAAATGTAACCAATGATTCTCTACCCAGTGTGAGGTACAAATAATGTACCCCTAAATTCTGCATGCCACATGCAATCAAGTCAATGTGTACATTCAATAGACCATTTCTTTTATTTCTCGTGAACTCTTATTAAATCAGTAGTACATTTCAATCATTGGTGTCTTTGCATAAAGGACATATGGCATGCAAAGTCACCTTAAAGTAATGCAGTGATCCATGGGTTGGCAGGACTTGAATGTAGCCTGATAGTAACACATCAACAAAAGAATGTGTTCTTATAAGGGCTATTTGGGTTGTTAATGTTAGAAGCTTAGCAGAAGATATTCTATCGATAAACATATGAGTCATTATAAATTAACACCCTGGCCTCTGGTTTTGTAAGTATCTGTGAATTTGCTTAACATGACTTTGCCCTTGAGAGATGAATCCATTCCATTTCAACTGGGCTGATAAAAGATAAAATCAGATTTTGGAGTCTACAAAATTAAAGTCCAGACACTTGACCTACCTTGGCAATTCATCAAGATAATGTTACTCTGTTAGGACTCTTCACATAGGATTCATCCTGGTACGTGGGATTTCAATGCATGGAATATGTCAATCCTTGAACTTGAACTGAGGTTGCTACTGTTTCAAATTTCTGCCAAACATGCAGTACAGAGAAATGCTAAACAGATTTGGAAGAGTTTCAAGGGAAAATTCCTTCAAAATTGACCACAATTACTGGAAATTATTCCACATTGCAGTGAAATGTATATATTATATTATATACAAATATATATATTATACTCAGTTCATATTATTATAAATCAGGCCACTCTAAGATAAATAAAATACACTATTCCTCTTTCTTTAACTCTCCTGTTTTGAACTACATTCTATACCATTGAATTCCTTTGGTCTTGACTTGTTAGGTAGTTCTTTTTGTCTATGGTTTTCTTTTTTACATTTCTTCCTCATGAGATTTGCTTGGCAACTCATGAGCTCTCTCTCTCTCCCCTTTCCTTCTCCCTTTTTCTTCCTTCTTCTCCTATTTTCTCTTTCCTTTTTCTTCCCTGCCACTTTTATCCTTAGTTGAGCTTACAAGTAAGAAGTCTAAATAGCCACTTATGAAGTAGTGTTAGAACAATGTCAGCAAGTCCCTCTGCTCCCAAAGAAAGTTGCCTGACCCTCCGAAGAAGAACATTGTGATACAGCCACTTGGATGCTGTGGACATTTTGGTGCCTTGTTGGGATTGCAGTTTTATTCTTTTTTTAAAAGAGTTTTTTTTTTCCCTCCTGAGAAAATACAGGTTTCTGATCTTTGTCAGAAAAAACCTTTAAAGTAATGGATGGTCATTTGTTTGGAAACTAGCCAGGATGGCTAGCTGTGTGTTTCAGTTATCTATTGCTGCCCGCAAACTTAGCAACTTCATACAACAACCATCTTAATATTTCTCATGATTCTGTAGATTGATTGGCTCAGTCTGGTGATTCTTCTGCTAGACTTTCTTGGGATCTCTCACATATCTGTAGTCAGATGTTGGTTGGGGCTAAAACATACAAGATGTCTTCACTTACATAGTCTGGCACCTTGAGGGGGATGGCTGCAGGCTGGGCTTGGCTGGGATGATGGGACAGCTGTGTCATTCCTTCTTCATGTAGCCTTTTCACATGGTCTCATCATCAGGGTTGCTGGACTTCTTACCTGGTGGCTCAGTACATCAATGGGCACAAAAGCAGAAGTTGAAAGACCTTCTTAAGGTTTTGTTCCTAAAAAGGCACAGGGTCACTTCTGCTGTATTCTGTTGATTAAAGCAAGACACAGGGCAACCCAGGTTCAGTGTGGGAGGGGGCTACTTAGAGGCATGAATAGTGTGAGGCATGGTTCATTTGGAGCTATCTCTGGAGGTTAACTGCCACTCTGGGCAACACAATTCATGTCCCCTCAGGTGTTGCTGGACCATGGCTGACCAGCCCAAGACTATATTTTCCAAACTCCATTGCCTCTAGTTGTGACCATTGACTAATTCTTGCAATGGAATGGGAGTGAAAATGATGTATATCACTTTGGGGTCAAGGCTTTATGAAATGAATGTGCCATTTCTTTCCTCTTTCCCTTTTTCTTTGACTGGATGCAAGTAGTAAGATCCTAGAGGATGATAGAGCCACAAATTAGAAGGAGCCTGGGTCCTTGCATGACTACATGGAGGAAAGCTGCCAGTAGAACAGACACACCAACTTTGCACTATTATATGAACAAAAAATAAACTTATGTTGTGTTAAGCTTCTGAAATTTTGCTACCACAGCCTATTACTACCCTACTAATATAGAAATGTGGTACTTGGTGAAGGCCAATTGGTATTTACTGTCATGCTAAGTATAAGGATACCAAATACCAAAGTTCTATGCCTACTTTACTGTGACACTAAAATGCAGATCATGAAAGTTTCAACAATTCAACTCAAAGAGGGAATGCAGCAGATGCCACTGTTGATAAAGAATTTTTCCATTAATTCATGGTCATAACTAATTAATTTTTCCTTTTATTTGTAGTCAATATTTGTGCTCAATTGCTGCTAATACACTGTGAATTGATATGAAGACCACTGAAGAGTTGCATAAAGGAAGTCAGACACTGTAGGTGTACTAAAAGATAAAGCTCTATGTTAGTGTAAAACTACTGTCACAAACACCAAAATTTATGGGAAGTTAACCACTATCAAGATCAGGGCATAACAGTTTCATCACTTAAAATTTATTTTTGCATGGATGAAAAGTTGAGGAGAAATTATAATGGATATGTGAAAATGGCAATAGAAAAAGTACAGTGGCATTCAAAATAGTGTCAAAACAGCCACGACAGGACAGAAGACTCAAATTCATCATATACTTGCCACAATAGCTGATATTCCTGGTATCAAAGTCTCACAAGGTTGGAAAGGGCCAAAAAAGTCATGTAGTTAACATTAGTTCTGTAGTCAAAACCGTAACAAATTGGATTCTGGTAAATGCAATTCACGATCCTGCAGAGTGGAAAAGAAGCAGGCCCGGGTATCATACCTGGGACTAAAGTTTCTGCAGGTGTGTTAAGCTCCCTTGATTTTGAGAAACAAAGAAGCACTCAAGATACCTTAAGTAATTCGAGTTAGTGGTAAGAATATAGACTAGGGGTAACCTCCTTGGACTAACAGGTAGCTATCACTCAGTATCTAAGAAAGCTGCTCCAAGGATTGGGTTTTCTTGTCACACACCCTTAGCTGAAACGATTCATGGATCTCCAATTCAGAACTCTTATTAACTGGGCTCTGCTACTTTCTCAGTCTTGCCTCTCTTTTTTCTTAGTACCAGAAGAGACTATCTGATGACCTCCCCTCCCCCAACCTCTGTATCTCTGCCCATACACTCAGCCTTCTCCTGGTACTATGGATGGCCCATACAATCTCCTAACTAAAGCCATACCCTCCATTTGTGCAGTCACTTTCACCTCTTCTCAGCTATTCAAAGACAACACTCCAGCCATTTTCCCTTTCTTCCTTTCATCATCAACTTTTCCCCTCTCAACTGGATCATTCCTGTGAGCATAAGAACAGCTTGTTATTTCTCCATCCTTAAAAAAACAAAACAAAAACCTTGGCCCCATATCTGTTTCCATCCACTGTCCCACTTTCCTGCTCTTTTATAGTAAAACTCCTTGCAAAAAGTTGCCTGTGTCCACTGTCTTCCTTTCCTCTCTTTGTGTTCCCTTTTGAACTTAACTCTAATCAGGGTTTCATCCTCACCACTCTATTAATACAGCTATTGTCAAGGTCCAAAACCTTCTCATTGTTGAATTCAGTGGTCAATTATCATTCCTCATCTTACCTGACCTATGTGTAGTATTTGATAACAGTTAATCTTTTTTTCTTCCTTGAAACACTTTAACCTGGATTTCAGGACCCATACTTTCCTGGTTTTCCTTCTACCTTACTGGCCATGCCTCCATTTACTCTGCTGATTCCTCCACATCTCCTATCCCTAAGTATTGGGCTGCCCTGGACTCAGTCTTCAAATCTCTATCTATATTTATTTCTTATTGACTTATCCAGTTCCATGGCTTGGAATACCATTGTATGTTAATGATTCCCAAATTTGTATCTCCAATCCTAGAACCTATTCCCTAATTACTAGACTCATATATCCAACGGCCTTCTTGACATCTTGACACATGAATAGCTAATACACATCTTAAACTTAATATCTCTGTTATGGACTGGATATTTGTGTCTCCTCCAAATCCATATGTTGAAGCCTAATCCCCAATGTGATGGTATTAGGAAGTGAGGACTTTGGGAGATGATTGTGTCGTGAGGGTTGAGCCCTCATGAGTGGGATTTGTGCCCTTATAAAAGAGGCCCCAGGGAGCTCCCTCGCCCTTCTGCCAGGTGAGGATACACTAAGAAGATGGCCATCTGTGAACCAGGAAGCATGCTCTCACCAGACACCAAATCTGTTGTCACCTTGATCTTGGACCTCCCAGCCTGCAGAACTGTGAGAAATAAATTTCTGTTGTTATAAGCCATCCAGTCTATGATATTCTGTTATAGCAGCCTGAACTAAGACAACCTAAAACAGAACTCCTGATGTTCTCCCCAAATTTGACCAATCTCTACATTTTTTAAAGTCAGGAAATGGCAAGTCCATTATTCTAGTTGCATAGGCCAGAATAACATTGGAGTTATTCTTGACTCTTTTTTTTTTTTCCTCTCTCACATCCCACATCCAATATGTCAGCAAATCCTGTGGCTCTATTACCAATTAAAACCAAAATTCAACCACTTCTTCCCCCCTCGACCCCTTTGGTCTAGGCTTCCACCATCTTCCTTCTGGATGATGGTAATAGTCTGCTAACTTATCTCCCTTATTTGACAGTGATCTTTTAAAACTTTAAATCAGATCATATCAATCTCCTGCTCCAAAGCCTCCAGTAGTTTACCATCGTAATGAGGGTATAATGGCCTACAAGACATCTGTTACCTCTCCTAAAAATAAATTTTTCATCCATCTCCTACTACTTCCACCTTATTCCACTCCGGCTTTCTTGATATCTCTCCCCCTATCTATTTCCTTTGACCAACTCCTCTCCATAGCTTTTATCTTTATCTGTGATGCTATTTTACCCAGTACTTTTTTTTTTCTTCTTACTACTAGACAATGAGCTCTGCAAAGTCAAAGATCTTTGTTTTTTAGTTCACTAGTATATCCCCAGTGCCTAGAACAGTGCCTGGCAAACAACAGTTGATTTATTTATTTTTTTTAAGATTTTTTTGATGTGGACCATTTTTTAAAGTCTTTATTGAATTTGTTACAATATTGCTCCTGTTTTACGTTTTGTTTTTTTGGCCGCGAGGCATGTGGGATCTTAGCTCCCCGACCAGGGATCAAACCTGCACCCCCTGCATTGGAAGGCGAAGTCTTAACCACTGGACTGCCAGGGAAGTCCCAACAGCTGATTTATAAATATACATATTTATTGAATAATTGTATAAACTATCAACTGGCTGTACATGTATTTTTTTCAATTCCCTAATCTGGAGGTGAGGATCTGGTTGGCCTAGTGAATTATCATTGCAACTTTATACATTACTGGTGAGTCAGCTGCTTCTGAGTCAGGGCCTACTTTTGGTCTAATCAGTGAGTAGAGGCTAGGGCCTTTTTTACTCAGAAGAAGCCTGCAGCTAGGTTCTGTCTATTACTGTTAGGTGGGATGAAGATAGTATATATATTAGGTTGTGGCACAGACTGGATGCTCTGAAAGAAGATGGGCTTAATGTATTGCCTTGTAAGATTTTAGAATATGATCTCAATTTCCAGGTCAGTTTAAATGACTTAACTCCCATTTACTTACACTTCAGGATGGTTTTTTTTAACTATACAGATTGAGAAATGAGCAGGTGTATATGGGTGTTGGGGATACAAGCTATGTGATCTCAGAAAAATCATTTAACCTCTGATCTTCAGTTTCCTCATCTCTAAAATAAGTAATAATAGCAGCATTTCCCTCATAGGATTGATATGAGAATTAAATGAGTGTATATATGAGTGTGTGTGTATCTGTATCTTATTTAATTGCTTAGTACATTATTAATGTTGTTATTATATATTTTTATTAATGTACATTGCTTATTTAATTACTTAGCACATGGTTATTATTAATTGCTTAGCACATCATTATTATTGTTAGTAGTAATAGTATTATTATGATTTGGGACTGGATTCCTTGCAAATATGAAGAAGTTGTCTAAGGGTGAGAATACCTCCATTCTAGGAGAAATGAGCTGTAACCATCAGTACGGGTTTATTAGGGTTTATTAACATATCCAGAGTTCCATTGTTTTCACAGAGGGTGTGTGAGTCTTAAGTACATGTTGGACAAAGTTTGAGGTGTGACTTATAAGTGTAATAAAAATTTGAGTTCATCTTGTGGATTTCTTCATAGCTTCCACTTAGCCATTCTTCCAGGAGAAAGATGATTTGATGATTTTTTTCCTAAAAGGTAATCTCTTTTAAGAATTGGGACCATGTCTCTTGACTTTATATTCCCAGTGCCTGGCATTTGTTTGATGAGTGCAAAAGAATAGTTGCATCTTAGGTCTGTGGATATGTGAACTAGTCCAAGAAACAACCTGTGTGTTACTATGTGTGAAAACATGTGCTTGTGTGTGTGTGAACATTTGTGTGTGATTTTATGTGTTGCATGAAATTAGACAGTATCCTCTGTGAGGGAAGTGAGAGTGTCTGTTTCATTTCCTAGGATCAATAGATGCAGCAGTCAAGTGCCCAGCATTGGGTATGCCCTGAATAAATACTTCTTGAATGAAAGAAGGGTTAGAGGCAGTGTCAAAGAGTAGACATGGGATTTGTGGTCATCCGGAACAACTTCTACACTCTGGGACTGTGGAGAAGTTACCTAACTTTTATCTAAGATCCAGGTTCCTCATAAGTTAAAGAGGGATATTAATAGTATCTATCTCATAGGGTTGTGGTGGAGATGGAAGAATCGAAGCATGCAAAGTGCTTAGCACAATGTTTGGCAAAAAGTAAGGAAGTTGTTGTAACCGCTACTTCTGCTGCTGTTATTTGAATAATGCCTGTAATGGTCCAGGGTAAATATCTGTGGTTTTGGCTTGTGTAAGATGGAATCCATTGGGAAAATGCTAGGCTATGTTACAGTAACAAATTAGCTCTGAAGCATAGTGATTTAACATAAAAGGCTTTATTTCTTGTGCATGTAGTATAATGTAAGTCAGGTGACTCTCCTGGGCAGCTCTACTCCATAAAGTGTCTTAGCAGTCAAGCCGTCCATTTTCTGGCTCTGTCACTTCAACATGTCCTCCAAAATGAGGCAGGAGTAGAGAGCTGGAGGATTATGCAGTGGCTTTTAAATGCTTGAACCTGGAAATGGCACACATCACTTCTGCTCATATTTCATTCACTAAAACTAGTTCACATGCTCCTCCCTTAACAATGAGAAAGGCATTCTTCTACACACCTGGGAAGGAGAACTGGCTTTGGATGAGCTTCATCAATCTTATCCACATAGGGTGTGCTATTATGGGGCAGTCATTAATTGATCACTTATTCATTGATGATTAATGACAATATTTAGCCTCTTGTACAATATGTGTATAATTTTGATTATTGTTGCAATTGTTCTTTGAAAACTTGCCTGACCTTCAGGCCTGAAACTAAGATTTCAATATTCTATTCACACAACTAGTGACAGGACATCTTATCTTTCTGTCTAGGGCTGCCACACTTGTGTAGATTGAGTAATGAACAACTAAGTGTTCAGTGATTGACTTTCGTATAGATTTACCTTTCTAAATTCTCATTCTCACTTTTTGGCCTCTGTATGTTCTTTACTTACTTGCCAGCTCATTGATACATTTAAATAAATAAATAAATAAATATATTTTATCCATCCAGCATTATTAGTTACTTTCAGTGGAAGGGTCATTCAGGGCATCTAGTCCACCATATTGCTAGTAGTCAAAGAATTCACATAGATTAAAATTCAAAGAAATGTGAGTTCACAGAAAACAACCTCAAAACATGCTAGAAATTAAGGCACTATGAACAAAAACCACCTGAAATAGCAGAAGATTCAGAAACAAAAAAAACTTTAGATATTGGAATTACCAGATGCCAAACTTAAAAGTATATTTATTATATTTAAATATATTAGATAAAAGATTAAAAATATGAGCATATCATAAGATTATAAAAGTTATCAAGAAGCTTTGAAAAACAATGAAATAATTTATAGTAATAAAAGTATAATTGAAATTTAAAATTCAATATATTTAATGAATACATGTAAAATTAAATTAATATATTTAATAAACAAATTGGAAGATAGATCTGAAAAAATTATTGTTTCCCTTTGGGTAATGGTGGACTAGGTAATTAATACCTCCCTTCTTTTTCAAGATAATGTTTATGTTTAATCCATCTCTTAAAATTGTCTTCTTAAAAGCATAGAAGTTAAAAAACATAGTAAAGAATTACCAGGCAAAGATATGGGAGAACACAGGAAAACAGGGAAATGGCCTGCCATTCAAGACCGCCCTTTTCCCTGGGAGAGTTTGCCGATTTGGAACAGGTAACAGAGATGCTGAGTCTCTTTTTAAAAGCCTTTCAGGTGTAGGGGACAAAAGTTTGGGGTACAGAATCGAACAAAGTTAGGGGTCAGGAAACTACTTCATGTTTTGGACCAGCGGTTGGCAAACTTTCTCTGCAGAGAGCCAGAGAATAATATCTTTGCAGGCCACATATGGTCTCCAACTCATCTTGTCCTTTGATTTTGTTTACAACCCTTTAAAAATGTGAAAAATGTTCTTTGCCCATGGATCATGCAAAAGCAGACCATGCACTGGAATTGGCTTGTCAGCCATATTTGACCTGTGGGCTGTAGTATGATTACCCCTTCTTTAGACTGAGAACATGGAAAGAAGCATCCTAGAAGTAATGGTAAATTGGAAGGAGGATGGCACTTGCACAGACGGCAATCAGCTCTGTGTCACCTGGACAGCCCCCAAAATCTCAAGACCAAATATTGGATTAAGGTGATCCCAGGTTTAAGCAATCGAAGGCACCTGGCAGAAACAAGTGAAAAACTTCTCTAGAGGAAGTTATCATCATTTCCGAAATAAATTAAGGTCTACATGTAATTTTTGAAATATAGTGTTCAATAAATACTCAATGAAATATAACAGGAAACAAGACAATATGAACATGAAAAATCAGAAAGAACAAAAAGTAGAAATAAGACTCCCATCTTACATTTCAAGATGGGTTTTTCACTATACAGATTCATATCATTAAAACTTAATATCTTCCTTTAGCAGATGCTAGACTCAAAATAGTGTAATATTTCAGTGACTTGCCACATGATGAAAAAAATGAAAGCCTTTTTGTAAATGTTGATCTTCGTATATTATGTCTACTTTAGGTAGACATAAAAAAAATCTTTCGTTCATCCATTCACTTATCCATTCATTTAGTCACGCATACGCGTGCACGCACACACATGCACGTGCATACGCACGCACATGCACGTGCATACGCACGTACACACGCTCATACAGGGCTCGACACAGGTGTAGGCGCATAGCCTTCCGCTTAGAATGGCGATGTGTTGCTGTGAAAAGCATACCCACCAATGTGGAAAATCAAGCCGGTTGCTTATAAAAACGGAGCCAGTCTGCTTGGATCCGAGACTCAGAATCCAGACCACGTGGATCACGTGTCCGCTTTCCCAGGACTGACGCGCTGCTCAGGAAACACTTGTTGTGTGAGTCGTGGTCATATGTCTATTGGATTTAGCTCTGCTTCCTCTTGCTCTGCTTTGTGTTGATTTTTCTGTGTGAACAGTGTGTTGCTGGCCTCTGGGTTAAGAGGAGTTATTTAATACACACAGGCCAATGGACAGCCTCTAACTGTTACGAGTTCAGGGGATCTAATATCTTGGGAGGATTTATACTTATTACTTAACTGCCTGAATACCAAGTTCCTTTCTATTAGCTTTATAATAAGATGAGTTTGGGTCTCACGTTTATCCCAAGAAGACAGCCTTATCCAAATCATCTGTATTTTAGCAGGCAGTACCAAACTTCAGGCCTCAGAAACACATTTTAAATAATTCTTGCCATGCCATATATTTTAAGTATCATTAAAAAGACATTTTCTTGCAAAAAAACCCTAATATCTTCCTTTAGATGAGACAAAATTAAAAATCTCTGAAGAGGACTGGAAAGTATAAAAACTGACATAGGTTTGAAAGAGAACCAAATAAAAATTCTAGAATAGAAAAAAAAACAGTAAGTGAAATCAAGTTCTACAAGTATGGATTTAACAGCTGATGAGAGAATTTGTGAGTGTAATAGAGAATAATTCAGAAGAAATAATCCAAAACAAAACACACAAAAAGGATGGAAAATACAGAACAGATGGTAGGAGATAGAGGATACAGTGAGAAGCTTGAATATATTTAAAATTAATGTCCAAGACTGATAATGGGACAATATTTGAAGAGATAATAGCTGAGAAATTTTCAAAGCATATAAAGAGAATAAAGGTAAAATAAAGATTTCAGAGTAATAAAAACAGGAAATTCTCTACGGACATATTTACAATACAGGGTAATATTCACACAAAAGAAAAGCAATCCCCAGTGGAGGTGTGGAAATGCATGAAGGAATAAGGAATGATAAAAGTAGAAAATGTGGGTAAATCTAAATGAACATTTTAAAGCAAGTATAATAACAATAACAACAGCATATTGCGTGTGTGTATGAATAATTATAAATATATATATAATTGAGATACGTGAAAATTTTATTATGGAGTCTGTGCATTGTTCCTGAAGAAGTAAAAGTACTCACTTAATGATAGCATAATTTGAGCAAGAAAGGCAAGTTGTTGAAGAATGCATATAGTATAGATCTATTTATAGCAAATTTAAAGCATACAAAATTAAACATGTTTAGAAGACAAATATGTGGCTAACCAATAAAGAAATCCTGAGAATGATGAACACAACATTCAGGCTGGGACTGTCTTTGACCAGGGGAGGTGGATAAGAAAAGGGAGGGTCCTGCAGGGAACATCAATATCAGTGATACTTAAATCAGGCGGTGGACAGTGTTTGTTGAATCATTATTCGTTATATGTAAGTTTCATAAAAGTTTTGTATCTACACAGTATTACTAAAAACAATGAAAGAGAAAGTAGGTTTATAATGTCTTACGAGATTAAGGAGTAATTTAAAAGTAATAAAACACCAAGAAGAAAAAAACCCCTAAAATTCAGCAAAAATGACAAGAATTCCTCTGAGCCTCTGAGTTAGTAGAAAATAATTAAGCCCAAAAGGTAATATAGCTATTAAAACAAAGTCATAAGACAATGTAAATACTGATAAAATAAGTTGTATTAACATATTAGAAAACAGTTATAAGTGTCTAGGAACAAAAATTGTTTTTACTATTAAAATGTTATATATAATTTTATTTAAAAATATATTTTATTTATGTTATATGTTTTAAATATATTTATATATTTATAAATAGTTTAAAATTTATATAATATTCATGATATACCTGAATATTATACATATTATGTATAAATTTATACACATAAATTTATAAATAAATAACAATGTTGTATGTAGTGAACCTCATATACCCATCACTCAGATTCAAAAATTATCAAGATTTTGGAACATATGCTTCCTCATCCTTCCCCATTGCTTTTTATGTTGCTGAAGGAAGCTGGAGTATTAAAATCTGAGAATTAAAAAACACTATAAAAGAAATAAGAGAATCCCAAAGAAAATTTGAGCAAAGAAATTTGTTATTGCAGCAGAGAATTCTAAAGTGCAACAGCGTTTAAACAAGTTGGAGAGCTGATTTCAGATCTCAGAGTTTGTGGAGGGTGAGATTTAAAAACTAAGATTTCAAAAGAGATTTGGTCCAAGGTACTGGAGTGAGGGTCAAGGAGCAGGAAGATCCTTGCCCTGAAGATGCTCACTGTGGGTAGAAACAACCCTGCAGCAATGTAGTGGTTATAGTTGTGCACTGTGAGTGGTGGGGATTTAGTGCTAGGGCAGCAGAGAGGAAGGTATGGGAAATCATGCCTGGGGTTCAAAAAGGCAGCAGCGCGCAGTCTATCTGAACAATACCTTGAAAGATGGGCAAAACCTTGCCAGGTGGAGAAAAGCGGGAGAGGACAGATCCATTAAGACAGAGCAGACACAATCTTTTTACACTAAACACTAAGTCAGGTTCCATAAATCTTTCCCTTACCAGCCCCAAGCCCTACCATTAGGCAGAGGTCTCCAGAAGAGTCGGCAGAAAGTCATATAATGCAAAGTGTGAGTTAGTGAAGCAGGTCAGTTGCTGTGACGTCATATGTGACAGGGCATGGCCATAGGGTAGGTCATTTTGATAAACGGAGTTGGAAAGTCTAGAAAATGGAAAGTGGATAAATCTTGGGGTATTTCTGGAGGTAGAGCTTCTGAGTTGTGTGTGATGACCCCTCATGAAGAGATGGGTCAAGAGGTGGAAAAGGGTGTAAAAAAGGTAGACAGTTTTGCTTCTTTACTAGTCAAGTACTGTTGTTCTCAATCTTAGCTGTATATTAGAATTTCCCTGGAGCTTTTGCCTTTGACCAGCTTTGCCCACAGAGATTTGATTTGGTTTAGGGTATGGCCCTGGAACCAGCATTTTCCAAGCTTCCAAATGATTCTAATGTGTAGCCAGGGTTAAGAACCATCACTGAATCTCTTGTGTTTCTTCTGGAGTAGCTATATTGTGCAGGGCATTTCTCATCGTCTTTATGCTCACTGATGTGCCTAGCACAGTGCTTTATAGTTAGCAGTTACTTAGTAAATGCTTTTTAAATATTCAATAATTTCTACAGAACATGCTGTACTAAAATATTACTGTGTGTCTTCTGGTACAATGGAATCACAGGTTTCTTTTGGATATACGCTGGATAAATATTTTAGTGAGAATGTCTAGAGTAGTATATTAATCAGTTCCATACCTTCTTGTGGCAGACACTCTCGACTGCCTTTCCAGCAGTCATTTCCTTCATCTTTTTTTCTTTACTGACAGGGACCCTGGACAACATAACCAGTCTAAACCAATCATGGAATACCATTTCCATTGACCATTCACTGGTCTAGAGATAAGTATGTGTGACACAGTTTTTGGCCTTCTAGATTATGAGGGGCCATATGCGAAAGGTTTTTTTTTCCATATAAAGAGCTGTACAAAAAGGATTCCCTCTGCCCCTTCCCTCCTGTTTTGCTTTGAATCTTGTTGTGTGAATGTCTGGAGCTGCAGGAGACATCTTGTCAAGAGGCAACAAGGCTGAGGATGGTGGAATAGATAAAAAGGACTTGGTTTATGGATTATGTCTTTGAGCACTCAAACAGACCCTGGGACTGGCTTCCACTAGATTTCTTATTCAGTAAACAGTACGTATCTTCCTGGGATAAACCATTGTTGGTTAGAGTTTTGTTACTTGCAGCCAAAAACATCACACATTGAACAGCTCTTTTTAAAAAAATCAAGATATTTCTTTATTTTTAGAGAATACTCATCTTCTTTGTCATATTTGCTCATAATAGTAAGGTAATCTTAATCACAATTGTTGAGCTTCCTCAGGTTTTTTCTCAGTCTTTTAAAAAAATCTGCTTATAAGAGTAATCCAGATTTACTGAAGAAAAATTTCATAATCCAGAGAAGCATACTGAAGAAAATTAAAAACATAATCTCGCCACCTAGATATACCTACTGTTAAAATATTTTTCTTTTAGTATCATTTTGAAATTTCACTTTTATTTTTATCACAGTTTTATATAATATATACATATGCTATATATAATACATATATTTATATCATATATATTAATTTATAATATGTTATATATAATATAAATAGATAAAATGGTGATAAAATACTATATATAATTTATATGAATATATTTATAGACTCTAAATGAATTAATAAAATAATAATAAAATCAATAAAATATATTTATATTATTTGAATATATAATATAATATAAATATATAATAAATAAATTATATATTATATATAATAAATATTTGCATATAATATATATTTATAGTTTAAAAATCAGATAGTTCTATAAATTCTATAAAAATAACAATCAACTATCCAGTGTTTCCCAGTCCCCACTGCCATTTCCCAGATGCTGTTAATTTAAACTCTTTTAGTTGTTTCTTATCATATGTATCTCCATATATATAAATGACGTGTAATATTCCTGTTTCTTTATAATTAATTTCATATATTATCTTTCACTTCCAAATATGGACAAAAAGAATTCTGCTTTCTTATATAGCTTCCAAACTTTCCAGCCTAACACATATCTCCTATCCCATCCTTCCAATATGGTTATATTATAGTTATATTTAATTCCATAGTCACTCTTTACATTATTACTGTTATCGTAGAAATTTTGATGGCTAAATAATGTAGTATATTATATGTCCTCCTTATATAACTCTCTAATCTTCATGGATTTAATAATTATCTTTTTTCTCTTATTACTTATAATACCTATCACTATTGTACCATCAGAATCTCTTAACAGATATGTGTATCTACTCTCAGTAGCTTCCCCCCAAATATTGAAGGGGATAAACTTCTGAAACCTCACATTTCTGAAAAATGCCTACTTTCTATCACTTTACTTTATATACATTGGTAGATTTCCTCAAATTTATCTTCAAATATTTCTACTGATATTTAAACTTTCTGCTACCATATTTTAATTATATTTTATATATTATATATATTTTAAATATTAAGTATTTTAAATATTAAATTTATATTTTATTTATAGTATCCTAATTTTGTTTTTGTTTTATAATTTTATATTGTTTCCTGTATTTTCTCTGTTTTTTCCTCTTCCTTTTCCATGTATTTTTCTTTTTGACTGATTCTTTCCTGTAGGAGTTGTTCCTCATATATATGGTGTTACTCAGTTGTCCATTGATAGCCATTGTGGGTCTCTCTGCTCAGGATGCTTTTTTTCCCTTAATCTCCTCTTCTTTCAATGTTTTCACCCTTAGCTCTGACTGGTCTTTCAAAATCCAGAGTTTCTGTGGATCAGCTTCTTCACAGTGTACCTCTGTCAGCATAGTAAGGGCTTCTCAATCAGGCTTTCAACCAATCCTCCTGTTTTTTAGAAGCATCCACACCCTGCCATTAGTGATATCTGCTATCTCGAATTCCTGGGCCCTTCCAGGGTTGTTTACCAGTTTATTATAGAGGATATTATAAATGATACAGATGAACAGCCAGATGAAGAGGTACATAAGCTGAGGTCCAGAATGGTCCCTAGCACAGGAGCTTCTGTCCCCATGGAACCGGGCTGTGTGAAGCTCCTGAACAACTGCCTTTTTTTTTTTTTTTTTTTTAGTAATCTTTTATTTATTTATTATATTTATTTTTGGCTGTGTTGGGTCTTCGTTTCTGTGCGAGGGCTTCCTCTAGTTGCGGCAAGTGGGGGCCACTCTTCATCGCGGTGCGCGGGCCTCTTCACTATTGCGGCCTCTCTTGTTGCGGAGCACAGGCTCCAGACGCGCAGGCTCAGTAGTTGTGGCTCACGGGCCTAGTTGCTCCGTGGCATGTGGGATCTTCCCAGACCAGGGCTCGAACCCGTGTCCCCTGCATTAGCAGGCAGATTCTAAACCACTGCGCCATCAGGGAAGCCCAACAACTGCCTTTTTATGTTTAATGGAAAATTCCACATCTATGTATATATATATATATATACATGTGTATAGTATATATATACACACATATAGTATATTGTACATATATATGTACTTAGTTTGAATTTTTTGATAATGTAAAAAGGTGGAAGAAAAATAGACATCTATCAATAGGCAGATGGCTGAATAAAATATGGTATAT
Source organism: Balaenoptera ricei (assembly GCF_028023285.1). NCBI lineage: Eukaryota > Metazoa > Chordata > Mammalia > Artiodactyla > Balaenopteridae > Balaenoptera > Balaenoptera ricei. The sequence goes on along the minus strand of NC_082660.1, from coordinate 130,243,980 downwards.
CTAAATCATAGAATATCATGCAGCCATTAAGAAAAATATTTGAAGGGTTTTCCACACAGTATTAAGTTAAAATAGCATGATACAGAAGATGATGTTTAATATGATCTTATCTTTGTAAAACAAAATCCAACAGAAAAAATCCTGTATATGAGCTATATGCATAGGCATGTGTCTGTATAGAACCATGAGTGTGGGAAAATATGGATGATTGAATTTGTGGTGGTTAAAGTGGATTATCTTTCTGTGAGGAGTGGAGTGGGGCTGGGGATCATATGGAGTGAGGGGGAGAGAAGGAGAAATGGGGAGCCAAGTTATAAAAAAAAATCATCATCATAATGGAAATATATTTTGTCTGCATCCTACCCGTCTGGCAGATGTCAGATTTAGAATTCTCAAGTTTTAATTTCCATTTTGCTATAGCAACAGCCAACTAATGGCAGGACCTTACTGAGTGAGTCAACATTGGATGATACCTCAAAATATAGCCTTCTGATTGGAAGACATTGGCCACATATTAGATTAATTCCATAAATAAGGGCTATAAATAGGAACTGGGATCATAGTTAAGCATATCAGAGAAAAACATGTGGGGTGTATAAATTATGTTCTTTAAATACACTGGAATTTTTGTAACTCAAAATGATTTATTCAGTAGACTAGGTAACTAATGAGCAATAGTTTCCTACAAGCTCTGAAATCCTACTCTCCTAGGATCTAGTTCTTTGACTAGATTTGCACATTAAATATTAAGGAATGAAAGATGGAAAATAACATTTAATGCCCTGTGCCAAGCCCTTTCTAGTGGCAGTTCCCAGGAGTGGCTTTGTGCACCAATCTCCATAAACCACCCCTCAAAGTCACCACATGTAAATACGTGATCAAAGTCACCACATGTAAATACGTGATCAAAGTCACCACATGTAAATACGTGATCAAAGTCAATAGTGTGTTTGCTATGCAAATAGCGCTTCAAGACACATCCCTCATCCCCTTCCCACACTGCTATCCCTAATCCCCTCTTAGAGGGAGATTCTGGAGCCTGCCAACAGCACTTTAAGTTACTATATAATTTAGTCATCACAACTGCTGTATAAAACTAGATGATATTCCCATTTTACTGATAAAGAAATAGAGACTCAGAGAGGTCACATAGGATTCAAATTTAGGTCTCCTTACTGCAAAGTCAGGGTCTCCCCCCACTGCTCTGTAGTAGTAGTACTTTGTATTATTATTTGCAAACAACAGAAACCACTTCTGGATGGTTTAGGTAGAGAAGGGAATTAATCACTAGGAATGTTGGAAAATCAGTCTCAGGACTATGCAGTCTTAAGCAATGCTCAAAATCAGACCAAGGAGTGGACTGAGCAAGAACGCTGCGTTACTGAATTCTGTAGTTTGGACGATTGGTGACGGGTCGCTGGATGATGGATGCTCTCACTAGCACTGCTGTCCGGGCTACCTAAGCAACTTGATTGTGCTGCAGTGGCCACTGACCCCCGATCACAGTTGTTCTCTCCTTCCATCATTCATATATCCAAGTCCCAGCATCTGTTTAGTGAAGTCTTGGCCTAAAATAGGGGTTTTAAAAGCTTCACTATGCAATGGAATCACCTATGAAGCTACTCACTCTATCCCTCTCTCCCTCCCTCTCTCTCCTTCCTTTCTCTCCCTTTCTGTCCCTCTCTCACCCTCTCTTTCTTTCTCCATCCCAGAGATGATTTTGATTCAGTTGGCCTGGGATGGAGTCCAGGAATCCTAGGTTTCCAAAGCTCCACAGATGAATCTAATGTGCACCCAAGATAAAGAACTGCTGGGCTATTCCAGGCCAGTGTTTGGTTACCAGGCTTCCTTGATAAGAAGAATCACCTGAGTACTTGTAAGGTAAACATTCCCTGGCCTAATCCCAGAGCCACTTAGAATCTCCTTGAGAAGAGCTTGTGTAGCTGTTAAGAAGAACCTCAGGTGATTCTTATTAGGGAAGTTGGTATAACAGATGTCAATACTCTAGCAGCAAGGGAGGCTGGCAAAGCAAGTATCTGGCATTTTCAACATCTCTAAGGGGGAAGTGGACCTGCCTCCCATCAAAACTCATGAGGTAAGGATTCCCCATGCATGGGAAGGGGGTTCATATCCTGGACTGCTAGAAGGAACAACAAATGCCTGTTGCATTCCCGTACAGCTTCCTTAGAGACACATAGGTTTCTTTAAATGGGTTGTGTATTCTCTTCCAAAAGGTTTGTTTAATTATGACTAAAACATCAACTCTCTTAGCATACATCCTTGCCAAGAAAAGCACATTACTACTGCTTCTTAAGTTAATCTTTGTCTGCATACACATAAGAAAAATGAGAGGGTGCTTGATCTGAGTTGGTTAAAGAGACTATGGATGAACTCTTTTTTTTTTTTTAAAGGATTGATAATACTAACTGTTGGAGACAATGTAGAACAACCTGAGCTTTTTTTTTTTTAAAGATTTATTTATGGATTGATTGATTGCTATGTTGGGTCTTCGTTTCTGTGCTAGGGCTTTCTCTAGTTGCGGCAAGCGGGGGCCACTCTTCATCGCGGTGCGCGGGCCTCTCACTATCACGGCCTCTCTCGTTGGGGAGCACAGGCTCCAGACATGCAGGCTCAGTAGTTGTGGCTCATGGGCCTAGTTGCTCCGCGGCATGTGGGATCTTCCCAGACCAGGGCTCGAACCCGTGTCCCCTGCATTAGCAGGCAGATTCTCAACCACTGCGCCACCAGGGAAGCCCTGGGTGAACTCTTGAATGCTCTTCTGGTTAGATCTCATTTAGGTAGAAAGAAGCTGAATCAGAATTTAGCCCCTAAGAAATATGATAAAATAAATACGATAAAGACTTGAATATTGCTAGGATAAGTAGCATAAAATATACTTCAGTTGTTTCCTCAGTGTTGCCATGTCTGGATTATAAATGATATTTAGGAAATAAAATACCTTACTGTATTGAATTCTTTAAAGATGATTCCTTTGAGGATATGATATAGTCCTTTACTTAGAGTTGAATTTATTTTTTTTATGTTTTAGAAATGGCCTTTCTACAGAATGTGGTCTGTATCTCTCCAACTGAGTTCCTAATTCCTTACATAGAGTGTAAGCCAGTGTAAACATTCCAATTTCAACTGCATTTAACATCAGTGTGTTCCTTCACCGAGAAGGAAATGACCTCCTCATCCCCACTGCCAATCAATTAACTTCCTTTCATAGTGATATATTTAGGAGGAAAGGCACCCCCCCATATATTCCTTACACAATCAACTTCCTTTGTTAGAGTGATGAAGATAGCCTTGTGCACAGCACAATCACAGGAAGTGGCCTAAACTAGAAGTTTGATAACAGTGATATACTATGCTACTCAACCTTCTTCATCACCAGGGAATAAAAAGCATCGATGACACATATTACAACTTCAAACACTCAAAGCTGGATGTTCGCAGTCAGGGAGTTTATCAAAATAACGTTTGTTAAAGTTGTTCTCCGTAACTTTTATAGCAGATCACTCATAAGTTGCTGTCTAGAGGCACTGATGAAGTTACCAGGGAAAAGATTTGATCGATAAGATGCTGTCTCCATACCACCTGTTTAAAAGGAAGGGCCAACTCTGGTATATACTAATTAAGGAAAACTCTTCTTTGATGGGAACAGTGTGGTCGTTTTGGGTTCAAAACGTTTAATGGAACTGTGGCGTCTTGACCTCCAGATGGAACACAGCCCTAGGCTGGTAATCAAAAATATATCTGCACATCTAGGACTGAGCAACCAGCATCATTACCACAAATTACAGTACCATTTGTTTCAGGCTCTTTTGCTGGGGCCAGGTGATTAGTGGTGCCAGCTGAGGTTACACAGTCTCAACTATGCCAGCCCAAGTTCCTGGGGTCAAGCAAATTGGGATGATTACTACTATTGCTTTAAAGGAGAATAAAAGGAAAAGGGGAAAAGTGATGTGGTTTTTAGTCTGAAGGTGTGTCTGAGAAGGTTGACAGCAGGTGGCACTTTTGCGTGTGGTCAAAGGGCACCTGCAGTCACCTGGTAGTCGAAGCCTTGAGAAGTCCATGGTAGTAAAATCTCTCCTGGAGATATGCTGCTTTTTACATTTCAGCCCTTCCTGCTTGGCATCAAGGGGCACTGGCCACAAGGGATGTTGTGACACTTCTGCTTTTGGGAAGAGACTGAGTTTGGGCGACAATCTGTTTCTAATGCTTCATTTTGTAATTGGTAATTTACAAAGTGATTATGTATAGATAATTTTAGTTCTCAATATCATTAAATAGCCTTTGGACTAGGCCAGAGGTCTATCCTTTCTCTTTAAAGAGCCAGATAGTAAATATTTTAGACTTTCTGGGCCATATGGTCTCTGTTACAACTACTTAACTGTGCTGTTGTAGCATAAGAGCAGCCATAGCCAAAATGTAAACAAATGTGTGTAGCTGTGTTCCAATAAAATTTTATTTACAAAAACAGCTGGCCTGATATAACCTGTGGCACAGTCACACACTCAGTAATCATAATGGCATTGACCCAGGAGTCTTAAGATCTGGACTTTTGTCCAGGCTCTATCACCTACTAGCTGTGTGACCTTTGGCAAGTCAGTTTACCTTTTTAAGCCTCAGTTGCCACTTCTCTGAGATGGCATTTCCTGCCTCTACCTACTTCACACATCTGTTGAGAGAATAATTTAAAAAAAAGGATACATAAGTAAAATAATATTAGTGATTGTTATCTATTGAACACTTACTAAGTGCTAGGCATTATGTTAGTTTAGTTACATTTATCATCTAGATGCATCTCACGCTGTAAGAAAGGTTCCATTTGATATATCTATTACCATTACTCATAATCAAAATTATAAATCTTTATTGAGCACTTGTTATGCACCAATATTGTGCTGTTTTGCACGAATGATCTCACCAAATTCTCACAAATTTGGTTGCTGTTGTTAACTCCAGCTTATGAGTATTAAGGTTGGAGGATGCCACTATTTAGTTGCAGAATATGCATTAAGGGAATGGAAGCAACATAGATTAAGACTAAGAGTGAGGGGGTGGATATCAAGATGGTGGAGTAAGATAAGAGGACGTGGAGCTCACCTCCCCACAAGAACACATAAAAAAATACATCTACATGTGGAATAATTCTCACTGAAAACTAACTTGAAACTGGAAGAAGGACTCCTCAACAACCAAGGTTGTAAGAAAGATGCATAGGTAATTGGGTAGGAAGGGAAGAAAAGTGATCAGTTTGGGACCTGTGCCCCTGGGAGGCGACTCAAAGGAAAAGGGAGATTACACGGGCAGACACCGACCCTGGGGAGTGAGCAGGTCAAGCCAAAGAATGGGCACCCAAGTCCTGTGGTTCTACATGGAGGAGACAAGCCCCCTTTGCTGGTTGGAGGAATGATGGGACTAACAGGAGCCCAGGCAGGGTGGCCATTGTTGGCACATACACAGTCAGTGCCCCAGAAGCCCCCCAGATCTCTGATGGTGGCCACTCTACCACAGCTAATCTCTCAACACATGTCGAGAGTCCATGTGGGTCCCCATCATCCCTGCGAGGGGTTCCAGAACAGGGTGGGGAAGGCAGAGGCAGGGGGCAGTGATAAGCTGTGAGAGACAAAGGGGGCTCGCAAGCAAGGCTGCATCTGAGCCAAGATGCAGGTGCTTACACAGGCAGTGCATCGGACCTTTGTCTGCACACAGGCCCTGCTTGCTTCAGCACTCCCCTCCTCTGGGGCAAAGGTCCCAGTACAGGGAGAGGGAAAACCAGCCACTTAAAGGGAACAGAGCCAGCTGGAGCCTGACCCTCAGGGTTTCCACTCCAGCAACTTGGGATCAGACCCTGCCCTGACAGGGCAGTGACAGCCACTGAGCAGAGAGGAAATCCCACCTCACACCCTGCGCCAGCTCTAACTTCTTCTCTAGCCCTATCCCCTACCCCCTACCCAGGTGATAGCTGGCAGCATACCACGAGGAAAGATGTGACTGGCGTCCACATCAAATCCAGCCATTCTGCCAAAGAAAGTGGGCACACACAGTCTACACAGGGACTTTTCCACATAAGAACATCCCCTTCAAGACCACAAAAGGTACTACTTCACCTAAATTCATAGAGGCAGAGCAAATTAAGCAAGATGAAAAGGCAGAGGAGCTACTCGCAATTGAAAGAGCAAAAGAAAACCCCTGAAAAAAAATAATGAAACAGAAATAAACAATTTATCAGATAAAGAATTCAAAATATTGCTAATAAAAACGTTAACTGAATTAGGGAAAAGAATTGATCTAAACACTGAACATTTTAACAGGGAACTAGAAAACATAAAAAAGTCCCAATCAGAAATGAATAATTCAATAGTTGAAATAAAAAACACACTAGAAGGAATGAATAGCAGACTAAGTGATACAGAAGAATGCATAAGTGATCTGGAAGATAGAATAATGGAAATCACCCAACCAGAGCAGCAGAAAGAAAAACAAATTTTAAAAAATGGAGGCAATTTAAGAGATCTCTGGGAGAACATTAAGCATACCAACATTCGCATTATAGAGGTTCCAGAAGGAAAAGGGAGAGAGAAGGGGATTGAAAATGTATTTGATGAAATTATGGCTAAAAACTTCCAAAACTGAAGAAGGAAACAGATACCCAGGTAAAGGAAGCACAGAGGGTTCCAAACAAGATGAATCCAAACAGACCTACACCAAAACATATCATAATTAAAATGGCAAAAGTTAAAGAGAGACTTATAGGAAGCAAGAGAAAAATAAATAGCATATACAAGGGAATTTCCATAAGGCTATAAGCTGAATTCTCTGTGGAAACTTTGTAGGCCGGAAGAGAGCGGCGTGATAGATTCAAAGTGCTGAAAGGGAGGGCTTCCCTGGTGGCGCAGTGGTTGGGAGTCTGCCTGCCAATGCAGGGGACATGGGTTCGAGCCCTGGTCTGGGAAGATCCCGCGTGCCGCGGAGCGACTGGGCCCGTGAGCCGCAATTGCTGAGCCTGCGCATCTGGAGCCTGTGCTCCGCAACGGGAGAGGCCGCGGTGGTGAGAGGCCTGCGCGCCGCGATGAGGAGTGGCCCCTGCTTGCCGCAGCTAGAGAAAGCCCTCGCACAGAAACGAAGACCCAACACAGCCATAAATAAATAAATAAATAAATAAATAAATAAATAAATAAATAAATAAACAAACAAAGTGCTGAAAGGGAAAAATCTGAAACCTAGGATACTCTACCCAGCAAAATTATCATTTAGAATAGAAGAAGAGATAAATAACTTCTCAGACAAACAAAAACTAAAAGAATTCATCAGTACTAAACCTACCACAAAAGAAATGTTGAAGGGTCTTCTCTAAATGGAAAAGAAGTAAGAATATATTGGAAAAGAAAAATCCTACTAGGAAAGACAAATATACAATAAGGATTGAGGATCAACCAGTTAAATAAGCCAGTATATAGATTAAAAGACAAAAAAATTTTTAAAGCAACTATAACTACAATAAATAGTTAAGGGATAAGCATGAAGATGTAAAATGTGACATAAAAAACACAAACTGTTAGGAAGGGGATTAAAAAATGTAGATCTCTTAGAATATGTTTGAACTTAAATGATTATCAGTTTAAAGCAAGTAGATATAATGATCTGTCAACATATATGAGCCCCATGGTAACCACAAATCAGAAACCTACAAGAGATACACAAAAACCAAAAAGAAAGGAACACAAGCATACTGCTTAAGAAAATCATCAAAATACAAGGGAAGAAACAGAGAAGAAATGAACAGAGAACTGCAAAAATAATTGGAAAACAAGTAATAAAATAGCAATAGATACATACCTATCAAAAATTACTTTTCAGTGTCAATGGATTGAATGCTCCCATCAAAAGACATAGGGTGGCTGACTGGATAAAAAAACAAGACCCTTCAATATGCTGCCTACAAGAGATTTACTTCAAAACTAAAGACACAGACTGAAAGTGAGGGTATGGACAAAGATATTTCATGCAAACAGAAATGACAAGAAAGGTAGCGATACTCATATCAGACAAAATAGACTTTAAAACAAAGGCTATGAGAAGAGACAAAATGGTACTATATGATGATAAAGGGATCAATTAAAGAAGAGGATATTACACTCATTAACATATATGCACCCAATACAGGAGCACCTAAATATATAAAACAGATACTAACAGACATAAAGGGAGAAATTGACAATAATACAATAATAGTAGGGACTTTAACAGCCCAGTGACATCAATGGTCAGATCATCCAGACAGAAAATCAGTAAGGCGACAGTGGTCTTAAATGACACAATGGACCAGTTAGACCTAATAGAGATCTACAGGACATTACATCCAAACAACAGAATACACATTTTTTTTCAAGTGCACATGAATTGTTCTCCAGGATAGATCATATGCTAGGCTGCAAAACAAGTCTCAACAAATTTAAGAGGATAGAAATTATAGCAAGCATATTTTTCCAACCATGATGCTATGAAACTAGAAATCAAATATAGAAAGAAAAATATGAAAAGAACAAACAGACTAAACAACATGCTACTAAAAAACAAGTGAGTCAATGAAGAAATCAAAGAGGACATCAGAAAATACCTCGATAAATGAAAATGAAAACCCAACACTCCAAAATCTATGGGATGTGGCAAAAGCAGTTCTAAGAGGGAGTTTTATAGCTACAGGCCTTCCTCCAGAAACAAGAAAAACCTCACATAAACAACCTAACCCATCACCTGAAGGAGTTAGAAAAAGAAGAACAAAGCCCAAAGTCAGCAGAAGGAAGGAAACAATAAAAATCAGAGAGGAAATAAATAAAATAGAGATTAAAAAAATAGAAAATATCAATGAATCCAAGAGCTGTTTTTTTGAAAAGATAACCAAAATTGAAAATCCTTTAGCCAGGCCCACCAAAAAGAAAAGAGAGAGGACTCAAATAAAATAAGAAATGAAGGAGGAGAAATAACAACTGATACCACAGAGATACAAACAATCATGAGGATACTATGAACAGTTGTATAACAACAAATTGGACAACCTAGAAGAAATGGACAAATGTTTAGAAACATACAACCGGCAAAGACTGCGTTAGGAAGAAACAGACAATTTGAACAGACTGATCACTAGCACTGAAATTTGTTTTGTTATTAAAAAAAAAAAAAAAAAAAACTTCCAGCAAACAAAAGTCCAGGACCGGACTGCTTCATGGGGGAATTCTAAATAATACCTATCTTTATCAAACTATTCCAGAAAATTGCAGAGGAAGGAACACTCCCAAATTCATTCTACTAGGCCACCATTACCTTGATACCAAAATCAAAGACACTACAAAAAAAGAAAATTACAGGCCAATACCTTTGACGAGTACAGATGCAAAAATCCTCAGCAAAATATTAGCAAACTGCATCCAACAATGTATAAAAAGGATCATACAGCATGATGGGATTTATTTCAGGGATGCAAGGATTTTCCAGCATCCACAAATCAATCGATGTGGTACATCAAGTTAGCAAATTAAATAATAAAAACCATATGATCATCTCAATAGAAACAGAAAAAAGCATTTGACAAAATACAACATCCATTTATCATAAAAACTCTCATCAAAGTGGGTATAGAGGGAACATCTCTCAACATAGTGAAGGCTATTTATGACAAACTCACAGCTAACATCGTATTCAACAGTGAAAAACTGAAAAGCCTTTCTTCTAATTTCAGTAACAAGACAAGGATGACCACACTCACCACTTCTACTTAACATAGTATTGGAAATTCTAGCTACAGCAATCAGACAAGAAAAAGAAATAGAAAGTATCCAAATTGGAAGGGAAGAAGTAAAACAGTTATTATTTGCAGATGACATGATACTTTATATGGAAAACCCTAAAGTCTCCACTGAAAAACTACTAAAACTAATAAATGAATTCAGCAAAGTTTCAGGATACAAGATTAGTATACAGAAATCTGTTGGTGTTTCTATACAGTAATAATGAACTATCAGAAAGAGAAAGTAAAAAAACAATGCTGTTTAAGATCGCATCAAAAAGAATAAAATACCTAGGAATAAACTTAACAAGGAGGTAAAAGACCTACACTGAAAATTATGAAACATTGATGAAGGAAATTGAAGATGACACAAAGAGATGGAAAGATATCTCATGCTGTTGAATTAGAAGTATTACTATTGTTAAAATGGCCATACTACCCAAAGCAATCTGCAGATTTAATGCAATCCCTGTCAAAATACCCATGACATTCTTCATAGAACTAGAACAAATAATCCTAAAATTCATATGGAAGCACGAAAGACCCCAATTGCTAAAGCATTTTCTCAGTCACAGACCAAATATGAGGGCGAGTCTCAGGGATGGAGATCATATATTTGAACTTGGAACTCAGCACCACTTCCCTCTGTCTGCTTTTCCCCAGCATCTCTCTAGGTCACCATGTACCGCTCTTCCTTCCTTTCTTCCTTCATTCATTCACTCATTCATGTATTCAGCAAATATTTATTGAGTACCTCTAATGGAATGAGCCAGATACTGAGCTAGACCTGGGGATACAGTAGTGAACAAGACTGAGAGATACTGACCAGAAAGAACTGAGAGTCTAGTGGGAGAAAGAGAAAAAAAAACAAGTAAAATAATTATGAATTGTCGTAAGTGCTATGGAGTTAACAAACAAGCAGCTTAGTTCAAGAAGGAAGATTAGAAGGTAGAGGGAGTTAGAGTGGTCAGGGAAGGCCTCTGCAGAGCCAACATTTATGCTGAGAGTTCCTGGAGAGGAGTCAGGCAGATAAAGAAAATGGGCTCTTTCCAGGCAGAAGGAATAGTATATGCAAAGATTCTGAGGCAAGAAAGGGATTAGAGATGTTGAGGAATACCAAAAATGCTAAGTGTGGCTAGAGCCCAGTGAACAAGAGGGAAAGTGGTACGAGATGAGAGTGGGCAGATAGGAAGGGGCTGTGTTAAAGACTTTGGATTTTACTCTGATAATGAGGAGCCACTGGGAGCCATGAAGCACAGTAGCAACTGATCTGGCTTGGACTTAAAAAGAAATCTCTCTGGCTAGGTTGAGAATAGACTGTGGGGGCCAAGATGGGAGCAGAGAGACAATTTAGGATGCAGTTGAGGTGAGGATACTGGTGACTTGAGCTAGAAGGGTGGTGGTGCAGAGGGAGAGAAGCAGACAGGATCAACATATTTTTTGGCGTTGGAAGTGACAGTGCGTGCTGATGGATGGAATGTGGTGGTGAGAGAAAGCAAGCGTGTAGTATGAATATGAAGTTTGGGGAAGCACCACAATCTCTAGAGGCCTCTGCAGGGGGAAAGGCTGAAGAAGTGAGTGCAGAGTGGCTGCTGAGATAAAAGGAAAATCAGGAGTGTGGTCCACTCTGTCAGGTATTTCTGAGAGGGTGTATAAGACGAGTACAGAGAAATATCCATTGGGTTAGGCAATATGGATGTCATTAGTGTGGGCAAAAGCCAGTTACGAATGGTTTTAAGAGAGAATGGGAGAGGAACTGAAGACAGTGAGTATAGGTGAATATTTTGAAGAGTTTAGCTGTGAAAAAGAGGAAGAAGTGGGGGGGAGGTTGGGTAGTGGAGAGGAATGTGTAGTTATGAGAGAGTTTTCTTTAGGTTTAGAGGTAGTAATGTCAGAAAGAGAGGGGTTTAGGGAAGGAGTGAAGGCCCTGAGAAGCCAAAGAGGGGGATGGGACTCAGAACCCTAGTGGAAGTGTCACCTTAGGGAGGAATAGAGTCAGGGCCTGCACTGTAAATAGAAAAGAAAAGGATGCAAATGTGAAGGGGTTTGCAGGTTTGGTGGTGGGAAAATGATGGAATTCAAGTCTAATGCTATCTGCCTCGTTCATTCACTCACCATGTTTTCTGAGCACCAACTACGTGTGAGGCACTGCCCTAACCTTTGGAGATACAGCAGAGAATGAAACAGATAAAAATCTCTGCCCCCATGGAATGGAAATTCTAGTGGAGCTAAGATTGAGTGTGGAAGATTGGGTATGGAAGGTTTGACGAGCTAGAAGAAGGCTAGAAAGAAGCCTGCTAAAGAAAAAGAGTGGGATCATATCTGCATTCGATTGTCAGTTACAGATCCAGGACTGTCTTTGGGCAATGCAGCTCTAAGGTTCACTACCCTGACCAGCCCATGCGCCTCCTGCCTCTCAGCATGGCTGCCTTAAGCATCTATTCACCCTTCCTTGAGCCTGAGCTGCCCTGAGTGTATTGTATGTGCAGAAGGGGAGAAACAAATACAACCTTAACCTCTAGGTAATACTCTGCTACACTAGTTCGAAGTTACATAGATAGGTATCCCTTGATAATGGCAATTTATACAATCCCATTAAAGATTGTCCATAGATCCTGGGTGCTCTCAAATTTTACTTTGGAAAAAGTGAATTGGAATAGTCACACCAAAGCAGCATGTCGACATGTCAAACAGCAGGAGTGAGCATATAATATGTGCCATAGGCTGCCTGATCCTCATTCAATCCCTAACCCTCACCTGATTTGAGTGAATATCCACTTTCCACTGTTCATTTCTGTATTGCTTGAATTTTTAGGGGTACGTATGACTTTTATAATCAGAAAAGGAAAAGCTTTAAGAAAACACCACCTCTAAGGTAGTACTCCTGGTACTCTAAGCCAGCATTATAAAGGAATGTTATTATAGGAAATACAATGCCGTATGCATGACAGGGTGATGTCGATGATATAGTAATTGATTTTTTTCCTTGTAGTTCCCCTCCTTGCCCTTCTCCTCATTCAAGTGGCCAGAATTGCACTGTCCAATATGATACTTGCAAGCCATATGTAGCTATTGGGGATTCAAAATGTGGGTATTCCAAGTTGAGTTGTGCCATAAGTATGGAATACACTATGGATTTTAAAGCCTTAGTATAAAAAAAGTAAATAGCTCTTTAATAATTTTTTATTGCTTGTATGTTGAAATAGTTTAGATATAGTAGATCAAATAAAATATATTATTAAAATTAATTTCACCTGTTTTTTTCCTTTTTTTCAAAAACTGTGGCCACTAGAAGATTTACAGTTTCATATCTGGCTCACATGCTTCTATTGGACAGGGCCGAGTGAGACCACTCTGTGTTGCTGGCCACCCCCATCTGGCCCTCTGCTACCTCCCTGACATCATCTACTCTTCTCCTTCTTGTTATTCCTGTCTTAGGGGCTTGACTTTGCTGTTTCCTGAGCCTGGAACACACTTCCACCAGCTAATTCACATAGGCGTACTACCTCACTTCCTTAAGATTGGTTTTGAAACGTCACTTTGAGAGTGAAGCCTTCCAGCTAATCTAAAATTTCAAAATCACAACATTCTTTCCTACTCCCTCCTCTGCTTGTCACCGTAGCAGCCATCTGCAACCGAAACACTGCCTTTTACTTAGTCACGTGCATAGTTACTTTCTGTCCCCATAAGAGCGAGGATTTTTTTTTTCCTGTTTTGTTCACTGCTGGAATGGTGCTTGGAATGTAGTGGAACCTTAGTAAATATTTGGTAAATGAATGAATCAGTTGCCTCAGGGGAGGGATTTGACATGGTTGGTGGACCACAGTAACAAAGGAAGCTCACTGGCTCTGGTTTCCAAAAGGCTAAGTTAAGGGAACAGAAGATTCCTGGAACAGAGTGTTTAGGGGATCATATTTGTAAATCTAGCAGGACTCCCCACTATGGCAGAAGGGAACTAGAGGTCCCTATAGATTTTAGATATGACAGGGGGAAAAAGGAGATGGATCCATGAATTGACTGAGGTTAAATTTCTACTAACTGGGAAGAAGGAAGTTTCAAAGTAGAAATCAACTTGAGTTGCAGAAAAGTAAAGTTATATTTCCCCTGCACCAGAGTTTGTGGCTGAGACTTGCATGCTGAGAGCAGTGTTAGATATTTAATGTTAGGATTTCCTGTGCCCTCAGGAGCAGAGAATATCACATTGTGGTCCAAGCAGCTGTCCTCATTGCTTCCACCTCTATCCGCAGCCCAATGTCTTACGTGTGATCTGTCATTAAAATTCCATATTCAGGAAGATTTTCAAACAAATAGTTCCCATTAAGACAACCAGATCATATCTCTCAGACTCTATCTCTACACCTACATCTATATCTATATCTATCTAGAAAGTAACTTCATGTGACCAGTGTAACTTCAAAGACAGAATCTGAGAATGTGATATGCGGACCATTCAAGAAAAAAATTACATTCTGAGAAATTGCTCAAATGATAAATGCTCCTTTATTCAATGAGTGAGTATGGTAAGCACATGACTCCTAGTTTTTTGTTTTTTTTTTTTTTTGGGAGGGGGCGCCGCACGGCATGTGGGATCTTAGTTCCTCAGCCAGGGACTGAACCCACGCCCCCTGCAGTGGAAGCGCAGAATCTTAACCACTGGACCGCCAGGGAAGTCCCCGACTCCTAGTTTTATGTGGGTTAGTTACCAGATCATGTCTAGCCCCCATCCCCTTTCTACTCACCCTGCGTCACGCCATCTCTGAGATTCAGTCCATCCTGCATTCACGCCTCATCCTCCATTCACACTCTGGGATGGAGGTGGGCCGGAAGGAGAAGTGGAGTGATGGGTTGAGGATATCTGCCTCAAACATTTAGTGATTTTTTTTTTTAATCCTGCAAGTTTAATAGTTTGTTACAGGCATCAAAATTGCTGCATTAAAGCAGAAGACCAAAAAATGGCTGATTCACAACAGCTGCATCGAAATACCACGTGCCTTCACCACACCTTGCTCCAGCTGCCAGCACATGGTCACGAGTCTCATGAGGCATGTTTCTTTAGTTAGGTCTATACAATTTCATAACAAACATTACTGGGTTTTTTTTTTCCTGACTTAGAGGATGAAGAAAGTATGAATATTTTAATCAGCATTGTGTAGGCTTGAGATTTTCTTGTTTGTTTATTTTCCTAATTTTAGAATTAGAACAGAGATTGTTCTGGCACTTGGTAAATGTGGGATTGCACAGTTGGCCTATGCACATTCACACCCAGGAAAGATACAGGAAAGAATCTAGAAAAGATCATTTTATTTTGTGTTCAAAAAAGGAGACACAGAGGAGTGGCTTTGATGGCTTCCCATTTGATCTAAGATTAAACAAATGTTCAGTATTCAATTCAGCTCGCACATGTTCTAAAGTCAAATGTAGCCTGTTAAAGGGTTCAGTCATGGAAAAGGAGATTTTAGTCAAAAATTCATTTCATTTTCAAGAAATTAGGTTGAATAATGAAGTGAACACATCAGTACTGCTTTGTTCTAATTCTGGTGGTTTTGTTTTTTTGTTTATTTTTTGTTGTTACTGTGGAATGTAAAATTTGCTGTTTTCCAATAAGGTCAGTTACATGAGAAGTAAAAATACTTTTGTAATTCAGAGATATAGTGCCAGAATTTGGGGGCATATGCACCATCTGAAAATGGGATAATCTTATCATAGTGAAAGACAGCCTCTGCTAGAATGATACATTAAACCTTTCAAAAAAGTATTTTAGTTGATTTATTCTTTGTCTTGGATCTGATGGGAAAGTGTCTAAAGCAGAGAAATGTGTTCTTCATGTGAAAAATGGAAATTATTGAGTTCTATCTTTTAACTTGTCCAGATACCTTTATAAATTGCATCTTGTTTAGTATCTAATAGCTCAGGTGGTCTTATGAATAGCAGTCTCAATTGCCTTTCCTGTTGAGCATGTCAGGAGCTGCTCCCTCTTGGTATGAACTCTGAATATTTGTGTCACAGTCTGCTTTGATGTCAAAAATAATCCTCACTGGTGATTTTTAAATGTGGTATCTCTTTAAAATATGATATCCAGCTGGTATCCCTCTTCCCCAAACAACAATATTTAAAGAAGAGAATACATAACATTTAGAGCCAGCGAACTGATCTGTATGCTATACAAACTTAGCCATTTTGAAAGTCATGGGTTCATGGGAATACCCTGGTTGCCATACAAAACTGTGGCTAGGACCACTTGTATAAGTTTCAAGGCCAGAAGGTACAATGCTGAGAGACATGGGTATGCAGTGTGTTGGAGCTTTGCATTGCAAGGTATATACCTTTTCTGTCAGGAAGACCCTTCCCTTTCCCCTCCCACTTTGCCTGGAAAATTCCTACTTATTCTTCACACCTAAATTTATATGTCACTTCTGAGAAGCCTTCCCATGTGCTGCTGTAGCACCTTGCACATGTCACTTATCACACTCGATTATAATTACCTGTGTACCTTTATGTCTCTTTTCATCGGACTGTAAGCTCTACAAGAAGCTTTTCATCTTTGTCCTTTTTATCTTTGTATTTCCAGGACCTAGCCTGATATAGACACTTAAAAACTATCTGTTCAATGAATGAATGAATGAATGAATTCAAAAGACCTGCTTTTATGTCCTACCTCTTCTAGTTATTAGCTGTATGGACTTAGGGGAATAACCTCTGGAGGTATTTCTTCATCTGAAAATGGGATTGATTATCCATACATTAAAGCCTTTTTAGAAACTGAAACCTAGAGAACTAAGTTACCTTTTGGATGTCATATGATGGTACAGATGAAAAGAGGCACGGTCAGGTCTCAAGGACATCACAGTGCCTCTCAAGTGAAGTAATTTTGAGTTGTGAAGACAACAAAGAAGAAAGTGTATCTTTATTGATATAACGTTATTACTTTGATAAATAAGCAACATTGTTTTTATTCTGCCAGTAGAAAAGCTGGGAGCAGCCCACTTGTCTTTTTGGATAGTGACTCTGTTTTGTGCATTATGTACTTAGAAGACCAGGTTTGGAGTCCTTGCTCTGTGACTTCCTTAGGTTTTGAGATATTGGGAAACTTTCTCTGAGCCTCTGTTTCCTTGTCTATAAAATAGGGGTAATAATATTTTCCCCCAGGTAGGATTATAGTGAGGATGAAGAAATATATATAAACTGTAAATTGCTGTACACATGCAAGTTCTGTAATGACCGTAAGATGGCATCATAATTATAACTAAGAAATGTCACGTCAGTCAGCTGCTGTCACATATGATCTCAAGGGGGCAGCACCCTTCATAAAACCAACAGAATAGAATATATTGAATTTCAGTTTTTGCAGTTATTTATAACTGTTAAAACAATTTACTAGGTTATATTTCAAATATTTTGAATGAAATTATTCTCATAGTGTCAGAAAGATAAAGGATGTTTTCTAGCTCCCAACCTATGGTATATCCACAGACAACTGAGTAGCCTCAGTAGTAAGCAGACCTAGCTGGAAGGAAGTATATCTATGCTGGAGCTGGCTTTCTTTGCTTCAGGGCTTTGGGAAGGTCATGGGCACAAGAATCTGAGGCCCACAAACTGACCAGCTTTTCTGAGAGTAGCTACCCATGGCAATGAAAAATCAGCCTTCAGGAGTCAAGAGTGAAAAGGACGTAGCCAGAGTGAATTGCTAGTTTCTTATTGCTGTTGTTAACAAGTTACCATAAACTTTGAGGCTTAAAACAACATGAATTTATTAAAACAGTTCTGGAGGTCAGAAGCCTGAAATGGGTTTCACTGGGCTAAAAGCTGGCAGGACCACACTCCCTTTGTTAGCTCTAGGGATAACTCTATTGAATATTTCCTTGCCTTTTTCATGTTCTAGGAGGTGTCTGCAGTCTTTGGGCCTGTCCTTGTTATCACTTTAACCTCTTGTTTGCATAGTCACATCTCTTCCTTTCTCTTCCATTGTTAAATCTCCTTCTGCCTCCCTCTCCTAAGGATACTTGTGATTCTCTTTAGGGCCTACTTGCATAGTCCAGGGCAATTTCCCCATCTCCAGGTTCTTAACTTAATCACATCTGCAAAGTCCCTTTACCATATAAAGTAACATTCACAGGTTTCAGGGATTATGATGCGGATAGCTTTGGGGGCTATTATTCAATCTACCACCATCTTATGTGTCCATATGTAAGATGGTGGCATCATGATTATTACTAAGAAATGTCAAGTCAGTTGGACATTGTCACATAGGATCTCAAGGGGGCAGTACCCTTCATAGAGCCAACAGAATAGACGGTATTGAATTTTAGTTTTTCTAATTATCTATATAGTTTAAACAGTTTTCTAGGTTGCGTTTTAAATATTTTGAATGAAATTTAAAAACCTATCTGCAGTTTCTCTCTCAGAGAGTTTCATCTTGTCAAACCCAGTCAGCCTTTCCTGTGCTTCTGCTGTTCCAGCAGACTCCGAGTGCATCTAAAGAGATTGCTCACTTACACTTATCATTCTATAGATCTGATTCATAGGCCTTTAAATTTAATATGGCAGCCTAGAATTCGCTTTAGCTATTCTTTTTCTTCTAGCTAGGTTTCTAGTTTGGTTCTGGATTTCTCTTAGTGGTTAAGGGAGAAGTTGAATGGGAGTGTTACCAAGCTTCTGGTTTCTGATTTAGGACATCTAAGGAAACATAGTGAGGAATGATTTGGGACATGGAATCTAGGTCTTCTACAGTGAGCCACATTGCTCAGTGTTAAGGGTAGGAAAGTCTAGCTATTCCATAGTCAAGAGGCAAAGGACTTTTCATAGGCCCTTAGATTTGCAGGGTTGGAATCATACTGCGTAATACTTTGATAGCCCATAGTGCTCCCACAGACATTTATTTCATTCAGTCCATGAGAATGATTCTGTGAGGGTGACAGAATTACCATCCTCTTTTTAAACTCAGACTCAGCATGGTGAAGAGCTTTGCATACCAACTAAGGGGCAGACCTAGGACTTGAACTAGGTTTCTGGTTCTTTATCCACTGTGCTGTTCACTACTCTGGAGCTGTCTAGGACCTTTCAGTTTAGTCCTATTCCCACCTAAGTATTTGAATCTCCTCTCCAAAATTTTTCTAGTCTGTGACAGCAGGTTTAACATAACTGAGTCTATTCTGCTCACATTTTCTCTTGAAATATCTGGGTAATTGGAGCACGGGGTGTGAGTGTTATGTATGTTATAAGGGAACTTGATGACTTTTTCTCCATTTTCTACATTGTGTGAGGTGAGAAAGATAAATTCTCTCTTCTATAAGAACTGTTGATATGATTTATATATGCCAGTATTAATAATTTGTGAAGGTACAGGTAGAAAAACTGAATGCCCTTTTGGGGGGCCTTTAGTCTAATGTGGTTCTTATTTTTGACTATTGTTAATCTGAGTTCATTCTTCCAGAATGTGTGATAAAGATCTTTTGGTGACTTTGGGGGAAACTGAGAAGTTATTAAAGAAGAAATATTGACTGCAAGACATAGATCTGTTCTAGAGAGAAACCACAAACTGGACACTTGGAATACAAAGGATAAAAACACTTTCTTGTAACAGTATCACCTTTGCTTTTATAAAAATGTATATAAGCATAAAGTTATATTATAGAACTGGAGGGGCCTTTGTAATAACTTCTCAATGAATAGAAGAAGGAACCAAGGTTAGGATGTCCAAGTGGAAGTTCATGGTAAAGGTGAGATGAGAAAACAAGTGCAAGTCTCAGGAGCTACGACCTCGTCTACTGCTCCAGCACATAGTACACTAAGACTTCTGCATTACATCTCTTGCTGTTCTTTTATCCCTTTCACTCAATTCAGAGTGGTATTTCACACATGCAGAGATGATAATTGAAGGATATACAGTGTAAACCAATTTTTATTGATTCTCTGCTTTTTGTACCAGCAGACTGTCTTACAGTATATGCAAAAAGTCATAACCAACCTTGAATTCAATCACAGTGACAGAAGTCAGATACAAAAATAAAAGAATCATCTTGGTTGTAATTCAGAATACAGGAAGATTGCCAGTTTATGACTTGAAAATCATTTTAAAAGAATGTATTTCCAAGAGGATATTAATCAGATAGTTCAAGTTCTTATTCATCAAGAGAACTATTCCTCATGAATTAGAGAGAGAACCTGACAGTTTTGTTAATTCTTTATAATAGGAACAGTTAATAGGGACAGAGTTGCAGTCAATAAGCATTCTCCATAATTGAGTCTTGAGCTTCTGAATTTGTCAACAATAATAAAGAGTGCAATTAGAAAGTAACCGGGGAAATAATAATAGTTGTGTCTATAATGAAGACTGAGACCCTTATATAAACTCTGTGTAATTAGTTTTTGTGTGCTAGCAAATCTTTCTGAGTCCTGCAAAATTATGGGCTATATCATATCTGAATGTTATTGATGCCTCTCTCTCATATACAGAGCAATTAGGAAAGATGTTTTAAAGGAGACTGGTAAGATAAAAGTAGAGAGAATTGAAAATTGAGAAGTTTCATTTCCATTGTCCAGAGAAGTGATAATGGAATCCAGCATGAAATCTATTATTTTTCATGATGTTGTCATTCTGTGACCTAATACCAGATTAGTCAATGGAAGATTTCATCCACCATAATGGACTTAATGTTCTTCGACAACAGAATCACTGAAGGAAGTTAGATTAGGGCCAATAAGTTCTTGAAAGATTCAAACATTATCATTGGAAACATTAATGATGTGTATATCATACCATGCATTTGGCCAGTTAACCCTGCTTCAGTTTTATTTGAACAACTCCAGCAATACTGCACAGTATTTTACAGAGAAGGGAGAGCCATAATTTATAAAGTGCAGAGAGAACGTGATCTTCATAACAACTTTGGGAGGTAGGCAGGTCAGAGATCCCTGCAACCTTTTTCTAGATGAAGAATCTGGAACTCAAAGAGGTGAATGACTTACCCAAGAGGAGTTAAAGACAGACTTTCAGGTCCGGGTCTTTCCGTGCCACATCTTTCAATTTTCATTACTTGTTGAATTTCACCTCACACCAAACATATGCTTTTGGCTTTGAATTGAGCTACGAATTCTATTAAATATCAAATTCTGTGCTCTCACATACACATTCACAATTAAATTTATCTTATGATGTGTGCAACATAGCTATACCTTTCTGAATTTAAATAACCTTCCACATTCATTATACATTAGATACCTGGGTATATGCTGATTTATAAGATTCATGGTTGAAGAATGGCATATTCTTTACTTAGGGAGCATCCTTCATGGCTTTCAGAAAGTTGTTCTTCATATTTATGATTCAACTAGAAAAGACTTAGAAAAACTTTTCCTTCACTTCACCGGTAACCTAAAAGAAAATTATTTTAGTGAATTGATACCTCGAGTTTTAATGGAAGTAGATTTCTTTGCCACAAACCACCCTCCTGGGGTTGTGACATTAAAAACAATCCAAAGATTCAAACAGATCAATACCACTGAGGTCCAAAGTGCTGATTGTTGAGGATATGAATTACCAGAGCCAGGGAACACTGAATAACTTCATCCCCAGGGGAAACAAGTTGCACAGAAATGGGCTGTATTACAGCATTTGCAAAACTTTCATTTAGCTAAATCATTAAGATAATTTATTGGCAAAGTAGACTGTAGGTTAGGAAAGGATGTGGAGAGAAACATAAATATATCCTCCTTATCCTTGAAGGTTCCTGCATTTCATGGAAGTTGCTAGAAACATCTCAGAGGTTTTCCTACAAATGCCACCTTGTTCCATAGGTTATATCTGCCCAGTCTGGCCTGGTACTGAAGAACAGACTAGTTACAACCAATTTTCCTGGTGGGGGAAAATTCATCCATTCTAATTTTGTAAGGAAATAGCTTGGGGAGTAAAGAAAGTTTTCCTTCCCTACCTCATAAAAACGTACAGCTGTGATGTGTGATTTCTGAGAACATGGTGATGGCCTGAGGACATTGGACCCAGTTCAGAGAGCCTAGGTGTTTGGATGTGAAATTTTGGTCTTCTTAAGGCAGACTATTCAGAAGTTTTCTTAGCGTTTTAAATATTGATATTCAATTGATTAAAGTTTTAAATTCCCCAACCTAGTTTTTTTCTTCACTTTTGAGTTCTGCATACAAATCTTGTTATTTTCTTTATAAATCTAATAGATTTTAATAGTCCTTCATAAGGCTTTTAAATAATGTATAGTGCCATTTCAACTTAGTTGATTAAACACCTTCAGATATTTTTAAACTGCATTGATATATTTAATATATGGTATCCACTTTCCTTTCTTAAGTCTTTTAATAGCCTGATAAACAAAACCTCTAGAGTATTAAATAAATCATAGTAAATTGTATTTATATATATTGTGAACCAAAAGTTCTCTTAGGTGCTCTGATAGTATTAAAGAATACAGTAGAATTCCAATTAAAATCATAAGTATGATCAGTTATTCAGTTCCACATTTTAACTTGAAGTTTCAAGGCTGTCACTCTAAAAGGCCAAATTTTCTTAAAATAGCAAGTACATAGATATCAAATATGTACAAAAATATAATAACATAATTTGATTCTCCCAAACCTTTATTTTCTTCATTCTAAATCTTCTCACATTTAAAAGATATGTACTCAGTAAAGAAAACAGTGACACTTCCAAATTCCTATGGTTACTTACAACCAGAGTTGTTGGCCAGGTATGAGAACTGGAGCTGCAGTCTTTGGACCACCCAAGCTGTCATTCTGAGCCCATTTATGTCTCAAATGACTCTACTTAAAAGGGAATAGGTCTCCTAACTCATATTACCTAATTTTTTGTTTGTCAAAGAAATTCATCACTTCCCACCCGAGTTGATCACTTACACTTCTGTGCTTCTTAAGACATGTCATAGTGCTTAGTGCCCAAGCATGGATTTTGGAGTCAGATTACCTAGGTTCACATCCCAGTTCTACTACTTATTAGCTGTGTGATCTTGGACAAGGAACTTCAAGTCTTGGTGCCTCAGTTTCCTAATCTGTAAAATGTAGATAATACCAGAAACTACATTATAGGTTTGTCATGCGGATTAAATATTTTAATATATACAAAACTCTTTTAATAGCCCCTGGGTTGTGGTATATTCTTATAAGTATTAACTGTTATTATCATTACATGTATTTTCCTTCAAACTCTTAAGATCTTTGAACTGAAGGTATCCTAAGATGTAAATGTCTTTTCCATTTAATTTTAAAGATCTTTGAACTTGATGGAATCTTGCAATCTTTCATAATTAGAAAATCATGTAATTTCCTTAGATATTAAAATTATATTCAGTTTAATATATTACTTTGGATTTGTCCTTTTTGTGGTCACAGCTTATTAAGTTATTCTACTGAATGGTTTTAGACTCAGCTCTATGCACTTAATAAATGACTTGCCTGAGTCATTTAACTTCTCTGTGCCTCAATTAACTTATCTTAAAAATGGGGATAAATAGATAAAGGAGATGTGATGCACACACACACACACACACACACAATGGACTACTACTCAGCCATAAAAAAGAATGAAATAATGCCATTTGCAACAATATAGATGAACCTATAGGGTATTACACTAAGTGAAGTAAGTCAGACAGAGAAAGACAAATACTGTATGATTTCACTTATATGTGGAATCTAAGAAAGAAAACAAATGGTCAAACATAACTAAACAGAGAGAGAGTCATAGATACAGAGAACTGACAGGTGGTCGCCAGAGGGGAGGAGAGTGGGGGAGGAGAGAAATAGGTGAGGGAGATTAAGAGATACAGACTTCCAGTTGCAGAATAAATGCGTCACGGGTATGAAATGTACAGTGTGGGGACTATAGTCAATAACTATGGAATATCTTTGTATGATGACAGATGGTAACTAGACTTATCACAGTGATCATTTTGAAATGTATAGAAATATCGAATCACTATGTTGTGTACCAGGAACTAACATAGTGTTGTAGATCAGTTATACTTCAAAAACAAACAAACAAACTCATAGAAAAAGAGATGAGATTTGTGGTTACCAGAGGTGGGGAGTGGGGGAGGAGGAATTGGATGAAGGCCGTAATAGGTACTCACTTCCAGTTACAAGATAAATTAGTACTAGGGATGGAATGCACATGATAAAGATAACTCACACAGCTGTATGTTCTGTATGAAAGCTGTTAAGAGAATAAGAGTTCTCATCACAAGCAAAAATATTTTTTTCTATTTCTTTACTTTTGTATCTCTATGAGAGGATGGATGTTCAGTAAACTTACTGTGACGATCATTTCATGATGAATGTAAGTCAAATCGATGTGCGGTACACCTTAAATGGATACAGTGCTGTATGTCAACTATTTCTCAATAAAACTGGAAGAAAAAATAGGGGTAATAATCCCTGACATGCTCTACCTACCTTATTCAATAAATATTAAATATTTATTGAGCACCCACTATGTCCTAGGCACAATTCGCGGTTCTTTGAATAAATCAGTGAACAAAGCATACAAATACTCCTGCCTTCTTAGAGCTTAGCCAGGGTGGGAGCAGCAGGGAGAAAGTGGTCGGGGAGAGGAGACATAATGAATGAGTAAATTATATGGTATATTAGGAGGTGATAAGTGCTAAGGGAAAAAATAGAACAGGTTAAAAGGAATCAGAAATTTGCAGGAGGGGTTTGGGGGCTGATTACAATATTAAACAGTGTGATCAGTTTTAGACCTCATGGAGAATATGAGATTTGAGTAAAGACGAAGGAGATGGGGGAATAAGCCAAGACAGCTCTGCGGGGAGAACATTTCAGACAGAAGGAATGATGTATTAGCTTCTGCTGCAGCAACAAACAGCCCTAATATATTAGGCTCTGACAAGCACAAACATTTATTTTTTGATCATGTTATGTGGCCAATAGTCACTCCCATAATTCTTTAAATACTTTTTTTCTCTCTAGACTTAATTATAGCATTTAAGTTTATCAGGGATAGGGAGATATACTTCACTACAGGGAAGCATGGCAAGATTAGAGAGTGTGAAGAAAGTGTTAACGCAGCAGGTCTGATTGCTCACTCCTTGAATGTCTCCAAGTGTCTCGGATTTACTCTTGGCCAGCCTCTGGGAATGTAGCTCTTAGAATGTTCTTTATATCACTGTTGGATTGATTATTTTGTTGTGTACACCTGGGAGAAATAGACCATTCCATAGTAGCTTGCCAGCATTGCTTTGCACAAAGATTGATGATGTACACCTGGTTGCATTGTTTTGGTCCTGAGTTTCAGTTGCCATGACTGATTGCTAGCAAGATGCGCCTACGTGACCAACCTCCCACAAAAGCCTCAGACCCTGAGACTCAAATGGATTTCCCTTGGCAGGGACATTCTACACTTGTCCCTGCAGTTTCCTGTTGGAGAAAAAACCCCATTCTGTGTGGCCTTGGATGAGGAAGGACATGAGAAGTCTATGCTGGACCTGTTAATGCATATCTTTTTCCTGCTGCTTTTGCTGTCTATCTTCTGTGATAAATCTTAGCCGTAACCTGCTCTTGAATTGTGATTCTTTCTAGTGAATCATTGAAGTTAAGGAGGAGGCTGTGGATTTTCTCACACAGGAACAGAATTGATCATTTCTACCACAGACAACTAGAACAAAGGTGTAAAAGGAGGAATATACCTTACATGATCAAGGAACAGCAAATGAGCCATTGTGGAGTGAAGGGCATGAGGTGGAGAAGCATCGGAGACGAAGTCAAGGAGTAATGGGGGGTGTTGATCATGTAGGCTTTGCAGGTCCTAGTGAAATCGGAAGCTGTAGGACGGTTTTGAGTAGAAGAGTGACATAATATAAGTTTTAAAAAGGGATCCAGTTTTGAGACTGGATGGTAGAGGGGCAAGGGTAGAAGTTGGGAAACCCATTAGGACACTATTGTGATAAGTAAAGGGAGAGATCATGGTGATCTGGACCAGGTAGCAGCAGTAGACGTGGTAAGAAGTGGTCGGATTTTGAATATTTTAAAGATGATCTTTACGGATCAAGTAGACTAATGATGTGTGTGTGAAAGTTGGTGAGATGTAAGGCACCATACGCAGGTAGATGATTATTTTCAGGTCGGGAATATTGCTTTGGTCAGGAGGATGAGTAGGGCCTGAGAATTCTGAGGGAAGATGAAAGCTTGTATTGCCAAAGCTGCAGAGGGGCTTTCTTAGGTTATTCATGAAGCACACACAGACGTTTTTTTGATGAAAATCCCAAGAAATATGATTTGCCAGTGCTGTTACGTCAAATTTTCTGTCTGTGGTCAAGCCTAACCCACTGACTCAGGCACATCAGCATGGGGGGAAATCCCTTTCTCTCCCGTTTTCAAAGGGGACCTGGCATAATTAAAAAGAATTTCCCTAAGACTCTGTTCTCATACTGGGATAGGATTTGTTCTCCCTTTACTCACTGGCAGGCACATAACCAGTGTGGTTTCAGGTGTGGGTGTTTTCTGTCACCTTGTAGCAGTAAAAACACATGCTGATGTCACATATATTCTGGAAGCAGCTTCTGGGTTGAGGTCATCAGTAAAGGTTTTGCCTGAGCCCCACTTTCTCGTTTCCTAGTGTTTCTCTTGTGTGCCCTTTCTCTTTCCCCAATTCCCCAAACCACCCTTCTCCAACACACACATATAGCAGTATTTTGGAAGATATGATTCCCTCTTGTGCCCAGAGATTCTACTGCTAACTCAGATGCAAAGGAGAAATTGCAGCTGAATTATTTCTATTGCTTCTGTTCTAAAAATATCACTTCCTCTTTGCCTAGTGTGTGCAGGAAATATGTGGCTTTATTTCTGTATAACAGATGCAAAAGCAACTCAGGTAGGGCAGTAAACCCCACGTGTGAATGCATTTTGATGTATTTAGAATTGCTACAATTAGAAAGCTCAACCCCGATAGAAGACCCAGAGCTCATTATACCAGGAAAAGTCAGGAAATTGGTTTAACAAAGAGAATTTGTGACATTATCCCTGTTGACAATTGGATTAGGGGATGTTCCCAGCTCTGTAGTTTACAGGATATTTTTCTACAAATCATTAGCAAAAATGTCAAACAAACTCTTTTGTTCTTCACCTTGAAATAAAGCCACAGATTCTTTACGGGATTTGAGTGCAGCTCAGGAAAGCGAGCAAACGTATTTAGAAAGTTGCACGGCCAACATGTTGGTTTGCTACCCGACCCATGGGACAGCGAGCGAATGACTATAGCTGGATAAGGCAGCTTGCATAATGATATGCTACTTGGGGTACTTCAAAGGGAGAGAGTACATTTTTCTGAAAATGTCACGAAGCTTTCCATTTTGTACCATATGCATGCATTTTTCTTGTTTGATGCACCGTGCCACTACCCAGGGTTTTATGACGTATAGGGGCTGTTTAGGAGGAAAGCAGCCTTTGAGTTCTATTACCTGTTAATGGTAGAGTGAGTGTGGGAGGGGGTTGAGAGGAAGGGGGGAAATGGGGGTCACTTAAACTGATTTTCATTCCTTTATTTAGAACCACAGTGTCAAACTGAAGTAGACTTGGCCTCTAGCCATACTTCTGTTGCTGACAAGGTGTGTGACGTCAGGAAAGGCACTGAAGTTGTTAGGGACTTAGTTTCCTCAACTGTAAGAAGGGGGAGGCTGTTAGTTGGATTTTATTAATTCAACAAATGTTTGTTGAGTAGCTTCTATGTGTCAGGTACTGTTGTAGGTGCTTGGGCCATCTCAGTGAACAAAAACAGGCCAAGATCTCTGTCCTCATGAGATTTCCATTCTCGTTTCAAGTGGGAGGGCAAACAGCAAACAATAAACATAATAAATAAGATGTTTATGTTAGAAGGTGATATATACCATGGAAAAGAGAAAACAGTAGAGTCAGGTGAGGTTTTCTGGAGTGCTGGCAGAGGTGGAGGGGGTTAAGTGTTGCAATTTTAGGTAATCTCTAGGAAGCTTACTAGTTCTTAAAATCTGTGATTCTATGGTGTTTATTCATTTAATACTCAATCATGGCAACTTTATATTAAATATTTACAAAGAGACTTTAAAATCCATCATTGCTATTAAGATATCTTTTGGGCATGCAACCTTTTTTGTTTTTTTTTTTTTTTTTTTTGATGCCTTTTGCTTTGTCCTCAGGATCTAAGGCCCTGTACATTTTATTTTCTCTTTTCTCTCCTGGGTTTCATGAAGATTTGTCTGATCTCCCTCTTCTCCATTTCCCTGTTCTCTCTGTTTCTCCATTACGGTACTTCTCCTAGCCTAGTTTTACATTCACTAGTTTCACGTTGACCGGGACAGAGGTCAGGCTGGGAACAGAGTATTCTATTCATATTTATTAATTCCATGAATGAACTTGCCAGGCCTCCTGGCTTAATATTCCACAACTTCATACTAACTGGTTCCCAACTAGTGCTAACACCCAAACTCTTCCAGTGAAAAGAACAAGCAGTAGTTAAGAACTACTCACTCATGTATCCACACATCTTGTGCCTGAGGAGTGTGTGTGTGTGTTTAAAATGCATTTGAGGATAAGAAATACAGTTTATAATCAATGATTGTGCTTCGTATTGCTTGGAGGCCACTAAGAGGCCAAAAGATTTCTTTTGGAAGTCAAAAACTCAATGGGCCATTTGCCACATTTTCTCTAACTTATTCAATCATTTTGTCATTTGCTTTTTCATTAAATATTTATTGGGCATTAGGAGCTGTGAATTACTACTTTTTATAACAAACACACCAGAAAAGAATTACAGTTTCCCCTTGGTATCTATGGGGGATTTGTTCTGGGACACCCCACCCCCCCATACCCAAACCCATGTATGCTGAAGTCCCTTATAGAAAATGGCACAGGACAGTCAGCCCTCTGTATCTGTGTGGATATGGAGGGCCAACTGTATCTTACTTTTTGAAAGTCTGCTAATGGGGAGTATCATAATACAAATATTATTAATTCATATGAAAATCAAGTAGAAAAATACTGCACTATTAGAAATATTAATACTGCTTATGGATCACTAATCACCTGTTCACTGTACTGGGCAACCTATTAGAATCCAGTGAATATTCAAACAGTGGCATGATTGAATCCAATTCCCACCAATCCCTGATGTCTCATAACGTATCTGCCTCATTTATATATTACTTGTCTGTACCTGTAGACAGCTGGAAGACAGATCTTAAATATGGAAGATCATTCCAAGTGGGAAAAGACAGATGGAACAGTAGTATTGTTTGGCAGGGCTCAAATGGTAGTCTGTACAGGGGTTATCTATCCAAGGAATTAATGTGGCAGGAAATTGGTGGAAGTCCGATTTGAAGCCGTTTGTTGGAGAGCTATGGCATATATCAGAGACTTAGTTACAAGAGGACTGGGCTATAAGGCAAACATTTTATCTACTGAGGTTCAAGGTTAAAGTCAGGATGCCTAGTCTTTGGGAGACATGGTTATGAGGCAGAGAATCCAGATGATGAGAGATTGGGGCATCAAGGTTGCAGTGGAACCAGCAGCTGAGTAAGCGAGCACTCTAGGACCTTCATGCCTGGGACCAGGATTTGTCCCAGAGTCAGGGGTGAGGTTGAGCTGATGTGTGGAGATTAAGTCAGGTTGCACGCTTGGAGAGATGTAGAGTCAGGGTACTAGATATGCTATTATGCATCTAATATACTATAAGGAATAGGGAGAAGTTATATGAAGGATGGTGGTTAATGGCATACATCATACATGAGGACTTACAGCAAATTCAGTCAATCAACAAAGATTTATTGATCACCTAATATATATACCAGGCACTGATATTCAGTGAGGAAGAAAACATAGTTCTGAGATGATCACTATGTCTATTATATACCACAGATTATAGTGCAACATGTATGAGCTACTAGAAAGGTAATGCTTGAACCAGATTTTGAATGCTTAGTAAGACTTATCCAGGATAAGAAGGTAAGGAAAATTTTTTTAGGGGACTAGAACAATATGCACAAATGCATGGAATTAGGAAAGACCTGTTGTGTCTGTTGAGGTAGGAATAGAGTATATAGTGAGGGATGGTAAGAAATAAAGCTGGAACTTAATATACAAGTCCCTTCACGAGAAGTTTAGAATTTTAAGTGCCATGAGTGCTGACACTATAATGCTAGCTGCTATAAGAAATAAACTCCAAAATTTACATTGGTCCAAGCACAATCTACCAGAAGTTTATTTTTTGCTCACACACAATCCAAAGTTGTAGTTTTGATTGAGGGGTGACTCTGCTCCAAGTATTGATTTAAGAACCTAGGTTTGTTTGTTCTCGATGTTCCATGATCTTTAACACATGACCTTCAGCATTGCTGTGCTCTTCTGTATCAACCTGGCAGAAGGGGAAAGAGCAAGGAAAATAGCTTGTGCGGAGATAGATGTTGAGGGCCAGGCCTGGAAGTGACACATAGCACTTCTGCTCACGTTCTGTTGATTGGAATGCAGTCATATAGCTGCACCGAACTGCGTGGGAGTCTGGCAAATGTAGTCTATGTGTCCAGGAATAGAGGAAATGGGTTTAATGAACAGCGTGTCAGGCTTTATTACTCTCTCACTGTGTTTCTAGCACCTAACACTTAATAGACACTCAGTAAATGTTTGCTGAGTGAATAAAGGAACAAATTTTCATTTTGTTTTGATTTATTTCCCGATAGGATAGTGATGTAATCTTATTTCTTTTCATTACAAAAGAAACATAATCTTGTTGTAAATATGTAAATAAATAATTCAGAAATGTGCAGCGTCAGTACTCTGTTAGGATAACTGATGGATGTGGAGCAGTTTGACAAGTATTGGGAGAGTCATGTGGTGGGTAAGCAGTTAAGAGACTGTTCTAATAGCCCAAGAGAAAGATTTTTGACCCAGGGCAGTAGGAATGGCTATAGCTATAGGAAAGGATGAATGTGAGACCCATTCTCAGGGAGCATTAAAAGGACTTGATGGTGAATTTATTGTGCGGGGGCGATGAAGAAAGAGGAGTAGAAGGTGATAAGGCGTCAAACTCGGCAATGGAATGGAGAACGTATCAGCTTTCTATCGTTGCCATAACAAATTACAACAAATTTTGCAGCTTAAAGCAACATCATTTATTATTATCACAATTCTATAGGTTCAGAAGCCAAGGCAGTCCCAACTAGGCATTCTGTTCAGGGTATCACAAGGGCAAAATCAAGATGGTGGCTGGCCTGAGCTCTTATCTTGAGGCTCTTGGGTGGGAAGAATCAGCTTTGAAGCTCATTCAGGTTGTTGGCAAGAAGTCAGTTCCTTCTTACTGTTTCCACCTGGTCTCCTCCACCTTCCAGTCAGCAATGGTGGGGATGTCGAGTGCTTCTTCCACTTTAAATCTCTCTGTCATATCTTCTACTTCCTCTTCTGCTTTTAAGCATTACCTTGGGCCCACCCAAACAATCCAGGACAATCCCACTACCTTGAGGTCATCTGTAAAGTCCTTTTTGCCTTGTAATGTAACAAACATATCCACTGGCATGACACCAGGGGGCAAATGTCACAGGGGTCAAAATTTAGCTTACCACATAGAATGTGCAGGAATTGTGGATTGGCTCATTTATCAGCCATTCTAGCCTCGTTGGTGCACGTTTTCCTGTTCTGCAGAGGCTGTATCCTCTCCTGCAGCTGAGGTTCTGGCTGTGATTTAGGTTCTGCCAGTCAGATGTACTCACATGAGACTTGAACTTGGAACTGAGGTAAGGGGGAGAGAAGAGTGTGTGAGACATCAAGTTTGGCTGGTGAGAATTGGAGCAATGCTGGCATGGTTTTGGAACCAGCAGTTGGAGTAGTGACTTCTTGATTCAGCAGGCAGCTGGAACCTGAGTCAGCCAGTACATCAGAATCTCCTTGGTTGTTTATCAGATACCGCAAACATCTACTGAGTGTCTTTATATGGGCCTGGCAATTTGCA
The DNA here is from genome assembly GCF_028023285.1 of Balaenoptera ricei. Lineage (NCBI taxonomy): Eukaryota > Metazoa > Chordata > Mammalia > Artiodactyla > Balaenopteridae > Balaenoptera > Balaenoptera ricei. The sequence goes on along the minus strand of NC_082660.1, from coordinate 130,212,223 downwards.
CAGGTTACCTTATTTAGTGGAGGCAGCTCTATCCCTGTTTTGACGACTGAAAAAATGGAGAATCAGTGTTCAAGGGCCTTGCCCATGCTCACACGGTGATTAGAGCTGACATTCAACTTCACATTTCTCTCCGTTGTGTGACTGCAGCCTGCTCTTTTGTTGTTGTTGTTGTTTGTCGATTAGAATAATTTTCTCTAAAATGTGTAGCTGATAGCTATGTTCTGGATTCTGACCTTGACCTTATAAGGAACTCAGCTGTTTTCAAAGAGCTTTCACATCCATAGCTTCATTTGCTATCAGGAGACATAATTGGGGACTCCGGGATTATGAAAGATGGGAAGAGGGAAGTGAGAATATCCCTGCTGAAGGGGTCAGTGGTAACTGGTCCTGAAACCTGCAGTGTACAGTTTAAACTGATTCTGAAAGAAACCTCACCTTTCTACTCCTGCCCACGTGGCGTGACCTCGCAGAGACTGGGTCGTTTCAGGAAGACTGCTCCAGGAGTACACAAAGCACCCAGACTCCATAGACACAGCTGCACCTGCTGCCACAGGAGATAAATGAGGTGCCCTGGCAGCTCAGCCAGAAGAGACGATGAGCTGGGCTGTCATATTTGTACAGTGACAGATGCCTGTGCTCACGCCACGTGAGAGGGAATCTCTGGAGCTGGAAGAGGCAGACAAATGCCACATTTTCACATTTTCCTTAAAAATGCAAAGGATGTTGCAGGGTTGTCACATCAAAGTTGCTGCTCTGTGAAGATTGGAAATTACTTCTTTTAGGAAAGGGGAACAGGATGGGGAAAGGAGCTCCGAGTCTCCTCCTGGCAGAGGTAAAAGCAGCCTCAGGATGGGCCCACGTGACTCACTTTGGATGTGGCCTGGGGGCAGGGCGCTGGAGAGGTAAGGAGGAGGCTTAGAAAGTGAGGGCTGGCGCCTGGCCTTGGAGTCGTGTATCATGTGCCTGGACCTAGGGTGGATGGAAGCTCTTGGAAGCAGAACCTTTGTCTTTCTCATTCACCACCTTATTCATAACAATTAGAAAAGTGCCTGCCACATGGTAGGCACTTAATACGTATTTGCAGGTTGACCAATGTGAATAATTCCTTGAGCCCGATTGTGTAAGAAGGGGACGGCAAACTGCAGCTCTTGGGCCGAATATGGCCCGCTGTCTTATTTTTCAAATAAAGTTTTATTTGCACGCAGGCATGTGCTGTCACTTTTGTACTGCGTGTGCACTGTGATGGCAGGGCTGAGTAGCCATGACAGAAAGCACATGGCTCACCCAGCTGAAAATATTTACTCTCTGGCTCTTTCCAGGCAAAGTTTTCTGACTCCTGGTGTAAAGCACCACTTGAAGAAAGTTCCCTCATAGCAGATGGGAAAGGCGCCTTGTCTGACTCCATCCCACCCTCCAGCTACCAGGACATTTCTTTGCTACCATTTAAAGAAAAACTCCTCAAAACAGTTTTCTGTATTTTCTCTAATTCCTCTCTTCACATTTTCTTTTAAATCCACTCTACTCAAGCTGTTACCTTCATTGAAATTGCTCTTGTCAAGATCACCAGTGTTGTGAAAACCACGGTCAGATGTTCAATTCTCATGTTATTTGTCTTCACAGCAGTATCGGACACGGTTGGACACACGTGGAATATTTTCTTGTTTTGCCTTCTGGGTCACCAGGTTTCTCCTAGCTTCGCTGGTTACTCTTTCTCAGCATACTTTGCTGCTTCCTCCTCATCTGACTGGTCTCTTAATGTTGAGAGCCTCAGGGATCAGTTCTTGGTTCTTTTCTCTTGTCTATCTAAATTCCCTTAGTGATTCTATCCAGTTTCATAACCTTAAGTACGCTCTGTACAGTCATAACTTCCAAATTTCTGTCTCTAGCCTGGGTCTCTCCCATACTCTTAACTCGGCATCTCTACTTGGACATCTCCAGTTTAACCTGTCCCAGCAGAAAACCTGCAATCCCTTCTCAGACTTGCTCCTCCCACAGTCTTCTCCATCTCTATTGATGGAAACCCCACTTTTCCAGTTGCTGAGGCCAAAACCCTTTGAATAATCCTTGATTCCTCCTGATTCACTCCACATCTAGTCCATAAGCAAATTCTGTTGACTATACTTTAAACTACATATCTAGGCTTCACCCACTTCTCTTCTGTTAAAGTTGTAGTCCAAGCCACTGCTCTCTCTCACCGAAATTAATGAAATAGCCTTTGACTTATCTACCTGTTTTTCCCCTTCATTCCCTTTATCTGTTCTCAACACAGTGGAATATTCCTGGTTAATTTAAATCACATAACTCCCCTCCTCAGAACTTTCCAACGGTTCACATGTCACTGAGAGTAAAAGCCAAAGTCCTTCTGATGGCCTACATGGACCGACGTAATCTGGCCCCCTTACCTCTCTGTCCTTACGTGCCACCACTTTGGCATTCATGAAAATGCGCTTCTGAGATCTGCTGCAGAGAGGACTGACGGCTCCAGCTGCCGTGCTCTGAAACCCATTGCTAAGTTTATGCCAAGACCATGCTTCCCATGGCTGCTCTCAGCCAGTGACCATGGCCAGGATACTAAGGCAAGTTCGTTCCTAGAAGATGCGGGATTCCTGTGCTGGAAGGCTTTGGCTTGAGGCCTCTTCCTTGGCCTGATCAGACTTTTCCTAGAACTGTGCTGCATTCTGACACTTCCTACCTAACGTTCCTTCCTTCCGTCCCTCCTTCAGAAGGACAGACCTTCATGCTGGGAGCCTCTCCCTACCTCCTCCACCTCCTTCTCCCTTTTTTCCTTGCAAGTGTTTCCCCTGTCAAATAAATTGTGAGCACCTTTCAAAACTATGTAAAATGATGACATATGATTTGTTATTTTAATTAAGCCATTGCCTTTAATTTGACATTTGTCAGTTATTTCTAGTAGGTGGGTTACAGACTTTGTTTTCACACTGAAGTTCATTGGCTGTTTTGAGTCAAGGGTATGAGTATTTCATATTAGGCACAAAAAACAAACAAACAAACAAAAACCCAAAACAGGAAAACCCAAACTCTACCCTTCTGACAAGTAACTCGATTAAGTAAATCTCTCCCAAGAATGAAATGGTGGCTCCAGCTTGTATTTTTTTGTGAAACTTCTAAATGAGCAGAATAGCTTCAATTTAACAGTGCAGGGTTGAAGAATTACTGTGTTTATAACTGCAAATGAAGTCTCAGTGTTGAAACTGATGTCAAATTTTATTCAATATGCAAAATCAAAATAAATAGATTAGATTATTTTGAAACTTTGAAGAACTGTTTGATAAAGACAACCACTGAGGCATATGATATTTTACTAAATGACATTGCTGAAAGTCTAAGATTATTTGAAGATGTTTGAAAAAAATCTTTTTTATTTTCTTAACAATGAAGATTTAGACTGATTGCAGACCTATTCATTGACTTTCTTCAAAGTAAACCATCTGCAATTAGAAATAATGAGTTATTGTTAGATATTATTGATGAGTCACCTTCAAAACAACTGTCTACCACTCTTTAATCTAGCTTTTGGATTAGTTTAATAGAAAAATATCCTGCATTGGCAAAGCAGGCTGTAAAAACAAACAAAACCGTTAACTTATGTCACTAGTGCTTGTCTTTGTGAATTAAGGCTTTTGTGATTCCTTAAAATTCAAAACAAAATATACTGGATATCAGGCTGATATAGTTGTTATTTGTAATCTCAGTTTTACATTTTTCTATTTATTGAAATAGCTTTATTTTATTATTTTTTTTAACATCTTTATTGGAGTATAATTGCTTTACAATGGTGTGTTAGTTTCTGCTGTATAACAAAGTGAGTAAGCCATACGTATACATATATCCCCATATCCCCTCCCTCTTGCATCTCCCTCCACCCTCCCTATCCCACCCCTCTAGGTGAACACAGAACACCGAGCTGATCTCCCTGTGCTATGCGGCTGCTTCCCACTAGTTATCTATTTTACATTTGGTAGTGTATATATGTCCATGACACTCTCTTACCCTGTCACATCTCACCCCACCCCCTCCCCATATCCTCAAGTCCATTCTCTAGTAGGTCTGTGTCTTTATTCCCGTCTTGCCCCTAGGTTCTTCATGACCTTTTTTTTTTTTCTTTTTCTTAGATTCCATATATATGTGTTAGCATGCGGTATTTGTTTTTCTCTTTCTGACTTACTTCACTCTGTAGCTTTATTTTTATACTTACCTTTAAATAAGTAAATTATATTTTTATGTGGTAAAATCTAGTGCTGTTTTCCGTCATGATTTTTACACTCGCTGTCATGCTTAGAAAGAATCCTTTCATTCCAATATTATATAACTATTCACCCATATTTCCTTTTAATACTTTTTCCGATTTCATTTTTGTACATTTGTATGCGGAAGCTATTGATTTTTTTTTATTAGTCATCAATTTTATACACATCATTGTATACATGTCAATCCCAATCGCCCAATTAAGCACACCACCATCCCCACCCCACCGCGGTTTTCCCCCCTTGGTGTCCATACGTTTGTTCTCTACGTCTGTGTCTCAACCTCTGCCCTGCAAACTGGTTCATCTGTACCATTTTTCTAGGTTCCACATACATGCGTTAATATACAATATTTGTTTTTCTCATTCTGACTTACTTCACTCTGTATGACAGTCTCTAGATCCATCCACGTCTCAACAAATGACTCAATTTCGTTCCTTTTTATGGCTGAGTAATATTCCATTGTATATATGTACCACATCTTCTTTATCTATTCGTCTGTCAGTGGGCATTTAGGTTGCTTCCATGACCTGGCTATTGTAAATAGTGCTGCAATGAACATTGGGGTGCATGTGTCTTTTTGAATTATGGTTTTCTCTGGGTATATGCCCAGTAGTGGGATTGCTGGATCATATGGTAATTCTATTTTTAGTTTCTTAAGGAACCTCCATACTGTTCTCCGTAGTGGCTGTATCAATTTACATTCCCACCAACAGTCCAAGAGGGTTCCCTTTTCTCCACACCCTCTCCAGCATGTGTTGTTTGTAGATTGTCTGATGATGCCCATTCTAACTGGTGTGAGGTGATACCTCGTTGTAGTTTTGATTTTCATTTCTCTAATAATTAGTGATGTTGAGCAGCTTTTCATGTGCTTCTTGGTCATCTGTATGTCTTCTTTGGAGAAATGTCTATTTAGGTCTTCTGCCCATTTTTTGATTGGGTTGTTTGTTTTTTTGATAGTGAGCTGCATGAGCTGCTTGTAAATTTTGGAGATTAATCCTTTGTCAGTTGCTTCATTTGCAAATATTTCCTCCCATTCTGAGGGTCATCTTTTCATCTTGTTTATGGTTTCCTTTGCTGTGCAAAAGCTTTGAAGTTTCATTAGGTCCCATTTGTTTATTTTTGTTTTTATTTCCATTACTGTAGGAGGTGGATCAAAAAAGATCTTGCTGTGATTTATGTCAAAGAGTGTTCTTCCTATGTTTTCCTCTAAGAGTTTTATAGTGTCCGGTCTTACATTTAGGTCTCGAATCCATTTTGAGTTTATTTTTGTGTATGGTGTTAGGGAGTGTTCTAATTTCATTCTTTTACACGTAGCTGCCCAGTTTCCCCAGCACCACTTATTGAAGAGACTGTCTTTTCTCCATTGTATATCTTTGCCTCCTTTGTCATAGATTAGTTGACCATAGGTGCGTGGGTTTATCTCTGGGCTTAGAAAGAATCCTTTCATTCCAATATTATATAACTATTCACCCATATTTCCTTTTAATACTTTTTCTGATTTCATTTTTGTACATTTGTATGCGGAAGCTATTGATTTTTGAATAAGCATTCTGAAACTAACATTTTCCAGTATTCCCCTGTATATTACAGTTGCATTTATATAAAATTTGCATGTAGAATATAATATGGAAAATAAAAATCCTATAGTTGTGTTAGATGGAGAGATTATGGAAAGCTTTTTTACTTATAGGAAACTTTAAAAGTATGATTACATTTTTCCTGAACAGGGAGAGAAAAGTCAGGAATTGATGGGTCCAGTCTCAAGTCCCAGTTCTACCTTTTTTCTAGCTGGGTGATCTTTGGCAAGTTTCCTCTCAATTTCCTCACCCAGGGAGATGAGAGCATTTGAGCAAATGGTCTGTAAGGTCTCTGGTAGCTCCAGCATTCTTGGATTGTACATTTTGACCAAACAGATCTTGTTAATGACTTGCCAGTTCAGATCCAAGCAGAAAACTGTTTTTTAGTTCTTGTAGATGGATTTTTAAATGTCTTGAATTTTTTAACAAGCAAGTGATAATCCCTAGTCCTGCTTCTAAAGCAGGTCACTGTAAAGCCAGACATTGGAAAAGACAACTTCAGTGATGTAATTAGTTGTTTGACATGTTCTAGGAATATTAACCATGCTGCAGAATTCACATACTTGTTATAATTTGTGGAATGTGTTCTGGAGAAATGAGTCTGCTCAAACATGGAGACTAAAGTACTGGCACCGCTACCATCTCCTCACCACTCTCTTTTCAGCGATGGGTCACAGCCTTAGACATGAAGTGTTCATTCTGTTTGCTCAAAGTACATTACCTTTCAGCTCTCCTGGTTCTCACCGGCAACTGGTCACTATGTTTACTTGCATTTCAGCTCAAATGTACCAAAGTGAAGTTGTCAAAAACACTAGAATGCCCTTGCAGTAATTGGATTTTCTGCTCTGAGTTGGGAACATAAGAGATGTATTAAATGGAACATGCCAAAATGCTAAGGCAGCATGAAGGACACCATCTGTCACAATATTTTTCTAGTTAATTTTAAGTGAGCAAAAGATTAAAAATATGTTTTCTTAGTCCTTGCGTCTTCACAGAGGAAATCTATTAAAGCAGAAGCTGTGACGTTTACCATCCCCTTGTCTGTCTCCCTAAGTTACCAGCATTTAAATGAGGTTATGAATCATCGAGGAAGGGAAAGGGGGTTTTGAGGAGGGAGGGTGTTGGAAAAGTGATAGAATTCTTTGCTGACTGTTTTAGTTTTCTATTGCTGCTGTAACAAATTACCACAAACTTAGCGGCTTAAACAAAACACATTTATAGTATAGTTCTGTAAGTTAGAAATCTGAAATGGGTCTCATAGGGCCAAATTTAAGGTGTCCAGAGTGCTGCATTTTTTTCTGGAGGCTCTAGGGAAGAGTCCATTTCCTTGTCTTTTCCAGCTTCTAGAAGCCACCTACATTCTTTGGCTCATGGCCCCTTTGTCCATCTTCAAAACCAGCAATGTCGCATCTCTCTGACAGAAGGGGCATTGTTTAAATACATAATAGGTGACAGGTAGAGCCAGTAGAATTTGTTAGATGAAAATGAACTATAAGGGTAAGCCATTAGATGTTTATTAAGCTCAGCACAGCTTATATCTCACAGGCCCAATTCAAAAGTGGATGGCCAGTCCAGCATTCATTTTTGCTATTGACATACAGTTGACCGATAACACTGTGCGAGTTTAAGGTGTATAGTGTGTTCATTTGATACACTAATATGTTGCAGTAAATCTACCACTGTAGTGCTAGCTAATGCCTCCATCATGTCCCATAATTAACATTTCTTCTTTGCGGTGTGAACATTTAAGATTTATTCTTTTAGCAACTTTGAAGTGTATAATGCACTACTGTTGACTGTGCTGTGCATTAGATCTCCAGAACGTATTCATCTTCTAACTGCAAGTTTGTACCCTTTGACCAACATCTCCCCAATTTCCCCAACCTCCAGCTCCTGGTAGCCACCATTCTACTCTCTGTTTCTAGGAGTTTAGCTTTTTTATATTCCACATATAAGTGAGATCATGCAGTATTTGTCTTTCTCTGTTTGACTTTTCTCACACAGCATAATGCCCTCAAGATCTGTCCATGTTGTTGCACATGGCAGGATTTCCTTTCCCATGGCTGAATAATATGTATTCCATTGTGTATATGTGTGTGTGTGTGTGTGTGTGTGTGTGTATCTCACATCTTCTTTATCCATTCATCTCTTGATTGACATTTAGGTTGTTTCCATGTCTTGGCTATTGTGAATAATGCTGCAATAAACATGAGGGTGCAAATATCTTTTCAAAATGCTGTTTTCATTTCCTTTGGATATACCCAGAAGTAGGATAGCTGGATCAGATGGTAGTTCTATCTTTAGTTTGTTAAGGAACCTCCACACTGTTTTCTGTAGTGGCTGCACCAATTTACATCCTCACTAACAGTGCACAGGGGTTCCCATTTCTTCACATCCTTGCCAACACTTGTTGTGTCCTGACTCTTGATGATAGCCATTCTAACAGGTGTGAGATGATATCTATTGATTCCCCATATTTCTAATTTTTCTCTATTAGAAAAAATCCTGTGTTGTACAATAATGATTATTTTCATAAGAATAAACTTTTAAAAGAGGAGCTACAAGGTGAAAGATGACGTGTGTTTTTAAGACTTTTGATAAATCATACCAACCTATTGTGGTATAAGACTTAAAATTAAGGATCAATATTTTGTGCTGCCTTGACATCTGATAAAATCAGGAGGGCCTTGAGTGGCCTAACTGCAAGTTCCCCTGCCCAGTCTGCTTCTGTGAACAAGGTCCTTTAGCCAAATAACCTTCCTTATCATGGGGACTAAGTGCAGTTCCTGCTTATTCCTGAGCATGGGTTTCAGTTCCTTGCCAGCCCGTGGAATCACTCAAACAAGCCAGTCGCATCCTCTATGGCAACCAAGGGCATCCCACCCTCTTGATACTGCATGTTCATTCTGTGTGGCCCTGCCTGGCAGGCTGTGTCCTCTCCTGGGCTGTAAGTAAAGTGACTGATAAAATGCTATTGATTTCATCTTTCCAGTGTCCAGTGTCACATGGTTGACCCTAGGGCAGGGATCCCTTCCTCATAAAAGGGGTGAAGAGGAGGCAACAAAAACGCTTAGGCTTCAGAAACATTGAATTTATTTTATAATGGTTTTTCTGAAACATTTGGGATCACAAGACATACACATCTTATGAAAGTTCAGAATCCTATGTCCAGAAAAATGAGCTGGTGATCAAACATACACACTTTGCATACAATTTCTGGGATCCTGGGCTTCCCTGGTGGCGCAGTGGTTGAGAATCCGCCTGCCAATGCAGGGAACACGGGTTCGAGCCCTGGTCTGGGAAGATCCCACATGCCGCGGAGCAACTGGGCCCGTGAGCCACGGCTACTGAGCCTGCGCGTCTGGAGCCTGTGCTCCGCAACAAGAGAGGCCGCGACAGTGAGAGGCCCGCGCACCGCGATGAAGAGTGGCCCCCGCTTGCCGCAACTGGAGAAAGCCCTCGCACAGAAACGAAGACCCAACACAGCCATAAATTAATTAATTAATTAATTAAAAAAAAAAAAAAAAAAAAAAAAAAAAAAAAAACAATAACCATCTTTGGGTTGCGAAAAAGCAGTTGATAATAAACTACCAAATACTTTAAAAAAAAAAAAAAAAATTTCTGGGATCCTCTGAAGCACCCAGAGTAACTGTCCTCATGAGTTCATGAATTTTTGCTATGACATAAAAACACTGAGTATCATTTTTGGCTCAATTTAAAAAATTAGTCCATTTGAGTCCTTTTCCATGTGAAATGTGTTTCCACTCACTTACATTCCAAGTTAGACACGTGGGAAGAACAGAGGCCTTGCAGCTCCTATTATCCAGTCAAAAGAATAGTGTCTTGTTTGTTTTGGTTTTTTAAAGACAGCACTAGAAGAAAGCTGCAAGGCCACAGGGTTTACAATTTTGTGTGTGTGTGTGTGTGTGTGTTAGGCCCCGTGCCAAGAATTTTATAAGGAATAGCTCCTTTGATTTTTCAAGTTCATAAGGATGATGAATGTAGATTGCATACCACATGGTAGATATTCCATTAACTGAGAAGCAATGAAGTGTAGTAGATTGGGTTTTGGCAATAGAGAGATCAGGACTTGAATCTTGCTTTTTCTACAGAATAACCTTCGGCAGGTAACCTCTCTGAGTTTCAATTTTCTCATATGTAAAATGGAAATAACAACAATAACAATACTACTACTAACCTTTTATAGTGTATGTGTATTAAAAGTGCTAATATATGTTAAGCACCCACTTTAGTACCCAGTATTAGTAGGCCTCAGTAAAATTTCAATCTTACTACCTCTCTTTTACAGATATGGAAACAGAGCCAGAGAGGTGACTTGCCTGAATGTCACATAGCTAATAACTTATCAAGGTCATAGAATTGATATCAGAGTCTGAGTCAAGTGACAGATGATTGTGCACAGATTATAATTAGATTAATTTTCAGAATGTGTACAATTTTCTGTAATTTCTATTAGCATACCAACATCCATCAACAAAATGAAAGCTTGGGGCTGGGGAATAGCGACATGATATTTGATGAGAAGTAGAGGAACAGCTGTAGCTGTAATATCTTGAGAATGCTCAAGGAGCAAACGCTCAATGGGAAACCATTTAAGAAATCCGAATTGGTGACTCACTCTCCAAGCTTCTGCCGTGGTGTTATACCATAGGGGCCTCCTCAGCGGTGATATGACTGTGTCTTGGGGTATCTGCTGTATTTCATACACTGAGATTTTGCATACATTTTTCTCATTTGAGTCCTACAACTAAAGAGGTATACTTACCCTCATTTTACATGTGATGAAACTGAGGCTCTGAGAGGTTAAAGAACTCGTTTAAGCTCACCAACTGTGAAGCGGTGGAGGCCAGAATGCAATGCAGGACTCACTAACTGCTCTTACCTAAATTGGCTGGGGAGTAAGGATATTATAATTATATAATAATAATAACAACAACAACAACAACCATTATAATTACCAGGTATTGAGTGTTTACTGCATGCTAGCACTCTACATGAGGTATCTGATTTAATCCTCTTCAGAATCAGAAGACAATTATTACCTGCATAAGGAAGAGGAAACAGGTTCAAAGAGGCAAAGTAACTTGTTCAGCCAGGATCCCATAGCTAGGAGGTAGTAGAGCTAGATTAGAAACTCACATTCTTACTCCAAGAAGTAAGTATGGCTGGAAACACAGGTGATTTGAACTTGAATAGGAAGAAAATTTTTCATTGAAAAATTATCATTAAAAATAGCTTTCTGTAGCACCAGTGGTTTAGAACAATGCCACTTTCAACACCTACGTAATGTAAATGCTGTTATAAATAAAACTAAGGACAATTTACCATCTTACCTACTTTTACTAGAAAATGCTATAGAAATAATTGGCTATAAATATATTTTGGTTATTAAAAAAATATTTTTATGAAATATAAAACTTACACCCAGAAACATAAATATATATACTTACTAGTTGGCCCTTGAATTCCTGAAATAAATCTGACTTGAACAAAATGTATAATCCTCTTAATTTATTTTTGGATTTGGTTTACTGCTATTTTCTTTAGGGCTTTATATCTATACCCATTAGTAGGACTGGCTTATAATTTTCCTTTTTCAAACCATCTTTTCAAGTTTAGGTGTCCAAGTTATGTTAACTTCATAAAATGAGTTGGGAGGTGTACTTTCTTTTTACATTTTCTGGAACAGTTGTGAAAGACTGGAAGTTTTCTTCCTCTGATGAGTGACAGAACTTGAAAATTGACAGTGAAGTTGTTCTGTCTCACTGTGTGTGTGTGTGGGTGTGTGTGTACACGTGCACGTGCAAATGTAGTACTTATAGGACTATTCATATGTTCTGTTTCTTCTTGAGGCCATTTTGGTAAGTTAAAATTTTTTAGAAACTTCCAGACTTCCCTGGTGACGCAGTGGTTAAGAATCTGCCTGCCACTGAAGGGGACACGGGTTTGAGCCCTGGTCCGGGAAGATCCCACATGCCGTGGAGCAGCTAAGCCCATGCACCAAAACTACTGAGCCTGCGCTCTAGAGCCCGCGAGCCACAACTGCTGAGCCCACATTCCACAACTACTGAAGTCTGCGTGCCTAGAGCACGTGCTCCACAACAAGAGAAGCCACTGCAATGAGAAGCCCGTGCACAGCAACAAAGAGTAGCCCCCGCTTGCTGTAACTAGAGAAAGCCCGTGCACAGCAACAAAGACCCAACACAGCCAAGAATAAAATATAAATAAATAAATTTATTAAAAGATATTTTGTTTTTAGGGACTTCCCCATTTTGTTTACCTTTTCAGAGTTATTGGAATAATGTTATTCTTTTTTTTTTTTAAATTTATTTATTTATTTTTGGCTGTGTTGGGTCTTCGTTGCTGTGTGTGGGTTTTCTCTAGTTGCGTCGAGTGGGGGCTACTCTTTACTGCGGTGTGCGGGCTTCTCAATGTGGTGGCTTCTCTTATTGTGGAGCCTGGGCTCTAGGTGCGTGGGCTCAGTAGTTGTGCCACGCAGGCTCTAGAGCACAGGCTCATTCGTCGTGGCGCACGGGCTTAGTTGCTCCGCGGCATGTGGGATCTTCCTGGACCAGGGCTTGAACCCGTGTCCCCTGCATTGGCAGGCGGATTCTTAACCACTGTGCCAGCAGGAAAGTCCAGAATAATGTTATTCTTAATAACATCTTATTTTTCATGTCATATTTGTAGTCGTCCCCTTCTCATTTCTTAGATTTAGTAATGTGTTTTATCTTTTAATCACTCTCACCATAAGATTATACAATTTGTTTGCTTTATCGATAACCAGTTTTTGGTTTTTGATCCTCTGTATTTTTATTTTTGTTTTCTATTTTATTATTTCCTCACCTCTATTATTTTGGGGGGTTTATTTTACTCTTAATTTTAACCTCATTTATTTTTAATTATCCTTTTTTCTAACACGTGTCATCAAGGCTTATAGTTCTCTCTAAGTGCTGATTTAGCTGTATATCCTTAGTCTTGATGTGCAGTATTGTTATCACACTTTAGTTCAAAAAATTTAAAATTTTTATTATTGCTTATTCTTTGACTATGGATTATTTAGAAGAGTATTTCTTAATGCTCTTGGGGATTTTTCTGTTTTTGTTTTTTAAAAGTGATTTCTCAATTGTCCTGTGGTCAGAGAACATACTCTGTAAGATTTCAGTGCTCTAAAATTTACTGACCTTGTTTTAGGGCCCACAATATAGAGTATTTTTGGTAAATATTCTATATGTTCTTAAAGTGAATGTGTATTTTCCGATTGTTTTGTACAGTGATCTAAATATTTTTACTAGGTCAATTTGTTTATGAGGTTGTTAATATTTTTCTGTATATTGTTGAGGATCATGCTGTCAGTTATGGAGAGTTATCTGTTAAAATATTCTGGTATAATTGTACATCTGTCTTGTTTTCTCTGTATTCATGTTAAATTTTGGTTTATATATTTTTAGTTTATGTTATTAGTTGTATACAAATTTGGGATTAAGTTTCCTGGTTACTTAAACCTTGTATGATTAGGTAGTGATCCTTTTTATCTCTGTAATGATTTTGCATTAAAGAAAAATTTGTCTGATTATTAATATAGCTATACCAGCTTTCTTTTGTTAGTGTTTAAATAATATATTTCTCTGTCCTTCTATTTTCAACTTTTAGATGTCATTATGCTTTAGATTTGTAAATAGCCAATTCTGTTATATATTTTTTAATCCAGTCTTATAATCCTCATAACTGGAGCAGTTTGTCCACTTTCATTGATTGTAACTACTGTATGTAGGTTACATCCATCATCTTATTTTGAGATTTTTGTTTGTCTTGCCTGTTCTATATTTTGTTTTTTCCTTTCTTTCTTGATTTCAACTGGACTGATAATCTCATTCCATTTTTTCCCCTCAACTGGCTTCAAAATTATACATTCTATTTCTATTCTTGAGGTTTAGTTTCCCTGGACATCCCAGATGTTGCAAAACCGGGCTGCAATTCAGTGTGAAAGATTGTTTTTGTTTCACGCGAACTTTGGAAGTGAGGTCTTTTGGTGTTTTATCCTAAAAGGGATGGTTTATCAGAGTCTCTGATTTTGGTAGGCTCCAGGTTTTGATTTTGGTTGCTCTAGGCCTGCAAAGCCACCAAAAGTGCAGCTGAATTCCTCAGCTTTTCCTTTTAGATTGGTATATACCCTTAGAGCTAAGATGGCTTTGAATTCTTCTCCAGGTTCTATTTGTCCCTGTGATTTGGGCTGCTGGCCGTTTCTCACTATATTATTAGCTCTTCCATGCTTTAATAAGATGTTAATGTTTTTACATTTTACTTATCCTCAGTGGTAGAGATGGCTCAATTTTTTAGCTTGCCTTTTGTGAAGGAAAAGTCCTAAATATCCATTTGATGTTAGCGATCCTTTGATCTTTATAACAGCCTCTAAGTAGGTTCTATAATATTATCCTTATTTGGAAGACAGGGGGAACTCAGACTGAGTTAGGTCAGGCAACTTGTATGTAGTGGAGCTGGCCTGGGAACCCCATTCTACTGGATTATAAACCTGATGTGCATGTCACTATACCATGAAGTCTGTTTTAAAATAATTTCAGTCGTGTAGTTGTGTGTAGTTCACATGCTACTTTGAATTTCTTATGCTAGGAAAGAAATTGTTTACTGAGACAATATTCACAGGACATGAATTATATAGACATGGCACTTTTTTAAAAAAATTATTATCTATTTATTTATTTATTTGGCTGTGTTGGGTCTTCGTTTCTGTGCGAGGGCTTCCTCTAGCTGCGGCAAGCGGGGGCCACTCTTCATCGCGGTGCGCGGGCCTCTCACTATCGCGGCCTCTCTTGTTGCGGAGCACGGGCTCCAGACGCGCAGGCTCAGTAGTTGTGGCTCACGGGCCTAGTTGCTCCGCGGCATGTGGGATCTTCCCACACCAGGGCTCGAGCCCGTGTCCCCTGCATTAGCAGGCAGATTCTCAACCACTGCGCCACCAGGGAAGCCCCTAGACATGGCACTTTTGAAAAATGTACTTTAGAACTATTTAAAAGAATAATGGTTAAAAATAGTGGCAGTCTGGTAAAATCCAACTATTACAAAAAGAAATGAGCCAATGCTAAATTCATGTGTGCAAACAGGGCTGTTTGCTTACACAGTTAAGTTATACTTGGTCACTTTATTTTATGGGTTGAAAAACAAATTCCTGGTTTGAGCCAGTTTTGTTGAAAAGCAAATGTTTTAATGGGAATAAGACATATGAGATTTGAATATCAAATTTTTACCTTGATAAAACATCCCTTTGGTTGATGTTGAGTGACTAATGATTTCCTTATATAAATTCATAAGTTTTATTTTTTAGTAGACAGAGAACACTAATTTTATAAAGGAAAATCTGATCAAATCTGAGAAGACTGCTCTGTGTTGGGTTAGGTCTGACCTGGAATTATATGATGAGTGCATTCACTACCCAGTATTGGGTCATATACATATAGAATGTTTTCAGCAAGCTGGTCATTTCAAGATGGTTTGAGAGGGCAAGTGAATCTGAAGATGTACACTCAGATTTGTAAAGGTTAATTATGTAGTAAGTTTTTTAGGGCTAATTAGGGAAGTAACAAGAGTGCCAGTTGGTATAAACTACTTCAAGCAAGACATATTTTCATTAAAAGCCGTATTATTTATGAGTGTGGTTAGGTAGCATATATATTGCCTATATGATTTATTAACACACAAAGAAATACAGGGCAGTATGATTCAAATTTTCAATAGTGCCTTCTAATGGAAGTGCAAATCATGGATTGTCAGAACTGAGGAAACCGAGGCTCACAGAATGATAGCCCATCCAGTTCTCTTTTTGGTATACAATTCACTTTTTCCTGCATGAGGTGAGAGAGGGAAATCAGATATTGCCTAGACTTTGCCTCTCTAACCCTTGTTTTCACAAACAATCAGTTAATATCAGGGCAAGCTTCCAGGTAAGAAAGATTCCTTAAGGATTTTAGTGTTAATAAGTGAATCCACCCTGAGTTTGTAGAGTGGCTTTCTTCCATGCACAAGAGCAAGATTACTACTGCATGATGCTCAGTTTTGAATGTTAAAATGAAAATGTTTTCGACTGCAAATGATAGTTACAGATATTGTTTCAAATAGTAGCTAACGAGATGCAGATCTCTAACAGTTATGAATTGAAAATGTTTCTTTTGTGCAATTTAAAATATCTCTTCTTGAAAATGGTCAAATATTATTGGCAAACCAAGCCACTTCTCACTTCTGTTGCTATGCATAAATCTACCTAACTAGTTCCACTGTATGTTTTTGGTTTCTTGGATTTGATGAATCTTCCTTGTGGCATTGCCTCAAATGCTTAGATCAGAGAGACGCTTTTTGATACCCACTCACATGAAATTAACACACCTCTTTTGGTTATGAATTGGAGACTTCAGGATGATGGTGAGCCGACCTGGGTGATTTAAGGCAAAGTTGGACATTTGCCCTCACTTAAGATAAATCAATCTTTTCCAACCAATCACATACCAGGAGATGCCCCTGACCTCTTTACCAGCAGAAAGCATGAGAAACAAGCTAGCTACTTATGGATCACAGTGGAAAATGAGACTAGTTATTTCTACAGCTAAATAATATGTGGGCATTTAAAACACTTTACGTTGAATAATAAGGTGCGAAGACATTAAAACTCATGTCTGTTGCACCTGTTACTCATCTGCTCCGGGACTAGTCTCCTTTGCTGTTAAGTTCCTAACCCAACAAGTAGCAGGCAAAAAATACCTAGACTAGGGTAAAAGGTTAGTTAAGGTGGCTTGACTTTCATGTTGAAAGCTGACCGCACTGAGTATCCTAAACTACTTTTGGGCAGCCATTTAAACACAACCAAGGTATTCCCCAAGCAAACATATGGCTCCTCCTTAAGGGTTTCATTGCTAGTTAGTGATTTCTTTATTAGCTAGCTGTGATTTGTGTCAGTTTGAACAAATTGGAAGACAAGACTTTTTTCAAAAATACAATTTAATTTTTAATTAAGATGAATATAATGCTTATTATCAAAACTTTGCAAATACATATATAAAAAAGACAAAAACAATTGATAATTGTATAACCCAGAGGAAACAGTTAATATGCCTGTGCATTTTCATTCAGTCTTTTATTTCTGTGTATGTCTGTGTACATGTTCTTTACACGTTTGGGATAATAATGCATATGCAGTTTTATTTCTTGCTTTCTTTCACTTTGTATCACATGTATTTCATCATGTCACTAAATGAACATATTATAATTTAATTATTTCCCTGTTATTGAACAGTTATGCTTTGCTAATCTTTTACTATTATTAATATGTATTTTATGTACTAATTATCTCTATCTATCTATCTAAATTGTTCTGTCTATGATTACTTCCTTAAGATAGATCCCTAGAGATGGAATTATTGGATGAAAGGGTACAGCACATTTAAAAATAAGTGCTTTTGGTACATATTGCTGAAATGCCATCTAGAAATCCTGCTGGTGATTTGTACTCCCACCAGTGGTGTATGATAGTAGCTATTTCTTTGCCCCCTAGTTCCCATAGAGTAGTGCTGTGCAGTAGAAATATAAACTGTACCTGTAATTTAAAATTTACTAAAAGAAAAAAGGTAACTATGTGAGATGATATGTTAATGAGCTGAGCTGTGGTAATCATTTCACTATGTATATGTATATCAGATCAGCATGTTGTAGACTTTATATACAATTTATAATAAAAAATTAAATTAAAAAATTTTCCTAGTAACCACATTAAAAAGTAAAAAGAAACAGGTGAAATAATTTTAATAGTATATTTTATTTAACCCAATATATCCAAAATATATCATTTCAACATGCAATCAACATAAAATTATTAATGAGATATTTTACTTCTTTTCTGCCCTAAGCCTTTGAATTCCAGTGTATATTTTACACTGTACAGCACATCTCAATTCAGACTAGCCGTATTTCAAGTAGCTAGTTACTACCATAATAAATAGCATAGCCATAGAGTATCGCATTAAAAAAAATCCTTGCCAATTACATAGGTGGAAAATGACATTTCCATGTTGATTTTAAGTGTAGTTCCAATTACTAACAAAGCTGAATATTTCCTCACATGTTGTATTTTGGGGAATACTAATGGATCTCAATTTGTTTGAGTTATCTCTATATTTACGTTAACCCTTTTTATGCCACAGTTATAGAAAACATTCTTCCCTTCATCTTATATTTTTCCCAATTTTTAGTCCTAAATTTTGAAATTTCTGTGTAATCAAATTTATATATTTTTTCTTTGTGACTTCTTTCATTGATCGTATGCTTAGGCAATCCTTTTGCATTCCAAGACAGTTAAATATTCACTTATGCTTTCTATGGTTTCAGTTTTTTTCTAAGCTTAACACTTTTATCCATATGGATTTTATTTTGGCTCAAGGCATGATGTAAGAATGAAAAGTTAGTTTTGTTTGTTCCCAAATAGCTAATTGCCACAATACCATTTATTGAATAATCCATCTCTTCCTCTTTGATATGACATAATTCCTTCACAATATGCTAAGAGTTTCTGTGTATTAGGGTCTGTTTCAGGCTCTCTGATCTTTTCCGTTGATATTTCTTTGATTTCTGTTATTACTCTAATATTTTAATTATTATAGCTTGATAATAGATTTTAACATTTTGCAGGGTAAGTTTCCCTTTTTTCTTTTTCCTTTGTTTTTCTAATGTTTCATACTTACTCTTGCTTAATTTTTCTTCCAGACAAAATTTAGAATAATGTTGGAAAGTTCCAAACAATCCTGCTGGTATTTTTTTCCATTGATATTATTATTAGAAATATTTTAAAACTACATATTATCTTGGGAACTATTGCCATCTTCCTAATACCACTCTTTTCATTCAGATACACAGTTTGTCTCTCCGTTATTCAAATTATTTATATTTCTCAGCAATGTTTTCTAGTTTTCTTTTTTTAACTGAAGCATAGTCTATTTACAATATGATATTAGTTTTAGGTGTACAACATAGAGATTCAGAATTTTTAGATTATACTCCATTTAAAGTTATCATAAAATACTGGCTATATTCCCTGTGCTGTACAATATATCTTCGTAGCTTATTTTCTACATAGCAGTTTGTACCTTGTTTTCTAGTTTTCTTCATATAATTTCCATATGTTTCCTATTAATACAATTAGCAGGTTATTCAGATTTTTTAATTGGTTATTTCTGGTCCATAGTAAAGTATTAATTTTGGTATACTTATCTTGTACCTAAACATTATAAGGAACTTGTACTATTTTGGGAGCTGTTTTGTGAAAAGAAACTATTATGGAAAGAAAACCATTAAGAGAGACTTACTGTTAGTTAATAAAGGATATTGAAAAAGATATGTTATTAGGCTTTAAATCAAGGATAAGTGACTCCTAAATATACATATATATATATATATATTTTTTTTCTTTCACCTCTGGACTCTCTGAGAAAATATCCTGAGTTATAGAACATTTCACTTTTAAACCTCTTCTAATCAGAAGCTTTCCGACATTCCTTTGCCCTGCACCTCTGCCTCTGCTTCCCTGAGCTGCTGAGTTTTAAGTCTCTTAGGAACCACAGCTGCCTTTTTATTTCACTAACTGACTACTTCATTTATTTGAAAGCTCTTTTTTCCTGCTATAGCAGTCCTGAATTCTTCCTGCTGCTTCTCACCAACTGATTTAATTTAGACTAAATTCAAAAGGCAGAACGTGGGAATGGTCCAACCGCCCACTCTATGTTTTTCTGCCTCGGCAAAAGGGCCTAATCAAGAGGTGGAAATTGGGGTTGCTGGTCTGCGTGCAGCCCACACCATCCCCTGTGTGTCTGCTCCTCAGCTCCCGCCTCTCCACCATCGCCCCTCCCCTCTCCTCTCTGCCCCCTACCTACCACCCTGTGCCCAGGCTCCTAAATGGTTCTCTCACCACAAGATGGGTTTACCAAACTCTTCAGCTTCTGTTCAAGCAATAAAGCAAGGCTGTTGCCAACACTGTTTTAAATATTTTTTTCTTTAGTATAAAGTCTTTTGAAACATAAGTGATTTTGAACAGTTAAGCAGCAGTCTTTTCTACAGTGACCTCATTAAATTCTGCTTTTTCTCAGCTCTGGGATTCCTATGTGACAGTTGATTCTAATCACTGGGTAATTTACCTTGGAAAAATGTATTCTCTGCCATCTTGGTACAGCAGGTACTAAATTTAAAAAGTAAGTTATATTCATTGAAGATACAGTATATGAGTATACTTAGGGACACATTACACAATAGCTTCTTAATGAGTTTTTATTGAATTTTGTGAGAAAACAATATTTAGTAACAGAAATATGGTTCCCTTCCACATTTATTGAAATTCCTTAAATGAGTTTCGCATTTTACTAAGTGTCTTCTCTATTTCACAAGAATCTATGATATGCTACAAATTTGGTTGGACAGTGGGAAATATACTATTTTGGAAATGGTATGTAATCCCAGAGATTTCACTATTACCATCCAAAAGTATTAAATTCTTCTACTTGTATGTGAATGTATGTGTACACAAACCCCTGGGGAATTCAAATCTAAAACTATGGGTGAAGTGACATTTTAACACATTTATAACAAAACTCTGACACTTCTTTCAGCTTTTCTATTACCATCTCCATTAATTAACCAAATATTAAAATTGGTGCAGCATTATGCACATTTGATTTAAACAATGAGCCTTTACCTTTCCACCCTGAAGGGTGCTTAGCTGTTTAAAAATTAAACCAGTGACCTAGTTGCACAGATTGGTATCTCTATGCTTTCTCTACTGGGACCCTAAGATCGGATTCCCTCAGGTCTCTAGTAGAACTGTATCTACTACTGCATCAAGGCAACTTGAGAGTGAGAAACTACCTTTAATATAGCAAATAGTCCAGGCTAGAAGTAAGTTACAAAGTAACCTCTGTATTCTCCATGCAAAGGAAATTGACCATTTTCATTTCATACATCATTTACACCATGTTGCAGTGATTCCAGGAAATCACTAGACTTTAAAAAGAACATATGAGACAAAAAGATTCCTTTGCTAGGTCTAAATGTTCTATAGTGTGTAAAGGTAGACATGTCATTTCCTTTGTTATGTATTTAAGGAAAAGATAACATTTGTACGAAAGAAGAGTGTGTTAGAAACATACTTTTTGTTTCAAAGTCTGAAATATAAAGGTCCCTTTATTGGGAAAACTGAAGATACACCTTAAATCTAGATAAATTCAACTCTGTGAGAGAGTATCCAGAGTATTTATTCAAACTGTTTTAGTAAAAGTATGACTGATTAAGTCAGTTTGTACATGTCAAAGTATTTAATCTGCTTAACCCTCAAAAGTTAGGAGTATGTGTCAGAAATTTTACCCAGATCCATTATTTCATACTATTAAACTTTTACTTGGAAAATAATTGGTATTACCTAGGATATTTCAGTAAAATTTTGAGACAATTATACAGGGTCATTAAATTTGGGGACTTTCTATTGGTCCAGTGGCATGTCAGCTTCCACTCAGTTAATGTCATTGGTATTTTTTGTAATTAAAATTTTGTATGCTGTACATTCACATGAAAAAAAAAAAGAAAAAAGTATATTTCACTAAATAATATGCCTTGGAGAGCCATGAAAGGATGACTCGTATAGGTGGGATTTAAGGAAAGAAAGGGTAGAATTGGAACTGGACAGCAGGAATGCGACTGTTTGAATGACTAGAGAAGCTAATTTGGATAATCAATGGTTAAGAAACGTCAGGCAAGCAGTTAATAAACACTGTGGTTAGTAATCCATTGTGCTGGTTGACTTTTCAACAATTAAAGATACTTCACAGTTGCTTATGACAGTATTTTATGTACATTATGTACATAATATATTATGGATTTGGTTTTAAAAACTTTCTCTTTCTCTCCCTGTGTGAGGTCAGAAAATACTTCTGCTGGAATTTTTTACTTGTAGATTAGCTGTTTTGGCGCCACCTAGGCTTTGTTTTGAACAAGTGAGCATGATGACGAACTGGTTCCCATCCTGCTTTCTCTGAAACAATTTCCCTTTCAAGAGGGAGTTGGGGAGCATGATGTGGAATAAACAATATAGCTTTTATATTGGAGTTATCTGGTTTTGTGTGACACTTAGAGGTTCACAGAATGTCAAAGAGGGAAGAGACCTTAGAAGTTGGCTATTTTAACTTCATTTTAGTGATGAGGGCCCTGAAACCTCGACATGGTGAGGACTTAGCTTTGTCCCTTACATCGTTAGCTCTTCTTCCTGGATTTTATCTTTCTCCCCACTAGACTGTGAGCCACTTGAGAACAGGTACTAAGTTTTACTTATCTTTTACCCTCTGTGACACCTTGTGCAGGGGCTTGCAGGCAGTAGACACTCAATAAATATTTATTGAATGAATATTTTAAATGAATTCTTAGTTGAGATGAATTTTATAGGCCACTACACTCAGACATTGAAGTGGTCTAACGATTTTGGTATAACCTAGTTTCCTCTCTATTTTGAACTCCCTCTTAGCTCCAAAGAAGAAAACCTAATTTTGCCAATTCAAGGTCAATTTTGTAACCTCAGGCTTAATGAATACACAGTCAATTTAGGATTCTTTTCCCCACCTTCTCTCCACAATGGCACTTAGGTCTCGTGCTCGCTTAAGTATATCTGACACTTTTTATGCATCCCTTCAGATTCTCTTGTTATTTCAGCCGCTAAAGAGGAGACCAGTTTGTCACCAGCTAAGCACCTCTTGCCTTATTGATGCTGAAGTGTGAGGTGTTTCAGAAATCACTCAGAGCCAGCGCATGCACGGCATGGAAATGAGGAGGAGTTAATGCCCAGTGGGGTAAAACTTTGATCCATGGGGCATGGGGGCTAGTTGATAATCACGTCTCACTTTCTTCCCCAGGAAGATGCATTTCACGTAGCCTCAGACATTCTAGTAGATCAAGCAGCCATTTACCTTTTGCAGTGGCCGACTCAGTAATGCGTTCTGATTTTGGCTCTGCCCCTTCTCTGCTTTATTCCCTTGTACATCATCCTTGATTCCTGGGATCACACTTTCAAGAAAAGTCTTTGTGTCAGGTTTTCCTTCCAGAGAACTTGGACTAAGACACATGGTGGGGTGGATACCAGACCCGAGGATGGCATCTGCCCATGCTGCTCTGCCCTGAAATGTACTTATTCCCATCTCGTTTTTAGTCATCCTCACCCCTCCATGCTGCTACCTGCTGTGATGTTCCATTCCTATCAACTCCCATTCCCAGGCTTCAAGTTTCTGTTGTGTGTGCTGAGAGTGGCCTTTTGGTGAAGTTCTGAGGCCCTTCCAGATCCACAGCACTGCGGGCTGCAGGGAACTTGTGAACTGTTTCCCACATGCCATGGGGATTTATGGGGATTCTGAGGGCCCATCTGCTAGGTGACCCATGAATTCATCTTTCTTTTCCTCTCCTGAGCCACGATGGTTTGAAGATGTCTCTGTGAGTCTTTCTGCCTCCCAGGGCATGAGATATGGAGTCTTTTTCATCTTTATCCTAAAATTTATCTGGAGCTCCATCACCTCCTGCTCCTGACTGGCCTAAGGAGACCTCACCAGTGCCTGTCTGGCATTTTTCTTGGACTGTTTCCTACTCCATGCCCACCCCATCACTCACACGAAATCTTAAATAAATTTGGGTGGGGAGGGTGAAATTAGTTCTGAATGTTATTCTTTTCTTATTGCTTAGACTAAGGCCTTGTCTTCTGAGGCTCAAAGACATAGGCTCTCGCAACCCAAAGAAAGTATTTCCTCTAAGGACAATTGTCTCTGTCTTGAGTTCAGAAATTCTACTGGAGAATTCAGAAGCTCAGCACTGGTCAGTTCTTTGCTTTTGTATTTCTGTTCTAACAACCTGCCCTGGGGCAGTAAGTATGCAGTACTCCAGCTGCCTGGGCTGGGAGAGGACCTTGGGGAACCATGACGTGGCAGAGCAGTTAGCAAGAGTTTAACGTTTCATAATATTGCCTCACCACTAATGAAAGACTGGACGTTAAGGCTAATCTTAGACAGAGCTTTTCTTTGGTGTAACCATCATTCCCTGACTCAGTACCCTTCTTCCTTCTTTGTGCAACCCTGCCTCATACATAGCGACCTTCATGTCCTTCCTCATTAAGCTGCTCTGAGTAGTCACTAAGGTAAATTTTACAGCATTCCTGATATCAAAATATCCTTTTTTTGTAGGGGCATTGACTTTCTGTTCTGCTGAACGGGCCTTAGATCTAAACTACCAGGTCGATTTTTATTGTGGGGGAAGGGGATTGATTAACCAGACCCTGCTGTGCCCTAGGATAGAGCATTCCCTTTACTCGATTCAGAGACCGTCTCCCTTTTCCTTGCTCTTTATTCTCTTTTTAAAATTGAGATATAATGCACATACTATAAAATTAATCCTTTTAAAGTATCCAATTCAGTGGTTTTTAGTTTATGTGTAGAGTTGAGTGACTATCACTACTATCTAACTCCAGCGCATTTTCTTCACCACAAAAAAGGAACCCTGTACCCATTAGTAGTCATTCCCTGTTCTCGCTCCTGCCAGCTCCTGGCAAACACTAATCTATTCTCTGTCTCTGTAGATTTGCCTATTCTGGACATTTCATGTTAATGGAATCATACAATATGTCGCCTATTACATCTGGCTTCTTTCAATTAGCATAATATTTTCAAGTTTTGTACATGTTGTAGTATTTAACAATATATCATTCCTTTTTCCCCTCAGCTTTATTGAGACGTAATTGACAAATAAAATTACATATATTTAAAGTGTATAATGTGATGATTTGATATATGTATACATGCGACAGGATTACCACAATCAAGTTAATTAACATATCTATCACCTCACATAGTTACCATTCTTTTGTGTGGTGAGAACACTTAAGATCTGCTCTCAGAAAAATTTCAAGTATACAATTCAGTATTCTTAACAATAGTCACTATGCTGCATATTGGATCTCCAGAATTTATTCATCATTTTTCTCATCTCTTTAAATTTAATTTAATTTCATTTTTTCCAGCTTTATTGAGATATAATTGACATATGACATTGTACAAGTTTAAGATGTACAATGCATTGATTTAATACGCTTTTGCAAAAAATTACCACTATAGCATTACCTAATACCTCCATTATGTCATGTAACTACCATTTCTTTTTTGTGGTTAGAACATTTAAGATCTACTTTTTAGCAACTTTCAAGTATGTAATACAGTATTATTAACAATAATCACAACACTATACATTAGATCTTCAGAACTTATCCATCTTATAACTGGAAGTTTGTACCGTTTGACCAACATCTTCCCTTTCCCCCCATTCCCCCAGCCCCTAGTAACCACCACTCTACTCTCTGTTCTATGAGTTGGCTTTTTTAGATTTCACATGTAAGTGAGATCATACAGTTTTTGCCTTTCTCTGACTTATTTCACTTAGCATAATGCCTTCCAGGTTCATCCAGTAGATCACAAAGGGCAGGATTTCCTTCCTTCTCATGGCTGAGTAATATCCCATTATTTATGTGTGTGTGTGTGTGTGTGTGTGTGTATGTATGTATGTATAATCACATTTTTAATCCATTCATTCATGATAGATATTTAGGTTGCTTCCCTATCTTGGCTAGTGTGAGTAGTGCTGCAATGAACATGTGAGTGCAGGTATCTCTTTGAGATACTGATTTCATTTCCTTTTGATATATACCCAGAGGTGGGATTGCTGAATCATGTGGTAGTTCTATTTTTGACTTCTGGGGGGACCTCCATACTGTTTTCCACAGTGGCTGCACCAGTTTACATTCCCACCAACACCACACAAGGGTTCCCTTTTCTCCGCATCCTCGCCAACATTTGTTATCTCTTGTGTTTTTGATAATAGCCTTTAAAAAAAATTGAAGTATAGTTGATGTACAATGTTATATTTGTGTCAGTTCTACAACATAGTGATTCGATTTTTATAGATTATACTCCATTTAAAGTTATTATAAAATGTTGCCTATATTCCCTGAGCTGTATATTATTACATCCTTGTATCTTATTTATTTTATACAGTAGTTTGTACCTCTTAATCTCCTTCCCCTACCTTGCCTCTCCCCCCACCCCTCTCCCCACTGGTAACCACTAGTTTGTTCTCTGTGTCCATGAGTCTGTTTTTGTTTTGTTATATTCATTCATTTGTTTTATTGTTTAGATTCCACATTTAAGTAAAAACATACAGTATTTGTCTTTCTCTGTTTGACTTACTTCACTAAGCATAGTGCCCTCTTGGTCCATCCATGTTGTTGCAAATGGAACAATTTCATTCTTTTGTATGGCTGAGTAGTATTCCATTCATCTATTGATGGACACTTAGGTTGCTTTCATATCTTGGTTATTGTAAATAATGCTGCTATGAACATTGGGCTGCATAGATCTTTTCTAATTATTGTTTTCATGTTCTTTGGATAAAAACCCAGGAGTGGAATTGCTGGATCATATAGT
The DNA here is from genome assembly GCF_028023285.1 of Balaenoptera ricei. NCBI lineage: Eukaryota > Metazoa > Chordata > Mammalia > Artiodactyla > Balaenopteridae > Balaenoptera > Balaenoptera ricei. The sequence goes on along the minus strand of NC_082660.1, from coordinate 130,185,814 downwards.
AGTTCTATTTTTAATTTTCTGAGGAACCTCCATACTGTTTTCCACAGTGGCTGCACCAATTTATAGTCCCACCAACAGTGTACTAGGGTTCTCTTTTCTCCACATCCTCACCAAAATTTATTATTTATTGTCTTTTTGATGATAGCCATTCTGACAAGTGTGAAGTTATATCTCTTTGTGGTGTTGATTTGCATTTCCCTGATAATTAGTGGTGTTGAGCACCTTTTCATGACCTGTTGATGATTTGTATGTCTTCTTTAGAAAAATGTCTATTCAGTTCCTTTGCTCATTTTTAATTAATTAATTAATTTATTGTTGGCTGTGTTGAGTCTTCGTTGCTGTGCGTGGGCTTTCTCTAGTTGCAGTGAGCGGGGGTTGCTCTTCATTGCGGTGCGTGGGCTTCTCATTGCGGTGGCTTCTCTTGTCACGGAGCACAGCCACTAGGTGCGTGGGCTTCAGTAGTTGTGGCACGTGGGCTCAGTAGTTGTGGCTCACAGGCTCTAGAGTGCAGGCTCAGTAGTTGTGGCACACGGGCTTCGTTCCTCCACGGCATGTGGGATCTTCCCAGACCAGGGCTCGAGCCTGTGTCCCATGCATTAGCAGGCAGATTCTTAACCACTGCACCACCAGGGAAGTCCCTGCTCCTTTTAAAAATTAGATTCTTTCTTTCTTTCTTTTCTTGCTACTGAATTTTATGAGTTTCTTTTATGTTTTGGATATTAACCCCTCATCAAATATATGGTTTGCAAATATTTTCTGCCATTCCATAAGTTGCCTTTTCATTTTGTTGATTGTTTCCTTTGCTGTAGAGAAACTTTTTCCTTTGATGTAGTCTCACTTGTTTATTTTTGCTTTTGGTGTCATATCCAAAAAATCTTTATCAATACAAATGTCAAGGAGATTTTACCCTATGTTTCTTCTAGGAGTTTTAATGGTTCATGTTTTACATTTAAGTCATTAATTCATTTCAAGTTAATTTTTCTGAGTGTTGTAAGTGTTCAATTTCATCCTTTTGCATGTGGATATATAGTTTTCTGAACACCATTTATTGAAGAGGCTGTTTTTTGCACATTATGTATTCTTGGCACTCTTTTCAAAGATTAGTATACCATATATGCATGGGTTTATTTCTGGGCTCTCTAGTCTATTCTATTGGTCTATATGTCTATTTTTATGCTAGTACCATACTGTTTTGATTACTGTATCTTGGAAATATAGTTTGAAATCATGAATTGTGTTACCTCCAGCTTTGTTCTTCTTTCTCAAGATTGCTTTGGGTATTTGGCATCTTTTGTGGCTCTGTATGAATTTTAGGATTGTTTTTCTATTTCTGTGAAAAATTCCATTGGAGTTTTGATAAGAATTGCATTGAATATGTAGATTGTTTTGGGAAGTATGGACATTTTAACAATATTAATCCTTTCAGTCCATAAACACAGGATATCTTTCCATTTATTTGTGTCTTTTTCAATTTCTTTCATTAATATTTTACAATTTTACAGTATGCAGATATTTCATCTCCTTAGTTAAATTTATTCCCAAGTATTTTGTTGTTTTTGATGTGATTGTGAATGGGATTGTTTTCTTAACTTCTTTTTCAGATTTGTTAGTATATAAAAGCACAAATGATTTTTGTATGTTGATTTTGTAACCTGCAACTTTACTGAATTTGTTTATTAGTCCTAACAGTTTACTGTTCGGAGTTTTCTATATATAAGATCATATCATCTGCAAAGAGACATAAGTTTACTTCTTCCTTTCTGATTTGGATGCTTTAGTTTTCTTGCCTCATTGCCCTGGCTAGGACTTCTAGTACTATACTATGCTGAATAGGAGTGGTGATAGTGGGCACTACTTTCTTGTTCCTGATCTTAGAGGAAAGGTTTTGAGTACTGTACTATTGAGTATGATGTTAGCTGTGGATTTGTCATATATGGCATTTATTATGTTGAGGTACATTCCTTCTATATCCAATTTATTAGGAGTTTTTGTCATGAAAGGATGTTGAATTTTGTCAGATTTTTTCCTGCATACATTGAGATAATCATTGATTTTTATTCTTTATTCTGTCAATGTGGTGTATTACATGTATTGATTTGCATATGGTGAAACATCCTAGCTTCCCAGGGATAAATCCCACTTGTTTGTTGTGTGTGATCCTTTTAATGTGCTGTTGAATTCATCTTGCTGGTATTTTTTTTTTTTTGAGAATTTTTGCATCTGTCTTCATCAGGGATATTGTCCTGTAGTTTTCTTTTCTTGTAGTTTCTTTAACTGGCTTTGGTATCAGGGTAATGTAATGCTGGCCTTGTAAAATGCATTTGGAAGTGTTGCTCTTTCTTCAGATATTTGGAAGAGTTTGAGAAGGTTCTGCATTAATTCTTCTTTAAGTGTTTGGTAGAATTAACCTGTGAAACCATCTGGTCCTGAACTTTTCTTTCTTGGGAGCCCTGCATTTGAGTGGGGTCACTGACTGTCCTCTGTGGTCAGATGGGTTTGCTGACTGTGCTCTGTGATCAGGCGGGGCCTTAGGTTGGCCTTTACAGCTGGTCTTCTGGGGGCTTCTTACTATACTCCTGGCCAGATTGGTTTGCCAGCTTGGCTCCATAGATGGGCAGAGTTGATAGCTGGGATGTCTGGTCAGGTGGGGTTGTTGGCAGGGATATGGTGTCCCACTGAGATCTGTGCACTGGTCTCTGTGAGCCCCACCCTCCTCATTGTTTCCAGCTGATTCCCAGTGGTCCTAGCCTGGCCAATCCCCCCAGTGTTCCCCATGAGATGAAACCAAAGTGTGTCTTGTGGGTTGTGCCCTGAAGCCCTGGGGAAAGCTAGATGTCTGCTTTAGGCTCTCTTTTCTCCACTGGAGAAACCATAGTCCCAGGGGATCCCAGTAGGTGTGGTGCTGTGCTGGTCTGAGTGAGGGACAATGCGGTCAAAGTGAAACTGCTCTTCTTACCCTTCTAATGTGGTTTTTCCTGGCTTTTGAGCTCTACGAGAGTGCTTCAGCCTCACCCCCAGGTTCTGGGATTCTCACAAAGGTGTTCTTGTCTGTGGATAGTGGCTATGAGGGTAGTTTTCTGTGAGGATGACTAGAGCTTGGGAGCTCCTGTTCCACGATCTTGTTAATGTCACTCCTCCCTTCATTCTTTTTTATGATTAAATAATATTCCATTGTATGGCTAAATCACGTTTTGTTTATCCACTCACCAGTTAGATAATTGTTTTTTTCTACCTTCTGGCAATTGTCAATAGTGCCAGTATGAATATTTGTGTGCAAGTATTTTAGTATCTATTTTCAATTCTTTTGCGTATATACTTAGGAGTGGAATTGCTGGGTCATATGGTAACTAGTCTATAGTTCACTTTTGAGGAATTGCCTAAGTGATTTCCAAAGAGGATGCACAATTTTACATTCTGACCAGCAATGTCTGAGGCTCCAATTTCTCTACATCCTCATCAGCACTTGTTATTCTTATCTAGTCATATCTTTTCATAATCTGCCCCTGGTTATTTGAAACCGTAAGATTGCTCTGTGCTGTTAATGAAAAGAGACACATCTTGTCACTTATTTCATGCATCGAGGTCCTTATGAGGTTCAGAAGCATATGGATAACATTTTGTAAGAATTCCTGTTTACTAGTGGGGGTTGTCTACTACTCGCAGGCAAAAGGAACTTTGACCAAAGTGTTGACTTGTGTATGGAAATATACCTGTGTCTTGATTATCCCCACATGTATTCTGCAGAGGAGTCATCTTTGCCCTTTCATATTCAGCCGTTTGAGTCAATGCAGCTGAAATCTTGGATAAACATAGAAAATTTACATAGTCCTAACAATTACCTGCCAGCTTTTTATTGTGATTTAAACAAAGACAAAACATCATGTGCAAAAACAAACAAAAAATAGTCAGACATTGTTTCTAAAGATGGAATCCAACCTCCAAAACTAGAAATTCCTATTCTATTTATAAACCCATGAGGAAATGTCATTACTAATTTTGAAAAATTGAAGCCTGAGTTGTTGGGTAATATATGTTTTAGATAAGCATTTGAATTAAGATTTCTAAAACATATCCAAAAGCTGAATCTCAAAATAGTTTCTTATTATATATAATGTACAGTGTTTGGAGTATAAAAATGCATGCAATTAAAGCTTTATATAGCAGTGATTTAAATTTCTTAATTTGCCAATTTATTGGGGGTATTTTGGAAATACTAATCTATCATGTCTATCCCCCAACTTCCAAATCATATGTCGAGTAGCCATTAGACCATTATAGCACCTGGAGAAGATGGGGGGCATCTTTCCCACCGTTATACCACCTAGCCATTAAACCACCTAGGAAGGAAAAATGTTAACAAGGTAGACGAAGTAGAAAGCCCGCACTGTAGTAGACAGTTAGCATGCCTTTTGCTGCTCAGCATCTGGTTCCTTTTCCTGTGTTTGGGCAGTGTCTACTGTCTGAGCTTTCTTCACAGCAGAGAAGCTGAAAACACCTGATACTTGCTTCTCCAATGTACTTTGAAGCCAGGGCTATCCCAGTCACATTGCGCTAGACCTTAAGTGGCAGATTAATGATACAAAGCAGGGATTGTGCAGAATATATTTTGACAGGCATAGTATTGATGAGGTGACACCCACGTCCATTGCTCAGCATCGGTGATGTCTAGATCCAGCAGCCTGGTAGTAGTTTCTTCCACGACCCACTTCTGTGGTGTGCTCTTAGCCACGAGGCCTCTATGCTTGGTTCTTCATCCCTTCTAGAATCTGTGAGCTACTCATTATCCAGAAATAAATTAATTTTTTGTTCAAATTAGGCAAAACTGTTTTGTGTTGCTTGGAGTTAAGACCCCTAACAGGTATACTCACCCCTCCTTGTCCCCAGTGATTTGAGGAAAAGAGAAGCGATAAGGGGTATGGGAATCAGATGGTGTTTCACTTGTGTTTCAGATTCACATCTCCAGCCTGGGGTTGAGAGGAAAGCCTAAACAAGAAAACCATTTGCTCTGCTTCTCAAATATGGGAGGTCTTGCAAGGTACTCCCATGGCCACATGGGACAGGCACATCAGAATAAAACAAGCAACACAGCATGGTTAGGCAGGAAGAGGGCCTCAGTTTTGCTCCTCAAGAGTTTTCTGGTCTTCCATGTGGTAGAGGAAGCATATAAAGGTCCCCACGTGTCCTGAGGAGGAATATGGAATATGACTGATAGTGCTTGATGGTGAACTTACGAAGGGAATCACAACAGGGGAACAAAATGATCTCGTAGTTGAGGACTACAGGGAAGACTGACTTGGTCAGGTATCCAGTGAGAGATGCAGCCAGGTCTGAGGGTGGTAAACTATGCCAATGAAGTGAGGCCAAGTTAACAGGGAGGACCATTGGGCCGCATTGGAGTTGAGAGATAACAAACAGGCCACTAGTTCCCAGCTATAGGCCAGATGGGTGAACAATGAAAAGGACAAGGGACAATTATTACTGTCACCATAGAAGCTATTAGAGACCTGAGGATATAGATTATGGGACAAGATGGAAAATAATATTGTCTCATTTTATTAATAGGGAATAGACATTCCTTCTATGATGTTGAAGGGAGACTTAGATTAAACTCTATGATTATTTTTGTCAAATTCATTTCAGCTCAGCTAAAACAGGTATGTTGGTTGATTTGTGGCCTCCTAGGGCATTCGCTTACCAAAATGAACTTCCTGTGCACTGAAATGTGGCATGTAGGTGCTGAGGTACTTGCCCAAAGAACTTTTTCATTCTGCCTCTACATTGGACCAGAGTTTCTCAGAAATGTTTGTCATTAGTCAATATTTACATTTTTTATTCCTGTAAATTGCTGTTTGTTCAATATACTGAAATTTACTATATTTGAATAGAGAATCCCAAAGTAAATTGCCTAACATATACATGATATTCTCATTTCCCAGTGTTCAATCCAAGAAATTAGAATTTCCAGTACTCACTTGAACCAAAGAACATGGTCTATTTCAAGTATTCAAATCCTATGTGACATCTAGATCCTCTGGCCACATTGACTAAGCAGACATCAGATGAACCATATCTAGGGTAACAACATTACTGTTACAACATTTTGATTGATATGACATATCTATTAAGAATGCTCACCCACCCATTTATACTGCCTGGTTTTACTGAGTCATCACCCATTTCTTTGGGCATTTAGAGACATGGATAATTCTTATAGTTAAGAGGGACACCAAGGAATTTGCCTAAGGCAGAGGTGGAGTTAGAACTTATTAATAACTTGGTTATATGCTCTGGGTGAACTTGTATTTGTTGGAGATAATATCCACCATCACTTTAATTTCATGCCCATAGGACTAGGTAGTTCATATATGTAATTAATGGGGCTGTTACCATGCCAACAGTTCTGAAATGACAATTTACCACCAAGGACCTAATATAAGTTTTTTGATTCAGTTGATTATATATTTGAAAGCCCTTTTGCTGTACCATCATCTATTTGAACACTTTAAATGAAATTCTGTATTTCCCAGAGCACCAAATGTATTAAGGTGTGTATGAATGTATAATATATATTCTTTCAATTCTCAATTCTCATTGTCCGGCGACAATGATATTTAATCTGCTTGATATAAAGACAGCTCTAGTATAGTGATAAAAATGAAATTTTCATAGATTTACATTTTAAGAATTTACTACTATTGTCAAGAAAAACATAAATACTGAAGCTGACTGGATTCTCCTAAACACAGGAATGTGAACTTGCCATTTTTAAGATGAAAGTACATGAAAGAGTGATGTATTATTAATGGTTGAACTGTTATTATCAGCCATGATTACAATTTTGTTAGAAATTCTACAAAGACAATCTGGAATTAGCATGAACTTAATTTTTGAAATATGATCAATTTAAATGTTGTAGATCATTAAAGAGTCTTCTCTTTATATCTTTGTTATAATTATGAAAGTAATTGAAAATTCATAATGCTTTAAGTTCCATTTTACAATTGTTAAATTTATACAGTAATTATATCACTTTTTTCTCAAATGACTCACAGATATTATTTAACAGGCCTTGTGCTAAGTCATGCTAATATGAACTTAGATGTACTCGGAGTACATGCCTAAACAGATAACTAAATGCTCTTGTTGCAAAGTTGATTCATATGCTACCTTAGGTTATCATTGTTTATAAGACATAGACACAAGATATTTAAAAAAATGTATTGTAAAAAAAAAAAAAAACTCTAGACTAGTGTGAATATAATGAAATTCAATCATTGTTAGGGCTGAACTGTGTTCCCCCCAAATTCATATGTTGAAGTCCTCAGAATATGACTCTATTTGGAGTTAGACCTTAAAGATGTAACTGTTAAAATGAAGTCACTAGAATGGGCCGCAATCCAATATAGCTTCTAAGAAGAGGAGTTTAGGACACAAAGCCACACAGAGGGAAGACCATGTGAAGATATGGAGATAAGATGGCCATCTGCAAGTCAAGGAGAGAGTCCTCAGAAGGTACCAACCCTGCTGACACCTTGATCTCAGACTTTTAGTCTCCAGAATTGTAAGAAAATAAATTCTTGTTTGGTCCACCCAGTCAGTTGTATTTTATTATGGCAGCCCAAGCAAACTAACACAATAATATATACAGAGTTGTCATGTATGTATATTCAACTGCATGGAATCCCATTTCTAGTTGTGTATATGGCCTTGCAGCTGCTAAATTTGGTTCAAGAAGCAAGACAGCTTGGTGTTTGCAATCATTCTTAAATGGAAGATCATAGACTGTTTGTATATGTTATTTTGCTATTGTGGAGTAATCCTGCAGTATAAAAGGGCAGTGGCGGGGGAGAATCCAGTTGTTTTCTCAACTCTTGTAGTCCACCTATGAGGAGAGTATCATCAAATTCTGCCTTAAGTGGGCTGGGGGTTGGGGGAGAAGCTGTGTTAAGATAGGCCACATCTGTTCTTGTTCTGTGTGGCCTTATTTTTTGTTTTTTTTTTAGAAACAACGTTATGCAAAATACTTTATTTCTTTCACTTTATGATCTCATTCAGGGCTTCTCCTTTCTCTCCAAGTTCTACTTGGTGTTAAAAGATAGTTAATAGAGGCCATTAAGATTTACCTTTCAGTGGAATAGAAGGACTGCATTTTCATAAAACTTCTCCTTTATCTGCTTTATCAGATACAAGTGTGTGGCTTCTGAATGATTTGGTGATAGAATATAAACATTTCAGAAATTCTAGGTCTTGAAAACTTTTACCTCCCACATATCCTTTCCTAAGAAACATTTGGAGGCTGTTCTCCATCCAGTGACAGAGAAAATCAAGAGAGAGAAAAACATGGGATAGAGAAAACAGGGGACCCCAGAAGGGGGTGAAGAGAATTCCAGGAGGATGGTAAGCAGAGCTCCAGGTGACAGCTGTGCCCCTGATGTAACTGGTCCCAATTGTAGCAATTCGAGTCAAGATATGTTGCCACCCTGGACTTCCCTGGTAGCGCAGTGGTTAAGAATTCGCCTGCCAATGCAGGGGACACGGGTTTGAGCCCTGGTCCGGGAAGATCTCACATGCTGTGGCGCAACTAAGTCCATGTGCCACAACTACTGAGCCTGCGCTCTAGAGCCCGCGAGCCACAACTACTGAGCCTGCGTGCCGCAACTACTGAAGCCCGCACGCCTAGAGCCTGGGCTCTGCACAAGAGAAGCCACCGCAATGAGAAGCCCGCGCACCGCAACGAAGAGTAGCCCCCGCTTGCCACGACTAGAGAAAGCCCGTGTGCAGCAACGAAGACCCAACGCAGCCAAAAATAAATAAAATTATATATAAAGAAATAAAGTACAGTTGATTTACGATATTAAAAAAAAAGATATGTTGTCACCCTTGTACCTTCTTTTTTAACCTGAGGACAGAATGCCCAGGTGACCCTCACCCAGATTCTTAGCTGTTCTTGGCTTTACCCTTTGCTGGTAAATATTCTGCTCTGCTGTCCAGGTCCTTCTGCCGGGATCAGCCAATGACACCATTTCATCCCGCAGAGGTGTTCTGTTCTCTCTCTAGCAATGCAAAAATTACAGAGCAGCCTACTTGCCCAGGCATATCCCTGTCAGACCTCCAGCATCAGACCACAGTACAGCTCTGCCGGGTGTCGCAAGTGTGCTGAGCTTTTTGTTTCCCAGGTTTCACTCATAACCTTGTTCATTATTATCCCAGAAAGGGCTCTTGTAGACTCTCAGTGAGGTCAAAGTTACACTACATCCCGCTTACCTTCTCTTGAATTTCTTCATCTAACAATGGCAACACTGCCTATTCTTTAGAGCTAGGTTTGTGCTTTATACTTGGCTTTTCAAACAAAGCAATATATGGGTAGAGGGAGGAGGATGTTATAGGGGAGGGGCTCACTTGGGTGTTGGGTGCTTGGGGGTTCATTCTATTAGTATTATTAGTATTTTGTTAGTATTTATTACTGTTCTTTAAACTAGGGGTTTCCAAACTTTGCTTGTAAAGGACCACAGAGTAAAGTGAATATTTTCAGCTCTGTGGGTCGTACGGTCTCTGTCACAACTGCTCAACTCTACTGTTGTGGCAAGAAAGCAGCTGCAGGTACTACGCGACTGAGTGTTCCAGTAAAACGTAATCTACAAAAAAAGGCAGTGGGCTAGATTTGGCTAATGAGCTGTCATTTGCTGGCTCCTTCAAACTGCACGTAGATGTTTTATATACTCTTATAAAGGTGTGATCCATTTAAAAATATATATAAACAAGCAAAGCCCATGGTGCCAGTATTCACTGTGTGGTTACTATGGTCTGAATATATATGTCCCCTCAAAATTCATATGTTGAAAATCTAATTTCCAAGATGATGGTATTAGGAGGTGGGGCCTTTGGGAGGGGATTGGGTCATGAGGGCAGAGTCCTCAGGAATGGGATTAGTGCCCTTAAAAGAGGCCTCAGAGAGCTTCCCTGCCCCTTCTGTCATGTGAGGATCCAAGGAGAAGTCTGTGACCTGGAAAAGGGTCCCCACTCGACCAGGCTGGCATCCTGATCTCAGACTTGGAGCCTCCAGACTGCGAGAAGTAAATTTCTGTTGTTTATAAGCCACCAGTCTGTGGTACAGTCATGCCTCTGTACCAGAATCTGCGGATGCTCATGTCCCTTATATAAAATTGCATAGTATTTGCACATGACCTGTGTACATCCTCCCGTCCACTTTAAATCATCTCTAGATTCCTTATAACAGCTAATACAATGTAACTGCTATGTAAATAGTTGTAAATACAATGTAAATGCTATGTGAAGAGTTGCTGGTGTGAGGCACATTCAAGTTTTGCTTTTTGGAACTTTCTGAATTTTTAAAAAATGTTTCAATTCGAGGTTGGCTGAATCTGCAGATGCAGAGCCTGATGATATGGAGGACCAACTCCGTGTTTTGTTGTAGCAGCCCAAATGGACTAAGATAATAGTAAATTATAAAATGCCTTTTCAGCTCTTTCTTCTTTCTATGTGCTTCCTTGCCTTCTTTTATATTTTAGTTTGGTCTGTTGTCACATTACCTTTTTATTGTGATTTCTGGCATATGCCCCTATAGTAGGATGGATACTGGATTCGGAATCGGAGAACCAGTTCTACTCCACACCTCTGCCACTGACTAGTAGTTAAATAGTTAAGTGAAGATGCCTTCCCTCCTTCAGGTCTCAGTTTCCTCCAATGTAGAATGAAAGATTGGACCAAGTGGTTTCAGAGGCCATTTACAACTCCAGTAGTCTATTTTTTCAGATGTCTTACCATGATTCAGTTTCAGTCATTGACTCGTGTACTTCCTTTCTCTCCCTCATCTATCCCCCACCCCAAAAAAAGAGTAGCTCAAGTCATGCGTGAACATCCTCTTGGGTTATTTCCATCTCAGTGTTCCAGGTTAGAGGATTCATATACTAATCAGTGTTCTAGATCTCAACATTCTGGGTTTGTAAGGAATACAATTTTTTCAAAACTGTACGGATGAACTCCCAAGTAAAGAACAGAGACTTAATAATTGTACTGTTCTCAGAGAAGAATTACTAAATCTATCCTAGAGTCTGTCATAATATCCTAATAGTGTTGGTTGCATTGTAATTTAAAGGCTTGTCAAATAATGTATTGTAGAAATGCAATTTTTTAGGTGTTTATAAATCCCATGGTGCTGATACTTTTCACACAAGTTGTCAACTGCAGTATGAAATTTTATTTCTATATGTTTAGATTTATACATGAGTTTTATAAATGAGAAGATAAAGTCCATAGTTCATTGGTAGAGAGTTGTACCAAACCCAGGGAAGCGTGAGTGGTCCTTGATGATGATTCATCTCTAAAGATGAAGATGTCCTGACCAGGCTACCTGGGTAGTAGTTTGGAGGCAGCACGTTTAAAATAAAATGTACAACACTCTTATGAAGGGAGCAATGAATGAGAATAAAAAATATATCAAATCAGAAGGTTGAGTGTAATTAAATTCAAATGCTCTTGAATCTTTCAGGTGATTACCTCAATAAGGGAAATCCTAATGTATTCAATTTCATGCATATGCATCAATTGATTTCCATTTCTCAGTTCTGGCAAAGGCCTAGGAAATAAGTGTAGATTCAGATTACACTTTTAGTAGTACTGATGGGACTAAACTAGGAAAGTGAAAGGTTTTTCAGCAAAGAAAAATAATTCATCCCAATGAGCTGGACTTGCCTAATAGTGGCCTAGAAAAGAACCAGTTGCTTAGGGAGATCGCAGGTATTATTTTGTCCCCATTTCTCCCCTTCTCCTCACTCTCCCTCCGTGATCTTCCAATAAGCCTGGAACAGGGCCTTGCACATGGTACGTCCTCAATGAAGATCTGTTGACTTGAATTCTCTTCAGGTAGGCCTTCTTTCTTCAGAGGAGCATCTCCTCGGCTTGAGCAGCTGTCATAGAACAAAAAGAACATGCCTACTTAGGTCTGAATGTAATCCTACCCTCTCTATTTGAACCTGGCTATTCAATTGCAGTGCACTGATTACAGAGCTCCTACTCTGTGTTAGGAATGAGACAAGAGTAAGTGAAGCTCAAGGTTTGCAAGTTGTGAGAGGACTATTTCAGTTCAATTCCATTTTATTCCATTCTAATAAATAGAAATTTATTGAATGTATACTGTGAGCCAGATTGTGCTAGATACTCACTGTCAGTTACTCTTCAAAATAGCATGGTAAAATGGTGTTTTTATTTTTCCTGTTTTATAGGTGGATTTAGTGGGCCTAGAGAGGTTAGAAGCTTTATCAAGGTGATCCTACAAATAGTAATATATAGAGTGGGAGTGAGATCAAGGTCTTTTGGCTCCAAACTCCATATTGTACCCACCACACCAGACTGCTGTGTAACAAGCCCTACTGCTTGGATACAAGTGAAAAGCAGGTCTTTAATCTGGCTGTTCACCCACTCTCAGAGCTGGGGAGGCCCCTCAAATATTGACCAGTGCTCAGCCTCCCTATTCCTGAGCCTGTCTCAGTAATGAGACTTAGGATGTGCAGGAGAAGGTAGCTAATTTGCTTACTTTTCTTCCTTTGGAACAAGTTAATTTCTCTGGGCTTTGTTTTTCTTATTTCTATAATAGGTTTAACAAAATCAGCCCTATCGCATGGGTTCTATGAGTATTCAGTCTTCCAATTTCTTTCTTTTGACCACTGGCCCTACCTAATCGAGGCCACACCCTCACTTATTTGTTTGTTTGTTGATTGGTTCATTCACTCAGCATTTATTAAGCATTTACATCAGGCACTGTTCTTGGTGCAAGGGATTCAGCTGTGAATGAGACAGACACAGCTCCTGCCCTTACAGCCTTATGGACTATAGGGGGAGACAGGTATGAATCCAGCAATTATAATGAGATATGACAGCAGTAGATGGTGCTGTGGGACTAGCCTAGGGGGTCCAGAAATCCCACTCCCTGGAAGAGGGGATATGTAAGCTGGCTGAGAACCAAAGGATGAATGGAAGTTACCAGGCAAAGGAGTAGGAATGTAGGAGCAGGTTAAACATGTTGGATATCTATGCACAGTTGTCAACGGTGACAGACAACTGCCATCTTCAGCTATTTCTTCCCTACTTCTTCAGCTCTAACTTCAGAAAAGTACAGTATGTAAGCTTCCTTCCCAGCCACATTTATAAGGCATCCAATCCTGTCAGCCTCTGGTGTTGTACTTGGCTACAGGGGAGCAGGTGTCAGGATTAGTGACCCTGCAGGAAGAAGTACCCCCAACCCCCAAATTAATCAAGAAAGCCTCATCCTCAGCCACATCCATTCAGGGCTTTACACACTTATTTTATTCACTTGGTTCTTGTCTACTGTTAAAAACATCCACATCTCTCTTGGACGTTTAAAGACTTTGCTAGGAAACAAGTTCAATGGGAACTGTGGATAGGATGGAAGAGGTGGAGTAGCAATAGAGCTATCTGCTAAATAAGGCAACTTTTCTCCTGAAGTTTTCGATCCCTGTGAATGTGGATAGTGTGGGTGATGTGTGAATAGATCTTTTCATCTCTCTTATGTGAGCCAGTATTCATTTACCCCAACCTTCACAATTCCTCTTTGTTTTTCTTTTCTTTTCTTTTCACTCAGATTTTATCCATGTCTCCAGGAGCAAAATAAACTAATGATTACTACAAGGGTAGCCTAGTCAGCAAACAGTCTCCTGTTTTGTTAGTGATTTTCCAGAAGCTTAAAATTGCACTATGTTTGTCGGAGGCTGACAAGGGCTTAAAAAAATAATAAATCATTTCTGAAATCTTTGAATAGTTGCGAAAAACACCGTTATCTCTTGGTTAAAATATTAGTAGGTTTCCTACATGATCTATGTGTTCTTTCTCTTCTGTTGTTCTGTCAGTTGAGTACCTGTCATCTGTAGCTTAATGGGCCTATGGCGCTTTCTTTATTTAGGTCACTCTGCATGAAAGGAGACTTTTTGATTTTCTGCACCCTTTGGCTCTTTGATTAGTATCTGTACATTTATGCCCTTATTCAGTTGTTCATCAAATATTTCTTGATCAAGGCTCTGGGGAGGGACAGGGGAGGCTCCAAGAAGAAAAAGACAGTATCCCTGTGCCTAAGGGATTCAAAGGAAAAAGCATACACAAGCAGATAACTCATGAGGCAGTGAGATAAATACTGTGACAGTGATGTGTACAGATTGCTATAGGAGTAGAGCAGAGGGATGCTGTCTCTCAAGTTGCCAACAGTCCCTATAGGGGATGAGAGTGTTTGCCTCATATTCATTAAGTCACAGTATCTAAGATTTTTGAATAACATTGTGATTGATGGTTGCAGCTCATCTAGAGAGAATATGACCTTTGAGAACTGAAGTTGTGCTTTCATGTATTCTGTGCCCTAATCTCATGGTCACAAGAATGTTACAAAACAGTGGTCTTTGACTCAGGGCTCACCAGCAAAATCTCTGTAACCTGGACACCCCTCCCCACATTTCGCCTCTTGTTCAACTAGTGCCTGAGGGTAACCTGCATCCCCACCTCTTCTGCAGTTCTGGATGCATTTATTATAGACACAGCAATTTTAGCAGTTACCTATGCTACTTACCTTCTTCCTATTTGATTCATTCTGTCATTTTTCTAGTTTTATAGCTGAATAATTAGTTCCTTTATATTAAATCTTTCTCTTCTTTAAACAAAATATTTTAACTCTATAAATTTTCCCCAATACAGCTTTAGTTATATCCCATAGGTTTGGTATGAGGTATTTCCCTTTTTGTTAAGTTCTAGAAAATTTATAACTTCAAGTTTTTCCTTCAATTTGATGTTTATCAGAATGTTCCTTAATTTTTAAGTGGTAAAGTTATGGGGTCATCTCTCAGCTGTTAATTTCTATTTTTATTGCGTTGTGGTCAGAGTATGTGAACTACATCATATTTAAATTAGAGGGTGGACAACTAGGGCACCTGCTGGATGCTGGTGGGGGCCCTCAACACCCAAGGAGACAGGAGGAAGCCCCAAGTGAACCGGTAGGACCTGGGGGGGACTGAGGGGGGAGGAGAAGTGTAGGCCAGACAGGACTGTTGCCCCCGAGGGGTGGCTGAGAGGGGGGAGGGGTTCTCTCGCCTGGAGGGACCCTCGGGGGCTCGGATCTGCAGGGAGCACGCAGAGCGTTTCCCCTGCCCAATCGGCCAGGGAAGTCTGCCCAGCTCTCGGCCGGGTCCTATGCCCTCAGAGGACCCCTCCGTGCCGTTTTGGTCCTGGGGACGTAGGAGGGAGGCAGGAGAGGCAGGCGGGAGGGGCCCTCCAGGCGGGAGGAGCTGAGGGCAATTGCCCCGCCTACTCGGACATGGGGAGCCCGCTGGGCTCCCAGGAGAGGTCCCCTGCCCTCTGAGACCAGAGGCACGCCTGGGCCCCTTCTGTTCCTTGAGCCTAAGCCCCACCCCCCACACACCCCCAGGGCCTTTTCCAGCCCTGTGGGTCCTGAGCATAGGCCCCACCCACCACCCAAACCCCGCCCTCCACAGCCAAGGCCTTTTCCACCTTTTTTTTTTTTTCTTCTCCTCTTTTTTACTATAGTGGTTCTGTTTTACCTTCCAGTTGTTCTTTCATCTGTATTTTAATTTTTATATTCTTTCTAACATATCTGTTAGTTTCCTAGTCTAATTTTATTTTTTACTCTGTTATTGTTCTCCATTTTTTTTTTCTTTGCCACCACATGCGGTTTGTGGGATCTTGCTTCACGCGCCGGGGGTCGGGCCGAAGCTCCTGTGGTGGGAGCTCCAAGTCCAAACCACTGGACTAACAGAGAACCTCAGACCCCAGGGAATATTCACCAGAGTAAGGTCTCCCGGAGGTCCTCATCTCAGCACCAAGACCCAGCTCTACCCAACAGCCTACAAACTCCAGTGTTGGAAGCCTCAGGCCAAACAACCAGTTACACAGGAACACAGTCCCACCTGTCAAAAAAAAAATGAGTTGTCAAAAAAATATGTCACAGATGAAGGAGCAAGATAAAAACCTACAAGACCAAATAAATGAAGAGGAAATAGGCAATCTTCCTGAAAAAGAATTCAGAGTAATGATAGTAAAGATGATCCAGAATCTCGGAAATAGAATGGAGGCACAGATTGAGAAAATACAAGAAAGGTTTGACAAAGATCTAGAAGAACTAAAGAACAAGCAAACAGAAATGAACAACACAATACCTGATATGAAAAATACACTAGAAGGAATCAATTACAGAATAACTGAAGCAGAAGAATGAATAAGTGAGCTGGAAGACAAAATGGTGGAAATAACTGCCAAGGAACAGAATAAAGAAAAAACAATGAAAAGAATTGAAGACAATCTCAGAGGCCTCTGGTACAACACTAAACGCACCAACATTCGAATTATAGGGGTCCCAGGAGAAGAAGAGAAAGAGAAAGGGTCCGAGAAAATATTTGAAGAGATTATAGTGGAAAACTTCCCTAATATGGGAAAGGAAATAGTCACCCAAGTCCAGGAAGCACAGAGAGGCCCATACAGGATAAACCCTAGGAGAAACACACCAAGACACATATTAATCAAACTAACAAAAATTAAATTCAAAGAAAAAATTTTAAAAGCGACAAGGAAAAAGCAAAAAATAACATAAAAAGGAATCCCCATAAGGTTATCAACTGATTTTTCAGCAGACACTCTGCAGGCCAGAAGGCAGTGAAAGGATATACTTAAAGTTATGAAAGAGAAAAACGTACAACCAAGATTACTCTACCCAGCAAGGATCTCATTCAGGTTTGATGGAGAAATCAAAAGCTTTTCAGAGAAGCAAAAGCTAAGAGAATTCAGCACCACAAAACCGGCTTTACAACAAATGCTAAAGAAACTTCTCTAAGCGGGAAACACAAGAGAAGAAAAAGACCCACAAAAACAAACCCAAAACAATTAAGCAAATGGTAATAGGAACATACATATTGATAATAACCTTGAATGTAAATGGATTAAATGCCCCAACCAAAAGACACAGACTGGCTGAATGGATACAAAAACAAGACCCATATATATGCTGTCTACAAGAGACCCACTTCAGACCAAGGGACACATATAGACTGAAAGTGAAGGGATGGAAAAAGATATTCCATGCAAATGGAAATCAAAAGAAAGCTGGAGTAGCGAAACTTGTATCAGATAATACAGACTTTAAAATAAAGACTGTTACAAGAGATAAGGAAGGACAGTACATAATGATGAAGGGATCAGTCCAAGAAGAAGATATAACAATTATAAATGTTTATGCACTCAACATAGGAGCACCTCAATACATAAGGCAAATGCTAACAACCATGAAAGGGGAAATTGACAGTAACACAATAATAGTAGGGGACTTTAACACCCCACTTACACCAATGGACAGATCATCCAAACAGAAGATAAATAAGGAAACACAAACTTTAAATGACACATAGACCAGATAGATTTAATTGATATTTATAGAAAAATGGCAGAATACACTTTGTTCTCAAGTGCACGTGAAACATGTTCCAGGATAGATCACATCTTGGGTCACAAATCAAGACTCGGAATATTTAAGAAAATTGAAATCGTATCAAGCATCTTTTCTGACCACAACACTATAAGATTGGAAATCAATTACAGGAAAAAACTGTAAAAAGCACAAATACATGGAGGCTAAACAGTGCACTACTAAATAACCAAAAGATCACTGAAGAAATCAAAGAAGAAATAAAAATTTACCTAGAAACAAATGACAATGAAAACACAACAACTGAAAACCTATGGGATGCAGCAAAAGCAGTTCTAAGAGGGAAGTTTATATCAATTCAAGCTCACTTCAAGAAACAAGAAAAATCTCAAATAAACAACCTAACCTTACACATAAAGCAATTAGAGAAAGAACCAAGAAAACCCAAAGTTAGCAGAAGGAAAGAAATCATAAAGATCGGATCAGAAATAAATGAAAAAGAAATGAAGGAAACAATAAAGATCAATAAAACTAAAAGCTGGTTCTTTGAGAAGATAAACAAAATTGATAAACCATTAGCCAGACTCATCAAGAAAAAAATGGAGAACTCAAATCAATAGAATTAGAAATGAAAAAGGAGATGTAACAACTGACCCTGCAGAAATGCAAAGGACCATGAGAGATTACTGCAAGCAACTATATGCCAATAAAATGGACAACCTGGAAGAAATGGACAAATTCTTAGAAAAGCACAACCTTCCGAGACTGAACCAGGAAGAAATAGAAACTATAAACAGACCAATCACAAGCACTGAAATTGAGACTGTGATTAAAAATCTTCCAACAAACAAAAGCCCAGGACCAGATGGCTTCACAGGAGAATTCTATCAAACATTTAGAGAAGAGCTAACACCCATCCTTCTCAAACTCTTCCCAAAAAAATTGCAGAGGGAGAAACAGTACCAAATTCATTCTATGAAGCCACCATCACCCTGATACCAAAACCAGAAAAAGATATCACAGAAAAAGAAAATTATAGACCAATATCACTGATGAACACAGATGCAAAAGTCCTCAACAAAATACTAGCAAACAGAATCCAACAACACATTAAAAGGATTATGCACCATGATCAAGTGGGATTTATCCCAGGGATGCAAGGATTCTTCACTATATGCAAATCAATGGAAGTGATACACCATATTAACAAATTAAGAAATAAAAACCATATGATCATCTCAATAGGTGCAGAAAAAGCTTTTGACAAAATTCAAAACCCATTTATGATAAAAACTCTCCAGAAAATGGGCATGGAGGGAAACTACCTCAACATAATAAAGGCCATATATGACAAACCCACAGCAAACATCATTCTCAATGGTGAAAAACTGAAAGCATTTCCACTAAGATCAGGAACAAGACAAGGATGTCCACTGTCACCACTCTTATTCAACATAGTTTTGGAAGTCCTAGCCACGACAATCAGAGACGAAAAAGAAATAAAAGGAATCCAAATTGGAAAAGAAGTAAAACTGTCACTGTTTGCAGATGACATGATACTATACATAGAAAATCCTAAAGATGCCACCGGAAAACTACTAGAACTAATCAGTGAATTTGGTAAGGTTGCAGGATACAAAATTAATGCACAGAAATCTCTGGCATTCCTGTACACTAACAATAAAAAATCAGAATTAGAAATTAAGGAAACAATCCCATTTACCATCACAACAAAAAGAATAAAATATGTAGGAATAAACCTACCTAAGGAGGCGAAAGACTTTTACTCAGAAAACTATAAAACACTGATGAAAGAAATCAAAGATGACATAAACAGATGGAGAAATATACCATGTTCTTGGATTGGAAGAATCAATATTGCGAAAATGACTATACTACGCAAAGCAATCTACAGATGAAATGCAATCCCTATCAAACTACCAATTACATTCTTCACAGAATTAGAACAAAAAATTTTACAATTTGTATGGAAACACAAAAGACCCCGAACAGCCAATGCAATCTTGAGAAAGAAAAATGGAGCTGGAGGAATCAGGCTCCCCGACTTCAAACTGTACTACAAAGCTACAGTAATCAAGACAATATGGTACTGATACAAAAACAGAAATATAGATCAGTGGTACAGGATAGAAATCCCAGAGATAAACCCACACACATATAGTCACCTTATTTACAACAAAGGAGGCAAGAACATACAATGGAGAAAAGACAGCCTGTTCAATAACTGGTGCTGGGAAAACTGGACAGCTACATGTAAAAGAATGACATTAGAACACTACCTAACACCATATACAAAAATAAACTCCAAATGGATTAAAGACTTAAATGTAAGACCAGACACTATAAAACTCTTAGAGGAAAACATAGGAAAAACACTCTTTGACATAAACCGCAGCAAGATCTTCTTTGACCCACCTCCTAGAATAATGAAAATAAAAACAAAAATAAATGGGACCTAATGAAACTTGAAAGCTTTTGCACAGCAAAGGAAACCATAAATAAGAAGAAAAGACAACCCTCCGAATGGGAGAAAATATTTGCAAATGAAACAACGGACAAAGGATTAATCTCCAAAATATACAAGCAGCTCATGCAGCTCCATGTCAAAAAAAACAAACAACCCAATTAAAAAATGGGCAGAAGACCTAAATGGACATTTCAGCAAAGAAGACATACAGATGGCCAAGAGGCACATGAAAAGATGCTCAACATCACTAATTATTAGAGAAATGCAATTCAAAACTATAGTGAGGTATCACCTCCCATTGGTCAGAATGTCCATTATCAAAAAATCTAGAAACAGTAAATGCTGGAAAGGGTGTGGAGAAAAGGGAACCCTCCTGCACTGTTGGTGGGAATGTAAATTGATACACTCACTATGGAGAATAGTATAGAGGTTCCTTAAAAAACTAAAAATAGAACTACCATGTGACCCAGCAACCCCACTACTGGGCATATACCCTGAGAAAACCATAATTCAAAAAGAGACATGTACCACAGTGTTCACTGCAACACTATTTACAACAGCCAGGACATGGGAAGCAACCTAATGTCCATAGACAGATGAATGGATAAAGAAGATTTGGCACATATATACCATGGAATATTACTCAGCCATAAAAAGAAACGAAATTGAATTATTTGTAGTGAGGTGGATGGACCTAGAGTCTGTCATACAGAGTGAAGTTAAGTCAGAAACAGAAAAACAAATACCGTATGCTAACGCATATATATGGAATCTAAAAAAAAAAAAAAAAAAAAGATGATACTGATGAACCTAGTGGCAGGGCGGGAATAAAGACGTAGACATAGAGAATGGACTTGAGAACACGGGGAGGGGGAAGCTGGGGTGAAGTGAGAGAGTGGCATGGACATATATACACTACCAAATGTAAAATAGATAGCTAGTGGGAAGCAGCCGCATAGCACAGGGAGATCAGCTCGGTGCTTTGTGACTGCCTAAAGGGGTAGGATAGGGAGGGTGGAAGATGTTCAAGAGGGAGGGGATATGGGGATATATGTATGCATATGGCTGATTCACTTTGTTATACAACAGAAATTAACACAGCATTGTGAAGCAATTATACTCCAATAAAGATGTATTAAAAATAATAAAAAAATAAATTAGAGGGTCTTATTAGGTTTTACTGTGGCCAGGTATATGATTACTTTTTATTAACGTTTCAATAATGTAAGAGAAGAGTGTGTTGTTACTGTTTGTAAGGCATCTATACCTGTCTGTCTGTCTGTCTGTCTATCTATCTATCTATCTATCTATCTATCTATCTATTCATGTATCTGTATCTTTGTGTGTCTGTGTGTGTCTATATATATGTGTGTGTCTCTATATATACATATATACATGTTAAATTGAGCTTTTCACTTATATTATTCAAATATTCTTATAAGGTTTTTTTGGTATGGCCTCCTCGCACTCCTATACCACCAATGCTCTTAGGCTTTTTTCATTTCTGCTGTCTTCCTAGAAGGTTTTTCTTAATGTACTTAATTGCTATTCTGCTTGTTGCATAATGATTTAGTCTAGTTTTATTAACTTCGTGGGTTACAGATTTTACCATCACAAAATTTCTCTCTGTCCAATTTAATACTTTAGGTCTTGGGAACCCTCTAACTGATATGTATATTGTCACTTTTCATTTGCATTTGCCTGATATAACTTAACACATCCTTTTATTTATTTTCTTTCTTGTCTTTATAAATATCACATTTTTATAAATAGGTAATTGGAGCAGAGTCTGGCTAGATCCTCATCTAACCTGGCTTCTCTTTCTGGGTCAATAGCTAAATGACATTTTCCAGCACTCTTTTATCAACATGGGGTATAGGACTGGTCTGATCAATAAAATGTGAGCAGAAGTAATGTGTATCACTTAAAAGTCTTGCCTTTAAAAGGTGCCCTGTGATCCTATGTGTTTTCACTCTCTCTCTCTTTGTTCAAGGGGTGACTAAACTTAGAGGATCCAATAGAGGACTTTTGAGGCCCTAGTGGAAGGCAAGGTGTAAGGATGGAGGGAGCGTGAGGCTTGTGTGGAAAACTCTAAGAACATCACCCAAGTGGATTATAACGTGAAGGTATCTGGGGTTTTTTGGTCACAGTATTTAATCTACCTTAATATAGAAATAGATTTACAATGCTCAGAATTCAAAAGGTTCACAAGTATATACACAATGAAAAGTAATTCATCCTTCCCTCTGGCCTCTCAGCCACCATGTTCCCTTCTCCAGAGGCAGCCATAGTCAACAGTTTCTTGGATATCTTCCAAGAGAATTATCTGTCCTTATCCTTTTACCTATTTTGTTACTGAATCATTGGTCTTTTCCTATTGATTTCAAGTTTCTATATATTAAGGAAATTAGCACTTTTTGGTGGTGTAAGTGGCTAATTTATTTCTCAGTTTATTTGTCTTCATGTGTTTTTTTTTCCACATAGAAAGTTATGATTTATATGTGGTTGAATTTTTCACTTGTTTTTAGTGGAATCTCAGTTTGGTGTAGCAGCATGCACATTTTATCTACATTTATCTATCAGCATATCAAATTCAAACAGAGCGATGCTTTCTCCTTCCCAAGTCATTTACTTGTCCACTGTCCCATTTCCATCAACACCTTTAGAAGTCTTTCACTCTCCTGTTTCTGAACATCCTCCAACTTCCCCACCTTCACCCTATGTCTCTTGGGTTTTGGTGAGATAGTTTGGAATTTTAGTTCCTGGTTCTACATATTTTCAATTAGAGAATGTCTCTTCTGTTTCAAAAGTCCTTGCAAGACACTTTTATTAGTTTCTAGTATCATCATCTTCATTCATTTAGGCATAATTATGAAAATGATATGGTTCATTGTTCAATGCTGTTTCTTGTACTTTGTTCAGAAGAATTTTGTTCTGATTTAATTTTCATTTAGCTAGAATACTTCCTTGAGTGAGTTCTCAGAAACTGCCTTCTCAGCCCTTGAAAATCTTGAAATATCTCTTCTTTGGACTTTCATATAAGTGAAACCTTGGTCAATATATGATTCTTAGGTCACAGTTCTTTTATCTCAGCAAACTGTAGGTGTTACTGCATGGTATTCTAGTCGCACATGAGTTGCTGGATGCTACTCTGTTCATCTTCCTTTAACAAGAAAACTTCTCTTTCATTAGAAGCTTTTAAGGGTGTTTTTTTAACCTTATAGTTCAGAAATTTAATCAGGGTAGGTCCAACTATCTCATTATTTCCTTAACCCTGCCTGGGTCTCAGCAAGCTCTTAGAGTCTTAAACCTCAAGTTATTCTTTAGCTCAAGAAAGTTGTTGCTATAATACCATTGAGGATTTATTTCTCTTCTAGCTATTCCTCTTTTCTTCCTGGAGCTCCTAGTAATCATGTTGGGTTTCCTGGGTCTTTCCTCAGTGTCTTTTATTTTTTATTCATTAGATCCATTTCTTTGTATTTTTGCTCTGCACTATGGAATTGTTCCTTTTTTATCTTTCAGAAAACCAATTTGAATTTTAGTAGGGGCTATTCCTTTAAAAATATTCCTTTATTGATTTAAAAAACTCATATATCATATTTGTCAGTTCCTGAAACTTTTTTGTGCATAGGTTGAATCATCTTAAGACCTCATTAAACTTTTATTCAATTCTTTTCCATTTTTTATTAATTCTCTCTATCTCAGAGCCATCCTATTTAGGTCATTCACCTTTAAGCAGATTGGGGTCTCATTTTTAGACTCTTAACGTCAAAAGCTTTCTCAAGTTACCCGAATTTAAGGCTGCGGTATCTTGGGTAGTGCTGCATGAACACATGATAGGAGATATGGTGGGAGTTTATCCTCTAGGGGACAAGTAGTCAACAGTTTGGCAAGTTGGGACTCTTATGCAGGGCTAGTGTGAGGAGGCCTCTTTGGTGTCAGGAAGGAATTGTGAGGGATTGTATTCAAGTTGATGATGTTGACAGGAACCGCTGGCCCGTCCCAGAGCTGCACACAGACGTTCCTCTCCTTGTTGTGAGGGAACCCACTTGGGTAAATTGAACTCATCCATCAACCTCCCAGGCAACCGTAGAGTCTTCTTTGTTCCATACTGCCTCAGAGAGGCAAGCCTGCTTGCACAGTTCAGGGTTCTAGGCCAACTAACTTGCCAGCAGTATAACCAAATGAAGTTCTACAGCGGAATCTTCTTCCCAAGTGACTCTACATCAGATGTCATCGTGGGCCTTATCTAGGTTTGGCATGTTGTTAGGGTTACTTTTAACTGTTCAGTTGGTCTTGCAAAGAGTCATCGGGAAGAGAGAATCAGGGGTGTGAACTCAGGATACCCTCTTCCCAGAATACCCCTCTTTAGTCTGTCCACAGGCACCACTGCCTCATGGTCTCATGGTCTCAGTTCTTCTGTCATCAGGAGTGACGTGGTTCTTTAGATTTATTCTTTGTTACAGCCCATGATCCCGAGAGGCTTGACCCAGTGTCTCTGTGGTACCAAATAGCCTGTGACCATGGGGTACTCAAAATCATCTCTTTCCTCTGACCCCTGCTGAGCTCCCTCCTGAGAGTGTGCTACTTCTAGCCTGGGCCTCCACTCTCTCACACGCACATTCTCCTGCGCTTGGAAAGTTGATGGGGTTGCCTTTGTTCTCTGACTGCTTGGGAGGCAGCTCTCTTAACCTGGTCAGTCAAGATCTCCTCAATGTGCCTATGGGGCTATCAGGCAAACAAATCCCAGCTGGCACATCCTTCTAGGAGTGCAGATGTACCTAAATTCACAGTCAGTACTTTGCTTCGGTCCTTCCTCTGGGGAACTGGCTACTGACCACTCCTCTTACCTAATAGATTTGTTGTGTGGTTGAATTGAAACAGTGTTTGTAAAACTGTTATGTCCAGAGGCACCCACTTAATGGAACTACCCTGACTTTTGTTGTGTGTATGTCTGAGACATTTGAGCTTGGATCCTATATTTAAGGGCATGTTAGTGTCCTTACTCTCCTCCAGGGTTTATTTGGTCCTTTCACACAAGGCATTCCACCAGTTTTTTTTTTTTACCAGTTTTTTTAATTGAAATGCAAAATGAGACATTTATTTGTGATCCATGTCTAACATTAGGAATGGGAAGGAGGAAGGGGTGGATAAAAAGGCATTCCACTAGTTTTAAATGCTCTGCCATCTCCTTGCTACCATGCTGCCCTTTGCCTATTTCAAAACTCCTTGAGTTTCATATATTTTGATACCAGGAAACCCACCCACCTCATGTGTATATCACATTATTCACACACGTACATCACATTATTCAGTTAGGTAAATGCATGTTTGAATTATATGGTTTGGGACTTTTTCATGTGTCCCCATTGTGACTCCTGTGTTATTATACATTTCTTAAGAGCACAGACCTAATTTACTCTGTCCTTTACACCTTCTCAGCACTTGTTATAATACAGCGAGTGTTGGGAAACAGAACTAAAGCAATTTGAATGACAACACTACTCCCTCCCCCACTACTAAAAGCGAACGTCACCTTTTTCTCTCCCAGAAAGATTTATCAGGCGACCTACGTATGCAAATATTTCACTTTTCAATGATTTTCCCTATACATATATATAAAACTATACATACCATTGGGCGCACCTTTAGGAATTGGGGTTCGTTTTGAAAATGAAAGAATATGAATACATTACCCTTACTGCGTGTGGGTGGTAAGCTGGAGAGCAGGAGTGGTGAAGGAAAAGAGAAGATGGATAGATAGATGATAGCAATTGGGTGCTGAGTTTTTGGAAACCACCTTTGCTATCCCAGAGTTCTGTTTCTCAAGAGGCTTTTTGAAATCAGGGCTAGTGTACCTGACAGAAAACAAGCTGGAAGAAGCCCTAGATTTGACACTTTACCCACAAGATTGGTGTCTGAATACTAATTCTTATCCTTACTTATGCTCATTCTGTTTAACTTGCAAGAGGTGATGAACGGAAGAGCTGTGTCTCAGAGAGAGAGATTCGGTAGTGTGAATTCATTACCTGAATTTCAACATTCTGTTTTATGGGAGACATTTTAGTCCAGAGCGCTCATGACCTGTTTTTGTAGCACATGGAATAAAAGAAAATCCTAAGGGTCATGAGAAAAATATAACTTCTTGAGTGCTGGCATAAAGGGGACCTGCCTGCTCCTTTGAATTTGTGGGGCTAATTAAAAACAGTATCTTAGGAAATACGGTGCTGGGGAGAGAACATAGTGAGCTATTATTGCTGAATATGTCACTAGGGATGACTTATATTTATGGCTAAAAGGCATTAGAAAGCGCAAGAAAAAATACTGTTCTGCAAACAGCACAGAAAAATTTAATCTGTGGTCAGTCTCACTGTGGAGTGTATAATTCTAGTAATGAGTGCTGAAATGGGCTAACTGGAACCTGGCTTAAAATTGCATTATAGAATACAGAAAAATGGTTTAATGCATGAAATAAGCTTTTGGTTAAACCCAGTGGAGTGGAAAGTTTCAGGTTCAGTGTTGTTATTTTCAAATCTGCAGAATTCAAGAAGGTGCTCTGGAGACTGAACATTTCTGCTACTTTTCATAGTCTGTTGTGAGGACTCAATTTATGTCTTTAGGACTCTGCACTGTTTTTAAACTGATTCTGTCATGTCAATTTGAACCTGCCCTATGATGGGAGCCCACATGTGTTACCATGTAACTAGGAAATTATTAGAGATTATATTTATAATAAAATTATATGCGCCATGATAGT
Source organism: Balaenoptera ricei (assembly GCF_028023285.1). Lineage (NCBI taxonomy): Eukaryota > Metazoa > Chordata > Mammalia > Artiodactyla > Balaenopteridae > Balaenoptera > Balaenoptera ricei. Next base: position 130,159,120 of record NC_082660.1, on the reverse strand, counting down.
CTTAGGAGCAAAATAATTTATATTAATGAGCGGTCCTTTGGGAGTAGATCTGTAACCATCCAACTGCAGCATAGCTTGATAAGAAAATACAGTAAGTTTCCACCATACACAAAACTAAAACCTGAACACCACCAAAAAACCCTCTCAATCTGTAAGAATGCATGATCAAGTTATGGTAGAAAGCTTCTTCAGTCCTGAGTTATTGTTTTTCTCTAAATGTTTTGGAGAAACACCATCTGGAAATTAGATTTAGAAACCAGGAAATTGTTATGGTATTTCCATCAATAAACTGATTTTATTCCCAAAAGTTGAAAGAATTAAAAACCCAGTTATTTGAAAACATTTGATTTAAGCAAGTGAGTATTTTTTTGTTTATTTCTTTTTTGCATGGGACTGGAGTGTCTGGAAATAAAGAGTTCTCTCTCCTCTGGATGTCTCTATATTTCATAATTAAAGTGTAAGAAGGCCTCCTTGGAAAGTTTGTTTTGGAGGCTGAAAGACAAAATCTAAACTCATGCTTCAAATATTTTCTCAAAGAATCAAATCTCAGTTTTGTAACTGGTTTGAGATGGCTTGTACCTGTTTCACTTGGTTGGGGACATGCACATTTATTTGAACGAATTAAGCATTAAAGTCATTCTACAAGTGCTGCAACAATTGCTCACAGTAGAGTGTTTCTCAAAATGCACTTTGTGTTAATGACTCGAGTCTTAGGTTTAAAAGCATAGAAATGTATCATGCTATTTCTTGGGAGTAGATTAAGATGAATAATTCACCAGTACTTTATTTTTCTTCTAAAATCTTTTTCTCCCTAATCATGTTTTAGTGGTTAGAGGGTAAAAGTTAAGAATGAGAATTGCTGTCCTAGAGAAGGCATAATATGGTCAGCAGTGTTGGTGGGGAAAGAAAGCAGAGTTGGCATAAATATGTCTGCCTTATTAATGAAGAAGCCTCATGGGCCTTCCTTATTCCGATTCCAGTTTCCAGATGCAGGCTTTTGGAGAGCAGGGGGCCTCTTCATGTCTCCGCACCATGCAGCACCTTGCCTTGCACGTGGCAGGCGCTCCGTAAATATTTGTTGAATGAGGGTTAAGCCCGCTACTCATTGGCTGTCTACTCTGTACCACACTAAATGTTTTACTTGCATTCTCTCATTTAATCTTATGTATTTGTATCACCCCCATTTACCAGATGAGAAAATTAGGATACAAGGAAGTGTCTTGCCTGATGCCACAAAACGAGGAGGTAGATAGGCATCAAAGTCATGTCTGCCTGGATCCAAAGCCTGTGATCACTGGGGTAATGGGCTTTCCCAGATGAATGTAGGAATGAATCAATGGACTCATATTATATCACTCCACTATTTTGAAGCTATTATACTTAGTTATCATTTCCTGGAAGCTTTACCCACATAGTCAAGCCTCTATCTGAATGGATATCGGGATAAAACAAACAGTGAGAATTTTGTCTTCTGACGAATCATCTTTGAATGCAGTCTTCAGGAATGTTTTGCATTTAAGTGTGGAGATGGCCTTTAGTAGGCCTTCTGAGCAGGTAGGGGCATGAAAGTGTGAGGAGAGCAGCGTTTTGAAGACCCAGTATTTAAAAGCTTTTCCCTTTTCTGTGCTGTTCAGAAATTGGCAAGTTTTACAGATTTTACCCTCATCTGGTCTCTACAGTTTCTGTATAAAAGACAACATGCTTCAGCTGCTATGAAAGGAAATCAAAGGTGGCCATGTGCTGAATCTGTTTACTGAGCTCTGAACCCAGTTCCTAGTTCTTGGACTCCTAAACATCAGAGGGCATTGACCAGAAGAATATCCACTTTCTCAGATGTAATTATCTTTCAGACTCATTCATGTGTCACTCTGCATATTCCAAGTAACCTGCACTGATGATCTGTTTCCACTTAATTGACCAGAAGATTCTGTAAGCAGATTGCTTATTTAACATCATGAAAACTTAGGCTATAATCAATATATATCCCATGGGAAAAAATCCATGGAAACATCTATAAGCCCTCTTATCACCTTCTGCTAGATCCTAAATTTGTGCTGCTTTCTCTGTTTCAGTGTCTGTTGATAGCCATCCCATTCTCCCAGGTGCCCCGGTGCTCTGCTGAGAGACCTCTTTCCCTTCTCATGCATAGTTGTCTCCTGTATCAAGTCCTCAAGATCAGAAGGATTTTGCATGCATGACATGATTAGCATTTCTTGCTTTCCATCTCCATTGCGCTGGTCTAGACCACCATTATCGCTCCTGTGGACTGCCACAGCAGCCTTCTAACGGGTCTCTTTATTCATGTTCTTGCTATTCCTACAGCTCATTATCCGCACTGAGGAATGATCTTTCTAAAGTGAAAATTGGATGTTGTCACTGCCCTGCTTAAAGGACTTCGATGCCTCCCTTTTGTTCATGGCATAAAATGAAAACTTACTGTAGCATTTCAGGTATTTACAGCCTGGTTCTAATCTACCTTTGGGGTTGTATTTCTTGATACTACTCTTCCCACACTCTACACTCCCACAGTAGATGAGGTGGCTAAGTAGAGTGGATGGAGCAAGAATTTTGGAGTCATAAAATCTGCCTCATTTCGAATTCTGGCTTTGCCATTTACTAGCTGTGTGACTTTTGGTGAGTTAGCTAACATTTCTGAGCTTCTCCGTTCCCATCTGTAATAGTAGGGAGAATGTTGTGTGCCTCAAAAGTTGTCAGGAAGATTAAATGATATAATGTATGCACATAACATTCCATGAGCTATTTCCGTGTGGTCTCATTCTGCCTCGTGTTATAAGTGTTGTTGACATTCTTATTTTCTCCATGTTGTAAGCGCTACAGCAGCTAAGGTTGTGTCTTTTTTATCTTGCTATCTCACATAGCACTTAGCACAGTGTCTTATACTTAATAATTGCTCAAAAGTGTATTGAGTTGATTTGAAATAAAATGACAGCCTAACAATTCAATGTTTGAATTTTGTTAACAACTTTCTGAAGAACAAAATGTGAGTCACCCACTGGAGTGTCCATGTGTATGTATAAATACCAGATATTTTTGCTCATTAACCAATATACAATATAATAGATGATTTCTAAACTCTCCCTTATGTCATGTACCGCTAACTCTGGCCATGGTTCTCTGAGATCTAATGGTTTTGCATTTGCAAAGTGGAGCTACTCTAAAAGTACAGCTAACAAGAATGAATGCTTCCATTTTCTCCTCCAGGGCAACAGTTTACTTGCTCTCTGCAGGTGTACCTCCTTTTATGTAATAAACTTATTTATGCATAATCTGCAAATATTTATAGATTGGTTCATAATTTAACTGCAGAGAGCCTCTTCTGCATATTTTTTTGCAAAGCTATGGAATTTTTTAAAAACGAATTTATATATTTTGGGTGGGCAGTTTGGGGTCATCCATACTATATTTGCTTTTCTTAAAGTGAGGCATCATTCCCATGTGTCTAAAGCACTTAGCTTCGTGCCTTGGGTGTTCTCACCCACACTGATCAGAGATAAAAAGGAGTTGGTTGTTAGATGAGGCCCGGTAAAATAGGTCAAAGAGAGGGAGAGAGCCTGAGCTGGCTGCTTAACTGTGTGCAGAGCTCACACAAACACTTGTCTGATGGATGCTCTGGGATTGGGGAGTCTCATTGCAAAGTTGTGACTGAGTCCTAACATGTCGAAGCTCACATTTGGGAATCTTCCCATCATGTGCCTCTGTTTCATGGGGCTAAGTGGAAACAATAAAATCCTGTCTCTGGTCGTTACTGAACATCTAGCGTTCAGAAGGGCAACATCCATTTCCAGTGCTACTCCAGGAAAGATACAGAAGCTAATCTGGTCTAACAAACATACTGAGCCACAACGAGTCACCCAAGAGGTAGAGAATCCATAGGCCCAGGATATGAACTGTCAATTCACAGAACAGAATTTATATTGCCGATAAACATATAAAAAGATTCTCAAATAATCAGGAAACTGCAAATTAATAAAACAAGGAAATGCCATTTTCCCCATCAGATGCAAAAATACAAAGAGTGACATGAGAAGGCTCTGGGGCATATGCACTCTCATATATTGCTGGTGGGAGGATGAATTGCTACCTTTTATGGGAAAGTAATCTGGCAATATCTCTTTAAAATTTAGGAGGTACATGTTCTTTGGTTTTCTGGGAATATAATTTATAAAAATAAAAGTCCTAGCATGTGCAAGGATGCTTATAGCAGCAAAAATAAAATTCCCCACAAGCACTCAAACGGTCCATCCATAGAATAATGGTTGAATAAATTATAGGAGATTTTTGCTATGGATCCATTAAGAACAATGAGTTAAGTCTGTATAGAGCCAGGGGGACTAGGGGAAGCTTACTGATCTTTCATTTTACATCTCTATACTGTTTGACTTGTTATATAGAGCAATTATCTTTTGTAATCAAAAATCAAGTAAAGTAAAAAATAATTTTAAAACTTGGTAATTGCAGCACGACACATCACACGTTACCGTGGGGGTGAGTCAGGTGCTGGGGGGACTCACAGGAGGAGGCTCCCAGTGCAGTTGTTGTGCATCTAGAGAGGATTTCTGGAGGCTGTGAAATCTGTACCCCTGAAGGTTGAGTGGGAGCTAGCTAGTGGGCTGGGATGGAGAGTGTTCTGAGGCACAGGCAGATACAGAGGCTGAGAGGAGAGGGGGCTTGACTGGGTGGAATAACTAAGGCTATAGGTATGGCTGGAACACTGGAGAGGAAAGGTGAGAGATCAGTTAGAGGGGTCAGCAGGGGCCAGATGATTAGATTACAAGGGGCCCTGTGTCAGGTTAGCCTTGAAGTTAATTATTACCAATTGTAGGAGCCACTGGGGAGTTGTAAACAGGGGAGTGACATGGTCAGGCTGCTCTCACACTGGCTGCTGTGTCGGGCATGGATAAGAAGTGGTATGAGTGGAAGCAATGGGACACCGCACTGCAGACCACTGCACTTGTGCAACAAGAGAGAAATGTGCCTTTGACTAGCTTGGTGGCACTGGGGAACGTGGAGAACTGAATAGATTCAAGAGATGTTTATAGTGCAGCACTGACAGATCTGGCTGATTGGTTAGGTTCAAGAAGAAGGGGGGGTGGATTCCATGATGGTGCCTGACTTTCTGGCTTGAAAAGTTGGGTGAGAGGAATACAAAGAAACTGATTTTTGGTTCAGTTTTAGACAAGCCTTGAAGGGAGCGGGATGGCAATGGGAGAACACTTGGGCTTCCAGAGGTTGACATACTTGGTCTGAGAACCTGGCCTCTGACAATGGTGACACCCTCTGGCTTGACTCTTGGTAATGCATACCTATGTGGGCCAGCCTTGAAATCTAGCCTGCCCTCTACTGCCTAGTCGAGCAGCTGCGGATGACTCTAGACGGCAAGGCCCCTAGGCTGCCCGGAGCCAGGACTCAGGCCCAGATTCAGGTTTTGAGGGGCCTGAAGCTTATATAATTTGGCAGGGGGCTTCCTTAGTAAGATTACAACATTAAAAACGAACATGAATATTGACTTAGAATGAGAAGATAAATCATACCAAGTTACATATTTTAAAAAGCAGAGAAGAATCAAGAAAAATCGCAAAATAATTTTAATTACAGAACGAATTCATTATTTATTAATTTTAATGAATTAACATCTATAAAATATTTTCCTTATTATCTAAACATATCTGATAAAAGACTCGTATCCAACATTTACAAAGAACTCTTACAATTCAAAAATAAGAAAACAACCCAATTAAAAAGGGGGAAAACGATCTGAACAAACACTTCACCAACGAAGATGTACAGATGGCAAGTAAGCATATGAAAAGATGCTCCACATCATATGTCATCAGGGAAAGGCAAGGCAAAACAGCAGTGAGATGCCACTGCACACCTGTTAGAATGGCCAACAGCCACAACACTGCCAGCACCAAATGTTGGGTTGGGCTGGCAAGGATGTGGAGCAACAGGAACTCTCATTCATCGCTGGTGGGAATGCAAAATGGTTCAGCCACTGTGGAAGACAGTTTACAGTTTCTTACAAAAGTCAACACACTCCTACCATATGATCCAGCAATTGTGTTCCTTGGTATTTACCCAGACGTGCTGGAAACCTATGTCCACACAAAAACTTGCACTCAAATGTTTATAGCAACTTTACTTATAATGCCAAAACTTGGAAGCAACCAAGATGTCGCTCAGTAGGTGGAGGGATAAATAAACTGTGGTACATTCAGACAATGGATTATTGTCTACATACTATACATGATCCCAACTAGATGACGTTCTGGAAAAGGTAAAACTGGAGACAGTAAAATGATCGGCAGTTGCCAGGGATTCAGAGGGGGGGAGGGAGGGATGAATAGGTAGAGTGCAGGGGATTTTTAGGGCAATGAAACTAGTCTGTATGGTACTGTAATGGTGGATGCATGACATTATGCAATTGGCAAAGGTCATAGAACGTACAACACAAAGAGTGAACCCTAATGTAAATTACGGGCTTTAATTAATAATAACCTATCAATACTTGTTCATCAGTTGTAACGCATGTACCACACAAACATATGACCTTACTACTAGGAGAAACTGAATGGGGGTGGGAAGAGGGAGTACATGGGAACTCTGTACTTTCTGCTCAACTGTTATTTAAACCTGAAACTGCTCTAAAAGTAATCTATTAATTTAAAATAAGATAATTCAGTGTTTCTTCCGACATGGTTCATCAAAATGATTGTTTACTACTGATAATTGGGTGTATACAACATGCAAGTTCACAGACCCAGCAGTTTATAGTCCAGTTATGCAGCAATTCTGATAAATTCTATTTCATATGATTTCATTGAAGTGAAAAAAATTATGGCACATTTATAAATGAATACATTGACTCATCCTAAGAAGAGACATCTCTATTTTGACTGGGCATAGGTGAGAATCACATTCTTCCCTTATAACGTATGGTGGATACACTATCCACTTTTTTGCATTCTGAAGGCAAGCAATGTCTAAACACGTATTTGCAATAAAAATCCAGCTTTGGCCCCTCCTTAGCTTCATTTAGCTTCATCTTCTATGTGGCAAGTTCACATCCATAGCCTGAAAATCAGGGTCAAGGCCCAGGCCTGGGGATAAACTATGGCATTGCCAATGGGCTGGGATTCCAGGCTGAGCAACTAATCACAACTGAAGAGTAGAGACCAAAACAGAAGTGTAGGTTATGAATTTGCCAACTTGGGAGTGGAGTAGATGTAGAACAGAGAAAACTGACTCAGGTTGGCTACCTGGGAGCCCAGAGTTTCACCCCGGGAAAGCCTCTCGGCCCTGAGCCTTACAACAAAGAGGAGACTTGAAGGCGTTGGTGTCTTGTCTCCTACTCTGATTAGCAACAAACCCCTTGCACCTCTCACTTTTCTCATTTTCTTGCTGCATCTCTCAGTCTTTCCTTAACTTCTCTGCATCTCTCACTTTCCAGCCATATCCAACTCTGGCATCTCTAGTTCAAGATTGTTTTGTTCCTTGTCATCTGTCTCATAGAATAGTTTCACTGCCCTAAAAATTCCAATCTCAGGATTGGAAGCTTTGCCATGAGCTTGACTTCTCCAGAATGCTTGAACAGTGTCTGCAGTATTCTCCATAGCAATCTCTCCTGGAAAGTCTCTGGTGATAAGGCATTGACTACATCACGAAGCAGCTCCTACTCTAGAGGAACAATTTTACATGGGAGACTTCCTTGCTCAAGTCCAAATCTGTCTTCCTGGAACTTTTCTAAGTCCTTGGTATTTGTTGAGTGAAGCCGTCCAGAATAAGGAGCAGAATAAGTTTCTTCCTTCTCTCATGTGACAGCCGTGTGGGCATTTGAAGGCAGTGCTCTCTGGTCTGCACACTTTCAGGTTAAACATCCCAAGGCCTGTGAATTGTTTCCCATGTCTGTCATCCCTTCACCATCTGAGTGACTACCCTCTGGGCATGTCTGCTGAAAGGGCGCTGCCCAGAAATGAGCCCGCCACTCCAGCTGTCCAGGGGAGGGTGGAGCTAGCCCAGCTCTTGTTCTGAACACGGTGCTTTTGCTAATGCAGTCCAGGAGCAGATCAGCCCTTCTGGCAGTCACGCAGCATTCCTCATTTCTATTGAACTTGCAGATGACTCAAATTCCTTCCGTCTCTACACGTGCTGTTGCTAAGCCACATCTCCCTCTCCCATCCTTATGTATTTTAAGATAAGATTAATGCCTTAAACATTGTGTTTATTTTTCATGATGAGAATGTTGGCCCAGCATTCCTCCTTGGTGAGATCTTTGGCCACCTGATTTTGCTGTTATTCTTACATGCCATTTCTGATTTTGAAGTGCAGGCCATTTATGTCTTCCTTTGGGAAATGTGCAAGGCATAGGATTGAGCTGCTTTGGCTACATTCTTAGTAGTACACTTTCGGTCCAATCGTTCATGCTGGTAAAGCACCATCTGACCAAACCATCATCAGCCTGCGTTTTTCCATCTTAATAACAGCAGTAAGGCAATATTTATGGAAGCTCTATGTGCCTGGCCTCTGCTAGGAACAAGTCACAACATTCTAAACAGGTTTTATAATCATCCCCATTTTTCAGATGAGGAAACTGAGGATCGGGGAGATTGAATACTTGTTCAAAGTCACACAGCTAGCGTGGGGTGGATCCAAGACTGAACCAAGGTGTGTTTGACACCAATGCCCATGCTCTTAACCACTATACTATACCATCTCCACCTTCTGAAAAGCCAGTCTTTCTAAATCCAAATTTACATCACATATTAGAAACATTCATCCAGGCGGAGGGAAAAGATCAACAAGTCTAAGGCAGGAGCATATCTGATGTGTTTGAGATACTGCGTGCATACCAACGTGGCTGGAACTGAGTGGGCGAGGGAGAAGGTGTAGTAGATATTTCACAGAGGTCATTGGGGCCCAGATTATGTAGGGATTGGTAAGCAGTTTGACTGGTACCTTGAGTGACATGAGGAACTCTGGGAGGGTTTTGAGCAGGATGATGACATGACCTGGATTATATATTTTAAAAAACCTAATCTGGTTGCTGTTTTTGTTGCGAGTAGAGTATGGGAGACAGGGGCAAAGTTCTGGGGAGCTCAGTGGAGAAGGTTGTATTTTGGAGGATGGGTTTGGGGGGGGTGATTAGAGAAGGCTAAGTTTTCTCATAGATAAACCCAAAGGAAATACATTATAATACACTTACAATTGGAAATACAACTTAATTCCTATCTATGAGAGATTGCAATTAAATCAATTTTTAATGTAAATTTATTTTATTATGAAATGTTTCAGGTACAAAAAACCTATAAAGTCTAATATAGTGAACAACCATTTACCCATCACCCAGCTTAAGAAATGTAGCGTAACAAATGCAATCTAATCCCACCGTGGACCCATCTCAATCTTGTGTCCTTCCTCTCTCCCTCCTTTCCCAGTGGTGACCTCAATCCTCCAGTTGTATTTTTATTCCATGCATATTTTTAGACTTTCATTGCATATGTATTATCTGTTATCAATATATAGTATTATGTTGCATATTTAAAAACTTTAAATAGAATCCCGCTGTACATATCATTCCATGACTTGCTTTTTTGGTTAATTATTATGCTTTTGCAATTTATCAAGGTTGTGTTTCACTCATTTTCTTTAGTGTTAATTTGTTACTCATAGCATTTCACCGTACAACTCTATCATACTTTATTTATCCATTCTCCTGTAAATGGACATTTAGGTTGTTCCTATTTTTCTGCTATTACGAACAGTGCTGCAGGAAACATTCCTGTACATTTCTCTGTGAAAAACCAATGGAGCTTCTCCAGGCTTAGGGTATAAACCTAGGAATGGAATTGCTAGGGGCTATACATCTTCAACTTTACTAGATTTCACCCAATTGCTCTGCAGAGCAGTTGTACCAATTTCCACTCTTCCCAGCAGTATGTGAGAGTTCCTGTTTCTCCAACATTTGGCTTTGTCAGACTCTCCATCTTTACCAATTTGATTCTTGTGAAATACAGGTCTTTCACACCCATTGTTAAGTCCTAGAGAACTGGGAACATATGTTGCGTTTGCCATGGTTTCCCTGGCACTTCGCCCAACTCCTGGAACATAGTAGATACTCAATATTTTTTGGTTGACTGAGTAACACAGTTTTCTGGTTCCTCTCATGTAAAATCCCTTTGCAGTTTGCTGGAGAAGATGCCCATTCTCCAGGGAGTCTTGCTTCTGCCTCATTCTTCTCGCTTGAAAATCAGAAACCTCTCAGGGACTAAGTGGAGAGAGCACTTTTTGGCCACCCTATTTGGTTTCATTACAGCCGCAGTTCTCAGAACTTAACCATGCATCAGAATCGCCTGGAGGACTTAAAACTCTGATCACTGGGCCCCACCCCCAGAGTTTCTCATTGAAGAGATCTAGGGTTGGTCCAAGAATTCACATTTCTAACAAGTTCCTAGGCATTACTGATGCTGGTGGTCTGGGAAGCACACTTTGAGAACCACTATAGTTGAGAAACATTCAATCCAGACATTTTGGATATGTTCTGTGTGGAATGTACTTAAAGGGACTAAATGCAAAACTTGAAGTCATTCCCAAAGTGGACAGTGGAAGGAAAAAAATGTCATATCCAACTCCACTTGGCTGGAGTAGGGAAAGGAGAAGCTTGAATTCTGGGTCACTAGAATGTTCAAGACAGATGGTGGCCCATGCAGAGACTGATATAATTCAGTAAGAATATATTGGGAAGTTTTCATCTACCCAAGAATCTTGCACAAGATTTCAAGCCAGGATCTTTTTTTCCACTGATACTCCTGAGACTATCCTGATCTTCTCTTTCCCTTCCTCCTCTTTCTCCTCCTCCTCGTCCTCTTCTTCCTCTTCCTCGTCTTTCATCACCATCACCATCATCATCACCAAACATTAATTCAAGTGTAGGCTTGACAGTCAGGATACCATAATAGACATAGCTACCGTTTATTTTTATTTATTTATTTTTAGCATCTTTATTGGAGTATAATTGCTTTACAATGTTGTGTTAGTTTCTGCTGTATAACAAAGTGAATCAGCTATATGTATACATATATCCCCATATCCCCTCCCTCTTGCGTCTCCCTCCCACCCTCCCTATCCCACCCCTCTAGGTGGGCACAAAGCACCGAGCTGATCTCCCTGTGCGATGCAGCTGCTTCCCACTAGCTAGCTATTTTACATTTGGTAGTGTATATATGTCCATGCCACTCTCTCACTGCGTCCCAGCTTACCCTTCCCACTTCCCGTGTCCTCAAGTCCATTTTCTATGTCTGCGCCTTTATTCCTGTCCCGCCCCTAGGTTCATCAGAGCCATTTTTTTTTTTTTTAGATACCATATATATGTGTTAGCATATGGTATTTGTTTTTTTCTTTCTGACTTACTTCACTCTGTATGACAGACTCTAGGTCCATCCACCTCACTACAAATAACTCAATTTCGTTTGTTTTTATGGCTGAGTAATATTCCATTGTATATATGTTCCACATCTTCTTTATCCATTCATCTGTCAATGGATACTTAGGTTGTTTCCATGTCCTGGCTATTGTAAGTAGTGCTGCAATGAACATTATGGTACATGTCTCTTTTTGAATTATGGTTTTCTCAGGGTATATGCCCAGTAGTGGGATTGCTGGGTCGTATGGTAGTTCTATTTTTAGTTTTTTAAGGAACCTCCATACTGTTCTCCATAGTGGCTGTATCAATTTACATTCCCACCAACAGTGCAAGAGGGTTCCCTTTTCTCCACACCCTCTGCAGCACTTACTGTTTGTAGATTTTCTGATGATGGCCATTCTGACTGGTGTGAGGTGATAACCTCATTGTAGTTTTGATTTGCATTTCTCTAATGATTAGTGATGTTGAGCATCCTTTCATGTGTTTGTTGGCAATCTGTATATCTTCTTTGGAGAAATGTCTATTTAGGTCTTCTGACCATTTTTAGAGTGGGTTGTTTGTTTTTTTGATATGGAGCTGCATGAGCTGCTTGTATATTTTGGAGATTAATCCTTTGTCAGTTGTTTCGTTTGCAAATATTTTCTCCCATTCTGAGGGTTGTCTTTTCATCTTGTTTATGGTTTCCTTGGCTGTGCCAAAGCTTTTAAGTTTCATTAGGTCCCATTTGTTTATTTTTGTTTTTATTTCCATTTCTTGAGGAGATGGGTCAAAAAGGATTGTGCTGTGATTTACGTCAGAGTGTTCTGCCTATGTTTTCCTCTAAAAGTTTTATAGTGCCTGGCCTTACATTTAGGCCTTTAATTCATTTTAAGTTTATTTTTGTATACGGTGCGAGGGAGTGTTTTAATTTCATTCTTTTAAATGTAGGTGTCCAGTTTTCCCAGCAGCACTTATTGAAGAGGCTGTCTTTTCTCCATTGTATATTCCTTCCCCCTTTGTCAAAGATAAGGTGACCATATGTGCGTGGGTTTATCTCTGGGCTTTCTATCCTGTTCCACTGATCTGTATTTCTATTTTTGTGCCAGTGCCATACTGTCTTGATTACTGTAGCTTTGTAGTATAGTCTGTAGTCAGGGAGGATGATTCCTCCAGCTCTGTTTGTCTTTCCCAAGATTGCTTTGGCTATTCGGGCTCTTTTGTGTTTCCATACAAATTGTGAAATTTTTTGTTCTGGTTCTGTGAGAAATGCCATTGGTAGTTTGATAGCGATTGCACTGAATCTGTAGATTGCTTTGGGTAGTAGAGTCATTTTCACAATGTTGATTCTTCCAATCCAAGAACATGGTATATCTCTCCATCTGTTTGTATCATCTGTAATTTCTTTCGTCAGTGTCTTGTCATTTTCTGCATACAGGTCTTTTGTCTCCTTAGGTAGGTTTATTCCTAGGTATTTTCTTCTTTTTGTTACAGTGGTAAATGGGAGTGTTTCCTTAATTTCTCTTTCAGATTTTTCATCATTAGTGTATAGGAATGCAAGAGATTTCTGTGCATTAATTTTGTATCCTGCTATTTTAACAAAATTCATTGATTAGCTCTAGTAGTTTTCTGGTAGCATCTTTAGGATTTTCTATGTATAGTATCATGCCATCTGCAAATAGTGACAGCTTTACTTCTTCTTTTCTGATTTGGATTCATTTTATTTCTTTTTCTTCTCTGATTCCTGTGGCTAAAACTTCTGACACTATGTTGAATAATAGTGGTGAGAGTGGGCAACCTTGTCTGGTTCCTGATCTTAGAGGAAATGGTTTCAGGTTTTCACCATTGAGAACGATGTTGGCTGTGGGTTTGTCATATATGGCCTTTATTATGTTGAGGTAGGTTCGCTCTATGCCTACTTTCTGGAGGGTTTTTATCATAAATGGGTGTTGAATTTTGTCAAAAGCTTTTTCTGCCTCTGTTGAGATGATCATATGGTTTTTATCCTTCAATTTGTTAATATGGTGTATCACATTGATTGATTTGCATATATTGAAGAATCCTTGCATTCCTGGGATAAACCCCACTTGATCATGGTGCATGATCCTTTTAATGTGCTGTTGGATTCTGTCTGCTAGTTAAGTCAATTTTATTTAGCTTTTAGTTCCCAAAGGATTTCAGCTAAATTCTCTGGTCCTGGGAGTCCTTTTTCCCTGTGTCACTAGATGGCACTTGTGAGTACTTCTCATTTCAAGAACATTTACTCAATGGCATTGACACTAGATGGCGCTGGGGACATTCCCCCACCAAGGCTGGCTGGCTCCCAGTGTGTGTTGACGTATAAGCCTGGTTACCTCCTGTGCACAAAGAACTCTGAGAAATTCGTCAATATTCAGTTCTGGTAAAAAATCAATTTTATTATAACCACTTTTCTGGGCAGCGTTGAATCATGCATACCCAAAGTAGCGAATCTGAATCAAATTCAGTATTCATCTTAGATCCAAGAGGAGCTCCAGGTTACCTGATCATAGACTGAGGAGGAGCCCCCAGCCCGAGGCTCCCCTTTGTCATTGAGAATGGACATCCAGGCCTAACCTGCAAGAAGAGATCAGGTGTGTGATCTTAGGTGAGTTATTTTCTTGCATGTAGTTAAAAATCTCTTTGATGAAATGTCTCTGAAAGCCAGAAACTGGAACCATGATTTCCTCACTTCAGCTAACATTCATCTTTTTGTTTTTCAGGGATGGTTATTCCTTTTCTAGAAAAATTAGAGGCCACTGGCTTCCCCTTTCCCTCATGCTTAGTTCTAACTTTATTATCTTTCCCTAGTTGAGGTATAGAACCTCAACTGGTCCTTGAGATAAGAATGCATTTCCTTTTCACAGTTTAACTTTCAAAGTGAAACTGACCAAAAGATTTTATACCCAGTCTGGAAGGCTGACATTCTCATCCTTTTTTTTTTTTAATTTAAAAAATTTTTTATACAGCACGTTCTTATTAGTTACGACATTCTCACCCTTTTAGCACTCAAGTCTCATCCAGATTTCCTCTGGAGTTCTTTTAGTGGAAAGACCAGACTAAAAAATTATAAGATCTGAATTTAGGCTGGATCTTGCCCGTTACTAATTGTGTATCCTTAGACTTGAAACCACATTTATTTGAGCTTCACTCTCCTCATCTGTAAAATGGGAGAATAGTTGTAAGTTACTGGCAGCTGCACCCTGCTCTTCCCTATCCAATCAGACTTTATGCTGATGAGAGTCTCTCTCTTTTTTTCTTTTGGGCTTGACTATAAACTAGAAGTCGCTTCGGAAGCACTTCGTCTCCTGTGGCTGAGAAACACAGTATCTGTTCTGAGAAAAACCAACACGTGTAGCCACACATTACGAGTGCAAAAATTCACACACATACACATGACAACAACAACAAGTTTCTTTGTGAGAGAGGAGAGCAATGCAATTATGATCTCTCAGTTTTGGAGTTTCCAAAGCATCTTCACATCTCTTCATTTCTTTTGATGCTCCCCCAAATCCAGTGTGGAAGAAGGCATGCAGCCATCACAAGTCCTGTTTTACAGATGAAGTATGTGAGTTTTAGAAAAGTGAAGGGACTAGCTCAGGGTCACAAGTTACTGGGCAGGGATGTGACCCCAGGTCTCTGTGAGCCCTGTGCCGCTGGGGACCCAGTTGACTAATTCTGGCTCTTGTAGTTAATGCTGGGCAAGGGGTCTTAAAATATTTGTCCTTTTTTTTCAGGCATTTGACCTAAGCCACAGAAAAGGGGAAAACTGGTTATCTAAGGTCACATAAAGAATCACATAAATAGAAAATTGAAGAAAGATTGAAGTCAATCTAACTTCAGTCCGTGTTCATAACAAAACCTCCCTCTGTTTAGTTAAGAGCCAATCCCTTAAAAAAAGAGACGTCTTTGTTCTTCTCAAAAGAACCAAACACATTTGCAAATGTTGTGCCCTTTATTAAAATCTTAGGTATAAAAAGCAAGAAATGTTTTCGCTGAAAAAGCAGAGCTCTCCTTTGGTGTTGAGCAAATGGGAATCCTTTGATTCGATGCAAAATTTCTATTCTAGGTATGGTTACGTAGTTTTTTTAAAGAAATAAAAATGGAAAATATTCAATGCTTTTAAATACCACCTTTCTCTTTTTCAGTTTGCTTGCTTATTATTAATACAGTTTGAATGGATTCTTGCTTTAACATGGAAGTTTATTTTGAAAAGAACTGTGGATCATCTGTTACTATAGCAATAATTTCTCACTCTGAAGCTATTTAATCTTAAAGCAACATGGGACTTTAAATGTCAAGGTGGTCCGTATTTAGCATGAATGCAGCGCTTGACTCTACTGATAATTAAGGTGTTTGTGAGGAAGAGAAATGGAGTTTCTAGGTTTTGTTGTTTGTTTTAAATTGTCTTCCGCTGCCCCTCATTACCCGTAGACATCATATTGTTTGGACATAGCTTTTGAGGAGGAACCGCTGCTGTGAGAGGCAGTTCCCGCAATTTGATGTAGCTGCTACCAGCTGGTGCTTAGGTTCAGAGCCAGCTTCGGTGCTCTTTCTGGTATGACCTGCCTATGACTTGGTCTTCATGTACCAGGATCCAGTTGCCTGTTCTAAAACACACCCTTAATGCATACATACAGACATATATTTTATTCAGCTGAAATGAGGACCTCAACAGAAATACAGCCTAAATTAAATCCATCATAGAATCATAGATCTGGATGGCATTCTTTCTTCCTGTTTACTTGACTGGTCCTGAGAAAAATCTCTAACATGAGCTATAGGGACCCGTGGACTTGACCATACTAGTGACCCACCTACCTTTTCCCTCTTATCCTTTCTGCTCTAGCCACACTGAAATTATTTTAATTCTTCAAACAGTCACGCTCTTTGTTGCTTCAGGGCCTTTATACATGCTGATCCTTTGCCTGAAATTGCGCCCACTCTTTTCTGTTGCCATTTTCACCCAGCTAATGCCTATCTGTTGCTTAAATCTCAGCTCAAGGTCATTTCCTCCGAGAAGCTTTCCCCAGTTTAGGTGAGAATCCCATAGCACTCTGTGTTCCCCATGACATAAAACTCATCATCATGGAGATTGCTCATCCACTGCCTATCCCCTTGGCTAGACTATGAGTTCAATGATGTCAGGAATCTGTCTTGTCTATCATGGTATTGCCAGTGCCTAGTTCAGATAAGCACTTAAATGTTTGTTGGATTAATGAATGAATTACAGGCAGCTTTCACGGTAGAAAATCAAGGTAGCTTTGTTTTGGGTTCAAAAGCCTGTTTTGAGATAAGCTACCTCTGGAACTGGCAAAGTCCATTTTAAATGCGCCACTGAGTTACTCCTGGGGAGCTGGGATAAGGAATGCAACTGATGTTTAACACAGAGATCAAAATGTACACACATAAATGTCTGCTATTTCCTCCGAATAATCTCTTTGAGAAGAGGCCTTTAGATCCTGTGGCACATTTTTTGTCCTTTGAGTGAAGATTTTTTACTTAGGAAATTGTTGAAAGTCTTCTTAGGAGCCTGAAATTCATTCATTGATTCATTCAATAAATTTCTATTTTTCTCAGAAATAAGGTGTGACTAGTAAACAATGGGACCAATTTTCTTATGTGACTCAAGCTGACTCAGAAGGCAATTCAAAAAGTTACATCTTTAATGAGATTTAATTTTGCTGCTCATTTTTGAAGTTATTGTACAATCCAGACTTGTTGACTGACTTTGTAAATGAGCCAAGCATCACTCAAGTATCTCATGCTTGGGTTGTGTTTTTTCACAAAAGACACGTCAGGCTCTAGGACCACACCTGACCTCAGGCAAGCGGGATCTAGGGAACAAACAGGATCTCAGCAGTAAGGCTTGTTTGCTGCTCTCCAGCCCTGCCCTGTGATCCTGATTGTCTGTTTCTATCCTCTTTAGAGCCCATGCCTTACATATTGAGCTTTCTTCCTGGCATCTGTAAGTGGGGTATGTTTCACCCTTTCTAGATTCTGTTTAATTCACGTGTGCTGAGCACAGTGATAAATCTTTTGCTAAGCACTGAGATTAAGGCGATAGAAAATATATAGGAAAACTACAGGGAAGTTACAGTCAGGGGAAAGCTAGATAAGACACTTAAATCATTACCGTAAACTACTGTGAGAAGTGCAACAACCCATATACACGCAAGATGGAAAGGAGGAAGGCTACTTCCCTTAAGGACTTCACAGCACAGCACATGCACGTTCTGTGACAGGCATGAGTATGAGGCAGGGTGCCACATTATCTTGAAACGCAAGAGAGAAGGATGGCCTAAAGCCTGCCATGTCACCTTGGGGTGACAACTTTCTCCTGTAGCTCATGATGGTGTCCAGGGACTGTATTAGTTTCCTACTGCTGCTGTAACACACAACCACTAACTTAGTGGCTTAAAACAACACAATTTATTCTCTTTCATTTTGGGAGGTCAGAAGTTTACAATCAAGGTGTAAGTAGGGTGTTATTTCTTCTGAATGTTATCAGAGGAGAATTTGTTCTGTTGCCTTTTTCATCTTCTGGAGGCTGCCTGTATTCCTTGGTTTGCACGTTTCCTTCCTCACATTATTCCAGCCTCTTGTTTCTGTCATCACATCTCCAACTACTCTGACCTTCCTATCTCCTTCTTGTAAGGACCCTTGTGATTACATTTGGTCCACATGGAAAACCTAGGCTAATCTCCTCATCTCAAGGTCCTTAACTTAATCACATCGGCAGAGTCCCTTTTGCCATGTAAGGTAACATCCAGGTTCCAGAGCTTACATGGACATGGACATCTTCGAGGGCCATTATTCTGCCCACCACAGGGGACTATGGCAATGAAAATAGGAACAACAACAGAAAGGAATTTGATGCTGTGTCAATCTTTCTTCAGTTCATCAATCAATTAAATAAAAATCATTGGCAGTGACTCCTCCAAATATTTTCTCTTTTAATTTTTACTTCAAAACTCCCTACTTTGAAACATATGTCATAAGGCTGTACTACCCACTTCATCTCCTTATTGATGTCATCTGTCCACATCTGGATCACCGCTACCCCTACCCTAATTAAGACTGTAGTACCTTGTTCACTGTGTTCCTCTTTATTCCTATCATTTTTTGCTGGCATAACCTGTCCAGTACTCTGGCCTTCCAGTTGGGTGACCTTGTTATCACTGATCATTTTCCTCAAGCCCAAATCAGCCACAAAGTTCCTTGTTTATGATTCTGAAATTCCAATTTCAAGCATGTCACTCTCTAATCATTTCCTCTTATCCTTTTTGCTTACTGCAATTCTTGCACTGATATGATTTAATTTACCCTTTCTCTTATTTATGTTCCCCATCCTGACCTCGGGTATCTCCTTACCCATTATATTTTATGAGCCATCTTTATATTCATCCATTTACTTAAGTACTAATTGAACAACTACTATGTGCCTGTCTGGGATACAGTGGTGAGGAAAATAAAGCTCTTGTACTCATAAAACTTACATTTTAGTTAAAACATAATCACTCCCATATAATTGCCCATAATTCCTTTACACCGTTTCTGAAATTTCAATTTCAAACATCCTTTTCTAATTGAGACCTCCAGTCTATTATGCTCACCATTTTCTGTCACCACTCTGCTTCACCTTCATGTTTTTGCTCCTCAAACTTCCCCATTCACCAACTCAGCTGATGACTTCACTTCGTATTTCATTGAAAAAAAGGGAATCAATAAAACAAGAAACCCCTCATCCTTCCCTTCCCACTACCATGTTTTGCAGTCTTTCTGCATCTCTACCTATATTCTCTGCCTTTCCATCCATAACAGTGAGAGAAATGTCCTTGTTCATATCACAGGTGTACACTCTTCTTATGCCCTGGATCCCCTCCTCTTTTGCCTACTAAGGACTTCACTCCATTAATTGTTCCCCCTCTCTCTCCTGTATCATCAGTTTCTCTCTTTCTACTGTATCATCTCATCAGCATACAAACATGCTCTAGTATTTTCTGTCTAAAACAAACAAACAAACAAAAATCTATTTTGATCACATATCCCCTTCTAGGTTCTGCTTCACTTCTAAGTTCTACTTCACATCCAAACATCTTGTAAGAGTAGGGTAACTTCTGGATACCACTTCCTCATT
The DNA here is from genome assembly GCF_028023285.1 of Balaenoptera ricei. Taxonomy (NCBI): domain Eukaryota; kingdom Metazoa; phylum Chordata; class Mammalia; order Artiodactyla; family Balaenopteridae; genus Balaenoptera; species Balaenoptera ricei. Next base: position 130,139,546 of record NC_082660.1, on the reverse strand, counting down.
CTCCATTCACTACTCATGTCACCATGATCTGACTTTTATGAAAATATGTACTCTTGTCAACATCAATATTTCTGACACCGATGTGACTTGATAACTCTTGTCATCAAATCCAGGGAATACTGCATATATGTACAATGGATCCTCAGTATTTCCACTTGGATGTTTATAAGCTATCTTAGTCTTAATATGTCCAAATTGGAACTCAATCCCTAACCCTAGATTTGTTATTTCCCCAGTCTTTGCTCTTCAAATCTTAGTTCATGAGCAAATTCATCACAAAGTTGTATATTGAAAATACCTCCAATCTAGCCACTTCTTTCTATCCCAGTCACCTCTAGTTTAGTTTCCTACCTGCTCTTCCTGTTGCTACTCTTGCCCCACTATTATCCATTCTCCACCCAGTTGCCAGAGTGATGTGAAAATCATTCATACTCTTCCTCCATTTTTCCTTTGGTGTAGAGCAGGGGTTGCAAACTCACCTGGCTATCAGGGCCAGGAAGACAAATGAGTGAAGTAAACCGGGTATATTTTTTCCTTAAAAAAAAAAAAACTACGAGAAAGCTGAATCAGACTTTTTAATTTTTATTGAATTATAGTGTAAACATGTAAAATAATAACATTTATGATACTGTCAATTATATTTTAAAATTAAGTTGTAAAAAGAGACAAATTAAAACCAGGAGGATTTAATTATCCAGCTCTTGTTTTCTTATCATTTTTAGATTTGTCTACAGATTATTATCTATACTATAAGAAGAACAGGGCGACAGTTATGATAAATGGTGATAAACACACCCTCAGACTCAGAGTGGGGAATATAACTACTGGTCTTTTTACTGTCTCCATGGTTTTGCCCTTTCCAGAATGTACGTAGTTGGAATCATATACTTTGTAGCCTTTCCGCATTGGTGTCTTTCACTTAGTAATATGCGTTTAAGGTTCTTCCATGTCTTTTATGGCTTGATAGCTCATTTCTTTTTAGTGCTGAATGATACTACATTGTCTGGATATACCACAGTTTATTTATCCATACATCGATTGAAGGACATCTTCATCACTTTAAGTTTTGGCAATTATGAGTAGAGCTGCTGTAAACATCCATGTGCAGGCTTTTCTGTGGACATAAGTTGCCAATTCATTTGGGTAAATACCCAAGGAGCATGACTTCTGGATCGCATGGTAAGAGTATGCTTAGTTTTGTAAGAAACTTCCAAATTGTCTTCCAAAGTGGACCATTTTGCATTCCCACCAGCAACGAAAGAGACTCTCCATTGCTTCACATCCTCACCAACATTTGGTATTATCAGTATGTTGGATTTTAGACATTCTAATAGGTGTTTAGTGGTATCTCATCATTTTATTTTGAGAAATTCCGTAATGACATCTGATGTTGAACATCTTTTCATATTCTTATTTGCCATTGTTGTTTGGTGAGGTATGTGTTCAGATGTTTTGCCCATTATTTTAGTTGGATTGTTTATTTTCTTATTGTTGAGTGTTAAGAGGTTTTTTTTTTTTTTTTTACTGTTATAGATATCAGTCATTTATCAGATATATGTTTTCCTAAGATTTCTTCCCAGTCTGGAGCTTGTCATTTCATTCTCTTAGCAGTGTCTTTCACCAACAGAAGCTTTTAATTTTAATGAAGTCCAACTTACCAATATTTCTTTCATGGATCATGTTTTTAGTGTGGTACGTAAAAAGTCATCACCAGACCAAGGTCACCTGGATTTTCTCCTATGTGATCTTCTAGGAGTTTTATAGTTTTGCTTTTTATACTTAGGTCTATAAACCACCTTGACTTAATTTTTGTGTAAGGTGTAAGGTCTGGATTTTTTTTTTTTTTTTGGCATGTGGCTGTCTAGTTGTTCCATTTGTTGAAAAGATTATCTTTTTTTCCATTGAATTGCTTTTGCCTCTTTGTCAAAGATTAGTTGACTATATTTGTGTGCGTCTGTTTCTGGGTTCTCTGTGCCATTATATAAATATATATATGTCTATTCTTTTACCAGTACTATACAGTCTTGATTACTGTAATTTTACAGTAAGTCTTAAAGTTGAGTAGTATCATTCCTCTAACTTTATTCTTCTCCTTCAATATTGTGCTGGCTATTGCGACCTTTTGCCTGTCCAAATAAACTTTAGAATTATTATATCTCCATTTATTAAATCTTTTTCGATTTTGCTCATCAGAGTTTTGAAGTTTTCCCATTATAGATCTTGTACATTTTTTGTTAGAGATATACCTAATTATTTGATTTTTTGGTGTTGATGTTGGTTCAATATTTGTAAAAAAAAAAAAAGTATCACATTAATATAACATGTTAATGATAGAACTCTGTGCAGGAGAAGAAGAGTAATTTTAGAGGGGATGATAGTGGGAATAATGAGTACAGTTATATCTTACATTTTATAGGATTTTTTTAAAGGTTTAAGACCTCAATAACTTACAATTCGCTGCGTGGTCAAATAGGTGATTTTATGTAATCTCCATAATCACTTGTAGAGTCAGCATTACTATCTCTCTTTCTAGAGGAGGAAACTTGATGGTAGACAACATACACTCCTGTGTTCAGTAAGGGTGAAGGTGCTACCTCGTTTGTGAAGGAGCACCTGACGAGACTGTCACTTATCGTAGCTCATGAAAACCTAAAAGAAGGAATCAGCACTACAAAAACACTTCATTTGAAGGTGGCAGGCAGGATGGTACTATGCTGAAGTTTAGTATTAAATTTTAAGCTTTGTGCTTAAGCTAATGATTACTTACTGTGAATGGAAAAATTTGTAGCTGAGTCAGATCAGACTCCTGTTTGATGGACAGCCAACACAGGAAACAGATAAATCTGCCTCATTACAAATGAAAGATGACAACAAAATATATGGTATTCTTCTGGGGCAGGTGTCTACTGAAAAGGGAACTGGTTATACTTTACATGAGAGCTCCGCTCCTCTATTCCATACTCTATCCCTAAAGACAAGGATATAATCTTGATTAAAAACTACAATCTGTTTTCACTACATTTTGCCTACTGACTTAATGCTTTTCTCCATTCTTTCATTTTCTTCCATTTTGTTTTTATCATCCAAGGTATGTATCTGAAGTATGTTCACAAATATTACGTATATACGGTTGACCCTTGAATAATGTGGGGTTTAATCTGTGTATAACTTACAGGCAGCCCTCGATCTTCAGTACCTGCGGTTTCCCCACATCTGAGTAGTAGTCACTGTTGAAAAATATCTGCATGCAAGTGGACCCATGCAGTTCAAACCTGCTGTTGTTCAAGGGTCAACTGTATAATTTACTCCACAAGCAAAGCATACCATTAGCATAGTACATTTTGGCTAATGGTGTGTTTCAGTTGCCATCATAGAGTGTAGGACAGGTTTATAACCTTTTGTATGTGACTATTACATGTAGGACAACCCATCTTTAAGTAGGGATCCCTTACTCCAAAATTAACACTAGGTGGTTTTCTCTGAATGACGTGTCTTATAATTTAAATAAACATCATATTTAAAATGAAAAATACATATGTGGTAAACAGCAATACTTGGCCTTGAAACATGTCTTGAGGCATCAAATCTCATGTTTATAGAATCATAAACCTGACAGAAATGTCAGGGATGGCTTAGTCCAACTTTCTTATTTTACATTTATGGGAAGGGAATACTATAGAGAATAAGTGGCCTGCCTTCTTTCCCTCCCTCCTTTCCTTCCTTCCTTCCTTCCTCCCTCCCTCCCTCCCTCCCTCCTTCCCTCCTTTCCTTCCTTCCTTTCTTCCTTTCTTCCTTCTGCCTGGACATCACAGCTGGAGGTTCTGATTTAATTGTTGCAGGTTGGGGGATGGGGTGGGGAAGAACATCATTTTTACAAAAAGCTTGTAGATGATTCTCATGTGCAGATGGGATGGAGAGCCTGTGGGCTAGACTGAGCAGTGTGGTTTCCAGTGGGCTGCATCAGTTGACTAGTTTTCTGTGCGTTACATGGCTGGGTAGCATGAAGAGGCTGAACGTCTCAGTAGGGAAGCTCCCTTGCAGCCAATGAAGTTCCATTAATGTTTTCCTAAGCTCAACTGTGATGTTAACAAGCCCTAGCTGAGTCTCTTCATTTTTACTTTTTTAAAAATTCTGAGTATAAGCGCAGTTACAGTTGGGTGGGGATGGCATGAAAATTAGAAAAAAAAAAAAGGTGCTTGTCAAATTGAATATGGTGCCCTGCTATTTCCCAGATGTTTTGAGTTTGGTTTTTAGAATGATACCCCTCTGGGAATGTCTGAAGAACACTATGACAAGTTGAAATCTCAGAGCGTCAGAGGTTTGTATCTTCTTGTTCAAATATTTTCTTGGAAACTACTTAATTTGGGATAATCTTTATTTTCTGTCTTAATTAATCCATGAGGAAAGTGGGGCTCAGGCAGGGTCACTGGAAACCTATTCTGGGTCCTTTTGCTAAGTTTTCACCATGCTGTACCCAGGAAATATCTAATGGGGCTATTAATGGAAGCGTTTATTGGTCAGAAAGTTCTGAGTACTGCTGGAGGGGGGAGATAGAAGGTGAGGTACATGCCTTGAGCTATGGAACCGCATGCTGAGCAGAACAGAGAGCGTTTTCCCAGGACGCTTTATTGCAGTTGTGGAGTGTCAACCTGGCCTTGTTTCCTTTGTATTTACCTCACCACCAACACAACACACAGACACACATGCACGTTCCCTGCCTTCCCCAGTACTGTCAGGCCATCACAGTTCTCAGTAGGTCCTGATAAGAAAGGAGTTTACACATCTCGGTAGCCTCCACCTCGTCATCTCGTCTGTCCCTGAAGTCTGAGGAATAGAGGTGGTTTCCCCAAAAGAGGGTTAGGTCTCCAGTCAGCAGCGTATTCTTCTCCTCTCTTTTACCTCCCTATACTTGCCTCTGCTGCCAAGCAGATTTGGGCCAGGAAAGCCCTGAATCATGTACCCTGCCCTCCATGGCTTGGTCCTCTTTGGAACTAATCTGGCTTTCTGCAGTCCCTTTCCTCAGAAAAGGATCCTGCCTTCCCCATGCTGGCCTTTGGGCTCATATACTGCCTCGTGTAAACAGGCCTCTAGATGATGTGGGATGCACTGCGGGATGTCTGAACGTAGACTGCTCCGTGAATCCCCTGCTTTTGTCCCCACTCCTCCACCTGAATGGAAACGGAAGAACTGGCTCGTGTCTGCATTATGACAGAGTTTCCACAACCCGTCAGGTAGAGGAGCTAGCCCCAGGCTCCTTTGTATGTCACTTGTCTCTGTCTCTGTCTCTGCCTGTTATCTGCCTTGCCTCACTCTACCAGCTGTATTGGTGCCAGGAAGCCTGAGTCTTTCTGAGCCTCCTGCGTGGTACAAGGGAAGGACTAGATGACCTGGCTTACTTGGGGTAACCTCTGTTACCTAGCACTCCTTAAGTTTACCGCACTTTGAGCTTGCTACACTCGTTTGGCCTACAGGAAACCTTGCGTTATCAGGTTCAAACATTTTTGACTTTTGATTTTCTATTGGGTTTGGATCCTTTGAGTTAACTTTCAGTCCTAGGGAAGACTCCCTTGTCCCAATCTCCCTACTACCTGCAGGCGTGGGCACTGAAGAGTTGGCCCATTGCCTCACGGGCAAAAATGGAACCTCTCTTTGTTCCCAGCCACTACCAATCACTACCAAATCAGTCTATTTTGTTCCTGGGTCTGGAATTTGGAAATGTTGATATTATGTATGAACACATATAAATCTCTTCTCAGTTATTCTTTCCTCTTGATCCATGTGGTTTTTATTCTTAAACTGTTTTCCTCATAAGACCCATAGGTTGTAATATACGTTTTTTATGTGCATTTATATTTTAGCAAAATACCAAAAATGCCTTTGGCTTCTAGATGTTATATAAGGAAAACATGCAATGTTATGGCTCTTTCATTTTTATCCCCTTCTTGCTAAAGCAATTTTTCCTTTAGAAACTCATGGCAAGACTGAGCAGCTGGGGAAGGAGGAAATCTGCTACTGGTAAAGAATATTCCCAAGATCTTTCCAATACTATTTATTTGGTTTAAAATAAATCTTCAGGGACTTCTCTGGTGGTCCAGTGGCTAAGACTCCGTGCTCCCAATGCAGGGGGCCTGGGTTTGATCCCAGGTCAGGGAGCTAGGTCACACATGCTGCAACAAAGAGTCCGTATGCTGCAACTAAGACCCAGTGGAGCCAAATAAATAAGTAAATAAATAAATATTTTTAAAAATAAAAATTTAAAATAAATCTGCAAATCAATTGCATTTAACTATTGCACAGTGGCTAAAAATCCATGACTTCACGTTGGGTTGAGCCATCCGCTACACACTGAGCCTGTTCTTCCCTCAGGTCCATGTGAATAGTTGGGAGTCATTCTAAGATGACATCTGAAGGAGGAAGGCACTTCATCAGAGAAGCTGGTCTGAAGAAGTTATTTCTGAACCACGATAGCTTTAACCAAAAAGAAGAGAGAGAGAGAGAGAGAGAGAGAGAGAGAGAGAGAGAGAGATGAGGAAGAGAGGTGAAAACTTATTTGTAGTATTTGTGTAATTATGTTAACTACAGAAGAAAGGGTTGAGACACTGCTATTACTGGGGAGAGACTCCTTCCAGGGCCTGGGAGTGGGCTCTTGTCTAACAGCCGGAAATGAATTGTCTGAGGAGACACACGTGCTGACAAAGCAAAAGACTTTCTTGAAAAGGGGTGGACAGCAGCAGGGTAAGGGAAGCCAGAGAACTGCTCTGCCACGCGGCTCACAGTCTTAGGTTTTATGATGGTGGGGCTAGCTCTCCGGGTTGTCTCTGGCCAGTCATGTTGTTCGTGTCCATATTTGGTTGGACTCAGGGCCCTTTCCTGTGGTGCACGCGTCTCTTAGTCAAGATGGTTTCCAGTGCGAGGGTTTCTGGGAGGTTGGCAGGACATAATATCGGCTGGCATCTCCTCCCTCCTTTTGGCCCCTCCCGAATTCCTCCAGTTGGTTTTGGTGGCAGCTCGTCAGTACTGTGTTCCTTATCGGGACCTCCTGTTGTGAGACAATTCATGCAAGTGGTTATTATTGTGCCTGGCCAGGGAGGGCGGTTTTGACCAAGGGTTCCCTAACACTGCTATCCAATGTACATTTCTGCAGTGGTGCAAATGTTCTCAATCTGTACTGTGCAATATGGTGGGTACCGGCTGCACATGGCCACTGAGCACTTGAAAGGTGGCTAGTGTGACTGAGGGACTCATTTTTATTTTAACTTAAATAGCTACACGTGGCGAGCATCTGAAGTACTGGGCAGCTAAGAGTTTGAGCATGGGCCTCCAGAGCGAGGGGCTCTTTGATTGCAGTGAGCTTCTCACGGTCTCTGCCTGCACGTACTTCAAGTCTGGGGATTTCTGCATAACTGGCCTCTTCCATTGCTAGTACTTACGGGTTTATTAATCCATTTCGTTTTTACTTCTTGTGGATTCCTATTTACCATATTTGTTCAACAAATCTGTTCTAATGCATAGAGTGTTGTGGCATGTACGATTTCTGAAGATATGCAACTTTTATTCAGCATGACATTTACATAGATTTGATTAGATACATTTAATTTCCTCCTACTAAGTAACTTGTTTGGTGTGAACAAGTAATTCTTATGTCACTGAGAATACAGACTTGAGAAAGAGGTGTAAACAGAGGGAGGAGATAGACATTTGCAATTTACCAAGATCTGACTACCAGTATCTCATTTATTGCGTTTTGCATTTTTATCATCAGATAACATAGATCAACAAATTCGAGGGAGATTGGGTCCTGAAGCTGTCTGTTCCACTGTTGAGTGACTTCCATCCTTAGAAAGTTCCTCCTTATTGTGTGACAGAATCTGTTTTCAGCCATGGTTTCTACTTGTGGGATAACACAAGTACATGTAATTCTATTTCCATGTATCAGTTCTCCAAATCTTTGAAGATAAAACTCTTTATTACATAGTATTTCTGGATGTATTTCCAATTAATTTATTCATGGCTGACTTTAAAGTCTCCTCGCTGTGCTGTCCTGGTTATCTTGAGCTGGGCATATGCTAGTTTGTTAACGGTGGATTTGAGGTAATACTTAAAGCTGAAACTGACACTTCAGGTGAGATTTTATCAGTAACAGAGTTGAGCAGAATGCTCACATGCTGGGTTCTAGATGCTATACCTTCATTGATAGAGCCTAAGATTACTTGAGCTTCTTTATTTTTTTTTAAAGCTGAGCCACAGCAATACTCATATTGATCATATAGTCAACTAAAGGGCCATAGTCTTTTCCACAAGTGTTGAGTCATGTCTCTCCTGCATTACTATAGTTGTATTTGGGCGACCAAGTGCAGGACTTTATGTTAACCCATCTTGATAACTTTGGTGCATGTGGTTGACACTGGGATGTATCGCTAGATCTCTCTTCAGAAATGAAAAACTTATTTCTCCTTCTGCTGGAATGCTGGTGTCAATAACCCTCAGCTGTCGGAAATCTTTGGAGATGGCCTCAGCTAAAGAAGACTACCTTGCCAAGGTGACACTTACTTTTAGGGGCAGCCTCCGTCTACTGACTGATCAACTCAAGGGTAGAAGGTGCCCTCCCTCCCTTTGAGACCACTCTTCAGGGCCATCTCAGGCCCATTGCTCCCTCTGGGGAGTCAGCTGGACCTTCACTGGGACTGTATCACATATCAGTTTGTCCCTCTCCTGATTCCTGGTTCCTTTCCTTTCACAGGTGTTGAACCCAAGAGCCCTCCCTAGTATGTCTCCTGCCTGCTTATTTCTAGCTCAGAGTCTGCTTCAGCTTCAGAGAGCCCCATGTACGCTCACGCTCACATATTATTCTAGTCTGAGCAGCAAATTCATTTTGGATCCTGCATCTGTCATCAAAGGAATCAGATATTCTGATTTTCAGATATGATTCCTTTCCTGAAGTCCAGAACCATACTTGAAACTCTTTACTGGATCTTTCTACCTTGATGTGTCATAGGCATCTCATTATTCCCACCATCTTCCCCTCTGAACCTACTCTTCTTACTACATCAATTCAGTCACCTACACTAGAAATCCTGTCCTCTCCCTCAGCCTAAATTTTCAAAGCTTCCTTCTGTCCTTTCTCTGCCGATTCCCTAATTCAAGCCCTTATTATCTGCCACTTACACTACTGTAATAGCCTCCTCCCTGGCCTCCTGTGTCACCAGTCTTTCCTCATAACACGCCTCCTCTCTTCACATGACCACCAGAGAATCTTTCCAAAACATAGGTCTGATCATGTTACCCTCTGACTTACAAACGTTGATGCCCTTTCTCCTATTCCCTTGCTTAAAGGTTCAAGTTAATACTTTATAGGCTGACCTTCAAGCCTTTTATCCAACCTTTCTCTCTTTCCTGTTCTATCTGCTTCTGCTCTCTTCATGTGTACTCTGGTCATAAACACTCTCCCGATGCTTTTTTCTCCACTCCCTTTCATGAAGAAATTCAACATGCTGGTGAATTACTCTTGTCTCCCAGTAGATTATGAGTTTCTCGGAGGCAGGGAGTGTGTGTGTGCTTGCTTTCAGGCTTGCTCTCCAACAATGCCTGACACACTGTGGTTCCACTCTGCCCCCAGTATGGCACACAGGTACTAGGGTATGTCCCTTCCATAGAGTTGAACATGAAGCTCAAAGTTAGAAGGTGAGAAAAAGAAAGGAAGGTACTGAAACCTTATCATGACCAGGTAAGTCACAAGTATGGATTTATAGGCATCTTTTAAGTACTTTTCAAATGGTTTGATGTTACACTACTTTTCTTACTATGAGTGAATCTGAGAAGGTTGAACTTTTTATATCTTGTTGATAATTAAACTGGTGTGCCCCAGACTAAGAAGTCATGGTAGATTAAAAGTGCATTTATATAGAGAATGTGGTTTTAATATTCTTAGAATTGCTGGGGGTGGGGGGAGGAAAAAAAAAGTTGCCCAAGTAGTTTAATGAAATGTTAAACATATTTTTCCCTACAAGAGACACATTTATCCATATTTTTCTCTTAGAAGGCAAATGTCAGATTTACATAGTGTTTCTTGGTGTTGGATTTAGTATGAGGTACAAGTTCAAAGGTAGCAATTCCATGGAATTACTGTAAGGAACTGAGTAGTTTTGTGGCTTTAACCTGGTAAACCAATGAACAGAGTCAGAATCCTCCAAAATGACCAGATGGGAATGCTGGGCTGAAATCAGCAGATGGAGACTTATAAAAAAATAATTGTTTAATTCTGAATTTAATTTAAAAAATGTTATCACAAGATAGAGGAGACCTGACTTAGAAGTGGTTTATGTGAAAAAGACATATATTTTTGTAAGCCAACAGTTTTTTGTTTTTTTTAAAAATTTTATTTATTTATTTTTATTTTGGCTGTGTTGAGTCTTCGTTTCTGTGCGAGGGCTTTCTCTAGTTGCGGCAAGCGGGGGCCACTCTTCATCGCGGTGCGCGGACCTCTCACTGTCGCCGCCTCTCTTGTTGCGGAGCACAGGCTCCAGACGCGCAGGCTCAGTAGCTGTGGCTCACAGGCTTAGTTGCTCCGCGGCATGTGGGATCTTCCCAGACCAGGGCTCGAACCCGTGTTCCCTGCATTGGCAGGCAGATTCTCAACCACTGCGCCACCAGGGAAGTCCAAGCCAACAGTTTGATGTGACTGTTACAAAGGGGATGCGATCCCTGCAATATCCAGATCACAGAATAAATCGCTAACCAATGTTGTATTGATTTAAACATGTCAGGAATACTGTATTCAAATTTAAAGGGAGCAATGCCAAATTAGGATGCCTCCAAAGGAAGGTAAGCTGGATAGGGAAGGCTTTGCTTTCAGCCAGAAAAGGTTAAAACAGCATAAATATTAAACTGGAGATGAGGTAGCTGTCTGACGGGGGTGGTCACATTGGAAACATGGTTATGTAGAAGCACCAAGCATTGGGTTATATCATTTGGCAATAAAACTGGGTAAAACTTAAAGAATGACCATTTTGGATCAAAGTAAGACTTTATATTTGAAAACACCCAAAGATGTCCCAAAGCACAGTGTCTTTCGTTTTGTGGAAATGAGTTTCATGTCATTAGGAGCAAGCAAATTAAGGCTCTATGGCATTTAAGAAGGCTGTTGAAAATATCAGATGCAAGATGGGACAAGACGGCTACCAAGGACCCTTTTAGGTTTCAGTTTAAGATGGTATGAACTCACCCAGTGTCGTATTGCATCACTATATATTGACGTATTGTCGATGAAGGCCATTTTGGATTCTCAGCTATTTTTAAAATTGTGTTATATAACATCTCTTTTCATTTTTTGAACATTAAATTTATATTTTAAAGAGCAGATAGAGTGTGAATAGCCTATCCTAGAAGTTAAGGGAAGGCTGTTTGTTCTTGTCCTAGTTCTACCACTTGCTAGCTATGGATAAGTCACTTTGCTTCTCTGAACATTAGTTGTTTTTTCCTTCACCATCAAATATGACTAATAATAGTGCATAAATTATGGGTAGTTGTAAGGATGAAATGAAACATGAAGCACTCAGGTCAGTGCCTTACATATAGTAAGTATTCAGTAAATGGTTATTATTGTTATTGTTGTTATTATTACTTGTTTCTCTGTATTTATTGGAGCTTAAAGCAAAAATGTTTCCTCCCTATTGACATAATGCAGACATTTTACTCTTTGCTCGTAACATAATAAGGCTCCCTGTGTGATTCCGTCTTGTAATTATTTGATAAGTTATCCTTATTAAGTCTATGGGCAGTTTCAAACTTTAATTCTTTCATTTTTATTTGCAACATAAAAAAATAACAGAGTTCATGAGGCAGCAGATGAAACATGTTATCACTTTTTGAATAATACATTCAGTTGAAAATTAAATGATTTAAAATATAATTGCTTCTGGAAATGACTGTATGAGCAGTGGAAGGATTTAGTGGAGGAATGAAAAATAAAGCAGTTGCACAAAGCATGATTTGATTCCTTACCATGGCTTCATGTGAAACACTCAGTTGTTGCCCTGTTTTTCAGAATGTGGTCACTTTGGTATTAGTAAACAGCAATGTTCTATTCTCTAGTTACATATTTTGAAGTATGGTTAGTGCATGTTTCTCAAATGGAAACACAAACTGAATTGGATATAAAAATTGTTCTTATTTGCTTAAAGTGATCTTGCTAATAGTAAAAATGTTCTCATCTGTAAAGTAACGATGCTTTCTTCATGGGGTAATAGTGATATTTAAGCCAGTGTATGTGACACAAAAAGCTTTATAAACAGAAAATTTAGATTAAATAGTTTTAAACACATTTACTTCAGAAGTACTTGAATCAGTAAATATGACAACGTTCATTGGGAAACTCCAAGAGAGGTATTGTATTTGGCATTTTCCAAACTCACTTGACCATGGTGCCATTTTTTCTTTCCTGGATCATCTTGAGTGACTAGTCCTATGGACGGCTTTGTTGAAGACCCTCACTTTGTAGAGAGGGATCTAGACTTTCCCAAGATGACATAGTCTAGTGCTCTTTCCTCTCTAAAATGTTGAATCTTTGATTTGACTATTTTCTTGGAAATCTCTGGTTACCAATCAATTCATCTTGATTTCTGCCAAAGAGGGGAGTGAATTGTGTATCAGGATCTTAATCCATAAAACAAAGGCAGTGACCAAGGGCTCCCTTTTGAAGCATCAGTGGCTGAAACTTTTGGGGTCAAAGTGTCTCCTTGGTGAAGATTTTCCTTTCTTGAGCATTTCCTGCAGGTGTCCTTGGCTTTACTTTGTTGAGAAAACAATTGTCTGGTTCATTTTGACATATTTATTAATAAATGTAATTACATATGTTGATCTGTACATTTATACAGCTAGATGCATAGACAGATTTAATTTTACAAGTTGGGATTGTACTTTACTGGCTGTTTTTAATAGGTACTAGATTAAATTCTTTTTGATTTAACAGAGAAGAAAAAAGTGTAACTGAAGAAATCCCTAAACTTCAAACAAATATTGCTTCTCCAAAAGAGTTATTAGATTCTGTAACTTCTACCTTGAGATAATAAAAATATTATGAAAAGCAGTGAGGGGTTGGAATTCTTATTTTTAAAACTACATGTGTGGTAGGCTGCCTCTAAGATGGCCCCCAATGATTTTATTTTTACATAGTCAGAGTTTTTAGCATTTTTACAATGTCAAAGATTTTTTTTTTTATCATTTTCGTTCCATGCTGTAGCCATAATTCCCTCAGATATCTGTTGCCAGAAGAACATTTCTACCCCCTCTTACTTATGACTACCTTATTTTCAATGGTTCTTGTGCTTTAATGCCCTTTCTGTTATTCCAGAGGGTACAGTGAGAACACGCCTCTCAAAACCAAAAGACATGGATTTGCTTGCAGAGATAGAAGCTATATAACAGGAAAAACTCTGTTCTTCTCTTTAGGCTGTCTTAGAGGAGGGAATCCCACAGATCCTTGAAGACGATGGCAGCTCTGAATTGGAAGGGAGAGCAGGCAGAGTATCTGGCACCCCACAGCAAGGAAATGGACGCAGAAGGTAAGTGAGATGTCTGTGGGTGACAGAGCTAGTAGATAGTAGAATCGGGGTTAGAACCAAGGTAGTTTACATTTCAGTGTAAGTCTGGGTCCTTAACCACCGTTCTCTACTGCCTTGTGAGGGAATGAGAATGCAGTAACTGGTGGTCAGCATTGCGACCGTGGCTTTGGCTCTCCAGTGTGAGAGGGGAACTGGCTTGGCTCAGTGTGCATGTTTGATAAGAGAGGAGATGCATGCCCATTCCTTTCCATTTCCGGAAATATCAAAAGTGTAGCTTCCGCTTTACTTGTTACAGAGTGGCATTGCTGGAAGGGAAATAAAGCACTTGCTAAAGGTAAATCTGCAAAGAGCTCTCATTGTAAATAAACCACCCTTTTCATTGGCTCCTTTCCCCCTCACACTTTCTTTTCTTTTCTTTTTTTTTTTAAGTTGAGAATTATGTTTTATTTGGTGGACAAAACTGAGGACGTAAGCCCAGGATGCAGCCTCTCGGGTAGTTCTGAGTGACTGCTCCCCACCTCACACTTCCAGGTACTACTTAGCCTCACTGCGGGTGCTAAATGCTTTCTGTTTCCAGACATTTCAGAGGCTAGCAGGGTAGCTGATTCCTACTACTCTCTTTCTTGTTCCTCTCTTGGCTTTGGTGCCCTTGACTCCCCAGCCTTACCCTGCGCAAATATCCTCTGGCACAAGCTAGATGTGGCTCATAGGGGTGAACACCCTGCTTGTCTGTGCTGCCTGGGGCTCCTGGGATCCAGGTAGAATGTTGAGTGCTGAGAGTAGATTCCCCACCTGCCGCATCTTGCACAGGGTTTTAGGCCACGACCGCTGGGCAAAGCCCTCCCAGCTCCAGCTGTCTCATGGGCTTACCAATTATAAGTAGGTGTCTAGCTTTAAATGAAATTTAATTGATATCAATACAGGAGTTTGGCTGGGCTTTTTATAACTTAGGAAAAAGGAACCATTTGAACTCAATTGAGATTTGACCCATTTAAGGTGAAAAGAAAGAAACAAGCAACTTGTTGAGGATTTTAGTCCACTTAAGACTTAGAGAATCCATCTGACCACAATGGACAGTATGTAAAAGTGACTTCATACAATAATATAAGCAGGAGGTTTCTTTTTTTTTTTTTTTAAATCATCTGAGTGATTTTATTTATTTATTTATTTTTATTTTTGGCTGTGTTGGGTCTTCGTTTCTGTGCGAGGGCTTTCTCTAGTTGTGGCGAGTGGGGGCCACTCTTCATCGCGGTGCGCGGGCCTCTCACTATCGCGGCCTCTCTTGTTGCGGAGCACAGGCTCCAGACGCGCAGGCTCAGTAGTTGTGGCTCACAGGCCCAGTTGCTCCGCTGCATGTGGGATCCTCCCAGACCGGGGCTCGAGCCCGTGTCCCCTGCATTGGCAGGCAGATTCTCAACCACTGCGCCACCAGGGAAGCCCCAAGCAGGAGGTTTCTGATCAAAATGGAAGTATAGCTCAATTTAAAAAATTCTGATATAGGAGCTTCTTCTCACACACATTTCTAAACTTTTCTTAGATTTTTAAATTTTAGAGAAGATTTTTATATGTATGTGAATGCTGGTTTCTGGTTGTTTTTTTCTGAGTCATAAATGAATCACTGAACATGAATCATAATAATTTTAAAAAAATCTATTTATAGTGACATTTTGTGTTTGTTTCTTACTCTCAATGTTGCTTTGGAAATTACTGGAATACAATTGTTCTGAAAATCCTGAGGAAAGGGGCTGGAATTTTTTTGGAGTATTTTTGTTTGTTTGTCTCTATAATAATAGATATCAGCCCCTTACATTTATACAGTGCTATAAAGAACATTCATGTCTGCTGTCTCTTTTGATTATTACTGCAAAATTGTGAGGCAAGTACATCAGATATTCTTTGTTTTCTTAACATCTTTATTGGAGTATAATTGCTTTACAATGGTGTGTTAGTTTCTGCTTTATAACAAAGTGAATCAGTTATACATATACATATGTTTCATATCTCTTCCCTCTTGCGTCTCCCTCCCTCCCAGATATTCTTATTCTCATTTTATAGACGTGCAAATTGAGATGCTAAAAGATTACACTGTTCAGAAAACTTTTAGTTGAAAATCCAACACACACTCATAATTGCTGAAAAGGAATTTATTGGTTCAGGGTATTGAGAAAGATGGACGGGTCTGGCCTCAGGATCTAATGTATCCAGGGATGCATGCGGCAATTGGTCTCTGTTTTGCTCCTTTTCCAGCTCCTGTTGCAGCTTCTATCTGCATCCTGGCCTTTTTCTCTCAGGTTCCTCCAACTAGCTAGGGACATGGTTCCCGGAAGGTATGGGAGTTATATATTTGCTTTTTTGAAATCCACTGGGGAACAGAAAGCCTACCACTGTCCTGCTCAGCACCAACTCTGGAAACCCCAGAGAGAGATTCTTGGTGGCCTGGCTTGGGTTATGTACCATTTCTTGGATCAAAATTCACACTCAAGGAGATACAGGATTTTGATTGACCTGGCCTAGGTCAGATAGACACACACATGGCCAGGGGAGCAAGGTCTGTGACAGAGAAGACAAAACCACAGAAATCAAAGAGGATAAATAATGGCTCAGGGTATTTTCATCCTTGGTCCAGACCTTCTTCCCACCATACTATGCTGTTGTGTGCTGTTTTTGTTCTCCAGAAAGTTTCATCTTAGAAGGAATTCTGTTCAGAAATACACAAATATCCCATTCACTCACTTTCTTTAATATTTTAATTGTGAAATGGTTATGGATCCTTGGGAAATTACGAAAATAGTATATAGAAGTCCCATGTATCTTTCACCCAACTTCTCCCAATGATAACATCTTGCATAATGATAGTATAATATCAAAACCAAGAAATTGACATTGGTACACTCCAAAGAGCTTGTTCGGATTTTACCAGTTTTACATGCATTCATGTGTGTGTATGTGTGTAGTTTTATGCGATTTTATCACACGTGTAGATTTATGTAACTACCACCACAATCAAGATACAGAACTGTATGTACCATCACCACAAAGATTTCCCTTAAGTTAATCCTTTATATTCACACCTGTATCCCTTCACCCCATCACTAATGCCGGGCAACCACTAATGTCTTCTCTATCTCTGTACTTTTGTCATTTGAGAAAGGCATGTAAATGGAAATCATATAGTATGTGACCTTTGAGATAGGCTCTTTGCACTCAGCATAATATCTTTGAGGTGCATTCAAGTTGTTGAGTGTATCAATAAACTGTTACTTTTTTATGGCTCAGTAGTATTCCATGGTATGGATGTAAGCATTTTGTTTAACCTTTTACCTGTTGAAGGATATCTGGGCCTTGTTTCCAGTTTTCAGCTGTTACAAATAAAGCTGTTAAAAACATTTGTGTACACTTTTTTATGTGGGCATGAGTTGTCATTTCTCTGGGGCAATTGCCCAAGACTGCAGTTGCCGGGTGGTATGGTAAACACATCTTTAGTTTTGTTAAGAGACTGCTAAACTGTTTTCCAGAGTGGCTGAATCATTTTACATTCTCATCAACAATGGATGAGTGATCCGGTATCTTCACATCCTTACCAGGATTTGTTGTTCTCACTATTTTTTATATTAGGTGTTCTGAAGGTGTAGTGATATCCCACTGTGGTTTTAATTTGCATTTCCCTGATGATGTTGAACATCTTTTCATGTGCTTCTTTGCTATCTCTATATCCTCTTCAGTGAAATGTCTGTTCCTTGTCCCTATCTTTGTCCATTTTATAAATGGATTTTTTCCAGTTGAATTTTGAGAGTTCTTTATATATTCTAGAGAGGTATCATATCTAGACATGTGGTTTATAAATATTTTTCCCCAGTATGGAAATTTGTATTTTCATCCCTTTAATAGGGTCCTCTGCAGATCAAAGGTTTTTAATTTTGATGAAGTCTGATTTATCCATTTTTTATTTTATGTGGCAGGCTTTTTTTTTTTTAATTTTTTTTATTTTTTAAAGAAATTCACGTTCTTTTATTTATTTATTTATTTATTTATTTATTTATTTATTTATGACTGTGTTGAGTCTTCGTTTCTGTGCGAGGGCTTTCTCTAGTTGCGGCAAGTGGGGACCACTCTTCATCGCGGTGCGCGGGCCTCTCACCATCGCGGCCTCTCTTGTTGCGGAGCACAGGCTCCAGACGCGCAGGCTCAGTAATTGCGGCTCACGGGCCCAGTTGCTCCGTGGCATGTGGGATCTTCCCAGACCGGGGCTCGAACCCGTGTCCCCTGCATTGGCAGGCAGATTCTCAACCACTGCGCCACCAGGGAAGCCCTGTGGCAGGCTTTTGATGCCATCTCGAAGAACTCTTCATTTAGCCCTAGGTCCTGAAGATTTTCTCCTATGGCTTTTTCTAAAAATTTGATAATTTTGCATTTTACACTTAGGTCTGTGATCCATTTTGAGTTAATTTGGTGTAAAGTGCAAGGTTTAGGTAGAGCGTTTTTCTCCCCTATAGATTTCTATTAACTTTTAATTCAAAGGAATGATATTCAGCGATAGTTTATATATTTATACTGTCAGTGATTTCCCAGAAATTATGTATGCAGACATAATACTTGATGATTTCAGTATCTTGTTGGTGCTCCAAACAGTGCTGGGCTGAATATAGAAGCTCAGTAAATGCTTGGTTGAGCAAGCAGAAAGTTCTGGCTTCGAATTTCCCACTCACTTGGGGACTTTGAACAAGTCACTTAGAGTCTCAGTTTCCTCATATACAACATTGGATAACAATGCATGCTTTGTCTCTTTCACAGAAGATCAAGTGAAATTATGTATATAAAAGTTGCTTTCAACAATTAAAAACTCTTTAAATGTAAAGTACTTAAATACCTCTAGGACGATAATGGATTTTATTAGTAAGCATAATAGAATAGTGCTATAACCCAAATGTTTGTGGCTGTCTCCCTAGCTGTCCCTTATTTTCAAAGGGGCAGCATTCCCTTGTCTACAGGAGCAATCAGAAGGTTTGGCTTTACTCTTTTGTTTCCTACCTTTTCGGTCTTTTTGAGGTAGCTGTCTGACAGTCACCACCTGGAACTCTGACCTGCCATTCCCTTGTCTACTCAACAGTCTGGGGCCTTCTCCACTGGAGTCTGGGAGAAGATGGTATGGAACAGTCCTGCTTTCCATTGTCCACACTGTCCTTTCAATCTAACTTCAAGACTAACACACCTGATGATATAGGTTTGGAAGTCCAGGATGCTACCACAGAGATCTTACTATTAGTTGAGCAAGGTTTTCATCATGTTCAGCATGGTGCAAACATTCCCTTCCATTTTCCATGCAGAGTCCATCTTGAATGAGCATCTGGGAACTTCCTTCACCGTCTCTGTGATCCTCTCATCTTTTTATCACCCTCCCTTCCCCCCAACCCCAGTCTTGACTTCATCCACAAGGGGGAAGCACCAAATCCTTGAAGTCCCATAAAAACTTCCAATTATCAAATGATACCTCCTTAAAAAGTCTACCCTGACCATCCTTCCTCCAGCCATGCACTCAACACTTTCTATTCTATTACCCTGTTTTATTTTTCTCAACACTGATCCCTATTTGGTGATATATACATATTTGTTGTCTGTCTCCCCTATTAGAATGTCTGCTTCATAAAAAGGAAGGATTTAGCATGCTTTTGTTCACAGCCAAACCCCCAGAACTTTGAACGTAGAATATGCTAAATAAATTTTTTTTCAATGAATAAATGATTTTTTCAGGGTGGACTCTCTATAAGAAAATATTTGACCATCTTTTATCTCATGGTTTGTCTCATAGCAAAATCATATCTCATAGTTTAACCATCATTGGTTTGGTTTATATGCCAACAAAGTTCCTGTCTCTTTTATCTACCCTAAATCCCCCTTTCCTTACAAGGTGTGTGGGGAATAGAAAGGAAAGGGTGAGGAGGAAGGAAAATCCTGTCCTGCCAAAAGATGCTTTTGGTGGAAGTGAGCAGGGAAGCAAGGACACTGTGATCAGGAGATTCGGGTATAATAATGAGATAATAGATTTCTATCCTTGCTAGGCAAGACAGCTGTGAAGATAATAAACAAATATAAAACTATGCAGCAGAAAATGATTATAAGTAGTTAGTGGTGAATGGTTTATTAGTCAGGGAAAAAGACAAATGAAAGGGAGTTTTCAGGATATTGCTGGGGAGGAACAGGTATCAAATCTATGGCCTTTGTGGTCGGGATCTGGAACCTGCCATGTAGAGAGAGGCAGGTTTATGCAAGGGAAATTCAGCTCCCATCACAAAAATGCATTGCTCTTCCTCATAAACACTTTCACTGTGTTAATAATGCTACTGATCACAATAATGATTGTAAAAGCTAACAGTGACTGAGCATGCTCTATGTGCCAGGCGCAGTGCTAAGTGCATTATGTGTATTATTTGGTTTCATCATCATTACAAACCTATGAGGGAAGTGCTACTATAATTTCTATTTTACAGTTGAGGAAATTGAGGGAAAGTAACTTGCCAGGGATAGTAATAAGCCTCCTTCCAGCCAGTTAGGTTCATTGTACTTAATTTTGGTTGGAAAGATGGAATACATTTCGATATGTAGAAGGATGTGATTATGACTTTAATGCATAAAATAAATTCCTCTAAGTCAGCAGAGCTGCTCTGAGTGCAAGATAATAGGCAGATCTTCCCAGGGGCCTAGATCTCCCAGTAGTTAGGTAGGTATATCTGGGTGAGCATCAGCATTTTAAGACCACTAAGGAAACTTCTGTATACAGAGTGCTCCTTTCTTATAGTTAGACACCGCAGCTTTCATTCTTGCCTCTTATTTGTTGGATACCTTGCCTTTGTCAACCCACTATCCCGTATTCATTTCAAGGTGGGGTCACTAATAAAACAGGCCCAGCTGAAGAGGTATTGCAAAGGTGGTTGTGAGTCCAGGCTTTGCAGACAGACTTTCGTTTCTTTCATTCATGCAACAAATATTTATTGAGCACTCATTATGCACTAGGCACTCTCCTAGGTGCTGGGGATACAACAGTGAACCAGGTTGCCAAGGCCCCACCTCTCACAGAACTTTGGTTCTAAGGAGGGGAGAGAGAAAGAAGGCCCTCTTTAGATAAAGGGTAAGAAATGACCTTTCAGAGTCAATGATATGTAAGCTGAATCCTGAAGAATGAGAAAGGAAGAGAGTTGGAGAGAAAGTGTTCCAGAAAGAGGGGTTAACTCACACTGCTGTTTGAAACATTGCAGTGGTGTCAGGCTACAAGAAAAGTCTAAATTCCTTAGTGCGAGACGTAGATGTCTTCATGATCAGACTCCTGCTTGCCCACGTCTGCACCTTTGTCTCCAATCAGTCTCCCCTGCTGCTTGATGTTTTGCACCTTCCTACCATGGCATATATTGTGTCCACAGCCCTGAATTCCTTTCCCAAATCTGCTTCCTGATAAACTGATATTGATCCTTCAAGACTCAGATCAAGGGTCAGCTTCTCTTACTTCCTCAGGTAGAACCGATCACATCCTCTTTTGTGACCTGACTATATTTGGACAATCTGTTACAGGTCTCCAAGCCTCTGCTTTATATACCCATAGAATGTAGGAGCTGAAGAGTAGCTTACATTTCTTCTATCATAAGCCAGAATAGAATTCTATAGAACTGGAAGGGACCTTGTTATTGGTTTTCAAACTGTGCTTATAGAAATTTCGTGACTCAGAGGTGTTTCTGGGGCTAAGTTGGCAGGAATCTGGGCTACCACTTTGCTTTACTCAGAGCCTCTGTTTATATATTTTTAATCTCATTTATTAAGTAAGACTTCATAAGATTCATCTGCGTTTTAAAAAATTTCAACTATTTTTAAGGGTTTGAAAGTCATTTATCTCATCCAATCCCTCATTTGCCAGAACTCTAACTTTTTTAAGGGAACAGGACTAGTTAGTTGTAGTACCAAAATCCAAGTCTCTCAGCTCCACGAAGCCCTCAAGGTAGGGCTCAAACCCACGATTTTGAGATTCCAGGTCTTGCTTTGTAGGGAAGGAGCAGGCCAAGCCTATGTATAGAGTTCTCCAGAATCATAAGACTCCATGATTTTGTTTTGTTTTTAGAACTTGGAATTCCTGAGTGTCTACTAACAAATCCCCTAATGTTCTTGATCTGTTTTTCTCAATGTGCAAAGGTATTTATACCACAGAGGGAGCCAGTGAGCCAGGAAGTAGAAAATGCTGACTAATGGGTACCCTCTGAATGAGAATACAAGTAAGGTTGCCCCAGGCACGCAAATCTGGTACATGCCTTTACAGAGGGAGAAGGGGTCTTCTTCCAGTCCTTGCTTTCTGTATTAATTAGCCTGCTCACTGACGTTTTGTGTGAATTGGGTTTGAATGTGAAAACATCACTTTGTATTTCTCATATTTGTAAACTTTTCACCATCCTCTTTCCTTTTCTCAAGCTAGAGGTTATTTTTATTTATCCCAGAGTGCTGGATATCATGATTGTCCCAGTAGCAGGTTTTACAGAGCCTACGTTTTAATTGCAGATTTGAATGTTTAACTTCTAGTACCCTTTGCGTTGAAGTCCATATGTTTGCTCTATGTAGTATGAAGTGATTAATTGAGTCATTAAGACAACTGTTGCCTTATTAGGGGTCCAAGAAAGCTGAATGGAATGCTAGAAGTGAAAACTAACCACATTTATTTAGCTTTCACTGCACATGTGCATATGTGTTTTCTAAGCAAATGATACTGTGGTGCAAATCTGCAAATGATATGAGACTGGAAGAGATTGCTAAGGCTTTAGGACCCCAGAAGATCTTGACAGCTTAGGAGGAGTGGCCAATTCAAACAAAATAATAAAAAATGTCCACCATGCCCCTGGCTCCAAAAAGCAACCTGACAGGAAGCATGCACTTTAAAATGAGAATTTTAGTTGATCATAAATTCAGTGAGTCAATCTTAGCTACAGTAATAGAAGTATAAAATCTGGGACAGAAGAAGTCATAATACTGATGTCCTCAGTGCTGGTTGGATTTCCCCCTTCAGTCCTGTATGTAACCAGGCTCAGGAATGGCCTGTTTTATTTTGTTTTTGTTGATATTTGTTTTTTGTTTCTGTTTTGTTTTGGCCTCCTGTAATATCACCTTCACTGGCCTCTTTTCCCCACATCTCCCGGTAATCTTTGTTTTAGAGACTTAACATTTTTTCAGTCTTCCACAAAGTGCTATGTACAGATAGAGTCCCTGACTGGAGCCCTTTCTTTCAACCAGATTGCCATCCAATAGGCCCATGTATAGCAATTTGGGGCAACATTTTAAGGGGATATAAATGAACCTGAGTGCATGCAGAAGAGGCTGTAAAGGTTCAAACCCTTGTCCAGGGAGGAGCAGTTTGGAGGATCGATAGTGGTGGTTAATCTGAGGGGAAATGGTGTGTGAGTGGGGGCATTGGAGAGGCACGGATTTTGAGAGGCTCCTTAGTCAGGGCTGCCCTACTTGGCACTGGGTCTACGTGCCCTTATCACTTTGTCAATACTGAGAGGGTCCAGGACAGAGACTGTAGACCGCGACGTCAAGTAGGTGCATCCAGTCCTAGTATAAGCGTAACTGATGATGATTTTACCTCAGGACTGTATATATCCTACAATGGAAGGGAGGCAGCTGGAGTCACAAATAACTAAAAGAACATCATTCCAGTGGGAATTAACCAAAATCTGGAAAGAGAAGTAAACTTTCCACAAATAGGAGAATATGGGTTCTAGGCGCTCTCATCTGTATCTTAAGGAGTTGACATCAAATGATTCTGTTGATAAATATACAATTAAAAAGGACTGATAAATGTAAAGAACACCTAGCACAATTTTTGCCATGTAACACATGCTAAATAGATTATTGTCATCATTATGGTTATTATTATTACTGAGAGTGAACTTATATTTAAGGCCTTAGGAGTAGCTGCAGTTGTGAGATTCATTTCTGCTAGTGCTTCTGTCACCCTTCTGATCTGGATTCTACTCTTTCACAGCCCTGTCTCTGACCCCTCATGTCTACGTCTGCATCTGACCCTGGTCCAGCCAGACAGGATGGTATCAGTGCGGGCACATCCTCAGTCTATTTGCATTTGCACGAAGTTCTGTCCTTAAAGTATACAGATCTCCTGACTCCATTTCACGGAGTTTGGTGATTGGATTTCGAGTGCTCTCCTCTTGCTTATTTTTATTCTTAATTGCAAGTGCATACATCCATGCGATGCTTCTCTGCTGTGTTAATTCCCTTTTAAAGCTCCAGAATTCCTTCTGTGAATGTACTGGAATGTCTCCTGCTCTTGTGCACAGGCAAGTTTTGTAGTCAGAACTTCATGGTTTTAGGCAAGAAAAAAGAATTTCCCCTGTGCTGAAGGCTTCCGGGAACATGATCACTTATTACTCACTCTTTTCTCTGGGTACTTCTGGCTATTAGGACAAATATCCCCACAGCAAATATAACATCAAAGGAACTGTCTGGCCCAGTATTTAAATGTTTCATATCTACTGTGTGTACATTACAACAGTTATTCCTAAGTAACTAAATTCTGTGGCTTCATTCCATTTTTAGATAAATTGGATGCTTTTTCCCCCGACCTAAAAATGGAAGAACAAATATCTATCTATAAGCGAACAGCAGATGTTATTATAATGAGCCAGGCCGTAAGAGACAAATGACCCTGTTATCTGTGAATTAGTAGGAGCTGCTTAACATTAACTTGGACAAAATAAATCACTTAAGCCCTCTATTTTAAAAAGTTGCATGTCCATTTGTTCAGTTCCGTTGACTGCATTTTGTTGCTATTTTATCCGGCAAAAAAAGCCAAAAGTGATTTTGTTTAGAACTAGGTTATCTACAAGAATATCATTGATTTTTTTCCTTCTTATTATAACATTGTCTTTTTAACTTAACAGTACAGAAAAAAATCCAAAAAAGGGGAGGAAAATCACCCATAAATCCCATAATCCCATTATTCAACAATAACCATTATGGAAATTCTAAGATTTTCTAGTCATCTCTCTCTCCCACTCTCTCTCTCTCTCCATTATTATATGTACGTATATGTATGTATTCTATATATTTGTTACATACATTAGATTTATCATATACTGTATCTATATGTTTAGTTTTTCACATTAGGGATTATACTACAGATACTTTGTGGTATCATGAATTATTCATTTAATATTTCATTGTGAACATTTCCCCATGTCATTAATATAATTTTATAATGACATAATTTTAAATGATTGCATAATATTCCATTAAAATTTTTTGTATGACATTTTATTTGACTTCTCCTTTATAATAAGAGGACATGAAGATTAGTTCTAATTTGTTACCCTTATAAGTAATGTTGTGAAGGAAAACCTGGTAAATAGACCCCTGTACAACTAGATCTCTTATTTACTTAGCATGGATTCTTAGAAATAGATTTATTAGTTGAAATGTCATGAACATTTTTCAGGCTCTTGGTATTCATTCATTCATTCACTTTTTCATTCCCTACATATTTATTGAGAATCTACTATGTGCCAGGCTCTCTTGAAGGCATTGAGTATATAGCAATGGATTAAAAAAAAAATCCCTGTCCTCATGGAGCTGACATTCTAGTGAGGGAAGACATGCAATTAAAAAATATATATATATATATAAAATATGTCAGGTGATGATGTGTGATCTGGAGCAAAATAATGCAGGGTAATGGGATGAGGAGCTCTGGGGTTGGGCATGGGTGGAATGACTATTTTTATGAAGTAGTCAGAGAAGATCTTCCTACTGAGGTGACATTCGAAGGCAAACCTGAAGGAGGGGAAGGGAGAAAGGCACTTATATATCCAGAGTAGAGCATTCCTCTCAGTGAGAATGGCAAATGTGTAAAGACCTTGAGCCAGGGGCACGTCTAAGGTACTGAGGAATCGTAAGAAGTTAGTGTGGCTAGAGTAGAGTGAATGGGGAGAGAGCAGTAGCCCATGTGGCCAGGGAGGTGGAGGGATGGGGAGACGACAGATGATGTAGAGCCTTGTAGGCCTTTATTGCCTTTGGCTTTGACTCGCGGGAGATAGAAAGTCATCGGAAGGTTGTGAGCAGAGAAGAGATAACATCTGACTTATGTTGTAAAATATGAAAAAATTACCCTCCAAAATGATTGTGCTAATTTTTACCCCTCACCAGCAGAGTATGAGAGGTCTTTCCTAACACTAGATCTGGTCACACACACACAAAAAATAAAACAAAGAAAATGGAACCAAAAAACTTCAGTATTTGTTTCTTTGACAAAAATTAATTGAGGGCCTACCATGTGCCAGATGCCATGATAAGTACTGGATATATATTTGTAAATAATGATATTTCTTACCCTTGTGGAATTTTTTGTCTAGTGGGGTAGACATAAAATAAACAAACACATATATTCTTTTTTTTTTTTTTAATCAAAATAGAAGTTTACTTCTCTAACATGTGCAAATCCAGATTGGTCATCCAGGGCTGGCATAGTGAGTCTGTAATCTTTAGGAACTCCAAGTTGTTCTATTTTCTTAAACATATTGCTTCTATTTTACAGTCCAGCATGATAATGCCTGTATTCAGGTAAGCAGGAAGAAGGAAGAGGAGAGGGGGGAAGGTCACATTTTTTCCTTGATGGGTACAACAAAGAAGTTATCCATATTACAAACACATATATTCTTAAGGTATGTGCTATGAAGTACACCGTGCTGCAGTTGTGAAAAATATGTGTGCCCTATTGAAGGTGCGTGTCTTTACTTAAATAAGGCAGTTAGGGAAGTTCTCTCTGAGGAAGTGACATTTAAGCAGGGAGTTAAAAAGTAAGAAGGAATCAGTCATGCTAAGAACAGGAGGAAGAGAAATCCAGGAAACAGCACAGACAAAGCTGTTTTGTTTGTTCGTTTTTATTACTTTATAAGGTTGAAAATAGTGTTATGTACTTATTGGCTATTTGCATTTCTTCTTTGGTGAAATGTTGGTTTGTATCCTTTACCACTTTTCTTTGAGTAGTGTTCACTCTTTTCTTATTGTCTTGTAAAACAACACTAAGGACATTAACAACTGTTTTGTCTTATCT
Source organism: Balaenoptera ricei (assembly GCF_028023285.1). Lineage (NCBI taxonomy): Eukaryota > Metazoa > Chordata > Mammalia > Artiodactyla > Balaenopteridae > Balaenoptera > Balaenoptera ricei. Next base: position 130,112,894 of record NC_082660.1, on the reverse strand, counting down.
GCTATATTTGTTGCAATATTTGTCCAAGTTTATTTCTTTCCTTTTACGTAGTTTAAAGGATTGGCGACATTTTTCCTATTGTCTCCAACATTTTTGATTAAGTTTGGTTGCTAAATCTGGCAACCCTAAGTATATAGGGTCCATTTTAGGGTTCTGCCTTCTGTCTTGTTGATCAGTCAGCCAGTCCTGGAACAAATACCTATCAAAGTATACTTGTCTTGGAAAGGTCAATTCTGGATTCATCATTTCTCTTTTCAAAATTTTCTTAAATTATTCTCCAATATTCTTCACATGAATTTTAATCTTCTATGAGAACTTTAGTATTTTATTAAGGGCTTAAACTATGATTGTGTTGAATCTATGAATAATTAAGGGAGGAATTGAAATTTTTACTGTGTTACTTCTTCCCATCCAGAAATGTAGTATGTCTTTCCATTTATTCAAATGTGTCATGCTGTCAGCAAAATTTAATATTCTCTTTATATGGATCCCATGTTTTAATTTAGGCTGCTGTGAGTGGAATCTATATATTTTTATCAAATGCAAATATGATCATATTACTGCCTGCATTATCATTGAAAACATTCTGATATATTTGCTTATCATTTTTTAGTCTTTTATTTAGTGATAGGTATTTATGTAGCTTTGGTTACTCCCAGTTTACCATTATTATGAATAATGCTATGATTATATATTTTCTTTGTGCTTCTAGCAGTTTCTTCATATTAGTATCTTTGACTATTCTTTTCATTAGTGAAATATGACCTTTCTTTCTCAGTTTAGTGCCTTTTGCTTTATGTTCTCTTTGTCTGAATTTAACGTTATCAAACCTACTTTAAATTTGCTTGCATTTACCTGATGAGTCTTTGCCCTTTCTTTTATTTTAACCTTTATTCAAGTTTTTATATGTAAATGGTAGCTATTGGAACATATGGATTGAAAAATATGTAATCTATAAGTAATAATAAATAATAAAATAAATTAGATGCACTGAAAAATACACAGATCTATGTCAGTCCTGAGAATAACAATCCAAGAAGTCTATCAAGGTTTTTGGAATTGACGTGTTTGCCTATTTGGGAACTTCTCTCAGCATGTGACATAATTTCTATTTATAGAATTGAACATTAAAACTGCTAGCCAAAATTTTAGGACAGATTGTCTTCAGATGTAAGATGTATTTGATGAACAAGTGCATTAGATTAATCTGATTGAAGTGGCAAACTGTAGATTTATGATATTGCAGAGAGGCAAGTAGTGTTGATAGTTTGAAAATCCAAATAACGTTATATGGAATTCCCATATTTCCCTCCTTTGATGTGACCTCAATGGACTACAGTGAGGTTTGGTGACTCTATAGTAGCCCAAGCCAGTCCCTCCTCAGATCCCCTCTACTCATGTGGGATGACAGCAGACTATTCGGCCCCTTTTGTCTTTTTATTTTTTCAGTGAGCCGCCACCTTCTTCCGCCCCAGGTTTCCCTGCAGCTTACTGACATTGTCAAGACTTTAGACAATCATGAGTTCTTTTATCGCTTATTTCCACACAGTCTAAGCAATACTTCCCCTTTGGGTTTCCTTGCACTGTTTCTCTTCTACTATTCAGGTTGTTCATTCTCCAGGTCCCCTTTCAGGCTCTTCTTTCTGATCTCTAAACTGAAATGCTCAGAGCTCTCCTTCTCTATCTACACTCTTAAGATGATCTCAGCTACACCCATGACATCACATACACTTATATGTAGATGACTCAGGAATGAGAGTAAAGAAAAGGAGGAGAGGGGGAGATTAGTTCAACAGCATTTATATAGTATCTTACAATAACATTCATTAAAAAAATCACATTGTGTCAGGCATGGGGCTAAGAGCCTTTGCGGTATTATCTAATTAAATCCTCAAAAATTCTTTACTATGACGTAGTATACTATACTATACTCGTCTTTTTCTCTGTTGCCCTTCCATTTATACTAGATCCCAATTCCTTCTCAAAGACATTGTTTCAGCAATTCTCCCCACCCATTACATTACCAATTTGAATCCCATGGATCCTTTCTCATACCAGTATGCAGTAGTTTCTCTAATCTTAAGGACAGAATCCTCTCTGCACATGTCCTTCCTACTGGCACCTCATATCTCTGTTCCCTCTCTGCAAAGCTCTTCAAAAGAGTTACTTCCATTTGCTATTTCCAATTCCTCTCCCCTTTTCACTTGAACTCACACCAATCAGGTTTTCACCCCCCACTATTTTGCTGAAACTGCTCTTTTCAAGGTCAGTGATTAAATCCACGTTGCTAAATCCAGTGGTCAAATATTAGCCTTCGTCTTACTTGACCTATAAGTACTAGTGTATGAAGCTCATCACTCCCTCCCTGTTGTAATGCTTCCTTGACTTCACTTTCAGCAGTTCTCTGGTTTTCTTATTATCTCACTGGCTTCTACTCAATCCCCTTTGCTGATTACTTTTCCTTTTCATGAACTCTAAAAGTTGTAGTGGCTTAGGGTTCAATTCAGTTCTTGGACATCTTTCTCTATCCACATTCACTCATTAAGTTAATGTATTAGTTTGTTAGAGCTGCTGCAGCAAAGTACCACAAACTGGGTGACTTAAACAACAGAATTTGTTGTGTCACAATCCTGGAGGTTAGAAATCCAGAATGAACATGTCAGCAGTGTTGGTTCCTTCTGAGGGCTGTGAAGGCAGGCTTCTCTCCTGGGCTTGTAGATGGCCGTCTTCATGTTTAAATGGTGTTCTCCGTGTGTGTGTGTGTGTGTGTGTGTGTGTGTGTGTGTGTGCGTGCGTGCAAATTTCCCCTTTTTCTAAGGACACCTGTCCTATTGGAATAGGGCCACCCTAATGACCTGATTTTAGGTTAATTGACTCTGTAAAGACCCTATCTCCAAATAGGGTCACATTCTGAGGTACTGGAGGTTAGGATTTTAACATAAGAATTTGGGGGACAAAATTCTCCTGTTGCTTTCATTAATAATTTAACTTTCAATTCCATCCATATGCTGATGGGTTTCTAGATTATGTCTCCAGCCTGGGCCCCTGCCACGCATTCCAGCTGCCTGTTCTATGAATCCTCTTGGATATCTAATAGACATCTCAGGTTTAATACGTCTATGTCAATCACTGTTCTCTGTACCCACCCTCTAGGAAAGTCCCTCCTCCTCCCTAGCCTTCTCCATTTCAGTAAATGGAAACCATCCTTCCAGTTTCTTAGGCCAAAAATATTGGTATCATCCTTCACTTTTCTGTCTCTTGATACCCAACGTCTAATCCCTCAGCAAACACTGTCTGTTCCATATTCAGAATGTATCCAGAATCTGACCACTTCCCACTATATCTTCTGCTACCAACCTGATCCAAGTCACCATCCGCTTCCATCTAAATGATTGAAGAGAGCCTCTTGATAGGTCTCCCCACTTCATCCCTTGCTCCCTATGGGATACTCTAATCAAAGAAGCCAAGGTTATTTCTTTAGACATAAGTCAGATCATGTCAGTTTCCTGCTTTGACCCCTCCCCTGGCTTCCCTTACAAGGGCCTACTAGATCCTTCATGATATTGGACTGCAGCTACCCTTCTGACCTTAAGTGCTACCACACTTCCTCCTACTCACTCTCCTCCAGCTACACAGATGTTTTGCTGTTCCTCAAACAGGCAAGCTCTCACGTTAAGACCTTTGTACTAGTCTTCGCCTCTGCCTGGCATGCTTTTCTCCCATTTGACAGCATAGTTTGGTCTGATATCTCCCTCAAATCTTTGCTCAAATACCACTTTCACAGTAAGACCTTTCCCGATCTCCCTGTTTACAATTTCAAACCCTCTTCCACCTCCCCAGCACTCTCTACAACCCTGCCCTGCTTTTTTTTCCACCATCTGATAAACTACCTAATTTATTTTTTTATTGTCAGTTTCTATCTACAGAAACATCACATGTCCCTTTGCTTAGAGATTTATAGGTACAACCATGCTTGATCTGAAGAAACTTGACTGGACTCCCTCACTTCTTCTTCAGCCAACAGTCAATGCATACCTTCTTTTCTGTGCCAGACGTGTGCTGAACAGTAGGGACCCAAAGATGAGGACATCAAGTTCTTTGTCCTTGCCCTTGAGGAAATCATAGTCTAATCAGGGAGAAAGACAGGAGTCCTAGTTTTCCCAGGGGGAGTGACACATGGCCGAGTGAGTGACAAACACTACTGTTCTGGAAGGGCTGTTCATAACAAACCAGGAAATAATCAGTCACCCAGTCAAACCCAAATGTGCCCTTCCCCAAGGCTCCTCTGACTTTGCAATTTTTCTGTATCTATAAAAATAACAAATGTTCATCTCCACAACGTCTCTGATTTATATGCTTCTGAAGTCATGACTCTGATTATTTATGCAAATGAAATTAATTTCAAACTTCATCAGTCTTTATTTAGTGTTTGGGGGGCTAGGACTCTGCACTACTACAGGGGCTCCTCATTTTCAGTGGAATTCAGGTCTAATTTCAAATGCAGGAAGAGAGCTGCTGTCTAAAGGAATCCTGCTGTGAGATTTTTTTTAAAGCAAAATCTTTTTATTTATAAAGTGAATAATCTCCCCCAATTTATCCTCTTTGTGTGATTTGAAAAAAATCTGGTGCATGAACTTTTAATGCATGGGAGTCTGAGTTTGTGCATGACATGGTTGATAGATCCCTGGATTGAGCCTTTGTCTGAGCACTGCAACTTGTAGATTCTGTGACCTTGGACAGTTTTTTTTTTCTTGTTTCTCAATTTCCCCTTTTACTAAGTGAAGGACTTCACTTCCTATTTCCTAAGGATACTTGCCATTCATAGAAACTGTGATTTTATTAGTCCTTAATGTCCTTGCTTTTTCCAAATACTTGATTGACCTCTTCCTACATTTTTGGTTAACAGTGAATTGTCACTGCACCCCATGAGTACAGAACCTAATTTCTGTCCTGTGGAAGCTACATACATTACGTCCAAGTACAGTCAGATTTTACTTGTATTTCTTTTATTTGTTACCTATCCCATGAGATTTTAGAATTTCCCCAATGAATGGGACTTTGTTATTCTTACTGTTATTTTTTAGAATATTCATCAGGAATATAAAGAAATGGTAATATACAATTTGATATACTTAATGCATTTAATTCTTCCCTCATAAAACCCATGGGAGGTAGGTAGCATTTGGTAAAAATGGAAGCTATGATTTAGAGAGGATTTTTTTTTTTTTACTCAACGGGCACTTACTTATAGAGCACTTTCTATGCCCCAGGCACAGCTAAGTATTTACAAACGTTAACTCACTTCTAATCCTCATTTATCCCCATGAGGAAACGGAAACAGCAAGGATTTAAGCAGTTTGCCCAAAGTCATGGAGCTCTTAACAGGTAAAGCTGACATTTGGGCTCAGGCAGTCCAGCTCAGGATTGTTTTTACCCCATACAGTAAACCAAGGAAGGTGCCTAAGGTCACACAGCCACTCCACTGGGGAGCCTGGATTTCTATCTTTCCTTCACCTAAGTATCTACCAATCTGCATAACTGAGTGTATTCATGCCTACATACATGTTGCTGGACTCCAAAGACACTATGCATTTGTTCTTCTGTGTCACCAAATGGCATGATCTCTCTGCATTTGGCAGTTCCTTATACGAAGTTAAATTCTGTTTCTTATCTATTTCATTGAAGTAACATTGGTTTATAACATTATACAAGCCATAGTAATCAAAACATGGTAATGGCAGAAAAACAGACATACAGATCAATGGAACATGGGAATTCCCTGGTGGTCCAGTGGTTAGAGCTCTGCACTTCCACTGCCGGGGGCACGGGTTCGATCCCTGGTTGGGGAACTAAGATCCTGCATGCTGCTTGGTGTGGCCAAAAGATATATATATATAAATAAATAAATAGATCAATGGAACAGAATTAAGCACCCAGAAATAATCCCACACACATATATATGGACAATTAATATACAACAAAGGAGCAAAGAACATATAACACAATGGAGAAAGGATAGTCTCTTCAATAAATGGTGTTGGGAAAACTGGACAGCCACATGCAAAAGAATGAAGCTAGACCACCATCTCACACCATATACAAAAATCAACTCAAAATGGATTAAAGACTTGAATCTAGGTCCTGAGACCATAAAACTCCTAGAAGAAAACATAGGAAGTACACTCTTTGACATTGGTGTTAGCAATATCTTTCTAGTATGTCCCCTCAGGAAGGGAAACAAAAGCAAAATGACAAGTGGGACTACATCAAATTAAGAAGCTTCTACAGAACAAAGGAAACCATCAACAAAATGAAAAGACGATCTACTGAATAGGAGAAGATATTTGCGAATGATATATCTGATAAGGGGGTAATATCCAAAAAATATAAATATATAAATATAAAATATAATATCCAAAAAATATACATCAAACTAAGAAGCTTCTACACAGCAAAGGAAACCATCAACAAAATGAAAAGACAATCTACCGAACAGGAGAAGATATTTGCAAATGATATATCTGATAAGGGGGTAATATCCAAAAAATTTAAAGAACTCATACAACTGAACACACTAAAAAACAAACAACTCAACTGAAAAATGGGCAGAGGAGCTGCATGTCTTATTTGGAAAAATAATAGACATTTTTCCAAATAAGACATACAGATGACCAACCAGAACATGAAAAGATGTTTAATATCACTATTAGGGAAATGCAAATCAATTCTGTTTCTTATTAATAGCCTTGTGAGTTGATATTGTGTTGGTTAATGTTTTGTTAGAATTCTGCTAATTCTAATGGACTTTTAAAGATAGATTTCCTTGATTTTCTCATCAACAAAATAGTGAGGTTGAACAAAATCAATTGGTAAAGTCCTAATAAACTGTGGGTATCTTTAGGAACCCTTTGAACTGCTTTGTAAGTAGATAGGTGTCCATCACTGGGGACATTGATGGCAGATGTATAACATGGAATACTATAGTCATCACAAGAAATGAATTAGGTGTACATATGGCAAAATGGATGGATGTTAAAAAACAGTATTAAAAGGAAAATAGTAGTAGTGTGTGATTCATAAAGTAATATCATTTATGTAGATAAACACACAAACACAAAATATCAGACCATATATTTACAAATATACATATATATCTAAGGATATATATAAAAATATTGAAGTGGATGTGTTACCAAATGCAAGTTTATGTGCCTGACGCACAGTGAGTCCAAACAAGCCGAAACATCAGAGTTTGGAGCAGAGAAAGGTTTATTGCAGGGCCAAGCAAAGAGAATGGGTAACTTGTGCTCAAAAACCCTGAACTCTCCCATGGTTTTCGGTGAGAAGTTTTTAAAGTACAGATTTGGGGTGAAGGCTGCAGGATGTGTGACTTTCTTCTGATTGGTTGGTGGTGAAGTAACAGGGCGGGGCTCCAGGAATCTTGTGCTCAGCCTGAAGTTACCATCTTCCACCTGGCTGGGGGCCTTAGTTCTGGCAGATAAACTCAAAGATATTGTTACGTATATTCCTTGGGAAGGAACCAGGACGCTGCCCCAAGGCTGCACTACTGTTTTTGACTGTTCCTCCTTTCTTTCTGTATCCCCTCCCTTCCCTGATTACCAACTGTTTGAATCTGCACTTTGGAACCCCGGGAAGGTCTAGGAGACTGAATGAAGCCTATTTCCTACAAACAAGGAATTGGGGACATGGAAGGTATTTGTACCCACGAGGGCCCCACAGGGTCCTGCTTGGTTTCAAGGTTATCCTAGAAAGGTAAGCTAGTATTATAAATTCTGCTCATGAGTCAAAATGCATGATTGTGAAATGCAGGTCACTTCTGCAAGGTGTTGAGGATATATTGGAACTGACAACTTGTGTGGCTTCTTTGGAGCCTCTGTTTTCTCACCTGAAACGAGGAAGATGGACTAAATCATCCTAAGGAATCTTCTGGCTCTAATGCTCTTTGGTTAGTCATAGCCAGGAAAGTCACAAAAGGGAATGTAAAACAAATTCAGAAGTTGTGAGCTGGGCTATTATTTTGCTATATTCCAAGGGAGTGATTATACGAAAGTGCCACTTGTTTTGGAATAATTTATATTAGAATTGCACTTAGAGTTAGTACAATTGTCTTAAAAGTTGTTAATGGAATTATTATTCTGATAATAAGCTGTTATTAATATTAGATTCTTAGTATTAATGATATTCATTGCAACACAAGATTAATCTGGTACTAAAATTTAAGCTCTCACTTTGAGTATAAGGGCCGTTTTCAATGTGATAAGAATGCAATGATTAAGAATAACATGGTAAGAAAAGATTTCTTTTTGGAATGGAAGAATATGTGCTGTGTGTGTTTTTTTCAAAACACTGAGGAAAAACAATTTTGCTTTGTGCTTTAATCAGAAACTTTTAAAAAGCAATCTGAACTTGCTCAACGAACTAGAATCTAGGCTTTTGTAATCAGTTCCTTGGTTAAACCAATTGAATTACAATTGATTACTTCTATAACTTGTTTAAATTTCATTGTCGTCTCTATTCATCACTAATTTATCATTTGCAGCCTAAGTACTGTGTTTGAAGTGTGATATTCTTTCACTAAAATATTAATTTCTTATTTTTATTAAAGCCTCAAATGTTTTCTGGCACATCATATTTGTCCCTTCACTGTTGGACATGGCTGCTCTGGCAGTTCTTGGCAAGCCTGCTCAATCACATGTGATCTTTTTTGAAGTGCTTTTCAGGGGATGTATCATTCATTAATACCATTATATTTAGGGTGAGTTTGGTGAGGGTGGGGGAGTTAAAGAGAGTTGGTGGCATTTTACAGGCTGTACCATTGCTCCGTTATCTGTTTGATTAGGATGGGAACATTTCATTTATTTTGGTACCGCAACAATTATATATTAAGGTTTATAAATATCCATTGTACTTTCAAAAATCTATAATAATAATACCAATTAACTATATTTCATATTTTACAAATAGATTTCATATACTTTATCTCATTGACTCTTCATAAGAGCCCTACAAATTGCTTGCTCCATTTTACAGCTGTAGACACTAAGGCTCAGAACCACACTGCTAGAAAATGGCAGAGTCCCAGCTTGCTTACTGCAAGATACACCTTTCATATCATGTTACCCCTCCATAGGCAGAGGGCAGTGGTGAGTTTTGGGATTGTCCATTGATTAATCTCTTTCTTGTCAACAATAAAATCAAGTGACTCAAGACTTTTTCAAATAGGTTCACTTTGCATTTAGCTCTCTCTTTAGAAATGTTCACAAGGTTATTTAACTTTTTAATGTTGCATGGCATTTTAGCTTCATAAAAATGGCTTCAATCTCATTTAAAGACTCCTGAGCCAGTTCATAGATTAATTACCAGTCATGGATGTTCTCTCTGAGCTGAGGGTCTTTCTAGTATGATGAATGTTTATCTCTACTAGGTTGAATGGATTCTAAATGAAGTGACTAATTTAAAAAATCAATTAGTATGGAGGGCAAATATTTTACTCACAACAACCTCTAGTTTAGAGTAGTCTCCCTTATATAGAGGTGGTTGTGTGGCAATCGAGGTGAGCAGGGAGGAACCCATGCCAGGGAAACAACCCCTGGGGCACACTAACTGTTCTTTCCCCCGGGGAGTGGAAAGGAATTTTTTCTGAGCTAACAACTTTCTCTCCCCTTGCCCGCTGAGTAAGGCCGCCCTTGACTTGTTCCCTCAGTCAGCCAATGATCTGGTTCTGTGATGAAATATTTATTACATTGAGTACCTCGCTGTCCTGTTCTCCTGTTCCAAGTTAAAGAATCAGAAAGTAATAGATCATCAATGGGTATACACTAATCTCTCTATAGAAACTTCCAAATCTCTGAACTTAAGCTCTGTCAGCCTCAGGATATTTTGGAAATGAACAAGATGGCAAAGTCAATTACATGGAGGTAATTAATTTGGGCTTATTTTCTTCTGACCTTAACTCATATTTTTGCAAGCTAATTGATAGCTGTAGTTAAATTAACTAGATTGCTCTAGTGGAACTAGTGAATCTTCCATTAGCGGACTTGGTTGATGAAGCGGGGTTGGGGGGATTGGTGCATCCTTGTTCTTCATGTTTAGGGACACCACAAGTTCTTGTTCGTCCTGTTTTGATGCTTGCTGATGATTGAGTCTATTTATTAATAATGCCCGTTTTCATCCTCAGAATTACCCCAGCTTGGGTGATAAATTATATGGTTATCCGATTTATTATTATTTTTCACTGCCTATAACTTGAAATAGACATGGGTACCCTGACCTCCCAGATAGACTATAATTATTTTTATATACCCTCTTTTCTGAGATCCTCAAGCAGACATGCTGACCAAAAAGAGATGTATATGTGCAGTCAGCTTTATTATAAATGATTATTATAATAGTTTGCTAGGGCTTCTGTAACAAAGTACCACAGTCTGGATGGCTTAAATAAAATTTATTGTGTCCCATTTCTGGAGGCCAGAAGTCTGAAATCAAGGTGTATCAGCAGGGTTGGTTCCTTCTGAGGGCCATGAGGGAAGGATCTGGTCCAGGTCTCTCTCCTTGGCTTGTAGGTGGCCATCTTTTCCTGTGTGTTCACGTGGCTTGCTCTCTGTATGCATTCTCCTTGTCTCCAATTTTACCCTTTTTATAAGGTCACCAGTCATATTGGTGACCTTATTTTCATTTTTTACCTTTGTAAAGACCAAATAATCTTTATGTCTCCAAATAAGGTCACACTCTGAGGTACTGGGGATTAGGATTTCAGTATATGAATTGGGGGGACAATTGAAAGCATAACAATTATTAATAATTTATAAAACACAGACCATGTACCAGAAAAATGGCTTATAAGGATCGTTCCATTTACATCAAGGAACATACTTAGAAATAGATGCTATCTCATCCCCATTTTAGAAATGAGAGAACTATGGCTCAGTGAGGTGACTCACCCCAAAGTATACAGCTCCTAAGTTGGGGCACCTGGGTGTGTACTCAGAGGCTGGGCCTTTAGTCACTGTGCTTTGCTGCCCCTGTCACAGGCTGCTGTGCAATGGTGCAATCCTGGGGCATGGGGAAAGAATTTAGACTCCCAAATCTTTCCCTTATCTGGGATTTTATTTTATGGATTGTAAAGCCTTCAATCTCCCAAATCTAGCGAAGGGGTCTGGGGGAGAGGTCACACACTGATTTAAATGTAGTACACTAATGTTTAAGGGGAGAGTAGGAGGAATTTGGGCTCCTTGAAGCTGGGGCATGGGTGGTAAGGAGAAAAGAATCCCTTGAATGAGGAAATGACACGGAAAGGGGGCTGCACATCATCTACACAAGCTGCTGATTTGAAAAGTGTTTCTAGGGCCTACTCCTTAACGTTGCCACCTCCCCGTTGCCCTAGCCGGAATACTTCGCATAGAGTGAGTAGGAGATTTAGGGGCCTGAAGCCTTGCTGTTTGGACTGTGGGCTGAGAGTGAGGGTGAAGCGGACAGGAGCAGACTAGTCTGTGTCATCAGTGGTGTGGCCTTACACTAGGATCCATAAGACATAGTCGCTTGTGGGGCCACCTGGCAGTGATGGAACCTGTCATCGTAATTCGTGTATGGAATATGTTAGGGTAGAAATACGTGTTAATTAAAAACCATTTTCCCTTGTGATTTTGGGTGCTTCAGTTGCTGTTGTCAGGGCACTATAAGGGAGCTATTTTTTATATTTATTTTCTTCATAATGCCTCTTATTCCTCTGGAAACAGGTCTCTTTTCTAGCATTGAGACATTGTTCAATAGAATGGTGAGAATTCTTTCTTTGGGCTGGCAGACTTTAGCAGTACAGTCAAGAAAGAGCTATTTGAAATATGGAAATTGTTTAGGTTTCGTACTGACCGTAGCACCTGAGGAAGATCACAAGATTCTGGCCGAGAGATAGACAATGTGACATCTGTCCCCGTGTTTCCACAATGCTCTCTGACTTAGGCGGTGCTGGTTTTCCTCTGCTTTTCCATTTGCCCCTCAGGTTTCATCAATTGGACGAATGTATATGAACTAGGAAAGTGAGCATCACTATTGTGACCTTTTCGACTCTCTGCCTTTTGATTATTCAGCTTTATTTCTCCTTGATGGAGAGGCAGAGCAGGCTGACATCGTTCAGTGTTCAGTGAAGTTTGAGAAAACATGTTTACACAGTCTTTCATAAAACCCTGCGCCAGTCTTAGGGGGAAAAACAGGCAGAGCAATTAAGTATTTTCCTGAACGATATAACAGATCAGGCAGGTGCTAAAACAGTGATGAAGCTCACAGTCGTCCGAGCATACAGCTTCTCTCCGAAGGCTCTTGAGAGGAAAGTGCCTTTAACAACTATTTGTAAACAGTAAGATGAAACACTCACATATGAATAAATCTTTACAGTTTTTGAAGCATTTTCATTTTTATTGTCTATTCAGTGCCTTTAACAGCTTTGTGAGGTAGGCAGAGCAGATGTTGTCATTACTTGGGTGCCTTAGGGATGAGACATATTGGAACCTTAGCATCACTGGGTAGTAAGGAAGTAGAGGAAGGTGGTATGAGTTGAGATATAGTATTAGAAGGGTATTACTAATTTAGTTGCAAAGTTGCCCAGAGGGCATGGCTACCTTGGGCTTTTGTCAGTGTCCGAGCCTAATACTGATGCTTTTTTATGAGAGCCCTATCTGGTAAACAGGCCATTATAGTGGGGGATCTTAGGTGTTAGGAAGAATCCAGTAGAAGTGACGATGGTCCTGACTTATCAGCAGTGGGCCTTGGAGAAGCACTGGGAAGAGGGTTAGTGGGAGGGGGGATGCTCAGGATCCAGCAGAGTAGGCAGATTCAGAGGACCAGCATCACAGTGGATTGCTTGACAGATAAAACGAGACAGAGGTCTGCTTGTAAAGATTGAGGCATATAGATGCTTAAGGCTCATCTCTGGCACACTGAGCCCTGAATTAATGAGGAGACCACTTTCTAGGTTCCACCAGTGGACAGGCCTGAGCCTATCAACACACATGGGCTTCGCTTAGATTGGACCAGGAATTGATGTAGGTTTGAACCTGTAGGTAAGGTTCAATTGTGACTCCACTTGAAAGGAGTTGCAGAAAGCAAATACAAGGAAAGTGAGGCAGGAAGTAACAACCACCATTCTTCCCATTTTATAGAAACCCAGGCGTACCAGAGTTACAGTCAGAGAATAAGCCCATAAGATGGGCCAAGCACACATTTTTGCTGACTCCCAAACCAGTGCTCTTTCTCCTACATGCTATGGAAGGGCCTAAGGAAAAGCAGAAAGGCTTTACTGGTATTTTACACATTAAGTAACAGATACAGTTCCAACATTAGGATAGCAGGCTCAGTGGTGAGGTAGAAGATTGGAAGTGAAAGAAAACAAAAACAGGCTGTGCCACAGAAAGAGAGGACAACCCATGGGACAGTGGGAGACCTGAGAAGCTCAGTGTGCACATAAAAATCTTTGTAGCAGTTGCTTGTTTCAATAAAATCTCCTGATATAGGTATCTGTTTTAGATTTTCCAGGAGTTTCCCTTCGCTTACCACCTTGCTACTAAGATTGATGGCATAACAATGTCTTTGTTTTCCATATTCACTTATTCCTTGTGTATATTAGATCACTGTTATATATTTATTGCATACATATAAATTATTTGGACAAAGTAGAGAAGATCTAATATACACTCCTCTAAATCCTCATAACATAAGGTGAATTAAAGTGTCTACAGAATAGGGAATCAGTGACATGAGGATAAGCCCTGAGAGTGTGCCCAGTGTGCTGTTGTGAGGCGAGATGCAATAGACAGATATGCAGTGAGTGTTTTCCCAAATATTTTGAGATGGAGAATGTCAAGAGACGATTACAGATATTTAAATCCACAGCCAAAGATTTGATGTGTTCAAGAATCAGTGAAGTGATAGACTCCAAGGCATGGAATACCTTCAGGTAATTAGAATTATTGCACCCCTTGCCTGTGCTTCCATAGCTCTTATTTAGTTCTGCTTTACATTGGCTCCTTACAGGTCTGCTTCCTTTACTAGAGTAAAAGCTTCTCAAAAGTGGGGATCAGGTCTTATTTCGTTTCCTGTTTTTATAGCTTATAGCAGCGTTCTGAACATAATGGAAGCTAAATAGATTAGTATATTTACAATTAAGGTAGCTCAGAGAAATGGAAATATCTATGATAGTACTTTTATTTCAAAGATGGTTCTATTCTAATCTGAAAAGAGACAAGTATTTAAAATCATATCCCCAGAAAGAAGGAATATAAATGAGTATGTGGTAAAATAAAAATATAACTGAGGTAGCAGTCAGAACACTTGGGTTCTTTTTCTAACTCTGCTGACAATTTGCCATATGATTCTGGGTGAGGACCTTCTCCATGAGCCTCCCTTATTCCTGTCTTCAAAATGAGCCCGTTTAGTTGATAATTCCTATGGTTCCTTCCTATTTAACAATCTGAGTCCAAAAAGGAAAGCGATTTGGAAAACACATCAAGATGTTCACAGTCTACATGCTCTACTGGTTATATATAGCATTTTCCTGATTAGTAAGCAATACAAGTTCATTTCTGAGAATAGAGAATAGTAGAAAACAAAGAAAATAAAAATAAGCAATAATCCTACTACCCAGGAATAACCGCAATGGGCATCTTTGGGTATTTCCTTGTAGTTATTACTCTGTGTGTGTGTGTGTGTGTGTGTGTGTGTGTGTGTGTGTGTGTGTATGTGTGTGTGTGAGAGAGAGAGAGAGAGAGAGAAAGAGAGAGAGAGAGAGGAAGATGGAGGAAGAGGAGGAGGAGAGGGAGGGAGGGGGAAAGGGGAAAAGAGAGGGCGAAGGTAGGGAAGGAAGGTGAGAGAGAGAGGAAGCAGGAGAGGGAGGGAGGGGGAGAAGGAGACAAAACAGGATGGGGAAAGACAGATTTACATTTATGCTTGGTATGCTTTAGTCACTTAGCATTAAATTTTGAATATTTTTTATGCCATTAAATTTTACTAGAAAAGTGATTTTTAGTGGCTGAATTACATTTCATTAGTAGGCATCATAATTTACTGCACCAATCCCCTATTATAATGTGATGTACTTCTTTTGAGATAGATCTTTACAAATCTTAACATATTTTCTTATGATAAATTGATAGCATATGAACATTTTATCTGTTATCTGATATCTGTGGCCAATTATAGGAAATAGTACAATTTATGCTGCCACCAGTAGCTCATGGGAAGACCATCTCAATATGCTCCCTGCAGGGAGTTTATCCTTACTTTTTACAACTTTGAAGGTTTGATAGGTGAACCTACTTCATTATTTTAATTTAATTATTTTCCCGTACTACTGGTGAGATGGAGTATTTTCTACCATGTTTATTGGATAGTTGCACCTTTTCTTGTGACTTGTCTATTTGATCACTTTGCCTGT
This sequence comes from Balaenoptera ricei, assembly GCF_028023285.1. Taxonomy (NCBI): domain Eukaryota; kingdom Metazoa; phylum Chordata; class Mammalia; order Artiodactyla; family Balaenopteridae; genus Balaenoptera; species Balaenoptera ricei. Next base: position 130,097,452 of record NC_082660.1, on the reverse strand, counting down.
TTTTTGGGAGGTGGGGTGGGAGTTGTCATTTTTCTTTTGTTGATTTGTAAAAGTTTTCTATCTACTAAAGATATTAATTCTTTATATGTCATATTTTATAAATATTTACCCATTTTATCATTTGCCTGCTATTTAAAAATGATTTTTATCATGCACAAGCTTTATGTTTTCAGGTAGTCAAATCTAGTAATCTTTTTCTTTAAGTTTTTTAACTTTGGTGTTCGCTTAGAAATGTCTCCCTTGCTCCAAGATTTTATAAAAATGTAGCTCTTATCTTCTCCTTTGGGAATAGATACCCATGCTTGCTTTGTGATTGCAGGCATCTTTATGTGAATGCATTTTTATTGTGCTTAATCAAGTAATTGTTTCCCCTATTGTCTTTGCTTTATAGACACAGTTGCAAGACGGAAAAATTTATAAGTCTTTTTTTTTTAAATTTATTTATTTATTTATTTTTGGCTGTGTTGGGTCTTCGGTTCGTGCGAGGGCTTTCTCCAGTTACGGCAAGTGGGGGCCACTCTTCATCGCGGTGCGGGGACCGCTCTTCATCGCGTTGCGCGGGCCTTTCACCATCGCGGCCCCTCCCGCTGCGGGGCACAGGCTCCAGACGCGCAGGCTCAGCAGTTGTGGCCCACGGGCCCAGCCGCTCCGCGGCACGTGGGATCTTCCCAGACCAGGGCCCGAACCCGCGTCCCCTGCATTAGCAGGCAGATTCTCAACCACTGCGCCACCAGGGAAGCCCTATAAGTCTTTTAATAAAATTGTGTAAGCCTATTTGATTCCAGTTCAGTGTGATCCCTCAGGCATTTTATTTTTCCTCAACATTTCTATTTTGTTTTCTTTTCAATCAACATTTTAAAATATAGAATGTATGTTGAATTTCTTTAAATTCAGTTTTCCTTGTGTAGGATTTTAAATACAGATCACATCTCTTTTGCTCTGATATACCAAAAACTATCAACAGGGATTTGGGGAATTGGAACCAGGAACTGAGCTCTCTTTATTAAGTAGACATTTGAAGAGTGTGAGGTTTTTTTTATCATATGAACCTATTACTTAAAATAATAAGTGAACAAATGAATCTACCTCTCGACTGAACCAAGAAGAAATAGAAAATATGAACAGACCAATCACAAGTAATGAAATTGAAAGTGTGATTAAAAATCTTCCAGCAAACAAGAGTCCAGGACCAGATGGCTTCACAGGTGAATTATATCAAACATTCAGAGAAGAGCTAACACCGATCCTTCTCAAACTCTTCCAAAAAATTGTGGAGGAAAGAACACTCCAAAATTCATTCTATGAGGCCACTATCACCCTGATACCAAAACCAGACAAAGATACTACAAAAAAAGAAAATTACAGACCAATATCACTGATCAATATAGATGCAGAAATCCTCAACAAAGTACTAGCAAACAGAATCCAACAACACATTAAAAGGATCATACACCACGATCAAGTGGGATTTATCCCAGGGATGCAAGGATTCTTCAACATATGCAAATCAATCAATGTGATACACCATATTAACAAATTGAAGAATGAAAACCATATGATCATCTCAATAGATGCAGAAAAAGCTTTTGACAAAATTCAACACCCATTTGTGATAAAAACTCTCTAGAAAATGGGCATAGAGGGAACCTACCTCAACATTATAAAGGTCATATATGGTAAACCCACAGCAAACATCATACTTAATGGTGAAAATCTGCAAGCATTTCCACTAATATCAGGAACAAGACAAGGATGTCCACTCTTGCCACTCTTATTCAACATAGTTTTGGAAGTCCCAGCCATGGCAATCAAAGAAGGAAAAGAAATAAAAGGAATATAAATTGGAAAAGAGGAAGTAAAACTGTCACTGTTTGCAGATGACATGATACTGTACACAGAAAATCCTAAAGATGCCACCAGAAAACTACTAGAACTAATCAATGAATTTGGTGAGGTTGCAGGATACAAAATTAATGCACAGAAATCTCTGGCATTACTGTACACTAACAACAAAAAATCAGAAAAAGAAATTAAGGAAACACTCTCATTTACCACTGAAACAAAAAGAATAAAATACCTAGGAATAAATGTACATACGGAGGTGAAAGACTTGTACTCAGAAAACTATAAAACACTGATGAAAGAAATCAAAAATGACATAAACAGATGGAGAGATATACCATGTTTTTGGATTGGAAGAATCAATATTGTGAAAATGACTCTACTACCCAAAGCAATCTACAGATTCAGTGCAATCCCTATCAAACTACCAACAGCATTCTTCACAGAATTAGAACAAAAAATTTTGCAGTTCATATGGAAACACAAAAGACCCCAAATAGCCAAAGCAATCTTGAGAAAGAGAAACGGATCTGGAGGAATCAGGCTCCCCGACTTCAAACTATACTACAAAGCTACAGTAATCAATACAGTATGGTACTGGCACAAAAACAGAAATATAGATCAATGGTACAGGATAGAAAGCCCAGAGATAAACCCACGCACATATAGTCACCTAATTTACAACAAAGGAGGCAAGAACATACAGTGGAGAAAAGACAGCCTGTTCAATAAGTGGTGCTGGGAAAACTGGACAGCTACATGTAAAAGAATGACATTAGAACACTACCTAACACCATACACAAAAATAAACTCCAAATGGATTAAAGACTTAAATGTAAGACCAGACACTATAAAACTCTTAGGGGAAAACATAGGAAAAACACTCTTTGACATAAACCACAGCAAGATCTTTTTTGACCCACCTCCTAGAGTAATGAAAATAAAAACAAAAATAAACAAATGGACCTAATGAAACTTCAAAGCTTTTGCACAGCAAAGGAAACCATAAACAAGATGAAAAGACAACCCTCAGAATGGGAGAAAATATTTGCAAATGAAACAATGGACAATGGGTTAATCTCCAAAATATACAAACAGCTTATAAAGCTCAGTATCAAAAAAACAATCCAATTAAAAAATGGGCAGAAGACCTAAATAGACATTTCACCAAAGAAGACATACAAATGGCCAAGAGGCACATGAAAAGATGCTCAACATCACTAATTATTAGAGAAATGCAAATCAAAAGTAAAATGAGGTATCACCTCACACTGGTCAGAATGGCCATTATCAAAAAATCTAGAAACAGTAAATGCTGGAAAGGGTGTGGTGATAATGGAACCCTCCTACACTGTTTGTGGGAATGTAAGTTGATGCAACCACTATGGAAAACAGTATGGAGGTTCCTTAAAAAACTAAAAATAGAACTATCATATGACCCAGCAACCCCACTACTGGGCATATACCCTGAGAAAACCATAAGTCAAAAAAGTCATGTACCACAATGTTCATTTCAGCACTATTTACCATAGCCAGCACATGGAATCAACCTAAATGTCCATCGACAGATGAATGGATAAAGAAGATGTGGCACATATATACAATGGAATATTAATCAGCCATAAAAGGAAGTGAAATTGAGTTATTTGTAGTGAGGTGGATCACCTAGATTCTGTCATACAGAATGATATAAGTCAGAAAGAGAAAAACAAATACTGTATGCTAACGCATATATATGGAATCTAAAAAAAAAATGGTACTGATGAACCTAGTGACAGGGCAGGAATAAAGACGTTGACGTAGAGAATGGACTTGAGGACTCGGGGTGGAGGGGGAAGTTGGGGGGAAGTGAGAGTAGCATTGACATATATACACTACCAAATGTAAAATAGATAGCTCATGGGAAGCAGCAGCATAGCACAGGGAGATCAGCTCGGTGTTTTGTGACGACCTAGAGGGGTTGGATAGGGAGTGTGGGAGGGAGGCTCAAGAGGGAGGGTATATGGGTATATATGTATGCATATGGCTGATTCACTTTGTTGTACAACAGAAATTAACACAGAATTGTGAAGCAATTTTACTCCACTAAAGATCTATTAAAAACAAGTAGTAAAATCACCTATATCCACAATAAGCAGTTAAGGGATACGCAAAACAAGTAGTTGTAAAATATGATGTCACAATCAGTAATCATGAGGGGAGAAGAGTAAAAATGTAGGGTTTTAAAAATGCATTTGGAAGTTAAGAGATCAACTTAAAATCATCATGTATATAAATAAATTGCTATATAAGAACCTCATGGTAACCACAAACCAAAAATCTATAATAGATAGACACACAGAAAAAGAAAGGAATCCAAACATAACACTAAAGATAGTCGTCAAAGTGCAAGGGAGGAGAACAAAAGAAGAAGAAAAGAATGAAAAAGAACTATTTAAATCAATTAACAAAATGGAAAACAAATATATACATATCAATAATTACTTTACGTGTAAATGGGCTAAATGTTCCAATCAAAAGACACAGTGGCTGAATGGATAAAAGAAACAAGACCCGTATATATGCTGCCTACGAGAGACTCACTTTGGATCTAAAGGCACACACAGACTGAAAGTGAGAGGATGGGAAAAGGTATTCCATGCAGATAGAAATGTTAAAAAAAGCCAGTTTAACAATATTTATATAAGACAAAATAGACTTTAAAACAAAGACTGGTACAAGAGACAAAGAAGGACATTACATAATGATAAAGGGAACAATCCAAGAAGATACAACAATTGTAAATGTATATGCACCCAACACGAGAACCTAAATACACAAAGCAAACATTAACAGACATAAAGGAAGAAATTGACTGTAACACAATAATAGTAGGGATCTTTAACGCCCCACTTATATCAATGGACAGGTCATCCAGAAAGAAAATCAATAAGGAAACACTGGCCTTAAATGACACATTATACCAGATAGGCTTAATAGATACATAGAGAATATTCCACCCCAAAGCAGCAGAATACACATTCTATAACAAGTGCCCATGAAACACCCTCTGGGCTAGATCACATGCTAGGCCACAAAACAAACCTCAGTAAATTTAAGAAAATTGGAATCATATCAAGCATTTTTTCTCACCACAACACTATGAGACTAGAAATCAACTACAAGAAAACAAATTAAAACTGCAAAAAACACAAACACATGGAGGCTAAACAACCAGTAGTTCACTAAAGAAATCAAAGAGGTAATCAAAAAATACCTGGAGACAAATGAAAATGAAAACACAATGATCCAAAATTGATGGGACACAGAAAAAACAGTTCTAAGAGGGAAGCTTATAGTGATACAGGCTTACCTCAGGAAACAAGAAAAAAAAAACTATAGAGCAATCACAGTTAAATATCAAAGAAAATAACCTAAACAAAAGGTTATCAAGTAGAATTCATGAACATGCTTAAAGAAAAATAGAAGACAACCAAGTGGGAAATCAGATAGGGGAATTGCCAGATAAATGATAGTATATTCACATAATGGAATATTATGCAACTATTTAAAAGAGTACCATGATTTATGATATGGAATGATGTCTGAGATGTATTTTTAAGGGGGAAAAGTCAAGGTGGAAAATGAGCATACAGTGTGCTTCAGTTTATGTTTGATTTGTATACAAAATTGCTGGAAGTTGCAGAAGAAACTTATCAGTTGCCTTTGTGGAGTAGAACAGGGAGAGTTGGATTCTGGGGGGTGGAAAGAAGACTGAATTTTCACCATACATCCTTTTTTTATTATTTGGATTTTGTACCATGTTCACATATTATTCAACATGCTTTCTGTGTATGTGTTTTTTATCATGTACATATTTAGATTTTTTTCAATTAAAGTGTGCATGTGTGTGTGTGTGTGTGCGTGCACATGCGTGTGTGTGTTCTAGGAAAATCCCTGGTGGTCCTGGACAGTTTATTGGATGCTTTTATATTGCTGCATTGATTGTATTTGGCTGAATGTAAGAAAAAACAAAACAAAACCCCAAACCCCCACAAAGGTCATGGCACTTAAGGGCTTTATTTCCTCACGTAATAAAGAATGTGGAGGTAGGCACTCCAGGCCTGGGTCTGGTGCAGCTGCTCCAGAAACCATGTTGTTTCTGGTTTTGTACTCTGTTCTCCCTAGTAAATGGATATGGGAATGGTTCAAGAGGGAATAATTTCTTGCATTTCAGGAAATATAAGGTGATTTCATATTTTACAATCCAAGGTGATTGGTGGAGAGCATAAGGGGCTCAGTAAAATCAGTCTTCCTATTGGGAGGAGCATAGTAAGCATCTTCAAATGAAAGGAGCACTATGACTTAGGACGTGGATCTTGGAGTAGGACATAGGCTTGAATCCTACTTTGCAGTAACTAGCTGGAAAACTTTGGACAAGAGATTTAAGCATTTGTAACACTGATTTCCTAATTTTAAAAAATGAAGATAATAATAGTTGCCTCAGAAGATTGTTCTGGGTATCAAATTAGGTAATGCATTTAAAGCTCCAAGAAGGGCATCTGACATGTAGTAGGGCCATTATATATCACTATGGATTTTCCTATTTCACAAACTTGGTTTTAAGTGGTCAGTCTGGTACATGTAGAAAAGGTAAACTAGTTGTTCTGCTTCTTAGGAGATACATCGTGAAAGCCTTCCATTCTGCTTTTAAAACAATATAGCCAGGAATAAAGGTATATTCTGTTGACTTGACTGTGAGGCCAAGATATATGCCACTAGAAGGTATTTCATTACTCTTCGGGGACAGTTAATTAATTTACTGATTTATTAAAGATCCATCCATCATTTTACAGAGATATAAATTTCACAAAGGAAACCAATATGCCAATGAGGGCATCCATGTATCACGATGTGTGGGGCAGAGATTAAACAATTTCTTGTTTGATCTTTGACTCCAGTGATGAGAGAAGTCTTGTGCCTTTATTTTCCTGATAGCCCTCTTTCCAGGCTGGACAGTAACAGGGTATGTAGTGAACTCACTACTTTAAAAAAGCCCCGCAGAGGACTCAGGGTTGCAACTGCATGGCCAGTGACAGGCCTGGCAAGGCACCACCACAGTCCTTTCTTGAGGCCACAATAACAAGTTCCCAGAAGTCAAAGAATATGGAGCTATGAAATAGACACTGTGCTTTTTTTTTTTTTTCACCTGTGTTGGCCATTTTACCTTTTCTACACACTCAGAATTGTGTTTAACCAACAGCCAGAGACAGTAACTTTGGAAACTGGAAACTCTTCCCCAAAGAGAAGTGTATATTAAAATAGCCATCACTGATTTCAGTTGAAAAAGCAACCCCCATACTGACAGTACCTAATCCGTATTTAATCTGGATAATTTGGTTGGGTACTTGGAGTCAGTTTGAAAAGCTCCTTTAAATAGACTTTTTGTTACTATAAAGAAAAGTGAATATTGAAAGTAAGTACTCACAATGCATATATGTCTCCTAGTAGCTTTACCATTTAAAAGGATGACAAATATTTACAGTCCACATTGATGGGAATTTTTCAGAATTAAAAAAAATACATAGAACAGAAAACCACTGGAGTATAAATTGATCAGATTATTTATTCGATAAAATTCAGCTCTATGGTGGCAGGGAATGAATCTGTCTTTTTCAATACTCTATCCTTGTTGCCTGGCCCAGTGCCTGGCGCATGGTAGGCAGGGCTCAATAAATATGTATTAGCTGAATGAATAAATAACTTAAGCTTGGTGGAGGAATGGAGGAAAATGTCAGATCCTACTGCTGTGGTATTTTGATTTCTATATAAAGAAAAAATCACATTTATCATCAATAAACACCTGATTAGGTATAGCCATATAAATCTAATTTTTTCCTCTAGAGGCTCAGTTCTTGAGTCCTCTGTCTTGGCAGAGAAGAACTCTTACTAATTTATCCTCAGATATTCTACAAGACAATCTAAGGCATTTCTCAATTCATTCCTCTTCTTCACCTCCTATATTTAATAAGTCGTTAAGTCCTCCAGTTCCACTTGAGAAATCTCTACTATGTAAAACCTTCTCTCTATCCCATCTGCCACTGCCTTAGGACAGGCAGTCGTCATTTCTCACCTAAAGATATGTTTTAAAATATAAATAAATTAATGAACAATATTTTAACCAGTCTTTCTGCCTCCAGTCTCTCTTCCTTCTAATCTATCATCAACACAGCAGACAATCATGTTGATATTTGACTAAATTATTTTTCAATAGATGCAGAATTCCACCAAGTAAGATTCTAGCATGTTACCATTAGTTAAAATTTTTTAAAAATTTGGCTCCAAGTTACCTTTCCAGTGACAGTTCTTGGCATTTATTTCCAGTCTTCTTTCCTATCTTTGAGCATGTCATACTCTTTGCCACCTCGGGGTCCTAACACATGCTGTTTCAAATTATTGGATTTCTCTTCCTCTTCCTCCTTCACCTAGCTAACTGTTACTATTAAGATTTCAGCTTGTAAATTACTCTGTTAAGCCTTAATTTAAGCCCTCTAGGCTAGATTAGTGCCTCCTGCTATAGAATACTATAATGCTCTGCACTTCTCCTTCGTAACACTCAGTGCTTCTACTAACTTATTCAGTGTCTGTCTTCTTTGCTAAATTATAAAGGGACCATATCTGTCTTGTTTATCTCTGTGGACCCTGTAGGAAATGTGGTGATTGGCACATAGTTGGTACTCAACATATATTTGTTGAATGAATGAATGTTAACTGATATATGAACACATCCTGCAGTACCATAACTTGGTGACTTTTTGAAGTATAGTTGATTTACAATGTTGTGTTTATTTCTGCTGTACAGCAAAGTGATTCAGTTATACATATATATCTATTCTTTTTTTTAATATTCTTTGCCATTATGATTTATCACAGAATATTGAATATAGTTCCCTGTGCTATACAGTAGGACCTTGTTGTCTACCCATTCTATACATAATAGTTTGCATCTGCTAACCCCAAACTCCCACTCCATCCCCCTCCACCCTCCCCCTTGGCAACCACAAGTCTGTTCTCTATGTCTGTGAGTCCATTTCTGTTTCATAGATAAGTTGATTTGTGTCATATTTTAGATTCCACATACAAGTGAGATCATATGGTGTTTGTCTTTCTCTTTCTGATGTACTTCACTTAGTATGATAATCTCTAGTTCCAACCCTGTTGCTGCAAATGGCATTATTTCATTCTTTTTTATGGCTGAGTAGTATTCCATTGTATGTGTGTGTGTGTGTGTATATATATATATATATATATATATATATATATATATATATATATACATACATACACCACATCTTCTTTATCCATTCCTGTCGATGGACATTTAGGTTGTTTCCATGTCTTGGCAATTGTAAATATGAACATTGGGGTGCATGTATCTTTTTTTTAAAGTTGAATTTTATTTTATTTTATTTTTTTATTTTTGGCTGTGTTGGGTCTTCATTGCTGTGCATGGGCTTTCTCTAGTTGCAGCGAGTGGGGACTACTCTTCGTTGTGGTGCGTGGGCTTCTCACTGTGGTGGCTTCCTTTGTTGCAGAGCATGGGCTGTAGGTGCGCATGCTTCAGTAGTTGCAGCACATGGGCTCAGTAGTTGCGGCACGTGGGCCCTAGAGCATGCAGGCTTCAGTAGTTGCGGTGCGTGGGCTCAGTAGTTGCAGCGCATGGGCCCTAGGGTTTGAGGGCTTCAGTAGTTGTGGCATGTGGGCTCAGTAGTTGTGGCTCGCGGGCTCTAGAGCACAGGCTCAGTGGTTGTGACTCATGGGCTTAGTTGCTCTGCAGCATGTGGGATCTTTCTGGACCAGGGATAGAACCTGTGTCCCCTGCATTCTCAGGTGGATTCTTAACCACTGTGCCACCAGGGAAGTCCTGCATGTATCTTTTTGAATTATAGTTTTGTCTGGATATATGCTCAGGAGTGGGATTGCTGAATCATATGGTAGCTCTATTTTTAGTTTGTTAAGGAACCTCCATACTGTTTTCCATAGCGACTGTAACAATTTACATTCCCACCAACAGCATAGGAGGGTTCCCTTTTCTCCACACCCTCTCCGCATTTATTATTTACAAATAGTAAGTCTACAGACTTTTTCATGATGCCCATTCTGACCAGTGTGAGGTAATACCTCATTGTAGTTTTGATTTGCATGTCTCTAATTATTAGCAATGTTGAACATTTTTTCATGTGCCTGTTGGCCATCTGTATGTCTTCTCTGGAGAGATGTCTATTTAGTTTTTCTGCCCATTTTTCAATTGGGTAGTTTGTTTTTTTGTTGTTGAGTTGTATGAGCTGTTTGTATATTTTGCAGATTAAGCCCTTGTCAGTCTCATCGTTTGCAAATATTTTCTGCCAGTCTGTAGGTTGCCTTTTCATTTTGTTTCTGGTTTCCTTTGCTGTGCAAAAGCTTGTAAGTTTGATTAGGTCCCATTTGTTTATTTTTGCTTTTATTTCTATTGCCCTGGGGGACTGACCTAAGAACACATTGGTAAGATTTATGTCAGGGAATGTTTTGCCTTTGTTCTCTTCTAGGAGTTTTATGGTGTCATGTTTTATGTTTAAGTCTTTAAGCCATTTTAAGTTTATTTTTGTGTATGGTGTGAGGGTGTGTCCTAACTTCATTGATTTACATGTGGGTGTGGTGACTTTTTAATACGATGTCCATATAAAATCCATATCCAATCTACCTGAAATGACATTCCCTAATTCTCCACTGAAGTATTATAATTTTATGAGTATTTATTGTACCCCAATCATGTGCCAGTAACTGTGCTAGATGGTGGAGATATAAAGACAGATAACATATAGAGCCTCACATGAAGGAGTACAAGGTGTAATTAAGAGATACAGACAGGTAAATGAATTATATAATAGTCTGTGATGAGTGCACTAGTAGAATTTACTGCAAAACATAATAGTAGAACAAAAGAAGAATTATGTAATTATGTACACCATTGGTGGGGTGAAAGTGGAGGAGAAAGTTCAAGGAAGGGGTCACCAAAGAGGTGATGCTTGATTTGATTCTTAAAGGATCATTAGGTGTTCACTATGGGGATAAGTAGAGGAGCTTGTTGTCCTAAAGAAGAAATAGCCAGTGTGATGGTGTCATAGCTTGGGTTTCCTGGGAAGCAGCCTCTAAGTTGGAGTTTAGTGTGCAGGCTATTTATTAAGGAATACCCTTGGGTTCAATACTTATGGAAGGAAGGAGAAGAAACAGGACTGATCAGAGGGAGAAGTCTAGTTGTAATACAGGTCTAGGAGGATACCACAGGGACCTCAGAAGCTGAGATGGCTTTACAGGGTTATGAGTTGTCCCCTCTTGGGCCAAAATGTCCACGTGTTTATGCTCCTGCATTGGTCATTAGATGTGAGTTGCCCCTGGGAAGGGGTATGACCTTGCACAAGGCAGCTCTCTGCAACTGAGGCAATCCTTCAATCATCTGCCAGTTGAGGGCTGTCCACTGACAGAATTCCCAGCAGCTGAGGCAAGAAATCCTTCCTTGAAGAAGGATCTGGGTGGTACATCCTAGATGACAAGGAAGAGTAAAATAGCTTTCCAAGTTTAGAAAACAGCAAGTAATTATTATTATTTTTTATTACTGGGGCATAAGGTGGTGGTGTTAGACTGATGGCAAAAGATGATGTCGGTGAGATAAGTAGAAGTGAGATACTAATGATAAGTTATGCAGTTTGAACAAGTAGAGGGACAAGCAAATGTAAATTCCCAAAACAAGAATAAATTTTTAACGTGTTAGGGAAAGAAAGAAGTTATATTTAGGCAAAAGATGATGACATTAGAGCAGCGGCAGTGGGGATGGAGGAGAAGTAATGGAATCAAGATATGGTAACTAGGTAGAAATTAAGGAATATGGTGATTAATTGAATGCACGTGTTTTGGGGGGATTGCTAAGGAGAAAGGAGTTCTTGAGGATGATGCATGGTTTCTAACTGGGAACATTAGGCAGTGGGTGGTTTCACTAACCAAGATAGGCAAAAGGAGACGGACAGATCTGAGTAGGGGGTGAAGGAGATACTGAGCCTAGGGGTAGGCAGGTGGACTTGAAGTTATCTGTTATAACTTGAAGTTACCCAGGGGAGCTGTTCAGTAGGCAGATGAATATGAGGTCTAGAAACATAGGAGAGAAGAGCTGAAGTCATACATTTGGGATCCTTAGCACATAGATGATAACTGAAGCTGTGGTACCATATGACAAAGAAGATTTGAGGGTTGAGTATTTAAGGGAAGAGCCCTAACTTCATAGAGGATGGCAGGGACTAAGCCTGTTACAACCCTAAGAGTTGAAAGTAGATAATGGGACTTAATGAATTAAAGCAAAACAGTTTGTTCTTACAGCATAACAAACAAGGTAAACATCAGCATAGGTGTACAGTTTCCCTTGCTTTCAAGGAAGGGAAGCTTGCTTCCAAGTCCCACGGGGTAATGTGACAGGCCCAGATAGATGCTAGGTACATGGTAGGTTCCATTGCACCATAGCTGAGGAAACCAGGCCCAGGGACTCAGCGCATTTTGAACAAGAAGCAAACGTGGTAGCAAGCAGCAAACAAGCCAAGCCTGTAACATTTCCCCAGGGAGTGAACATTTACACAGTAGTCATGCTGTGGTCGCCTTGACCTACATAGTTGCCTATGTGACTAGCCACAGAAACAGCTTAGTATCAGGAGACCCATAAGCCTCGCAGTTTGGCACAGTCAACAAGGACTTGCAGGGGTGTTCAGGGCTGGTGGTGAGCTGCCTCTCCCTGAAAGGATGTGATTTCATTTGACCCTCAGAAACACAAGCAGGTAGGCAGAATATGGATCTATGACCCATTTACAAAGGAGAAAATTGCTCCTGAGAAAGGAAAACTGACTTTTCCTTCTCTAACATATGAAAAAGCAGGACTGAAACCCAGTTCTTCTGACTTCGGTATATGCTTTTCATGGTACTTAAAATGATAAGCATAATTCACAATTAGGAATTCAAGGCTATGCCCAAGTTTGGAGCAGTCTGAAGTGTGTCAGATCTACATGGGAGTTGCCTTGCATGATTTTTCTATAGTTTGGAATTCAATTCACTCCGGTGAAGTTTCCCAGCAAGTAATGTTCCCAAAGCCACCTCAGAATCCTGTAGGGGCAATGCTCAAGGTTAACAAGAGGTGAATCCGAAAGGAACGCATGTTCCTGACTTGTATATACTTGCCCTTCCAATTTCCCAGAGCTTCCTCTGCTGTGATTTCCGGTAATTGTAGAAAGTAATACCACACAGTTTCTCACTGAATGCAATTAACAATTTAATGAAACTTGGATTCATTAACTTGTGTAGATTTTTACAAAATCACCTTGCTGAAGCCTGCATAGTGTGCCCTAATGACCCATGAAGAAGCTACACATATAGTCTTAAAATTCTACAGTGAGTTTTTAAAACAAACTCTGCCGTAAGTGCAGTGGCTGGGCTGAAATATGTCATCTTGTGCTCTTTTAAAAGGTACTTAATTTTTTTAATGGAAAGTGCAATTTAGCTGACAGTCATCTCTTTGCTGCTGCATTGGAATAAAGTAGATTTAAAGGCATGGAGTAGAGTACACTATAAAAAGTGGGTCTTTATGCAGAAAGGAATAAAATAGAAAATGTAAGGAGCCCACAGAAAATTGAGGATTTGATTGTGAATACTGGTGAAGATGTTTGGTTATTGACTTCTTTCATTGCTGTAACAGACTGTTGGTAACGATGGACAGAGAGTGAAGCAGGAGAAGTAGTTCAGGTAGAATGGAAATATCTTGACTGAAAAAGAGGTCATAAGGGGATCTATGAAGGTGAAATGAAGTTACACAGAGTTCTTGATGTTGGAATTGATGTCTGATTGGTACTAGAAGAATGGGTGAAGACCTGGGCTAAATACTGCAAACCAGACTGACCCACTGATGCAGACTAGGAGAGATCCGAAAACTAGGCTATAGCAAAAGGTTTTGAAAGCAGGTTGAATGTCAGAAGAGTCAGATATGAGAACTCAGGGAGGTGAGAGTCAGCATCAAGCTGGTGCCACGTTGGGCAGGTGGAACTGGGCTTGGTCACAAAAAGATAAAAACACATTAAAAGAGCCAGCATTCAAGCTTGCGAGGGAGGCGGGTATTATTAAGGCCTACTTAATGTTTAGCTGGTCACCTATTGGCTATATGCCATAAGTTGGAATGGGTTTTGGAAGGAGGATGAGTAGTCCCATATCTGTGAATGGGAAGAATTCAGCTAGAGCCAATGGTCAATTCTGAGTCCTTTTCTAACATGACCTCTCATCATTACCTCTTTCTTGAAATACCCCTTTTGTTGCACCACACTTTCTTGGTTGTCCCCTTACCTCTCCAGCTTCTCCTTCTCTGTCTCCTTTACTGGCTTATTTTTACTCTCTGCTTCACTTCTCAGTATTAAGGGTCCTCAGAAGTCTCTCATAAGCTCTTTCTTGTGCTCTACTTATTCTCTGTGCTAGTCTCATGGCTTCAATACCATCTACAGAGAGTTGATTCCCAAATATATATATATATATACACATTCAATTCGAATAGAAGTCTTGAGATTTAACCCAGTGTTTCTCACATTTGCTTTGAAAACTTGAATAATGTGTTTATTCTTTTTAAAAGAAAGATAATTTGTACAGAGGCCCAAGCATTGGCTTTAATTATTCTCATATTATTCTTATCAAAGATATAAATCACGTGTATGTATATTCCTTATAATTAAAGCTAAAATGACATTTCAAATTAAATATAATAGAAACTACAAAATCACAGCACAATGTGACAGATGTTTGTTTTTTTTTTTATTTTTTAACATCTTTATTAGAGGATAATTGCTTTGCAATGGTGTGTCAGTTTCTGCTTTATAACAAAGTGAATCAGTTATACATATACATATGTCCCCATATCTCTTCCCTCTTGCATCTCCCTCCCTCCCACCCTCCCTATCCCACCCCTCTAGGTGGTCACAAAGCACCGAGCTGATCTCCCTGTGCTATGTGGCTGCTTCCCACTAGCTATGTATTTTACGTTTGGTAGTGTATATACGTCCATGTCACTCTCTCACTTTGTCCCAGCTTCCCCTTCCCCCTCCCCGTATCCTCAAGTCCATTCTCTAGTAGGTCTGCATCTTTATTCCCATCTTGCCCCTAGGTTCTTCTGACCATTTTCTTTTTTCTTTTTTCTTTTTTTTTAGATTCCATATATATGTGTTAGCATATGGTATTTGTTTTTCTCTTTCTGACTTACTTCACTCTGTATGACAGTCTCTAGGTCTATCCACCTCACTACAAATAACTCAGTTTTGTTCCTTTTAATGGCTGAGTAATATTCCATTGTATATATGAGACACATCTTCTTTATCCATTCATCTGTTGATGGACACTTAGGTTGCTTCCATGCCCTGGCTATTGTAAATAGAGCTGCAATTAACATTTTGGTCCATGACTCTTTTTGAATTATGGTTTTCTCAGGGTACATGCCCAGTAGTGGGATTGCTGTGTCATATGGTAGTTCTATTCTTAGTTTTTTAAGGAACCTCCATACTGTTCTCCATAGTGGCTGTATCAATTTACATTCCCACCAACAGTGCAAGAAGGTTCCCTTTTCTCCACACCCTCTCCAGCATTTGTTGTTTGTAGATTTTCTGATGAAGCCCATTCTAACCGGTGTGAGGCGATGCCCCATTGTAGTTTTGATTTGCATTTCTCTAATGATTAATGATGTTGAGCATTCTTTCATGTGTTTGTTGGCAATCTGTATATCTTCTTTGGAGAAATGTCTATTTAGGTCTTCTGCCCATTTTTGGATTGGGTTGTTTGTTTTTTTTGAGCTGCATGAGTTGCTTATATGTTTTGGAGATTAATCCTTTGTCAGTTGCTTCATTTGCAAATATTTTCTCCCATTCTGAGAGTTGTCTTTTCGTCTTGTTTATGGTTTCCTTTGCTGTGCAAAAGCTTTTAAGATTCATTAGGTCCCATTTGTTTATTTTTGTTTTTATTTCCATTCCTCTAGGAGGTGGGTCAAAAAGGATCTTGCTGTGATTTATGTCATAGAGTGTTCTGCCTATGTTTTCCTCTAAGAGTTTGATAGTGTCTGGCCTTACATTTAGGTCTTTAATCCATGTTGAGTTTATTTTTCTGTATGGTGTTAGGGAGTGTTCTAATTTCATTCTTTTACATGTAGCTGTCCAGTTTTCCAGCACCACTTATTGAAGAGGCTGTCTTTTCTCCACTGTATATGCTTGCCTCCTTTATCAAAGATAAGGTGACCGTATGTGCGTGGGTTTATCTCTGGGCTTTCTATCCTGTTCCATTGACTATTTTTCTGTTTTTGTGCCAGTACCATACTGTCTTGATTACTGTAGCTTTGTAGTATAGTCTGAAGTCAGGGAGCCTGATTCCTCCAGCTCCGTTTTTTGTTCTCAAGATTGCTTTGGCTATTCGGGGTCTTTTGTGTTTCCATATAAATTGTGAAATATTTTGTTCTAGTTCTGTGAAAAATGCCAGTGGTAGTTTGATAGGGATTGCATGGAATCTGTAGATTGCTTTGGGTAGTAGAGTCATTTTCACAATGTTGATTCTTCCAATCCAAGAACATGGTATATCTCTCCATCTATTTGTATCATCTTTAATTTCTTTCATCAGTGTCTTATAATTTTCTGCATACAGGTCTTTTGTCTCCTTAGGTAGGTTTATTCCTAGATATTTTATTCTTTTTGTTGCAATGGTAAACGGGAGTGTTTTCTTAATTTCACTTTCAGATTTTTCATCATTAGTGTATAGGAATGCAAGAGATTTCTGTGCATTAATTTTGTATCCTGCTACTTTACCAAATTCATTGATTAGCTCTAGTAGTTTTCTGGTAGCATCTTTAGGATTCTCTATGTATAGTATCATGTCATCTGCAAACAGTGACAGCTTTACTTCTTCTTTTCTAATTTGGATTCCTTTTATTTCTTTTTCTTCTCTGATTGCTGAGGCTAAAACGTCCAAAACTATGTTGAATAATAGTGGTGAGAGTGGGCAACCTTGTCTTGTTCCTGATCTTAGTGGAAATGGTTTCAGTTTTTCACCATTGAGGACGATGTTGGCTGTGGGTTTGTCATATATGGCCTTTATTATGTTGAGGAAAGTTCCCTCTATGCCTACTTTCTGGAGGGTTTTTATCATAAATGGGTGTTGAATTTTGTCAAAAGCTTTCTCTGCATCTATTGAGATGATCATATGGTTTTTCTCCTTCAATTTGTTAATATGGGGTATCACATTGATTGATTTGCGTATATTGAAGAATCCTTGCATTCCTGGGATAAACCCCACTTGATCATAATGTATGATTCTTTTAATGTGTTGTTGGATTCTGTTTGCTAGTATTTTGTTGAGGATTTTTGCATCTATGTTCATCAGTGATATTGGCCTATAGTTTTCTTTCTTTGTGACATCTTTGTCTGGTTTTGGTATCAGAGTGATGGTGGCCTCGTAGAATGAGTTTGGGAGTGTTCCTCCCTCTGCTATATCTTGGAAGAGTTTGAGAAGGATAGGTGTTAGCTCTTCTCTAAATGTTTGATAGAATTCGCCTGTGAAGCCATCTGGTCCTGGGCTTTCGTTCGTTGGAAGATTTTTAATCACAGTTTCAATTTCAGTGCTTGTGATTGGTCTGTTTATATTTTCTATTTCTTCCTGGTTCAGTCTCAGAAGGTTGTGCTTTTCTAAGAATGTGTCCTTTTCTTCCAGGTTGTCCATTTTATTGGCATATAGTTGCTTGTAGTAATCTTTCATGATCCTTTATATTTCTGCAGTGTCAGTTGTTAGTTCTCCTTTTTCATTTCTAATTCTATTGATTTGAGTCTTCTCCCTCTTTTTCTTGATGAGTCTGGCTAATGGCTTATCAATGTTTATCTTCTCAAAGAACCAGCTTTTAGTCTTATTGATCTTTGCTATTGTTTCCTTCATTCCTTTTTCAATTATTTCTGATCTGAATTTTATGATTTCTTTCCTTCTGCTAACTTTGGGGGTTTTTTTGTTCTACTTTATCTAATTGCTTTAGGTGTAAGGTTAGGTTGTTTATTTGAGTTGTTTCTTGTTTCTTAAGGTATGCTTGTATAGCTATAAACTTCCCTCTTAGAACTGCTTTTGCTGCATCCCATAGGTTTTGGGTCATTGTGTTTTCATTCTCATTTGTTTCTAGCTATTTTTTGATTTCCTCTTTGATTTCTTCAGTGATCTCTTGGTTATTAAGTAGTGTGTTGTTTAGCCTCCATGTGTTTGTATTTCTTACAGATTTTTTCCTGTAATTGATATCTAGTCTCATAGCGTTGTGGTTGGAAAAGATACTTGATACGATTTCAATTTTCTTAAATTTACCAAGGCTTGATTTGTGACCCAAGATATGATCTATCCTGGAGAATGTTCCATGAGCACTTGAAAAGAATGTGTATTCTGTTGTTTCTGGATGGAATGTCCTATAAATATCAATTAAATCCACCTTGTTTAATGTATCCTTTAAAGCATGTGTTTCCTTATTTATTGTCATTTTGGATGATCTGCCCATTGGTGAAAGTGGGGTGTTAAAGTCCCCTACTATGATTGTGTTACTGTCGATTTCCCTTTTTATGGCTGTTAGTACTTGCCTTATGTATTGAGGTGCTCCTATGTTGGGTGCATAAATATTTACAATTGTCATATCTTCTTCTTAGATTGATCCCTTGATCATTATGTAGTGTCCTTCTTTGTCTCTTGTAATAGTCTTTGTTTTAAAGTCTATTTTGTCTGATATGACAATTGCTACTCCAGCTTTCTTTTGATTTCCATTTGCATGGAATATCTTTTTCCATCCCCTCATTTTCAGTCTGTTTGTGTCCCTAGGTGTGAAGTGGGTCTCTTGTAGACAGCATATATATGGGTCTTGTTTTTGTATCCATTCAGCCAGTCTATGTCTTTTGGTTGGAGCATTTAATCCATTTACATTTAAGGTAATTATCGATATGTATGTTCCTATTACCGTTTTCTTAATTGTTTTGGGTTTATTATTATAGGTCTTTTCCTTCTCTTGTGTTTCCTGCCTAAAGAAGTTCCTTTAGCATTTGTTGTAAAGCTGGATTGGTGGTGCTGAATTCTCTTAGCTTTTGCTTGTCTGTAAAGCTTTTAATTTCTCCGTCAAATCTGAATGAGATTCTTTCTGGGTAGAGTAATCTTGGTTGTAGGTTTTTCTCCTTCATCACTTTAAATATGTCCTGCCACCCCCTTCTAGCTTGCAGAGTTTCTGCTGAAAGATCAGCTGTTAACCTTAAGGGGATTCCCTTATGTGTTACTTGTTGTTTTTCCCTTGCTGCTTTTAATATTTGTTCTTTGTATTTAATTTTTGATAGTTTGATTAATATGTGTCTTGGCATGTTTCTCCGTGGATTTATCCTGTATGGGACTCTCTGTGCTTCCAGGACTTGATTAACTATTTCCTTTCCCATATTAGGGAAGTTTTCAACTATAATCTCTTCAAATATTTTCTCAGTCCCTTTCTTTTTCTCTTCTTCTTCTGGGACCCATATAATTCGAATGTTGGTGCGTTTAATGTTGTCCCAGAGGTGTCTGAGACTGTCCTCAATTCGTTTCATTCTTTTTTCTTTATTCTGCTGTGCAGTAGTTATTTCCACTATTTTATCTTCCAGGTCACTTATCCGTTCTTCTGCCACAGTTATTCTGCTATTAATCCCTTCTAGAGAATTTTTAATTTCATTTATTGCGTTGTTCATCTCTGTTTGTTTGCTCTTTAGTTCTTCTAGGTCCTTGTTAAACGTTTCTTGTATTTTCTCCATTCTATTTCCAAGATTTTGGGTCATCTTTACTATCATTATTCTGAATTCTTTTTCAGGTAGACTGCCTATTTCCTCTTCATTTGTTTGGTCTGGTGGGTTTTTGCCTTGCTCCTTCTTCTGCTGTGTGTTTCTCTGTCTTCTCATTTTGCTTAACTTTCTGTGTTTGGGGTCTCCTTTTCACAGGCTGTAGGTTCGTAGTTTCCATTGTTTTTGGTGTCTGTCCCCAGTGGCTAAGGTTGGTTCAGTGGGTTGTGTAAGCTTCCTGGTAGAGGGGACTAGTGCCTGTGTTCTGGTGGATGAGGCTGGATCTTCTCTTTCTAGTGGGCAGGTCCACATCTGGTGGTGTGTTTTGGGGTGTCAGTGACCTTATTATGATTTTGGGCAGCCTCTGTGCTAATGGATGGTGTTGTGTTCCTGTCTTGCTAGTTGTTTGGCATAGGGTGTCCTGCACTGTAGCTTGCTGGTCATTGAGTGGAGCTGGGTCTTGGCGTTGAGATGGAGATCTCTGGGAGATTTTCGCCATTTGATATTACGTGGAGCTGGGAGGTCTCTTGTGGACCAGTGTCCTGAACTTGGCTCTCCCACCTCAGTGGCACAGCCCTGATGCCTGGCTGGAGCACCAAGAGCCTGTCCTCCACACGGCTCAGAATAAAAGGGAGAAAACAAAGGAAGAAAGAAAGAAGAAGATAAAATAAAATAAAATAAAGTTAGTAAAATAAAAAATAAGTATTAAGAAAAAAAATTTTTTTTAAGTAAAAAAAAGAAAAACAAATGGACAGACAGAACCCTAGGACAAATGGTAAAAGCAAAGCTATACAGACAAAATCACACACAGAAGCATACACATAGACACTCACAAAAAGAGAAAAAGGGGAAAAAATACATATATCATTGCTCCCAATGTCCACCTCCTCAATTTGGGATGATTTGTTGTCTATTCAGGTATTCCACAGATGCAGGGTACATCAAGTTGTTTGTGGAGCTTTAATCCGCTGCTTCTGAGGCTGCTGGGAGAGATTTCCCTTTCTCTTCTTTGTTCGCACAGCTCCCGGGTTTCAACTTTGGATTTGGACCCGCCTCTGTGTGTAGGTCGCCTGAGGGCGTCTGTTCTTCGCTCAGACAGGACGGGGTTAAAGGAGCAGGTGATTCGGGGGCTCTGGCTCACTCAGGCTGGGGCGGGGGGGAAGGGAGGGGTACGGAGGAGGCGGGGTGAGCCTGCGGCCACAGAGGCTGGCGTGACGTTGCAGCAGCCTGAGGTGCGCCGTGTGTTCTCCCGGGGAAGTTGTCTCTGGATCTCCGGACCCTGGCAGTGGCGGGCTGCACAGGCTCCCGGGAGGGGCGGTGTGGAGAGTGAGCTGTGCTCGCACACAGGCTTCTTGGTGGTGGCAGCAGCAGCCTTAGCGTCTCATGCCCGTCTCTGGGGTCCGCGCTGATAGCCGCGGCTCGCGCCCGTCTCTGGAGCTCCTTTAAGCAGCGCTCTGAATCCCCTCTCCTCGTGCACCAGGAAACAAAGAGGTAAGAAAAAGTCTCTTGCCTCTTCGGCAGCTGCAGACCTTTTCCTGGACTCCCTCCTGGCTAACCCCTTCAGGCTGTGTTCACGCCGCCAACCCCAGTCCTCTCTCTGGGATCCGACCGAAGCCCGAGCCTCAGCTCCCAGCCCCGCCCGCCCTGGCGGGTGAGCAGACAAGCCTCTCGGGCTGGTGAGTGCTACTCAGCACCGATCCTCCATGCGGGAATCTCTCCGCTTTGCCCTCCGCACCCCTGTGGCTGCGCTCTCCTCCGTGGCTCCGAAACTTCCCCCTCTGCCACCCGCAGTCTCCGCCCACGAAGGGGCTCCTAGTGTGTGGAAACCTTTCCTCCTTCACAGCTCCCCCCCACTGGTGCAGGTCCCGTCCCTATTCTTTTGTCTCTGTTTTTTCTTTTTTCTTTTGCCCTACCCAGGTACGTGGGGTGTTTCTTGCCTTTTGGGAGGTCTGAGGTCTTCTGCCAGCGTTCAGTAGGTGTTCTGTAGGAGTTGTTCCACATGTAGATGTATTTCTGATGTATTTGTGGGGAGGAGGGTGATCTCCACGTCTTTCTCTTCCGCCATCTTGAAGCTCCTCCGATAATGTTGTTTTGTTAAAAGTAAGTCACTTCCGGGCTTCCCTGGTGGCGCAGTGGTTGAGAATCTGCCTGCCAATGCAGGGGACATGGGTTCAAGCCCTGGTCTGGGAAGATCCCACATGCCGCAGAGCAACTAGGCCCGTGAGCCACAATTACTGAGCCTGCGCGTCTGGAGCCTGTGCTCCGCAACAAGAGAGGCCGCGATGGTGAGAGGCCCGTGCACCGCGATGAAGAGTGGCCCCCACTTGCCGCAACTGGGGAAAGCCCTCGCACAGAAACGAAGACCCAACACAGCCATAAATAAATAAATAAATAAATAATTAATTAAAAAAAATTAAAAAAAAAAAAAAAGTAAGTCACTTCCTTCGTTGCAGATATGGTGCCGACTGCTAAGGGACAGATTTTTTAAATTCAGCATGCTACACTATGTGCTCTGAGGTGACTCAGTTCTGTCACAACATTTCTTTTTTTAAACAATGTGAAACTTAAAAAAATATATATATATATAGTAGACTGCCACTTCATCATTTGGCCTTCAGTCGACTTGAATACATCATTTATTATTTACTTCCATCCCACTAGATGATAAAAAATGCTTATTTATTTCTGCAATTTTTATAGAAAATTTTTACCATCACAGTGAAAACAGAGAAGGAAAAAAAAATAAATAAAAGAGCCCTGAGAATATGTCTATGGACCCCCCCTTTGAGATTGAGTACCTCACTTTCAAGTTTCATGGGAAAATTAAATTGGAAATGTCTAAACTAAACTCATCATTTTCTTCTACCTCAACCATCTCCTTACCCTGTGTTCCCTGTCTCAGAAGTGGGTACCACCTGATTTATCTGGTCGTACAAGTAGGAGAACAGATTCATCCTTGACCCCATCCTTCTCTCTGTCATCTACAGAGAATAAAATATCAAGTTTTGCTGAGCCTACCTTCCAAACATCTCTAGAATTTATCTGACTACTGTTGCTCCATTTCATGCCATTAACATAGCTAACCCTATAATAGACGTTTTCGTACAACTGCCTTCTGTCTGGTTTCCTTTTTTGTCAGAAACTAAGATGGTAAATTAGGTCTTGAACCAAGATCTTACTCAAATTGGTAAGCTGGGTGTTTGGACACTTACTTTTTAGGATTTTTATTGACTAAATAAGTCATGGAACGTACACTGCATGGACTTTGCAAGCCAATGAACTTCTTGGTTGATATGGTATTGCTTTTTAGTTTATTTGCAATTGGCTTCACTCCAATGACCAAAGTACAGAGGAAACTACCATAGATTATCTCAGAGTAATATTTAGGTTACTTATTTCACAGTTGAAAAGGTTTGGGCAAATGGACTTTTTTAAGCAGAAGAGATTACTCCTGTAATGGGAAAATGTTGGTCCTATGGTACTAGGCCCTAAGGTACATAAATGTCATCTTTTTTCTTCTGTGTGTTTAGATGCAGTCTTCTTTTACTGGAGGAGATGGGATTGGGTATAGTGACAATGGAAAAAGTCTTGAGAGAATGGTTTAGGAAATCCATCTGATTCGATTTTAGAGTCTTCATGCTTTTTTGCATGTTGTTCACCCACTGTTTCATGTGACGTAGTACCTAGAATACAGAAGACACTCAATATTTGTTGAATGGATGAATTCTCAACTCATCATTGCCCATAGATACCCCCACTGGTCCTGGAATCTGATAAAAGACAAAATCTAAAGGAATAGAATGTTAGGGATGGCATAGACTCAGGAGCATCTAGAGCAGGAGTTTTTACACTGTGTTCTATAGACTTGATGAAGTCTGGGTCCTCTTGCCCTCTCTTCAACCAGAGCAGAAACTTCTCAATTTATTTTACATACTGGGGTTCCTCACAAGTTTTTTGGGGGGGGTGAAATATTTTTGATATTAAAAAAATTAAAGTGGAGCTTTTTTGTTTTCAAGATCAGTTTGGTCCAAGCCCATCATTTGGCAGATGAGGAAACTGAGATGCAAAAGGAGGAACATATTTTTTCAAGGTACATAAACTGGGGTTCAAAGTCTAACCTTCCACCTCCAGAAAACAGAGGAGGAAGAATCAAGGATCTTGGAAACTTGTTTGCATTGCATTTCTTCACTCTACCTTTGCTACCCTATCTATTGTGGTAGGAATTTTTCAGAGTGATAATAATATCAAATCCTAGAATATCTGAATTGGAAGAGACGTTGAGGTAATCTAGTTCAAAAGTTTTTATACCTTTAGGCAGAAAAAATACTCTTCATTAACATGAAATATTACATGGAAGCCTGTTGTTTCAACATTCTTTCAATATTCAATAAACATTTGTTGAACACTGTTCTAAGGTCTGCAGATACAATAGTAAACAAGACATGGTCTTTACTTTCATGAAGGTCACATTCTGTGAATGGGGGAGAGAGCTATTAAACAACTAAACTAATAAACAAGCAATGTAACCTGACAGAGGAAATAGAGGTAGACTTTAGTAATAAACCAATTATTTGAATTAAATCAAGGATCAAAGTCAGATACTGTGAAATTAGTATATGGTTTCCAAGTTATTTTACTACTTCTATATTTCATCATGTTAACAATGAAATACAAGAGTTGCAAGTTGTGTGTTGCTAAATGGTGGTAAAGAGGAAGGAATGTTTGGGTAAAGCACTGGTTTCTTTCTTATGAGGAAAAATATGCTAGTTCAAAAATTGTACATAGCTTCTTCAGTTGGCTTAAACCAGTAATTACATATCATGATAGATGATATAAAGAAAACCAAGAAGTTGCTATGATAGAGGTTACCTGAGGCTGTGGCTATTGATAAAGCCTGGTGAGGGACAGTGTCCACGTATGCTTGTGTAGTTTGGCACTGCACACAGGTGCTCAGCTGAGGGGGAAAGTGAGGGCTGACACTTAGTTCAAACTCTGCTTGACAGGTTCAGTGTGCTGTGTCAGGTGGCATTTGCTTTGAGTTAGGGCCACCTTTTGCTTCCTCCGAAGGTATTGCCCATTCTCCAGGGCCTGGGCCTGCAGGGATGAGCCCACCCAAGGGGGGACTTTTCTCTAATTTTCACAAACAGGCTACAAAAGGAAACAGCAGCACTGACCAGGAAAGATCTCTCTGAAGAGGTAACAATTGAGGGAGGGAGATGCAAGAGGGAAGAGATATGGGAACATATGTATATGAATAGCTGATTCACTTTGTTATAAAGCAGAAACTAACACACCATTTTAAAGCAATTATACTCCAATAAAGATGTTAAAAAAAAAAGAGGTAACATTTGAGGTTTGACTTAAAGGATAAGAAGAAGTCCATATGAAGATCTGTATTTGAGGTAGAAAGAGCAGCAAGACTTGTCTGGTTGCCGGTTAGGTGGGTGTTTGCCTGGTATATTGAGGAGCAGTAAATAGACTAATGTGGATAGAAGAGCAGACAAAGGGGGTGGGAAGAAGAAGAGGTGATGAAATTGGACAAGTGATGAGGGTCAGCGTGCATAAGAATGGCGTTCCAAGCCATTGCAAAGATTTTGCCTTTACTTTTGAGTTGGATGAGATATTATTGGAGGTTTATAATCAGAGCTGCTCTGATTAAAGTGCCTAACCCCAGTGGTGTGCTGCTCAATGTTTAACAAGCCGCAGTCTGGTTGCTATTTCTGTGATGTAAATACCCCCATCATGGCTGATTTCACATCACTGAATGTGGAGTTGAGAAGCCATGGTAACAGTTGTCATGGAGTAGTGTGAGCCAGTTGTAGCACCTCATTTTGCAGGTGTAAAAACTGCAGAGATCAATATGGTCAGATCAAGGAGGACCTAGTTTACCAAGATAAGGACTATAGACTTCATCCTGTAGACACAGGAAGCTACTGGTGAATTTTAAGCAGAGATAGCATGGCTAAATTTGTGTTTTGCAAAGTCTTGGGAGGTAAATTAAGGGTAGCACATGTGTTATATTCATAAATGAGAAAATAGGCATAGAGATATTAAATATCTTATAGCAATGGGTATTGAAGAGAATATTAGCAAAACCAAAACCCATGAGTTAGTGGGCAAAACTGAAATTTGAACCCAGGTTTTCCAAATATCGCTTTTGATAAAGCATCAATAAATGGGAAATAGAGAAAATATACTTTCTGGATTTGAGAAGTTTAATAGAACAACAGTAAAAGGACATGTGGGAGGGTGGTGCTGGCAGTCCGGTAGAAATGTCACTATTGAAAATGGGTGACTCTAAAAAGCCGAATCATCTCCAAGAATTTTGAAACAGTGGAGAAGTTGGAATTAAAACAGAATTACTAATTGTACCTCTTTGTCTCCCTCTAGAAGGATAAACAAATGGCTGAGGACTGCCACTCATAATATAGCTCCATTAATAAACTATTTAACTTCAACACTAAAATATCCCCTAATTGCACAAGACTTAATAGTGTATAATCAACCTGACAGAGGAAATAGAGGTAGACTTTAGTAATAAACTAATCATTTGAAATACATCGAGGATGAAAGTCAGACTCTAGTTAATTTATTGAAAATAGTATGTGATTTCCAAATTATTTTACTACTTCTATATTTCATTATGCTAACAATTAAATACCAGAATTCCAAGTTGTGTGTTGTTAAATGGTGTTAAA
The DNA here is from genome assembly GCF_028023285.1 of Balaenoptera ricei. Lineage (NCBI taxonomy): Eukaryota > Metazoa > Chordata > Mammalia > Artiodactyla > Balaenopteridae > Balaenoptera > Balaenoptera ricei. The sequence goes on along the minus strand of NC_082660.1, from coordinate 130,071,039 downwards.
GAATGAGAAATGTTTGGATAAAATGTTGGGTTCTTTGTCATGGGGAAAAATATGTGAGTTTAAAAATTATACATGGTTTCTTTAGCTGGCTTAAACCAGTATCAGGAGGCATCTTAAACAAGGTGAAATTTGTCATTTCTATTGGAATATAACCAAGAAGAACTAATTAGCAGGAAAAGTTTTCCCCTGCAGGCTGCAAAATTAGTCTTGAGGTCAAAATAAATGATAATGAGAAAGTTGGGTTATTAAGTATAAGCATAGTTTCCAAAGGATAAATATAAAAGGTCACTGAATAGAATATTATCATAGAGAAGCTTTCAAGCTTGCAGATTGAGATTTAGTTAATATAGGTTGCTGAATTTTTAACAAATTTGCATCATATATATTTCCTTCATCTCTACTGAATCATTAAATTAGAAAATATAAGCTCCCAAGACATTTTAATGTGAGTATTGAATTCAAAATGTTCTGGTGACTTAATTTTTCAATAGGAAAGTGTGGGCTTATTTTCTCAAGAAACCATACTCTGGTTTAAATAGAATTGGAGCACTTCCTATAATTTTTATTCAGTGAGAAGGAAACATAATTCTTTCTCCCTTCTGTTTGACTTTCATTCATATATTCCACAAATATTTATTGAGCATCTATTTTGTGCAGAACACTGTGGTAGGCACTGTGTTAAATGCATCAAGGATGTAGCTTAGTAGGGGAAATAAAACACATTCTTCAATTTGCATGTCAGAAGATGGAATGTTACAAGTATCATATAAGAAGTACAAATACAATGTTCTGTGATCCCAGAGGATGAAGATATTACTTCTAATTGGGACAAAAGTGAAGGGCTCTAAGTTAAGATTAGAGCACATGAAAATGAATGGTGGGAGTGCATTCCAGGTGGAAGGAATAAGTTTGAACAAAGATTTGGAGCTGAGGAAGTACAGAATACGTATGAGGAGAGTGTAATTCAATGAGGCTGAACTCTGGGATGTGTATCAAGAAGAGTTATGGGAAATGGGGTAAAAATAGGTTTGTTAACTAATTCATCCATCAACAAGTATTTATTGAGTACCACCTATGTGCCAGGGACTGGTCTGGACAGTGGTGATGGAAGAATGGACAAGGCAGTCTTTAATCTCATGTAACGTTGCAAAATTCCTTGGATGCTAAAGATAGAATTTTGATAGTCTGCAGGCAAGGGGATTATCAAAAATAGTATGGCAGAAACATGATCATAGCTTTTCAGAAAAAAAAAAGTATTTTACAAAGCTACTAGAAATGTGTTATCACTAGTAGAAACTGTTGGAAAACCTGTGCTATTCCCAGTTAATGCCTGCAGAAAGTAAAACAACTGGAATAATAAAATAAATAACCTTTGTAAGTAATATCACATTTTAAAGAATAAATTTCACATGTATTACCTCATTTGTTCCTTCTGTCAACCCCATGGCATCAGATATTATTTCCATTTTATAGATGAGGCCTAGAGACTAAGTGACTTACTGATGAGCATGCAGCTTTAAGTGTCCGAGCCAGGATTTGAAAACAAATATTCTGTCATTCCAAATCCCCTACTATTTTTCTAGTCTTCAGCCTCTATAGAATCAGAGGCTCCAAAAACAATCTTCCTGTGCATATTTTTTCCTGTCTCATTTCCTGCCCCATTACTCTAACACTAGATGCAATGAATCACTAAAAACATTATTATGGGCAGAGATTTCTGAAAATCTTTTCAACTGTCAGTTTTGATTTAAATTAAAAACACTATTGTGGAAATCATATGAGCACATCAGAAGGCTGGATCCCAATTGCATTATAAATGCTGATTCCTGACTTCTGGTGGCGTTATGTGTATACTGTTTTACAACATTTCTGGATTGGTATGTGTGAGTCTGCCAAAATCCCTTGTTGGCCTTCTTTTTCTCACCCTGAAGATCCCCCATATTGATTTAATAGATCTTTCATAAAGGTGACTTCTTTCAAAGGCTACAGCAACATTTATCTTTCATGGACTGCAGGAATGGCACTTCCCTTGAGAGGAGTGATTTTGGTTATTTATTAGAGTTTTATCCCAGTGAAGTAGTAGGAGACTACAAAGAGAGAATCAGGGTTGGGACACCCATTTGGAAAGTTAAAAGGCAGCAACAAGCTGTTCATAAATTTTTCTTGCTGATACAATAGCTGCATTAAATGACACAGGTATCTAGGCAATTGTATACCAGTTCCATCAAAGAGGTCTCTTGGCATCACAGAGGTGAATCCATCTATAAAAAATATTCTCCGCATGGCTCCAACGGCAACTATGGGGAGCCATTCCATACCACTCAGACGCATGATCTTGTTGAATTCTCATAACCATTTTATGAGAGAACTGGTATTATCCCCCTGTATTGTTGATGTGTGACTCTTGCTAAGCACACCCTCTGCCTTTGCACAAGCTGCTTCCTACTGAACTCTATTTAAATGTTGAAGTGTTCCCTACTCTGTGACTCTTTCCCTTATTATATACTCTCTAGTCATTCTTTTCACAGTATGGAGGGCCAACCTTGTGCCCGACCCTGTGCTAGGCATTTGGGATACAATAGAGCAGTGAAGCGGACAAAAAAGAGTCCTGTGCTTTTTGAGAGTTTTTTGTGGTGAGGAGACAGAGACAATAAACCAAACTAAAAATATAAGAATTTCAGATTGTGATCAGTGCCATGAAGAAAAGAATACAGGTTGATGTAATAGAGAAGGAGGATGGGGGTGGTGATTGGGTGGTCAGGAAAAACTCCCCCTGCCTCTATCTCACTATCTTTCACTTGTATTGTTTTATTCACTGTTCTCTACTGCACCTGTTAAGTTTCCTTGTTTTCTCTCCCTAAGAATCTGCAGACTTCTTGGCCAAATGGGTGATTCCCATTTGAGAAGTTTCACATCTCTGAATCCACTGATGCAGAGGAAGCACTTCAAAAATATTTGTTGAGCTGACCTGAGGAAACTTAGGCCGTGAACAATTAGCTGACTTGCCTAAAGTTATACCACTAGAAATGTATAGTTCAGAATGTGAACCTGATCTTTCTGACTCCAGGTGCAGTGTTCTTTCCCCCATATTACAACGTTCTTTCAATGTCCTTTCCATGACCCCTAAGGCCCTACATGATCTGTACCACTACCACACTCATCCCTTCATCTCCTACTGTCCCCTCACTCTGTTCCAGCCCACTGGCCACCTTGTTGTTCCTTGAGCAGGCCATGTATGCTCCCACCTCAGGATCTTCTACCTGTTTTCTTTGCCTGCAATGCCCTTTCTCCAGTGTTCTTTCCCCACACATCTCCTTGGCCAACGCCCTTGCCTCCTTCACGTCCTCACTCAAATATCACCTTCCCAATGATGGCTACCCTGCCCTCCCTATTTAAGTGTCCAACCTGCCCCCTCGGTACTCCTGATCCCTCTTAACCAGTCCGTCATTTCCCCCACCCCATGGCACTTATCTTTTACCATATTAGGTGGCTGCCTTATTATGTTTATTGTTTATTCTCTCTCTTCAGCTTATCAGTTAAAAGATAAGCTCTAGAAGGGTAGGATCTTGATATATTTTGTTTACCATTTTATCTTAAGGTCCTAGAACAGTGCCTGGAACATAATACTCATCTAATAACTGTTGAATGAACTTTGAATAAGTTTATGTTTAGGCAAATATTGCTCATACATCACTGAAAAGCAATGTCTTAATATCAAAATTCAATGCAGATAGCAAGCAAAGGTCATACTGTATTACCACTGGGTCCTTTGATGCTGAACCACCTATGCCGAGCATAGCATAGTGCTGGGGCTTGAGTGGATAACAGGAAACATGGCACATTCTTCAGGATTAAATGCTGCCTCATTTATATATGCTGGATATCTCTCCACTTGAGCATCAGGATAAGGTTCATATGTCTGCCCAACTTCTGCCTACTCTACTCTTAGTACTTTGCTAGGCACACTGAGAAGATGTATTTAGGAACTGTTTGGTGAATGGGCTCACACATGATGAGCAATTGGGCATTTGTTGGGTTCTTTTCTAATACCTTCCAGAGTCTTTCCTCTAAAAGAATATCTTTACATGATTCTCCAACTGGGTCATGAATTTGATCTGGGCTTCTTTCCATTAGACATGCAGAAATAACGGGAGTGATGGACTCTTTGTAAAATGACCCTTCTCTGCCTACTAATTTTGCTTTTCTATTTATCCATGGAAGTACTGCATCTGACAGCAAAGCAGCTACCAAGATAGGCTCTCTTGAATTTGGCAAGCAAAGTCAGCTTCCACAGCCAAATCGTATTTAAATAAATAGATCCTGACTTCTTAGCTCTTTGCTCATAATACTTCATTTGTTTTTCTGGGTGTTTTTAGAGGTCATCCAAATTTTATTTAAATGCTGCTGCAGCATAAACATTACTTCAAAATGAAATTTTGAAACATTAAGCATTTTCAAATATGAGGTTTTGGTGGTATGCTTTGTAATCTTCATTTATTTTTCAGAATTTGTCCTAGAACAAAGGGCTTTGAGGACATGGTCATTGAATTCAAATTAGGTAGAATGAAATCTCATTTCTATGGAAGTTTAGAAGCTGAAGCTCTGCCTGTTCATTGTTACCATGCAATCTATTGGGTTGGCCAAAAAGTTCATTTGGGTTTTTCCATAACATTTCCATCCATCCTCGCCTTCCATTTCCACAGAGCTTCCTCATGGCAGCCTAGTTCACCATCTTGCATAACCCTACAGAAGTCTAGTTCTCTTGCACAAGACACAGAACCACACAGGAGACCCCATAGATACACAGCCATACTAAATCTCATTCCCTCAGATATGTAACTATGCAAAAGGCTCTTCATCACATGGCTCTGGTACATTCTGGTGCACATGTAAGTATACACACACTCCCCCATACCCTCATACTCATGCTCCTCCCACACTGCAATCCTGCTGAATTTTCCCCACAGACACTCAAATACACAAGCTCCCCAGTGCTTGAAACTTTCCTCTCTCCCTTATAAGAGTCTTATCTATGATAGAAGGTGCAAGCTCTTCTTCAGATCAATAGTGTAGGAAATGATAGACATAAATGAGTGGAGCATCTTAGAGAAATACTAAAAAAAAAAGCGGGGGCGGGGAGAATTGTTCATGTACTAGATTAATATCTACAGCATAGCAATTACCATTAAAATGCTCAGAATCTGAGCAGTTAAGTAAGCATTTAATTTATTTACTAAATATATCTGTTAAGTAATGGTATTTGGTTTTTTTAAAAAGGAATTGAATTTCTCTGAGGTAATGATTAAAACTTCCTTCAGCAGCAAGTCTTTAAGCCATAGACCACATTTATATATATGTGTAAAGAAAACACAGTAAGACTGAATTATTCTGAGACCTACACAGAGAAAGAATTCTGAAGTTCTGTGGAGAGTCTTCCATGAGTATTCAATATAGTACTGATAGACACTTGTGTGAAATTACCTGAGGTTGGGGAAAGAACTATCTGGTAGCATCAGAGATAACAGTGCCTGAAGCTCACACAGGGCTGGTAATAGTGCCTATTTCCAACATCCAGATGGGAAAAACTCAACCCTGACAGGACACTGAGTAGTCAAGAATATGTCCTCCTTTTTACCAGGTTATAATAGACCAACTCAGTTGTACAACCAAGGCCCTACCCGGAGTGCCATATTTGAGAGAGAGAGTGTCTTTTAATCAGATATGACAAGCCCACTGTTAAGAAATGTATATGGGGTTAATGCCTACAAAGCAAACTGGCCTGGTGTCTGACTAGAGGGTCCCAAACTCACAGGTGGTAAAGAAGGTCACTTCTTGACAGGTCAGGGACTTTATCAAAATTGGGGGACCTGAAAAAGAGAGGATTTAACCTAAATTTATAGGTACTGTACATGAAATCTGGTGCAGAGTGTATCTTGGGCTTGGTTTCATAGCCTTGGTAAGGAGAAAAACAATAAAAGCTTTTATAAAATCGAACTCAATATTTCTTATGTAAACTTCTGGACAGAAGTTAACTTGGGGGCCATAGTAGGTGTTCTACATTTGCAGAACAAAATCAAGGAGGCCTATGTGGTTAAATAGAATTCTTGTTGTACCTATTAGAAATAAACATGCCAAACCTACTGAGGGAAACCTCCTTAAAAATAATCTGTGGGAACTATGATAGCAAGAGAGAGTACTGTCAGAAAAAAACTTCTGAAACTTGGAAATAAGACACATCCTCTCAATATCAGATGGGAGCAAGCATTGTGTCGGGGAATGAACTTAGCTTATCTCATTGTTTACTCACTTATTCTTGATACTCCTTAATTAATTAGTTAATTAACTAGTCAGTGCTTAAAGGATCCAGAACTAGTTTTAAGATAATCTTTTTTACTACACTATACTACTTCCAAATTATTTTTCATGAATCCATAAATAATTAATGATTTACTCACCTTGGTGAGAGCTCAACCCTGGGGCTCTTCTTTACAATAATTTTTATATAACCCATATTCTAGATATACTCACTGTTTAATTTTAAATAAAGGTCCTGTACTTAGTGAAGTTTCTTATTAACTTGTAGATTTTTTCCAGTACAAATGCAAATTGTTTTTCTTAAATAGAATATATAACCTTAAATATTTATGACCTTCTGGACATTGACCTAACTTTTTTGGTTAAATTTCCTATAAATCTCTTAGCTTTGTAATTGTTTTTTGAAATGGTCATAATATCTTACTGGTTCTCTCATTAATTACTTGGTTAGCTAAAGTCTTTTTCAGGTGTTAAGAAGAAAACAAAAGTAAGGAAATGAAAAAAAAAAAAGAAAAGATGATTAAACTAGGTGACTTCTCAGGTCCTGTCTAGCTCTTATTTGTTTGTAATTCTATGTCCGAGCGTATTATTGAGAGTAACTTTGGAGAGCCTTAGAAGAAGAAATTAAAAGATGAAGGCAGATGGAGGCTCTTCTGTTTGCAGTCTCTCAGGATGCTAGTTTCTATCACAGCTCTAGTTTTGAGGTACAGACAGAGAGTAGTGAAACATTCATTAACATTACAGATTCTCAAACTTTGGTAACAAAGAATAGTGTCAAAATTACTTACATCTATAAGCTGCCATGTTTCTGACAAATACATTAATTTCTTCTGTTCTTTAAAAGCTATCTTTGGAATGCTTTGGAAAAAATATTTTGGTGAATGTTTTTATATATTTCTGAGAAAACAACAGAAATGGGAGTGGGAGCAGAGGAGATTATACTGATTGTTTAAAAAGTGATATTAAAATTTAGAATCTCCATTATTTTCAGCTTTATGGAACTATAATTGACATATAACATTGTGTAGGTTTAAGGTGTACAATGTGATGATTGATACACTTACATATTATGAAATGATTACCATGGTAAGGTTAGTTAACACACCTAGCACTTCACATAGTTACCTTTTGTGTGTGTGTGTGTGCGTGCACGTGTGTGGTGAGAGCATTTAAGATCTACTCCCATAGCAACTTGCAGTTATACAATACCTATTGTTAATTATAGTCACCATGCTGTACATGAGATCCCCAGAACCTATTCATCTTGTAACTGGAAGTCTGTACCCTTTGATCAACATTTCCCCATTTCCCCCACCCCCAGTCCCTAGCAACTACTAATTTACTCTCTGTTTCTATGAGTTTGGCTTTTTTATATTCCGCATGTAAGTGAGACCATACAGTGTTTGTCTTTCTCTGTCTGACATGTCACTTAGTATAAGGCCCTCAAGGTTCATCCATGTTGTCACAAATGGCTGAATTTCCTTCTTTCTTGTGGTTGAATAATATTCCATTGTATATACATAGCACATCTTTACCCACTCCTGCATAGATTGACACTTAGGATGAGACGTGTGGAGTGCTGAGGGTGCCCAAGGAGCAGTTGAGGGTATTTGAGGACAAGGTGTTCCCAGTGGCTTGTGGGTGGGCTTCTTGGTGGAACCCATGATGCAGTTAGTCTGACCCACTTCCCTTTAATGCCCTTGGAGAGTCCGATCTGCCACTCTCCTAGCGTCTTTCCAACCCCAGTCTTGCAGTTCAGGACTCAAACTCTGGATGGGGCGAGAGAGAAAGAGGCCTCTTTGGCAGCATCGCATGCTCTCACGTTTCTCCTCGGGAGAAATCACAGCTGAAAAGAGTTCTCTGTACTAAGCTGTGCCGCTAGCAAAGTCAAGCTGCTCCTCTTACCCACTCCCGTGCGTCCAAACTCAGATAATTTTTCCTCCAACGATGTGCTGCAACTTTTCCTCTGGGCACCTTGACTTCCACAAAGACTCTCTCATCTGTGGCTGAGCGCCTGAGACAGTGTTCTCCAGGGACTCCCGGACCATGACCAGGAGGGGCTGAAGGGTCCAAAGCCAGGACCGAGGTCTGTATACCTATTACCCAATGAGTGGGTGGGCGAGACTCCTCCTGGGTCCCTTAGCGTATGGTGCTGGGTCCCACAGCTCCCACAAGGGCACTTTTGTCCATGGAGGGGACCAAATTTTTGTCGAGGGGGTATGTGAATGAGGGACATCTTGTTCAGCCATGTTGCTGACATCACTCTGGAATCTCCATTCTTAAGTTGGAAGATAGCTTAAGTCCTTCGGAGGACTAGGCAACTACAGATGTCCCAAGTCACTGCTCAAGTGTTTCCCTCAGTCTTAAAGTGCATTCTAACCAGATAGCAAATACCCAGAGTGACTTGCTTTACCTGGAGATGTTTCTTATTTCACCGTGAAAATCAATATAGATCACCTGTGTGTATGTCATGACACGAGTGAAAGTGTCTTATTCTGCCTTCTGCTTCCACTAGTCAGTGAGAAGTAGCTGGATACGCTTTGCTTCTTGTACCATTTTAATTGCATGTATTCTTTCCAAACCATACTGCTTCTGGATTGTTAACCTGATTGCTGAACTCAAAGCCTTCTACTGATAACCATGGATGGTTTCAAACAAGTAAAAATAATATGGAATAGGAAGGTTCGGAATTATTGGGGGAAAACTTTAGAGATCATGTAGAATGTTGAGAAGAATTGAACAAGAAAGGCAAATATGCAAGTATATGAATATCCAATGTCTAATTCCAAGAAAGATGCAAGGCAACATACATAGAAGTATGAATTTTCTAAGAGGAGAGATCTTAACTTTGGATAAAACACATAAACCAAGTGGTAGAAGGAGTGTTAGTAGTGATATACTTGATGGCATTCCCCTGTGCAGTGACATCTATGATGATTAGGACAGCCAAGGGCCAAGACATTTTGTAGTTCTATAATGGTGACTTTTTTGGTGCCAGAGGGATGTGACCTAGGTATGGTTAAATATGCAAGCAAAAAAAGTACCTTTCTACAGAATTATGTACTTCTAAGGGTTTACTTTTTTCTAGTATAGCAGTCAACCAACAACTAACTAACCATTTCATCAGTCAATAATTATGCTAAATAAGGCTGAGATTAGGGTACCTCCAGCTGCTGTAGTGAATATACAGCCAAATGTATAATGGCCTGATCAAAATATAGATTTATTTCTTGTTCATTTAAATATGTAAAGGGGTGTTTCTGGTTGGGGAGGTTGGTTCTCCTACAAACAATCATTCCAGGCTGGCAAAGACTTTGCCAGCATCATACTTGGCCTCCTTGGTCTCCTTGGTAACTTCTATTCAAATCAGCTGGAGGTGGGAGGCGAGCATGAATACACTTGAGAGATTCTAATGCAGCAGGGATTAATATGGCACCCATTATTTCCTCTCACATTTTGTTGGCTAGATCTCATTCACATAACCACAGTTGATGCAATGAGGTTCGGAAATGTAATCTACTATTATGTGAATTGCTAACAGTCTCTGCCATGTTTGCCATTCTGGTTGAAATATTCCTCTGTATCCTTCTCACACATAGCACACATCTGAGACCTCTTTAAGTGAGACACCCGAAAATCTCATGTAGTCACTAAATCTAGCTCAGTCAGATCTTGAGATAGTTCCTTATGTTCTGACTACCTATGACCTAAAAAGACAAGCTGAATTATCAGTACCTCTACCTCACAGTACCCAGTGGTGGGATAGGGAAGGGTGAGCACAATGAGAAATCCCGTTCAGAAAGGGAAAATTGGGAAACATTCAGCAATTACTGATCTAGAGCAATGATGGAATTCTGCTGGGCAGATATTGTGAGATTTCCCTGCCATGGTAGTGAAGAAACTTCGGTGATAAGCCCCTATTTCTGCTTTCTCAGAGGAATTCCTTCTTTCTGTTCCTCTCAGTGGCCCCTGGCTATCTATACATTCTGCAGTGTTCTTTATTGCTCATTATTCTTCATTGCCACATCTGAAAATGAGTAAGAAAGAAATGAACATCCCTAACAGCTGACAGCTGGTAGCAGGCCTGGTAACTAAATTTAGGCCATGGTGTTTACTGCTAAATAGCTAGGCCATGGTGTTCCCTGCTGAAATAAACAATTCCATACAATATCAACAATATTTGAAAAGAGATCACTCCATGACCTTGATGAAATAAGAGAAAAAATAAGACCACTCAGTAATCGGGACTAAAGTCAGACACAAAGCAAGAACACTATGTAACCACAAAAAATAATTAAACTCTTCTCATTCCTGGTAATATAACCACTTTACCAATGGCAACTCTAGCCCCAAATCATTTCTTCTACTTCCTGGGTAAAACTTATGATCCTAAATTGCAGAATTGTCCTTGTTTCCTGATAGCATATTGAATGCTATCAGAACAGATCTCCATTTCTTTAAATTCTCCCTAAAATTATGCAGCACAAGCCCAAATATTTCCATCTGCTAAGTACTGAATTGTCCCTCCACCCCCCAAAATTCTTATGTCCTAACCTCCCATACCTCAGAATGTAAGCATATTTGGAGATCCTCTATTTAAAGAGGTGATTAAATTAAAATGAGATCTTTAGAGTGGACCCTAATCTAATCTGACCAGTAGCCTTATAAAAAGAGATTAGGACTCAGACAGCAGGCAGGAGAGCACAGTCATGGTAAGTCAAGGTGAGAGGCCTCAGAAGAAACCAAACCTGCTGACATCTCGATCTCAGGCTTCTAGCCTCCAGAACTGGGAGAAATAAATTTCTATGAAGCCATGCACTCTGTGGCACTCGTTATGGTTGCCCTAGCAAAGGAATATGCCACCCTGACTCCCTCTTCTCGCGGCACCCTGTGATTGCTCATGGTGTGTAGCCTTCCTTGTTGCAACAAGTTAGAAAACCTAATTTTGACTACAGGAGTTTCCCTCATGGTCTTTGGTATTGGGCTTTATTGTGAATGTGGAGGGGACATTCTCTCTTTGGGAAATATACAGGTTTTGCGATATTCTTCTTGCTGGTACCAATTTGGGGGGCAATAATTTTTTTTACAGAACGTGTGTGTGTGTGTATATATATATATATATATATATATATATATGCACACCTTTGGAAATTATTATATATATAACAGTATTTGAACATATACTTTATCCTATAGGATAAAGGGAAAAAGTGGGTTGGCTCATGGGTAGATCCTTATAGAAAGTAACACTGGGATGTGTTAATTTCTTCTTTGCTGTAGCCATTCACGGGTGGGCTGGGTCAGGATGTTTCCTGTGAGCTGAACAAAGATATTTTAGCTGTTTAACCTTCAGGCATGGGGAGCAGGGTTCCCAGAGATGGGCCAGTATGTATACTTTAAGTTACAGGCAACATCTCTTTAGTGATTAACTTGTAGCAAAAGCAATAGAAAACAAAGGTTAAAGTAAAAGAAACAGATCTAATATGAAGTCAGATTTGTTCTTCCCTATTACATACATATATCAAATCATCACACTGTATACTTTAAATACATACAATTTTGTCAGTTATACCTCAATAAAGCTGGAAGAATAAAATTTGTCATTATTTTGTCTTTAAACTGGCAGTAATGGCCCTCACTATTGTGTACCTAAGTGCTTCTTTTTTAGATGATGATATGATAACCACTGTTATTTTTGTGGACTTACTATTGTGCCAGGCACTCTGTATGAACTTTATGTGTCTGATATTATTTAATCATTAAGAGTCAGGCCAGCATGCTGGTCAGGAGCATAAGATTTGCAGTCAGACTGCTTAGATCAGCATCCTAGATCCATTACTTACCAACTGTGTGGACTCTGGGCCTAGTTTCTAATCACTGTCGATGGCACTGGGATTACCAAGATGCATAGGACCTGATCATTGACCTTATGGAGCTCACAGACGAGTAGAAGTATCCAGTCTAGCGCAGGGGCAGGCAGACTTTGGGCCCATTCACTAAATCCAGCCTGCTACCTGTTTTTATAAATAAAGTTTTATTGGAACATAGTCATGCCCATTTGTTGACATATTGTCTATGCTTGTTTTCATGCTACAATGGCAGAGCTGAGTAGTCCTCACAGACAACCATATGGCCAGCAAAGCCTAAAATATTTACTCTCTGGCTCTTTACAGAAGAAAGTTTGCCAAACCTTGCTCTAGTCCAGTGGTTTGAGGTCATCATTAAAATCCAATGCATACCAGTGAAGAGCACAGGTGTCAGACAGATATGGGTTCAAACATGAGCTTGGCAACTTATGCAACTATGTGACCTTGAAGAAGTTACTCTCCATCCTTCAATTCCCTCATCTGAAAAATAAAGATAATAATAATACCTACCTTACTGGGCAGCGTGAGGATGTGAGGGTGAAATGAAGTAGTCCACGTGGAGAGTTTAGCACAATGTCTGGCACATAGTAAGTGCTCGTGTATTTTATCTGCTATTATTGTTGTTGTGAGCTCCTTATTGGAACCTTGGTGACTTTGCTAGAGCAGGAAATTGTGGATGGGGAGGGATAGAGGATAAATTGGTGGTGGAATCCTGAGTGTGGGACAGATAACGGAAGCCACTGACAGGCTGAGGAGTTTCCATTTAAACATATAACAGGGAGGCACTGAAAGCTGATAAATAGTGGGGGAGAAGAGCATGATGAAAAAATGCTACTTGGGGAAGATTTTATGTATCTTCCTCTTTCTTTTTTCCTGCAGCACTTATCATCTCATAACACACATTACAATTTATTATTTATCATATGTATTTTTCATTGTCTATCTCCTACTGCTAGAGTATCAGTTCCATGGGGCCAGGGATTTTTGTTTTGATTACTAATGGATCCCAAGCACCTAGGACAGTGCCTGACCCATACAAGGCACTCAGTAAGTGTTGAATGTATTTGGCCAGCAATGGTAGGATGAGCAAGATGCAGGAATATCACTTAGGAGATCAATGTGCTCACCATTAGGTGTGAGAGCATGGGTGCTAGTTTAGGGTAATGGCAGTGATCTTGGAAAGATAAGGATGACAATGTTGTTTCGTTTCAGAATATTTTCAGGATTTAGTAACTAATGAACAAGAAGAGTCAAGGAAAAGTTTGTCGAAGTAGTGTGTTTTTCTCTCTGAAAAATCATACACACATGAAGTATTACACCTCGTTGGATCCTCAGACCACTTATAATTTGGCAACAGGGAAATGCATATGTGAGGGGAAATATGATGGTGGCAGACACCTCCTACCATTGTTGACAAAATGAACCACTCAATGTCTTGTCCTGCAAACATGTAGGGATGAACTAGGTCTAACCTCTTACCTCCATCTGATTTGCTATGATTTATATTACAACCTGGACAGTTTTACTACTTCAGTATAATTTCGTGTGTGTGTGTGTTGCCTTGCTTAGTTTTGGTATGACTCTCATTCCCTTTTGTCTAAAGACTTCAACATTCATATATACACATTAAATTGCTAATGTATAAAGCTGCTAAAGATGATATTTAATTGCCTAAAATTTGCTGATGAAAATGCTCTTTTTGAAGGACTTTCTCCTTTAGGACCTAGGGGGAGTGAAAGTGCTGTCTAGAATGGTCTATTTCTGTATCAGTAATTGCCGTGTGCCTTCCTTCCATGGCTCCAGTTTTCAATGGTAGATCAACAAGTGTGGCTACTGCTTGTTACAGATGTGAATCAGATTCCCCCTTTAGGTCATATCTAGTGACCCCCTTTTATCTTCTTATTCCCCTGAGGAGAGCAGTTCCGTTCAATTCAGCATACCACAGATTTCTGAATGAATGCACTCTTGTCATTTTGGAAATGCCATTGTCATTTTGAAGCATCTCTCTGGTTTCTGTATCCTGCTACAGGACAAGGGACAAGAGCGATTATGGTGTAAAATGTAATTCATTGTTTCTAAAACTTAAATTGAAAACCAAGGCAGAAACCGTGAAAGGAGAAGACAAAGAAGCAGAATGGTCAGAAATCCTACAGTAAGAGGAAAAAACTGCAAGTCACTTTATTGGAAAAAATGGAAGATACTTGTTATTGAGGATTTTCAGGCAAATTTTCAACTAATACCATCATGCACTTACTGAACATGCATTCACATTGACTTAGTTGAAGAAGGAGCCCATTGAAGAACTCTTCCTCCATCTGGTACCTTTCAGGCTCTCCAAGCTGGCATTGCTTCAGAGGAGTGACATGGAAGGGTAGTTAAGGCTCTGGAATCAGCCCTGGATCAGATCCCAGCTCTGCCCCTTACTTGTAATGTGACTCTGAAAAAGTCCTACACCTTTCTAAGCCTCAGGTTTTATATCTGTAAATTGAAGACCATAGAAACTTCTCAGAGTTGTTGTGAAGATTAGAATAGATAATCCATGTAGATGACTTTACAACTTGTTAATCTATACACTGTACTTATCATTATTATTACACAGACTTTTTGCTTCTGCCTAAACCAGAAAGCTAATTTTTTCCCTCCACATATCAGTGGGTTTTAAGGGTGGCCACTATCTCTGGCCACATAGTTTCCCATGCTTGGTGGACTTTTCACCATCTTTACCAATCAGGACCTATTTTTAGATCCAGTAACACCCCACAAATTCCTTGATCCTCTTAGCTCTTAAGAATTATGCCCTCATGTGATGCCCCAAATTAATTTTTGCTGGTAGTATTTAGTTAGTACCTAACTGATAGTATCTGTGTCATAAGCAACTATCTTATATTACTTTCCTAGAACTGTAACTAAATTGTAAGGCCCTTGAGGGCAGGAATTACATCATATTTCATTTTGCAGCCCGGATTCCTAGCATGGTACAAATCCATCCAGATGCTCTATAATGTTTTTAGGTGGTTGCAATTGTGATGTTGGTGAAAGCTAAATTTAGCCTCACAAGTTGGGCTTTAACCTGTATAGTCGCAGTATTTGGGGGGTAATTAGCATGCTTTCAGCAGACCTAGGTTGAATCCAGGATTCTCCACTTCCTATCTTTATGACTTTGGATAACACATTTCACCTCTGTATGTCTCAGTAAGGACTAAATGAGTTAAAACGTTTAAAGTACTTAGCAAAATACCCAGAACACAGGAAAGACAAAGCAATTTATTAACAGATAACAATGCCTTGCTATCAATAAGCTAAAAAATATTACAGTTGACCCTTGAACAACACAGGTTTGAACTGCATGGGTCCACTTATATGAGGATATATTTCAATGGAAAATACTACAGTACTACACAGTTCATAGTTAGTTGATTCCTCGAATGGCAAAGGCCAGATATGGAGGGCCGACAGTAAATTATAAGAGGATTAACCCCTGCGTTGTTCAAGGGTCAACTGTTCTCTTCCTTAGACTCTTCCTTCTCTATTACTACTATTATTATTAAACTTGCTTTGACCATTTTGATAGCTCCTATTCTGAAAGTTTCGTCCATCCTTCAGGCCCTCCGAACCTGATCTTTGACCTCACCAAGGAGTCCTGGGTGCTTAATCTTCCTTTGCCTTAGGGTCTATCCCACATTCCCCATCACATTTCCCTCTCTATTGAGCCTGGATTCCCAAGTCTAACACTTAACCTACTTTCTCTTTAGGACTCTCAACACTTATCACAAACTTACCCTGCCGACCTTCAGCTCTGGGCCAGGCTCATAATATGACTTCATTCCTTTCTACAGATTTCCAAATAGTGCTGGAGAAGATCACTACCACACTAATCACGGTCAGCACAAGGACAGTGACAGTTTACCACTGTGGAGGGTATTTGATATGCAGTCTCAGTTGAATTTTTAATGCCACTGGGAAGGTTTTTCTTGATCATTCCCCTATTCAAGGAGCATCTATTTCCCCAACCTTCACCAGTCTCCTCAAATTTTTTCTCAGTATCTGCCCCTTTCACTGGAAGCAGGTGGTTCCAAAGCTAGTGTGGCTACTATCAGAGTCACCTGCGAGAGTTGTAAAACAGATTGCTGGGGCTCATCCTCAGAGTTTCTGGTTCAGTAAGTCTGTGGTGGGGCTTGAAGCTTTGCATTTCTAAGTTCCCAGGTGTTGCTGGTGCTGCTATATCCCTTCACAAATTCCTCCACCAAATATCTCCCCTTGCCTGCTCCCGTCAACTCCCTACCCTATTTTTAGTCTTGTTTCCAAACCCATTAGTTCATTGAAATAACTATGATGGCACTGATGATTCCTATGTTACTAGACCCAATAAATACTTTTGGATCTTCATCTTCTTTGATAGAATTTGACACTTGCTATTCCATTCTTAAAAGTATCATGGTTTCAGTGACACTGTATTTTCCCGAATGTCTCCTGGGGCAATTTCGTCTACTATTGCTATCACTTACGCATTGCTGATTCTCAAATCTATATTTCTGGCCAACTGTTGATTCAGCCTCCCTCTGCTAGGTATCTCACAAATCAAAGAAATTCATCATGGAAAAAAAATCTCATTTAACACTTAAACCTGTTTTTTTTTCTCCTGGTTGATAGGAATCAAGATCATGACCAGTAAATGGGAACAACATTTTGGCCGCAAACCCCAATGTATTTAAATATGATAATGTGTTTGTGCTATATAGAAGATTAATTCATTTGTTCATTTGTCCATTCAGCAAAAATTTGTAGTTTTCCAGGTGAACAGTAAGATGAGTGTTTTAAGCAAAGAGAACAATGTGGACAGATGCTTTGGGAAGGAAAGAACCTGGTGTGTATGAAGAACAGAAAGGTCTATATGGTTAGAACAGAATTACCTGAGGCTGAAATAACCTGAGGCTGAGGAAGTCAGGGTCCATATCATGTAGGGCCTCCTAAGTCATGTAAGGATTTTTTATTTGATTCTAAATTTAGTACAATGCCATTGTAATGGCATAGTCCAATTTATGTTTTAGATCACTATGGCTGCATTGTGGAGAATGGATTTTAGGGGAGAAAGAACAGGGAGACCAGTTAGCAGGCCATCAAAATCAGTGAGGGATGATGATGTCTTGGACTAGGGTGGTGGCAGTGAAGGCAGAAAATATGGGTGGATTTGGGATATAGTTATCCTAGAAGCAGAACTGAAGGATTTTCTTGTGGATTGGATGGGTGGATTTCTTGCTTGATAAATTAGTTGGAGGGTGATATAGCTTACTGAGATAGAGAACTTGGAGTATATTTCAGAGCAAAGATCAAGTGATCAGTATTTGACATTCCATTGTCTATGGGTTAAAAACCAAACTGCTTGGCATTGCATTTAATATCTGGTCTACCTTCTTTCCTCTCTTTCCCTTCTCATCTTGTGTTTTGTTTCCTCATATTTCCTCATATCCTTGTATCTTTACCCTTTTGCCATCCCCAAGATCTTAGAAGTTTCCAAACATGTAATGCTGTTGTACAGTTCTTTGGCTAACTCCTACTAATTTTGCTCTATGAAGCGTTCCTTGACAATCCTAGGAAGAATCGATGATTTTGTCTTTGTGCCTTTAAAATATTGTGAAGTTCACTTCCATCATAATAAAAACAACACAACAATAATATGAGGGAGGCACTATTTTTATCATCATTTTATGGATGATGAAAGAGAAGATAAGAGAGGCTAAGCAAATTACTCAATATTGCATAACTGGCATGCAACAAACACATCTGTATGACTCCAAAGCATATACTTTTAACCACCATGTTCACAATCTGCCACATTATTGTACTTGCCATTCTATATGGCATTTATTGTATTTTATTATTATTATTTTTTATTATTTTATTATTTAAAAATTTTTGGTAATAGCTTTTTAAAATTTGTTATTGAGGTAACATTGGTTTATAACCTTATATGTTCCATGTGCACAACATTATATTTCTACTTCTGTATACATTACAGCATTCTCACCACCAAAAATTTAGTTTCCATCCATCACCATACAGTTGATCTCCTTTACCCATTTCACCCTTCCCCCAGCCCCTTCCCCTCTGGTAACCCCTACTCTGTTCTCTGTATTTGTGTGTTTGTTTTTGTTTGGTTGACTGACTCATTGATTGATTTTTGCTTGTTTTTTATATTCTGCAAATGAATGAGTTATACAGTATTTCCCTTTCTCCGTCTGAGTTATTTCACTTAGCATAATACCCTCAAGGTCTATCCATGCTGTCACACATGGAAAGATTTCATCATTTTTTTTTATGGCTCAGTAGTATTCCGTTGTATATATATATATATACCACATATTCTTTATTCATTCATCTGTTGATGGGCACTTAGGTTGCTTCCATATCTTGGCTATTGTAAATAATGCTGCTATGAACATAGGGGTGCATATATCTTTTTTAATTAGTGTTTTTGTTTTCTTTGGATAAATACCCAGGAGTGGAATTACTGGGCCATATGGTAGTTCTAATTTTTTGAGGACCCTCCATACTGTTTTCCATAGTGGCTGCACCAGTTAAATTCCTATCAACAGTGCATGAGGGTTCCCTTTTCTCTGCATCCTCACCAACACTTATTTCTTGCCTTTTTGATAATAGCCATTCTAACAGGCATTAGGTGATATCTCATTGTGGTTTTATTTGCATTTCCCTAATAATTAGTGATGTTGAACATCTTTTCATGGGTATATGGCGCTTATTTTAAGTTGATCTTCTATAGTAGCTGTGCATTCCTTAAAGACAAGGCTTACATTTATTAATCTCTGACAGTGACAGACATAAAGCAGATGGTCAATAATTGTTGAATAAAGAATTAAAATAATACTAATGTTGCAGACTATTCGACTTGGAAATGATCTAAAGAGATCACGTACTAAGGCATATGATTAAAGTAGGATTGCATGTAGAATTCTAAGACCGATATTTGTAGTTGAGAAAAAAAAAAGTCCAATTTCATCCCCCTGTCTTATAGCTACCTGAACTCATGAGGTACTCCAGTGCGAGACATATATAACCTTTTTGTGCCTTACCTTCCTTTTATGACCCTGGGGTCATATTGTTTTGGGATAACTTCAGAGAACTCAGTGATTATTTATCAGGCAGTATCTCGAAATGTTTTTTCCTCCTGCAGGACATCCCTCTTGTCATTGGAGTGAGACAAAGCTCCAGTCTAAGGCTGACTCAGTGATCAAATCTTTCACAAAGACCTTACAAGTCAAACTTCCTGAGTCCTCTCCCAATTACATTGGCAACTTATGTAACACAAATGGAGGAGAAAGAAAGCAATTTAAAATATTTCTCAAAATTAAAAATACCTATATTTTATGACCTTGCAGTTCTGCTTCTAGAAATCTATTATCAGTAAATACTTGCATTTGCACACAAATATTGGTGTGCAAAGATATTTGTTACAGCATTGTTATAATGATGGATATTTTAAAAATAATAGTTATCATGTACTGAGCACTTACTATGAACTAGATGCTATACTAAGAATTAAGTCGTTTGATCCTTGTCATGGTCTTTAATGCTTTCCATCAAATATTTCCTGCTGTCAATCTTTCAGGAACAGAGATAATTGTTATTTCCTGGTTCCCTTCTGGCTGGGTAAGGCCATGGGACTGGTTCTGGACAATGAGTTGGGAGTCAAACTGATGTGTGCTGCTTACTGGCTGGATCATTCAGTTGCCATTTTGAAATCCTTTCAGAGCTCCCTTTATTTCTGGCATGACAAAAGGAAAAATTACAGATGGTGGCTTCTCCATTAACTGGAAACCCTGAGTTACTAAGAAGAGCGTAGCTCTGCTGTTGACCTGTGATGGGCATAAAGCACGGGCAAGATAGATTGTTACTGTTTTAAGCCATTGAGATTTGGAATGGTTTATTACTGAAACATAACCAAGTCTATCCTATGAGGGAGGTACTATTTTTATCATCGTTTTATAAATGAGCAGTTGAGGCAAAGAGATGTTAAACAATTCTCTTAAGATCACACAGCTACCACTCATAGCTCCATGACCATCAATAGGTGATCTTATTTTTTACATTAGGTTAGATCTAGACTGTTGAATACTATGCATCTGTAAAAAGAATGAGGCACTCTATAGGTATGAACATTAAAAAAGCTCTCCAGAGCATATTGTTCAGTTAGAAAAAGCAGCAGAATTGTAAAGGAAAAAAATTATGTAAACGGCAATTTATGTAATGATCAATTCATGTAAAAATGATATATATGAACAAGTACATATGAAAATACATGTGTGTGCGTGTACATATATGTGTCGTGTATCTATTCACACATGCATATATATATAATAAAAAGACCAAAAATACTGAATCCTTAAAAAATAATGGGACCATTATTATCTAGATCTGTTCACTCTCAATCCAGAGAACGAACATTCAACAGCACAACTATAAAGTTCTCTTTTCTTCTTGAAGGCATTGCCAAGATCACCCTAAACCTGACTTCCAAACTAAAACGTCTGTAACTTTTCCCCCTTACTTGTAGACTCTTTACATTTCAAATCATCTTTGTTTTTAAAGCTTCCTCTATGATTTCTCTATGAAAACTATGATCACCCAGTGTGGTAGGCAGAATTCTAAAGATGCTGATCCTCTAAGATACTTGACCCCTTGTTATGGAATTAAACATTAATCTAGGTGCTGCTGTGAAGCGATTTTGCAGATATAATTAAAGTCCCAAGTCAGTTTACCTTATGGAGATCACCTGGGTAGGCCTGACCCAATCATGTGAGCCTTTTAAAAGTACCAATATATAGGCTTTAACAGATACAGAGAACAGACTAGTAGTTACCGGCGGGGAGAGGGAAGGAGGGAGTGACGAGATAAGGGTAGGGGAGTGAGAGGTACTCACTATTAGGTATAAAATCAGCTACTGTTTACATGCCCCTAGGTTCAGGCTCACATTTGCTGTTTAGTGTATTCATCTCACTGGCAGAAAAAGATAATTTCTCTTAAATTCAAACTATTACCAGAGCCTGATTAGTTTGTATTTTGCATGGTCCCTGCTGCTCAATTTTATTTTATTATACTGGATATCATTTAAACTCTTAGAATTTCTCTCCCAGAGTCCCTGTCTTCAGAACAGAGGGTCTTAATATTTTGAGGGTTACATATTCCTTTGAGAATATGACAAGAGCTGACTCCAGGTAAAATGAACCTGTCAATATGAACCTGACTCCAGATAAAATGCATGTATGCATGTATACCCTTAATTTTTTAAAAAAATTATTTTTAGGGGTATCTAGTTAATATACTGTGGCAGAGACATTTAGTGCTCACCAAATAACTCATGTGCTTTCCCAGCCTCCTTTGCAGTTAGATTTGGACCATGTGAATAGTTTTCTGCTACTGATTGTGAAGTGACCTGTCTTTCATCCCTCCATCCCTTGCCCAGAGACCACATGTTCCAGATAAAGTAAATACCAGATAGTGGAAGGCGATCCAATCTACATCAGGTTTGAGTGAACAAGGGAAAAACTTTTACGGTGTTAAGCCTGAGAAATGTCAGTGATTATCTGTTGCAACAACTAAAGTTGATTATCCTTTCTAATACAGAACTTCTATTTAAAAAATTTCCCTTCTGATAATTGAGATGATGTCAGTTAAATTCAAGGTTTACCATGTTATACTAGCTTAACTCTGTTGGTATATATGTTTTTGTTTTTCAATGTTTTCGAGTATGTGTGGTAGTCTCCAAAAATGGCTTCCATCAGTTTCTTCCCTACCAATACTTGCATACCACTCCTCACTTCCAAAGTTGGAGTCTGTTTTCCTTCGAATTGAGTGTGGGCTTGCCTTATGACTTACCTTGACTAATAGAGTGCAGTGCAGGTGATGATGTACCTGTTCCAGACCTAGCATTTAACCTCATAGGTGGCTGAGGCACTGATGAAAAGTATGGTATGGTATATTTCTTTCTCCAGTTGACTTATTTCACTTAGCATGATACCCTCTAGATCTACCCACGTTGTCACAAATGGCAAGCATTCATTTTTTTTTTATGGCTGACTATATTCCACATCTTCATACATTCATCTATCAATGAACGCTTAGTTTGCTTCCATATCCTGGCTATTGTAAATAATGCTTCAGTGAACATAGTGGTGCATATATCTTTTTTTAAGGGAATTCTTTTGCACTGTTGGTGGGAATGTAAATTGACACAGCCACTATGGAGAACAGCATGGATGTTCCTTAAAAAACTAAAAATAGAACTACCGTACGACCCAGCAATCCAACTACTGGGCATATACCCTGATAAAACCATAATTCAAAAAGAGTCATGTACCACAATGTTCATTGCAGCTCTATTTACAATAGCCAGGACATGGAAGCAACCTAAGTGTCCATCATCGGATGAATGGATAAAGAAGATGTGGCACATATATACAATGGAATATTACTCAGCCATAAAAAGAAACGAAATTGAGATATTTGTAGTGAGGTGGATGAGTGAGTCAGACCTAGAGTCTGTCATACAGAGTGAAGTAAGTCAGAAAGAGAAAAACAAATACCGTATGCTAACACATATACATGGATCTAAAAAAAAAAGTGGTTCTGAAGAACCTAGGGGCAGGACAGGAATAAAGATGCAGACGTAGAGAATGGACTTGATCACACGGGGAGGGGGAAGGGTAAGCTGGGATGAAATGAGAGAGTGGCATTGACATATATACACTACCAAACGTAAAATAGATAGCTAGTGGGAAGCAACTGCATAGCACAGGGAGATCAGCTCGGTGCTTTGTGCCCACCTAGAGGGGTGGGATAGGGAGGGTGGGAGGGAGACACAAGAGGGAGGCGTTATGGGGATATATGTATACATATAGCTGATTCACTTTGTTATACAGCAGAAACTAACACAGTATTGTAAAGCAATTATACTCCAACAAAGATGTTAAAAAAAAAAAAGAATCACTGCCTTAGAGGTATCATTTAATTTAAGAACCTTCTCTCGTGATTGGAAAATGATTGGAAAAATAAATTATTTAAAATTTTAAAAAAAGCATATATCTTTTTGAATTAGTGTTTTGTTTTCTTTGGAAAAATACGAAGTGAAATTGCTGAATTGTATGGTAACTGTAATTTTAAATTTTTGAGAAACCTCCAAACTGTTTTCCATACTAGCTACACTCACTTACAATAACACCAACAGTGCACAAGGGCTCCCTTTTCTCCACACCCTCACCAACACTTGTTATTTTTTGTCTTTCTGATGATGGCCATTCTGATAGGTGTGAGGTGGTATCTCGTGGTTTTTATTTGCATTTCCCTGATGATAGTGATGTTGAGCATCTTTTCCTGTGCCTGTTGTTCACTTGTATGTCTTCTTTGGAATACTGTCTATACAGGTCCTCTGACAATTTTCTTTTAATTTTATTTTTTATTGAAGTTTAGTTGATTTACAATATTATATTAGTTTCAGGGGTACAGCATAGTGAGTCAGTATTTTTATAGACTATACTCTGTTTAGAGTTATTACAAAATAATGGCTATATTTCCCTGTGCTATATAATATATCCTTGTTGCTTCTCTATTTTATATATAGTAGTTTGTATCTCTTAATCCCATGCCCCTATCATGCCCCTCCCCCCTTCCCTCTCCCCAGTGGTATCTACTAGTTTGTTTTCTATATCTTTGAGTCAGTTTCTGTTTTGCTATATACATTCGTTTGTTTTATTTTTTAGATTCCACATACCAGTGATAACATATAATATTTGTCTTTGTCTAACTTATTTCACTAAGCATAATACTCTCTAGGTACATCCATGTTGTTGTAAATGGTAGAATTTCATTCTTTTTTATGGTAGAGTAATATTCCATTGTATATATAAACCACATTTCTTTATCCATTCATATGTTGAAGGACACTTGGGTTGCTTCCATATCTTGGCTATTGTAAATAGTGTTACTATGAACATTGGGGTGCATTTATTAGTTTATTAAAAACTAGCGTTTTTGTGTTTTTTGGATATATGCCCACTAGTGGAATTGCTGGATCATATGGTAGCTCTATTTTTTAGTATTTTGAGGAAACTCCATCTGCTTTTCCATAGTGGCTGCACCAATTTACATTCCTACCGACAGCATACAAGGGTTCCCTTTTCTCCAGATCCTCACCAACGTTTGCTATTTGTAGACTTTTTGATGATAGTCATTCTGACAGGTGTGAGGAGATATTGTGGTTGTGATTTGCCTTTCTCTAATAATTAGCAATGTTGAGCATCTTTTCATGTGCCTGTTAGCAATCTATATATTTTCTTTGAAAAAATGTCTATTGAGTTCTGCCTATTTTTAAAATCTGGTTGTTTATTTTTTTGATACTGGGCTGTGTGAGCTATTTATATATTTTGAATATTAATCCCTTGTCAGTCACATCATTTGCAAATATTTTCTCTCATTCACTAGGTTGTCTTTTTGTTTTGTTGATGGTTTCCTTTTCTGTGCAAAAGCTTTTAAGTTAAATTAGGTCCCATTTGTTTATTTTGCTTTCATTTCTTTTGCCTTAAGAGACAGATCCAAAAAAATATTCCTAATGATTTAAGTTAGAGAGTGTTCTGCCTATGTTCTCATTTAGGAGTTTTGTGGTTTCAGGTCTTACATTTAGGTCTTTAATCCATTTGGAGTTTATTTTTGTGTATGGTGTTAGAGAATGTTCTAATTTCATTCTTTTACATGTGGCTTTCCAGTTTTCCCAGCACCACTTATTGGAGAGGCTGTCTTTTCTCCATTGTATAGTCTTGCCTCCTTTGTCATAGATTAGGTGACCATAGGTGCGTGCGTTTATCCCTGGGTTTTCTACCTTGTTCCATTGATCTATAAGTCTGTGTTTGTGCCAGTATCATACTGTTTTGATTATTGTTAGCTTTATAGTATAGTCTGGAGTCAGAGAGCCTGACTTCTCCAGCTCTGTTTTTCTCTCTCAAGATTGCTTTGGCTATGCAGGGTCTTTTGTGTTTCCATACAAATTTTAAGACTTTTTGTTCTAGATCTGCAAAAAATGCCACTGGTAATTTGATAGGGATTGCATTGAGTCTGTAGATTGCCTGGGATAGTATAGTCATTTTGACAATATTGATTCTTCCAACCCAAGAACATGGTATATCTTTCCATCTGTTTGTGTCATCTTCGATTTCTTTCATCAGCATCTTGTAGTTTTTGGAGTACAGGTTTTTGACTCCTTAGGTAGGTTTATTCCTAGGCATTTTATTCTTTTTGATGCTATGGCAAATGGGATTATTTCCTTCATTTCTCTTTCTGATCTTTCATTGCTAGGGTATAGAAATACAACAGATTTCTGTGTATCAATTTTGTATCCTGCATCTTTACCAAATTCATTGATGAGTTCTAGTACAGTAGTTTTCTGACAGCATCTTTAGGATTTTCTATGTATAGTATCATGTCATCTGCAAACAGTGACAGTTTTACTTCTTCTTTTCCAATTTGGATTCCTTTTATTTCTTTTTCTTCTCTGATTGCTGTGGATAGGACTTCCAAAACTATGTTGAATAAAAGTGGTGAGAGTGGACATCTTTGTCTTGTTCCTGATCTTAGAGGAAATGCTTTCAGCTTTTCACCATTGAGTGTGTTAGCTGTGGGTTTGTCATATATGACCTTTATTATGTTGAGGTGGGTTCCCTCTATGCCCACTTTCTGGAGAGCTTTCATCATAAATGGGTGTTGAATTTTGTCAAAAGCTCTTTCTGCATCTATGGAGATGATGATATGGTTTTTATTCTTTAATTTGTTAATTTGATGTGTCACACTGATTGATTTGCAGATATTGAAAAATCCTTACATCCCTGGGTTAAATTCCACTTGATCATGATGTATGGTCCTTTTAATGTGTTGTTGGATTCTGTCTGATAGTATTTTGTTGAGGATTTTTGCATCTATATTCCTCAGTGATATTGGTCTGTAATTTTCTTTTTTTGTAGTATCTTTGTCTGGTTTTGGTATCAGGGTGATGGTGACCTCATAGAATGAGTTTGGGAGTGTTCCTTCCTCTGCAGTTTTTTGAAACTGGTTCAGAAGAATAGGTGTTAACTCTTCTCTAAATATTTCATAGCATTTGCCTGTGAAGACATCTGGTCCTGGACTTTTGTTTGTTGGGAGTTTTTTAATCACAGTTTCAATTTCAGTAGTTGTGATTGGTCAAACACATAGTCACTGAAGTTCAAACACATTCTAAAAGATCTTCATTTTTACTCTCCTCCCCCAAATTTTGTGTTTTTGATGTTTTGATACTTACATCCTCATGTTTATCCCTTAACTGTTTGTTGTAATTACAGTTGCTTTTACAATTTTTTTCTTTTAATCTTTATACTAGCTTACTTAAGTGGTTGGTCCTCTGCCCTTACTATATATTTTCCTTTCCTAATGGAATTTTCCCCCTTTCTGTAGATTCTTACTTCTTTTTCACTTAGAGAAAACCCTTCAAATGATGCACAGTTTATTTACAGTTTTGTGTTAGTTTCTGGTGGTCAGCAAAGTGATTCACACACACATATATACATATATATATTCATGTTCTTTTCCACTATAGTTCATTATGAGATATTTAATATAGTTCCCTGTGCTATACACTAAGTCCTTGTTTATCTATGTAATATGTAGTAATGTGTATCTGTTAATCCCAAATCCCTAATTCATCCCTCCCCCCACCCTTTTGCCTTTGGTAATCATAAGTTTGTTTTCTATGTCTGTGAGTCTCTATTTTGTAAATAAGTTCATTTGTATCACTTTTTAAGACTCCACATATAAATGATATCATATGATATTTGTCTTTCTCTGACTTACTTCACTTACTGTGATAATCTCTAGGTCTCTCCATGGTGCTGCAAACGGCAATATTTCATTCTTTTTTGTGGCTGAGTAATATTCCATTACACACACACACACACACACACACACACACGCACACACACACACACACGTGTGTGTGTGCGTGTGTGTGTGTATAAACACCACTGCTTCTTTATCCATTTATATGTTGATGGGCATTTGGGTTGCTTCCATATCTTGGCTATTGTCTTTACTAGTGGGATTTTTCCTTTCTTATAAATTCTTACTTTTTGTTGCAGCCTTTTGTTTTCCACTTAGAGAAGCCCCTTTAACATTTCTTTTAGGGTAGGTTTAGTATTGGTGAACTCTTAGTTCTGTTTGTATGAGAAATTCTTTATCTCTCCTTTGATTCTAAGTGAGAGTATTGCTGTGTATAGTATCCTAGGTTGCAGTTTTTTTCCCTTTCAGTACTTTGAATCTTTCGTGCCGCTTCCTTCTGCCTTGCAGAGTTTCTTCAGAGAAACCAGCTGATAGTCTTATGGGGGTCCCCTCGTAACTGACTCTTTGTTTTTCTCTTGCCGCCTTTAGGAAATATCTCTTTATCTTTAACTTTTGTCATTTTAATTATGTTATGTCTTCATGTGGGTCTGTTTGAGTTCATCTTGTTTGGGACTCTATGTGCTTCCTGTACCTGGATATCTGTTTCCTTCTTCAGGTTTGGGACGTTTTCAGCTATAATTTCCTCAAATACATTTTTGATCCCCTTCTCTCTCATCTCCTTCTTGGACCCCTATAATGCAAATGTTGGTATGCTTGATGTCATCCCAAAGATCTCTTAAACTGTTTTCATTTTGTAAATTTGTTTTTCTTTTTGTTGTTCTAAATGGGTGATTTTTACTATTCTATATTCTAGCTCATTTATGCATTCTTCTGTATTACTTAGTGTGCTATTCATTCCTTCTAGTGTGTTTTTTATTTTAGTTATTGATTTCTTCCTTTCTGATTGGGTCTTTTTTATATTTTCTAGTTCCTTGTTAAAATTCTCACTATGTTCATCTATTCTTCTTCTGAGTCAAGTGAGCATCTTTATGACCATTACGTTGAACTCTTTGTTGGGTACATTGCTTATCCATTTCATTTAGTTCTTTTTCTTAGATTTTGTCTCGTTTCTTTGTTTGGAATGTATTCCTTTGTCTCCTCATTTTGCCTAATTCTCTTTATATATTTCTGTGTGTAAAGTAGGTTGGTTACATCTCCCAATCTTGGAGAAGTGATCTTGTGTAGGAGACATCCTGTGGGGCCCGGCAGCTTGCTACCTTGTGGCCACCAGAGTTAGATGCTTCAAGGGTGTTCCCTGTGTGGGATGTGTGCACACTTTGGTTGTGCCTGGCCTGACTGCTGTGGGTGCACTGGTAGGCAGTGCTGGCCCCTGGTCCAGCTGGCTGTGAAGGCCTACCATGTGCATTTTCTGCAGGCCCACTGGTGGGCATGGTAGGGTTCCTGCACAGCTGACTGTGTGGCACAGTAGACTGTGTGGCACAGTAGTACATGACTGCTGTAGCCCCTATAGGCTGGGTAGGCTTCCTGTGTGGCAACTGTGTGGCCTAGTGGTATGTGACTACTATAGGTCCACTGTTTGGTGGGGCAAACACCTTGTGCTAATAGGCTAGATGGAGGATTCCAATATGGTGCTTGCCAGTGCTGGTGGCGTTGTGGTAGAACAAGATTCTAAAAATGGCCACCACCAGCATCTCAATCCCCAGGGGATTCCCAGATGCCTTTTGCCCCTCGAGGAGGCTCCTCAAGATCAGCAAGTGGGTCTGACCCAGGCACCATTCAAATTCCTGAGCTGAGACTTGGAGCATGTGAGATTTTGTGCATGCCCTTTTAGGCTGGAGTGTCTGTTTCCTATAGCCTTCCACCTCTCCTGAGTGTACACCTTGCTGGTTTTCAAAGACAGACATTCTGGGGGCTCATCTTCCCAGTGCAGGAGCCCCAGGATGGGGAGCCCAATATGGGGCTCAGACCTCTTGCTTTTTGGGGAGGACCTCTACAGTTGTGTGATATCTCTTGCTTTTGGATCATCAACCTAGGGGTGTGGGTCCTGACTAGACTGTTTCTGCGCCCCTCCTACCCGTCTTGTTGTAGCTCCCTCTTTATATATTTACTTGTGGAAAACACTTTCTTCTAGTGTTAATGACATTCTTATACATAAGTCCCTCATAAGTTGTTGTAATTTTGGTGTGCCTATGGGAGAAAGTGAGTTCAGGATCTTCGTACTCTGTCATCTTGATCCCCCTTTCTTTGTGCAGAAATTTTAAATATATTCCCACTCATTGATTTCTGCTTATGTTGCTTGTGCTTTTGGTGCCATATCCAGAAAATCATTGCCAAGACCAATGTCAGTGAGCTTACCCCCTGTGTTTTCTTTTAGGAGTTTTATGGTTTCAAGTCTTACATTTAAGTCCTTAATCCATTTTGAGTTAATTTTTGTCAGTGGTGTGATAGAGGTCCAATTTCTCTCTCTCTCTTTTTTTTTTTTTTTGCATGTGACTATCCAGTTTTCCTAGTAACATTTATTGAAGACACTATCCTTTTTCTCATTGAGTATTCCTAGCTTCCTTGCTTAATATTAGTTGTTCATATATGCCTGGGTTTATTTCTTTGTTCTTGATTCTGCTCAGTTGATCTATGTGTTTGTTTTTGCTAGTACCATTCAGTTGTGTTTTTATACAGTAACAGTGAATTATCTGAAAAAGAAAGAAAACCATCCCATTTACAATACTATAAAAAACAATAAAATACTTAGGAATAAGTTAATCAAGGAAGTGAAAGATCTATACACCAAAAACTATAAGACATTGATTGATGAAAGAAATTGAAGAAGATACAAATAAATGGAAAGATATTGCATGTTCATGAAATGGAAGGGTTAATATTGTTAAAATGCCCATACTACCAAAAGCCTTCTACAGATTCAGTGCAGTCCCTGTCAACATTTCAGTGGAACCACAGAAGACCCCAAATAACCAAAACAATCTTGAGAAAGAACAAAACTGGAGGCATCACACTTTTTGATTTTAAAGTGTATTACAAAGCAATATTAATCAAAACAGTATCAGCAGTATTCCTTTGTGTGTACATACCACAATTTCTTTATCCATTCACCAGTTCGTCGGCATTTGGATTGTCTTTAAATTTTGGATGTTATGAACAATGCTGTTATGAGCATACTTGTATTATACAAGTGGTTATGTGAAAATATATTTTAATTTCTCTTGGATAGATACCTAGGAGTAGATTTCCTATTTCATGTAATGAGTGTATGTTAAACTTTTTAATAAACTGACAGTTTCCCAAAGTGTCTACAACCATTCTACAGTCTCACCAGCAATGCATGAGGTATCCTGTTTCTGCATATACTCACCAAAATTTCATTGTCAGTCTTCATTTTATCAATACTATTGGACATACAGTGGTATCACACAGTGTCATTAATTTGTATTTCCCTAATGACTCATCATCTTGAGCATCTATACAAGTGCTTATTTGCCATTTTTATATCTTCTTTTCTAAAGTGTCCATTCAAGTGTTTTGTTCAGCATTTTATTGGGTTCTTTGACTTATTTGTGAGTTGTAAGAATCCTCTATATATTGTCAGTACAAGTCCCTTATCAGATATGTGTTTTGCAAATATTTTGCCATGGAATTTGGCCTGTATTTTCATTTTAAAAACACTGTTTTGAAGAGCTAAAGTTTTACTTTTGATAAAGTCCAATTTATCAATTTTTTTCTTTTATTGTTTATGCTTTTTGAGTCATTTAATAATTGTGTCACTCAAAATCACATTTTTTTCTTATGTTTCTTCTAGGAAATGTATAGTTTCAGCTCTTACATTTAAGCCTATTATCTCTTTCGTGTAAATTTTTTATTATGGTGTGAGGAGGTAGTTGTGGTTTATATTGACTTTCTATTTATCTTTGTCTTTCAAGAGTTTGACTACTATGATGTTTCTATTTGTGATTCTCTTTGTGAATACTTTACAGAGGGTTCATTAAACTTATTGGATCTTTAAGTTTATGGATTTTTTAAAGTAAAATTTAGTTTTGGCTATTATTTCTTCAAATATCTTTATGCATTCCCCCCTTTTTTCCTTTTGAGACTCCCATTACGCATAGGTGGCATGCTTTACATGGTCTCATAGAACTCTGATGCTCTGTTCATTTTTTCTTTGGCATTTAAAGATCTTTTAAAAATGGGATAATTTGCTTGATCTACCTTCAAGTTTACTGTCTTTATTCTGCAATCTCAAATTTGCAGTTGAACCCAAGTACTGACTCTTTCATGTTAAGTTATTGTACTTTTAAAATCTTGAATTTCCATTTTGTTCTTTTTTATAGTTTTAATTCTTCTGTTGTGATTCCTGATTTTTAACTCACTGTTACCACATTATCCTTTAGGTATTTACATATGTTTTCTTCAATTCTTTGAGCATATTTATAATAGCTGTTTTGAGGCTATTGCTAAATTCAACATCTAGGTGCAGTTTGTTTATATTGACCGTTTTTCTCCTAAGTCTGGGTCACACTTTTCTTTTTGTTTGCTTGTTGAGTAATTTTTGGTTGAAATAGATAATTTTATATCATATAGCATGTCTGGCGTCTATTGTATTTTTTCTAGTTTTAAAAAATCATTTGTTTGTGTATGTTTTTGTTTTAGTAATTTGCCTGGACTACTGTGGAGTCTGTCTCCTGCACCTGTGTAGCCCCTAATGTTTCAGCTAAGTTTTCTATTTTCCTTTTTAAAAATTCTTATTTATATATATTTTTAGTCTGGCTTCACAGGGATTGCACCTGTGCCTGTATATGGTGGTTATCAACCTTTGATTTGGAAAAAGTTTGTGCTCAGATACTTTGAGCCCATTAGGCCTCCACCCTTTTGCCCTGAGCTGTGTCATTTCAGAAATGCATTCAAAGTTGTATTCAATTCTCAAGTTTCCCTTGGCTTTCATTTTTTTTAACGGTTTCTTCTGGGTCTCCCCAGTGCATGTGTGGTTTAGCAGTCAGCCAGGGTTGTGTGAAAGCTAATCTCAGCCCTTACGTGGCTCTCTAATTTCTAGGATCACCCCCTTAATTTTTTTCCTTGTCTGTTATTCAGCCTGAATCATTTTAGCATGGCTGTGCTTGCAAGGCCCTGGGCATTTCCTTTGTGCTCTGACATGACTCTGTAACTTTAAGCCACCAAAGGCTTCAATTTTCTGCATTACTCCCTATCCCCCTACAAAGCAATTTGAGTTCACCGCCACTGGCTGCAAAGGTACTGTTTATGTTGTCAGTCTCACATCACTGAACTACGCTTTGGTAGCTGAGTGGAGGGTGCATGGATGGGAGTAACTCAAGACAGGAAGCCCGTAGATTCACAATAGATTACTGCTATAATCACCCTATGTTGTTGGGGTTTTTGCTTCTCAGTGTGTGTTTGTCTTTGTTCAGTTTCCCATGTCTCAAAATAGTATGAAAAAATTTTTTAAATTTTATACTTGTTTTCTGCAGAAGGGGATCATTCTACCTTCTTGCCTTGGTACTACTGTAAGTTCCACTTCTTGTGGTTGATTTTGATTGTGAACTTAATTTATTTTAAAAATATTAAAGTTATATATATATATATTTTTGAATGAGCTCTAGCAGTATTGTATTTGTCTTTCAAAAACTTTATTCCATCTAGGTAGTCAAAATCATCAGCATGAAGTTGTTTATAATCCTCATCTTTTTTCATGTGACCATATTTATTTTTAATGGCTTTATTGAGGTATAATTGACAAAAAATAAATAGTACGCATTTAAATACACAATTTGATAAGTTTTGACATTAATCACTTGTGAAACTGTCACTAGAATATAGCCATCCCTCTCAGGGGTTTTCGTGTGCCATTTGGTAATTGCTCTCTGCTGCTGTCTCCAGGCCCCCCATCCCCAGACAATGACTGGTCTGTTTGTCGTGAAATTTTTAGTTTAGTTTAGATTGGTTTGAATTTTTTAGAACTGTAAATAAATTGGATCATATAGATGTACCCTTTTCTGTATGGCTTTTTTCAGAGGGAATAATTAATTTCAGATTCACTGGTGTTAATTCCCATATCAAATAGTAAATTCCTCTTAAATTCTGAGCAGTATTTTATTATATGGATATAGCACAGTATGATTATCAATTACTTGATGGACATTTGGGTTGGCTTTATTTTTTTGATCATTACAAACAAACCTGCCATGAACATTTGTGTACAGGTTCTTGAATGGATGTTGCTATTTGGTAAATACCCAGGAGTGGATTGCCTAGATCATATGGTAGATGCATGTTTAAGCTTTTAAGAAACTGTCATACTGTTTTCCAAAGTGTTTGTACCTTTTAGTATTCCTACCAGCTGTGTATGAGAATTTCAGTTCCTCCATATCCTTGCCAAAATTGGCACCGTCAGTCTTTTTTTTTTGGGCCATGCTGCAAGGCAGGTGGGATCTTAGTTCCCTGACCAGGGATGGAATCTTCACCTCCTACATTGGAAGCACGGAGTCTTAACCCCTGGACTGCCAGGGAAGTCCCATAGGCAGTCTTTTTAATTTTAGCTTTTATAATAAGTGTGTATCAGTATCTCACTATGGTTTTTTAACTTGCATTTCTTAGATGTTGAACATCTTTTGTTTATTTCTTATCCTTATATCTTTTTTCTGATATGCTTTTTCAAATCTGTCCATTTTTTAGTGGGTGGTCTTCTTATTGTTAAGTTTCAGGGATTCTTTATATATTTTTGAAAATAAGTTCTTTATTAGATATGTGCTTTGCAAATATTTTTCTCCCAACCTGTTGTTGATCTTTGAAATCTCTCAACAGTATCAAAGAACACAAGTTTTAGTATTGAAGACATTCAACTGTTGATTTTTTTTGAGTTGTGCTTTTGATGTTGTATTTAAGAAATATTTGCCTAACCCAAGGTCATATTTGTTTTTTCCTCTTTTCTTCTAGAAGTTCTGTAGTTTTATAGTTTTGGCTTCTATATGTAGGTCTGTGATCCACTTTGAGTTAAATTTTATATATGATGTGAAATATGGATTTAAATTCTTTCTTTGTTGCTTATGGATATTCACTTGTTTCAGCACCATTTGCTAAGTAAACTGTCTTTCCTCTACTGAACTGTCTTTGCACCTCTCTTAAAAATCATTTGGCCATAACTGTATTATCTATTTCTGAATTCTGTCTTCTGGTCTAATGATATATTAGTATATCTTTATACCAGTAGCACAATGTGTTGATTATTGTAGCTTTAAAATAAGCCTTGAAATCAAGTTCTCCAACTTTGTCCTTTTTCTAAGTTATTTTGGTAATTAAAATTATTTTGCATTTTCATATAGATATTAGAATAAATTTATTAATTTCTACCAAAAAATACCTGGTATGATTTTGATTGA
This sequence comes from Balaenoptera ricei, assembly GCF_028023285.1. Lineage (NCBI taxonomy): Eukaryota > Metazoa > Chordata > Mammalia > Artiodactyla > Balaenopteridae > Balaenoptera > Balaenoptera ricei. Next base: position 130,036,529 of record NC_082660.1, on the reverse strand, counting down.
GGTTACATTAACCTTATAGATAAATTTGAGAGTAATTGACAGCTCAACAATATTGAGTCTTCTGACCCATAAACATATCAACTCCATTTACTTAGATCTTTAGTTTCTCTGAGCAAATTTTATAGCTTTCAGTGTATAGGTCTTACACAGTTTTCATTAGATTTATCATTAAATATTTCATGTTTTTGACTATATAATAAATGATATTTTTTAAATTATAGTTTTTCAATTGTTTGTTAAATATTTCAATTAATTATCATATGTTCCAATCATAATTTTTTAAATTTGTTTTTCTTGGGTTATTGTACTAGCTAGTACCACCAGTGGTGGGATCAGAAATCCTTGTCACATCCTGGATATGAGGAGGAAGACATTCAGCATTTCACCTCTAAGTAATATATTAGTTGTAGTTTTTTCACAGATCCCCTTTATCAGGTTAGGAAGTTTCCTTCTATTTCTAATTTACTGAGAGATTTTTAACTGGAAAGGATGTTGGATTTTTTTCAAATGTGTATTCTTTGTCTACCAAGATGATTATGAGGGTTTTCTTCTTGGGTTTGTTAAGATGTGAATTACACTGATTGACTTTCAAATGCTAAAGCAATTTTGCATTTCTAAGATAAACTCCTCTTGTTTATGACATTTAATCCTTTCCTGTATTGCTGGATTTGTTAAAATTTTGCTTAGATTTTTTTCTCACGTAAGTTCAGGAGGTGTATTTATTTATTTATTTATTTATTTTCTCAAAATATCTTTTCCTGGTTTTGGTACCAAGGTAATGCAGGCCTTAGGCAATGAGTTTGGAACTATTCTTTTCAATTTTCTGAGTTTATATAGAACTTTATGTAGAATTGGTATAGTTTCTTCCTTAAATGTTTGTTAAAATTCATCAGTATAGTTATCTGGCCAGGAGATTTCATCACGAAAAGGATTTTTACTACTACAGTTGACCCTTGAACAACACGGGTTTGAACTGTGCAGGTCCACTTATATGGGGATTGTTTTTAGTGCTACAGTACTACATGATCTATGATTGGTTGACTCCATGGATGTGGAACCACAGATACGGAGAACCAACTGTTAAGTTACAGGTGGATTTTCAGCTGCACAGGGTGTTGGCACCCCAGCTTCCGCATTGTTCAAGGGTCAACTGTAATTCAATATATTCAGTAGATATGGAGCCATTCAGATTATCTGTTTCTTCTTAGGTGATTTTATTCACTTATATCTTTCAAGGAATTTGATAATTTTAACTAAGTTGTCAAATTTCTTGTCATAAAGTTATTTATAATACTCCCAATTTATCTTTTTAAATATTTGTAGAATCTGTACTTATGTCACCTTTCTCACTCCTGACATATGATAATTTGTATTTTGCTTCTTTTTTCCTGGTCAGTCTTGCTAGAAGTTTATTGATTTTATTGCCTTTTCTCAAAGAATTAGCCTTTGGTTTCTTCTTTTTTTTTTCTATTGTATTTTCTGTTTTCTCATATTTATTTCCATAAAAATGATTATTATTTCCTTTCTTCTGCTTACTTTGGGTTTAGTTTACTCTTTTTTTCATTCTAGTTTCTCCTCCCCCCGCCCCCAGTTTTATTGAGATATAATTGACATATAACATTGAATTAGCTTAAGGTGTCTTTGTAGTTTCTTAATGTTGAAATTCAGGTTCTTGGTTTGAAACCTTTCCTTATTTTTAATATATGCATTTAAAAATATGAATTTCCCCAAAATATTGCTTTAGCAAAATCCCACAAGTTTTGATGGACAGTGTTTTAATTTTCATTCACTTCAAAATAATTTTTTATTTTTTTCTGTGACTTCTTTGTCCCAGAGATTATTTAGAAGGTTTTAATTTTTCTTCAAATATTTAAAAGATTTTCTAGAAATCTTTGTTATTGATTTCTAATTTTATTCCATTGTGGTCAGAGACTATGATATGTGTGACTTGAGTCCATTTAAGTCTATTGAGGCTTGTTTTATGGCCCAGTATGTGATCTATATTTATGAATGTCTCTTGTGTACTTGAAGAATATGAATTCTGCTGTTGTTGGGTTGGCTGTTCTATAAATGTCATTTAAGCCAGTTAGGTGATTTTGCCATTCAAATTTTCCATACTCTCATTTCTCTTTCTGTTTACTTTCTGTTCAATTTAATCTTTTTCAAATTTCCCAGTGTGGAAGATTAAATCATTAATTTTAAAACTTTCTTCTTTTTTAATGAAGGATTTACTGCTTTACATTTTCATATAAACACTGCTTTAGCTGCCTACTACAAATTTTGGTTTGTTTTCATTTTTATTTAGTTCAAAATAATTTGTGATTTACTTTGTGATTTCTTATTTGGGCCATGGGTTATTTAGTGGTGCATTGTTTAATTTATAAATATTTGCTGATTTTCTCAATTTATTTCTGTTATTGAGTTCTAATTCAATTTTGTTTTGGTCAGAGAACATTCTATGATTTCTTTCCTATTTTTTAAATGGAGTGTCATATAAATGCCAAATAAGTTAGTTAGGTTGATAACTTGTTCAAATCTTTTATGTAATTACTGATTTGCTATTTCCTTATGCTCTTAATTGTTAATAGAGGGGCTTACAATCTCCAACTATAATTGTGGTCTATTCTACTTCTTTTAGTTCTCAAAGTTTTTACTTCATTTATTTCAAAGATCTTTCAATCAGTGCATTGAAAGATGCATATCCTTTTTAAAAAATTGACCCCTTTATCATTACTAAATAACTGTTTTTATCCTTGGTAATATTCCATGCTCTGAAATATACTTTGTCTGATATTATTATAGTTTTCCTCACCTTTCCTTTGACTAGTGTTAGTATGGTATGTTTTTTCCTTGTTTTGGTTTTTGTTGGCAGCATATAATTATATTTTGCTTTTTAATCAAATATTACAATGTATTTTATTTAGCATGTTACATGATTTAAATGTAATGCAACTACTAATATGCTTTCTATGTGTCCCATCTACTCTTTTTTTTTTTTAATTTATTTTATGTATTTTTGGCTGTGTTGGGTCTTCGTTTCTGTGAGCACTTTCTCTAGTTGCGGCAAGTGGGGGCCACTCTTCATCACAGTGCGCGGGCCTCTCACTATCGTGGCCTCTCTTGTTGCGGAGCACAGGCTCCAGACGCGCAGGCTCAGTAGTTGTGGCTCACGGGCTTAGTTGCTCCGCGGCATGTGGGATCTTCCCAGACCAGGGCTCGAACCCGTGTCCCCTGCATTAGCAGGCAGATTCTCAATGACTGCGCCACCAGGGAAGCCCCCATCTACTCTTTTACTCCTTTTTCTTTTCTTTTTTTTTTACTCTTTCCTGTTTTGTTTTAGATTGAAAATTGGTATTAGGAGTATTATCTCCTTCATTGGCTTGTTAGCTGTACCTCTATTTTTAAAGTGTTTACTTGAGAATTTGCAGAGTACAACTTGAATCAAATTCTCTTTTCAAATAACATACCATTTCTCATATAGTGTAAAACAGTTATAATAGTATAGTTTCATTTCCTTCCTTTTAGCTTTTATGTTATTGTTGTTGTACATTTTACTTCCTCATGTGTTATCTCACTATGTATTATTACTAAATTAACAATCAAAATACCATGTTAATGACTGATACTAACTGTGTGAATGAGAGATGGTACATGAGACATTGTGCGAAGGTCACCCTTAAGGTTGGAAATGGAAAAATGTATAATGTATTGATAGACAGGAAAGATCCAGTTTTTCCCAAAGGGAAATCTAATTCCTGTGGAAAATAGAATCTTGAAGAATGAAGATTTTATTACAGAACCTTTCTTTTTTTAAAAATTGAAGTATAGTCGATTTACAATGTTGTTAGTGTTAGTTTCTGGTGTACAACAAAGTGATTCAGTTATACATATATAAACATATTCTTTTTCATATTCTTTTCCATTATGCTTTATTACAGGATATTGAATATAGTTCCCTGTGCTATACCATAGGACCTTGTTGTTTACCTCTTTTGTATATAGTAGACAAAACCTTTCTTAATTGTTAAATCACAAAAGAACATTGAATTGTTAGGATCCTAATATAATTTATCAGTGGATCAATAACCCCATATCTAAAAGGAAAATAATGAACAAAATGAAACTGTTTAGCACTGGAGGAAATGAAATATACTTTGCCTCTTCTTATAATAGGAACAATTTTGAGGGATGGTAACTAAAGGAGATAGATGTAGTTATAAGATTAACCCCATTTCTCCACATGTCTCTTTAGGTTACTGGCTAATTTTCTTTTTGAAAATTAAACAGAAATATTCTCCATGGTTAAAGAAAAGTACAGTAAAACACTTCATACTATTATTATGCCATAAATAAAAGATGCTAGTATAATAATTTCAGTAATGTAAAGCAGATTATATCACAGTGGAGAGTAAGCGGCCAATATATGTACTTATTTGAGTATCGGGGTATTGTGATTGTTTTCAATAATGCTATAATTGCAACTTTAAGTGCATTTATTTATAACACTTTTTTGCCTTTTATGCATCAATAATTAAACTTGTTATCAAGGATAATTTAGAAGGAGGAGACATTGCCCTACCTTATTAGATAAAGATTATTAGGGAATACTATCAACAACTGTTTGCCAGGGAGTTAGGTAACCTAGATGCAAAGGACAAATTCCTAGAAAGACACGAACTACCAGAACTGATTAAAAAAGAAATAGAAAATCTGAATAGACATATAAAAAAAAAAAAGAAAACAGCATAGTGAGAAATCAAAAACTTCCCACAAAGAAAATCCCAGACCCACATGACTTCACTGGTGAAATCTACCAAGCATTTAAAAAAAGAATTAATACCAATTCATCAGAAACTTCCAAAACTAGAGGAGGATGGATTAATTCCCATAACCTTCTATTAGGCCAATGTATCCAAGGTACTAAAACGAGATAAAAATTAACTACAGACCAATATCCCTTATGAATATAGATGTAAAAACTCTCAACAAAATAGTAGCAAACCAGATGTAGCAGCATATTAAAATGATTATACACATTAACCAAGTGGGATTTGTGCCAGGAATGTAAGGTTTGTATAACATACAAAAACCAAGTAATACAGTACGTTCTGTGAATAGACTAAAGGACAAAAATCACATGACCATCTCAATAGAAACAGAAAAATTATTTTGATAAAATAAACACCCCTTCATGGTAAAAAATAGTCTGCAAACTATGAATAGAAGTGAACTTCCTGAAGTTGATAAAGGCCATTTTCGAAAAACCCACAGCTAACATCATACCTCAGGATGAAAGAGTGTATGCTTTCCTGCTGAGACTGGGGACAGGCAAGGATGTGTGCTCTTACTACTTATATTGAACATTGTATTGGAGGTTCTAGCCTGGACAGTTAAGCAAGCAAAAGAAATACGAAGTATTCAGATTAGAAAGGAAGAAATAAATTATGTCTGTTAGCATAAAGTATGTTCTTGCATATAGAAAATGCTAAATAATCCAATAAAAAACTATTGGAACTAATAAACAAGTTCAGCAAGGTTGCAGGATACAAGATCAGTATATAATAATTGTATTTATGTATCCTAGCAATGACAATCTGAAAATGAAATTAAGAAAACAATTCCATTTTTAATATCATCAGAAAGAATAAAATACTCGGGAATACATTTAACAAAAGAAGTACAAAATTATATGCTGAATACTATAAAACACAATTAAAAGAATTAAAGAAGTTGTAAATAAATGGAAAGATATTTCATGTTCATTGAACACAAGACTTAATATTGTTTCAATGGCAGTACTCCCCAAATTGATCTATAGTCTCAGAACAGTCCCTTTGAAAATAGTAGCTTGCAGACTTCCCTGGTGGTGCAGTGGTTAAGAATCCACCTGCCAATGCAGGGGACATGGGTTCCATCCCTGGTCTGGGAAGATCCCACATACCACGGAGCAACTAAGCCTGTGCGCCACAACTACTGAGCCTGCGCTCTAGAGCCCGCGAGCCACAACTACTGAAGCCCGCTCACCTAGAGCCCGTGCTCTGCAACAAGAGAAGCCACTGCAATGAGAAGCCCATGCACCACAACGAAGAGTACCCTAACTCGCCACAACTAGAGAGGACCCACGCACAGCAACGAAGACCCAATGCAGCCAAAAAAATAAAAATAAATAAAAATTTTTTTAAAACCCCAAAATAGCTTGCATTTTTGAAGAAATTGACAAGCCAATCAAAAAATCCATGTGGACATGCAAGAGACTCACAATAGGCAAACAATTTTGAAAAGATAAAGTTGGAGGACTCACACTTCCTAATTTCAGAACTCACTACATAGCTGCAGTAATCAAGAGAGCGTGATACTGGCATTAGTATAGACATATAGATCAATGGAATAGAGTTGAGAGTCTAGAAATAAATCCTATGTTTATGGTCAACTGATATTTGAAGGCTGATAAGATAATGCAATAGAGGAAGGATAGTCTGTTTAACAAATGTAGTGGAACAACTGGGTATCCACATGCAGAATAATGAACTTGGATCCTTTCTTAGACCTTACACTGAAATTAACTCAAAATGGCTCATTGACCTAAATATAACAGGCCTAGAAGAATACACAGGAATAAATCTTCTTGACCTTGGATTAGGCAATGGTTTCTTAGATGTGATACAAAAACACAAATGACAAAAGGAAAAAATAGGTAAATTGGACCACATCAAAATTAAAAACTTTTTGCTGCAAATGATACTGTTAAGGGAGTGGAAAGGCAACCCACAGAATGGGAGAAAATATTTGAAAATCATATATCTGATAAGAAAATGATAACTAGAGTGTATAAACACCATGAAAAGTCAACTCAATTAAAATATGGACAAAGGATTTGAATGTAGATTTCTCTAAAGAAGTTATACAATTTGCCAGTTAGTATATAAAATAGTCAAAGAAAATATAATTAGTCAATAGGAAAATGCTAATCAAACCCATAATGAGATACCATTTCTCACACAGTAGGATGACTATAATCAAAAAGAGGGACAATAACAAGTGTTGATGAGGACATGGAGAACGTGGGGCCTTTGTATATATGGTATCTTGCAGTCACTCAAGGGGTATAAGTGTGTATACTGGAGCGTCATTATGGAGACATAAATTTAAGCTGATGTATTAAGTACCATCTAGATGCAAAACTGGTACTTTCAGACTTATAGTAATTTTGTTTTCCTTCTATTTTCTCTATCTACTTTGGGTCCAGAAATTAATGATCTATATAACTTTAAAGGATTTTACAGAAATAACCGATATGGCCAAATGTTGAATCTAGCTCAATGAAACCATCCTTGCTACAATTGGCCATAGAGAGTGTCCATCATAAACCTGTTACCCTGAAATTTGATGTGTGGAAAATATAAATTTGGGGAGATTATTTTAGGCCTGATCTCCCAAAGCTGAGATGAGGATTCGTGTGACTATGATTTATCAGGAATCACTCCCTGGATAAACTAGTAGGAGAGTGGAGGATTGGATCAGGAATGGAAGGAGGCCAAGCAAGGTTTCTGTATCAAGTGAAGCTACTCAAAGTGTAACTTTGGCTCATTCCTGCAGAGCAGCCCTAGAGATGCCCTGGGTCACACCTTAGGACTGTTCTACTCATGGGCAAGGGAGCAGGGGTGTTTATACCTTTACATTCATGTGTCCTTGGCTAAGCGCTGCCTGCGGGGAATGGAAATTCTCAGGTTGTTCTTGCTCTCCTTGAGTGTGGTCAGGGATTGCAGCAGCCTAAGAGCAATCCTCCAACAGAGACCCTGCACCAAAAGAGGTGCTGGCTTTTGGAAGTTAAACCACACCAGGAGCCTGTATGCATGAGTATGGTAAAGGGATCCAAAAGAATGTGGGCAGAACACTTGCAGAGTCTGGTATAGGCCTCCAAATACCAAGTTTATTTCCTGAATTTATTTTCAGCTTGAAAAGGGGTAATCATAGGTAAAGTCATTATTTCTAAATCAAAATATTTCTCTAACTGAACAAATATTTACTGAACTCTTACCATGCCAGGCACAGCTGCTGGTGCTGGGGATACAACAGTCACCAAGATAAAAATCTCTGCTCTGATAAGACACTCGGTCACATGGTTGCAACACTAAATGAGAGAAGCACCTAGGATAGATGTCATTAGTTAGCTTGAGTTTCCACCCAATGTTTAGGGTCTTCAAATCTTGCCACTTTTTGTTTGTTTTGTGTGGGAAGTTTTAACAATTTCCTTGTTGAGAAGTTGAGAGACTTTTCTGGCAAAAGGCACAGCTGCCTTTTCTCTTAGCACTAATTCTCACTACTTAAGAATGTCACTCCTGGGGCTTCCCTGGTGGCGCAGTGGTTGGGGGTCTGCCTGTCAATGCAGGGGACGCGGGTTCGGGCCCTGGTCTGGGAGGATCCCACGTGCCGCGGAGCAACTGGGCCCGTGGGCCACAGTTGCTGAGCCTGCGCGTCTGGAGCCTGTGCTCCGCAACGGGAGAGGCCGCGGTAGTGAGAGGCCCGCGCACCGCGATGAGGGGTGGTCCCCGCTTGCCGCGACTGGAGAGGGCCCTCGCGCGGAGGCGAGGACCCAGCACAGCCATAAATAAATAAATAAATAAATAAATAAATAAATAAATAAATAAATAAAATTAAAAAAAAAAGTACGTATAAAAATAAATATAGGTTTAAAAAAAAAAAAAGAATGTCACTCCTGCTGTTAATATCTTTTCTTTACTGATGCATTACCATTTCTGCTGAATCATTTCCATTATGGCTACTTCAGGGCCTTTGAATTTACTCTTCCTTGTTATGCCCTTCCCCTGTTTTTTCGTACTATAGCATAGCAGTGGAGCACATAGGCTTTGGAATCAAAATACTTACATTTGAATCTTGTCTGTACCTCCTAACTTTGTCAAGTTATTTAGTTTCTTGGTACTTCAGTTTCCTCATACATAAGATGCAGGTAATGATAATACTGCTTTGTAGGGATGTTATGACATTCAAAAATGTATGCAGGGCTTCCCTGGTGGCGCAGTGGTTGGGAATCTGCCTGCCAATGCAGGGGACACGGGTTCGAGCCCTGGTCCGGGAGGATCCCGCGTGCCGCGGAGCGACTAGGCCCGCGAGCCACAGCTGCTGAGCCTGCGCGTCTGGAGCCTGTGCTCCGCAGCGGGAGAGGCCGCGATAGTGAGAGGCCCGCGCACCGCAATGAAGAGTGGCCCCCGCTCGCCGCAACTGGAGAAAGCCCTCACGCAGAAACGAAGACCCAACACAGCCAAAAATAAATTAATTAATTTATAAAAAAAAAATGTAAATTCTTAAAAAAAAAAAAAAAAAAAAAAAAAATGTATGCAAAGTGCTTAGCAATATGCCTGACACTAGTAAAAGACGTTAGCTATAAGTAGCTCAGATGTCATCTCCATAGCCCTGATACTCTGCTTAAACAGCCATCCAGTCATTCTAAATCATATTATTCTGCCTATCAAGATCCAACCAATTGTGTATTGTAATCTGTAATCATCTTGTTTATTGTCTATTTCCTTACCATCATACCTCCTCCACAAACACATAGACAAAAATGACCAGCATGAGCACAGCTACTTAGTCTACTTCAATCATTTTTGTATCCCCAGTGTCTAGAAGTGTCTGGCACATAGTAGACGTTAAGTAAAATTTGCTCAGCCAGTAAATGATGTTAAATGAATCAGTGGTATTTTTGAAAGGTAAATGAGCCCTCTAGTGGTGGCAAAAATGATGCCATAGCCCTTTTACAATAAACTTATTAATTTCAATGGGTTGTTTATATTTACCTACTTTTCAAAAGAATTTGGTTTTACAGGAAAGGACTCAGATACAGTGAAAATATGGGGAAAACAAACAAAACAAAGACAATTTAATATAATTGAGGGCCGCATGTGGTTCTCAATGCAGAAAAGAGGTGGGGATGGAAAAGAGCAACAGCATTTTGTGAGCATTGTACTAGGTTCATAGTAGGTGTCTTGTGTAAATGATGCAATTTCCACAACAACCCACTTAAGTAGACTATTATCCCTACTTTGCAGCCGAGGATACTGACACTTAGGCAAAAAGAAGTATATTTTATAGCTATGAGTGATGAAAAGTAACAATGCAAAACCGTAGATGGTAAACTTTCTCTGGTTTCTCTAAGAGAAATTTGTCAAATGAATGCTTATACATAAAGGACATTGAACAGCACTTTGGGTAGTGTCTTCCATTGTAGTCTTACAGGACATTCTGAGATGTTATTCAAATGATTGTTTCTTTTATATTGGTCTTTGGTAACAACAACAACAACAAAACGAGGGCAAAGCAGTTATAAATAACAAAATGAAAGTGTTTCTAAAGGGAAGTAAAATACTGTAGTCGAGGTACAGAACTTTTTGATTATATGATTTCATATAGGAATAGAGCTTGCTGAATCTCAACTAATATTGCATCAGCTTATTTCTTAGATTGATAGCCTCAAATATCAATTATCTCATCTTTTTTTCTCTTATACAAAAGTAACACAACTCGCTGTAAAGCATTTGGAAATAGAGACATTTTTGAAGAAAAAACATGTTACCCATATTCCTGCTTCCTGTAAATTGTGGCACTTAACATTTTATGTTTCTTTCCAGACATTTTTCTTTTCTAATTGCATTTCTCTGTATGTGTATGCTTGTGTTTATATATACTAAAAAACGGCTTTCAGGATTCCTATTTATAGCCGAGTGGGAGACTAGTTAGATACCCTGAACTATCCTCCAGTGGCAAAACAACTAAAAATACTGGATAAAATATTTTTAAGAAACATATTTTGGGGCTTCTCTGGTGGCACGGTGGTTAAGAATCCGCTTGCCAATGCAGGGGACACGGGTTCGAGCCCTGGCCCCGGAGGATCCCACATGCCGGAGAGCAACTAAGCCCGTGCACCACAACTACTGAGCTGGCACTCTAGAGCCCGCAAGCCACAACTACTGAAGCCCACGTGCCACAACTACTGAAGCCCGTGCGCCTAGAGCCCGTGCTCCGCAACAAGAGCAGCCACCGCAATGAGAAGCCTGTGCACCGCAGCGAAGAGTAGCCCCCGCTTGCTGCAACTAGAGAAAGCCCGCGTGCAGCAACGAAGACCTAACGCAGCCAAAAATAAACAAACAAATAAATAAATTTATTAAAAAATAAAAGAAACATATTTTAAGTTGCATCACTGTAACTCACTAGGAAATTAAGCTAAATCCTTAGAGGAGAGAAAGGGAATGAAATTGGTAGTCTTGAAAGACAAATGAGCGCTGAAACAATTTTTTTTTCCAAGGGATATCTGTCACACCCTGTGACTTTGAACTTCTCTTTGATGGCTACTTGGGGCATGGGTGAGGTGACCATACATCTAGTGTGCCTAAGGTAGTCTTGGTTTATTCATGTTGTTATTACATAATTATTAATAGCACCATTTTGCACTTTTAAAAGTATCCTGATTTGGGCAGTAATTTATATTGTTGCCCTAGGCATGGTCAGCGGATGAGAGATGCCTTCATCGACATGAAATCCTAACACTATCTCAGTGTAAGTCAGGGTAGAAGTAGAGAAGGCACAAAGGTGTCCCTAAAATATGGTTACAAACATTGGGGAGAGATAGACACCTCTAAACACAGATAATTCAGACACCATATGGGGTAAGAGTGAACAGTCTTAAGCTACTCACTAACCTCTGAGTGTATCATATGACAGAGTCGATGTTCACAATGTTGAAACAAGTGATTTTAAAATGTTATTTGAAAAAGCTTAGTTAGAAAAAAAAGCTGAGTTAGAAAAAAAAGCTGAGTTAGATTTACTCTCAGCAGTTTAAGAATATAAGGATGTATAACAAAATAAGGCTTCCTGCAAACATAATTTGATAGTGAAAAGGTTAATGCTTAAGTCTATCTGGAAAATATAAATATATTAATACCTAAATCTTCAGTGATGCTAGCTAGATACATGAATCTTTCCTATGAGATACAAATAAGTGTAACATATGGCAGGACCTCCATCCATTCTGATGTTCAGAACTACCACAGGAGGTTCAGCTCTCTGTCCACTTTTGTTTCCTGCATTTTCCCCAGGAATAGTTTTGGAAAGGCTTTGTAAGTTAATGGAAAAAGCGATATCTGGCAATAACCAGTGGAAGGTAGATTAGACTTCCTGCTCATGCTATTATTTTTCTTGTTTCTCCTGCATTCTGCTGTGTAACAGTCTACTAAAATCACAGAACATTAGGTTTAGAAGGAACTTTCTTTCGTACAATTTTCTTGAGGATTTAGAAATTAAGTGATTAGATATAATCTTTGATATAGCTTTGATGTAGTTTTTCATTTTTTTTTTTAACTTCAGAGGAGGAAAGAGAAACTGGGAAGATTTCAAGCTAACTATAGAGTCATAGTTTCTACAGAAGCAATAATTTTATTTCCATAACTAGTTAAAATTAACAACTGTAACTCTAAAAAACCAGATTGCCATGATTAAAAGTATAACACCTATGTCTAGATCACAGTAATATACTTAATAAGTAGATATAGTTTAAAAACTGATTATTAAAACCTATAACATCCGTTTTTTTAAGGAAAATGTCAATTATTTTAGGGCCATTTTGAAATATTATAAAAAATACACTGTAATTTAGCAATTATAATATAGATGTGCATTACTAGATATTACAACTTGCATGTAGATTTACTTTCACAATTTCAACCTAAGAATAAATAAAAAATGTTTTACTTTATCCTGATCTGAAGATTTTATATAATTTTTGAAGATTTTACAGTTTCACTAACTGTCTTTCAAAATTACTCTTTGTAATAGCTCCATTATATCCTATACTATTTAAATTATCCCCTGTTTTTATAGCATTTGGTTTTTCTGATTTTTAATTCTCATGATTAATACTGAGGTGAACGATCTATACATAAATCTTTGAGCATATCTGATGATTTCTTTAAGCTGTGGTAGAGGTGCAATGTAGAGTTTGGGACTGTATTTCATAGGATTCAAATAGGACCCAAAATACTCAAATCCTGCCCTGCCAGTCTCTCATCTTCTCCATGCAGTATCCAAGGGTGCCATACACAGAGGGAGCAATGACAAATAGAAAAAGATCCTCTCTCCCCTAAGTCCAAATCCAAATGTCTCCACCAGCCAACCACTCAGCCTGAATTGATGGACACATCAATTTATAGCCATTTATAGCCACACCTATCCACCTACTCCCATTCCTAACCACTAGCAACCACTAATCTGTTCTCCATTTCTATACTTTTGTCAATTTTAGAATGTTATATAAACTGAACCTTATAGCTTATAACCTTTTAAGATTGGTATTTTTCAGTCAGCATAACCCCTCTAAAATCCATGTAAGTTTTTACATGCATAAATAGTTCATTGCATTTTATTGCTGAGTAGTATTCCATGGTACAGATGTAATACAGTTTGTTTAACCAGTCATCTATTGAGGAATGTTTTGGTTGGTTCCAGGTTTTGACTGTTACAAATACAGCTGTTATGAACATTTTTGTACACATTTTATGTGGACATGAATTTTGATTTTTCTGGGGTAAATGCCCAAAAGTACAATTGCTGAGTCATATGATTAGCTCATGTTTAGTTTTGTGAGAAACAGTTTCCAGAGTGACTGTAATCTACATTCCCAACATCAATGTATGAATAATCCAGTATCTCTGCATCTTCATCTGTATTTGGTATTATCATTATTTTTTATTTTAGCCATTCAAATAGGTCTGTTTTAGCTTCATTTATTTTTATTAGGTGAATTTCCTTCCATTTTGTGCCTGTTGTTCTATAAGAGGATGGGTATGTTTTTTTTTTAATTTATTAAGAGCATTTTCTTTATTAAGTATATTAAGGCATCATTACCTAATTTTGGAAATTTTTTACCAGTTTGTTATTTTCTTTAAAAAATTTTTTGGGGGCACTCCCCTTATGGTCCAGCGGTTAAGACTCCTTGCTCCCAGTGCAGGAGGCCTGGGTTCGATCCCTGCTCAGGGAACTAGATCCTGCATGCCGCAACTAAGAGCCTGCATGCTGCAACTAAAAGATCCCGCATGCCACAGCGAAGATCCCGCATGTGGCAGCGTGCCACAATTAAGACACAGCACGGCCAAATAAATACATAAATATTAAAAAAAAAGGTTTTTTTTTGGCATACTAAAGTACTAAATTTTTAGGTAATCCAATTCGTCCTTCCCCTTGCAAAGTCTTTTATTACATTTATATTTAGGAAGTTGTCCTCTACTGAGAGATTATTTAATTATTCATCTATATATTCATTTTTAAGTTTTGTTTTTTACATTTGATTTTTTGGTCTATCTAGAAATTTATTTTTGTATATAGTTTAAAGATCTATCATGAGTCATTTGCTATGTAAACAATTATCTCAAAACTATTTGAGTAGTCCCTCCACTTTTTTTCTCATTGGATTATGCTACTTTCTTTATCACTTGCTCCATTCCCGCCCCCCCCCACTGGCATTTTTTTTAACATCTTTATTGGAGTATAATTGCTTTACAATGGTGTGTTAGTTTCTGCTTTATAACCAAGTGAATCAGTTATACATATACATATGTTCCCATATCTCTTCCCTCTTGCATCTCCCTCCCTCCCACCCTCCCTATCCCACCCCTCTAGGTGGTCACAAACTTGCTCCATTTTTATTTAGCCTTGATTTTGTTTTGATGAAATCTATGAAATTCTATCAATCTGCCCATCAATTCTTGTGCCAGTATCATTTAGCTGGGATTTTGGCAATGACTTGATAGCAGTCAAATTATTGATAAGACTGGGTTCCTGGAGTTTAGATATTCTATGTAAATCACTGGAACTGGGGCCATATGCTTTAGTAACCAAGTGTCGGCATTAAAAATGTATTGTTTTGTTATGAAAAAGTGGGGCCTGCATCTGATAAGTCCTTAGCCAAGACTCAATCTTGCACAGATTTAATGCCAAAGCCTGCCTTCTCACAGTTATAGCAACTTGACCAATTCTGTGAGCCTTAGTGTAATTATGATTCATTCACCTGTTACATAGAAGGCCACAGCATTTCCTCAAGGGGAGGCTCTACCCATCTAAGCCACTTTGCAAGGTTGGGGGGAGGAGTGTTCCTGTACAGATAAAGGTGAAGTGGGACACATGATCTGCTCATACTTGCAAAAATATGCTATCATGCTCTTCCTTAAAGGTACATTTTAAAAATTGCATATTCCTGGAATGGGGCAGTCTTCATTTGTTGATTTTTTATGGTGACAATTGATTTAGATAAAGAATAGCAAAAATATTGTGTTTGTTTGCATGGGCAATTATAAACACTGAAGATACGTATTAATAAATACCTTTTAAATTAAAATAAAAATGTGGGGCCTGACTTACTCTCATTATGTAAGAAACTCCGATTGTGCTTCCTAAGAGGTCTGCTCATGGAATTGTGCACTTTCAATCAGGTATCCAGGGTACTTGGCAGTAATCCCCGCCTCTTCCTTCGACTAGATCCAAACAGCCCAGAGTCATTCATGCCTCTTGGAACAGCCTTGGATGTCCAGTAATTCCCCTTGATAGATCTTAACTTTAACACTGATCCTCATTTATACTTTCACAGTGTTGTAACATTTGTAGAGGAGTCTTTTAAGGAAGCTAGTGAAGTGAATGGAGTGCATTCAGGTCAGCGCATCATAAGCAATGAGATCTGTCTCAGGTTCCCAGAATTGCACTCTGTAAAGGAGGTAAGGTCTATCACTAACCAATGGTTTAAGAAATAATTTACCAGAGGGTAGAAAAAAGGATTTCAGTCACTTCTGGAGGTATAATAAGGTTTCAGAGTCTATTCCATGGATTTACAAGTGTTTATGCAGAACCTTTGTCATTTTATTTATTTTCTTTCTTTTCAAGAAGACACTCTAGTTCTATCACTCAGAAAATAAATCTTAGCATAAGTACCAGTTTCAATTTCATTTCACAAGTACTACAGTATAAATGGGGATGTTTTGGGCTGCAAATAACATATAGCCCAACTCAAAATTGGTTAAATAACAAAGGGAATTTGTAGATTCATGTAACTGGAAAACTCAGAGACACTGTGAGCTTTAGATATTTTGATTCAGCGACCAAACAGGCTCACCAGCCCCTAGTTTATTTCAGTTTTCCATAGTGTTAATGTCATCCTAGGGCCAGTTATTCCTGATGTCACAGGAAATTGTGAGCAATTCCCTAGGGATATGCTTCCTTATTCAGGAGAGAGAATGAATGTGTTTTACCATTCCCAGTGATATTGTTGTGTTCAGGTGTTTGGAAAATACTAATTGGCCTAAGCCATTCAGAATTCACCTCCAAAAGTTGGGAGTAAGGTTAATTCTATGCAAATCACCTATTAGAGAAAATTCAGGATCCTGTTACCATAAAGGAGAGAAAATGGACGTTGGGCAGCAAACCAAAGCTGTCTGCTACACCCATTATTCAGCACTTTAGAGATAGTTTGTAAAGGAGCCTCTGAGGGATGATTTGTATTCATACAGCTGGCTGTTCTAGTTGAGCCTTATAGATACTCTGAATACTCCTGGATCTCAATCAACAACAAATACATATTTATTGACTCTATACTACATGCCAAGCAATTTCCTGTCATTGCACATATCCTGGAAAAATAAAAGGGATTGTTTCTTATCAGAATACTGGGTTTATTGGGGTAAAATTTGTAAAACTTGTGCAAAATCCACTCTGTACAGATGAATCCTTTATTGGATAACTTGGCATTTGACCAGCACAGAGGCCGTTGGGCTGCTCCAACTGCCCCTCCCCTCAAGCCATAGTTGTTTCTTGAGTGGTGCTGCTTCAGTGTTGCTGTCTACAACCCTGATTTCCACCATGTACAGGTGCAGACTGGTCATGGCTGAGCGTGATGAGCATATAGGCCGTGTGTCTAGAAGTAGAGCCACTTGATTTTAGCATGTGTGTAGGTGGCAGAGATTTCAGATGTATTGGAGAAACTTCCAATATCAGTGGCCGTAATGCATGAGGTGGCCTGGGCTCATGACTTCATATGCTCCCCAGTTTGACACATTCAGTCTATAGACACATGAGGAGGAGAACATTTGCTTTTAAGAAAAGGATATAGATTTCTTGTGATGTTTTATGAGTGATGATGGCAAGCCAAATGAACCATTCTAACCTCTGCTTCTGGGGTTTCTGATAGAATGAGGTAGCACTAAGAGTCTAGCAGAAACTTGCTTTTAGGTTTTGAGTCAGGTAATGTGGTGGTAATGGAGAATCTAGCAGCATCTAGAAGCTCTTCAGATTTTTGTTGACTGTTTTTGTGATTTGTATCTATGACTGAGAGCAAGAATTCGTGTGTCAATTGTTTCACGTTCAGGGATATAGTCTGTGATTTATATGCTAGTAATTAACAAATAAGTAGCATGTTACAGTTTTCAGAGTAATTTCACACACCATTATTATTTCATTTGATCCCCTCAAGAATCTTGTGAGTTAAGTAGGAATATTCCATTTTATATGTTCAGAGCCTCAGTTTCAGAGAACTATATTAGTCAAGGTCATAAAATAAGCAAATAATGAATCAGGCACTTGAACCTTGTTCACCTCATGCCAAATCCCATGCTCTTTCCACTACAATAAACACCCCTGCTTTTTACAAGGAGACATGGGGCAGGAGATCAAGATCAATAGTGGGCTGTTGTCCTGACTATTTCCGCAGTCAGCTTTTGGAAGATTCTCCATCAGAGGTGGGGATAGTGGTCTTATGCTATTAGTTATGTTTTCAGGAAAGGGCAACAAAGATGAAATTAAGAAATGTTTATACAAGGTTGTTTTCAAATGAGATGTGAAAATACTCCACATAATGTTACAGAGTTGTTAAGTTGCCATTACTTTCAGGATAGAGAAAAGTGTCTTCATTTTGTGTGTTACCTACTTTTAATAACCACTTTCTTTATATTGGATCAAGCTATTATCGTATCTCAATTGGCTTTCCTCAGCTGGTCTCTACCTCCAGTTTTTTTGTTTTGTTTTGTTTTGTTTTGTTTTAAACCTGTGAATGTATCTCTATACTGCAGCTGAAGTGATCTTCCTAAAATGAAAACTGGGTCCTGTCCCCCTCTTAAAATGCTCTAGGGGTTCTGCAGTGTCTATGGGATGGGGCCCAACCTCCTCGGTATGACATATAAAGCCCACTGTGATCTTCCCTACCTACTTTTCTAGTCCCTTCCTCATGTGCACCCTCTATTCCAGGCATTCTGCACAAAGTCTATTCTACCAGTTTCATACATTATGATCTCACATGTACTGTTATTTACATGATGTCACCTCTGTCAGGAATATGCTTTCCCTCTTCCCTAATGTCCTTTGGCAAGCTTTTTTGTTACTCATCCTTCAGTAATGAGGCTAAATGTAAGTTCCTCAGTGAAACCCTCTATGACTCCTGTCCTTGCCAGAAAGATTTAGTCCCTACTTCCTCAGACTGTGACCCCCATAAAAGCTTACATTTATTTATTTATTAAAAAATTGTTATTTTTATTTTTAATGCAATTTTGAAAGGTTACTTTCCATTTACAGTTATTACAAAACATTGGCTCTATTGCCCGTGTTGTACAATATATCCTTAAGCCTATTCTACACACAGTAGTTTGTACCTCCCACTCCCCCAGCCCTATAGTGCCCCCCCGCACCCCGCACTGGTAACCACTAGTTTGTTCTCTATATCTGTGAGTCTGCTTCTTTTTTGTTATATTCACTAGTTTGTTGTATTTTTTAAATTCCACATATAAGTGATACCATATAGTATTTGTCTTTCTTTGTCTGACTTATTTCACCTAGCATAATGCCCTCCAAGTCGATCCATGTTGCTGCAAATGGCAAAATTTCATTTTTTTAATGGCTGAGTAGTATTCCATCGTATGTGTATATATATACACATATATATGTATATATATATACGTGTATATATATACACACACACACACACACACACACACCACATCATCTTTATCCATTCATCTGTTGATGGACATTTAGGTTGTTTCTATATTTTGGCTATTGTAAATGATGCTGCTATGAACATTGGGGTGAATGTATCTTTTTGAATTAATGTTGTGGAGCTTTTTTTTTTGGATATACACCCAGGAGTGGAATTGCTGAGTCATATGGTAGTTCTGTTTTTAGTCTTTTATTATAACAGTCATCTCATTGGTTTGCTATTATTTGTTTTCTTGATGGTAGCCCCAGCTAATCTGTAAACTCTTTGACGTCAGATATACTGGTTGATAATTTTTCTCTTCCAAGGTCCAAGTACAGTGCCTTGTGTATAATTGATGTTCAGTGTATTTGCTGAGTGAATAAATGCATAAGTGAATAAATGTTTACTAGGTTGCCTTACTAAAGTGCATGTGTGATGAGTACTTTGTTTAAGTTTGTATGAGATCTTTTTGGGTATGACAAGAGTGTTTGGTTATGCACAGATGTTGTATCATATCTGGAATATTATGTGGATTGTTGGTATCTACCATAGTAAAAAGGAGTAAGTAATATTCATAAATGGAGGTATAAAGGAATGTGGTAGGCAAAAAGAGCTGGGGTCCAGTCACAGGTTTGCCAGTACAGGTTTGCTAAAAACATACTGGTTGAGCTTGGGCAAATTCCTTTCTCTCTCTGGGTTTCAATTTTTTCATCTGTAAAATAGGCATGGAAGAGGGAGGTAGATTAGAGACAGTCTGTCAGGGCCCTTCATCATATGAGGGTATGTGATTCTAGGCAGCAGTATGAGTGATTTACTGAAAATGGCAAAACCATAAATACTGGTGAAACTGCCTCAGCTGCATGATCCTTTCTTTCTTAGACCAAGAGTGCTCCTTTAGGATATGGGTGTTGCTGATCACATTTTGAACATCAGGAGATTTTACTTCCCAGATGCAATGTTTATCTAACTAAAAATGCTATTGGGTTAATTCCCATCAAGTCCTAGCAGCTTCACAGTTTTGAGAACCTTTCTATTTTTTAATCAGACTGGACATTTTAAGAGGCGTAGAAAAAGTGATTTCAGTACAAAGACTTAAACAGATGATTTTCTCCAGTGATTTTTGTTTTCTTTCATATAGTTAACAGACTCATTGAATGTTATTAAAAAAAATAACAACAAGAAGAAATGTTATGGATATGATCCAACCAAATCTTGGGAAAAATTAAGGAATCAAATACCAAATTCAGTTTTCTTGTAATTTTAGTACAAGAGTATAGTGTTGATGTCCCTCAATGTGTCTTGTCAGTCTTTTTAATATGTGGCTTACTCATAATATAGTTGGACATTAAAAAGTAATCTTTGAGACAAATGACGTGAGTGAATTAGTTTGAATTTTCAAAAATAAGCCCTGTGAGGCTTATTTCTTCAAGGTAACTTATAGTATTGAAGTAGCTTTGGCTCAACAGGTAAATTCACCCTCAATGGGTTGCAGACTCTCTAATGGTAGATCATGCCTGCCCACACTTCACTAAGCTTTTTCCATCAGTTTCTTTTTCAGCTAGAAGATTTATTCAATATCACCAACTTTGAAACATTAAAAACCTAAATAATCTTATTACCTGTAAATTCCTTTATTAGGTAAATAATCAACAAAAATGCATACATATGATCACTAAACAATATGTGCAAGAATGTTCATAGCAGTTCTATTTATAATAGCCCCAAACTGGAAACAATCCAAATGTCCGTCAACGATAGACTGGATAAATACATGGTCACACAATGGAATATCAGACAGCATTGAGAAGGAATGATCTACAGGTTTTTGCAGCAATGTGGAGAAATCTCAAAGCATAATTTTGAGCAAAAGAAGTCATCAAGAGGAAGGTACATACTGTCTGACTGCATTTATATAAAGTACAAAAACAGCAGAAACTTATCTATGTTGTAAGAAATTCAGGAGGATAGTGATCTTTGGAAGGGTAGCGACTGACAGGGCATGAAGGGAGCTACCGGAGAGCTGGTAGTGTTATATACCTTCATCTCTGTGATGGTTGTGGGTGTGTTTGGTTAGTGAAAATTCATTGAACACTCAATATATGTGTAATATATGTGTAATTTATGTACTTCAATTAAAAAGATAAAAAATCATGACATATGGGAAAAAACCTCAAAGGAAAATAATTTAAATTAATAATTTTTTAAAAAGAGCATACCTTGGAATGGTGCCATGTACCTGACTGAGGTTATAACTAATCTACCATGAAGTGATCCTTGTAACATAAAGTTCCTTTGATATACACATTTCATTAGGCTTATCTCTTTTAGAGTGAATTTGGTATGACTGTCTGCTTGTGTCCTGGCTTGCCTTTGGAGCCTTGTAGGGAATTCACTGGCAATCTTTTGGTAGATAATTGGAAATCTTCTCTGTTGTTTTAAAGATGTCACTAATAATTGAAGGGCATTTTGGTCAGAAGTTTTCCATCTCAGGTATAACTGCACGGGGCTTAATTCTCAAGGACTTCCTGCAGAGAACTTCATTATTAGGAGGGCATTTATACAGGGGGCCTTCTGGGGCCTGCAGCGTCTCACCCAAAGGTCTACCTCCCTGTTAATCCCTGGACTCTATTCTTGCTGTCATGATGTGTTTCCCCAGGTCACAGTCGGATGGGGGCACAAATATGACCATGGTAGACATTACAGAAGAGTATATTTCTGGCTCTTTCCCCAACCAATTTGTAGGAACTCCAAACTCTTTAAATTTATCCTAAGGTGTTTTATCCTCATCAGGAAGACGGTCTCGTGTCCATTTATTGATTACTTCCTTCAAATTCTACATGGCATTTGTCACTTTCCTCCTTTCCTCTGATGCTGAAGATACCTGTGTTGGGCATATATTTCTTGCCTCTCCATGTCTCCATGTTATTACTGGCCAGTCTGATCAGCTGCTTAGTTCGCTGTGTGTCATGTTCTAAATGGCTCTGCCCCACCTGCGTTATTTCTGTTACCTAAGCTAATAATAGCAAGAGGAACATGTGTATCACTTACTGAGCTCATGCTAATGTGGCAGGCTAAACTAAGCTCTTTAAATGGATAATCTCATTTGATTTATATATATATTTTTTTTCCAGAAGTTGATTTAATTGGCAACAACAGGCACAAAATGATAAATGGACATATATTGTTTTGTACCCCCGAGATGAAATGTTATTTAATTATTGCATTAAAATGATAACTAAGGTCACTTAAGACAGTATTTTTAGATTGGATGTTTAAAAACAGACTGTAGGATAGATTATATTAGTTGTATACTACATCTGGCTTTTTTTTTGGACTCTGAATAAAAACAAATACTGGGGTGCCTTGCTTTTAACAGGGAGGTTTTCTTGCTCGTGGTAATTTGATTTTTCAATCTAATCATTTTTGCCATTATCTCAGTAATGATTTTTTCAAACTACAGTATACTATTAATAGGAGACTGTTTTTCTAGAGCAGCAATCACTGTAGTTCTCAGGTATTTCAATTAACATGCCATTTTAACCTAAATCATTTATAAGGGAAGAACATTTTGGGGTCTGAATAGGTATGTCTTCAATTTATTACAGTTTCCTTACGTAAGTGAAATACAAAATCCATTCGTGTTGTTTCTTTCGTAAAAATGTAGTTGGATATGATGAAATGCAGGCTGCAACAGTGAGAGTGATTAGAAGCCCTTAGTCTTATCCAGTTTCAGTAATTGCTTTTAAATATTGGTCCTGATGGTTTTAAGAGGGTATTTATTTGGAAGAAAGGCCACAAATGCAAACAGAAAAAAAATAGCTCCTGAATCTTGGGTGAAACTCCAGTTTTGGAAAGTTAGCCACTTTTTTTTTTTTTTTTTTTTTTTGGCTGCGTCGGGTCTTAGTTGCGTCATGCGGGATCTTTTGTGGCACGTGGGCTTCTCTCTCTAGTTGTGGCATGGGCTCAGTAGTTGCGATGTGCTGGCTCTCTAGTTGTGGCACATGGGCTCCAGAGTACGTGGGCTCTGTAGTTGTGGCTCGCGTGCTCAGTAGTTGCGGCGCAGGGGCTTAGTTGCCCTGCAACATGTGGGATCTTAGTTCCCTGACCAGGGATCGAACCCGAATCCCCTGCATTGGAAGGTGGATTCTTAGCCACTGGACCACCAGGGAAGTCCCTCTCATTTGATTTTTATGACTACCTTATGAGGAAGGCACTACTCATATCCCTGTTTTATAGATGAGAAAATTGAGACACAGAGGAATTATATAACTTGTCCCAATTCACACAGCTTGTAAGTTGTAGAACCGGCATATGAACCCAGGTCTATCTCTCACCAGAGCCCAAACTCAACCCTTAATATAAGGAATTGCTGTAAAATAGTACAAACTTGTATTGCCACTGTCTTATGACAGCTAAGGGACATAGTGTGCGTTGTGTTCAGAATTGTTCCTTCAGTGACTGAACCATCACCTTTGGGCTACATATACGCCTCTTGCCTCTGTCTTCCCTTGTAGTGTGTCCTTTTCTAAGATGTGCCTCAGTCCTCCATGTAAAAATGGCTTTTTGTCCAGACAGGTTTGATCCTAAGCTGGTTTCTGTACATATTTACATTATGTGGTTTTGTCACAAGTTCTTTATTTTAAACTATTTCATTTTACTAGGCAATATTGTTAGTGTATCATTTTAGCTAATGATACATTTTACTTGTTTGTTCTCTGACTTTCTAGGTTTTATTATTTATTTCTATATTGTGGTGTTTGTTTTATAGCATATTTAAACATTTTCCTCTTCAAGTGTGTTTTCTAATTTAATCTCTCGGTAGATCCTATAAGGTCAGGTTAAAACCATTATTTTCACTTAGCATTTCATGTTTGAGTATTTTAGATACTTTTATTACTTTTGGTTTTTTACCTTGTTATGTTTGTTGTTTTCTGTGATAAAAGCATATTTTAATCTCACTAAGAGCACAACCTCTTTTTCATGCTTAAGGGGGTGGGAGATGGCCATGGAGATCTGTGTGGGATGGGAGGACGATGGAGGTTTATGTGTGTGTTTGTGCTCAGTCCAGTCTGTTCCCTGATATTAGAGATCCAGCTACATAAGCTAGCTTTGTCATGGTACTCCCTTTAGAAAAGGCTTTTTAAAATTTCAGAGTAGTAGTAATGGTCCAGAGGAGTAGTAGTACTGGTAGTGGTGGTAGTTGTAGTGGTAGTAACAGTAGCATCAGCTACCATTTACCAAGCGTCCATACGCCAGGCATGGAACTAGGTGCTTTACTTCCGTATCTTATTTAATTTCCCTATAAACCTACAAGTAGGCACTGGTAGTTTCATTTTATTCACAGGAAATTGAACTCTGAGAGTTTAAATCATCTGTAGAGCCTAGATTTGAATCTAGATCTGTGTAAGTTCTAAAACCCTTGCTTTTTCTGTCAAGGCCTCCTGAACACAAACACCTAGGGAAAAAGAGGATTGCCTATGAGCAGGGGAGATGGAGGACTTCCCCAGGGTTCTCCCCTTCCACCTGAATTCATCTAGTTCTTACTGCAAAGGGAACCCTCCTCACCCCAACCAGACATCTGCTTCTGTTGTCTGTACAGAGCCAAAGACCTTTCCCAACCAAGTTAACACAAGGATCTGGTCTTCGTGGGCACAGAGCAGCCTCCGTATGAAACTGTCACCTAGGCTTGCTTCCCTACTTCCAGCTTGGCTCAGATCAGCTGCTTCTGGGTATTCCAGAAGCCCTGTAGGCAGGCTTTCATCCCGGCTGTTTTATCAAGGCAGTGTATCACTTTTGCCTCTGCTAATGAGCGCTAGAAGTAGCTTTCCTCAGCAAATTGTTTCTTTTTTGCAGACAGACCTGCTGAAGCCCTGAATCTTATCTTCTTTCTGTTTTCTCTCTTGGTTATTTAAACACTTTAAAATACCTATAGGAAGAACACAGTGGCAAACATCCAACATCACCTCCTATTCACTAACCAGATTAAAGTTTACTTTTGCAACCAGAGTAACCAATGCTGGCTGTGCAACTCATTCTTAAAGTTCCTTTTACATGAAACCACTTAAGATTACTTAACCAGCCTAGCCAAGACTTTCTCTTTTTTTTATTAAATAGAAGCTTTGTTTATTTTTCTCTTCCAAAGTTTAAAAACATGTTTGGTTGTGACACAATGACAGGTTTTCCTTGCAGTTTTTGGAAATTTCCCCAAAAGATTTACAAGTTGGGTTTTGTACCTCTTTGTTTGTAAAAGCTAGATTTACTGTCGTAAGTAGATGACTGAAAAGAACTACTAATTTTGACAAGGGAGCATAAACATATAAGGTGGTGTTTTAAAAATGTTGACTTACTAGGGGAGGAGTAAAAGATCATTGGGAAAACCACAGTGCTGGAGATCAGAAAGATCTGCTGTCCTAATCACCAACCATGAGATATTGGACATGCCACCTTGCATAAATATCAGTCTTCCCCATATTTAAATGGAGGTGGGGGGGAGTGAGTTGATCTATATGTCATCTGGCAGAGGAGAACACCAGCCCCAGCCCTCAAGTGACAAGAGTATAAAAGAGTGGATTTGGAGCTGAGAGACAATAGCTTAATGTGATAGTTATTCATTTATTTTCCTTCATCTCTGAATCCACACTTCTTTGCCTTCCTTTGTGACATTGGAAGTGGACTATGCAGATGTTTGTTTTTTTGCCAGCTGGCTTGTTGTTAGGTTATACCAATAGAGGGCGCTAGAGGAATACTGCTGGGCTAGAGAAGGAGGAAGAAGCCTTTCTGCGTGCTGTTTTCCATTGGGATTAAGTGTCAGGTGTGCTGGGTGCTGATAGCGTTAACCTTCACTGTTCAGCAGTGACCCACTTCTTCTGGCATGGTTCTTTGCCACCACAGTGGCAGTCCTCACAGTTCAGCTGTGGCCCACGCTATCCAGCCGGTTTCTGCTCCATCCACTGATGGATTGCCCCTGCGATTTAGATGTAGATTTTGGCCTCTGGCAAGTTTTCCCCCACTGACATGCTGTGTGTTCCTGTACTAGTCATGTCCCTCCCATCAGAGGTGTGAATCTAGCCTTGGGGAGGGCGTCTTCTAAGTTTCTAAGTTCTTTCCTTGTTCCATCTCCCTCAACCCTAGAATCCGCTTATACCTCTCTCAGTAGTTAACCACGTCTAACTACTTAACAATTCTTTATATTATATTTTTCTTAATGAAAGTACTAGTATGGTTTCTGTGTATTATCTGAATGGGCCCTGACTGTTACATTTAATAACTGTCACAGCAGTACACACACACACACACACACACACACACACGTGTCGCATAGGGCAGAAGTCAAAATAAACTGACCAGCCAACAAGACTTTTGGAGGAGACGATAGAAAAAAAAAATTTAAAGGTCAGGAAAGGACATGAGAAATGTAATTCTCATATGTAGAATCTGCCCTATTTACAGTTGGGCCAGCTCTATTGGCAAAGGGGATCTGACTGAGTATGGAAGAAAGCTTAGGAAAATGAAAGTAATAAAAACACTTTTATTGAGTTCCAAAACACTGACTTCAAAACATTTAAATTAATAAAGCAGTTGCACTATTTTTTGAACTCAATGAAAGTCTTTAAAAATTAAATTGTTTTTAACTCATGATTTGTTAACTCAATAAATGTGGTTTTCAATTTGCTTTTGAAGTCACTGGTTTTGAATGTAATAAAGGTTACAATTTTTTCCCCTTTTATTACCTTACTTGTTTTAAAGGCTCTCAATCAAGCTTTTCTCTCTACTTAGCCCCAAAGAACAATTTGCAGAGTATCAGTGCCCTGCAGGGAACCAGGTAGGTGCTGCATATAGGTACTAAGCTGACAAAGTTGTGAAATAGCAGTGGGGAGACTAAATGCCATCTATAGACAGGTATTTCAAGCTTCCAAGTTCTCTCTTTCTCAGCAATGCTCACCTAGAGTACTTTTCCCACCCTCGCTCTTGGCTGATGAATTGTATCAAACTTCACTGGAGAACTGAAACAATCAGAGGCATAGCTTATTTTCCTACCATCAAGGCTAAAAGAATACTTACCATTTGTAGCTATTTCCTTTTTTGCTTCCTCTGTTACAACAGAAAAAGATGACTTTGTCTTATCAAAGGCCAACTTCGCTACTTGTACTCTGGATCCCATGCTCACTTGCTTTCTCAAGGCCTTATTGAGTCAATTATCAACCCTTCTTTCTTTACCTTATTATTTTAATTATTCAGAAATTATGATTTTTATGATAAAAAAACTAAATATAAAAAAGAGACACATTTCTTGTCTCTGTTTTCATCTCACATGCCATATTTAGCTGTGGCTAAAACTTCCAAAACAATGTTGAATACTAGTGGTGAGAGTAGGCAACCTTGTCTTCTTTCTGATCTTAGTGGAAATAGTTTCAGTTCTTCACCACTGAGGACGATGTTGGCTGTGGGTTTGTTGTATACGGCCTTTATTTATTTTTTATTTTTTTAACATCTTTATTGGAGTATAATTGCTTTACAATGGTGTGTTAGTTTCTGCTTTATAACAAAGTGAATCAGGCCGTTTGAGAGAGTGGCATGGACATATATACACTACCAAATGGCCTTTATTATGTTAAGGAGAGTTCCCTCTATGCCTACTTTCTGGAGGTTTTTATCATAAATGGGTGTTGAATTTTGTCGAAAGCTTTCTCTGCATCTATTGAGATTATCATATGGTTTTTCTCCTTCAATTTGTTAATATGGTGTATCACGTTGGTTGATTTGCATATATTGAAGAATCCTTGCATTCCTGGGATAAACCCCACTTGATCATGGTGTATGATCCTTTCAATGTGCTGTTGGATTCTGTTTGCTGGTATTTTGTTGAGGATTTTTGCTTCTATGTTCATTAGTGATATTGGCCTGTAGTTTTCTTTCTCTGTGACATCTTTGTCTGGTTTTGGTATCAGGGTGGTGGTGGCCTCGTAGAATGAGTTTGGGAGTGTTCCTCCCTCTGCAATATTTTGGAAGAGTTTGAGAAGGATAGGTGTTAGCTCTTCTCTAAATGTTTGGTAGAATTTGCCTGTGAAGCCATCTGATCCTGGGCTTTTGTTTATTAGAAGATTTTTAATCACAGTTTCAATTTCAGTGCTTGTGACTGGTCTGTTTATATTTTTATTTCTTCCTGGTTCAGTCTCAGAAGGTTATGCTTTTCTAAGAATGTGTCCTTTTCTTCCAGGTTGTCCATTTTATTGGCCTATAGTTGCTTGTAGTAATCTCTCATGATCCTTTGTATTTCTGCAGTGTCAGTTGTTACTTCTTTTTCATTTCTAATTCTATTGATTTGAGTCTTCTCCCTCTTTTTCTTGATGAGTCTGGCTAATGGTTTATCAATGTTTATCTTCTCAAAGAACCAGCTTTTAGTCTTATTGATCTTTGCTATTGTTTCCTTCATTGCTTTTTCATTTAATTCTGATCTGATCTTTATGATTTCTTTCCTTCTGCTAACTTTGGGGATTTTTTTGTTCTACTTTCTGTAATTGCTTTAGGTGTAAGGTTAGGTTGTTTATTTGAGATGTTTCTTGTTTCTTGAGGTTGGATGGTATTGCTATAAGCTTCCCTCTTAGAACTGCTTCTGCTGCATCCCATAGGTTTTGGGTCGTCGTGTTTTCATTGTCATTTGCTTCTATGTATTTTTTGATTTCCTCTTTGATTTCTTCAGTGATCTCTTGGTTATTAAGTAGTATATTGTTTAGCCTCCATGTATATTTTACAGATTTTTTCCTGTAATTGATATCTAGTCTCGTAGTGTTGTGGTCGGAAAAGATACTTGATAAGATTCCAATTTTCTTAAATTTACCAAGGCTTGATGTGTGACCCAAGATATGATCTATCCTGGAGAATGTTCCATGAGCACTTGAGAAGAATGTGTATTCTGTTGTTTCTGGATGGAATGTCCTATAAATATCAATTAAGTCCATCTTGTTTAATGTATCATTTATAGTTTGTGTTTCCTTATTTATTTTCATTTTGGATGCTCTGTCCATCGGTGAAAGTGGGGTGTGAAATCCCCTACTATGATTGTGTTACTGTCGATTTCCCCTTTTATGGCTGTTAGTATTTGCCTTATGTATTGAGGTGCTCCTATGTTGGGTGCGTAAATATTTACAATTGTTATATCTTCTTCTTGGATTGATCCCTTGATCATTATGTAGCGTCCTTCTTTGTCTCTTGTAGTAGTCTTTATTTTAAAGACTATTTTGTCTGATATGAGAATTGCTACTCCAGCTTTCTTTTGATTTCCATTTGCATGGAATATCTTTTTCCATCCCCTCACTTTCAGTCTGTAGGTGTCCCTAGGTCTGAAGTGGGTCTCTTGTAGAGAACATATGTACAGGTCTTGTTTTTGTATCCGTTCAGCCAGTCTATGTCTTCTGGTTGGAGCATTTAATCCATTTCCATTTAAGGTAATTATCGATATGTATGTTCCTATTACCATTTTCTTAATTGTTTTGGGTTTGTTTTTGTAGGTCTTTTCCTCCTCTTGTGCTTCCTGCCTAAAGAAGTTCCTTTAGCATTTGTTGTAAGGCTGGCTTGGTGTTGTTGAATTCTCTTAGCTTTTGCTTGTCTGTAAAGGTTTTAATTTCTCCATCGAATCTGAATGAGATCCTTGCTGGGTAGAGTAATCTTGGTTGTAGGTTTTTCTCCTTCATCACTTTAACTATGTCCTGCCACTCCTTTCTGGCTTGAAGAGTTTCTGCTGCAAGATCAGCTGTTAACATTATGGGGATTCCAACATTATGGGGATTCCCTTGTACGTTATTCGTTGTTTTTCCCTTGCTGCTTTTAATATTTGTTCTTTGTATTTAATTTTTGATAGTTTGATTAATATGTGTCTTGGCGTGTTTCTCCTTGAATTTATCTTGTATGGGACTCTCTGTGCTTCCTGGACTTGATTAACTATTTCCTTTCCCATTTTAGGGAAGTTTTCAAGTATAATCTCTTCACATATTTTTTCAGTCCCTTTCTTTTTCTCTTCTTCTTCTGGACCCCTATAATTCGAATGTTGGTGCATTTAATGTTGTCCCAGAGGTCTCTGAGACTGTCCTCAATTCTTTTCTTTCTTTTTTCTTTATTCTGCTCTACAGTAGTTATTTCCAGTATTATATCTTCCAGGTCACTTATCCGTTCTTCTGCCTCAGTTATTCTGCTATTGATCCATTCTAGAGAATTTTTAATTTCATTTATTGCGTTGTTCATCACTGTTTGTTTGCTCTTTAGTTCTTCTAGGTCCTTGTTAAATGTTTCTTGTATTTTCTCCATTCTGTTTCCAAGATTTTGGATCATCTTTACTATCATTTTTCTGAATTCTTTTTCAGGTAGACTGCCTATTTACTCCTCATTTGTTAGGTCTGGGGGGGTTTTGCTTTGCTTCTTCATCTGCTGTGTGTTTCTCTGTGTTCTCATTTTGCTTAATTTACTGTGTTTGGGGTCTCCTTTTCGCAGGCTGCAAGTTCATAGTTCCCGTTTTTTTTTTGGTGTCTGTGCCCAGTGGCTAAGGTTGGTTCAGTGGGTTGTGTAAGCTCCTGGTAGAGGGGACTAGTGCATTTGTTCTGGTGGATGAGGCTGGGTCTTGTCTTTCTGGTGGGCAGGTCCACGACTGGTGGTATGTTTTGGGGTGTCTGTGGCCTTATTATGATTTTAGGCAGCCTCTGTGCTAATGGATGGGGTTGTGTTCATGTCTTCCTAGTTGTTTGGCATAGAGTGTCCAGCACTGTAGCTTGCTGGTCATTGAGTGAAGCTGGGTCTTGGCATTGAGATGGAGATCTCTGGGAGATTTTCGCCATTTGATATTACATGGAGCTGGGAGGTCTCTTGTGGACCAGTGTCCTGAACTTGGCTCCCCCACCTCAGTGGCACAGCCCTGACGCCTGGCTGGAGCACCAAGCGCCTGTCACCCACACGGCTCAGAATAAAAGGGAGGAAAAAAAGAAAGAAACAAAGAAGAAGATAAAATAATATAAAATAAAGTAAAGTTATTAAAATCAAAAATAATTATTAAGAAAAAAATTTTTTAAGTAATAAAAAAAAAGAGAACGAACAGACAGAGCACTAGGAGAAATGGTAAAAGCAAAGCTATACAGACAAAATCACACACAGAAGCATGCACATACACACTCACAAAAAGAGAAAAAGGGAAAAATATATATATATCATTGCTCCCAAAGTGCACCTCCTCAATTTGGGATGATTCGCTGTCTATTCAGGTATTCCACAGATGCAGGTACATCAAGTTGATTGTGGGGATTTAATCTGCTGCTCCTGAGGCTGCTGGGAAACATTTCCCTTTCTCTTCTTTGTTCGCACAGCTCCGGGGGTTCAGCTTTGGATTTAGACCCGCCTCTGCGTGTAAGTCGCCTGAGGGCGTCTGTTCCCCGCTCACACAGAACGGGGTTAAAGGAGCAGCTGCTTCGGGGGCTCTGGCTCACCCAGGCCGGGGGGAGGGAGGGACACGGATGCGGGGTGAGCCTGCGGCGGCAGAGGCGTCGTGACGTTGCACCAGCCTGAGGCGCACCGTGCGTTCTCCCGGGGGAGTTGTCCCCGGATCACGGGACCCTGGCAGTGGCGGGCTGCACAGGCTCCCGGGAGGAGAGGTGTGGATAATGACCTGTGCTCGCACACAGGCTTCTTGGTGGCGGCAGCAGCAGCCTTAGCGTCTCCTGCCCGTCTCTGGGGTCCGCGCTGATCGCCGTGGCTTGTGCCCATCTCTGGAGCTCATTTAAGCAGTGCTCTTAATCCCCTCTCCTCGCGCACCAGGAAACAAAGAGGCAAGAAAAAGTCTCTTGTCCCTTCGGCAGCTCCAGACCTTTTCCCGGACTCCCTTCCAGCTAGCTGTGGCGCACTAGCCCCTTATAGGCTGTGTTCACGCCGCCAACCCCAGTCCTCTCCCTGGGATCCGACCGAAGCCCGAGCCTCAGCTCCCAGCCCCCACCCGCCCCGGCGGGGGAGCAGACAAGCCTCTCGGGCTGGTGAGTGCTGGTTGGCACCGATCCTCCGTGCGGGAATCTCCGCTTTGCCCTCTGCACCCCTGTGGCTGCGCTCTCCTCAGTGGCTCCAAAGCCTCCCCCCTCCGCCACTCGCAGTCTCTGCCCGCGAAGGGGCTTCCTAGTGTGTGGAAACTTTTCCTCCTTCACAGCTCCCTCCCACTGGTGCAGGTCCCGTCCCTATTCTTTTGTCTCTGTTTTTTCTTTTTTCTTTTGCCCTACCCAGGTACGTGGGGAGTTTCTTGCCTTTTGGGAAGTCTGAGGTCTTCTGCCAGCGTTCAGTAGGTGTTCTGTAGGAGCTGTTCCACATGTAGACGTATTTCTGATGTATTTGTGGGGAGGAAGGTGATCTCCACGTCTCACTCCTCCGCCATCTTGAAGGTCTCTCTGGAGTATTTCTAAATATGACATTAAGGCTGGAGAGGCTTAAGATATTCACTGAGGATACCATTTTTGAAATGTAGAGAAATAAATATTGGAAACATTTTCCAAATAAAACACATATATTTTTCCAATATTGGAAAAAATTTCCAAATAAAACACACAACCCCCCAAAAGGACTGAAAAGGTACACAAGGAGGAAAAATGGTCCCTTTCAAAGGGAGTGGTTTTCTCCTTAATCATTCTAAACTTTTTTTGTTAACTTTCCTCTGTCCAATAGAGATTAGGAAAACAATCTTAGCTAATTAATTTTCACAATACAAGTTTTAACGAAGGGAGATAAAACACTTGAGGAGGCAATATAATTAGTGGATACTGTTAGCTTATAAATTTTATACTTATCGGAACACAAACATTTATTGCCTGGCTCCTTGGCTGGCATTAATCTCATCTTGTATCTCTGGACTGTTGCCATGGCTTAGTTTTAACAGAGCCAGAATATCTGCTCCTAGATTGTCTCTGATAAAAGGATGAAAGAAGTGATAATTATGCAAGGAACCACTTTGTCACTACTTCCACGGTTCGACTTAGGATGCTCTAGACATTGACATAAGGAGGCTACCGTGTTTTATTGACCTCAATTAACAAGAAAGCAGCATTTCTTTTATTTGTGTCATTAATATGGGCAAGGGATAAGAAAAGTGTAATAAATTTCTAATTTAAATTTGGAACCAAGTAAAGGGAGAAAGTTTGACTTGTGCATATTTGCAGTTCTGTGAGTCACGGCCAATTTTTAAAACATAAGCCATCTGCCAGCATAATACTTTTAATGATACATTTACTTGAAATTCTTTTCACATGCTCCCCTGAGTTCCTGTACTCAAACAGATCAGGAAGAATATTTGGCTCAGGCATTTGGGCCTTCTGTGATCTACTGTCTCCATTGATTTGAGTTGACAATAACTTTCATCACTCAATGTGTTTCCTCAGGGGCTAACATTCCATTTATCTTATCTCTCTTTTTCTAAAGATCTTTGATATTATTTAACAGTAGTACCCGTGCTTTGTTGGCCAATGTATTTGGGTTTTGCTGGAAAGTTGTATTTTTCATAGGAGCTAATAAGTGACCACCAGATGTTTTGAATCTTATCAACAGTAATATTTTGGGGACAGTCTAAATAGAATGAAAACTTGATGTTCACAGAAGGGTTTACAGAGCTTCAGCTACTAGGCTATTTCTAAGAGTCGCCTAGCCATTTCCCTTTGCTGTCATTTTTGTTTATTTTTCTGTCTGGATTTATTTTTCCCTTATTACTCCTGGAATCAGAACATCTACAACATGTTTCATTTCTTTCTTTTGTTCTTACCACTTCTTTATTTATAAGCTTCACTTTGTCTCCAGTATTTGGAAAATTATATACTTGCTGTATTTTTCTTTTAAAATTTTCGGTGTATTCAATACCTAACACCAGACTCATTCACTACCTCCTTTCAAACTCCTTTTGAAGTTCCAGAAGACTGTTTCAATATAGGTTCATTTAGTTATTCAACAAATATTCACTAAGGCACTACTCTTTACTAGATTCAATGCTAATCACTAGAAATAGAAAGAAGACTGAGGCGCACATTCTGTCACCAGGGGATCTGCAAAATATAGTGGTTAAGGGCAGAGAAACTGCAACCCAGAGTCAATCCTGGGTTTCAGTTCCAACTATGATGTTTAATTTTATGTGTCAACATGGCTATGCCTCGGTGCCCAGTCCTTTGTTCAAACACCAGTCTACATGTTACTGTGAAGGTTTTTTAAAGGTATGATTAACATTTAAATCGATTGGCTTTGAGTAAAGCAGATTATCTTGCATAAAGTCAGTGGGCCCCACCCAATAGTTGAAAGACTTGAAAGTAAAGTGTAGGGTTCCCCGAAGAACAAGGAATTCTGCCTCAAGAATGTGATATAGAAATTCTGGCTGAATTTTCAGCCTGCTGCCCTGTGGAGTTCAGACTCAAGACTGTGTCATCAGCTCTTACCTGAATTTCCAGTCTGCTGGCTTGCTCTATGGATTTTGGACTTGCCAACCTCCACAATCATGTCAGCCAATTCCTTAAATCTCTTTCTTTCAATAGATAGATTGATAGATAGATAGAGAGATAGATAGATAGATAGGAAAATATCTATACATAAATTTGTTATATCTATGTCTATATGCATATTTATACAACTATATCTATATTCTATTTGTTCTGTTTCTCTGGAGAACTCTAATATACCAGCTTTTCTACTTACCAGTTAGACTGGTGAATTTGCCTATCTGAGCCTCAGTTTCTTTTTTTGGTAAATGGGTTTTAATGAGGATTAAATGAGTCAATATACATAAAAGCATATATTACTATACCTGGCACATATAGTAAATGCTGAACAAAAGGTAACTCTAGCTTCATAAGTTGCTTAATGTCTGAAGGGTCAGTTGTGAATTAGTGCTAGAGATAAAAAGCAATGCTAGGAGGGAACAGAAGACAGGGATCATCTAAGACTGGGGCGAGGGGGGTCAGGAAAGGCTTTCTGGAGGAATTAATACTTGATATGAGTCTTAAAGATTGAGTAGAAGGACGCATTCATGTAATTGAATTAGTTCGGAGAAGACATAGTGTGCTTATTTTAGGCTCGACTCAATGACATGCATCAAGACAATAAAGGAAAATAATATACAGATATTTTATTAGGTCCAGAATGACAAAAATGAAGAAGACTTGGAGTAAATAGAAATCAAAGCACCCTGGCAGAACCAAGACTTGTGGAGACAAATCCAGATATTGTAACTGACTCTGGAGATGGCATACACCCTTACAGCTGCAATGTAGTAGAAATACCACCGTCCTCTTAGTTGTACCTGAGTCATAGAGTATAAGTCTAAATGATTTAATTCAAATTCCAGAGCAAGGAAGGAGGTAAGAGTGGAGGTGAGTTGTGCATTGAATAGGCTTATCTTATTTGATGTAATCACAGAGCAACTTGATTTTCCATTTTGGCCTCCTGCTTAATCTTTAAATTTAATAGGTGAGTTCTTTTTCCACCGGGAGGAAAACTCGAGATAATGCCACTACTTTTCTGACCATTCTTAGATAAATTTAAAAACTAATTATTACTTTTAGGTACCAAACATTATATCAATTCAGAAATTAGAATATCAATTTTCATGTAATAATCAACATTTCAATGTTCAAATCTAGGACTTTCTCAACTCCCTTTGCTGGGGTTTTGTAGTGGAAAGCCTACACTCATGGAAAGAGGGTGTAGTAAGCTTCATTTCTCTTTCTTTTTCACCTCCTTCCTTGAGGTTGGGGTACACTGAGGAGAGGAGTGAAGGGAGAAGAAAAGTTCTCACTTGATGGGCTTCATGTGTTATATTGGTCTGGCAAAGTGTTAAAACTAGCTCTTTCATAGTGCATTTTTCTGAGTTCTTCAGAGCCTGCCCCACCCTACCCCCACCATTAAGGATTCCTTGCAATTTACTTGATACAACATTTACTCCCAAACCTCCTAGGAATCTGATGGTCAATCTCCAGCTTCTTTCTGCTGAGGCCCCATTGACCATCCAAAACAAATCCATGCCAGCTGTCTCTTACACATAGCCTATACCCAGTCCATAGAAAACACATTTCCTTTTCCAGAAAAACTCTACAAGTACAAGCCAACCCCATTGTAGGGCCTTCCATTTACAGCTAATCATCTCTACTCTTGCCCTTTAGTTTTCTCAGTGTTAGATATCAGTCCACTGTCTCGCTCATATCTCTGAGAATACATCTTAAACCCTCTGAGCAGTCAGATTGAAGTTCCTCATACTGGCTTGAGGTGAGGAATAACCACTTTCTCTGCCTTTGCTATTCTTGGTGTGTGTGTGTGTGTGTGTGTGTGTGTGTGTGTGTGTGTGTGTGTCCAAAAATTCTCTTCTCCAGTCTTTCCCTCTCCTGATCCTTTATGTTTTCAAAACTAATGATGAGCTTTAGAATCATCTAGATGGTTCTTGGCAAGCTATTTCTTTACATGTTATGTAGGCTGGGGTGTCTTATAAGACATTGGTATCTGATATGTATTATTTTATAGATTTTGATGAAATTTTATCTTATTAAAATCTGATGCACAAAAATAGATATCTAGAAATATAATAAAATTGTACAACATGAGAAATAAAGAGACAATATTAAGGCCACCAGACTGAAATGTGAATTATCTAATAACAAAATTCAGAAAGTTGGTTAAAAATGCAAGGTAAATGCAATACCCAAAATTTTCCTACACACCAGCAAAAACTAATTGAAATATATAGCAGAAAATCATATACCTTTTATAAATGCAAGAAAAATATAGTTTGTAAGGATAAATTTAAGTATATACAAATGTACACATATTTGTGTATGTTTACATATATATGTGTATATATATCCATTGCCGAAAAAAGTACAAAATATTTTTTAAGTAAAGATAAGCAAATATGAACAAGTGGAAAGCAGTATATTGTACTTATAGGATTGAAGACTCAACATAATAAAATGTAAGTCCTGCCCAAATTAAATTCTAAAGTCAATGAAATTCCTCTCAAAAATCCCAAGAAGATTTTTTCAGCAAACTTAAAAAACTTGAAAAATTCATATGGAATAGTAAAGATAATTCTAAAACTATAGAAGAAAATGTAGAACTTTCCAGACTAGATCAAGATTTACAATGGAACCACAGTAATTTTTGAAAGGTGGTATTAGGCAGAGGTAGAAAGATGGACCAATGAAAAGAAAGAGAAAGCACGGAAACAGATCTAAGCATATAGTATGTGGGACCTTGGCTTATATCAGAGGTGACATTACAAATAGCTGGGGGTAAAGTATGTTTTACTTAATACATGGAGATAAAACATTTGGTTTTTCATGTGAAAAAAATTAGGTTCATTTGTTACACCAAAATTTCAGATGGATTAAAGAATTAATGTGAATGAAAACAAGAAAAATATGTGAGGCTACTTCAGTGTCAATTTGTTTGTATATTATCTATCAATTTCTGTGTAACACATTGCCACAAAGTGAGAGGCTTAAAGCAATAATATTTATTATCTCAATCTGTTGATATAGGTCAGGAATTATGGGCATGCCTTAGCTGAGTTTTCTGTTTCAGGGCCTCTCCCAGGCTGTTGGCTGGGACTGTAGTAATCTGAAGTTACCTCTAGAAAGTTCCACTTCCTAGCCATTGACATGATTATTGGCAGGAGTTAGTTCCTCACAGGTTGTTGGACTGAGGCCAGCTGTTGTTTGGAAGCTGCCCTCAGTCCCTTGCCATGTGGGCCTCTTCAGTGCAACATATTGTTTCATCAAAGCAAGCAAGTCGAGGAAGCACAAGATAGAATGCCAGAGAGAGAGAGATACAGAGACAGAGGACGCGCCCTCATGAACAAATGAGCAAGCAAGAGAGGGCTATTAAAACGGAAGTCAGTCTTTTGCAACCTAATTATGGAAGTAGTTGGAAAAATACAAATTAAAACCTTAATGAGACGTCAGTTATACCATGAGATTGGCAAAAAAAATTTTAATGGACATGTGATAGTAAGTGATGGTGTAGGGAACCAGGAACTTTCATATACCACTGGTGTAGAATTAAAACATTAAAACCACTTTGGAGAACAATTTGTAATATCTAGAGTTGAAGCTGACAGTCTATAGCCCAGAAATTTCACTTCTGTGTGTGTGTGTATGTATGTATATATATATATATATATATATATATATATATATATATATATATATATATATATATATATATTATGGAAAAACTCTAAACTGAAATAAAAATTTTAGTAATGAAAAGTGTCAATAGAGCCGGTGTCATTAGTAAGGGGACAAATAAACAAATTGTGGTAGATTCGTAGTGCACAGAGGTTAATATGTAGCAAATCTGGAAAATATGGTTTTGGATAAGTTGCATAACAATAGAGTATCATACCATTTACACAAATTAAAAATAAACATAAACATATACATATACTGGTTGTTGATGCATATATATCACAAAAGTGTAAAAAACATAAACTGGATACACAACAAATCAAGATAGTGTTTCAGTGTTTGTTTAGAATGTTAATTGCTTAAAAGATCTATGGCAAATATTCCAATGTATTGGTCAAGGTAGGCTAGTTTATGTTGCATTAATAAACAGTACAGAAATTTCATTGGTTTAACCCATGAAAAACATTGTGCCCCATCACATCAGTCTCCTGCGGGTTGGCAGCTTTCTGGGGCTGCCGCTCTTCAGTGGCTTCAAGTTTGATAAGGAGTATTTAAAAGGTGAAAGCAGGTTGAGTCCCTGCTTTCACCTTTTAAATACTCCTTATCAAACTTGGGGTCTCAAAGATCACTACCGAGGTATAGGAATAGGTCAAAGCAGCATACCAGCTCTTAATGACCTTCACCTAAAATGGATACTTGTCACTTCCATTCACATTTTATTTGCTAGGACTAGTCACATGGACCCAGCAAAACTATAAGGAAAGCTGAAAAATTTTTTTTATAAACACAGATATTTGAGGAACACTAATAGTCTCTCTGCCGTGACTGTTCATTTGGGGTGATAGGAACATAGAGTTGTTAAGGTATAATTGACAAATAAAATTGTAAGGTAACTTAAGGTGTACGTTGTGGTAATTTGATGTACGGGTAAATCATAAGAGGATTCCCCCCATCTAGTTAAGTAACACATCCATCACTGCACATATTTATCTTTTTTTTGATGAGAGCATTTAAGTTCTACTCATTTTGCAAATTTAACTTATATAATACGGTTTTATCAACTCTATTTACCATGTTATTCCCTAGATCCCCAGACTTTATTCAGCTTACAGCTTGCATTTTAAAATATTTGCTTTGTTTTGTTTTTCAGTTTTTTTTCAAATCCTGACCTAGAAAAAAAAAACATGAGCATAGGAATACCCTGTACCATTGTTCAACAATGGATTTCCACATGTTAACATTACTTGTATATAGGTGGATTTTGAGTCAAATAAGTTTGAGGAATGCTGGGTAAAATAGAGCAGGCTTCTTTTCCATAGGACTTCCCAGAGCTTTTAATGAATTCTGCTGAGCATTAGCTTGTGATTTTACTGTTTAGTTTAGTTTGCCTTTTTTCTTCCCTGCAAAAGTTTTAGTGTGTGTGTTTTATAGAAGTCTACCTTTAAAATATTGCTTACATTGAAATGCAATTCACATTGAATAGTGAGAGAAGCCCAGGAATCAGAAGATCTAGACTTGAGACCTGGCTCAGTTCTATCACTGAAGCACTACATTTAGAAAGAACATTAGAGCTGGAAAGTATCTTAATATATCTCTGACTTATTTTTGAGATAACTGTAAGGGCAGAATGGAAAAGCCTACATAAACATCACGTACAAAGGGTTAGTTTCTTCTAATAATTTCTTACAACAGCAATAAGAAACTAATACAAGCTACCTGAGGTAGATCACCTTGTATAGCAGTTTTCTTTAATGTATATCATTAAGAAGTTTCAATACAAGATAATTATATTAATAATTTATCTTTGAAACTAAAGTTACAAGACTGTTAAGTGTGTATTGGACTATGCCTACAAAGAAACAAGTTTGATAGTAGTATGCTATAGCAGAAACAGAACTGGATTAGAAAAAGAAAACACAAAGCAAAATTGGGTATTATCATGCTGCTATCACGGAAATCTGATATAAACATACACAAATCACTTCCCTTCACTTTGCCACAGGTTCCCTATTTGTAAAACTATTTCAGACGCATCTGAATCTAATATATTCATAGTCTATACCTGCACAGGATTTAAGTCATTAAAAAAATCTTAGGTGTGAGTATTAATCACTTTATCTAGCACTGACCTTGACATACTTTTAGTTCTCTCTCTCTCTCTCTCTCAAGCATATAAATTAAATTGAAAGACAGATTCAGGAATTGGATAGAGGAAAGGCATTTGGGATAAGGGAAGAAAGCTACTTCTCATATTCTGTTTCTCTAGTTTGCAAAGGTAAAATAAAATTTGTAGGTCACTAGTTCTGTTAAGTAGGTAGACTATGAAATTAATCCCAGCAGAACTATATCCCACAAAACTAGCTACCCAAACTTTATGTACAATAATAAATTAGTGATGGGATCTCAAAGGAATACTATAGAATCAATAACTTCAGTGGCATAGTTTTATTCTTAAATCCTAGAGCTAGCCATGAAATTAAAATATTTATATGAATGTATTTTGAGCCACATTAAGTACAATGTTCTTTAAAAAATTCAACCCATACACGTGGGAAGTTGGGTAACATTAAGAGAACTCTCATCGTCTTTTATCGTCTTGATTTTATCCTGAAATATTAAATCATTTGGCATTCATTCTTGGCTTTTAAAGGACTTGAAATATTGTGACCAGAATCTACTGCTATCTATATTTTAATTTTGGATATATGCCATTATATCTGAAAAAAATCAATAAAGAGAGTATTTGCTTAAGACTGAAAGTGTAACTGCAGGGTATATACATATGATATGCGCACTTCAGTAGGCCTCTTTCTAAAACTGCTAATCAGTCTATCAACATGTAAATTGTGAGCTCATGTGAAGTATATCTCAGACATCTCTGCACCCTCAGCAAAGTGTGGAGATTCAGTGAATGTGTGCCATGTTGTACTGAGTTTTTTCCAAAAGCACAGCATTATGCTACGTGTCCTGTAAACTATGTAGTCAGTAGATTCAAAGGTACCTACTTTTAAAAAGCACACAATATATTGGTTTGGCCAAAAAGTTCGTTCGGGTTTTTCCGAACCATCTTATGGGAAAACCCGAATGAACTTTTTGGCAACCCAATAGTTGGGAATAAAACAGCTTTTAAGCATCACTTTACTGAGTGCTTAATATATGCTAGTCAAACATAAGCAAATGTGAAACTATGAGGTGGACAGTAAGGCATTGATAGCCTGGAACTTACCTGCAGAGGGGTGAATTAATAGCAAGTGGACACCATTGTGTCATGTGAAATTATTCCATATCGCAATTATTTATATAAATTGATCATTGCACATTGATCATTGGCATTATTATTTGATCATTAAACAGCTTTTGAATAACTATAATAGTCAACATAATTTTAATGCCAAGTATATTTATGCCATTTCAATATTTGGAAAAAAATTACTAATCTATATGTGTTATATAGAGCTCTTTATTTAGAAGGTTCAGTAATCCAGAATACTAGATATTCCAAGTATTCAAATAGTCAATTTCATGTAGACACAGTCATAAGATTTTAAGAAGTATATTTCATTTATTTTTTATTCATTTATTCAACATTTATTTATAGTTTTCCCATAAAAGTCATTATGTTTGGCAAGATGTTAGCTGCAAGCAACAGCTATTTAACCGGTACTGTGTTATATCTGCTCATGGTCCTAATGCAGAGAATTTAAAGACGTCAGTGTACACAGTGCCAGTCAACTGATTTGATTTACTGATAGAAGGATAGAATGTGATGGCTGAAAGGAACCTTAGAACCTAGTTAGTCTGAATCTCTTCCATATTCGAATTTTACAGATGAGGAAGCTGAGGCCCAGAGAGAAGTAACTAAGCCAAGATCATGTAATAAGATAGGATCAGAGCTAGATCCCTCATTTCCTGACTTTGAGGCCATTTTGGTCTTTTTTTTTTTTTTTTTTAACTATACTGAGCTGCTTCCATAGTTATATCTTTCCTCTCAGTTGCCTTAATTAGCCTTTCTTGGTTTTGACATTGTATAGACACAATCCAAGAAAAAGAGCTAAAATGCAGATATGCTATTTTGAGCTTGAATATTTGAATCCTCTTTGGGTAACATAGTGGATGGGTAGAAGGGAGTGTTGGGAAACAATTCTCCATGAATATTTCATGACTCTGCATGGTTGATGTCCTCTGATCATTTGCAGTCAAGTTAAGAATGTTTGTATAAGGAGAAATTGTAGGATAGTAAAGCTTAGAGACAACGCCCTCCCTGGAGACAGTGGAGGGTAGTAAAGATAAAGACCTCTTCTTCCTTTTCCCAGAGATATTTGCTTACCCAGAGTTAAGATGAGCTTGCTCTCTCTCCAGAGAGAGAGGCTCACCAGTAGCCCTGTATAAGACCAGAGTTTCCTAAGTTTGTGCTTCCTCTCCTTTGATGCAACTCATTGCGTGTACCAATGCCATCTGACCCTCACTGTGTTACCCCATGAGGATTTGGGCTCAGGAAACTAGTGCTAAGGCATTACTCTGACTACTGCTTCTGGTGTGAGTAATAAGTGGTCTTTGTCTCTGATCCAGAGGTCTTATTTAATATATATATAGGCCAATTTGTTAGTTTGCAAGTAAGATAAAAATTTCAGATCCTTCAAAGTTTCTACCTTAACAGGCAGATGGAGGTGAATTATTATCAGAGTATTCGAATTAGCTCATGTAGTAATGAAATACATTATAAATACCCATGAGAACACAAGTGTTTTGGGGTTGTAGAACTGTTAGATATTTCCCCATTAATCACTAACAAATATTTTGAATCGCAGTACGTAGTTGTCTGTATTCAGTTGTATAGTTCAGACCAAAGTGTCCTTTGGGGACAAATGAAACAAAGTGGTGCTCTTTGAATTTATGTCTCTGGCATTCTAACTTAAGCATGGGATCATTTAATTTATACCAGTGGCAAAATTACTTTCTGTAAAAATGGACCTTAGAGATCAGTAGTCCAACCCACTCATATTTAAACTTTCAAGTTTGTAATTGATGGAAGTCTAAATTTTCCAACTTTAGTTAGGACCAGATGGTTGGAATGAAACAAATGTAGAGCAAGTCTAGTGTGCAAACAAATTAAAATCTTTGAAAGTACTTCTGGAATCACTATTGTAGTTTGAGTTGATATCAACCACACAATCAGCCAGGATGAGGCACTATTTATTATCAAAACCATCCTGTGGTGTAAGTGGCATTATCACCATTTAGCAAATGAGAAAATCCGGAATCAGCGTGGTCGCCAAGGACAAAAAATGTTAGTAAATGGAAAAGTTGGATTCAGGCCCAGGTCTTCTGGGTCTACGTCCTCTTAGGTTGCTTGCACTTATTAATTTGAACACTCCCCTTCCTCATCCATATATGAAGAAAAAATTAAAACTTTATAGGCATTATGATATAATGGAAATAACTCATCATTTGCAGTCTGAAGGCCTACTTTTGAGTACTAATTTTTCCATAGAATTTTTTTTCTTTCTTTGTGGAAGTCATTTGAAGAATGTGGAATGAAAAGAGTTTACTACACTAGTAGTAAATGACAGCACTGGAACTAGCATCTGAGTCCTGACTCCTAGTTCACTGTACTTACTACGACACCATGTTACTTCCATTCAAAACATCTCAGATATGGTGTATGGTATTTTATGTCTTCAAACTCCATCTACTTGTATTTTGAACAGCACAGGAAGTAGAAGGAAAATTCCAATCTAAGAGAGGAATTCTCCCAGTAGAGCTGGTAAAAGAACATAAAATTTTAGTCAAGGAAAGCCTGATATTTATTACTTGCAGAGGACAGTGATTTTTGATTTTTAAGAATGATCTCTGCATATGGGAACTTATCATTTGATTTGGGGGCAACTGGCTAGATTGCATTACATATCCATAATTGGGTAATTTTTCAAATTCATTCATAATTGTTTTTTCATACCTTTTTGTAGATCTTTTAATTTGCAGATAATTTCTGTGATATTTTCCAATAACTTAATTTAAAGATAATTGTTTTTCATTTAGAACAAATGTACTTTGATCTCAGGAGAATAAGGTATTGGCTTCATAAAACTTGTTCCC
Source organism: Balaenoptera ricei (assembly GCF_028023285.1). Classification (NCBI taxonomy): domain Eukaryota; kingdom Metazoa; phylum Chordata; class Mammalia; order Artiodactyla; family Balaenopteridae; genus Balaenoptera; species Balaenoptera ricei. Next base: position 129,992,249 of record NC_082660.1, on the reverse strand, counting down.
ATTTGAATTTGACATGCAAGCATTCCTGAAATTATAAATATTCAGATATGAGTTGAAAACATGCCTTATTTAAAACTCAGCATGGGGCTTCCCTGGTGGCACAGTGGTTGAGAATCTGCCTGCCAATGCAGGGGACACGGGTTCGAGCCCTGGTCTGGGAAGATCCCACATGCCGCGGAGCAACTAGGCCCGTGAGCCACAACTACTGAGCCTGCGCGTCTGGAGCCTGTGCTCCGCAACAAGAGAGGCCATGGTAGTGAGAGGCCCGCGCACCGCAATGAAGAGTGGCCCCCGCTTGCCGCAACTAGAGAAAGCCCTAGCACAGAAACGAAGACCCAACATAGCAATCAATCAATCAATCAATAAATCTAAAAAACTTAAAAAAAAAACAACTCAGCATGTAACAGATATAATCACGCATAAGGATGTTCAGTTCCTTTCCATGGAGATTTGCATTGCAGACAATAACAACAGATTTTTTTAATATACAAAAGGTATAATCCTGGGTAGGTACAAGGGGGTGGTTTAGGACCAAAGAAAATTTAGCTAAAAATAGGAGTAAGATCCATTTGCTGCCCTCACAGAAATCACAGATAGCCAGGGAGACAGGCCTGTAAATAATTCAGATACAAAATTAAACTGTGAAGATCCTTGAATGGTAGGCCAAGGAGCAATTAGGATCAATCCAAGATTTGCAAGCAGCAAAGTAACATGATCAGGGCTATATTTTAGAAAAATTTCTTTGGTGGCTTACTGTGAGGTAGAGAGAGATGGCATTCAGGAAATTGAATTAGCATGACAATGCCAAAGTCCAGGTAAGAGATAACCTGTAGGTGTGCAGATGTATCAGAATGTAGTGATAAGGATAAGGATCTTTTTCTTTATTTTTTTATGGAAGTATAGTTGATTTACAATGTTGTATTAACTTCTTCTGTACAGCAAAGTGACTCAGTTATACACATATAGACATTCTTCTTTATATTCTTTTTCATTATGGTTTATCCCAGGATATTGAATATAGTTCCCTGGGCTATACAGTATGACCTTGTTGTTTATCCATTCTATACAGAATAGTTTGCATCTGCTAATCCCAAATTCCCAATCCTTCCCTCCCCCACCCCCCTCCCCCTTGGCAACCACGAGTCTGTTCTCTATGTCTGTGAGAGTCTCTTTCTATTTCGTAGATGGGTTCATTTGTGTCATATTTTAGATTCCACACATTAGTGATATCATAGGGTATTTGTCTTTCTCAGGGAAAGGGATCTTTTTGCTCTTTTTCCTGCTGGACAAATTACATCTGTAGCTTACATCATACATCTGGGTATGACAATTTAAGAGATACAGATACAGGAAGTGGGCCTAAAGCATGGGTAGCAATGAGTATATGCTTTCAGCGGCCAGACAGGTAACACAGGCAAGCATTTGATGAGGATGCTATAGAGGGGATTCATTCTAGAGCCATGCTGAGGAAAAATATTTTTGTGATAACTTTCTATCTTGAATCTCTCTTACTCTTTTGTAAATTTCTAGCTTAGCATGAAGAAGCAGTTTGAAAAGACTGTCCAAAATATCAGGAGAAATGGAGACTCCATTAATAGAGATTAGTACCTAAAATAGGGTTAGCAATGCAGTATTGAGTCATTTGAAATAGTCTTAAAGTAGGGATTAGGAGTCCTGAGTTTGAGCCCTGGTCTGCCACTTACTTGGTTGTATAACCTTGGGTAAGTCACTAATGTTCTCTGGGTCTCAAGTTCCTTATTAGTAGAATGGGCAGTTCTGACAAGGCTAGCATTCTTACATTTTAGTGTACCTATGCATCACCTGGGGAGTTTGTTAAAAATGCAGATTCACTGACCCCATTGCCAGAGATTCTAATACAGTGAAAGTGTAACAAATTATCAAAGCTCTACGGATTTGTGGATTTCTCTGCATTTGGCTGGCTGGATTTAAAAAATTAGCTCTGACTCTTCAATCAATAATTCTTCATTTGCAACAGAACTACACCTTGTCTTTTAGACAGTTTTGAATGATCTATTTCTGGCTTTTCATTTTTGCTCTTTTGTTCATTTATTTTTTCTTTTACTTCATGCTGGGAATGATGGAATGGGAAGACTTTAAGAGTACAAATCAAGGGAAAACGCTATTTTCTTATTGGCTGGGGCTATGTTGCTTCTCCCTTCCCCACCCCTCAATGCACAGAGAATTTTAGGAAATTAAAAAAAAAAAACAAAAAAACAAAAACAAACAAAAACAATGGAGAGAACTTCTTTATCTTAGTTATGCAACTGGCTTGGTCTACTCTCCTTAAACCCAATTGCAGACATAGATGTTATCACTCAAATGGAAAGAAAGGCCAGTCTTCACCTCACTCCCCAGTACTAGGCGCAAAGTCATGACAGTCAGAGTGACAGAGAAGTTTAGGGTCCTCCCAGAAACTGCCTGCAGATCTGTCTTTACTTAGTGGCAAGAGATTATCTGTGTTTTCAAGTATGAAGTATTGGTCAGTGAGAGTCCAATTCAAGTTAGGGGATTGTTTTGGTGTATGTATATGTCAATTTCATCACAATCATATTAACATTAGTATTGGCATTTTCATTTCCTACTCATCTTTATGATGTAATAAAGGCACATGAAAGCAAAACATTTAGAAAATGGCACCAAGAGGTATTGGTGTATAATATATAAAACATCCCCAGCTCCTGAAGGATCATTTAATTCATGTAAAGCACTCTCTATTTCTTCCTCTTATCAGGCACTGTTCGATAGAACTATAATCTGAACCACACATGGAGACCATATATGTAAATATATATTTGCTGGTAGCTACATTAAACAAGTAAAAAGAAACTGATGAAATTAATTTTTAAAATGCATTTTATTTGCCACAGTTTATTTGAAACGTTTCAAGTGTTCACTAGCCACGTGTGGCTAGTGGCTGCAGCATTGGGTGGCACAATTCTAATCAGTTACATGTACAAAGTAAAATAAAGTTATTAAAATAAAAATAATTATTAAGAAAAAAACGGACAGACAGAACCCTAGGTCAAATGGTAAAAGCAAAGCTCTACAGACAAAATCACACACAGAAGCATATGCATACAAATCACAAAAAAAGGGAAAATATATATATATCTTCTTTCTTTCCTCCCTTTTATTCGGAGCCTTGTGGAGGACAGGCTCTTGGTGCTCCAGAAAGGCGTCAGGGCTTTGCCACTGAGGTGGGAGAGCCAAGTTCAGGATTCTGGTCCACAAGAGACCTCCCAGCTCCACGTAATATCAAATGGTAAAAATCTCCCAGAGATCTCCATCTAAACGCCAAGACCCAGCTCCACTCAATGACCAGCAAGCTACAGTGCAAGACACCCTATGCCAAACAACTAGCAAGACAGGAACACAACCCCATTCATTAGCAGAGAGGCTGCCTAAAATCATAATAAGGTCACTGGCACCCGAAAACACACCACCAGACATGTACCTGCCCACCAGAAAGACAAGATCCAGCCTCATCCACCAGAACACAGGCAGTAGTCCCCTCCACCAGGAAGCTTACACAACCCACTGAACCAACCTTAGCTACTGAGGACAGACACCAAAAACAACGGGAACTGCGAACATGCAGCCTGCAAAAAGGAGGCCCCAAACACAGTAAGTTAAACAAAATGAGAAGACAAAGAAACACACAGCAGATGAAGGAGCAAGGCAACAACACATCAGACCTAACAAATGAAGAGGAAATAGGCAGTCAACCTGAAAAAGAATTCAGAATAATGATAGTAAAGACGATCCAAAATCTTAGAAATAGAATGGAGAAAATACAAGAAACATTTAACAAGGACCTAGAAGAACTAAGGAGCGAACAAACAGTGATGAACAACGCAATAAATGAAATTAAAAATTCTCTAGAAGGGATCAATAGCAGAATAACTGAGGCAGAAGAAGGGATAAGTGACCTGGAAGATAAAATAGTGGACATAACTACTGCAGAGCAGAATAAAGAAAAAAGAATGAAAAGAATTGAGGACAGTCTCAGAGACCTCTGGGACAACATTAAACGCATGAACATTCGAATTATAGGGGTCCCAGAAGAAGAGAAAAAGAAAGGGACTGAGAAAATATGTGAAGAGATTATACTTGAAAACTTCCCTAATATGGGAATGGAAATAGTTAATCAAGTCCAGGAAGCACAGAGAATCCCATACAGGATAAATCCAAGGAGAAACACGCCAAGACACATATTAATCAAACCATCAAAAATTAAATATTAAAAGCAGCAATGGAAAAACAACAAATAACACACAAGGGAAACCCCATAAGATCAACAGCTGATCTTTTAGCAGAAACTCTGCAAGCCAGAAGGGAGTGGCAGGACATATTTAAAGTGATGAAGGAGAAAAACCTACAACCAAGATTACTCTACCCAGCAAGGATCTCATTCAGATTCGAAGGAGAAATTAAAAACTTTATGGACAGTCAAAAGCTAAGAGAATTCAGCACCACCCAACCAACTTTACAACAAATGGTAAAGGACCTTTTCTAGGCAGGAAACACAAGAGAAGGAAAGGACCTACAATAACATACCCAAAACAATTAAGATAATTGTAATAGGAACATACATATTGATAATTACCTTAAGTGTAAATGTGTTAAATGCTCCAACCAAAAGACATAGATTGGCTGAATGGATACAAAAAAGAAGACCTGTATATATGCTGTCTACAAGAGACTCACTTCAGACCTAGGGACACATACCGACTGAAAGTGAGAGGATGGAAAAAGATATTTCATGCAAATGGAAATCAAAAGAAAGCTGGAGTAGCTGTACTCATATCAGGCAAAATAGATTTTAAAACAAAGACTATTACAAGAGACAAAGAAGGACACTACATAATGATCAAGGGATCAATCCAAGAAGAAGATGTAACAATTGTAAATATTTATGCACCCAACATAGGAGCACCTCAATACGTAAGGCAAATACTAACAGCCATAAAAGGGGAAATCGACAGTAACACAGTCAGAGTCGGAGACTTTCACACCCCACTTTCACCAATGGACAGATCATCCAAAATGAAAATAAATAAGGAAACACAAGCTTTAAATGATACATTAAACAAGATGGACTTCATTGATATTTATAGGACATTCCATTCAAAAACAAGAGAATACACATTCTTCTCATGTGCTCATGCAACATTCTCCAGGATAGATCATATCTTGGGTCACAAATCAAGCCTTGGTAAATTTAAGAAAATTGAAATCGTTATCAAGTATCTTTTCCGACCACAACGCTATGAGACTAGATATCGATTACAGGAAAATATCTGTAAAAAATACAAACACATGGAGGCTAAACAACACACTACTTAATAACCAAGAGATCACTGAAGAAATCAAAGAGGAAAACAAAAACTACCTAGAAACAAATGAAAATGAAAACACAATGACCCAAAACCTATGGGATGCAGCAAAAGCAGTTCTAAGAGGGAAGTTTATAGCAATACAATCCTACCTTAAGAAACAAGAAACATCTCAAATAAACAACGTAACCTTACACCTAAAGCAATTAGAGAAAGAAGAACAAAAAAACCCCAAAGTTACCAGAAGGAAAGAAATCATAAAGATCAGATCAGAAATAAATGAAAAAGAAATGAAGGAAATGACAGCAAAGATCAATAAAACTAAAAGCTGGTTCTTTGAGAAAATAAACAAAATTGATAAACCATTAGCCAGACTTATGAAGAAAAAAAGGGAGTAGACTCAAATCGATAGAATTAAAAATGAAAAAGAAGTAAGAACTGACACTGCAGAAATACAAAGGATCATGAGCGATTACTACAAGCAACTATATGCCAATAAAATGGACAACCTGGAAGAAATGGACAAATCCTTAGAAATGCACAACCTTCCAAGACTGAACCAGGAAGAAATAGAAAATATGATCAGACCAATCAGAAGCACTGAAATTGAAACTATGATTAAAAATCTTTCAACAAACAAAAGCCCAGGACCAGATGGCTTCACAGGTGAATTCTACCAAACATTTAGAGAAGAGCTAACACCTATCCTTCTCAATCTCTTCCAAAATATAGCAGAGGGAGGAACACTCCCAAACTCATTCTACGAAGCCACCATCACCCTGATATCAAAACCAGACAAAGATGTCCCAAAGAAAGAAAACTACAGGCCAATATCACTGATGAACATAGATTGCAAAAATCCTCAACAAAATACAAGAAAACAGAATCCAACAGCACATTGAAAGGATCTTACACCATGATCACGTGGGGTTTATCCCAGGAATGCAAGGATTCTTCAATATATGCAAATCAATCAATGTGATACACCATATTAACAAATTGAAGGAGAAAAACCATATGATAATCTCAATAGATGCAGAGAAAGCTTTTGACAAAATTCAACACCCATTTATGATAAAAACCCTCCAGAAAGTTGGCATAGAGGGAACTTACCTCAACATAATAAGGGCCATATATAACAGACCCACAGCCAACATCGTCCTCTGTGGTGAAAAACTGGAACCATTTCCACTAAGATCAGGAACAAGACAACGTTGCCCACTCTCACCACTATTATTTAACATAGTTTTGGAAGTTTTAGCCACAGCAATCAGAGAAGGAAAAGAAATAAAAGGAATCCAAATCGGAAAAGAAGAAGTAAAGCTGTCACTGTTTGCAGATGACATGATAGTATACATAGAGAATCCTAAAGATGGTACCAGAAAACTACTAGAGCCAGTCAATGAATTTGGTAAAGTAGCAGGATACAAAATTAATGCACAGAAATCTCTTGCATTCCTATACACTAATGATGAAAAATCTGAAAGTGAAATTAAGAAAACACTCCCATTTACCATTGCAACAAAAAGAATAAAATATCTAGGAATAAACCTACCTAAGGAGACAAAAGACCTGTATGCAGAACATTATAAGACACTGATTAAAGAAATTAAAAATGATACAAATAGTTGGAGAAATATACCATGTTCTTGGATTGGAAGAATCAACATTGTGAAAATGACTCTACTACCCAAAGCAATCTACAGATTCCATGCAATCCCTATCAAACTACCACTGGCATTTTTCACAGAACTAGAAAAAAATTTTTCGCAATTTGTATGGAAAGACAAAAGACCCCGAATAGCCAAAGCAATCTTGAGAAGGAAAAACGGAACTGGAGGAATCAGACTCCCTGACTTCAGACTATACTACAAAGCTACAGTAATCAAGACAGTATGGTACTGGCACAAAAACAGAAATATAGATCAATGGAACAGGATAGAAAGCCCAGAGATAAACACACGCACATATGGTCATCTTATATTTGATAAATGGGGCAAGAATATACAATGGAGATAAGACAGCCTCTTCAATAATTGGTGCTGGGAAAACTGGACAGCTACATATAAAAGAATGAAATTAGAACACTCCATAACACCATACACAAAAATAAACTCAAAATGGATTAAAGAGCTAAATGTAAGACCAGACACACTAAAACTCTTAGAGGAAAACATAGGCAGAACACTCTTTGACATAATTAACAGCAAGATCCTTTTTGACCCACCTCCTAGAGAATTGGAAATAAAAACAAAAATAAACAAATGGGACCTAATGAAAGTTAAAAGCTTTTGCACAGCAAAGGAAACAGTAAACAATACAAAAAGACAACCCTCAGAATGGGAGAAAATATTTGCCAATGAAGCAACTGACAAAGGATTAATCTCCAAAACATACAAGCAACTCATGCAGTTCAATATCAAAAAAACAAACAACTCATTCCAAAAATGGTCAGAAGACCTAAATAGACATTTCTCCAAAGAAGATATACAGATTGCCAACAAACACATGAAAGAATGCTCAACGTCATTAATCATTAGAGAAATGCAAATCAAATCTACAATGAGATATCATCTCACACCGGTCAGAATGGCCATCATCAAAAAACCTACAAACAATAAATGCTGGAGACGGTGTGGAGAAAAGGGAACCCTCTTGCACTGTTGGTGGGAATGTAAATTGATACAGCCACTATGGAGAACTGTATGGAGGTTCCTTAAAAAACTAAAAATAGAACTACCATATGACCCAGCAATCCCACTACTAGGCATATACCCTGAGAAAACCATAATTCAAAAAGAGTCATGTACCACAGTGTTCGTTGCAGCTCTATTTACCATAGCCAGGATATGGAAGCCACCTAAGTGTCCATCAGCAGATGAATGGATAAAGAAGATGTGGCACATATATACAATGGAATATTACTCAGCCATAAAAAGGAACGAAACTGCGTTATTTGTATTGAGGTGGATGGAGTTAGAGTCTGTCATACAGAGTGAAGTAAGTCAGAAAGAGAAAAGCAAATACCATATGGTAACACATATATATGGAATCTAAAAAAAAAAAAAAAGTCATGAAGAACCTTGGGGCAAGATGGGCATAAAGGCGCAGACCTACTAGAGAATGGACTTCAGGATACGGGGAGGGGGAAGGGTAAGCTGGGACAATGTGAGAGAGTTGCATGGACATATATACACTACCAAACGTAAAGTAGATAGCTAGTGGGAAGCAGCCGCATAGCACAGGTAGATCAGCTCGGTGCTTTGTGACCACCAAGAGGGGTGGGATAGGGAGGGTGGGAGGGAGGGAGATGCAAGAGGGAAGAGATATGGGAACATATGTATATGTATAAGTGATTCACTTTGTTATAAAGCAGAAGCACACCATTGTAAAGCAATTACACTCCAATAAAATGTTAAAAAAAAAACGTGGCAAACTTTTTACTTTTCTTTAGAGGAGAAAGTAAACCCAAAAAGTTGGGGTCAGTTTCAGCATACCCTCCTCTTTTGAAGAAAATATCTCTATGTGTGTGTATGTGTGTATCTACATGTACACGTGAGAGGGCATGCACGTGCACACATGTATGTTGTCTCAGTCATACCAAACAGGAAGAAAAAAACTATTCAGAATAGTTTGGAGCTAACAGTTGCAGGACTTTAACTTGCTATCCTGAATGGTTGGATTATCATATAAACTATAAATATAGCAAGCATCCTTTTAGCCTGCAAAATAATAACTTACTTTAACTGCCATAGAGCTTCCCCTTATCTCTCTCTTTAAGTATTCTCTTCCTTGCAGTGCAGGCTGCTGATGATTTTCTGCTCATATAAGTAGTAAATGCTGAGGCGTCGCCTTGGAGTTGGCAGTGTGATCAATCACAGCCTCACCTTGTAGAGGGTCTTCCCCAACTTGGTGACAGGACCCATATCTTTTAATGTGTATTGTTTTGAAAACCTTAAAGGCTGACCTCTAGAATACCATAAACATGCTAATAGCAGTTCTTAACATTATCTTCCATTTCTTTCACTTCTCCTTCCCCAAAGAAAACATACGAAGTTCACAAACCAACAGCAGCCTTAATACCCAGTTTTGAAGGGGGAAAGCCGTGACTGATTAAGTGATCATGTGATAAACAGAAGAGTTTCTTTATCTCTCTCAAAGGATCTTTTCATTATACTGTGTGCCCTTCATAACTTTCTAGCCTTACCTCTGCCACTAAGCTGACAGTGATCTGTTAAACTAAATCATTTTGGATTACTGGCAGAAAAGAAATACTTTCAGGTGTGGTATATGTTTGGCCTACAATGGATCCACCCTGCTACCCCTCCGCCAAACTCTCCTCTCTAGTTGCTGAGCAACCAGTCTTCAAGTCAATGTTGAAATGTCTCTCTCCACTGTGAAGTCTCTCTCGAGCAACCAGACACAGTTGGTTACCCTCTTGTTGGTATTTCCATAGTATGTAGTACATACTCTTTACTATTACAGTTATCTCACTTTATATTCATTTATTAATGTGTTAGTCCCCTGCATAGGACCTTGAGCTCCTCAAGGGCAGAGAACATGTCCTGTTCATTTATATAGCACCTAGTCCAGTGCCTGGTACATGCAAAATAGTAGTCAATGAATAGGTATTGAATAAATTTGGAAGTATCCCATTTCTGCATTTAATCAGCATAGCATAGTAGTTTAGAGTAGGGGCTTGGAGATGGACTGTCCTAGATTCAAGTCCTAGCCTTTCCATGTATCAGCCTTGTGATCTTGGCAAGTTACTTACCTTCTCTGTTTAGTTATCTGTAAAACTGGGATGCCAGTAGTGCCTGCCTAATGGAATTGTTGAGTGGATTCAATGAGGAAATAGATGTAAGGTGCACGATGAAGTGCCTGAAACACACTAAATTTTAACAAATGTCTCTTCTTTCTTTCAAAGCCCCCTGCTCCATCTCTCTCTTAACAAACCAAAACTGCTTAGGTAAATGTTATTGATAGGGACTAGGGAGAGACTTTTTTCCAGCCAAGTCCCGATCTGAAACAGGACATAAATTTATACTGAGTGAATATTCACCAGTACATATGTCCTTTGTGATAGATAAAACTATGTAGTATTGTATTTATGTTCAACTACAAATAAAACTGAAGTTCATCAAATTTCCCTTTTTTCTGCAATTACAGAGGAAAGGGAGGTGTGGGTTCAATTTAGAGACTCCACGTAAAACCTTTAACCCCATTTCTTGGTCAGTTTCAAGATAAATTGCTGAATATTATGCATGGGCCTGTTTCATTTTCAAGAATTCTTTTGCAGTGTTTTTCTTTAGATATGCATATACCCAGAGAAAATTGCAGGTTAACAGCTTGTATTTGAGGCCACTATGAATCAAATAGCCAAGCAGAATCCTGTTGTTACTTTCAAAAATTATTTGAAGAATATCTTGTCTTACTGATAATACTATAATTACACTTTACACTCTTACCCTTTACACTCTTCATATTACTCAGCAAATTGTATCCTTTTGTATAAACTCTTTGTCCTTGAAAATAGGTCATTACAGCAAAGCAAACTCCAGCTTTCCAAGGCAGATAACTTTCCTGAGATATGTTTTAGATCTTCACAGACTGCCTTTGTTCTGTTCTTGTTTATACTTTTCAAAGAGTTAGAAATATCTGCAATGTATTTGACACAGCTACAGCTGCCTTTAAAAAATATTGCCTATCTGGTTGATGCAAAATGATGTAACCAAAAAATTGGGTGGGGGGTTTGGGCAGGAAGCAGACTGTATGCTTAAGAATCCCCAGAATATTGCTCTGCCTAATATAGTAATTATAGTAATACACACACACACTGCATTCTGCCTATCATAAGGTAAACCATATTTTTAGTCAATAGGAATTCAATTCAAATAACCAAGGTTGGAAACAACCTCAGTGAACTTGAATAGGGCTCTGCAAAGAAAGTCTATAGTTTTATTTTTATTTGTGTATTTATTATCATTTTGTTTCAAAAGATTTTATAACAGTTTAGGAGAAAGTTTGGTTTGCAGCTGCCAATCCTACTAAAAAACTCCGTGTTAAGAGTTGATGTTAAACTCCATATACATAAACCTCTTCGAAGCACACCAAACCAAGTAAGTCATCTGAAGTCATCCGGTTTCTGTAGGAAATCATGTGCTTCAACAATGAGGCAGGAGGAAGGGAATGTGGTAAATCATGAACTCTAATAGGAGCTATAGGATAGCAGGGACCTTGTCTACATTTTTTTCACTGCTACATATTCAGAACCCAGGAGAGGGCCTGACACATATTAGGTGCTTAATAAATATTTGTTGAATGAATAGATGAATGTTTATCTAATTACAAAACCCATAGAGAACCATGGCATAAAATTTGGAAAATATAGAAATTATATTAAAAAAGATAATTTTCAATTAAATACGAAGGTCTCACAAAAAACCCAGGGGTACAGAATGGCTTTCAGTATAATAGTTCCACTTTTATCACACTAGTAAATATTGGGTTTTTGTGACAGATTTCATTCTATTGCTTTATGAAGTTTGAAAAGAAATGGACTTAATGATCTCTAGGATCCAGTCTAATTCGGATATTTGGTGATTCAGTGAAATCCATGATTATTAGTATAATCATCAACATTAACAATGCTATGATTATCAACCCCATACCAATACATATACACACAAAAAATAAAAATGGATTTGTACTGTCCATATAATACTCCTACCTTACCCTAGAAATGTGGAAATACTTTTTGTATTGTAAAAGGATAAACAATATTATAGTTATTATATTTTGAGAACATAGTGGACAGTAGTGAGTAAGAGTTAATGGGAGTCTTAAAATTATATTTACTACCTAGAGTATTTTGGGCCAAGAATTATTTGTACATAATATTTCAATTGTTCTATCCCAGCATTTTTAAAATCAATTTTCTTTTTAATAGTCTAGACAGCATTTTAAAGATAAATCCTTCTCTCAGATTTTGTAGTAGAAAATTCCATTTTATTTTCCGCATAAAATGCATCAGTTCAAGTAAAGGCCATTCATCCTTTAGGCCTTATAATAGTTATCCATGTTGACATATTGAGTTAACTGCTCCTGTATGTTTCAGAACCTCACTAACTATATATGTTTTTCAAATTGTGTATGAGAAATTAACAGTCTCCACTCAGTACTCACTGTTCAACTTTCTTAAACCCTATTTTATTTTTTTTAATTGAAGTGTAGTTGATTTACAATGTTGTGTTAATTTCTGCTGTACAGCAAAGTGACTCAGTTATACACGTATATACATTCTTTTTTATATGCTTTTCCATTGTGGTTTATCACAGGATATTGAATATAGTTCCCTGTGCTATACAGTAGGACCTTGTTGTTTATCCATCCTATACATACTAGTTTGCATCTGCTAATCCCAAACTCCCAATCCTTCCCTCCCCCAGCCCCTTTCCCCTTGGTGCCCACCAGTCTGTTCTCTATGTCTGTGAGAGTCTCTTTCTGTTTTGTAGATAGGTTCATTTGTGCCATATTTTAGCTTCCACATATAAGTGATATCCTATGGTATTTGTCTTTCTCTTTCTGAGTTACTTCACTTAGTATGATAATCTCTAGTTGCATCCATGTTGCTGCAAATGGCATTATTTCATTCTTTTTTATGGCCAAGTAGTATTCCATTGTATATACTTAAACCCTATTTTAAATGATCCATTATACAGCCAAAACTACCTTATTCCATGGTTAAAGTTTATCATTTATAGATTTGCATTTGCATGTAATTTCCCATATTTTAAATTCTGCACATTTAAAAAAATTTAAAATCCATTCATTTATGAATGACTGACTATAGGACTTAATAGTCCACTCATAGAGTTCTGGGGATGGACAGTGGTGATGGTTGCACAACAATATGAATGTACTTAATACCACTGAGTTGCACACTTAAAAATGGTGACTGTAGTAGGTTTTATGTCATGTTTATTTTACCACAATAAAATAAGTCTACACATCTATTATACAAAGGGAAATCTTTCTGATTTTGAAATAATCTACTCTGTGATGTTTCCTTTTTAATGTAAATCTTTAAAAACTGTTTTGCCTTTTTTTTCAATTTCAGAATAGTAGAACTTTCAAATCACATAAAATATTTGAGCCACGTCTGTATTTAAACTGATTTTGTTGGGAGATTTGAATCAAGTATATGTCGCAGAAGCTATGCAACTAGTCTGCCCATGTGGACAACAGTTATGTTTTAAAGGAAAAGGTCTGTGCAGTTTTCAAATAAGCTAAAGAACTTAAAGAGGTGTGTACAAACACTACTATAACTCAAACACATGGTCTCCCACAAAGAGTGCAAATATTTGAGTAATCATTTCTGTCCATTTGGAACCATATCCTTTGGGTGTTAATATCTGGGGAATAATCAGCAAAGGCAAACGTTATTTTTCTCTCTTGTGTTGGGTAGAGAAATATGTGGATGATTAATGACATTTAAAAAATTTGCACTCAGATGTGTTGATCATGTCGGCATTATTTTAGTAAATGCCCTTCTTTCAAGGTAGGCAATGTTTTCACTTTAAAAGCAACAACAATAATCTTAATGTCCATTCAACTAGAAGGCTGAGATTGCAGTATCTGAACTGATGTCCATTCTCCACACTTTATAGGAGAGAATGATACAAAATTGAAATAAAAAAGAACTGAAAAAATTGTCTTCAAAAACGCCTGTGCCTTTTATGGTTAACTGTTAGCACCGATTTTTAAACATCCATTTTTAAGACATTTGCTTGGAATACACTGAATCACTAGAAAGAGTAGCATGGAAAATACCAGCTTCAGGTATTTCCTTCGGTTGATTTTAGGCCTCTTTGAAAGTGTAGATACGTTTAAATGCTGAAACTCAGTTTAACTGCGTGCTTATTTCTTGGCTGACATGATAACAATTACAAAAGGGCCTGTTCACGTTCTTATAAAAAGTTGACAATATCATTGTTTGCCATGAAATGTAGTTAAGAAAAAATATTCAGTGACACTTATAGATGATAAGATAGACTTTATTCAGGACCATTGCGCTATGTATAGGGACTACTGCATTGGGATTTTACAGTGGGGGAGAGAGATTGAGCTCAACTCTGAATACAGCATGCGCAAATGGAGCATTATAGCCAAGGAGCAGAGTGGAGAGTCAGTGAATGGAAAATTACTAAGAGAAAATCAGGAGTAAGGGGGATTCTGGTTAAACTGACTTAGCAGGGTTGTTGCTAAAACTGGATTTTGCAAGGAAGTGCACAGATGGGCCTAGGAGAAGGTTCAGGATCCTGACTAACGTTTGGTTAAGCAAAGAATCTTTGTGAGTGTGTGGCATTATAGTAATGAATCAGTTCACTTTGTCATTTTCCATTGTAACCATTTTCATAGTTTTAATGTTTTTGTTTTTAATTGATAAAATATATTCCAGTTAAATGTACTATTTTTCTTAGCTTTTTTACTTTGTTCTAGAAGAAATTTTTTATGTTTAGGGGAAAAGGCTTAAAATAATTGTTACTATTGATTTTAACTTCTTTACTTTTTGCTGAAAAAGCACTTAATGTTTAACAAACATGTTTAACATAAAAATTCATACTTACATATAATTCCTCTTTAATCAAGCTCTAAATTAAAGTTTATTTTTCCTTTAATGCCTCTCAAACTCATCCCATATCCTATAATTCAATAGCTCCTAGTCCACTGCCTCTTTATGCAGAGAATTGCATCTCAAAAACATTGATTTCATCTCATTTTTACCTGAATGCAGTTTTCAGTATCTTCCAGTAGTTGAAACAATAGAGGCAATGCTTTTTCTCTTCTTTTTATCTTTATGTATATCATGGATCTCAAATGCACAGAATTGATTAAGTAATAATCCTTGGCTCCTGATACACTGTTATTTGTCCATGAATGGTTATATTCTTTTCTATTCTGTATTTCATTACTTTATTTATTTACATATTTAAAAATTCACTTCCTGACTGCCTCTTCTGTGTCAGTCTGTTAAGGTCACCCTTAACAAGGACAAATAGTACAGCACTTTGCCCTAATGGATTAATCAAGATTAAGAGTACCAGAACTTGGGATGTTGGGTGGGTGCCTCCCATTGAGAGAAACCGGGTTGGGAAGGGAGAAGTATACTAGGTAAAGGAAATAGTCAGGAAAGAAGGCATGGTGTGTACATGGAGAATGAGCAGTTTTGACCAAAGCATAAAGTGGGCTAAGAGAAGTAGGAAGAGACCACATTGTTAACGACTTTGAATTTCAGTTTTATTACATAGGGAGAACTTTTGCACAAGTGAGTGACGTAGTCACTTTTGAACTTTAGGACAATTCCATCCATCAAGGTAGTGTGGTAGATGGGTTTGAGAGAGATGGATATGGATGTGCTAGAAGGAATTGGGAAGGAGAGCCTGGAAGTAGTAAGATCTTAGCTGCTCAGAATTTTCGACACACCTATTTATATTAGCTTCCAGTAAGGTTTATCCCATTGCCTGTGGAGTCCTTTTTTTTTAAAAGACTACTCCTGACATTTTCTCTTTTGATCTCTATAAGTTCATAGGTATTTACTGAGGTGAGAATGAACTGATTCCCTAGTGTTTGCTAATTATAATCATGTGTCAGCAAGGGCCGGAACATATGGCATCTATGGGGATTTGCTGCAGCATTAGCAAGCTATTGGTATTCAGAATACTCAGTTTGCTAGAACATTTAAAATTAAGTTTAAATATATTTGTCTGTTGCTGCATTTAAATGTTTTAATTGTCTTAAAATGCTTAATAGTCTGAATACCAAAGTGCCTGGAGAGCCTTGGCGAGGAATGGTAAATAAAACATATGTCCCCTACTGTGATTTATGGGAGTCAGGTCAAATTGTTTTGTTTGTTTATGCATTACCAGAAAAATTGGATGTGATCCCGCAGTGGTGCTACCAAGTAGTATCCAAGGACTATCATTTTGGTAAATCCAGCATGGAAAGGCAGGCCTCAGTTTTGTCATTAAATAGAATTACTCTGTGAAACAGAAGCCACTCTTTTCAATTCTACAATCAATCAGCACCTGCCATTGTAAGGATTTGTGCTAAGAGAGAGAAGCTAAAGAGCAAGGTTTCTCAGTGTCCACAGTACTGACATTTTGGGTTGAGATAATTTTTTATTCGGGGATTGTCCTGTGCACTGTAGGGTATTTAGCAGCACCCACGGTCTCTCCCCATTGGATGCCCGTAGTGACCCTCACGTACTCAGTTGTTAACAACCTAAAATATCTCTACACATTGCTAAATGTCCCTTGAGGCACAAAATCACGCCCTGGTTGAGAACCATTGGTATCGAGCCTGGCATAAAACACTATTCTTATCCTCAGGAAGCTTACAGTCAAGCCATTTTATGACCCAGATTTTGGAATCAAGAAGCCTCAGGTTTGAATCTTCACCCTACCATTTACTAGTCATGTGACCTTAGGTAAGTTACTTAACCTCTCTGAGATACACTGTCTTTACCTTTAAGGACACTTAAGGAAAATACTACTGAGTTTGCAGAGTTATTGTGAAGATTATAGAAAAGTAAAGAATGTTGTAAATAACATATGCTAAAATGGTTGCTAATCTAAAGTTTCCAAGACCAACTGTGCTTATTGCTGGGTTTTCCTGCTTTCTCCCTGGCCTCAATGAGATCCCTTCTCCAATTTAAGGCTGATGCCTCCATCTGTGCCCTGGTCCCTACTCCTTCCTGCCTTCTCCGTAATCTGATTTCATGATTTGTCTCTTCAACATTCCCTTCTCCATTACAGATGGACTCTGTGGTCTGAGAGATAAAATTATAAATATTAAATGAGACTATACATGTGAATCATGTAGTCAAAAAGGAATCTGCCAATAAAATGGAAAATCTAGGTCAGGCCAAAATGCTATAATGAATCCCATCTATCTGCAGGGTTAGTAAAGGTTTAATGTTGCATGTTGGCAACTTAAGAAGCTTTCATATTTCTCCCACTCTGAAATATTCCATTCTTTATTGTTTTTTCTTTATTACTGAGGGAATATAACTCAATTAATTAAACAAAGAATAAACATGTTGTATTAGTCAAGATGGGCTAGGTCTTGCCATGGTAACAAACAACCTAAAGATCTCAGTGACTTAAACAAAGTTTATTTCTTGCTCCTGCTCTACACCCATCTTGGCTTTACCCGGTGTTCAACTCCACATCATCCTCACTCAGGAATCCAGGCTGATGGGCTCTTCACTCTTTAGAACATCGATTCTCATCCTACCAGCAGGAAGGGAACATGGTGATTTGTTCATGATCTCTTTCAGCAGGGGTTGGCACCTATGGTCTGTGGACTAAATCTGGCCCACCATCTGGTTCATTAGAATACAGCTACCCTCATTCGTTTGTGTGTTGTCTGGGGCTGCTTTTGCACTACAGGGGCAGAGTTGAATAGCTGTGACAGATTGTATGTGGCCCAGAAAGGCCAAAATACAGACTATCGGGCTCTGAACAGAATAAAAGTTTGCCAATCCTGTCTTAAAATGTTGTGCCTAGAAGTAAACATACCATAGTTATTCACATTCCACTTGTCCTAAGAAGTCATGTGGCCATGTCTACCAACATTATATGCAAAAGAAAAGCCTGGTCTTGATAATTTACTGAGCATACTCAAACCTTCCAGTTTAGCCCAATGGCATAGTTGTCTCTATCTTACTTTTCTTCAGAGTTAGGGATAAGCCTAAGAGATTTACCTACAAGATGAAGCATATTAATAATAAAATCTATTCTGTCCTTTCAGTGGGTGCCACTGATAGAAGAAATCAGACTTTTCTCTTGCAAATAGGCATGTAAAAAACAAGTGTCATATTTGGGAGTGGTGGACTTAAATTACAAAAAAATTAGTTTTTCCTCTAATTTTAATTCTAGTACTGATTAGTTGTGTGTGACAGACACTGTTGGTTGTCAACATGATGACCATTTCCCCTTCCTCCCTTGCTAGTAGAAGTATGATTTTGTTAGGGTAGCACCTTCCCTCCTTCCCTGTGTTTGTTATTCCTGCCTTCCAGCTTTGATCACTGTCCTGTGATGGTGTGATACGTGGAGCTGCAGTAGCTATCTTGTGACCATGAAGCAACAAGCCAGAGGACAAAATGTTCACATGCTAAAGGGGACAGAGTAGAATTATGGGAAGAAAATGGGCTCCTAATAGTATAATTGAGCTGCCAGACTGACTCTGGAATCACCAACTTTCACGCATCTTGGTGAGAAAATTACATGTTTCCATTGTTTAAGCCTCTTCAAATTGGGTATTCTGTAACTTGTAGTCCCCAAAATCCAAAGTCATAAACGGTGTCCTTGGACATACAAGTATTTAACCATGTTCAGTCTCCAGTCTTGCAGCCTTTATTGGTAAAATAGAGATAATTATATTATCTTTCTGAGGATTAATTTATATAAGGTATGTGTAGAGGAATGGCTCCACCATGGCACCCTGGCCACCTTGCATGTCTTCACAGAGGTCACGTAGGCAAGACTCAACTACAGTTTGACCCGAATCTTGGCAGAACACCCTGTGATCCTCTCATATGGCAAGATGGGAGTTTTGTGAAGACTGTCACAAGTCCGTTTCTCATCCTCCTCCCTATTTTGCAGGAGGCTCCTGATCTTGTGGAAGGCTTCTATAAGGCAGTTTATCACCTCTCTCTCTGGTTCTAGTGAGTACTAGAGTGGCTTTCCACTTTGCCCTGCCCTTTAAGGTACAGCTCCAAGCTCCTATGTAATTAATTCTACAAAACTGTTTGGCTCCTCTACCACAGAGTGAACCAACATTCGAGTCATCTGTCATGTGGTCCCTCTGATAAAGTGTCATCTCGAGGGCCCAGGGACATCTGAAGGTGACACCATGCTGATTTTGCTTTTGCTCTCTGTGGAAGTAATAAAGTGAATCCATTTCTGCTTATTATCTCCTTACTGATCAAATCTATGGAACTGTGGCAAGCCAACCTAGAAGCTGCTGCTGTGCTGCCATTTATGGATGCTTGCCTGGCACAGAGCAAGGACTCAATAAATGTTAGCGAGGCATTATAGTAATACTAATAGCATTATTATAATTATGTTTCTGAACCTCAGTTTTTTTTTTTTACATAAAATGGGGATTACATGGGAAAGAAAGTATTTTGAAGCTCTTAAGTGTCATTGGTATATAAAATGGTAGTACTTATTTTCTCGGGTCACTGGAGGCATTTTTTATTTATTTATTTTTTTAATCTTTGGTTGTGTTGGGTCTTAGTTGCGGCGCATGGGCTCAGTAGCCCCAAGGCATGTGGGATCTTAGTTCCCCGACCAGGGATCAAACCCACGTCCCCTGCATTGGAAGGTGATCCTTAACCACTGGACCACCAGGAAAGTCCCTTGGAGGCATTGTTTTTATTCATGGTTTTGACTTATGACCTAAGGAAATTATAATTTACGTACTAAACTCTATAATATTTGATTGTAGAAGATGATTCCATTTTCCAGAGAGCCCCAAATCATGTGTCTTCTGACTATAGTCACATTGAAAGTTTTTATCACAACTATTGGCCTTGTCTTCTGACAATAGCAACATACACTTGTTCTGATTTGTTGAGATTGGCTCAACTTAAAGAAAATCAAATCATGTAAGAGAAAGTAATTGATACTTCTAACCTGCTTCTTTAGTTCTAATACTCATTTCTAGTATCAGGAAAAGGTATTACAGTCTACCTCTTCCCAGGCTATGAACAGAGCTGCAGTTTTAAAATTCTTTCAAGGTAAATGACCATTATCACAAAACCAGCATGGAACATCTTTGAGATGAAACTTCAACACCTCTATGAAGCAGAGCCTTGGTTTTAAAGATGACGATATCTACTAGAAGTTTGGTTTAAAAAAAAATTAATTTTGTTCTCATTTGAGCAAAGAATCTTTAATTATAGTTCAAAAAAAACCTCCACTTCTTCCACTATTCAGAGTTAGATACCTTTTATTTACATTATTTGCATAAGGTTAATTTGTTTAATACAATTTTATATATGGTGGAAACCCAAACTCCTGAGCGAGAAGGGAAAGAACAGTTGATGGAAAAACAGTAACAGGTGGCTGGTTCTTTGTAAACTGCTCTGTGTTTTCTGGGAAATAAGTGTTAATCAGTTGTTCCAACAATGTGTTATCTTTATCAAGTATATTTTACTTGGAGACATATGTTTATATTTTTAAACATGTTTCTTTTTTTCTATTGAGTCCCTTTCAGCCCAAGAATGAAAAAAAACATTTTTATCACTAGGAATTTGATGTTCTGCAAAGAATATTATTTTATCAGCAAGAAAATGATGTATTTTATTACATTGTATGATTTTGTAGCTCACAAGGCAAACTCAGTGGTTTTATCAATGAAACCAAGGTTCATATTGTGCATAAAGTTTTCAATTCTCTAATTCATAGCTATTATTTTTATACTACCAGATAACTAACATTAATAATTAGTGCAAATTTAATGATAGAGCCAGATTATAGATTACAACAGTAAAGCACTTGGTATGAAGTGAGCACCTTATAAGAAGTAAGAATCCCAGCTTTTTAAAAGTTGGTGTGATTATCTGGCTTTTCTCCATTTATCTGTTAATGTAGGACAGGACATCAACTGATTTTCTAATGTTAAAACTCTCCTTGGACTCTTAGAATCTCTTAGGATATAACCAGCACATTATATTCTATATATATATGTATTTCATTTGACGTGTGTGTATAATTTTATTTTATTTTTAGTTAAGATTTTGCTTCTATGTTTTAGAAATTGACTTGTGACTTTTCCTTCTCCTGATGTCCTTGTCAGGTTTTGGTATTAAGTTTATGCTACCCTGACTAAATTGTTCCTTCTTTTTTGATTTTCTGTAAAAGTTGTATATGTTACATACGTTCTTTGAATCTGTAGATTACGCCTGTGTAACTACCTGAGTGTGTGTGTGTGTGTGAGACAGAGAGAGAGACAGACAGCATATAATTTTCAAGGACTGGTCAATTTCTTTTCAATCCCCACATGGCACATTTCATAATCTTCCTCAGCTATTTCTCTCCTCTTCCTACCCCCCTCCCCTCTGGCAACCACTTGTTTGTTCTCTGTATCTATGACAATGTTTCTGTTTTGTTATGTTTGTTCACTTATTTTGTTTTTTTAGATTCCACTTATAAGTGAAATAATACAGTATTTGTCTTTCTCTGTCTGACTTACTTCACTTAGCCTAATGCCCTCAAGGTCCATCCATGCTGCTGCAAATGGCATTATTTCATTATTTTTTATGGTGGGTAATATTCCATTGTGTATATATACCACATCTTCTTTATCCACTTGGTCAATTTTTTTAATGCTTGCATATAGGTATATTTCAGTTTCCATTATTTCTTGTCACTGTTGATATTTTTCAAGGAAACTGCTTATTTGTATAACTTTTGACATTTATAGGCCTTGAGTTAATCATAATATCTGATCATCATTTTGTTAATAACTGCTATATTTGTAGGTATGTGTCCTTTACATAGTGGATATTTTGTTCTTGATGACAGAGATTTGTCTATTTGATTAGTCTTCCCAAAGAAGTAGCTGTTGATGATTTTATCGTTATTTTCTATTTCATTATTTCTATCCTTGTCTCTGTTCTCTTCCATTCTCTTTGAATTGATTTCATATTTTATAACTCTTAAGTTAGATAATTGGCTCATGAATTTTCAGCATTTCTTCTCTCACATGTTACTTAAGGCTATATTTTCTTTTCTCTATGTATTTGCTCTGGCTTCATTGCATTCCACAAATTTTGAAATGTAGTATTTTCATTTGATGTGTAGTATTTTCATTCAGATCTAAAGATTTTCCAATTTGCATCATGATTTCTTCTTTGACCCATGAGGTATGTAGAAGTATATTTAAAAGTTCTGTAAATTCTTGAGTCTTTTATATTAATCCCTTTTTTTCCCCTTGAGCTCAATTGAATTGTGGTAAAAGAATATGGTCTGTATAATGATCCTTTGAAATTTATTGGGACTTACTTTATGGCCTATTTCCTGGGCAATTAGTATATATGCTCTATATGTTTTCTCTAATATATTTGGGGTACAGTTTTACATATTTATTTGTTTATTTTTATTTATTTTTTTAACATCTTTATTGGAGTATAATTGCTTTACAGTGGTGTGTTAGTTTCTGTTTTATAACAATGTGAATCAGTTATACATATACATATGTCCCCATAGCTCTTCCCTCTTGCATCTCCCTCCCTCCCACCCTCCCTATCCCACCCCTCTAGGTGGTCACAAAGCACTGAGCTGATCTACCTGTGCTATGCGGCTGTTTCCCACTAGCTTTC
Source organism: Balaenoptera ricei (assembly GCF_028023285.1). Classification (NCBI taxonomy): domain Eukaryota; kingdom Metazoa; phylum Chordata; class Mammalia; order Artiodactyla; family Balaenopteridae; genus Balaenoptera; species Balaenoptera ricei. The sequence goes on along the minus strand of NC_082660.1, from coordinate 129,969,500 downwards.
TATTTTACGTTTGGTAGTGTATATATGTCCATGCCACTCTCTCACTTTGTCACAGCTTACCCTTCCCCCTCCCCGTATCCTCAAGTCCATTCTCTAGTAGGTCTGTGTCTTTATTCCCATCTTGCCACTAGGTTCTTCATGACCTTTTTGTTTTAGATTCCATATATATGTGTTAGCATACGGTATTTGTTTTTCTCTTTCTGACTTACTTCACTCTGTATGACAGTCTCTAGGTCCATCCACCTCACTACAAATAACTCAATTTCATTTCTTTTTATGGCTGAGTAATATTCCATTGTATATATGTGCCACATCTTCTTTATCCATTCATCCGATGATGGACGCTTAGGCTGCTTCCATGTCCTGGCTATTGTAAATAGAGCTGCAATGAACATTGTGGTACATGACTCTTTTTGAATTATGGTTTTATCAGGGTATATGCCCAGTAGTGGGATTGCTGGGTCGTATGGTAGTTCTATTTTTAGTTTTTTAAGGAACCTCCATACTGTTCTCCATAGTGGCTGTATCAATTTACATTCCCACCAACAGTGCAAGAGTGTTCCCTTTTCTCCACACCATCTCCAGCATTTATTGTTTGTAGATTTTTTGATGATGGCCATTCTGACTGGTGTGAGATGATATCTCATTGTAGTGTTGATTTGCATTTCTCTAATGATTAATGATGTTGAGCATTCTTTCATGTGTTTGTTGGCAATCTGTATATCTTCTTTGGAGAAATGTCTATTTAGGTCTTCTGCCCATTTTTGGATTGGGTTATTTGTTTTTTTGATATTGAGCTGCATGAGCTGCTTGTAAATTTTGGAGATTAATCCTTTGTCAGTTGCTTCATTTGAAAATATTTTCTCCCATTCTGAGGGTTGTCTTTTGGTCTTGTTTATGGTTTCCTTTGCTGTGCAAAAGCTTTGAAGTTTCATTAGGTCCATTTGTTTATTTTTGTTTTTATTTCCATTTCTCTAGGAGCTGGGTCAAAAAGGATCTTGCTGTGATTTATGTCATAGAGTGTTCTGCCTATGTTTGCCTCTAAGAGTTTGATAGTGTCTGGCCTTACATTTAGATCTTTAATCCATTTTGAGTTTATTTCTGTGTATGGTGTTAGGGAGTGTTCTAATATCTTACTTTTACATGTACCTGTCCAGTTTTCCCAGCACCACTTATTGAAGAGGCTGTCTTTTCTCCACTGTATATGCTTGCCTTCTTTATCAAAGATAAGGTGACCATATGTGTGTGGGTTTATCTCTGGGGTTTCTATCCTGTTCCATTGATCTATATTTCTGCTTTTGTGCCAGTACCATACTGTCTTGATTACTGTAGCTTTGTAGTATAGTCTGAAGTCAGGGAGCCTGATTCCTCCAGCTGCGTTTTTCGTTCTCAAGATTGCTTTGGCTATTCGGGGTCTTTTGTGTTTCCATACAAATTGTGAAAATTTTTGTTCTAGTTCTGTGAAAAATGCTAGTGGTAGTTTGATAGGGATTGCATGGAATCTGTAGATTGCTTTGGGTAGTAGAGTCATTTTCACAGTGTTGATTCATCCAATCCAAGAACATGGTATATCTCTCCATCTTTGTATCATCTTTAATTTCTTTCGTCAGTGTCTTATAATTTTCTGCATACAGGTCTTTTGTCTCCTTAGGTAGTTTTATTCCTAGATATTTTATTCTTTTTGTTGCAATGGTAAATGGGAGTGTTTTCTTAATTTCACTTTCAGATTTTTCGTCATTAGTGTATAGGAATGCAAGATACTTCTGTGCATTAATTTTGTATCCTGCTACTTTACCAAATTCATTGATTAGCTCTAGGAGTTTTCTGGTAGCATCTTTAGGATTCTCTATGTATAGTATCATGTCATCTGCAAACAGTGACAGCTTTACTTCTTCTTTTCCGATTTGGATTCCTTTTATTTCTTTTTCTTCTCTGATTGCTGTGGCTAAAACTTCCGAAACTGTGTTGAATAATAGTGGTGAGAGTGGGCAACGTTGTCTTGTTCCTGATCTTAGTGGAAATGGTTTCAGTTTTTCACCATTGAGGACGATGTTGGCTTAGGGTAATATATTTGAAAGCTCTGGTTAAAAGTGTTCTTTTCTCAACAAATGTATATTACCAAAAATCGTGCAGGAGACTTTCAACCAAGGTTATCCTATAAGCCCGTCCTTTTATTTTCTTCTCTGCTTCAAATCCATATTCCAATAGAAATATTTTTATGGAATCATACATTTAAAAATGTATCACTTTTTAAAATGACATGATGTAAATTGGATATATAAATAGTTCAATGGAATGGCACTGCTATTCTTATAGATTAAATATCTTGATTTAAAAATTAATAAAAACAGAGAGTTTCTCTTAATGACATTGAAAGTCTAAATAAATGGGGACAAACTGTTCAGGTGTAAAATTTTAACACAAGAGTAAAAGTCAGTAGCAATGTGCTCCATAAATACAGTGTTTAAAAAACTACCAACCATGCAAATTCTCTTTTCCTAATATCTCTACAGAGATATTCCCTGTTTTTGAATTGTGTAAAGTATATTTTCTCTTGAGTTTACCATCTCATAATAGAGATTAGGCACATTCAGTTGGCCTATTTTATCATTTACAGGATATATGCTTTTATTTTCGTTTGCTGTTTCCCCATTACATGAGCCCTGCTGTGAATGTGCATACAATCTTTGGAGTTTATGGTCTGATCAGATGGATTAATCATATTAACTTAGGCTCCAAGAGAGCAATTTTATTGTTGCTAATAAATATTCTGAGTTCTAGATCTCAGGCCTGAGGAACTTCTCTTCAAAGGTATTTTCCTTGAGCTCTGTTCCTTTTATGTCTATCTCTTTATTTCCAAGTTTTCTTTTAGCTTCTTTCTCAAATTGTGACTTGTACACACACCAGTAAATCTTTTTTTTTTTTTTTAATTTTATTTATTTATTTATTTATTTATGGCTGTGTTGGGTCTTCGTTTCTGTGCGAGGGCTTTCTCCAGTTGCAGCAAGCGGGGGCCACTCTTCATCGTGGTGCGCGGGCCTCTCACTGTCGCGGCCTCTCTTGTTGCGGAGCACAGGCTCCAGACGCGCAGGCTCAGTAGTTGCGGCTCACGGGCTTAGTTGCTCCGCGGCATGTGGGATCTTCCCAGACCAGGGCTCGAACCCGTGTCCCCTGCATTGGCAGGCAGATTCTCAACCACTGCGCCACCAGGGAAGCCCACACACCAGTAAATCTTAAAAGTTATTCTTGAATCAAAAGAATCAACAAGTCCTCTGTTTCTTTCCTATTATTTTTCTTATTTGAGTACAAATTTTAGGAACCTACAAGTAATCACAAAATACCAAAAACAGACCAATCCCAATTTTCTGGGAGAAGTGACCCAGTCTTTAATGTTTTCTCTTCTCAACACCTCCCTCTCCACTCACACATAAAGGCTATTTGAATGGACTTAATGAACGAAAAAATTGAGTGTTTGTTGTCACCATCATCCATGCAATATCAACATATCTATTAAGATATATGTGTATTTTTACTTCAAATAATGTTCCATTTAGTAGGAAAAATTCATAAGCATATAATACAGAGACTAGTAGACAAATAATTTTCCGTAAATATGTCCACACTTAATCCCTAGAACCTATAAATATATTAACTTACATGACAAAAGGGACTTTATATATGTGGAATCGTACATATATATGATTTTTTTAAAATAAATTTATTTATTTATTTATTTTTGGCTGTGTTGGGTCTTCGTTTCTGTGCGAGGGCTTTCTCTAGTTGTGGCAAGCGGGGGCCACTCTTCATCGCGGTGCACGGGCCTTTCACTGTCGCGGCCTCTCTTGTTGCGGAGAACAGGCTCCAGACGCGCAGGCTCAGTAGTTGTGGCTCACGGGCTTAGTTGCTCCGCGGCATGTGGGATCTTCCCAGACCAGGGCTCGAACCCGTGTCCCCTGCATTGGCAGGCAGATTCTCAACCATTGCGCCACCAGGGAAGCCCATATATATGATTTAATGAACAAATATAATTAAGGTTATGGACTTTAAGATAGATTACCTAGGTTATCCATGTGGGTCCAATCTTATTCACATGAGCCCTTATAAGGAGAGAACTTGCCCTCACTGAAGACAGAAGAGATGGAAAAGTCAGAGAGATTCTAAATATGAGGACTTGAGCCACTTTGAAGGTAATGAAAAAGGGCCACAAGCCAAGGTTTGTGGTTGGTCTTCAAAAGCTGAGAACGACCCACAGCCAACAGTCAACTTTGACATGGGGACCTCAGTTCCTCAAGCACAATACAAGAAACTGTATTTTGTCAACAGCAAAATCTTCCCCCTATTCCCCAGGAGGAAACACAGATCTGCTGATGCCTCCATTTTAGCTCAGTGAGACCCAAGTCAAACTTCTATCCTGCAGAACTGTGACATAATAACTGGATGTTGGTTTAAGCTAATTTGTTACAGCAGCAACAGAAAACTAATCTCTGTAGCATCCTATCACAATTCTATGAAAAACAACCATAAAAAGCATGTTTAGCATGTTTCTGCACTAAGTAAGAAATTGTAAGCTTTGCTCTTCTCCTGGAGTCATTTGTGATACCCCTATGCTGGTCATTGCGCCGGTAGAAAGGCAGGGAAGTGGGGACAGGCTCTCAGCTACAGGGCAGAAGTGGAAGAGACATTTTAGAGTTTACTGACACCTCATTTACCATATGTGCTCAGAATAACAGTATATTTAGTGATGTTCTTGCCCCAGAGCCAGATATTTAGAATATTTAATGTTAGCTATTACAGTTATGATGTTCTCACTTTGAGTCATTGGATTAAGTTACAGTTTGCTACAATTTAGAATTAGCAACACATTTACGTTTGTTATCCTTTCTGGTTCTCACAGTAACTTCGGGAGGAGAGATCAGACGGATAGCAACCTTCTTTTAGAGATGAAGAAAGTAAGGTGCAGATAGGTTAAATGTTTTGTAGAGGGTCACAGAAATAGTGTCAGAGCAAGGATTTAAACTGCATTCTGAGACTATTCAGTGGTCTCTGTTCTCCCTTAGAGAAGAGCTGACAAGCACTAGAGAAGGCTCCCTGGATTTCTCAGTAATCTGGGTTGAAGCAGTTTGCTTTTTCCCCTCCTTTTCTTTTTCCTACTTTATCCATTAATCTTTTATCCATCATTTTAATTACAACTTTAATCCCTTCCCAAATGCATAGCTCCACATTTTCTTTTTTTTTTTTGTTTTTTTTTTTTGTTTTTTTTTGTTTTTTTTTAATTTTATAGCTACTTTATTTATTTATTTATTTATTTATTTATTTATTTTTGGCTGTGCTGGGTCTTCGGTTCGTGCGAGGGCTTTCTCTAGTTGCGGCAAGCGGGGGCCACTCTTTCATCGCGGTGCGGGGACCGCTCTTCATCGCGGTGCGCGGGCCTCTCACTATCGCGGCCCCTCCCGTTGCGGGGCACAGGCTCCAGACGCGCAGGCTCAGCAGTTGTGGCTCACGGGCCCAGCTGCTCCGTGGCATGTGGGATCTTCCCAGACCAGGGCTCGAACCCGTGTCCCCTGCATTAGCAGGCAGATTCTCAACCACTGCGCCACCAGGGAAGCCCAGCTCCACATTTTCTGAAGGGAAAAACTGAAGTTAAAAATGATTTGACGTGTTCTTTTCTGAATTTTCTGAAAACAGTAATAAAAGTACATTTAATTTTTTTGTCACCAATAAGGTTCTCTAAAGAAAAATGATCCTCTTCAAATACCACTGTAAATATTTTTGGTGTCTTAATGTTTGTATTATTTGCTCTTAGATAATGTGCTTTGTAGGATGATGAAGCATTAGAGAGTATATCTATATCAAGGTCCTAATTTATATTGGGATGTCAAGGAGAGTCTCTGTTTTTTGTTTTTTTTTTATTTACTTATTTTTGGCTGCATTGGGTCTTTGTTGCTGCTCGCGGGCTTTCTCTAGTTGTGACGAGCAGGGGCTACTCTTCATTGCGGTGCACGGGCTTCTCATTGTGGTAGCTTCTCTTGTTGTGGAGCACAGGCTCTAGGCACACGGGCTTCAGTAGTTGTGGCATGCGGGCTCAGTAATTGTGGTGCACGGGCTTAGTTGCTCCGCGGCATGTGGGATCCTCCTGGACCAGGGCTCGAACCCCTGTCCCCTACATTGGCAGGTGGATTCCCAACCACTGTGCCACCAGGGAAGCCCTCAAGGAAAGTTTCTTGAGGAAGTGACCATTAAGGTGAGAGGAAGAATGAATAGGAGTTAATCCAGTGAGGAATAGAAGAAAAGAAAGAAAGCCAGTGGCCTTGGGCATAGTGACTGAAGGGCAAGTTGGGATCCAAGAGGCAGGGAGGCACTAGAACATGTAGGGCCTTACTGTCCATGTTACGGACATTAGATTTTATCCTGAGAACAGGCACTCATTGAAGGGTTTTCAGCCAGGGAATGATACAGTTTAATCTGTTTTAAAAATGTTCCTCTGGCTATTATGTGAATAGTGCTTTGGAAGAAAACTTAAGAAATCAGGGATGCCACTTAGGTTTTTGGATTAATCCACTAGGAAAATCAAAGATGGTACTAGATTTTGGCTTGAGCAACTGGATGGATAGATGTATCATGTATTGAGATGAAGAAGATTGGAAGAGGAGTAGGGTGGGCAAAGAAAATCAAGAATTGTGAATACGAAAAGTTGGAGATATCTATAAGACTTCTATGTAGAAATGCCAAGTAAACACTTGTGTATGCAGAGTAGAATTCCAGGCTAGAAAGAAAAATTTAGGATCATATGTATATAGCTTGTACTAGACAATTTGGGCATGGACGAGACAGGCTAGGTAGAGAATATGAGGTGAGAAGAGTAGGCCTCTGGGGAAAGTAACTCCACACACAAAAAGATAGGTTGGCAATCTCTTATTAGCAAATTCTGAAATCACCAAAGCCATGAAAATATATTTTAAAAACTTAATTGTAAGTAAAAGTTGAACTGATCTTAACATATTTAGTGGCAAAACTAGTGGCTAGCACTTATGTGAGCCTTTTTATGGCCTCTTTGCCCAACATGTAATCATTTAAATTTGGATATGGTTTTAAACCTAAATATTGATGTGTTTGATTAGAGGTTGCTGCTCCAAACCCCACTAGGGCATTAGGTAATATGTTATATGTATTATATGCTCTGTGTTACTTCCTAAAATCTAATATTCGATTCTGCACAACATCTTATCCTAAGTGTTTTAGATAAGGTACCTGTAGCATGTGCTAATGCACAGAAGGACAAAAGAACATGGCATGTGCCTGGGGCAAAATGTGAAATGGTGATAAAAGAGGCTGAAAATATAGGAAGAGGAAAGGCCATGTAGGTCTTTGTATGTCATATTAAGAAATGTGATTTTTAGATTAAATCCAATGATAATATTCGTTTACTTTTTGTAGGTAAATTTTTATTCCTATTCTATAAACAGTGAACCTGAAACTCAGGGTAACTAACTTGCCCAAGACCACATGGCTAATAAGTGGTTGGGTTTCTCACCCAGGCCAAACAATTCTAGAGATCCTACTCTTAAGTATAACACTGTAGTGCATAATAATCAGTGTGGATTGGCAAATATTTTGCCTATTCTGAATAGTATATTTGTGTGTGTATACACATGTGTATTTGCTATGGTTTTATTTTTTTACAATTATAGTGAGGTATTATTGACAAGCAGAAAATTGCATATGTTTAATGTGTGCAATTTTGTATGTGTTCAACCATGAAACAGTCATAACAATCTAGATAATGAAGAGTTTGATCACCCGTCCTCTATACCCATCTCTGGGCAATCACAAGATCTGTTTTTCTCAGTGTAGATTAATTTGTACTTTCTAGAATATTTGGTAAATGGAATAATAATTATATATGTAAAGGAATAAACTATATATATATATATAAAGTTATGTATTATAAACTATATATATATATAATTCCTTTTTATGGCTGAGTGGTATTCTACTGTCTGGATATACTGTAGTTTATCTCTTCACCTATTGATGGACATTGCTTTCCCCCACCCACTGCTATTTTTTAGCCATCAAATAAAGCTGGCATGAATACTTATGCACTGTCTTTGTATGGCCATATATTTTCAGGGGTTTTTTTGTTAAACACCTTGAGATGAAATGGCAAATTTGCATGGTAGATGTATGTTTAACTCTACAAACAAACAAACAAACAAACTGAAAATGTTTTGTAAAGAGATTTGATCATCACTGGTGTATGGGAGTTCCCACTGCTCCACCCTCACTAACACTTGGTATTGTTAGTCTTTTCAGTCTTACCCATTGTAAAGTTGTGTAGTGGTATATTGTTGTGGTTCACTTTGTACTTCCATGATAATTTAATGATGTTTAACATCTTTTCATGTGTTTATTGGGCATTTGAATGTCTTTCATGAAGTGCCTATTCAAATATTTTGCTGTTTTTATTGGGATGTTTGTTTTCTTGTTACTGCATTGTAGAAATCCTTTCTATTTTCAGTGTTTGCTTCAGGGTTTAGGCTGAGATTTAATGGGTGGTTCAAATATAATTTCAGTTCTCTTGGCCTTTGCTGCAGTGCTTTGGGTATGTATTATGCGCGGATAGTTTAGGGTTAATGATGAGACTTGTGTGGTTCCATGTACACAATGAGGGGTTTCTGTTTTTCTGGATCTATCTCCTGCATTTCTTCCTTGCTCTCTACATTGCTGGGGCTCCTTTCCTTGGTTCCTCTGGAAAGTTGATGTGATTTCTATTGGAGTTTTAGTTGCCAGCCCAGTCCATGAATAAGGTCTGTCCTTAGAGCAAAGTTGAAGGGGGAGGGGAGAGGGGATGGAGAGGAGAGGGAGAGAGATCTCCATAGAGATCACTGCTCCAAGTTGTGACTACTCTTCATAATCCACCTAGTTGATCTTTTTTTTTTTTTTCACAGTATTCTTTTTAGTAATAGAGCTGAGAGTTGGCATTGGCCTGGACTAGAGTTGTGGTAGTGAAGTTGGAGAGTAATTCAGAGATGTAAAACATATTTAGGAAATAAAATCAAATGTTGATTGCCTTTTTTTCATGTCTTATTGTTGCATTTTATTGGAATAGGAAACACTGGAGGAATTCCAATTTGGAAAAGGGGCAGATCAAGCGTTCTATTTTAAATATCGTAAATGTGAAATGCTTATGAGATGCTTATGGTAGAGTAATATTTTAAAATATTAACCACAAGTTCCCTTCACATACCCTTTATTTATTACCCGTCTGAACCCAGGTAGCTGGGCTTACTGTCCTCATCATGAGATCATTATTGCATCCTAAGAAATAGTAAGAAAATGAAATGCGCAGTGTTCATCCTGAGATTTCCAAATAAACTTTTGAAGCCTGTGGAAGATATAACTTTTAAAGGAAGTACTCTTGAGTTGCAATAGGCTGAGACTTCTGAGCCACAAGAATTGAGATCCTGGCTTTAAAAGTTTGGTATGGAAGAATGTGTTTCAGATTACAATAATACCATTGATTAATCACAACTAATTGTTCCTGCCTGAGAAGACTGGCTAAGGATCCCACCAGCTGGGGAGAGGGGCAATATTTATGGGAAAGAAAGGGAGATGGGATCTCTGGGAAGGGACCCCAAGATACACGCCAGTCCTTTGGGTTTAGTTCTAATATAAGTACTAAACGAAATCCCCCAAAAGTTTGGGGATCTTAAAAGTGAGGGGAGTTGAGTTTTAATCCACATCCTGTTACCTTAGGGATGTCTTATGGATTTCCAGACAACCCTGAAATATGACACTGAGCTGGTAGAAGTAGATGTGCTCTCTTGGTTATGATGAGGAGATGATACAATAGAGTTTATGACTGGATACAAGATGGGATGTATCTCATTATTTGCAGATGCCAAATAACTGGTCAGACCAGTCTCGCATATGCCTTGACAATAGGCAAGCATTCGAGAACTGAGATGTCATCCTAGGGAGAAGAAAAGGAGGGATGGATAAAATGGCAAATTATTGTTTTTAAACCTAAAATGACTGAGAAAACCCTTACGTGCTTGAATTTACCTGGTATTGCTATATATAGTTTTTTGCTGTTGGGGTAATAGTTCCTTGAAATAAAATCAATGTAAATAGATAAAAATAACCATGCCTGATTTCATCAGTAAGTGTTACTGTAACTGATAAATGTCAATGTCAAACATATTTAAATGTTTATATGTATATAATATTGTACAATTGATGCATTGATATGTGTGTGTGTGTATGTGCATGTGTATGAAATATAGTCTCCTGGGCTGGAATGATATGATAACAGTCATTACTCTGTAAAGAGCAAGTGGCCATGGAATTTTTGATAAATAAGGATAGCAAAGGCTCACTTCAAAGTTAGAGAGCCAGAGAAAGAGGTATTAATTTAAATGAAGCAAGAAACGTCTCATACCTAGCTTAATGCCTTTTTAATGGTTTAGTCATTACTTATGTCTTGACTTTCAAAAACAATATGAGTCATTTCACAATAAAAACACAGATTTCTTTTAAAACTCTCTAATTTTAATACAATATATTTAAAAATCAAGAAATTACATGAAGAGGAGGCAGAATCAAGATGGCAGAGTGGGAAGACCCTGAACTCACCTGCTCTCATGAGCACACCAAAATGAAAGCTATTTACAGAACAACGATTTATGAGAATAACCTAAAGACTAGCAGAAAAGGTTTTCCACAACAAATTATATGAAGAAGGAGCCACAGTAAGATGGCTAGGAGGAGTGGAGACACGGTCTACTCAGGACTCGTGCCCCTTGGTTGGCGACCCACAAATGGGAGGGATGGCACAACTGCAGAGGTCCTCCCTCAGGAGCAAAGGGTCTGAGCCCCACATTGGACTTTCCAGCCCAGGGGTCCTACACCAGGAAGATGAGCCACCAGAACATCTGGCTTTGAAAGCCAGTGGGGCTTATGTCTCCTCTGGGGGACCCAGAGGGCTATAAGAAACAGAGCATGCACAAAATCTCAAATGGTCTGAGACCCAGTACAGAGGCAGTAGTTTGAAAGGAGCCTGGGTCAGACCCATTTGCTGATCTTGGAGAGTCTCCCAGAGAGGCAGGAGGCATCTGGGACTCACCCTGGGAACAGAGACACTGGTGACAGCCATTTTGGGGAGCTTGGTCTACCGTGCTGACACCAGTGCTGGCAGGTACCATTTTGGAATCCTTCCTTTAGCCTATTAGCTCAGGAGCTTGATCCACCCACAAGCGGGACTGCAGCAGTCAAACACCAAAGGGCTGCACAGCCAGCCACACGGGGAGCCTGCCCTACCCACCTTTGGTGGGCCCAAAGCAGTTGCCTGTGGCTGGGCCACACAGCCAACTATGCAGGGAGCGTGCCCAGTCAGGTTCTTGAAGTGTAATTTATGTATAGAATAAATGTCATGCATTTAAATTTACCATTTTAATCTGTATAGTTTTGACAAATGTAAACAATCATATAATTACTACCACAAAGAAAATATAGAATATTTTCTATATAGAAATAAAAATAGACGAAGTTCCCATGTGCCTCTTTCTACTCAATCTTCTTTTCTCACCCCAAAGCCCCAGAAACCACAGATCTCTCCTTCAGTTTTACCCTTTCCAGAACGTCATAAAAATGGGGTCATACAGTACAGTTGACCCTTGAACAACATGGATTTGAACTGCATGGGCCCACTTATATGTGGATTTTTTTCAATAGTAAATACTACAATACTACACCATTGGAGTTGGTTGAATCTGCAAATGTGGAACCATGGATGAGAAGGAGCTGCATGTATAGGGTGTCAACCATCAGTTATACTCAAACATTCAACTGTGCAGATGGTCGGCACCCCTAACCCGCACATTTTTCAAGGGTCAACTGTATATAGCATTTTGAATCTGGCTTCTTTTATTTAACATAATGCATTTGAGAATCATCTGTGTTGCAGTGTGTATCAGTAATTCATTTCTTTATATTGCTAAGTAGTATTCCATCATACGAATGTACCACAATTTGTTCATCCATTCACCATTTGATGTATATTTCAGATGTTTCCAGTTTTTTGGCAACTATGAATAAAGTGAGTATAAATATTCACTCACTAGACGTTTGCGTGGACATGTTTTTATTCATCTTGGGTAAATACTTAGGAGTGGGATTGTGTGGCTCTTGTGCAAAGTGTGTGTTTTGTAAAATGGTTGTATTATTTTACATTATCACCTTTTGGACATGAGAGGTGAAACTGCTTTACATCTTCATCAAAACTGAGTGTCATCAATCTTTTTAATTTGGATGTTCTAATGTTCATACAGTGATATCTCATTTTGGTTTTGCTTTGCATTTCACTGACGAGTAATGATGTTCAACATCTTTTCCTGTGCCTTTCATTAGTAATTTTTAATTAATATATCTTCTTTTGTTAAGTGTTTCTTCAAATCTGTTGCCCATTTTTTATTGGATTGTTATTCTTCTGATTATTGAATTGTAAAATTTCTTGATACATTCTATGTAGTAGTTCTTTGTTTGATATATATGTCCTGAGTATTTTTTCTCAGTCTGTAGCTTGCCTTTACTTTGTTTCTTTATGTTTCACGGTGTATTTCAATGAGCAAAAGGTTTCATTTTGATAAAGTCCAATTTATAAAATTTATTTTTTTTGGTTTGTGCTTTTTACATCCTATATAAGGAGTCTCAGCCTTCTCAAATTCAGAAGATTTTCTTATATTCTTTCTTCTAGAAATTTTATAGTTTGTTTTATATTTAGGTCTATGATCAATTTCAAGTTAACTTTTGTGTATTGTGAGATGTAGGATTGGAATTGTGTTTTCCCTTACATTCATCTGGTTGTCTGAACATCATTTGTTGTAAAGACTTTCCTAGCCAAAATTTGTTGTAAAGACTTTCCTAACCAGTTTTTTTTACGAAGATGGGCATCTTTGTAAAAAAATTACTTGGCCATAATGTGTGAATCTATTTCTAGATTGTCTGTTCTATTCTATTATGTATATCTTTTATTTCCCAAATACCAAACTCTTTTGATTGCATAGTTTTATAAGTCTTAAAATTAGTGCGGGGTAATCCCTTTTTAAAAAAGGCCTTCAGCTCTTCTAGGTCATTCATATTTTCGTATAAATTTTAGCATTGTCAATTTCCACAGAAAATAAATAAAAAACTCCTGGGAATTTGATTGGGATTACATTGATTCTACAGGTAAACTTGGGGAGAAATGACATCTTAATAATGTTGATCCTTCCTATTTATGAACAAGGTACATCTCCTTATTTCTTTAGGTGTTCTGTAATTTCTTCAGCAATGTTTTAATTTTCCATTGAAGAGTTTGTGGACATATTTTATTAGAGTAATTCTAAATATTTTCTTTTTTGGTACTATTATAAATGATTATTTAGAAACTTTATTTTCCAAATATTTGCTGCTGGTATATACATATAGAAATTATTCGTTTATATTAACTTTGTATCCTGCAATCTTGACAAGTTCACTTATTAATTCTAACAGTTGAAACTGTAGTATTTTTAGAATTTTCTATATTAACAATCATATCATGTGTGGTAGGGTCTGGTTCACATCTTCCTTTCTGATCCTCATGTCTTTTATTTATTTATTTATTTTCTATGACTACAAATAGTGAAAGTGGACATCTTTGCCTCAATTCCAATTTTATGGGGAAATCATTTCGTTTTAGTTCATTAATTTTCTTTTTTGTTTTTTTGGTAAATTTATTTATTTATTTTTGACTGTGTTGGGTCTTCGTTGCTGTGCGCGGGCTTTCTCTAGCTGTGGTGAGCGGGGGCTACTCCTCGTTGTGGTGCGAGGGCTTCTCATTGCGGTGGCTTCTCTTGTTGCGGAGCACAGGCTCTAGGCGTGTGGGCCTCAGTAGTTGTTGCTCGTGGGCTCTAGAGTACAGGCTCAGTAGTTGTGGTGCACAGGCTTAGTGGCTCCATGGCATGTGGGATCTTCCCAGACTAGGGCTCAAACCCATGTCCCCTGCATTGGCAGGCAGATTCCTAACCACTGCACCACCAGGGAAGCCCTAGTTCGTTAATTTTCATGTTAGATATTAGCTACAGGTTTTTTTCATAGATATCCTTTATTGAGTTGTCTCCACTCTTATGTTTATGAGCGTTTTTTATTTTAATCATGAATGGCTACATCTATTAACAAGATTATATTGTTTTCCTTTATCCTGTTAATATATAATTAATTTACATTGATTAATTGTTGAATGTTACGCTCCTCTTTTATTACTGGGATAAACCATATTTAGTCATGTTGTATTACATTTTTATATATTGGATTTTATTTGCACCTGTGTTTAGGATGGTCATTGGTTTGTCAAAGACAATGTCTTTGTCTGGTTTTGGTGACACACTTGTGCTGGCTTAATGTTTTGATTTTCATCCTCCTCTATTTTTCTGTAAAGATTTGTGTGTAAGATTTCTTCCTTGAATGTTTGGTAGAATTTACAAGTGAAGCCATCTGGGCCTGGAATTTTCTTTGTGTGAAGCTTTTGGTAACAAGTTATATTTCTTTACTAGATACATTCAGGTTTTTTATTCTTAAGTCATTTTCTGAATTTTGAATATTTCAAATAATTTGTGCATTCACCGACAGTTTCATTTTCTGGAATAAAATTGTTTATAATATTATCTTGTTTTAGGTTTGATTTCTTAGGATCTGTAGTGATAACCTGCCTTTTATTTTTGATATTCATGATTTATATTTTTTCTCTTTATTTCTTGAGCAGTCTAGCTATAAGGTTTGCCAGTTTTGTTTTTTTTAAAGTACAAGCTTTTGGTTGTATTAATTTTCTCCATTGTCTGTTTCTATTTTGCTAAGTTATGCTCATTATTTCCTTCTTCCTACTTGTTTTGGGTTTACTTTCCTCTTTTTTTAAACTAGTGTCCTAATATAAAACATTCTTTCAGTGATTTTAGATATTTATTCTTTTCCAGTGTAAGCATTTACATTTCTAAGTACCACCTCTAAGCACTGATTTAGCTGTGTTCCAAAAAGTTTGATATGTGTTATTTTTATTATCATTTAACTCAAAATGTTTTTGATTTTTTTTGTGTGTGATTTCTTGCTTGACTCATGAATTACGTAGCTGTCTGTTGTTTAATTTTGAAATATTTGAGTTTTCCTAGATGTTATTTTGGATTGCTAATTTAATTCTGTTGTCATCATAGAATACACCCTGTAATATATTGATCCTTTTAACTTTACTGATATTTGCTTTATGGCCAGCATATGGTCCCTTTTGGTAAAGGTACAATGTGAATATGAAAGAATGTGTATTCTGCACTTAGGTATAATGTTGTATACATAGCAATTAGGTTAAATGCTAAACTAGGTTGAATCTTCTATGCATTTACTAATTTTTTGGTGTGGTTTTTCTGTCAATTGTTGAGAGAAAGGTGTTGAAATCTTCTACTGTGATTCTGTTAATGCTTATTTCTTCCTTTAATTCTATCAATTTTTGCATCATCTATTTTGAGAATAATTTTGTTATATTATGTACATACCACAATAACTGTTAAGTCTTCCTACTGAATTTTCCCTGTGACCATTATGAAAAGTTCCTTTTTATCTCTGGTAGCACTCTTTGTCCTAAAACCTATTTTACTATTTTATCTGATAATAGTGTAGTCACTGTAGACTTCTTATGCTTGCATGATACAGTTGGTCCTATGTATCCATGGGTTTCACATCCTTGGATTCAACGAAATGCAGATACAAATTCTTTTTTAATTCCAGAAAATTCCAAAAAGCAAAACTTGAATTTGCCACATGCTGACAACTATTTACATAGCATATATTGTATTTACAACTGTTTACATAACATTCACATTGTGTTGGGTATTATAAGTAATCTGGAGGTGATTTGAAGTATATGGGAGGATGCGTGTCATATGTGCAAATACCATGCGATTTTATATAAGGGACTTGAGCATCCCCCGATTTTGGTATGGGGGGATCATGGAACTAGTCCCTTATGGATATAGAGGGACAACTGTATATGTTTTCCTACTCATTTACTTTCAACCTACCTGTGTCTTTGTGTTTATAGTGAAAGTGTATCTCTTATAGTCAGAATGTAGTTGTTTCTTGCTTTTACATTGCAGGGGAGCAAAATTACCACCCGAAAATGTGTCTCTTTGGCATGAGGGTTATCTTAGGCTGGTTGTTTTTCAGAAACAGAAGACTGCATAAAACTGCATTAAAAACATTCAGATAAAGGGCCTAGTCCAGGAAGTGTACTGTCACCAGAGATTTGCAAAGAATATGGACTAGGTGTGGTGGGGGAACTCAGCAGGACCTGGAGACCAAAGTCCTCTCTGTGTCCTGTTGTCTCTGCATGGCATAGTAAATGTTTGCTTACCAAGCATTGTTTTTCCATCTCCATATGAATTACCTCCTCCCTTATGAAGTCCCAAGCCACTACCCACCCCCTTTCTCCTCCCACAGAGCATAGAAGCCTCAGTTGCCTAACTTGTCCTTTATTCTCATTTTTCTTATTGGACCCCCATACATATATAATGAAATTTGATTTTCTCCTGTTAATCTGTCTCATGTCAATTTAATTCTTAGAAGAGCCAGAAGAACCTAGAAAGGGTAGAGGGAATTTTTTTCTTTCTGCAACAGCATCAAACAATCTCTACCTTTTAATTGGGGCATTAAAAAACTCATTTAATTAATTATTTATGCATTTGGATTTAAAACTACCATTTTATTATTTTTTATGTTTGTCATCTCTATTTTCCCCCTTTTCATTCTTTTCTCTCAAATTTCAGATGATTAAAGTAATTTGGCATTTAATTTTATTTCATCTATTATTTTTTGGTTATATTTCTTTATATTTTTAACTGGTTGCTCGCTCTAGGAATTGCCATCTTTATTCCTAACCTCTCATAGTTTATTAGAGTTTAATATTGTACTACTTCATATAAAATATAGAAACGTCCAACTAATATTACTCTTTACCCCTCCTGCTTGCTGTCTTTTATGTCATAGCTGTCATATACATGACATATATGAAAATCTCATGAGACAATGTTATCTTTAAAGAATTTTAATGAACTTAAGATAAAATGAATATATTTAAAAATATCTTTTATTTAAGATAAAATGAGTATCATTTACCCTGATATTCACCATTTCCAATAATCTTCATTCATTCTTGAAATTCCATATTTTTCTCAGGTATCTTTTTTTTTTCCAGCCAGAATTTCCTTTAGCGTTTCATATAGTACAGGTCTGCTAATAACATTTAGATTTGATTTTCATTTATATGATTTTTAAGAATTTTTTATTTCTATAGAATATTTTCACTTGATACAGAATTCTGGATTGACAGTTTTTCTTTTTTCCTTCTTTCATCACATTAGAAATATTGTTGTACTCTGTTCTGATTTGTATTGTTTCTGATAAGAAGTCCTCAGTCATTTGAATCATTGATTCCTATATGTAAAGTGTTATTTTCCTATATCTTTTTTCAAGTTTTTCTCTTGATTGTCTTACTTTAACACTTCACTAATGATGTGTCTAGGTATGGCGTTCTTTGAATTTATTATGATCAGAGATTGCTGGTCATGGTTCTGTAAATTTGTCTTTCACTAAATGTTGGAAAATTTCAGCCATGATTTCTACATTTTTAATGCAACATTCTCTCTTTCTATAATCCTAGGAATCAAATTAGATATATGATAGCCATATTGTCCTAGGCTATCCTCTGGGATAGCCCAGGGATCCTCAAGTCCCTAAGGCTCTGGGTTTTTTTGTTTTTGTTTTTTTGTTGTTGTTGTTGTTGCTTAATTAATCTCTTTTTTCCTCTTTTCTTCAGACTGGATAATTACTATTATCTGTCTTCAAGTGCTCTGGCCCTTTCCTTTGTCATCTCTGTTACTCTGTTGTTGAATTCACCCGGTGAAATTTTTAAGATATCGCGTTCTTCTGTTCTAAAATGTTCATTTGGTTCCTTTTTATTCTTTTTCTTTAATTGCTGTTGTTTCCTATTTACACTCATTTGGAGTATTCTTTTTTTGTGTGTGTGACTTAACTGAACATAGTTATAGTCCCTCAGAGCTATCTGAGAAGCTGCCTCCCAGGCTCGAGTCCTCAGAAAGACCGCCAAATAAAACATAATTCTCAACTCTTAAGTTGTGCATTTTTTTTCAGTCAACAGCATGTTTATACATAGAATTGCGAGTCTCTCTCTTACTTGCTAGAGGTTGGGCATGGTAACGCAGGCTCCTCCAGCCAGAAAAATAATAGGGTTTCTGTCAGAGTTTTAATTGCTTGTGCTAATGCTACCCTGGTACTGCGGCCAATTCTCAGGGCAAAGCTGAAAAAAAAACAGTTGAAGAAGAAAACTCACACCTGTTTGTTGTTTCTTCAAGTTTCAGTTCCCTTCCATAATCTGCTTTAATCCTCTTCACAATTTTCTGATAGTGTATTCTTTATTGTTCTGTGGATTTCTTTGGTATTTTGGAGTTAATATTTGTTATCAGTGAGAAGGTTAGTTTCTAGATAGATTATACTGTCATATCAAAACTAGAGTCTGTTTAACAGGGTCTTTTATATATATTAATGTCTGAGAAACACTTCAAATATATCAAAAATTCTTAACCTTGGTTTCATGTAAAAATCATCTGAGGAGATTTTTAAAAATTCTAATTCTCAGGATACACCCCAGATCAATTAAATCAAAAATTTGAGTTGAGGGGTCTAATTATTGGTATATTTTAAATATTCGCATGTGATTCCATTATATAGTCAAGTTTGATAGGCACTCCCTTACAGTATCTTTACATATGTGAAAGAGAGAACAGAGATTTATGTGAAGGGGAACAGGATGTCACCCCAAAATATGCCTCATTGGCATAAAGATTATTTTAGGCTGATTATTTTTAAGAAACAGCAGGCATAAGAAAAGCTCTGAAAACTGAGTAGAAGTTATCCTTTTGTAAGAGATATTTGCATTTATAAGGTAAATCTCCATTTGTGAGAGTGTCTCTCTCTCTCTCTCTATAACAGGAAGAGAAAGAGGACTTTAAATCTCTAGGAACTCTTATCAATGCAGAGGGCAAGGAGTTAAATCTGCATAACAACCTTACTCTTGTATACTGTGCTCTTCCTGGTCACCTCCTATAACTGGACCCCCCTCCTACCACCCTCAACATCTTGTTTTGTCTTTAGCTTGAGATGGTATTTAAGGTGGTGACTTGGGGCATTTCAGGGAGTTACTCAGTTTTCCTGGGTCTCTCCCATGTATACAGGAGGGATACATGTTATTAAAATTCTGTTTGTCTTTATCCTGTTAATCTGCCTATTATAGGGAGGTCTCAGCCAAGAACCTAGAAAGGTAGAGGGAAAATTATCTTTCCTTCCCCATATATAACAGAGGTCTATTTTAAGTTCAGAAAAAGCTGTCAGAAAGTTAATCTGTCTAGATGTCTGGAAAATGATTATTTTTTAAAATTTATTTTATTGAAGTATAGTTGATTTTACAGTGTTGTGTTAACTTCTACTGTACAGCAAAGTGATTCAGTTATACATATATGCACAGTCTTTTTCATAATTCTTTTCCATTATGGTTTATCACAGGATATTGAATATAGTTCCCTGTGCTCTACAGTAGGACCTTGTTTTCTATCCATTCTATATATAACAGTTTGCATCTGCTAATCCCAAACTGCCAATCCATCCCTCCACCACCCCCCGCTCCTCCTTGGCAACCACAAGTCTGTTCTCTATGTCTGTGAGTCTGTTTCTAAAAATATGGACCGCTTCACGAATTTGCGTGTCATCCTTGTACAGGGAGCCATGCTAATTTTCTTTGTATTGTTCCAATTTTTAGTATATGTGCTGTGGAACCAAGCACTGGAAAATGATTCTTAATCTAAAACAGTATTTCACAAATACTGTGTGGTCCAGTGACCACTTGCACAAGAATCCCCCATACCTATAAAATCCAAATACTGGAGTCTTATCCCCAACCAAAGCAACCAGAATCTTTGGAGGTGGAGTCCAGGAAAGGACATTTTTAAAAGTTGTACTAGGTAAATCATATGTCTGAGTGGTCAAGGTTATGCTTTATTGTGAAAATAAATGAGCTTGAATTGTATTTTTATATTGCATGAGATCTACCCTAAATTTTTACAACACTGGGCAAGATTTTTACTTCAACAATTACCTAATAGATTTGTTTTGCTGCAAGTTGTGACTCATGAGACTGCTCAGACTGTTGGACTTGTCTGCGAGCTAATAATGCAGTGGTTTATTCAATGATTTCCTCATCTGTTTGGATGCTGATGTCTTTTTATCTGTAAGATTGTGCCAGCTGGTTCTGACTAGGAATTATTACATCAAATGCTTTGTTTGTGTACAAATGTCATTATATTAATGGTATTTAGTTGTGTTTATTAGCACTTCATATTTTGTATGTGAACACGTTCTGCGGAATCACTAGTATTTCAAATACTTCAAGTATAATTTGAGTACTTATTAATTTAAAATATGACACTTCTAATAGAGAAAGTATGTTTGCTTTTATTTTGACTCCCAGTACTGAGTCAAGTAGTGGCTTTTATCTTAAACTATTCATTCTGTTGCCTTGAAACAAATAGTCTACCAGGTATTTATCCAGCAAAGATGGGTTTATTTGGGGTCAGCAGAGAATTGTAATTTGAGGTCTGCAACCATGGTGAGCCACCTGCAAGCCCCCACATGGCAAGGGAAGGAGAGGCTTTTTTAAAGGGAGAGTAAACAAAGAGTCCATGGCTTTTCATTGGCTGAGTCCTTGCCTGCAAAGAAGAATTTTTCTTTCTGTTGGGCTCTGCTATCATCACAGGACCAGAGAGTTCCCCTTCCTGTCTACCAACTCTATTTAATTGAGGTTTCTGTTTATTAATATTTTATAATTCGTTCCATGAACTTTTACTGAGCAAATATTAGGGGCTACAAAGAAAAAAGCAGATACAGATTACTCCCTCGAGGAAATTATCGTCCATCTCCCCAACCAGCTTTTAAGCTCCAGGAGGATAGAAACTATGTCATGTTCACCAGCACTTGGCACATTGCCC
This sequence comes from Balaenoptera ricei, assembly GCF_028023285.1. Classification (NCBI taxonomy): domain Eukaryota; kingdom Metazoa; phylum Chordata; class Mammalia; order Artiodactyla; family Balaenopteridae; genus Balaenoptera; species Balaenoptera ricei. The sequence continues at coordinate 129,948,381 of NC_082660.1, read as the reverse complement.
GATACATTGAGAGTGATCAAGAAACAATTGTTGGATAAGTGGATGAATGTAGTGAAAATTATATAGGTATAAATGATAGTGATCATTTCTTGAATAATGTGGTCTGTGCTTTAAGAGAGACACATATACTAAGCAAGGAAGATTCAAGAAGGATAAAAGTTATTTCAGAGTAGAAGGGCCAGGAAAGATTTTGTATAGAGATAACATATGAACTGGACCTTGAAGGAAAAGGGACCTCTTCTTATCCAATCATTCATTTCTCCTTAAGGAAGGTGATGTGACTTATCTTACTCATGAATTTTGGGGATAAGGAATAGGGTATATATAGATGTTGACTAAAAAAATGCACAACCTAAAAGTTGAGAATTATGTTTTATTTTTTGGACAAAACTGAGGACTTAAGCCCGGGACACAGCCTCTCTGATAGCTCTGAGGGACTGCTCCAAAGAAGTAAGGGAGGAGCCAGGATATATAGGACTTTTTGCAACAAAGACCAGGTAGTTGGAACATCAAAAGATTACTGTTAGAGAAAACCAGACATCTCAGGTTAATGATTTTAGTGCTTTTCTCTGTATAGGAAGATGCAAAAGTCTGGGGTTCATTGAAATCATTCCTTTGATATACACCTCAGCTATCTGGGGCCAGTAAGCTGTGTGTTCTCATCCTGAGTGTCCTCAGGTGCCTCGTTGAGGGTGGCTGCAGTGGTTGACTGCCTGGTGGCAGGCATCCTGTTTCTATATGGAGTTTGAGTTTCCTCAGGGGTCACTGTGGGGGGCAGCTGTAATGTGATGGCTTGATGGCTGCAACATCCTTTGTTTACTAATATGGCAGGCAACATTTTTTGCATTCATATAGATTTCTTTCCCCTCTCCCCTTACTGTTGTTGGTAGTGTAGGGGAGGAAAAATAATTTTCCCTCTACCCTTCTAGGTTCTTGGCTGAGACACCCCTGTAATAAAACAGGAGAAAACAAACAGAAGTTTAATAACAAGTAAACCTCCAGTACACATGGGAGAGACCCAGGAAAACAGAGTAAAGCCTCAAATGGTCCAAGCTACCACCTTAAGAATGAACTTCAGCTGGAGATGAAAGATGTTGGGGGGGATGGGGGGGGCAGTTATGGTAGGCTATCAAACAATGCACAGTAAACAAGGGTCAGTTCGTTATGCAGATTTAAGTCCCTGCCTTTCCACTGATAAGTTTCTAGAGATTTAATCAAACCCTCTTTCTAGTACAGAGAGGGAGACACCCTTACAAATGGCTATTTTCTTTACAAATGTAAATGTCCCTTGCAAAAGGCTATTTGAATTCAGTTTTCAGAGCTTTTCTTGTATCTGCTGTTTCTTAAAAATAACCAGTTCAAGATAATGCTAATGCCAAAGAGGCATATTTTGGGGTGACATATTCTGCTCCCCTTCAGAAGTAAGGCTGAATATAGACAGGGGAAATTGCATTGTCAGTCGCTGTTAGACTGAGGAACAAGTCCTGAGAGCAGGTGAGGGGATTAAGAAGAGACGGGGTCAGGAGGGTGGTGTACAAGCACACACACACTTTATTTCCCATCAAAACCCTTTCTATAGATTGCAGTAGGCAATACATGTTTTTGTTAAAATCACAAGACAGAATCATCAGACAGTATTTCCTTAATGTTGAAGTTATAGTACAAAACATACTGCGAACCAGAATTTAAACATGCGTGAGAACAGACTGTGATTACCAAAATATGCCAAGGACAAACTATAGTTAGAGAAACCGCAAGCAACCTCACGGGCCAAGACTCATATCTTCTCTAATAACTCTTTCGGGTCCTGTCAGGAATTAAGCAGGACTTTGCCATGCTTTAAGCTGCAATGACTGTGTCAGCTTGCAGCTGGTTCCCGACATTTCCCCCTTCCTTATTTTTTAATGTGAGGTGGTAGAGTCCGACTTGGAGTTCTGCAATTGCTCGTAAGCCAGTTCGCAGGAGGACTGGAAAACAACAAATACACAATAATATTAAAATACCAATAACAATTATAGGATAAAGGAGGTTAATAAGAGAACTCGGGGCAAAAGTACGTGTAATCTGGGTAAATATGTCTCGAGTAATTTCCACTGGATTTACGTCTAGGGGAGCTGCATGCTGGATATTTGTGATATCCTCATGTAAGCGAACAATATCAAGGGATAGATTGGAATGAGACCAAATTCCCAATAAATGATTCTTAATCTGAGGCCAAGGCCATTGCGAATGATTATATGACTTAGAGGTTACACAGATTGCAGAAAATTCTGCATGACAACGCATAGAAAAGGCAGTTTTTAAAGCAGCTGATTGGTCTCCAAGAATAAGAGCAACTTCTTCCAATGCATTAACACGACTTTCTAATTTTCTATCAATAGATTCCTGAGTTCCCAAAGCATTAGAGACATTAGTGGCTAAGTTATTCACAAATGTGGCAGTATGGATACTTTGAGTCAGCGCAGTAGCGGAAGCAGCTACAGAAGCGATAACTGCAATGAGCGCTGTAATTCCAGCTATAAGTAGCCCCCAAAATCGTTTCTGCTGTTGTAAAAGAAGGGAAAGTTCATGTATGACCTGCAAACCTGAATTAGAATACCAAGGACCTGTAACATTTACAGGGAGCATAACAAAGGGAGGCTGATGAACAAGAAGAAATCCCCGATTGGACTCCCCCATGGTTATACAATTTGTCAAATTACAATGATCACAACGTATGTCATAAAACCCTTTTTTTTGGAAAACGTACACAGAACCAGTAAGAATAGCATAGGGTGATAGAACACAAGCCATAACAAAAATGGTTAAGTTCCTAATAGGATGTTGTCGACTCCCATTCTCTTCATATGGCGGGGGAGGGAATTCACCATCAGGTCTGGATCCATAATGCAGGGAAGGGAGTTCTCCATTTGGTCCGGATCCATAGAATCTCACCAGGCGCTCAGGCACCCAAGGAGGATCCTCAGCGTCCCTAGGAAACACACAAACATGCCCTTGTCCCCATATTAGTACAGGATCTGGACCATTCCATTGATTAGTAAGAGGATCCCGCCAACGGACTTCAGCAAAAGGCAAGGCACGAGGATGCCAAAATCTTTCTGCAGCTGTCCTTGCTTATCTACATTCAAAAAGTTTAAAGTATATAAAGAACGTCGCAATGAATTGTGCGGGGTTGTGGTATATTCCCCCATCTTTATTTTAAACCCCAAAGAAGATATATCTTCCCCCTGCTTAGAAGCTTGAAATAAAGCAGTTTGAAGTGGAGAAGAAAGACTCACAGGCAGAGAGGAAGTAGAAGAAACAGACATAGACCCCCTGAGCCACTGAGGGCGGCTCATCAGGAACTTTCGCTGGCAAGGAAAAACCAGAAGAATGCGCAACAGGGGCTAGGGAAGCATCTTGAGTAACATCATGTAAATGTTTTACCCAAGTTAAAGCTTGGGCTAGAGCAGTAAATGAAGTTTTATCTAATATGGGGAAGTTTTCAGATCCCGCAGGTGCATTCTTAAGGGCTGCAAAAATGCCATCATCAAAATCAGGATTGTGATATCGTGCAGCCTCTTCCTCCAATTCAGCCTCATCCTCTGAGGATAATTCATCATCATCCTCCAGGGACTCTGAAGATGGCATGTTCGCCAACAAGGGAGGCGCAGCAGGAGAGACAGGCTCAGGTTCCTCAGACAAATTTTGTAACTGAGGAGCAGAAGGAGAGCGGCGTAAAGACGCTGCTTTGAATAACTTCTGAATCTCATGAGTTGGGTCAAGATAGTCCCTTATCAAATTACAAAGTGAAAAAGTATCTATAGGAACCTTAGAAGGTCCATGAAGAGAATAGAAAGTTTTCAATTGCTGACCTATTTTTTCCCATGTTTGAATATTAATAGTTCCTCCTTCTGGGAACCATGGACAAATTTCCTGCACAAAATGAAGAAAACGATCAAGCTGTTTATGCGTAACCTTAACGCCCCGAGTGGACAACATAGAGTACAGTAGCTGAACGAAAAGTTGTCGTTCCTTAGATCCAGTTTGCCCCATTTTTAATCCTGATGAGAATAAAACAGAAAGAAAAACTACATGTAAAACATCCCCCGGCACAATCTCATTTACCTTATGTGTGCACGCGAAGTATCTCCTGGGTCCCTCTCAACAGCCCACGTACTCAGGTCCCTGTTCGGGCGCCACTTGTCAGTCACTGTTAGACTGAGGAACAAGTCCTAAGAGCAGGTGAGGGGATTAAGAAGAGACGGGGTCAGGAGGGTGGTGTACAAGCACACACACACTTTATTTCCCATCAAAACTCTTTCTATAGATTGCAGTAGGCAGTACAGGTTTTTGTTAAAATCACAAGACAGAATCATCAGACAGTATTTCCTTAATGTTGAAGTTATAGTACAAAACATACTGCGAACCAGAATTTAAACATGCGTGAGAACAGACTGTGATTACCAAAATATGCCAAGGACAAACTATAGTTAGAGAAACCACAAGCAACCTCACGGGTCAAGACTCATATCTTCTCTAATAACTCTTTCGGGTCCTGTCAGGAATTAAGCAGGACTTTGCCATGCTTTAAACTGCAATGACTGTGTCAGCTTGCAGCTGGTGCCCGACATTGCATCATGTATTTCCATGCCATAAATTTTACATGGCATGGAAAAACATGATGCAATTTCCCCTGTCTATATTCAACAGCACATTAAAAGGATCATACACCATGATCAAGTGGGGTTTATTCCAGGAATGCAAGGATTCTTCAATATACGCAAATCAATCAACGTGATACACCATATTAACAAATTGAAGGAGAAAAACCATATGATCATCTCAATAGATGCAGAGAAAGCTTTCAACAAAATTCAACACCCATTTATGATAAAAGCCCTGCAGAAAGTAGGCATAGAGGGAACTTTCCTCAACATAATAAAGGCCATATATGACAAACCCACAGCCAACATCGTCCTCAATGGTGAAAAACTGAAACCATTTCCACTAAGATCAGGAACAAGACAAGGTTGCCCACTCTCACCACTATTATTCAACACAGTTTCGGAAGGTTTAGCCACAGCAATCAGAGAAGAAAAAGAAATAAAAGGAATCCAAATCGGAAAAGAAGAAGTAAAGCTGTCACTGTTTGCAGATGACATGATACTATACATAGAGAATCCTAAAGATGCTACCAGAAAACTACTAGAGCTAATCAATGAATTTGGTAAAGTAGCAGGATACAAAATTAATGCACAGGAATCTCTTGCATTCCTATACACTAATGATGAAAAATCTGAAAGTGAAATTAAGAAAACACTCCCATTTACCATTGCAACAAAAAGAATAAAATATCTAGGAATAAACCTACCTAAGGAGACAAAAGACCTGTATGCAGAAAATTATAAGACACTGATGAAAGAAATTAAAGATGATACAAATAGATGGAGAGATATACCATGTTCTTGGATTGGAAGAATCAACACTGTGAAAATGACTCTACTACCCAAAGCAATCTACAGATTCAATGCAATCCCAATCAAACTACCACTGTCATTTTTAACAGAACTAGAACAAAAAATTTCACAATTTGTATGGAAACACAAAAGACCCCGGATAGCCAAAGCAATCTTGAGAACGAAAAATGGAGCTGGAGGAATCAGGCTCCCTGACTTCAGACTATACTACAAAACTACAGTCATCAAGACAGTATGGTACTGGCACAAAAACAGAAAAATACATCAATGGAACAGGATAGAAAGCCCAGAGATAAAGCCACGCACATATGGTCCCCTTATCTTTGAAAAAGGAGGCAAGCATATACAGTGGAGAAAAGACAGCCTCTTCAATAAGTGGTGCTGGGAAAACTTGACAGCTACATGTAAAAGTATGAAATTAGAACACTTCCTAGCACCATACACAAAAATAAACTCAAAATGGATTAAAGACCTAAATGTAAGGCCAGACACACTAAAACTCTTAGAGGGAAACATAGGCAGAACACTCTATGACATAAATCACAGCAAGATCCTTTTTGACCCAGCTCCTAGAGAAATGGAAATAAAAACAAAAATAAACAAATGGGACCTAATGAAACTTAAACCCTTTTGCACAGCAAAGGAAACCATAAACAAGACTAAAAGACAACCCTCAGAATGGGAGAAAATATTTTCAAATGAAGCAACTGACAAAGGATTAATCTCCAAAATTTACAAGCAGCTCATGCAGCTCACTATCAAAAAAACAAACAACCCAATCCAAAAATGGGCAGAAGACCTAAATAGACATTTCTCCAAAGAAGATATAGAGATTGCCAACAAACACATGAAAGGATGCTCAACATCACTAATCATTAGAGAAATGCAAATCAAAACTACAATGAGGTATCACCTCATACCAGTCAGAATGGCCATCATTAAAAAATCTATAAACAATAAATGCTGGAGAGGGTGTGGAGAAAAGGGAACCCTCTTGCACTGTTGGTGGGAATGTAAACTGATACAGCCACTATGGACAACAGTATGGAGGTTCCTTACGAAACTAAAAATAGAACTACCATACGACCCAGCAATCCCACTACTGGGCGTATACCCTGAGAAAACCATAATTCAAAAAGAGTCATGTACCAAAATGTTCATTGCAGCTCTATTTACAATAGCCAGGACATGGAAGCAACCTAAGCGTCCATCATCGGATGAATGGATAAAGAAGATGTGGCACATATATTCAATGGAATATTACTCAACCATAAAAAGAAATGAAATTGAGTTATTTGTAGTGAGGTGGATGGACCTAGAGACTGTCATACAGAGTGAAGTAAGTCAGAAAGAGAAAAACAAATACTGTATGCTAACATATATGGAATCTAAAAAAAAAAATGGTTCTGAAGAACCTAGGGGCAGGATAGGAATAAAGACGCAGACGTAGAGAATGGACTTGAGGACACGGGGAGGGGGAAGGGTAAGCTGGGACGAAGTGAGAGAGTGGCATGGACATATATATGCTACCAAATGTAAAATAGATAGCTAGTGGGAAGCAGCCGCATAGCACAGGGAGATCAGCTCTGTGCTTTGTGACCACCTAGAGGGGTGAGATAGGGAGGGTGGGAGGGAGGGAGATGCAAGAGGGAGGAGATATGGGAACATATGTGTATGTATAACTGATTCACTTTGTTATAAAGCAGAAACTAACACACCATTGTAAAGCAATTATACTGCAATAAAGATGTTAAAATTTTTTTTTACATGAAACCTTTTATAGGAATAAGCCTATAATTATCCATTGCTGCCTCGGACTGACTGGGTAAGTCTTCCTAATTCTAGAGGAAAATATTAGGAAACCCATTGTTGTTAAACTTGTGATTTCTCCATATTAGTATTATCAGTAATAAGGGGCTTCTTTGTTGTTTATCTATTTACTCCTTGATCTCTTTCAGTTATTGGTTCAGTTATTGCACATGGAAAGGAGGAATGCTATACACTGGCACCCTAAAACACAAACTATAACTATTTACTGAGTGTCTATTCTATGCCAGATATTCTGCAGTGATTAAATGTATAGTTTTGCTCAGTCTTCATAACAATTCTACAGAGGGTACCAGTAATCAGTTTTGTTTTGCATGTGAAGAAATTGAGTTCAAAGGAGTTAGATCACTTGTCCAAGGTCATAAATTCATATAAGTGATGAACCTGGGGCTAAAACCAAAATCTGCCTGGCTCTATTGTATTATGCAGAACAAGAGCAGAGGTGAAGGGCACTACTGATCACAGGCAAAGATTCAGAAGAGGCAGCCATTGTAAACAGATTTTGAAAAGTTGTCAATAAATGAGGATAGAGAGATAAGGTACTGGCTGGAGAAATTAAATCAATGAGGGAAGTTTTGTTTTTTGCTCTTTATTATTAACACATTAGAGGCTGGAATATGTTTTCATGTACTTGGGAAGGTAAAGTTCTATCCCAGTGTGTTTATCTGCTCATCATTTGATAAACATTTGTTTTTTTCCTCCAAGTTTCTGGTGATTATTAATAACTGTTATAAATATTTGCATACATGACTTTGTATGGGAATAGAACAAGTAAAAATGTAAAACTTGCTCTTCTTATCTATATTACACTCGTTTTTTTTGGAAAAAGTGCTCCTCAGATTTTTGCAAGCCTTTGGTTAATTTCTAGAGTTATTTAAAATTGACTTTGTCAATTTCTTTTTTTTTGTCAATGTTCTTATTGCTGTTATGGATGAGTGATCTACAGGGTTTCAGCCATTTTTCTTGAATAAGTGCTACCTGGATTTCTGCAAGCCTTCCATTAGTTTCCAGAGTTTGGAAATTGTTGATTCTGGCATTTTTTGCCAGTTTTTTTCACAGATTTTATGGAGAAGAAAATTTTTGAGGGTTCTTATTCTACTATTATTGCTGATAACCTAGCCTTTACTTCTTTAAATATCTTTTCTGCCCCTTAGCTTTCTCCATTTACAAGTACACATATGTTAGACTGTTGCATATTCCCCTATACATTTCTAAGTCAGTGTTCACATTTTTTTAACATCTTTACTGGAGTATAATTGCTTTACAGTGGTGTGTTAGTTTCTGCTGTATAAGGAAGTGAATCAGCTACACGTATACATATAACCCCATATGCCCACCCTCCCTATCCCACCCCTCTAGGTGGTCACAAAGCACCAAACTGATCTCCCTGTGCCATGTGGCTGCTTCCCACTAGCTACCTATTTTACATTTGGTAGTGTATATATGTCTATGTCACTCACTCACTTCGTCCCAGCTTACCCTTCCCCTGCCCGTGTCCTCAAGTCCATTCTCTAGGTCTGCATCTTTATTCCTGTCCTGCCCCTAGGTTCTTCAGAGCCATTTTTTTTTTTAGATTCCGTATATATGTGTTAGCATACGGTATTTGTTTTTCTCTTACAGACTTACTTCACTCCGTATGACAGACTCTAGGTCCATCCACCTCACTACAAATAACTCAATTTCGTTTGTTTTTATGGCTGCGTAATATTCCATTGTATATATGTGCCACATCTTCTTTATCCATTCATCTGTCGATGGACACTTAGGCTGCTTCCATGTCCTGGCTATTGTAAATAGAACTGCAATGGACATTGTGTTACATGACTCTTAATGAATTATGGTTTTCTCAGGGTATATGCCCAGTAGTGGGATTGCTGGGTCGTATGGTAGTTCTATTTTTAGTTTCGTAAGGAACCTCCATACTGTTGTCCATAGTGGCTGTATCAGTTTACATTCCCACCAACAGTGCAAGAGGGTTCCCTTTTCTCCACACCCTCTCCAGCATTTATTTTTTGTAGATTTTTTGATGATGGCCATTCTGACTGGTGTGAGGAGATACCTCATTGTAGTTTTGATTTGCATTTCTCTAATGATTAGTGATGTTGAGCATCCTTTCATGTGTTTGTTGGCAATCTCTATATCTTCTTTGGAGAAATGTCTATTTAGGTCTTCTGCCCATTTTTGGATTGGGTTGTTTGTTTTTTTGATAGTGAGCTGCATGAGCTGCTTGTAAATTTTGGAGATTAATCCTTTGTCAGTTACTTCATTTGCAAATATTTTCTCCCCTTCTGAGGGTTGTCTTTTCATCTTGTTTATGGTTTCCTTAGCTGTGCAAAAGCTTTGAAGTTTCATTAGGTCCCATTTGTTTATTTTTGTTTTGATTTCCATTTCACTAGGAGGTGGGTCAAAAAGGATCTTGCTGTGATTTATGTCATAGAGTGTTCTGCCTATGTTTTCCTCTAAGAGTTTTAGTGTGTCTGGCCTTACATTTAGGTCTTTAATCCATTTTGAGTTTATTTTTGTGTATGGTGTTAGGGAGTGTTCTAATTTCATTCTTTTACATGTAGCTGTCCAGTTTTCCCAGCACCACTTGTTGAAGAGGCTGTCTTTTCTCTATTGTATATTCTTGCCTCCTTTATCAAAAATAAGGTGACCATATGTGTGTGGCTTTATCTCTGGGCTTTCTATCCTGTTCCATTGATGTATTTTTCTGTTTTTGTGCCAGTACCATACTGTCTTGATTACTGTAGCTTTGTAGTATAGTCTGAAGTCAGGGAGCCTGATTCCTCCAGCTCGGTGTTTCCTTCTCAAGATTGCTTTGGCTATCCGGGATCTTTTGTGTTTCCATACAGATTGTGAAATTTTTTTTTCTAGTTCTGTTAAAAATCCCATTGGTAGTTTGATAGGCATTGCATTGAATATGTAGATTACTTTGGGTAGTAGAGTCATTTTCACAATGTTGATTCTTCCAGTCCAAGAACATGGTATATCTCTCCATCTGTTTGTATCATCTTTAATTTCTTTCATCAGTGTCTTATAGTTTTCTGCATGCAGGTCTTTTGTCTCCTTAGGTAGGTTTATTCCTAGGTATTTTATTCTTTTTGTTGCAGTGGTAAACGAGAGTGTTTCTTTAATTTCTCTTTTCAAATTTTTCATCATTAGTGTATAGGAATGAGAGAGATTTCTGTGCATTAATTTTGTATCCTGCTACTTTACCAAATTCATTGATTAGCTCTAGTAGTTTTCTGGTAGCATCTTTAGGATTCTCTATGTATAGTATCATGTCATCGGCAAACAGTGACAGTTTTACTACTATTCTGATATGGAATCCTTATATTTCTTTTTCTTCTCTGATTGTTGTGGCGAAAACTTCCAAAACTATGTAGGATAATAGTGGTGAGAGTGGGCAACCTTGTCTTGTTCCTGATCTTAGTGGAAATGGTTTCAGTTTTTCACCATTGAGGACGATGTTGGCTGTGGGTTTGTCATATATGGCCTTTATTATGTTGAGGTAAGTTCCCTCTGTGTGTATTTTCTAGAGAGTTTTTATCATAAATTGTTGAATTTTGTCAAAAGCTTTTCTGCATCTATTGAGATGATCATATGGTTTTTCTCCTTCAATTTGTTAATATGGTGTATCACATTGATTGATCTGTGTACATTGAAGAATCCTTGCATTCCTGGGATAAACCTCACTTGATCATGGTGTATGATCCTTTTAATGTGCTGTTGGATTCTGTTTGCTAGTATTTTGTTGAGGATTTTTGCATCTGTGTTCATCAGTAATATTGGCCTGTAGTTTTCTTTCTCTATGACATCTTTGTCTGGTTTTGGTATCAGGGTGATGGTGGCCTCATAGAATGAGTTTGGGAGTGTTCCTCCCTCTGCTATATTTTGGAAGAGTTTGAGAAGGATAGGTGTTAGCTCTTCTCTAAATGTTTGGTAGAATTCGCCAGTGAAGCCATGTGGTCCTGGGCTTTTGTTTGTTTGAAAATTTTTAATCACAGTTTCAATTTCAGTGCTTGTGATTGGTCTGCTTATATTTTCTATTTCTTCCTGGTTCAGTCTCAGAAGGTTGTGCTTTTCTAAGAATTTGTCCATTTCTTCCAGGTTGTCCATTTTATTGGCATATTGTTGCTTGTAGTAATCTCTCATGATCGTTTGTATTTCTGCCATGTCAGTTGTTACTCCTCCTTTTTCATTTCTAATTCTATTGATTTGCATCTTCTCCCTTTTTTTCTTGATGTGTCTGGCTAATGGTTTATCAATTTTGTTTATCTTCTCAAAGAACCAGCTTTTCGTTTCATTGATCTTTGCTATTGTTTCCTTCATTTCTTTTTCATTTATTTCTGATCTGATCTTTATGATTTCTTTCCTTCTGCTAACTTTGGAGATTTTTGTTCTTCTTTCTCTAATTGCTTTAGGTGTAAGGTTAGGTTGTTTATTTGAGATGTTTCTTGTTTCTTGAGGTAGGATTGCTGTAAACTTCCCTCTTAGAACTGTTTTTGCTGCATCCAATAGGTTTTGGGTCATTGTGTTTTCACTGTCATTTGTTTCTAGGTATTTTTTGATTTCCTCTTTGATTTCTTCAGTGATCTCTTGGTTGTGTAGTAGTGTATTGTTTAGCCTTCATGTGTTTGTATCTTTTATAGATTTTTTTTCCTGTAATTGATATCTAGTCTCATAGCGCTGTGGTCGGAAAAGATACTTGATACGATTTCAATTTTCTTAAATTTACCAGGGCTTGATTTGCGACCCAACATATGATCTCTCCTGGAGAATGTTCCATGAGCACTTGAGAAAAATGTGTATTCTGTTGTTTTGGGGTGGAATGTCTTATAGATATCAATTAAGTCCATCTTGTTTAATGTATCATTTAAAGCTTGTGTTTCCTTATTTATTTTCATTTTGGATGATCTGTCTATTGGTGAAAGTGGGGTGTTGATGTCCGCTACTATGATTGTGTTACTGTCGATTTCCCCTGTTATGGCTGTTAGCTTTTGTCTTATGTATTGAGGTGCTCCTGTGTATGGTGCATAAATGTTTACAGTTATATCTTCTTCTTGGATTAATCCCTTGATCATTATGTAGTGTCCTTCTTTGTCTCTTGTAATAGTCTTTATTTTAAAGTCTATTTTGTCTGATATGAGGATGCTACTCCAGCTTTCTTTTGATTTCCATTTGCATGGAATATCTTTTTCCATCCCCTCACTTTCAGTCTGTATGTGTCCCTAGTTCTGAAGTGGGTCTCTTGTAGACAGCATATATACAGGTCTTGTTTTTGTATCCATTCAACTAGTCTATGTCTTTGGGTTGCAGCATTTAATCCATTTACCTTTAAAGTAATTATCAATATGTATGCTCCTATTAACATTTTCTTAATTGTTTTGGGTTTGTTATTGTAGGTCTTTTCCTTCTCTTGTGTTTCCTGCTTAGAGAAGTTCCTTCAGCATTTGTTGTAAAGCTGGTTTGGTGGTGCTGAATTCTCTTAGCTTTTGCTTGTCTGTAAAGATTTTAATTTCTCTTTTGAATCTGAATGAGATCCTTGCTGGGTAGAGTAATCTTGGTGCGTTAGTTTTTCTCTTTCATCACTTTAACCATGTCCTGCTACTCCTTTCTGGCTTGCAGAGTTTCTGCTGAAAGATCAGCTGTTAACCTTATGGGGATTCCCTTGTATGTTATTTGTTGCTTTTCCCTTGCTGCTTTTAATATTTTTTTTGTATTTAATTTTTGATAGTTTGATTAATATGTGTCTTGGCATGTTTCTCCTTGGATTTATCCTGTATGGGACTCTCTGCACTTACTGGACTTGATTGACTCTTTTGTTTCCCATATTAGGGAATTTTTCAACGATAATCTTTTCAAATATTTTCTCAGTCCCTTTCTTTTTCTCTTCTTCTTCTGGGACCGCTATAATTTGAATGTTGGTGTGTTTAATGTTGTACCAGAGGTCTCTGAGACTGTCCTCAATTCTTTTCATTCTTTTTTCTTTATTCTGCTCTGCAGTAGTTATTTCCACTATTTTATCTTTCAGGTCACTTATCCGTTCTTCTGTCTCAGTTATTCTGCTATTGATTCCTTCTAGAGATTTTTAAATTTTATTTGTTGTGTTGTTCATCATTTTTTGTTTGCTCTTTACTTCTTCTAGGTCCTTGTTAAACGTTTCTTGTATTTTGTCCCTTCTATTTCTAAGATTTTGGATCATCTTTACTATCATTACTCTGAATTCTTTTTCAGGTAGACTGCCTATTTCCTCTTCATTTGTTTGGTCTGGTGGGGTTTTACTTTGCTCATTCACCTGCTGCCTGTTTCTCTGTCTTCTCATTTTGCTTAACTGACTGTGTTTGGGGTATCCTTTTCTCAGGCTACAGGTTCTTAGTTCCCATTGTTTTTGGTGTCTGACCCCAGTGGGTAAGGTTGGTTCAGTGGGTTGTGTAGGCTTCCTGGTGGAGGGCCTCGTGCCTGTGTTTTGGTGGATGAGGCTGGATATTGTCTTTCTGGTGGGCAGGACCACATTCGGTGGTGTGTTTTTGGGTGTGTGTGACCTTATTATGATTTTAGGCTGCCTCTCTGCTAATGGGTGGAGTTGTGTTCCTGTCTTGCTAGTTGTTTGGCTTGGGGTGTCCAGTACTGGAGTTTGCTGGTTGTTGAGTGGAGCTGGGTCTTAGCAGTGAGACAGCGATATCTGGGAGAGCTCTCACCAATTGATATTACATGGGGCTGGGAGGTTTCTGGTGGTCCAATGTCCTGAATTCGGCTCTCACACCTCAGCGGCTCAGGCCTGACACCTGACCAGAGCACTGAGACCCTGTCAGCCACACGGCTCCTAAGAAAGGGGAGAAAAGAAAGAAAGAAAAAATAAATACATAAAATATAATAAAATAAGTTATTAAAATAAAGAAATAAAAAAGTAATAAAAGAAAAGAAGGGAGCAACCAAACCAATAAACAAATCCACCAATGATAGCAAGTGCTAAAAATTAAACTAAGATAAACATATAAATCAGAAACTAGTCTGTCGCATACAGCAAACTCCAAGTCTGCGGTTGCTCTCAAAGTCCACTGCCTCAATATTGGGATGATTCGTTGTCTGTTCACGTATTCCACAGATGCAGGGTACATCACATTGATTGTGGAGATTTAATCCACTGCTCCTGAGGCTGCAGGGAGAAATTTCCATGTCTCTTCTTTGTTTGAACAGCTCCTGGGTTTCTGCTTTGGTTTTGGCCCCGCCCCTGCATGTAGGCTGCCCTCAGGGGTCTGTTCCCCGCCCAGAGAGGAGGGCGTTAAAGCAGCCGCTGATTAGGGGGCTCTGGCTCACTCAGGCAGGGGCGGGGGGTAGGGAGGGGTACAGAATGTGGGGCGAGCCTGCAGCAGCAGAGGCTGGCGTGATGATGCAGCAGCCTGAGGCACGACGTGTGTTCTCCTAGGGAAGTGGTCCCTGGATCACGGGACCCTGGCAGTGGCGGGCTGCGCAGGTTCCTGGGAGGGGAGGCGTGGATAGTGACCTTTGCTTGCACACAGGCTTCTTGGTGGCTACAGGAGCAGCCTTAGCATCTCATGCCTGTCTCTGGGGTCCGCGCTGATAGCTGCAGCTTGCGCCCATTTCTGGAGCTCGTTTAGGTGGCCCTGTGAATCCCCTCTCCTTGTGCACCCTGAAACAATGGTCTCTTGCCTCTTAGGCAGGTCCAGACTTTTTCCCAGACTCCCTCCCGGCTAGCTGTGGTGCAGTAGCCCCTTCAGGCTGTGTTCACGCAGCCAACCCCAGTCCTCTTCTTGGGATCCGACCTCCAAAGCCCAAGCCTCAGCTCCCAGCCCCCACCCGCCCCGGCGGGTGAGCAGACAAGCCTCTCGGGCTGGTGAGTGCTGGTCGGCACCGGTCCTCTGTGCGGGAATCTCTCCGCTTTGCCCTCCGCAGCCCTATGGGTGCGCTCTCCTCTGTGGCTCTGAGGCTTCCCCCCCCCACCCCCTGTCTCCACCAGTGAAGGGGTTCTTTGTGTGTGGAAACTTTTCCTCCTTCACAACTCCCTTCCAGTGGTGCAGGTCCCGTCCCTATTCTTTTGTCTCTGTTATTTCTTTTTTCTTTTGCCCTACTCATGTATGTGGGGATTTTCTTGCCTTTTGGGAAGTCTGAGGTCTTCTGCCAGCGTTCAGTAGGTGTTCTGTAGGAGTTGTTCCACATGTAGATGTATTTTTGATGTATTTGTGGGGAGGAAGGTGATCTCCACTTCTTACTCCTCTGCCATCTTGAAGGTCCTCCAATTGCCCCACTGTTCATATTTTTACAGTATTCTTTCTATCTGTGGTTTAGACTCAATAGTTTCTTTTGTTATGTCTTCAGGTTCATTTACCTCTTTTTCAGCAGTGTCTTATCTGTCATTAAATCCAGGCAATTAATTTTTCCTTTCATATATTGTATTTTGGGGCTCTATGAATTAAAGTTTCTTTCTTTATTTCATATCTGAGTCTGTTTCTAATGACTTACTTTTCTCCCAGTAATGAGTATGTTTTTCTGCTTTTTAACATTTCTAGGAACTTTTTATTGTTTACTAGACATTGCCATTTTACATTGTTGAGTGTCTAGATTTTGAAGTCTTCCTGAAAGAGTGTTAATATTTATTTATTTTGTGCAGTGATTTGGGTTACTTGCTAACTTGCTTGACCCTTCAGGAGCTGGTGTTTAGGCTTTCTTTCGTCATATTTAGAATAAACTTTAGGGGTATTTTGTACCTACTCCTAAAGCATAGTCCTTCTGGGGTCTCTACTTAATGTGCTGGGTGTTCAACACAGTGTCTTCATTCTGGCTGGTTGGAACTCAAAAGTCTTTGTGCCCTGGGTAAACTCTAGGAATTGTTAAGCTTATCAATATCCAGGATATGTTATTTGATCTCTTGGAGTTTCATGCTATACATGCACAGCTTAACATTCAGTCAGAAACTTAAGGGGATCTCTGTGCAGAAATCTGCAGTTCTTTCTGCATATGTCTTGCCTCTCTAGTTGTCTATTTTCTCATTTCTAGATGCTTCATCCTCCCCAAACTCTGATCTTTGCTTCCTTAAATCAGCAAGACTACTATTTTAGCTTCATTTCTCTATCCCTGTTGTGGTCCCGAACTGTTTCCAGGTATACAGCTGTAGTGGTCTTTGTGCTTAGTTCATTTATTTTCCTTATTTTGGAGATCACAGTGCTAAATTTACTATTGTCCACTGTCTGGAAACAATTTTGTCATATATTTTGTCCAGTTTTCTAGTTTCACAGCAGAAGAGGAAGTCTAGTATCAGTTAATCTGTCTTGGCAAGTAGAGAATAGAACCCTTTTTGTAATTGACTTATTTCTTCCTGAATGCCCACATGTATCTTTCTTTGTCCTTGAAATTCAGTAACTTCTTCCAGATAGCTTCTCATACTGCGTGTTCTGTACCATTTTTTTCCCCCTGAGTTACAGTATATAATTTTTATCTGCTTATTCAGGCCTTCTTAGCCTTGATGTGTCTTGCTTCATTCTTCGGGAATGCGAGTTCTGTGTGAGTTGGAAATCTTTTGTCGGGTTTACAGGTATTGCTTTTAATTTTTTAAAATCTCTTTTGTCTTTGCTTTTATTTAGTGTAATTTATTCATGCTTTTTCATTAAGCCTCACTGTATTTTCAATAATGTTTGTATATAATTCTGTTGTTTCTAATATGATCTTATATCTATAGTGTTTAGGTCTTTCCCACTTACTTTCTAGGTTTTACTAGCTTTTCATCTTCATCATCATATAATCTAAGTTTTGAACTTTTATTCTTATTAGAGATCTTTCTTGTTATCTAACTCATGTTATTTTTAATTTTTTTTTTTTTTTTTGAGAACGTGAGGAAGTAATTGTCTGAACCTGGCTTCTGAGTCCTTGGATAATTTTTCCTGTGACGTGTTATTAACTGGCCTTTTGCTCGTGTTTAATTCCTTCTTTTAATTAAAAATAACATTTTTAAAAATTTCTTTGGATTCTTTAATGTTTATTTCTTTGATATTATTATTCATATTTTAGGGGTGGGGGCAGAGATAATGATGCGGAGATACCAATATCTTTGATATGGGTTTATTTCCTAGGCCAACTTCTCACCACAAATATCTGTCTTTTTTCCCTAGTGGCATGTATTCTCTCAGTTACTGGCATTCAAGTGATTTGGTCATTCACAGCAAATCACTTAAGCTGTGGGCTCTCTGTTGTGTGCTGTAGTGATTATTGTTTCCCTTCTGTCGTTTATTCCATTTCCCCTCTCACAGTTCCAGCTGGTTATAAGGTTAGATCATAGATAAACATGTTATATCAGTATAGTTTCTTCTTCAAGTCCATATCTCATGCCATTCCGCATTTTTGCAGAAGTATTCTCGGTTTCTCCAGTTGTTTGTCCATCCTTGTCAATCCAATTACTCAAAAGGATTATTGAATATAATGCTAAGGTTAGCAATAATTATTTTGGACAAACTCTGAATCCTTCTCAAGGTGTAAAGAGGTGTGTACTTTATGTCTGAATCTTCTCTCTTGTTTTGCTTCATATTTCATAGTGTTTTGTAGGCATGTTTCAAAATTTGTATATTGAGGTTGTGGTCATTTCCTCATGGCTTTGAAGACTGATCCACTCCCCTACACATACACACACACACTCTACTTTGTACCTATGCTATTGGTGGGTTTTGAGAGAGGGAAATAGAACAGTAAAGCAACATTGCTCTTCAGGTTTTAACTGGAGAATTTGTATTAATTTTAATAGAATTTCTAGTAGAATAAATAGCTTACTATTTAGGGAGGATACATTGTTGTCTATTTTGTAGAAAAAATACAATATACTTTTGTACTATTCTACCACTAAAACAATAACCAAAAATCATTTATGTAGCGGATTTTCAAGAGCTTGGTTTCAACACCAATAACTAAAAACTTTTGCTGACAAAAGTTCCCTCCCCACCCCCTCCTGGGCCTTGTTTGGTTGAAGGAAATTAATTAGATGTCTCATTATCCCTTCTACTCATGTGGTCCTTGGACCAGAAGCATAGACTTCCCTGGGGAGAGTGTAAAAAAATATATAATCTCACACCTACTGAATCAGGATTTGCATTTTAACAAAATCCTGAGGTGATTCCTATGTACATTAAAGTGTGAGAAGCACTGATATTACCAAAAGTGTTCCCAGATCGTAGAAAAAGTTTTGTACATGATTTCAGGCCTGGTAGACATTTGTGCCTCCACATTTCTTCCTTCTACAGCCATAATGTAAGTAACTGTGGTCAAGAACCAGTGGTGTGGTGGTGACTTCCTGAAAAAAAGAAATGTCCTGATTCCTGTAATTTACCAGTTTCCTTGGTGTGAATACTCTCACCATGGCTGATTTCAAGCTAACAGCGTGGTGTCACTGAACATGGAATTGAGGAGAGATGTGTATAATCTATTCCCTCATGCTTTTACAAGATGCCTTCGGCACACCACTGCTGAGAATCTATTCATTGCTGTTGCTATTGTATAAATATGAGCTCACTTACCAAGTTCCACGATATTTGGGGGCTTTCTGGATGTGCTTCTTTTGCTAGTCTGTACTTTAGTTAAATGAAATAAGATGAAATATTAACATTAAATTGTAAGTTAGAAAACTGTTTTATTATCTCTCCTTATCCTTTTAACATATATTAATTACATCTTAAAATTTTGTTTTATAATCAAATGATTCTATAAAGTAATAAAAGTTTAAAATGCATTGGAAAAAAGAAAAACCTATTTTGGTCTTCCAAATAATATTTTTCTTTTTTCCAATGCATTTTAAACTTTTATTACTTTATATAATCATTTGAATACTCTTATGGGACAGTATGGGTATTTTACCCCCAAAATAGCTGACTTGGACAAGGTCGCAAAACAAATGAGAAACCATAACTCCAGTTTTCCTCCATCCCAGTCAGAGTAGTCTGTGTCAAAGACATTTTATGTAGAGAATGATAGATGGAGTTTCTCAGAAACTGTAGTTGATCCTCTTATGGATCTAAAATTCCTGGGCATTTTGAAAGAGAATCAATGGCAAGTAACATTATGCATTATTGGACCTGATTGAGAAGGTTTTAGATGACCAAGCTTACCACTGACTTCTCTGCCTTCCTTATTAGCCTAAGATTGATCCATGAAGATCAGTTTGGTATTTTTCCCTTGCATAGTCATCAGCAACTTCATTCATTATGCATGTGATGAAAGAGGTTAAATAAATTACTCAAGTAAATATAGATATTTAGTAAATTGCAGAGCCAGGTTTAAGTCTAGTTCCACCTGAATCCCAAACCCTTGTCTTTCTTTATTGCATTACACTTTGTATGTTTATTGTCCTTTGTTTCTTATATTGAGTATGAATTTTTTACCCTAGGAATTTTATAGTATAACTGCCCATACTCACTCTTGAGGAAGTTGGTCAAATAGCAACCATGTGCAATTAGAGTTCAGAGATGTATCAATAACATTGTTCCAATTTTTTTATTTGTAAAACGTTCTCAGCTACCCACAATTACAAAAATATTTTACATCTAGAATAGACATGTTTACAGAAACAGAAAGTAGATTAGAGGTTTCCAGGGGCTGGGTGGAGGGGGAAATGAGGAGTTGTTGCTTGCTTAATAATTACAAGTTTCTGTTTGGAGTCATGAAAAAGTTTTGAAAATAAATAGTAGTGATGGTTGCATAACATTGTGAATGTAATTAATGCCACTAAATTGTACACTTAGTCAAAATGGCAAATTTTATGTTATATATATCTTACCACAATTTAAAACAAACATTTAAAACAGACACAAGGCCTCAAAAACACAAAAATTTACATGGTTATGGCACCTGCATTTGTGGAGAATAATCATCTTTGGAAATGCTCCAAATTACTTTTTCATAGCCTAGAGATTCTAAGGGAAGCATTTTTTTTTTTTTTACAAACACAGCTAATGCTGGTAATAATTTCTGTAGTTAAATGGACATTTTTATAATTAAAGAGAAATTCTATTAATTTACAGTGAGAATATTAAGCATATAGGAAGCCTTTTGACTAATATCTATCAATGTGTTTATTTTCCACCAAAGCCAAGTTATTACCAGAATTTGGGGGTTGGTAAGATGATCATAATGAGAAGAGTAATAATGATTAGGCATAGCCTTTCACTTGCACTTACTTTGTAGTTCTTCCTTAAGACCTTATACTTACATAGACACTTTCACAATCCTCCATAGATGATCCCTCTTTTCTATCATGTGTCTAATTTATTAGTTTGACTCTTAATTCTCAGATTTAAACATTCTCAGATTTAAACTCAAGACTTTCACGATTCCCACACTCCAGGTTTGGCATTTCCCTTTATTTTATGCCCCCAAAGCTCCCTGTAACTTTCCACTGCAGGACCTGGCTGACTTATTCATCTTTATTGGTAATTATCTGTCTAGTATCTGTACTCCCTGAAGGACTATGTGTTCCATAAGGGTAACGATGGGATTTTGTTCACTACAGTATTCCTTTCGTTTTCATTTTTGCTGGTCATTATTCTCTTCATCCAGAAAGACATCTTGTTTTTTTCTTTCAAGGCTGTGCCATACTTAGCCTGCTTTCATTGTTATCCATGTTTCAGCTCCACAATATCTATAGAGAGTTTTTTCCTGACCATTCCAACTAGATCCCCATCCAATTCACTACTGCTGCACCCTCTATTTCATTCAATGAACCTATAGTGACTTTTATTTCTGCATTAATCTATTTGTGTATTTTTTATTGTCTCTCTCAAGTGATGGTAAGCTCAGTGACAGGAGTGATCATACATGTTTTATTAGCCATTGCACTTATAACCCCTGGCCTAGGACTAAGGACAGAGTTGACACTGAATACACATGTATTCTCTGCCTATCTACTTAAGATTCCTTTAGAACATGCGGGCATAAATAATAAATAAAAGTGAATAACATCATAAAGAAAATCTACATGGATAATGCTCATATATATATACTTTTTCTGACATGGGTGAATGGTATTCTGTAGACATAAGCTAATAATAGTTCATATTTCAGTTTAAAGTGAGCTATAGTACATAGTCAAAAAATGGTTCTCTAATGAGAAAAGTTACCATGTACAGCTCCTTAAAATGGTACTTTAAAAGGGTTGAAATATAGATCTCAACATGCTTTTGCCTTAGAGCAATAAATGGATTCTCCTCTACTAGTCAATGAATATTCTGGAGAGATGCCTGTCCATTAATGACTATTTTTGAATTCTTAATTGCTTTGCATGTTCAAAGCCAATATATTTTGCTTGAAATATCGATTTTTGATTATGTATCTCTTACAAAAGGTTTACTCCTGACCTTGAGATTTTCTTGGTTAAAGCAGTCATCCAAAGCTCTAAGAACTAAAGCATATTTTACTTAGAGTTTTTACTGTAAGTGGCGATACAATACACCTACTCAGTGGAATCTTCTGTCTCCATGGAGTAGCGATTTGGCTTCAGGAAGCAATGACCCAGCTGCAGTGGACTGAGCTCAGAGCACATTTTTCTAAGTCTTTGTCTTATGAATTCAGTCAGATAAAATGTTTGGTCTGAATACATTGAAAATTAAAAGATGGATAAATGCTTTTAGATATTCATTTCTCTTTAACAATTGCCTGGAGTCTTTAAGAAAGACATACCATGTTGGAATTGTTGAAAGTTAAAATAATATGAATGGGATCAGAATAATTCTCTCTCAGGTGCTGGCTGGCAATGGAAGAACATAGGGCGCATTAAGATGATAAAATATAGCCAGTATAGTGTTTAGAGCTTAAAGAACTCACAGAGATGATCTTGTCAAATTGATCAACATGTGTAGAGGGGCAGACACTTGCCTAAAGTCACACTGTGAGTCAACAGCAGAGCCAGTCCTTGAACCCAGTAAAATTGGTCCCCACTATAGGTTTTCTCTACTATGTACTCATGTATAGGGAGTCATCACTAGAGCTGTTCCGTTTACAAGTGGTATCAGTAGTATGGGATACAGTTTGGGGTAAAGCATTTAAGATTAAACAGGATGCTTTTAGTAGACAGAATCAGTAGCTTAAGGCCCAAGGTCATTTTAATTTGGATGTTTTCTTTTCCTTTTTATATCTGTTATTTGGTAATAAAATGACCAAAAAATAATGATGAGAACAGACATGCGTGCTTTATCATATACTGAATTAATATCATTATGAGTTTCAAAAGCTTTTTAAAAATTTCCACATGATAGATAATAGATTGCTCATGTTTCTACAGTTTTTTAGGTTTACAAAGTGTTTTCATGTTCAGTATCTCTGTGAATTCTCTTGACAGGCCTGCCTGCAATGTGGATGATGTTTATTTCCTTTTAGAGGTGATGGGCTTGAAATTCCATAAATTTGGGATGTGTATAAGTTACTCAGCTTGATGATGACAGAGGCAGGATTCAAACCTTTGTCTTCCAACTTCAGTGTGCATGGTAATCCCCTGCAGGTCTTGTTAAAGCTGTCTTCTGGGTCAGAGTTTCTGATTCAGTAAATTTAGGTGGTCTAATAATTTGTATTTCTAACAAGTTCTCAAGTGATACTGATATTGCTAATCCAAAGACCCACCCACTGGTGTAGTCAGTCCTAGACCCAGTCTATCTGTATTCTCATGTGTTCTCTCTTAAAGAATGGGGATATTCCATAAGCAAGTGGTTTGCCTAATCCCTTTTCTCCATAAGTCCTCTTTATATTAAGCAAATTGTTAAAGTACTCTCTTGTGGTTTCAGTTTGTGCACATCAATGATGCTTTTAAATACAAAAAAAAATCAACACATATGTATCAACTCCATTGAATGAAGTGTATATCATTTTGTTATGTTAAAGTAAGCCTCATCAATTATTTTAAAATACATTTTATTTTATGATTAGTTGTATCTTGTGTGCTAATATTCCACTTATGTTGCTGATTAAGTAAGGTTGATACTGTTATTTCCTGAATCTGCTCCCAAATACACTGCACACTAAGTAGGATGAAAATTTAAAGTAAGTTGCTTCTGAAAACTATAGTGTTTCATTGGGTGATTAATTACCACCTGGAAACTTTAATTTTGTCCTAAATTAGAAGCCTTGTGCTTGATAGGTTTATAAAATCATTAGACATTGAATTTAAAATAGAAGTTGATAACTAAATTCTTATTTTTATTAGCAACTGCAAGATGAATTTAAAAAGGTAACATCTAAGAAGTTTTTTAACCATTAGATGTGTTTCATCAGTATTTTCACTCTTCTCTCTTTTTATTTTAAAGACATTTGCGCGCTCAACAGTCTGGACTGGTCTCAGGTGGCCAGACAAAATATAGGACACTTAGTTAAATTTGAATTTCAGAGAAACAAAGGATATGTATTTTTTAGTATAAGTATGTCCCAAATATTGCAGGGAACATACTTAGGCTAACAATAATTACTTGTTTTTCATTTGAAATTCAGATTTAATTGGGAGTCCTTTTCTTTTCTTTGTTATTTTTCCTGCTAAATCTGACAACCCTAGACTGGTCACAAAGGTAGAGCATCACGTACATGTCCTTTTGTTTTGACAACTGGGTGAAACCATAGGGAGCATGCACAAGCACCCCCATTTTATCTCAGCAGTTATATGAAAAGTAAAATTCAGACATTGAGAATAAGTGCATTGTGTTAACATCACATACTCATACCTAATTTTATTGTACTGTATGTATCATATATATTATACATTTTTTAATCAGTCATGTTGTCAGGATGCATATTTAACTACATATTGAACTCACTGTGTCTTCAATGTGTTAAGACCTTCAAATATGGTCATGCATTAAACAAATACTTTCCAAGCACTCAGGATGAGTCAGAATTCACTGTGTTCAGTCAAATGTGAGTTTAAATAGATGAACAAATAATTGTCCTCTGTCCCCTTCCAATGAATTATATGCCAAGAAAAGGGCATGAAAAGGCACCAAAGCTAAAGCAGTGATCCTCAACCTTGGTTTCACATTGGAATCACTGGGAGAGCTTTAAATTACATGTCTGGGTTCCACCCTCAGATATTCTTGTTTAGTTGATCTGAGGTCTATCTTGAGCATTGGGAATTTTTAAAAGCTCCTTCAAATGCTTCTAAATATGTACCTACGCTTTCCTAAATTAGTGGTTCTCAAACTTGTTTGCACATTTAATGACCTAGGGAGTCTTTAAGTGAATACTTGGATGATCAGACCACACCATAGACCAATTAAATAAAAAAGGGAGGGAGGTTAAGAATCAGGCTTCAGTATTTTTAAGCTCCCCAAATTTATTCCAATATAGAGCCAAGTTAGAAAACCACTACTTTGTAGGATTTGTATGAACTTTACCCATCTCTCTACTTAGGTAAGAACTAGACTTTGAGCACTTGCCTTATTAAAACTTAAGAGAAATTAAAGACAGAGCTATAAGAGGTAATGACGATACTGGTTCTTTCAAGGAGTGAAGAGCTATCTGCTATGTGGTCATCAAAAGGAAAAAAAAAAGATAGGAGGAAAGGCAGTGACAAAACATCAAGCATGTATTGTACTTGAGACTTGCCTGTGGAACACTCTGCCATAGCTTGAAATACATTTGACTTCTGGGTTGCATTTTGGTGTATGTATTTTCCTACACCGGGATAACTAAAAATTCCAAACTGAACAATCAACAACAAAAAAGTTTTGGAAGCACAAATGTAAAAACTTGCTGCTACACTTGAATACTGAAAACCCTGCTGTTAGTTGTTTTCTCTCCTACCTGCATGGCTAAACTTGCCCTATGAGCAAGTCAGGTGTGCTTAATGAACCATAGAAAATTGTGGAAGCCCTCAAGTGGGGCTTCTGAATCTTTAAGATGCATCAGTTTAAATGGATGGATTTGTTTTATCTTGAGCCATTATATCAAGTACCATCAATTTTGTGATTCAATTAGTTCTCATTTATACATATTAATGCCTATTGATTTCTTAATTCAGTCCTACCTATATGACCAGATAATAGCTTCCTTTTTTCTCTTCCTTCTGGAGGTGATAGCGAGTAGGGCGTCAGGGATTGGGGTGGGAATATGAGTGGGATGGAAAGAGCCCTAGGTGAGGATTCAAGAAAAGGCATTTATTACAGTATTACATATTTCACTTAATTTTCCAAGCCTTAGCTTCTTTATTGTTCCAATGAGTATAATATGATACCTGGCCTCAGCCTCATAGAGTTGCTGTGAGAATCAAATTAGTTTGGTATATTGTCTTCTGTGAGGTAGCTGACAGTGAAAAAACTACCAGCAGCAGTAGGAGTAAATGGAGAATTCGTGGATTTAGGCATGCCCATTGAGGTGGTGTGAGTACTGCAGGAATTGACCTAGGGTAAGGTACAGTTTTTCAATTAAGTGAAAGAAGTCATTCACTGGCAGAAGTTAGGGGGCAGGGGTTGCAGAAGGGACTAGAGGTTTGAGGGGAATGGAAACATTGGATCATCTTTCCCTGATCTCTAGGAATGTAAGCTTTTTGAGTAGGGTTACCCAGCAATATATAGGATATTTTTGGTTCACAACCTCGTGAGTTCCCTGGGTGAAATTCGAAACTGGACCGCATACAGGCAGGGCAAAGAGAGACTGAAGAAAGAGGCAGAGCACTCCATGTTTGTAGTCACCAGTATTAATAAGCTAGGGAACTTACAGGCTCATCTTGGGTGCCTGCAAGACAAGTAGATCTCTGCACCCGCCCACCAGAATCTTAAGAGATTATATAGAGGCCTTAATGGAGTTCACTCAAGTATACAGTGCAGATGGTCTCAATAACACTTTACTTTCTCAAGGCTGCGTCCTTGAAGTAATTCCTAGTGTGGGAACAGTGGGTGGAATGTACATTCCAAGGGCAGGGGAAGGGGTAAAGAGCCTGCAATTGCCTGGATCCAGCTCCAGGATCCTCTCAGTGACCTCTAACAGATACACAGTTAATTTAAATTTGATGTAAACAAAATAATAGTTTTAGTATATATAAGCCCAAACATTGTAAGGGAAATATACCAAATATAATAAAAATCACTCATTTATCTGAAATTCAAATTTGTGCACCCTGTATTTTTATTTGCTAAATCTAGCAACCCTAATCTTGGGGGTCTTGGAGTTGTCAGCTTTGCTCCTTCTCTCAGTTATTTTTGTGGGGGAGATTGTTTCAGGTATTGGTTCCTTGCTACTTGCCTCATGATATTGTTGATTGATAATATTACTGGATTTATATATCTTGCATGATCTTTACAAGGAGTTTTAGTTAAGCATTTTCATCCCCACTTTACGTATTAGAAAACTGAAAATCAGAGTAATTAGAATGCTTGTCCAAGTTTTTGCATCTAGTCAGTGGAATATTAGGTAATTAGTCACCATCTGATTCCACATGCAGTGTTATTTCAACTATGCCCAAGCTCTCTCTTGCACTGATTAGATCTCAGCATTTTATGTTTATTTTAAAAAATTTATTTTTTATTAAGGTTTAGTTGATTTTCAGATGTACAACATAGTGATTCAAAAATTTTAAAGGTAATACTCCATCTATAATGATTATAAAATATTTGTTATATTCTCTGTGTGGTACAATATATCCTTATAGCTTATTTATTTTATACATAGCAGTTTGGACCTCTTAATCCCCTACCACTGTCTTGCTCCTCAATCCCTCCCTCTCCCCACTGGTAACCAGGAGTTTGTTCTCTATATCCATGAGTCGTTTCTTTTTTGTTATATTCACTAGCTTGTTTCATTTTTTAGATTCCACATATAAGTGATATAATTATAGTATTTGTCTTTCTCTGTCTGACTTATTTCACTAAGCATAATACCCTCGAAGTCTATCCATGTTGTTGCAAATGGCAAAATTTCATTATTTTTTTTTTTTATGGCTAATATTCCATTCTATATATGTACCACATCTTTGTCCATTCATCTGTTGAGGGGGACTCTTAAGTTCCTTCCATATCTTGACTATTGTACGTAATTGTAAATAATGCTATTATGAACATTGGGAGGCATATATCTTTTTGAAGTAATGTTTTCGTTTTCTTTGGATATATACCCAGGAGTGGAACTGCTGGGTCATATGGTAGTTGTGTTTTTAGTTTTTTGAGGAACCTCCATACTGTTTGGCTGCACCTATTTACATTCCCATCAACACTATACAAGTGTTCCCTTCTCTACACATCCTTGCCAACATTTGGTATTTGTGATCTTTTTGATGATAGCCATTCTGACAGGTGTGAGTTGATATCTCATTGTGGTTTTGATTTGCATTTCTCTGATGATTAACAATGTTAAGCATCTTTTCATATGACTGTTAGCCATCTGTATGTCTTCTTTGGAAAAATGTCTATTCAGGTCTTCTGCCCATTTTTTAATTGGTTGTTTTTTGTTTTTGTTTTTGTTTTTTTTATATTATTATTTTTAACATCTTTAGTGGAGTGTAATTGCTTTACAATGGTGTGTTAGGTTCTGCTTTATAACAAAGTGAATCAATTATACATATACATATATCCCCATATCTTTTCCCTCTTGCGTCTCCCTCCCTTCCACCCTCCCTATCCCACCCCTCTAGGTGGTCACAAAGCACCGAGCTGATCTCCCTGTGCTATGTGGCTGCTTCCCACTAGCCATCTATTTTACATTTGGTAGTGTATATACGTCCATGCCACTCTCTCACTTTGTCCCAACTTACACTTAGCCCTCCCCGTGTCCTCAAGTCCATTCTCTAGTAGGTCTGCATCTTTATTCCCATCTTGCCCCTAGGTTCTTCATGACCTTTTTTTTTTAGATTCCATATATATGTGTTAGCATATGGTATTTACTTTTCTTTTTCTGACTTACTTCACTCTGTATGACAGACTCTAGGTCCATCCACGTCACTACAAATAACTCAATTTCGTTTCTTTTTATGGCTGAGTAATATTCCATTGTATATATGTGCCACATCTTCTTTATCCATTCATCTGTTGATGGACACTTAGATTGCTTCCATGTCCTGGCTATTGTAAATAGAGCTGCAATGAACATTGTGGTACATGACTCTTATTGAATTATGGTATTCTCAGGGTATATGCCCAGTATTGGGATTGCTTTGTATGATTCCATTGGATTCATATTATTAAGATTGCTATGAGTAAAACATACAGCACATTGAATTGTCATTGTGGTTTCTTTGACCAAATGAATTGGACAAATACAGTGTTACAAGAATTTACATTTTCTGCGCAGTTGGAAACTCAACAATTTATTTGCTCCACAGTTTTAAATAGTTACTTTCTACAAACAGCATCACAAAATTACTTGAAATAGCATAATTATTATGTAATATGTTCTTCTGAAATCTTCTCTAGATTGATATGAATGGTCATTGCTTGGAAAATTATAACTACATTTTCTCCAATGCATCATATTTCAAAGAGAACAATACCAGGAAGTGTTTAATGGCATAACGCACACGTAGTGACACTATAGAGCAATGGATCTCAGGGTGTGGTTCCCTGGACTAGCAGCACCAGCATCTCCTGGAACTTGTTATTGAGATGCAAATTCCTGTATCTCCACCTAGCCCTACAGAACCAGAAACTTTGGGGGTGTGACCCAGCATCTGTGTCTAACAAGCCCTTCCGGGGACTTTGATGCATCGTAAAGTTTGAGAACTATTGCTAGCCTAGCATTCTCTTGTACCTCCTGAGGGTGAAGAGTCAATGCTGACTTTGAAAAGCTGCATTTACACACATTTCTCTTCCAACAATGCTGCTGTGGACAGCATTTGATAAGTCTACTTTTTTGTTACAGTTCCTATAATTCTTATGTATTACAACTTGCCTTTGCAAGTGGGATAATGGACATTGCCAAAATAATGGAGAGAGAGTTATGCAACTGAGTGAACAGAATTAATTGTTAAATGCAACTGTAAGTGTTCATCTTTTTTGAGTGGGGAAACTTAACAATTAGTAAGCTCTTGTTATGTGTGAGGCACTATGATCAGAATTTTTCATACATGTCTCATTAATTTTTCATAAACATTGTGCCTTGGAAGTATTATAATGACCATTTAATAGGTGACAAAACTGTGTTCTGAAATACTAAGTACCTTACTCAAAGTTACACTGCTGGTCAGTGACCTATGTTTGGTTTATAATCTAGGTATCACTTATCCCCTGTATGAGTGGCCCTGGCCTCCACACAGTATAATGACCATTTCCTATTGCCACCTACCTTGAATTATTTCTCATCATTGTACAATGCAGTTTTTTATGAACTTGACAGTTGTCTTGAAACCAGAGGGTGAATATAGAAAAAAAAAATTCCAAAGGGTTGTACTGAAGCATTTCAGTTTCTCACTCTGGCCCATAGAGACAGATTTTCTAGGAATTCCCTATAATAAAGCAGATAAATATATTAATATTGCAATTTTACAGTTTACAAAAGTGAATGCATCAATAACTCATGTAAGGAAACTTGGTATGTTTCAGAGATGGTATTAGAGATTAGTAGGCAAAGGATGGACTATTTAATGTGTGGTGTTTGGACAATTAGTTACCAGATAATTGAAAAACAAACCCTAAAATTCGGTCCTTACTTCACACCATATACAACAGTAAATTTCAAACGAATTAAAGACCTAATTGTGAACCAAAAAACTGTAAACATGTTTAAACTGTGTCAGAAAACATTTGCATGATCTTGTGGGGAAAGAGGATTTCTTTTAAAAGATTTATTTTTAAAACATTTATTTAAAATGAAAATGACATCAAGATTAAAACATTCCTGTGACCAAAAAAAAAAGATATCATGAAAAATTTAAAAGACAAAGAACAGATTAGGAGCGGATATTTCCAACATGAACAATGGAGAAAGGATTAGAAACCAAAATACATGAAGACATTCTACAAGTGAATAAAGAGAGTATGAATAATCCAGGAGAAAAATAGGCAATAAATACAAATAGGCAAATCACAGTAGAAAAAATTGAATGACAAATAAACATATGAAAAAATGCTATACCTCTGTAGTAATCAGGGGAATGTAAATAAAAACATCAGTGAAATACCATTTCAAGCTCTTCAGATTGGCAAGAACTATAAAATCTGGCAATGACAAGTATACACTTCTGATGAGTGTGTAAATTAGGCCAACCATTTTGCAGAATGCATTTCAGAAATAGCTAGAAAATGTGAATATATGCATACACTAAACCCCAGCAATTCCACTTCTAGATATAATTCCTAGGGAAACTCTCCTGTATGAGTGCAAAGAGACATACATCAAGTCAATGCAGCACAGTTTGTGATAGATAAAGATTGGAAATAAGTGTCCATCAATAGAAAAATACCAAAATAAAGTTTGGTATATTCATGAAGTACAATATTATGTAGCAGTTAAAAATAATGAACATGATAGATTTCCAAAATATAATGTGGACCGAAATAATTTATAGGAAGATATACATAGTATGGATACCATTTATGTAATTTAAAAACATATAACAGCAATGTATAGTATTTATGGAAATAAATATATATTTATAAAATATGGATTGGTAGGATAAACACAGAATTCATGGTTTCCTCTGGGGAGGGGCTAAGGTAGGAGAATAGGATTGAGGAGGAAATTCTAGGGACAGAAATGATCAGAAAAGTTTATTTGCTTATATTTTTAAAATGTGACATAGTACAGCAAAATAATATCTGTCACATTCAAGGCCATGGATAAATAGATGTTTGCTATAGTAGTCTCTATACTTTCTGCATTGTTGACCTTTTTTTTTCCAAATCGAAAAAAAAATCTTGAAGCTCAGAGGGGTATGTGAATTGCGTTAAGACAACCAAGGTAAAGAAATATATGACTCTGCAAAAGTAAATTCACATTCAATTGAAAAGGCTAATTACATTGACAGAAGAGCAAAGTATTCCAAATGGGCCTAAGGAGATTTTCAAGACTTTCTCTTTGTGAAACATTATTGATTAATCCTTGCAGTGTCTGGAAGGGTTTCATTAGAGGCAATATTTTTCACTAATTCTTTCTTCCATCTCTGAATTTCAAAATCCATGTTGGAGCACTATCCTCTTTTTATCTGTAGGTTGATAACTATCTTATAGCTGACACTAAGACATGCTTTCACCATCTTCACAGTATTACCAGATGACAACCCCTGCTCAAAAAAGATGTGATGTAATTAATTAGTGCTTTTTTCACTTATTTTTAGAATTGATTATTGTAATTCACTGCACACTGGTCTTCTGGGTATCTGGTGGTATGAGATTCCAGATGATCTAGGATCCTTCTACATGAGTTCTTAAGGAGGGCTTTTTCTGAGAGCCCTCCCTAGATTTAAATGAACTGTGTTAAACCTAAACATAATGCTTAATATTTACTAAGGATTTTACAGTTTTGGAAATATCAATTCATTAATATATAATTCAAGACTTCTCAGAGAGGAAACCTGGATGATTGAATGCTGAGTGTTAGTGAAACAAAAACAAAAACACTAGATTGGGTGTGAGATGACGTGAGTGTTAACACTAGGCCTGCCTCTAACCAGCTCTGAGACTTTGAAACAGGTACTTCCCCACTCTGGGGAATCAATCAGTTTCTCCATCTGTATATTGACAGGGGTGGACTAATGAGAGATCACAAGTTGGCACAAAGTGAGCATAATTTAGCCTGTAGGTACAATTTATTTGATGTTGATATGAACAGCATTTGTTACAGGCGATCGCTTCCTTCTCCTGCAAATACTTTCTTCCCTTTAACTTCTAAGGTACTGCACTCTTTGTTTTCCCTGGTTTCACTGGCTCTTCCTTCTTAGTCTCCTTTGTTTGGAGTCACCTAAGACTAGTCCTTGGATCTCTTATCTATTTACATAGTATAAATTCCACTCACCCCCTTGTGAGTGTCATCCAGTATCATGGTTTTAAAGCCATATATTTATTGACAATGCCCAAATATATATTTTCAGCCTTGACAGCTTCCCTGAATTTCAGACCCAGTTGCCTACTTGATATGTCCAGTTTTATGTCTAACATATTGCTTCAAACTAAAATGCCTGAATCTGAACTCTCAATCCCCATCCCTCCTGCACTTTAATCTACTCTTCAATCTGTCTCTTCCATACTCATTAAAGAAAACTCCATCCTTCTACTGCTCAGGCCAAATGAATACCTTGGAGCTATCATCGATCCTTTCTCTCATACCCCATGCCTAAAGATTAGCAAATCTTGTTGGCTCTAACTTAAAAATATGTCCATAATGTATCAGTCAGTAAAACGCTTTACACTGAAGAGCCATCTGTGGGAGTAGAATCCCAATTCAGAAAAACAGGGACATCAGGGGCAAAGGAAAGAGATAGCTGATATAGCAGTGGGGAAAGAGAGCCAAGAAATTACTGAAAAAATATGGTCACTTAGTTTGAACACTTTGCAAAATCAAAGAAAGGGAATTTCATAACCATGAAGCAGGAAAATCTATTTTAACCCATTCCAGCCTCCTAAAAGTTTAGGAAAATGAATTTCACATAAATATAATCAAAACTTATCAAGAGAGAATACTACACCAAAGAATAATTTTAAAAATAGAATAAAGAGCAGAATAATATCACTACAGGCAATGAAAGCATTTGTAGAAAGACACATCCACAATGAAATGTGTTATCTAATATTTCAAAACAGGTTAAAAGGGATTAACAAAATAACATAAAATATGAAAGAACAATGTAAATTTAAATTAGATGAACTCAGGATGATGTATGATTATGCCCAGAAAATAATTATAAATAAAAGTCATTTCAGGTATAAAGATTAAATTAGAAGGATTACAAGCACCAATAAACATAAAATGATGCTTCTTAAGAGAAAATGTGAGAAGGATAAACTTAAAAAATAAATGAAGAAAAAGATAAAAAGAATTCGAGAGAAAGTTCAGCTGGTTTGTTTTGAGAGTTCATAGCACCCAGGCTGTCCTATTTTTTTCAGACCTTACAGCAGGCTCCTTGCACCCACCCACAAAATGGATTGTGCAAAAAAAAAAAAACCTTCCAGTTTCAGCTGCTGTTCTCAAATAGGCCCTTGATATTTTCCAAGAAATTTTAGGATTTGCCTATTCTTACATATCCTTAGCTATTCTTAGCAAGGGAGCCCCTTACTTTCTTCTGTTTCCTGTTGGCTTGATGTAAAAGTCTTGGCTCATATTTCTTTTCTTGAGTTTTTAAAATTGGTTTTGCCATTGTCTTATGGTTTAAAATACTGCTATTGACAATATTCATATAATAGGATTCCCAAAGGAAAAACTAAAGTAATTTAAAAAATAAATTCTAAAAAATCTAATTCAATAAACTTTTATGAAATAAAAATATCTTAATACTGTATTAGGAAGAGTACACAACAGACCTGGGAAAAGTAAACCGGAACAATAAACCAAAAGGTATATGCAGTAAAACTGTTGAATTATAAGGGAGAAAAAAGAAATAACCTGTTGGGCATCTAGGCAACAATATCAAGTCCCTTAAGAGAAAAGGAAAATTAGATTCTCATCAGACTTTTCAAGCCAAACTTACCTTGACAAAAATTGAGGACCCAGGAAAACATTGTCAAAAATCAAGAGAAAACAAAAGTCATTAGATCATCAGGGCATCCAGAGAAAAATATAAAGCTGCTCCTCAGAATTGTCTGCCCCGGGACTGACAAGGAGAAGCACTTAGACATGGGTTCCCATCATGCATTGTTTGAGGGTTGCCTTTAGGGGGGCAATAATTATTCTGAATTTCTGGGGTGCACATTCATGCATGACCAATAGGCTCTAACCACTATCTCAACTCATGGCCTCAGAGAAGGCCCAGAGCAGAAAACAAAAGATTCTTGTGTGCTTGATAAAGTGTCAAGATGAAGTCCTGAGTAGAAGTCCTCATGAAATTTCCACAGCAACTGTTATTTGAATCAGAGTTGATGCAGAATGGACATAAGAGGAATCTGAGATACCATATCAAGCATCACATTGGTCCCTATGAAAAGAGACCTCCTACAAGTTGCTAGGCCCCATCACTAGGAAACATAACAGGCACCTAGTACTGAATTTTCCACCTTAAAGATTCATGTCTCAAGGAGCCATTCTCATCTTCAGCCTGGATAAAACTTCCCAACACTGAAAGAAACCTGGATTGTAGATTATTATAGATAGAAATATTCCCCTTCTTTCCATTCTATCCTACGTCTACATCTTCTTTTTCCAATCTCTGGTCTATCCCTTTCAGCTCCACCTCTGTTTACCATGGGCCTTATTATGCTCTGTTTTCTTTCCTTGGGAAGAAGTGTTATAGTATAAATGCTGAATTAAGATGTATGTGGGTTCCTCTACCAACTTTACCATATATTGATACTTAGCAACTTGGCAAATTTCCTAACCTCTCTCTGACCCAGTTTAGTTTTCTGTAAAATGGGGATAATGATAGAGTTGTTGTGAGGAATAAATGAGAAAAGATATGCAAAGTACTCAATACATATTAGCTTTTTTATCAGCAGAAATAGTAGTAGTAGTGGTAGTAGTCTTATTATGAGTGTGTTAAAAGAGAAAGATACTATATGTAAATCCAGTGAACATTTTTCAGACCTCATCTTAATTGACCTTTCAGGAAATTATGGTAAACTTTCACAGTTGTAACTCTTGGCATCTATGACCCCCACACATTTTTCATTTTCCTTTTGCTTTTCTGGGTACTTTTTTTTTCCTTTTTGCTATTTTCCTTTATAGGATCATCCTTCACTCCCTGATGTTTAAATGTTAGAGGTCCTTGGAGCTCTGTTCTAGGCCCTCTTCTCACCCCACCCTCTTCCTAGGTGATCTCACCTAGGAATATCATTCTTGAAAAAATACCTTCAAATAAGTATTTCTAGGCCCGACCTCTTCTCTGAGTTCAAGACCCATATTTAGATGCTATTGACCTGAAACATATAGACTTCCAGGTATATCTCCAGCAAAGATGGGTTTATTCAGGATCAGCAGAGAATTGCAATTCAAGGTCTACAACAATAGCAAGCCAGATACAAGTCCCTGCAGGGCAAGGGAAGGAGAACACTTTATAACAATGGAAAAAAAGGAGGGGGGGGGGAGTTGGGAGGGCTGTAGTAAACAAAGGGTCCATGGCTTTTCATTGGCTGAGTCCTTGACAGGAAAGAAGAGGAATCTTTCTTGTTGGGCTCTGTTATCATCACAGGATGTGAGAGCTCCCCATTCTGGTCTCCCAACCCTATTTAATTGAGGTTTCCATTTATTAATATTTTACAATGCTAAGTGCTCATTCTCATTTGGATATCTCACAGACACCTCAACCTAAACATGTCTGAAATTGAACCAATCTTTTTACCAAACATATGAATTTCTGTTCAATGTGACCACCATCCATCTAGCTACATTAGTCAAAAACCTAAAGATAATCCTTGATCCATACCTCTCCCTCATCCCCACGTATTATCCATCATAATGTCTTGTCTATTCTACCTTTATAATAGCTAGAATCTGACCAGCCTGTAGAATCTGCTACCACCCTGATTCAAGTCACCATCATTTCTGATGTGCATGTTTTCAGTGGCTTCCTACCTGGTCTTTGTTTATCCATACTTATCCCCTCTTTACAATCTAGTCTCATAGCACACATGCAATTTATTTCATTGTATTTTGTAAAAAATTCACAAGTTTTACATTGATGTACTGTCCTTTGCGTCGCTTGGACCATTCTTTTGTCTTCAGGTTCTTCTCGTGTCTTCAGGTTCTTCCTTTGTCTCTAGACTCATTAACTTCATTAAATGTTCCATGCTTCTTTCTGACTTCTTCAGCTTCACAGATGATTTCTGTTCTGTCTGGAATGTTTTATTCACTCTTATTCCACCCATGTTTGCTCAACTACTCATCCTTTAGTTCTCAGTTAAATACCACATTTAAAGGAAAGCCTTCTTTGATCTCTCAGACTAGATTAGCTCTATTTTGCACTCTCATAAAACCTTAAATTTCATCCTCAATATCATCTTCACAATTGAAATAAATTATTGGTATAACTATTTGTTTAATGAGCCTAGAGCTTGAGAAGTAGTAAAGAAATTATAGTTATCATTATTACATTATATTGTGAGTTGTTTTGGTTGAGGGTCATAGGAAGTGATGACTTGTTAGCTATTCGTAGTTCTTGATTTTGGAAGAGAGAGGAAAATATGGATAAGGGGGCCCATAGGCATGTGGAAGCAAGGAAAACTTTCTAACCACAGCCTTGTTTGGGGCATGTAGACTATCACTAGTTTAATTTTATGTCTACGTGTATATATTAAAGCACTTAATAGGTAAATTAGATGCAGTCAGCCCAAACTTTGTCATTATCTTCAAAGGGAAAATATTAGTTTCCTGCTCTGCAAAGCCTTACAGTATGATGGTTAAAAAGAGCAGTGATCAAAATAATAACATCAGTCCTTTGAGAGTACTTATGCAAATATGGGCCTCTGTACGCTCCCAAGAATGATTATCTTCAAACTTTGACTTTGATTTAGCAGCCTTAAAGGCCAGTCATGTGAAATAGATCAGATGATTTCACTGTCATGTACAGTAAATCTAGAGTATGTGTTTCCTCTTTGTAGATTTGTTCCAAAGCCTACAAAACTGTCTTGGGATTGTAGAACAAAACCTGATCAAACAAGCCCTGCTCATCTCCATGATAGTGCAGAGAAACGCTCCAGCTGTGAACAAGGAAGTTGAGACCAAAGGCTTCAAATTCAAACACTATAACAATGAGGGGCTTGCCAAAACTCTAATGCACTTCTCTTTTGTTTCCTTTTGCTGCTGTTCATTAACAAGTCCTTTCTAGTTCATGAAGAATTTTATTTTCATTTCTGAAAACATTTGTAGATTAAAATGAATTAAATTCTAAGTAAATGTAATGTAAACCAAAAATTATTTTCTAAAAATCAAGTTAAAAAGAAATACAGAAATGCCTATTGTAGATTTCTGAGATCAACCACCATTATAGTTCAGTATACTATGTCTTTACCTCTTCTATTTGATATGATTTATCTGCCTCTGCAATACCATAGCACTTAACTGTGTCCATGATGTAATGAATCTTCAACACAGGATATCTTGTGAAATTTTGTATCACTCATATGCCTGTGTCTGCAGCAAGAACACTACTTCCGCTATTCCCAGTCTTATGAGCATGAAGAACCACTAAAGTGTTTTTTTAAAATGAACTCTTAAGCAGAAACTAACACACCATTGTAAAGCAATTATACTCCAATAAAGATGTTTAAAAAATAAAAAAATAAAATGAACTCTTTATTGAGATAATTGTAGATTCATGTGCAGTTGTAAGAAATAAGACAGAGAGATTCCTGTATACTTCGCTTGGTTTTCCCAAGTGCTGACATTTTGCAAAACTATAGTACAGTAAAACAACCAGGAAATCGATATTGATACAGATCTTATTTTTTTTAATTAATAAATTAATTTATTTTTGGCTGTATTGGGTCTTCATTGCTGTGGGCGGGCTTCCTCCAGTTACGTCGAGCGGGGGCTACTCTTCATTGCGGTGTGCGGGCTTCTCATTGCGGTGGCTTCTCTTGTTGTGGAGCACAGGCTCTAGGCACGCGGGCTTCAGTTGTTGTGGCACACGGGCTCAGTAGTTGTGGCTCACGGGCTCTGGAGCACAGGCTCAGTAGTTGTGGCAAACGGGCTTAGTTGCTCCACGGCATGTGGGATCTTCCCAGACCAGGGCTCGAACCCGTGTCCCCTGCACTGGCAGGTGGATTCTTAACCACTGCGCCACCAGGGAAGTCCCTGATACCCATCTTACTTAGATTTTCTGTTTTCAGTGTACGTGTGTGTGTGTGTGTGTGTGTGTGAAGTTCTCTCTAATTTTATTGTTACCTGGTAGGTTCATATATCCACTACTACAATCAAAACACTGAATAGTTCCCGCATCACAAGGATCCCTTTTGTTGCCCTCTTATAACCTTTAAATACCACCCTCTCTCGTCCCATGCCTAAGCCTAATCCCTAACCCCTAATTCACAATCCCATCCACTAACCTGTCTTCTGTCATCTAGTGCGTAGCCTTTTGGGGTTGATTTTTATTCACTCAGCATAATTCGCCTGAACATTCATCCAGGTTTTCGTATGTTATCAGTAGTTTAGTCCTTTCTACTGCTGAGTAGTACTCCATGGCATGGATGTATTGCAGTTTGTTTAACCAGTCATCTGTTGAAAGACATCTGGAATGATTCCAGTTTTTGGCTATCACAAATAAAGTTGCTACACGTACATGTTTTTGTGTAAACATGGTTTCATTTCTCTGGTATAAATGCCCAGGAATGCAATTGCATGTTTATTTTAAAAAGAAACTGCCAAACTGCTTTCCAGAGTGGCTATACCATTTTATATTCCCACAAGCAATGTACGAATGACTCAGATTTCTCCATATCCTCGCTGGCATTTGATGTTGTCACTATTTTTTTCAAGCCATTGTGGTAAGTGTGTCGTGATATCTCATTGTTATTTTAATTTGCAGTTCCCTTACAGCTAATAATGTTGATTATTTCTTCATCTGCTTATTTGACATCTGTGTATCCTCTTTGGTAAAATGTCTGTTCATGTATTTTTCAAATTTTCTAATTTTTTTTCTGTTGAATTTTGAGAGTTCTTTATATGTTCTATATATGAGTACTTTGAATATGTAGTTTGCAAATATTTTCTCCCAGTTTATAGCTTGTATTTTAATCTTCAGATGAGCTTTCACAGCAAAATTTGATTTCTTTAAAAATTTGATGGAAAGACCTAAGGTAAGTTTTTTGGAATTTTTTCCTTTTCTTGATTGTTTTTGATGTCAAGCCTATGAACTCTTTGCTCTGCCCTAAATCCCAAAGATTTCTCGTATACTATTTTTCCCCCAAAGTTTCATAGTTTTACATTATACATTTAATCCATTGTAAGTTAAATGTGTGACACATAGGTCATTTTTTTTTTGGTTAATGCATGTCCAGTTGCTCCAGCACCATTTGCTGAAATGAATTGAATTACTTTTGCAACTTTGCCTAAAATTAGTTGGGTAATTTTTTGTGAGTTTATTTCTGGGTTCTCTGTCCTGTTCCATTGAGACACACATCTATTCCTCTGTAAATACCATACTGTTTTGATTACTGTAGCTATATGGTAAGCTTTAATATATGATGGACTGAGTCTTCCTAGTTTATTCTTTTTTATCAAGATTTTTTAGCTATTGGAAGTCCTGTGCATTTCTGCATAAATTTTCAAATAAGCTTCTGTGTACCTACAAAAAATCTTTCTTTGACTTTGATAAGGATTACATTAAGCCTATAAATAACTTTGGGGAAGTATGATATCTTTACTATGTTTTCTTCCAATCCATAAACATGGTATGCCTCTCCATTTATTCAGGTTTTCTTTTATTTATTTCATTAACATTTGTGATTTTTAGCATATGGATGTTGTACATGTTTTATTAAGTATTCTTGTAAATGATATCATTTTTAAAATTTCAGTTTCCATATGTCCATTGTTGTTATATAAAAATATGTTTAATTTTTATGTGTTCATCTTATATCCTGTAACTCTGCTGAACTCAGTTTTTACTTCTAGGAGGTTTTTTTTTTTTTTTTTTTGTAGATTACTTGGGATTTTCTATGTTGACAATTGTCACCTGCAAATGGAGATTGTTTCATTTCTTCCTTTCTAATCTGTTTGCCTTTTATTTATTTTTCTTGCATAATTTCACTGGCTAAAACTTTTATTGTTATGTTGAGTAAAAGTGGTGAGGGCTGACATGTTTGCTGTGTTCCCAGTTTTAAGAGGAAATAGTCCAGTGTCTTACCATTAAGTTACTGTAAGTATTTTGTAGATGCTCTTTATCAAGTTGAGGTAATTCTACTTCTACCTTGATGAGAATCTTTGTCATGAATGTGTGCTGGATTTCTTCAGTTTTTTTTTTCTCTGTATCAGTTGATATGATTATATAATTTTTCTTCTTTTGCTTATTGATATGATGTTATATTAATTTTTAAATGTTGAACCAGACTTGCAAACCTGGAATAAATTCATTTGGTCACAGTAATGGTACATAATTATTTTTATACATTACTGGACTTTATTTGCTAATATTTTATAGAGAGTTGTTGAATCTAAGATCATGAGCTATACTGGTATGTAGTTTTCTTTTCCTTCCTTTCTTTTTTTGGTACTGTCTTTATCTAGTTTTGGTATTGGGTAATATTGCTCTCATAAAATGATTTGGGAAGGAAAATGCTTTTTTAACGATGGGAAGTGACATAATCTGATCTTTGAAATAACAGTTCCGAAAACAGGGTGGAGGTTGGACAAAAATGGGATATGTTGTTACGGAATCAAATTGGAATCTATTAGGTAAAGGCAAGAGATGATGGCTTTATATAAATAGCACCCATAGAAATTAGGAAGAGAAAACTAGATTTGTGAGGTGTATAACTTTGGAACATGTATATTTCAAGAGAGGGTAGAGAAAAGTAAGACCAATGAAGAACACTAAAATGGAAGCACTGGTATTAGTTATCTATTGTGTGACAGTATCACCACAAGCTTAGTGCCTTAAATAGCACACAGTTTTTCTCTCACTGTTTCTGTGAATCAGGAATCTGGACATAGCTTATCTAGGTCCTCTGCCTCAGGATTTCACAAGGCTGATATCAAGGTGTCAGCTGGGGCTGTGGTCTTATCTGAGGCTCTACTGGGGAAGGATTTACCTCCAAGCTCTTGTGGTTGTTGGTGAAATTCAGTTTCCTATAAATACTGTTGGACTGAGGGCCTCATTTTCTTGATGGCTGTTAGCTGGAATTCAAATTCAGTTCCTTCAAACATGGGACTCCTCAACATAGCCATTTACCCCATCAAAGCTAGCAAGTGAAAGAATATTGTAACTACACAGATGCCACCTTTCTATTTAGTGTAATCACAGAAGTGGACTAGCATCACTTTTGCTATATTACTTTGGTCAGAATCAAGTCATAGGTCTCATCCAAACTCAGAACAAGGACATCACAAAAAGGCATGACTACCAAAGGAAGTGACAACTAGGGGTCATCCTTGATTTTCTCCACCACAGTCAGTTAAGAAGAAAATCAAGAGAGTTCTATCTTGTAGATGAGGTTGGCCCCATAATTGAGACAGTGGGGTAGAAAAATAAAGTAGTGATAAACAGGAGGTGCCTGGAAATGTCACATTAACATGACCCATATGTATGCTACTGGGGAATCAAAGTCAATAAAATATTTTGTGGGATGGCGTGGGACATGGAAGATTACATGTAGAAATGCCTAGGGCAAGGCTTTGCACACAGTAGGTTCTCCTTAAATATTTGATTCAGAAGTGGATGAAAATGAATCAGTGAGTAAAGAAATCACTGAAGTTATAGAAGTCTGGAGGGCAAGAAGCAGAACTGGTATTCATCAGTAAAAATATTTGAGAATCAAGTCGATGGCATATTACATTAAAAGGGGCTAAAATATTATTCCAAACAAAGATTTTTATCTTCATAGAAAATTATTTCTTCTGACAACCAACTAACCAAAGGATAAAATCTACTAAAGTAAAAGAGGACATCAGATACACATCCAGTTGGAAATATCTGAACATAAAAATTGTAAATGCCTGGGGCTATTAAGAATTTCTCATTCATTAGAGGTAATGCATTGTAACTTCCTATATAATTCCAAGGAAGGAGATGAGCATTCCCTATTTCCAAGTACAGATTAATTCTCAGCTATAATCCATTCTCTTTGAATGTGCTGAGATTTGATTGTTGTTGATCTGAAACTCTTTGTTAAATTTTATGTAAATTTATTACTTTATTTGGGCTTTCTGTCAAAAACAAAAACAACAAAAACAAAAAATCCCTGACTTTCTTTGTCTGTTCAATTGAAGGAAAAAATCAACTATAATTAAGATTTTTGTGGCTTCTCTCACTGGCTTACATATGTACTACATAATGGCACATGATCCATATCATTGGTTAGGTTGAGTTGCCTCTCATTTCATCAAATCAACAAATATTTAATGAGACTCTATCATGTGCAATGCACTGTAACAGCTTTGAGTAAATTTTCCTTCAATTTTCTAATACTCTCCTCTCTTCTGAAGGGTGTTTAAGTTTGATTTGGGGAAACTTGGCAGGATAAATAAGCCTTTAGATAACGCTTTGAACTGATTTGCATGTATCTACAACAGTATTCCCATGGTATGCCTCAAAAAGGATTTACAATCTCTTTATCTCTTTTTAAAAATTAGAGAAAATAAAGTTTACCACATGATATATGCTATAAGCCAGGCATCTAGAGATAATTCATTTGCTACTATATATCTGCATAACATATATAGTCAAACAAGAAAACTGCAGATGAAAATAACCTAAATTCAAATAATAATATTTAGAGCAGTAATAGAGAATAATCCCTCCATTTACATTGTCGGTATATTTTTTTGTCTGCATATATTCACTGACACTGGCTATGTGTCTATTTTTCTCAATGAATTATAATAGAAATGAATTTCAGATAACAAAATCATAAACATCTGGGCTTTGCAGCACATGATCTGCCGAGTTTTGAATATGAAATGATTTTGATTTCATTTCCAATAATAAAAGGAAGCAGGATATCATGAGGTAATTTATGGTATTGTGCTGCTGAGAAGGAAATAGTCTCGTTTGCACCATTGTTTACAGTCTCCTTTATGTCCATCTACTGTTCCATTTCAAAGGGAGGGATATGGTGAACTTGAAATCTGAGTTATATCAATTTCCAGGACAGTGCTTGGCATATGCTAGACACTCAATAATATTTGATGAAGGAATGAATAAATTGCAATGAATAAAGTTTCATGATCATATTTGAGAACCCACTTCAGGCAGGTACTGAGTATAAACATTATCTTAAAATAATCTTACTAGGCACAGACTTGTAAAATCTGTAACTTGACAAAACTGCTAACAAAATTGGCCCTCACCCACAAGCAGGTAGAGACAAGCCAAAGGAAAAAACAGACTGGTATACAATTCTAGGGCCAAGGCAGGTGGGTGAGAAGGTCCAGACCATGATGGTATAATCTAGATCTAGTTAGACAGAGGATGGCAGAGTAGGGGAGACAGGATCCCTGCTCTCCCAAAGCTTACAGTCTGGCAGGGGAGACATATAATTAAGCAATCCGAATAGATAACAATTTCAAGAATTCCCGGTCATATGTATAGCTTTGCTTTATCACCAGTACCTTGCATGCTGTAGGCACTCAATAAATATTTGCCAAAAAAATAAATAAATCAGTGGAGTTTGAGAGAAGTGGATGATCTTGTGAAGGTTAAGGATAACAATAACAGGAATATTAGATTTCAAGGATGACCAAAAAACTTTGTCTTACACAACTGAATGTAGAATTGAATTCACAGAAAGTATATTGAAGGACTAAAGGGCATAGGAAGTGGATCTCTGTCAAACAAAAGAGGCAGTTTCATGGAGAGGACCAAAGTCAGCATATTGTCTGAGGTACCAGTGAGGTAAGGAGAGAATTAGGAGGTTTGAATAGCAAAGGAGCATACAGTCCCAAGTTTGGTTAGTGGATGATGTGGAAATGGTTTGCACACAGAGACTTTCTGGGAATTCTTCATATCTATTTACAGTGGAAGTGCTTAATGTTGAATGGGTGTCATATAATATATGTTATCAATTAAAATTCTAAATATAGCATTGTAATAAGAGGACTTTTTCTGTGATTTGCATCATACTAAAAGTTCAGGAAAATGGATATATGACTTCCTAATGCAAATTATGCAGGAAAATTCATGAAAATGTACAGAAGTGTAGCTACAACATAAGCACATTCCTATTGTTTCTTTATTCAGTCTGAACAGTTATGCTCTGTTTATAACGAAAATCTTTTGAGATTTCTGACTTTAACTAGTAGTAGCCCAAATAAGCACATTTGGGAAAATATGCAGTACTGTACAAATCAATGGGATTTTGACCAGACAGACCAGGTTTTAAATCTCTTCATTACCTGATATGTAATGGTGAATAAGTTGCTTAGCTTCATGAGCTTCAGTTTTCTCACTTGAAAATCACATCAATAATAGTATGTATAATATGACATTGAATATTTGACTTTTGATTCATAGTGGACACTCAGGAATATGCTGAGGCATTTTGCAATAAATACTTGCCTAATCAGAGTCTCTAGTTAGGAGGGGACAGGTGTTATAAAGATCATCATCTTTCTAGAAGATCCAGATAAGGTTGTCCCTGCCCCACCTCCCTTTGGATTAGGCATTACTTTAGCAGTTGCTGACACTCATAGGGACTTCAAAACAAGGAAATAGTTTCATTCTGA
Source organism: Balaenoptera ricei (assembly GCF_028023285.1). Lineage (NCBI taxonomy): Eukaryota > Metazoa > Chordata > Mammalia > Artiodactyla > Balaenopteridae > Balaenoptera > Balaenoptera ricei. The sequence continues at coordinate 129,903,676 of NC_082660.1, read as the reverse complement.
CTGGAAATAGGCTACTAGATCCTCTGGGTTCTCCGTTCTGTGTAGTAAAATTAATTTATTTTACTCACATTAAATGAACTTGGATCATTTACCTGGGTATGTTGGTGCCATTCCATCAGACACCATCACCCATGTAACAACAGTGTCCCCTGCAGCTTTTTAAACAGCACATTGAAATGGAGGAGAAAGTAGGCATCATGTGAAAAGCATCTTTCTTAAATCATATGCAGATCTACAAGGAGGGAAATACACTTTCCGTAAACACTAAAGAAATCATTTATAATTGTGCAAACATAAAACGAGGGGCTATCTTGAACTTCCTAAAAATGTGGTGGTAAATTATTCAAACAAGCTCAAAGGAGTTGCTCACTTCCCTGGTGTTAATTTGCTGCAGGCACTGATGGAACAATCTCATTAAGTCAATACAGAAGGGACTTCAGAATACTTAAACCATCTTATTTTAGCTAAAACCCCTCCCAACCTTAAGTCACTTTTTCGAAAATCACAAATCAAACACGATACCATGGAATAGATTACACACTCTGAGAATGAAATGAAATCTTTATTTGGGAAAAAAAAATCACCTTTTTCCTAAAATAGAGAAGAAGACTCTCCTCTTTAATGGGTTTTGATAATTAAAAGCTATATATATATATTCCAAAATAGATTCAAAATTATATATTTGTATATAAATATATATATATGTACATATATATACACATATATGTATATATATATGCACATATATATGTACATATATATACACATATATATGTAAATGTACAGGAGGAAAGAAAATCAATGGGATGTATTGGACCCTGGGTGTTAGAACATGTGACTTTGAGAAATGATCGGATTAGCTACACCAATAGACTTTCAAGGTAGAGTTAGTGGTAGGTTATTGGGGACATGCTTCTTTAATTGAGATATCGACTGTAAGACTGGCAGGTGGGACAGAGAAGAAGGGTTCAGGGTGGTATGAATAACGCCCATATAGTCTTCTAGAGGCTAGCTGTCGAAGAATTTCCTCATGCTGCATTTCTTTTGACTCTGTGTCTCTGGTTTTCTTAAGCTATCTGTGTGTCCTTAGTGACTGTAATTTATTGAGTTTATACTATGTATCAAACACTATAATAGGCACTTTACATGTAATATAGTACTTAAGCCTATCACAGAAAAAGGAAAAATAATACCTCTCCTTTGTTCTTGTTGCAATAAAAATGCAATTTATTCCATCACTTTTACCTTATTATTTTATTTATTATTGATGTAATGTAAGTGGTCATAGTTTAAAAGATGGTCATTATTCTCTCCTTCTTGAACACTAGTTTAATAAAACTGTCACCATTTGCAGGTGACATGATACTATACATAGAAAATCCTAAAGATGCTACCAGAAAACTACTAGAGCTCTTCAATGAATTCTGTGAAGTTGCAGGATACAAAACTAATATACAGAAATCTGTTGCATTTCAATACACCAACAATGAAATATCAGAAAGAGTAATTAAGGAAACAGCCTTATTTACCATTGCATCAAAAAGAATAAAATGACCATACTACCCAAGGAAATCTGCAGATTCAATATAATCCCTATTGAAATACCAATGACATTTTCCACAGAACTAGAACAAATAATTTAAAAATTGAAATTGAAACACAGAAGACCCCAAATAGCTAAAACAGTCTTGAGAAAGAAGAATGGAGCTGGAGGAATCATGCTCCCTGACTTCAGACTATACTACAAAGCTGTAGTAATCAAGAGTATGGTACTGGAACAAAAACAGACAAATACATCAAGTTTTTCATTTTTAATCAGAAATCTCTAGCTTTATTGAATTTATTCAACAGTTAAGTGCAAAGAAAACTTATTTCGTTAATGGATATTTATTGACTGCTACTCTCTGGCAGGCATTGTGGTGGTTGGCTCTAGGAGTACAGCAGTGAGCTAAATCAAGTCTCTGCCCTCATATGGTTTACATTCTACAACTATTAAATATTTCCGTTGAAAGAATCCCTTCCACACAAATGTTACTGGCAAAGAATTTGATGAAATTCTTTGATTTGATGATTATTTTAAATGTAACTATTTTGAAAAGCCTGTTGTTTATTTTGTTTGCTTTTTGTAGTTGTCCTTTATCAGGATGATATTCCCTTCTATTCATAGTTTGCTGAGGAATTTATCATGAATAGGGGCTGATTTTTTCAAATACTTTTCTACATTAATGGAAATGATTATCTAGTTTTTCTCGTTTTTTTTCCATGAGGTAAATTATGTCAATATTTGAATGTTACACCAGCTGTGCAGCTGTGCATTCATGGAACAAATTCCATTGGGCTATAATGTATTATCCTTTTATATATTGCTAGGTTGGTTTGCCAAAAAATTTGTTTTTAAAGATATTTGTTTTGATGTTTATGAGAAATACTGTTCGTAGTTTACTTTTCTTCTGAGGCACATGTCTGGTTTTAGAACCAAGATATGGTGGCTTCAAAAATGTAGAATGTGCCAATGGAGCCATATGGGCTATGTATCATTAGGAGATATATATTAAGAGATTTGTTGCAAAGAGTATTAGTAGGAGATCACAATTATATAATATATAATGAATATAAGGAAATATATTTATATAATTATATAATATATAGCAAACATATAAATGATATATTTTATGTATATATATCAAAATGAAATCAAACCAGGAATGAATCAAAAGTGAAATCAAACAGGAACACATACACACACACAAAAGGAAGGAAGGAGGGAAGAAAGAAAGGAAGGAATATTTAATAAGTTTTTAAAAAACCTACTGGCTTATTCTGAGTTGCCTGAACAATAAACTATCTGTGACTCCAGGCTTCTCTTCTCAGCTGGACTGGCTGCATCCAAGTTCAGTGCTTAATGAGGAACGGAAACTATCACCCCAAGGGGCCCAAGTTCTTTGGACTCTGGATAGCTGGAGTTCCATATAACTCCTATATAAAGCTGGCACCTGAAAACAGACTGCCTTGTGCCTAAGGGTCTGTTTGTAACCCATCTGACAAGGTCACATTCTCATGTGTGCCTATAAGAAGAAGGGATAGCAACAGGAGTTCTATTTTAACCTCACTCATGCTGTGTGTCCAACAGGATCAGACACTGACCTATGTTTTTGTGTGATAATGGAATAATGGAGGACTTGTAACTTATCATTTCTTGTTGATTCAGTTCTTGCAATTTTTTCTTCTCCCTAATAAAGTCTATTCCTTAACTCATGCTATTTGATATTGCAGAATTTGTCCTGAGCTCTCTTCAATGACAGGTGGTGACTACAAACAGACCAAACATATTCTTCTCTGTATTCCCTTCACTTACTACCAAAAGACCTCTTGTTCTTCTCTTCTGAGAGGTTTTTGCACTCATTGGTCCTATATCTTCCCTTTCTCTTTTCTCTTTATGATACTGCAAGGAACTTCTACTCCTTACCCTAAAAAAGCTCTCACTAAGGTCATCAATGACCAAAAGATATTCTAATTCTGTTACTAAATAAATCACAGGTTTTAGGAGCCAGGGAATCCTGGTGGTATTAGTCTTTTATGGATCTAAGAGTTTATAGCCAAAGTTGTATACATGGCTAAGGAACAGATTGCCATAATGAGTTGTATAGCTCATGAAATAAAATTTAGCTAATACCATGACCATTTTCAAATGAAATTATCAAAATCCTCTGTCTACATTATGTATTATCTGTGGATAATATAACTGGGTATTGCCAAATATACTAGGCCATGTTTTGTCCTTCTGCGTGTGTAAATGCATTTCATCCTTACCAATTCCCAACGTAATTTCTGGCTCATTATACAACAGTTAAAAATCCATGGCCAACAGGCACATGAAAAAGTGCTCAATATCGCTAATTATTAGAGAAACGCAAATCAAAACTACAATGAGGTATCACCTCACACCAGTCAGAATGGCCATCATCAAAAAATCTACAAATAATTGCTGGAGACGATGTGGAGAAAAGGAAGCCCTCCTACACTGTTGGTGGGAATGTAAATTGGTGCACCCACTGTGGAGAACAGTGTGGAAGTTCCTTTAAAAACTAAAAATAGAGTTACCATATGATTCTGCAATCCCACTCTTGGGCATATATCCGGAGAGAACTCTAATTCAAAAAGATACATGCACCCCAATGTTCATAGCAGACTATTTACAATAGCCAAGACATGGAACCTAAATGTCCATTGACAGAGGAATGGATAAGAAGATGTGATATATATATATACACACACACACACACACACACACACACACACACATACATACAATGGAATACTACTCAGACATAAAAAAGAATGAATGAAATAATGCCATTTGCAGCAACATGGATGGACCTAGAGATTATCATATCAAGTAAGTCAAACAGAGAAAGACAAGTATCTTATGATATCACTTACATGTGGAATCTAAAAAATGATACAAATGAACTTACTCACAAAACAGAAATAGACTCACAGACATAGAGAACAAACTTATGGTTACCAAAGGGGATAGCAGGGAGGGAGAGAGAGAGAAATTAGGAGTTTGGGATTAACATATACACACTACTATATATAGAATAGGTAAATAACAAGGACCTGTATAGCACAGGGAACTATACTCAATATCTTGTGATAACCTATGATGGAAAATAATCTGAAATATATATGTGTGTCTGTGTGTATCTTTGTGTATGTATAACTGAATCACTTTGCCATACACTTGAAACTAGCACAACACTGTAAATTAACTGTCCTTCAATTTAGGGAAAAAAAAAATCCAGCTTAGTGATCCAGATTCAGTGAGTTCTGTGAAACCTCCTGACCTTAGATTAGGTGTGGAAATGCATCATCAGGGAAAGTGACATGTGATTTAATGTAATAAAGTTTGTTATGTACATCTTCATTCCCATTGAGATATCAAATGACACATTTCAGTGATTTAAGAAGCTGCAACATCACAGCTATTTCTTTTTCCCACTTATGTGAAGTGACTGTTTTTCATAATATTTTACTGTGTAACTGATGAAGATTGTTCATGGGATTCTTTATTCTCAAGGTCACAATGTAGCATTGTAATCACTTGTTAACAATACCATAGGTGTAAACATAATGCCAATTACATTATAAAAGATTATTTTTGTCATAATCCATTCACTACTGCCGCAAAGGAGGGAACTTGTTCTTGTGGCTAAACACAAATATAAAATATAAAGCTAATTATTTCTGTGTTCCATTTATATTTTTTTGCAACATGATTTAAATTATTGTATCCTAAACTTCAGGGCCTATGTGACATATTCACAGTTTTGCCATTTTCTTATTTTACCTCTACTATTATTTACTTCTTATCTTTTTATATCAAATCATTTTATGTATTTGGTTTCTTTGAGAAATAATATCCCTGAAGCCAAAGGTTTTACTTATTAATTAGTTTTTTTCTAATACCCATTCAAATACAACATAACTATTAGACTATACTGCTTGTCAACATGCCAGTTGAAATCATCTCACACACCCCCAATGATAAATTAATTACCACTTTGAAAAAATAGGTTATGAAACCATTGTCAAATCTAAATATATTCCACACACACACCTCATTGCCATATGCCCATATATACCTTCTCATACATGTATGCACACACATTTATATACACACCAAGACATACAACTACATATACATGAAACAGACCTTCCCTGGATAATTTTATTTTCCTTTTTGTATTTGGTTTGGGTTTTATATAGGAATTCAGAATTAACGTAACAAGGTTCAATTTAAAAACGGTGAAAATATGATGGTATTAATGTTAAAGGACTTGATTTAGAAAAAGCGTTTTTCTAAAGAGCATTTAGCAAATGAAAATTAACATCCCTGTTGCAATTGCAATCACTAATATGCAATTTGCTAAAGAATTAGTACTTTTTGCCAGCAGGCATTAATTTGTAACTAAAATGAAAATTCATGAGATCCTTGAGTTAGCTAGAGTCAGGGTCTTTCTATTCCAGAAATCTTCCCATGGAATGAGTTTTCATAAAAAGTTATTGACAGGTTTGGAGAATAAATTCCTGTTTTTGTAATTTCTGAACTGGAGTTTGTAATTTTTTACTTTCCTGTGGAGTGATTATGATGATATCTGTGTGAGAAACGTTAATCTTCAGAGACAAACCAAGGCTTGATCTCCATCAATAATTTCAGTGGTGGTGCTGGTCTACTAATACACTTCCGCAATTACCGCTGACATACCAGAGACTTAAAAAGATAAGTTTCTGTTTATCATCATGTAATTTCACACTAAATGAAAGTAGAGTCATTTGGAGGGTAAACAAAAAGAGGTTCAAAGCTATTTGAATCAGAATAAGAACCAGATAGGGTTATAGAGGCTAGGGAATAAGAATCTTATGAATCAAATGGTGGTAGGTTGGTCAGGGGCTGTGAATTCCCTTTAGCTTTTACTGTAGCCATGATGTTCTGTGGCCACTTAGTGACTCACTAAATGGTTGTTGAATGAAAGAATTAGAGAAAAAGTTACTTGGCCCATGATATGGTGCAATGTGCACAATTAGATGATACAACACTTCTCCAAAGTCATAATCATACAAAAAACATAAAAGACAAAATAAAATTCACTTTGATTAGGCTTAAGTAGTTAAGACATCTGTTTAGAACATTAGAAATTAAAAATAGAAAAATGCATGCAATGATTGGCATTGTTATGTGAAACTGGTCACAGTTTCTGGTCAAAGCATGTCAGCATTCATGTTCATTTCTATTATGTCCCCCTTTCATTCTCTTTATTTATGCCTTTCAAAGGCTTTTCAGGCAAAGTGGTTACCGTGAATTCACTAATGAGAAACAAATTTTTTAACTTAGTGGGTTGAGCCCCGCAACTTCCAAGAGACCTAGCTGTGGAGCTCTCAGAAATTTTGCTTTTAAGAAAAGTCTATAACCTTAGGGAATATTATTGTACAGTAATCACCCTGTTCAAACATTTGTGATATGATTTTGCAACTCAATGGTACTTTTTTCCAAAAGCCTGACTGTAAGAACATGTATTAGGAGGCAAATTAGAAGCACAAGCTCAGGAAATAGAGGCAACTTTCAGATAATCTCAGCCAACCTTCTCTCTGTTTCATCCTCTCTTCCCCTTCACTCTTTCAGAAGATGTTTTCTTTTACAGTTTGACTCTCTCTTTTGATCATAGTTACTAGGTAATAATAATTACTGAGTAATTGTACAGCGTTATGTCCCATTTTGTCCACCTTTGAATGAGAAGCCTTGAAAAATATTGCCAAATCAAGAAAAATTCAATCTGAGGTACTTTAAAGTACAGTTGAACTCTGAAATGTATTTAGATACTATGGATAACCATCACTATTTGTGATTTGAATTCTATCTTCTATATTCATTTCTGATTGTTACTAATTTCTCTGGGATAAATAGCTAGCAATTGAATTGCTGGGTCATGGGGTGGTTGAATATTTAACATTACAAGAAACTGCCAAATAATATTCTAATATAATTGTACTACTTAAACTCCTACCAGCAATGCACAGGAGTTCCAGTTGCTTCACATCTCACTGACACTTGGTCATTGTCAGTCTGTTTAATTTCAGGTTTTCTAATGCACTTGTAGCAGTATCTAATTATGGTTATAGTATGCATTTCCGTGTTAATTGATGGTTTTGAGCATCTTTTCATGTGATTGTTGGCAATTTATTTATGGTTGTGAAGCAACGGTGAAAATATGTTGCTAATTTTTATTGAGGTGTTTATCTTCTTTTTTGAGTTGTAAGAATACTGTATGTATTCTGGAAAGACTAAAAATGTTTTTTCCTAATCTTCAGTCTAACCACTTATTTTCTAATGATATCTTTTGATGAGCACAGAATTTAATTTGGTGAACATTTTTAATCAATAATTTATCTTAGATTTAGTGCTTTTATGTACTCTCTAAGAAACATTTGCCTACCCCAAGGTCACCATGATATTTGCTGTGTTTTCATTCTGAGGCTTCGTTGTTCTACTTCAGTGTTTAGGTGTATGACTGATCTTCCAAGAAGACAAGGTTTATATTATACCTGAAAATATGCAGATTTACATGAACATTTATTGAAAAGACTTTACTTTTACCTTTAGGTTGCCTTGCTACCTTTGTCAAAAGCAGTTGGCCATACAGTTAAATATTTATAGAAATATAGCTAAACTGTTCTATCATGTTTCATTGATGAATCGCTGTATTCTTCTTGAATACTTTAGCTTTATTGTAAATCTTGAAACTGAATAGTGTGACACCGACAAATATATTTTTTCAAGATTGTTTTGGTTATATTTTGTTTTCATGTGAGTTGGATTGATTTTCATAGAAATTTAAGAACCAACTGCTAGGAGAGACCTTCAAGATGGTGGAGGAGTAAGATGTGGAGATCACCTTCCTCCCCACAAATACATCAGAAATACATCTACATGTGGAACAACTCCTACAGAACACCTACTGAACGCTGGCAGAAGACCTCAGACTTCCCAAAAGGCAAGAAGCTCCCCACGTACCTGGGTAGGGCAAAAGATAAAAGAAAAAACAGAGACAAAAGAATAGGGACAGGACCTGTACCTCTGGGAGGGAGCTGTGAAGGAGGAAAAGTTTCCACACACTAGGAAGCCCCTTCACTGGCAGAGAGGGGGGGTGGCGGGGGGGAAGCTTCAGAGCCACAGAGGAGAGCACAGCAACAGGGGTGCGGAGGACAAAGTGGAGAGATTCCCACACAGAGGATCGGTGGCAACCAGCGCTCACCAGCCCGAGAGGCTTGTCTGCTCACTCGCCGGGGCGGGTGGAGGCTGGGAGCCTGTGCAGCCCGCCACTGCCAGGGTCCCATGATCCAGGGAAAACTTCCCCGGGAGAACACACGGTGCACCGTGATCAAGTGGGATTTATCCCAGGGATGCAAAGATTCTTCAATATATGCAAATCAACCAATGTGATACACCGTATTAACAAATTGAAGGAGAAAAGCCATATGATCATCTCAATAGATGCAGAAAAAGCTTTCGACAAAATTCAACACCCATTTATGATAAAAATCCTCCAGAAAGTAGGCATAGAGGGAACTTACCTCAACATAATAAAGGCCATATATGACAAACCCACAGCCAACGTTGTTGTCAATGAAAAACTGAAACCATTTCCTCTAAGATCAGGAAGAAGTCAAGGTTGTCCACTCTCACCACTAGTATTCAATATAGTTCTGGAAGTTTTAGCCACAGCAAACAGAGAAGAAAAAGAAATAAAAGGAATCCAAATCGGAAAAGAAGAAGTAAAGCTGTCACTGTTTGCAGATGACATGATACTATACATAAAGAATCCTAAAGATGCTACCAGAAAACTGCTAGAGCTAATCAATGAACTTGATAAAGTAGCAGGATACAAAATTAATGCACAGAAATATCTTGCATTCCTATACACTAATGATGAAAAATCTGAAAGAGATATTAAGGAAACTCTCCCATTTACCTTTGCAACAAAAGGAATAAAATACTTAGGAATAAACCTACCTAAGGAGACAAAAGATTTGTATGCAGAAAACTATAAGACACAGATGAAAGAAATTAAAGATGATACAGATAGATGGAGAGATATACCATGTTCTTGGATTGGAAGAATCAACATTGTGAAAATAACTCTATTACCCAAAGCAATCTACATATTCAATGCAATCCCTATCAAACTACCAATGGCATTTTTCACAGAACTAGAACAAAAAGTTTCACAAGTTGTATGGAAACACAAAAGCCCCCAAATAGCCAAAGCAATCTTGAGAAAGAAAAACAGAGCTGGAGAAATCAGCCTCCCTGACTTCAGGCTATACTACAAAGCTACAGTAATCAAGACAGTATGGTACAGACACAAAAACAGACATATAGATCAATGGAACAGAATAGAAAGCCCAGAGATAAACCCACACACATATGGTCACCTTATTTTTGATAAGGGAGGCAAGAATATACAATGCAGAAAAGACATCTTCAATAAGTGGTGCTGGGAAAACTGTACAGGTACATGTAAAAGAATGAAATTAGAACACTTCCTAACACCATACACAAAAACAAGCTCAAAATGGATTAAAGACCTAAATGAAAGGCCACACAATATAAAACTCTTAGCAGAAAACATAGGCAGAACACTCTATGACGTAAATCACAGCAAGATCCTTTTTGACCCACCTCCTAGAGAAATGGAAATAAAAACAAAAATAAACAAATGGGACCTAATGAAACTTAAAAGCTTTTGCACAGCAAAGGAAACCATAAAGAAGATGAAAAGACAACCCTCAGAATGGGAGAAAATATTTGCAAATGAAGCAACTGACAAAGGATTAATCTCCAAAATATACAAGCAGCTCATGCAGCTCAATATGAAAAAAACAACCCAATCCAAAAATGGGCAGAAGACCTAAATAGACATTTCTCCAAAGAAGATATACAGATTGCCAACAAACACATGAAAGGATGCTCAACATCACTAATCATTAGAGAAATGCAAGTCAAAACTACAGTGAGGTGTCACCTCACACCAGTCACAATGGCCATCATCCAAAAATCTAGAAACAATAAATGCTGGAGAGGGTGTGGAGAAAAGGGAACCCTCTTGCACTGTGGTGGGATTGTAAATTGATACATCCACTATGGAGAACATTATGGAGGTTCCTTAAAAAACTAAAAATAGAACTACCATATGACCCAGCAGTCCCACTACTGGACATATACCCTGAGACAACCATAATTCAAAAAGAGTAATGTACCACAATGTTCATTGCAGCTCTATTTACAATAGCCAGGACATGGAAACAACCTAAGTATCCATCGACAGATGAATGGTTAAAGAAGATGTGGTGCATATATACAATGGAATATTACTCAGCCATAAAAAGAAACAAAATTTAGTTATTTGTAGTGAGGTAGATGGACCTAGAGACTGTCATACAGTGAAGCAAGTCAGAAAGAGAAAAATAAATACCGTATGCTAACCCATGTATATGGAATCTAAAAAAAAAAAAATAATAATAAATATTTCTGAAGAACCTAGGGGCAGGGCAGGAATAAAGATGCAGACTTAGAGAATGGACTTGAGGACACAGGGAGGGGGAAGGGTAAGCTGGGATGAAGTGAGAGAGTGGCATTGACATATATACACTACCAAATGTAAAATAGATAGCTAGTGGGAAGCAGCTGCATAGCACAGGGAGATCAGCTCGGTGCTTTGTGACCACCTAGAGTGGTGGGGTAGGGAGAATGGGAGGGAGACGCAAGAGGGAGGAGATATGGGAATATATGTATATGTATAGCTGATTCACTTTTTTATACAGCAGAAACTAACACACCATTGTAAAGCAAGTATACTCCAATAAAGATGTTACAAAAAAACCCCAAAAGATTTAAACCATAGGATCCAGTAATCCCACTTTGGGGAAAACCATAATTTGAAAAGATACATGCACCCCAATGTTCATTGCAGCACTATTTACAATAGCCAATACATGGAAGCAACCTAAATGTCCATTGACAGAGGAATGGATAAAGAAGATGTGGTACATATATACAATGGAATATTGCTCAGCCATTAAAAAGAATGAAATAATGCCATTTGCAGCAACATGGATAGACCTAAAGATTGTCATACTGAGTGAAATAAGCCAGACAAAGAGAAATATCATATGATATCCGTTATATGCAGAATCTAAAAAGAAATGATACAAATGAACTTCTTTACATAACAGAAACAGACTCACAGACTTAGAGAATGAACTTATGGTTACCGGGGGGGAAGCACGGTGGGAAGGGATTGTTAGGGAGTTTGGGATCAACATGTACACACTGCTATATTTAAAATGGATAACCAGCAAGGACCTACTGTATAGCACAGGGAACTCTGCTCTATGTTATGTGGCAGCCTGGATGGGAGGGGAGTTTGGGGGAGAATGGATACATGCATATGTATGGCTGAGTCCCTTTGCTATACACCTGAAATTATCACAACATTCGTAATCGGCTATTCTCCAATATAAAATAAAGAGTTTTTTTTAAAAAAACCAAAAAACGAATCAACTGCTAAATTATTACCAAAAAAAAAAAAAAAAAAAACCAGCTGGCAAATTTGACTTACATTTTTTGAATTTATAGACAAAATTGGGGAAAGCTGGTATCTAAACAATAGTGAGTCTTCCAATGTTAGTTCAAAATATACCACTTAATTTCTTTTTTTCCTCAAGATTAGAGTCAAGATATTGGGTTTTAGAAAAAATACCAGCGGTGAAGTGCCCATCACATCACATCAGGGGGTCCATGGCATATACATGACATCACTGATGATGTCAGCCTCTGTCACTTGGTTATGTTAGTGTTTGTCACATATCTCCAGTGAAAAATTAATATATTTTCCCTTTCCATGCTTTATTATTTGAAAGTTAGTTAATAATTAAAGGCTATACTCCAGGATTGTGGGCGCAGGGTGAAAAGGCGGCTTAAGTGATACTTCTGGGAGGGGCACTATATATATATATGTCATATATACATAATTTGAAATTATTCTACAAAAAGATTTGTAACTTCTCAATTAATTTATTGAATTATTTATTTGTATCAATAGGGACCTGTATATGTTTACTTTGAATTTGGGGTTATAATCAAATACTACAACATTCATTCTGTTGCTACTATTATTCCAGATTTGGCCTTTTGGAGCTCTTTCAGGTTGGCTTCTGTGTCCCCTTGATATGTCCCAATCCTTTGGTTTTTTGAGCTCTTCATAACTTTCTGGTACTGTAAGATGCTGCAGTCTTGTCTTGTAATTTCCCTGCCCCATCCCTAAATTTAGTCATTTATCCAAGGAACCCTTCTTTCCTCCTCTCTCCTTAGAGCGACAGGGCCCAGTGAGGAGCTGGGCGTCCACCCTGACCAAACAGCAGTAAAGCGGGTGAGTTGGCATCTACTTCCTTTCTGTCTAGTGAAAGTGGGCCCGATGGGAAGCTGATTTTACCTTCCCACATTGAGGTAATTAGGCCATGCATGTTGATACCCCACTTTTTCTGGGATAATGTCAGTGGGGCTGAGGTGGGGTAGCTGTACTTCTACCCACATGTCTTCAGAGAGGCAGTGTGAGGCAGTGTCCCTCTTTTGCTAGTGTATTGTCGGCAGGGCACAGTGGGGAGTTGAACCTGTATACTTACCTGCCCCTCAACGGAGAGACTGCTTGCTTAACAACAAATAAAGAGTAAATATGATAAGACATCTCATTATATAGTTAATATTCCAAATGTCCATTTTATATTTAATAGAAAATCACTTGTCATACCAAGAACCAGGAAAATAACAACATGAATGAGAAAAGACAACAAACAAACTGACCAGACACCTACACTGAGATAAATCAGGTGTTGCCTGATGGTTAGTGGCTACTATATATAATTTTATATAATGATATATCTGCTATTATATATCTGGTATTACTGTATTCTTTAAAATTCGATTTAGTTTATGCTAGCCAACCCTCATTACTTGAATCTCCTAGTTTAGTTAATAACTTATTATATTATATATTTCTTGTTCAAATTACTGTTGTTTCTCCCTTTGAATTGGACCTTGAGTACTAAAGAGGTAGAGAATTGTCGAGTTTGGGACTTCTCTGAGCTCTTAGGTTCAACTACCCCTGATGCGTCCGGCTGCGGCCACGACTTCTTTGAAGTTATTGTGAAAGAGGAGACAGAGGAAGAGAAGGAGAAATGCACTTGGCCTGGTGGTTGACAAATAGGTATATTTGTTTTATTGTAAGGTATTAGGTGTCCATTGTGGTGACTGAAATAGCAATCCAGGGGAAAACTTTGGGGTATGAGAGAAGTATATAGAAAGGGAAGGCGGTATATATAAATGTTGCAGTGGAGTATATTATACCTTTAGTCTCTTTCAACGAGATCAACAAATTCAAGAGAAGGATTTGAGATATTCTGAGTAGTTTTGTTGGCTGAACGATGTTTCCTTGACCATGATCCAGTTCCAAGACCAAGTACTGTGGTGAAAGTATCTAAGCAGCCTGGTAAACTGATTGGGGTTGGGCACAGGGAAGACTAGGAGGGAGAATCTGCCTTATTCTTCTAAATGAGGTACATGGCTGCTTCTTCTGCTACTACAGTCCTCTGTCCTTGACCAGAGGATGCCCCAGTCAGGCTCATTTGCTAGTATAAGGAAAATTCAAGTTGCGAAGAAGGTGAGAGTTCTGTCCAGCTCTCTTCCAATTAGATCTTTATGTGGCCTGTGATATCTAGATGTGGTGGGTGAGTGGAGTGGTCCTTTCTACTTAGCAACTCACTTCTGGGGAATGCAAACTAGTTTTTCATGTGACAACTATATTAAATTGAAACCCAGCACAGTAATGCAGACAAATATTCTAAGTCCCAGACGTAGAGGTTGGGGGAGGAAAGTTTATTCTCTCTCAGTTCTAAAGTTTGTCCCATTAGAAGCATAGTAGGTGAGGGGATATATATTCAGAGATGGGTAAAAGATAGAGGGGAACTAAATGATTGTTTTCCATGCTTTTGGGTCTATTCTTCTGACCTATCATGGACTGAGAGTGTTGGGGTATTGACTGAAATGGCATGGTGAGGGGTGTTTGAGTATGGATAAGATTGCCACCTTCAGCCATTCTGTGTGCAGTACCCCATTCCAGGAAGTACTATTCATGTGCCAAAAGATATGATTGGCACACCTTGGAGTGAAGTAATGTACAACAGGTACAACATATGTGGTGGTCCCAGAGGAGGTATGGCTACCTGAATCTTTCCTTGAACCAAGGCACCATCTTTTCAGCACTGGGCCACATCAGGGGACCCTCGTATGTGCCTTCTAAGGAGTAAGACATAGGGAATTAGGGCACCCTAGGAAAATCTTCATATGTATGTTCTTGAGGAGTTTAAAAGTTGGTTAAAAAGGGGCCTGTGCATATGAGACTACAACATGAGGTAAGTTATGATGCCCCTGTGTCTCCCCATTGATATTTCTCTCTGCAGAACCAAATTTCCTCTTTCTTGGATTCTCCTTCAGTCGTATTTGAAGTCACCAAAGTACTCGGGCTTAACCATGGTTAAGTCAGATGAAGCTTTGTCAGTCTGATATATACTTTTCAACTCTTATTTATTGATTTATTATGTGTATGCTAATTCATTTATTTTTTAGTTATGTGAAAAATGGATGGGCAAGGAAGAACTACACTTTAGAACTCTTGATAATGATAAAATATGACTTTTTTTTTCTCTTATTCACCTTTGGATTTCTATTCTTAACCCTGCACACAGAGGGAGAGAAAGAAGATAGCCAGTAGTTGGAGACCATCTGTAGAACTAGAACAGTGCATGGGAAGCAAGTTATAAATTTTACATTCTTCTGTGGGAACAAGAATCTTGATGCTCTGCAAAGGTAAGGCCTTTTTAACCAAATCAGTGGTTATGGAAAACGAGGGGTTTTGGTATTCCTGCATCTCAGAGAGCCACAGGTTTCACTCCCACTTCACTCCTTGGCAAAAATTTAGGTTGTGATCAAAAGAAGGAAATTTCTCTATCTGTCTCTCAACATTATTACCCACGTACAACCTGTGTCTACTACTTATGGTATCTCCTTTCCTCCTTCACACGATCTAAGGATCACCCTACACAGAAAGTCTCACTACTCCAGATATGTGTAGGTCCTTGTTGTATATCTATTTTATGTGTAGTAATTTGTATCTGTTAATTACAAACTCCTAATCTATCTCTCTCCCCCTGCTTTGGTTCTTGTAGACACCAAGGTCAAAGATGAAAGTTAGGTTCAGCAGTGAGGTTGGGAGGACAGAGTAGGTGCCTCTTGTCCCACAGAGAGAAGAGGACCAGTCAGCCTAGGGACTCGGCAAGTTGGGAATATATTATTTTTGTCTTCTGGTCTCTAGCAGAACCAAAATACTCAAGTTTACTATACAGCTGGGTTCAGTACTAAACTGCCCACCTCAAAGAACTCTGAATTCCTACTCTGCTGCCTAAAGACAAACACGAAGGGATGCAGCTGTTTTCTTTGTTCACCAGGTGAGAACATCCTCTGTTTCATTACACTTCCCTTATATAATGATAATTGGCTGTAGGGTATGGCTGAGGTAGAAATAAGTACCAGCCAAAAGACTGTCAGAGCTGAAAGAAGTGACCGGGGATTTAGTCCACAACAAAATCCTTGTCACAGTCCAGATACTTGGGTCACAGATGGCTCAGGTATATTTATTGAAATTGTGCAAGTGCTAACAGTTTTGTGAAATGGGAACTATTGAAAGTCTATTGGAAGAAAAAAAAAGACTTGGGAAAGTCCAGTTTATATGTCCCTTCCCTAAGTCTTTTTTTTTCCCCCTCTCCATAGCAAGTAACTTAGCTGGAAGTGTGTTTCCAAATCCTCTTTCCTCTCTCTCTCTGTAGGAATGGCATAACATGGCTCTCATTCTCTTAGACTATGACTGGTTTGTGGTCTCCTATCACCTTTACATGCTCTCTTTCATCTTCTTTGAGGTTCAGTGGGTCATCAGAAAGTCAGAGTGCTAGGCACCTGTGTCACAGAGTGGAAAATTGGGAAAATACATTAGCAACAACCAGACCTTTCATCAAGGGCCGAGATAATCTAGAGCTGAGAGGAGGAAAAGGATATCTCTAGGATTTAAGCTCATCTCTCTCTTAGAAATGAACAGCGATATATTAAATGGTTAGTTTCTTCTCAAGAGAAAAAAGAAATGGGATTTCTGCCCTATCAGTATTTGCACCCCATGGCTGATCTCCCCTTTCCTTCCTACGGGTTTTAGTGTGTTTTCACTAATATTATGTGGATTTGGAATGAAGGAATTTGGGGGTACCATGGAGTGTTGTAAGTATTTTGTTCTTGTTGTTTTGTTTTGTTTGGGTTTACAACTTGAAAGATAACAGGTTAGAGAGAATAAAAATATTTCTTAAATGGGGAAGGAAAACCAGGAAGGGGCTTATTCTCTTTTGGGCATGAAAAACATCCAAGGATTCATAGAGTAGGTGAGGGGAAACTTACTCAGGTGGAGATGGAATCTGGCAGGAAGTAGGATGGGCAATGCCAAGTTCTTATGGAAAAATGACGAATGTCATGTCATGGCAGTGGAGATTGGGCAGGTATGAGAAGAGCTACATTGGTATAAGGTGTATTGGGCAGAGAAGCCACCTTGAGCCATGGTGTGTGCAGTGCCCTATTTAGGAAGACACCGTTCACATATACTGTATTATGAACTGTGCCTTTCTGAGTAGAGTAATGCTCAACAAGTACAACTTTGTTGGTCGCTGAAGTCCCTGAGGAAAATTTGTCCCAAATAAATCATTCAGTGGTCTATAACCCTTTATTGTAAAGAGATGTGACCACCGAGAAGGAGGCATGCACTGGGAATATAGCCCTACCTAAATACTGCTAAGAAAAATTCCCTGATTTAGACAACAGCAAGACTCTGTCAACATGGTGTTCTCTATACTCAGCAATATAATGCCACTCCATCTTCATAGAAGCAATAGGGTTCCCTGTTGGGCTCTCTGTTGGAATTTCAACATGGTTTTAGGTCCTATATACCACAGGACATCTGAAAGACCAAGATTGGACATGGATGTGGCAGCTGAGGCTAGATGAATATCCACCAATTTTTCAATTGAAAAATTACCAACCACATACAGTATGCCAGTCCATTTGTGAGGTGCTACAAATATAGTAGGAGAACAGGAGAGGCAAAACTTCAAGAAGCTGTTAGTACAGATATACAATAGCTAGTAAATGAATAGAATGTGAATTGTGCACAACAGCCCAAAGTACTGTGGAGAAACATTAAAGTGTATTGAGGATTGGGCAGTGCTCCAGAAAGGAGGGGATGGGGCAGTTTCACATAGAGTGGTCAGGGAAGGCTTCTCTGATAAAGCACTATTTGAGTGAAGTCCTGTATTAGGAAGGGATAGAATCAATCTGCAATTGCTCAGTGCTCCAACACTTCCCTTCTGCCTTGGCATGGAAGGCAAACCCAGTTTTTCCTGCTGATCTTTTCTTACTGTCCATACCCACCTCCAGCCCATATAGTTCTGTACTGTTTCAAGAGATTTTTGTGATGAAAATTCAGGGAAATATTGAGACACTTTGGTTTAAGAAGTGGAAAGGAAAGCGGATCAAACAAACAAAGAGGCTGTCAAGCTGGATAATATATCCCCAAGACAGGAGAATAGGAGTTGATGGAAATCAGAAAAAAATAACTGTTGCCATAATGCTTTATGTAGAGAGGATTTCTCTTCCCTGAGAGGTTTCCAAAAATCACCAATAAGAAATTGAGTGTATTTTTTTTTAAATTATTTATTTATTTTCATTTATTTATTTATGGCTGTGCTGGGTCTTCGTTTCTGTGCGAGGGCTTTCCCCAGTTGCGGCAAGCGGGGGCCACTCCTCATCGCGGTGCGCGGGCCTCTCACCATCACGGCCTCTCTTGTGGCGGAGCACAGGCTCCAGATGCGCAGGCTCAGTAATTGTGGCTCACGGGCCTAGTTGCTCTGCGGCATGTGGGATCTTCCCAGACCAGGGCTTGAACCCGTGTCCCCTGCATTGGCAGGCAGACTCTCAACCACTGCGCCACCAGGGAAGCCCGAGTGTATTTTTTTTAAAGAGGAAAAAGGAGAAATTGAAGACATTTTAAATGATGCTTTTGCCAGTATTGATTATCCTTGAATGTGAGAAACTCAGATCAGAGACTGAGACATCTGTTTGTCTTAAAGAAGTTGCAGCTGCCTGTTAAACTGTTAGTGCATGTGCACAGGTATGTCTGCAAGAATTAGTCTAACTTGCTACTCTCTACCAACTTAAAACCAGTGCATGGCTACTATGGCTGATGCTTGTGCTTCTGCATTCCTGCTAGGTTAAACTGAGAATGACCTAGCACAAGACAGCATGGCGGTAAAAGAGAAGGTTGAGTTGGACAATGGACTGCAGTCAAGCTCTCTGATAACAGAGCTCATCACATCTGCAGTGTCACTAGGAGATTGGACCCTCTCTATTATGATTTTCTTTCTCTCCTGTGGTAAATAGAGGGGAAAGTGGTATTTCCTTATTTGGGGTAATCTGCACAGAGAGGACAGAGACATAAAGTGGCCAGTGGGCCTTCAGACAATCAGTTGGGAAGAGGACTATAAGGGCTAATAGTGTTGAGAAGAGTTACAGTCTTCTTGAAACTCCTGGTAGAGTTGGCATCCATATCCATGAGTTCCACAGCCACAGATTCAACTAACCACAGATCAAAAATAACCACAGATGAAAAAAAATTTCATAAAGTTCCAAAAGGCAAAACTTGAATTTGCTGAGGACCAGTAATTTTATATAGCATTTATATTGTATTTACAACTATTTACATAGCATTTACATTGTATGAGGTATTATACATAATCTAAAGATAATTTAAAGTATACGGAACCATACTAATTGAAGTCAGAAAGAAAAAGACAAATACCATATGATATCACTTATATGTGCAATCTAAAATATGACACAAATGAACAAATCTACAAAACAAAAACAGACTCACAGACATAGAGAACAGACTTGTGGTTGCCAAGGGGGAGAGGGTTGGGGGAGGGAAGGACTGGGAGTTTGGGATTAGCAGATGCAAACTGTTATATATAGAATGGATAAACAACAAGGTCCTACTGTATAGCACAGGGAACTATATTCAATGTCCTGTGATAAACCATAATGGAAAAGAATATGAAAAAGCATACATATGTACATATATATATGTATGTGTGTATATATATACACACACATATATATAAAACTGAATCACTTTGCTGTACACCAGAAACTAACACAACATTGTAAATCAACTATATTTCAATTACAAAACAAGAAAAGAAACAAAAAACAAAGTATACAGTAAGATGTGCATAGGTTATATGCAAATACTATGCCATTTTATAGAAGGGACTTGAGCATCCTCAGATTTTGGTATCCATTGGGGGTGCTGGAACCAGTGCCCTGTGGATTCCAAAGGATGACTGTACTTTTTGGAAAAATGTGGGGCTTCCTGCGGCTATTAATATAGGCCAGGTATTTTTCCTATTAAAGAAGGAAGATTTCAAGACTTTCAGACATCAAGACAATTTCCTTTATCTCAGTCTTCATGGTTGTTTCAATAAATAATTATAAACTAAGTATGATGTTTCCCATACTTGTCTACTTCCCTATTTAAAAGATCTTCATCCCCTAGTCGTCAAATTCTAAAAAAACCTCCAGTTTAAGACTTGGAATCTTCTCACCTGAACTTGCTTCCAACATTTTCAGCTGTGTGTTTGTGTGTGTGTACAGTTTAACATTTTAATGTATACACAGTACTATAGCTTATTTTTAGTGAACACTTATATGAGTTTAGATGAATGTGAAATTTGTATAATAGTGATAAAATTCAAGATACAGAATAGTACCACTATGTCAAAAAAAATTTTTTTACCAGCTCTTTTAGAGTAAAAACATCCCATAATTCCCAGACTCTGGAATCCATTCACCATATTTGTTTCCCTATACTTTGGTGTCCCACGCTCAGTATTCCAGAGAAACACAGGCCCATAGTAGCATGTGTCTTAGATAAAAAATGGAAGAACATGCTCAAAATGACCTTACTCCAGGAAGAGGCTCAGAAAACACAGGTGCTGAAAGGAATATAAGGGCATCCTTAGGCCCCAAGTTCATATATGTCTTGTAGATCACTCCTGATAAGTTATTTTTTTTTTTTTTACTCCAGAGTGTTAAAAAGAAAAGGGGGAGAGAGGAGAAGATGGCGGAAGAGTAAGACGCGGTGATCACCTTCCTCCCCACAGATACATCAGAAAACATCTACACGTGGAACTGCTCCTGTAGAACACCCACTGAACGTTGGCAGAAGACCTCAGACCTCCCAAAAGGCAAGAAACTCCCCACGTACCCGGGTAGGGCAAAAGAAAAAAGAAAAAACAGAGACAAAAGAATAGGGACGGGACCTGCACCAGTGGGAGGGAGCTGTGAAGGAGGAAAGGTCTCCGCACACTAGGAGCCCCTTCACGGGCGGAGACTGCGGGTGGCGGAGGGGGAGCTTCGGCGCCACGGAGGAGAGCGCAGCCACAGGGGTGCGGAGGGCAAAGCGGAGAGATTCCCACACGGAGGCTCGGCGCCGAGCAGCACTCACCAGCCCGAGAGGCTTGTCTGCTCCCCCGCCGGGGTGGGCGGGGGCTGGGAGCTGAGGCTCGGGCTTCGGTCGGATCGCAGGGAGAGGACTGGGGTTGGCGGCGTGAACACAGCCTGAAGGGGGCTAGTGCGCCACAACTAGCCGGAAGGGAGTCCGGGAAAAAGTCTGCAGCTGCCGAAGAGGCAAGAGACTTTTCGCTGCCTCTTTGTTTCCTGGTGCGCGAGGAGAGGGGATTCAGAGCACCGCCTAAACGAGCTCCAGAGACGGGCGTGAGCCGCGGCGATCAGCGCGGACCCCAGAGACGGGCATGAGACGCTAAAGCTGCTGCTGCCGCCACCAAGGAGCCTGTGTGCAAGCACAGGTCACTCTCCACACCGCCCCTCCCGGGAGCCTGTGCAGCCCGCCACCGCCAGGGTCCCGTGATCCGGGGACAACTTCCCCGGGAGAACGCACGGCGCGCCTCAGGCGGGTGCAACGTCACGCCGGCCTCTGCCACCGCAGGCTCGCCCCGCATCCGTACCCCTCCCTCCCCCCGGCCTGGGTGAGCCAGAGCCCCCGAAGCAGCTGCTCCTTTAACCCCGTTCTGTCTGAGCGAAGAACAGACGCCCTCAGGCGACCTACACGCAGAGGTGGGGCCAAATCCAAAGCTGAACCCCGGGAGCTGTGCGAACAAAGAAGAGAAAGGGAAATTTCTCCCAGCAGCCTCAGGAGCAGCGGATTAAAGCTCCACAAACAACTTGATGTACCTGCATCTGTGGAATACCTGAAAAGACAACAAATCATCCCAAATTGAGGAGGTGGACTTTGGGAGCAAGATATATTATTTTTTCCCCTTTTCATCTTTTTGTGAGTGTGTATGTATATGCTTCTGTGTGAGATTCTGTCTGTATAGCTTTGCTTTCAGCATTTGTCCTAGGGTTCTGTCTGTCCGGTTTTTTTTGTTTGTTTTTTTTTTTACTTTAAAAAATTTTTTTTCTTAATAATTATTTTTTATTTTAATAACTTTATTTTATTTTATCTTACTTTATTTTATTTTATCCTCTTTCTTTCTTTCTTTCTTTCTTTCTTTCTTTCTTTCTTTCTTTCTTTCTTTCTTTCTTTCTTTCTTTCTTTTTTTTCTCCCTTTTTTTCTGAACTGTGTGGATGAAAGGCTCTTGGTGCTCCAGCCAGGCATCAGGGCTGTGCCTCTGAGGTGGGAGAGCCAAGTTCAGGACACTGGTCCACAAGAGACCTCCCAGCTCCATGTGATACCAAACGGCGAAAATCTCCCAGAGATCTCCATCTCAACACCAAGACCCAGCTTCACTCACCGACCAGCAAGCAACAGTGCTGGACACCCTATGCCAAACAACTAGCAAGACAGGAACACAGCCCCATCCATTAGCAGAGAGGCTGCCTAAAATCATAATAAGGCCACAGACACCCCAAAACACACCACCAGACGTGGACGTGCCCACCAGAAAGACAAGATCCAGCCTCATCCACCAGAACACAGGCACTAGTCCCCTCCACCAGGAAGCCTACACAACCCACTGAACCAACCTTAGCCACTGGGGACAGACACCAAAAAACAACGGGAACTACGAACCTGCAGCCTGCGAAAAGGAGATCCCAAACACAGTAAGTTAAGCAAAATGAGTAGACAGAGAAACACACAGCAGATGAAGGAGCAAGGTAAAAACACACTAGACCTAACAAATGAAGAGGAAATAGGCAGTCTACCTGAAAAAGAATTCAGAATAATGATGGGAAAGAGGATCCAAAATCTTGGAAATAGAATGGAGAAAATACGAGAAAAATTTAACAAAGACCTGGAAGAACTAAACAGCAAAAAAACAGTGATAAACAACACAGTATTGGAAATTAAAAATACTCTAGAAGGGATCAATAGCAGAATAACTGAGGCAGAAAAACGGGTAGGTGACCTGGAAGATAAAATAGTGGAAATAACTACTGCACAGCAGAATAAAGAAGAAAGAATGAAAAGAATTGAGGACAGTCTCACAGACCTCTGGGACATTAAACACACCAACATTTGAATTATAGGGGTCCCAGAAGAAGAAGAGAAAAAGAAAGGGACTGAGAAAATATTTGAAGAGATTATACTTGAAAACTTCCCTAATATGGGAAAGGAAATAGTTAATCAAGTCCTGGAAGCACAGAGAGTCCCATACAGGATAAATCCAAGGAGAAACACGCCAAGACACATATTAATCAAACTATCAAAAATTAAATATAAAGAAAACATATTAAAAGCAGCAAGGGAAAAACAACAAATAACACACAAGGGAATCCCCATAAGGTTAACAGCTGATCTTTCAGCAGAAACTCTGCAAGCCAGAAGGGAGTGGCAGGACATATTTAAAGTGATGAAGGAGAAAAACCTACAACCAAGAGTACTCTACCCAGCAAGGATCTCATTCAGATTTGATAGAGAAATTAAAACCTTTATGGACAAGCAAAAGCTGAGAGAGTTCAGCACCACCAAACCAGCTTTACAACAAATGCTAAAGGAACTTCTCTAGGCAAGAAACACAAGAGAAGGAAAACACCTACAATAACAAACCCAAAACATTTAAGAAAATGGGACTAGGAACATACATATCAATAATTACCTTAAATGCAAATGGATTAAATGCTCCCACCAAAAGACACAGACTGGCTGAATGGATACAAAAACAAGACCCATATATATGCTGTCTACCAGAGACCCACTTCAGACCTAGGGACACATACAGACTGAAAGTGAGGGGATGGAAAAAGATATTCCATGCAAATGGAAATCAAAAGAAAGCTGGAGTAGCATCCTCATATCAGACAAAATAGACTTTCAATAAAGACTATTACAAGAGACAAAGAAGGACACTACATAATGATCAAGGGATCAATCCAAGAAGAAGATATAACAATTGTAAATATCTATGCACCCAACATAGGAGCACCTCAATACATAAAGCAAATGCTAACAGCCATAAAAGGGGAAATCAACAATAACACAATCATATTAGGGGACTTTAACACCCCACTTTCACCAATGGACAGATCATCCAAAATAAAAATAAATAAGGAAACACAAGCTTTAAATGATACATTAAACAAGATGGACTTAATTGATATTTCTAGGACATTCCACCCCAAAACAACAGAATACACATTTTTCTCAAGTCCTCATGGAACATTCTCCAGGATAGATCTTATCTTGGGTCACAAATCAAGCCTCAGTAAATTTAAGAAAATTGAAATCATATCAAGTATCTTTTCCAACCACAGCGCTATGAGACTAGATATCAATTACAGGAAAAGATCTGTAAAAAATACAAGCACATGGAGGCTAAACAATACACTACTTAATAATGAAGTGATCACTGAAGAAATCAAAGGGGAAATCAAAAAATACCTAGAAACAAATGACAATAGATACACGACAACCCAAAACCTATGGGATGCAGCAAAAGCAGTTCTAAGAGGGAAGTTTATAGCAATACAATCCTACCTTAAGAAACAGGAAACATCTCAAATAAACAACCTAACCTTGCACCTAAAGCAATTAGAGAAAGAAGAACAAAAAAACCCCAAAGTTAGCAGAAGGAAAGAAATCATAAAGATCAGATCAGAAATAAATGAAAAAGAAATGAAGGAAACGAAAGCAAAGATCAATAAAACTAAAAGCTGGTTTTTTGAAAGATAAACAAAATTAATAAACCATTAGCGAGACTCATCATGATAAAAAGGGAGAAGACTCAAATCAATAGAATTAGAAATGAAAAAGGAGAAGTAACCACTGACCCTGCAGAAATACAGACAATCATGAGAGATTACTACAAGCAACTCTACGCCAATAAAATGGACAACCTGGAAGAAATGGACAAATTCTTAGAAATGCACAACCTGCTGAGACTGAACCAGGAAGAAATAGAAAATATGAACAGACCAATCACAAGCAGTGAAATTGAAACTGTGATTAAAAATCTTCCAACAAACAAAAGCCCAGGACCAGATGGCTTCACAGGCGAATTCTATCAAACATTTAGAGAAGAGCTAACACCTATCCTTCTCAAACTCTTCCAAAATATTGCAGAGGGAGGAACACTCCCCAACTCATTCTACGAGGCCACCATCACCCTGATACCAAAACCAGACAAACATGTCTCAATGGAAGAAAACTACAGGCCAATATCACTGATGAACATAAATGCAAAAATCCTCAACAAAATACTAGCAAACAGAATCCAACAGCACATTAAAAGAATCATACACCATGATCAAGTGGTGTTTATTCCAGGAATGCAAGGATTCTTCAATATACGCAAATCAATCAACGTGATACACCATATTAACAAATTGAAGGAGAAAAACCATATGATCATCTCAACAGATGCAGAGAAAGCTTATGACAAAATTCAACACCAATTTATGATAAAAGCCCTGCAGAAAGTAGGCATAGAGGGAACTTTCCTCAACATAATAAAGGCCATATATGACAAACCCACAGCCAACATCGTCCTCAGTGGTGAAAAAGTGAAACCATTTCTACTAAGATCAGGAACAAGACAAGGTTGCCCACTCTCACCACTATTATTCAACATAGTTTTGGAAGTTTTAGCCACAGCAATCAGAGAAGAAAAAGAAATAAAAGGAATCCAAATTGGAAAAGAAGAAGTAAAGCTGTCACTGTTTGCAGATGACATGATACTCTGCATAGAGAATCCTAAAGATGCTACCAGAAAACTACTACAGCTAATCAATGAACTTGGTAAAGTAGCAGGGTACAAAGTTAATGCACAGAAATCTCTTGCATTCCTATACACTAATGATGAAAAATCTGAAAGTGAAATTAAGAAAACACTCCCATTTACCATTGTAACAAAAAGAATAAAATATCTAGGAATAAACCTACCTAAGGAGACAAAAGACCTGTATGCAAAAAATTATAAGACACAAATGAAAGAAATTAAAGATGATACAAATAGATGGAGAGATATACCATGTTCTTGGATTGGAAGAATCAACATTGTGAAAATAACTCTATTACCCAAAGCAATCTACATATTCAATGCAATCCCTATCAAACTACCAATGGCATTTTTCACAGAACTAGAACAAAAAATTTAACAATTTGTATGGAAACACAAAAGACCCCGAATAGCCAAAGCAATCTTGAGAACGAAAAATGGAGCTGGAGTAATCAGGCTCCCTGACTTCAGAATATACTACAAAGCTACAGTCATCAGGACAGTATGGTACTGGCACAAAAACAGAAATATAGATCAATGGAACAGGATAGAAAGCCCAGAGATAAACCCACGCATATATGGTCACCTTATCTTTGATAAAGTAGGCAAGCATATACAGTGGAGAAAAGACAGCCTCTTTAATTAATGGTGCTGGGAAAACTGGACTGGTATATGTAAAAGAATGAAATTAGAACACTCCCTAACACCATACACAAAAATAAATTCAAAATGGATTAAAGACCTAAATGTAAGGCCACACAATATAAAACTCTTAGAGGAAAACATAGGCAGAACGCTCTGTGATGTAAATCACAGCAAGATCCTTTTTGACCCAGCCCCTACAGAAATGGAAATAAAAACAAAAATAAACAAATGGGACCTAATGAAACTTAAAAGCTTTTGCACAGCAAAGGAAACCATAAAGAAGATGAAAAGACAACCCTCAGAATGGGAGAAAATATTTGCAAAGGAAGCAACTGACAAAGGATTAATCTCCAAAATTTACAAGCAGCTCATGCAGCTCAATATCAAAAAAACAAACAACCCAATCCAAAAATGGGCAGAAGACCTAAATAGACATTTCTCCAAAGAAGATATATAGATTGCCAACAAACACGTGAAAGAATGCTCAACATCATTAATCATTAGAGAAATGCAAATCAAAACTACAATGAGATGTCATCTTACACTGGTCAGAATGGCCATCATCAAAAAATCTACAAACAATAAATGCTGGAGAGGGTGTGGAGAAAAGGGAACACTCTTGAACTGTTGGTGGGAATTTAAATTGATACAGCCACTATGGAGAACAGTATGGAGGTTCCTTAAAAAACTAAAAATAGAACTACCATATGACGCAGCAATCCCACTACTGGGCATATACCCTGAGAAAACCATAATTCAAAAAGAGTCATGTACCAAAATGTTCATTGCAGCTCTATTTACAATAACCAGGACATGGAAGCAACCTAAGTGTCCATCATCGGATGAATGAATAAAGAAGATGTGGCACATATATACAATGGAATATTACTCAGCCATAAAAAGAAACGAAATTGAGTTATTTGTAGTGAGATGGATGGACCTAGAGTCTGTCACACAGGATGAAGTAAGCCAGAAAGAGAAAAACAGATACAATATGCTAACACATACATATGGAATCTAAGGAAGAAAAGAAAACAAAGTCATGAAGAACCTAGTGGCAAGACGGGAATAAAGACACAGACTTACTAGAGAATGGACTTATGGACATGGACATATATACACTACCAAACGTAAAATAGGTAGCTAGTGGGAAGCAACCGCATAGCACAGGGAGATCAGCTCGGTGCTTTGTGACCACCTAGAGGGGTGGGATAGGGAGGGTGGGAGGGAGGGAGATACAAGAGGGAAGAGATATGGGAACATATGTATATGTATAACTGATTCACTTTGTTATAAAGCAGAAACTAACACACCATTGTAAAGCAATTATACTCCAATAAAGATGTTAGAAAAAATTAATGAGAAGCAGGATAGAAACTACAAAAAAATAAAAAATAATAAAAAAAAAGAAAAGGGATTTCTATTTTTTCCACCCCACCGATAAATGACCATTTTCCCCCACTTTGTTTTCAGGATTTTGTGTGTTTTCACTGCTTATTCTGTAGTTCTAGAGTTGAGGTAAGAAACTCAGGTAGAGGGCCTCAAATCTTTGAGAGATAAAGCTGGGGTTGGTGTGATGCAGTGTATTTTCTGCCTAACTGAATTTGAGTAATGTAAATTGCTTGTTAGTACATTGTTATAAGAATGGGAAAAAAGAGTAAGATAATGCATGCAAGGATATTTCTTCCATGAGGAAGAAAACCTAGGAAAAAGGTTTAAAGGTTTTCAGTTCTGGAAACTGTCACGTAAAACGTGCAACATGAGAAAGGAGAACCCTCAGGAGGGTTGCATGAGGAAAGACAGTGGGGTGGGTGCTACACAGGTCCTTTGGACAAATGTCAGTGGCCACTCACTGCCTGAAAACATTTAGTGTTTGTTTCAGGCGAGCATGAGTGGATATTTAGGCAGGGTTGTCATCCCTAGACATGCTTTGTGTGGTATCCTCCTCCAGAGAGTAGCAGTCAGGTACGATTAGATGTGATTGACCCCACTGTGAGTGGAGTAGTGTATGACATGTACAACATAGACCATGGCACTGTGGGTGCATTGGGAGTGTTTTAGTTACTTGCAGAGGGATGCTTTCCTTAGAGTACAGACCCCCTGGGGTACATCAAGGGAGTATTGTTTCAGAGACGTGATTTAAGAAATGAGGGTCCCATGAAAAATCCTCCCATTATTTCTTCTGAGATTCATATTCCCTTTCCCAAAGCTGCCTGACAGAAATGGGAATAAGACTTTCAGGGTAGTCATGCCTGTGGAGTATTTTTCCTTTTTGTAGAAACTTTTCCGTACACCATCCAAAATCCTTTAACCTGTTCTCTCCTATTTCAAGGTCATCATACTTCAATCCTTCATAAAAGTTTAGGGGAGAAATTGTTCTTTTGTCTCTTACCATCTTACCTTCATGGACATTC
The DNA here is from genome assembly GCF_028023285.1 of Balaenoptera ricei. Classification (NCBI taxonomy): domain Eukaryota; kingdom Metazoa; phylum Chordata; class Mammalia; order Artiodactyla; family Balaenopteridae; genus Balaenoptera; species Balaenoptera ricei. The sequence goes on along the minus strand of NC_082660.1, from coordinate 129,874,618 downwards.
TACAAATAGCTACTGGTACTGATCATAGTACTTTGATTATGGCTTAATTTTGTGTTTTTATTTCATTTTCTGTCTTTTGATTTATTTTTTTCATTAAGTGTCTTTGGAGTCAGTTTTTTGGATATTTTATGTATGTGATATGGACATAAAATTTTTTAATGTATTTACTTATTTTCATTTTGAGTCATTGGTTATTTGGTTGTTGCTGATTTGCCTGATCTGTAAATAACTGGGATAATTAACAACCCCATGTCCCAAGGCACTCCTTGAATTTCAGAGAGTGCCACAGACAGAATTTTGTTCTTGGGACACTGATCCTGACAAATAAGCAGTTAAAAATTAACCTAAAATAAGACTCTCCCTTTATGGTGAATAACTCTATGGGTTTTGAAAAATGCATATAGTACAGTATCTAACAATGTGGTCATGATTTTCTGTCTGGATGATCTGACCAATGATGAAGGTAGGGTCCCTCACTATTAATGTATTATTGTCAATTTCTCCCTTTATGTCTGTTAATATTTGCTTTAGATATTTAGTTGCTTTAACTATTTTTCATCTTTCAATCTTTGTACTGGCTTATTTAAGTGGTTGATTCTCAGTCCTTACTATATATTTGCCTTTCCTAGTTGGATTTTTCCCTTTCCTATGAATTCTTTCTTCTTTTCCATTTAGAGAATACCCTTTGTCATTTCTTTTAGGTTAGGTTTAGTATTGATGAACTCTTCTAGCTTTTGTTTGTCCTAGAAGTTCTTTATATTTCCTTTGATTCTAAATAGAATCTTGCTGGGTAGAGTATCCCAGGTTGTAGGCTTTTTCCTTTCAGCACGTTGAATGTGTCATGCCACTCCCTTCTGGCCTGCAAAATTTCTGCAGAAAAATAAGCTGAGTGCCTTACGGGTATCACTTGTATATGACTATTTATTTATCTTTGGTTGCCTTTAGATAATTCTCTCTTTGTCTTTACATTTTGCCATTTTAATCATGTTATGTCTTGGTGTAGGTTTGTTTGGGTCCATCTTGTTTGGTACCCTCTGTGCTTCCTGTACTTGAATATCTGTTTCTTTCTTCAGAGTTGGGAGGTTTTTAGCTATAATTTCAACAAATATATTTTCGATCCCCTTCTCTCACTTTTCTCCTTCTGGGACCCCTATTATGTGAGTGTTCTCATGCTTAATGTTATCCATAGACCTCTTAAACTGTTTTTATTAATTATTTTTTCTTTTTGCTGTCCTGATTGGGTGTTTTCCATTGTTCTGTCTTCCAGATCACTTATGCATTCTGCTGTATAACTTAGTCTGCTGTTCATTCCTTCAAGTGTGTTTTTATTTTTTTATTTTTTTAAACATCTTTATTGGAGTATGATTGCTTTACAATGGTGTGTTAGTTACTGCTTTATAAAAAAGTGAATCAGCTATACACATACATATATCCCCATATCTCCTCCCTCTTGTGTCTCCCTCCCACCCTCCCTATCCCACCCCTCTAGGTGGTCACAAAGCACTGAGCTGATCTCCCTGTGCTATGCGGCTGCTTCCCACTAGCCATCCATTCTACATTAGGTAGTGTATATATGTCCACGCCACTCTCTCACTTTGTCCCAGCTTACCCTTCCCCCTCCGCATATCCTCAAGTCCATTCTCTACGTCTGCCTCTTTATTCCTGTCCTGCCCCTAGGTTCTTCAAAACCTTTTTTTTTTTAGATTCCATATATATGTATTAGCATATGGTATTTATTTTTCTCTTTCTGACTTGCTTCACTGTATGACAGGCTCTAGGTCCATCTACCTCACTACAAATCACTCAATTTTATTTCTTTTTATGGCTGAGCAATATTCCATTGTATATATGAGCCACAACTTCTTTATCCATTCATCTGTTGATGGACACTTAGGTTGCTTCCATGTCCTGGCTATTGTAAATAGAGCTGCAATGAACATTTTGGTACATGACTCTTTTTGAATTATGGTTTTCTCCGGGTATATGCCCAGTAGTGGGATTGATGGGTCGTAAGGTAGTGCTATTTTTAGGTTTTTAAGGAACCTCCATGCTGTTCTCTATAGTGGCTGTATCAGTTTACATTCCCACCAACAGTGCAAGAGGGTTCCCTTTGCTCCACACCCTCTCCAGCATTTATTGTTTGTAGATTTTTTGATGATTGCCAATATGACTGGTGTGAGGTGATACCTCATTGTAGTTTTGATTTGCATTTCTCTGATGATTAGTGATGTTGAGCATCCTTTCATGTGTTTGTTGGCAATCTGTATATCTTCTTTGGAGAAATGTCTATTTAGGTCTTCTGACCGTTTTTGGATTGGGTTGTTTGTTTTTTTGTTATTGAGCTGCAAGAGCTGCTTGTAAATTTTGGAGATTAATCCTTTGTCAGTTGCTTCATTTGCAAATATTTTCTCCCATTCGGAGGGTTGTCCTTTCGTCTTGTTTATGGTTTCCTTTGCTGTGCAAAAGCTTTTAAGTCTCATTAGGTCCCGTTTGTTTATTTTTGTTTTTATTTCCATTTCTCTAGGAGGTGAGTCATAAAGGATCTTGCTGTGATTTATGTCATAGAGTGTTCTGCCTATGTTTTCCACTAAGAGTTTGATAGTGTCTGGCCTTACATTTAGGTCTTTAATGCATTTTGAGTTTATTTTTCTGTATGGTGTCAGGAAGTGTTCTAGTTTCATTCTTTTACATGTAGCTGTCCAGTTTTTCCAGCACCACGTATTGAAGAGGCTGTCTTTTCTCCATTGTATATTATAGCCTCCTTTATCAAAAATAGGGTGAGCATATGTGTGTGGGTTTATCTCTGGGATTTCTGTCCTGTTCCATTGATCTATATTTCTGTTTTTGTGCCAGTACCATGCTGTCCTGATTACTGTAGCTTCATAGTATATTCTGAAGTCAGGGAGCCTGATTCCTCCAGCTGCGTTTTTCTTTCTCAAGATTGCTTTTCCTATTTGGGGTCTCGTGTTTCCATACAAATTGTGAAATTTTTTGTTCTAGTTCTGTGAAAAATGCCAGTGGTAGTTTGATAGGGATTACATTGAATCTGTAGATTGCTTTCGGTAGTATATTCATTTTCACAATGTTGATTCTTCCAATCCAAGAACATGGTATATCTCTCCATCTGTTTGTATCATCTTTAATTTCTTTCATCAGTGTCTTGTAGTTTTCTGCATACAGGTCTTTTGTCTCCTTAGGTAGGTTTATTCCTAGGTATTTTATTCTTTTTGTTGCAATGGTAAATGGGAATGTTTCCTTAGTTTCTCTTTCAGGTTTTTCATCATTAGTGTATAGGAATGCAAGAGATTTCTGTGCATTAATTTTATATCCTGCTACCTTACCAAATTCATTGATTAGCTCTAGTAGTTTTCTGGTAGCATCTTTAGGATTCTCTATGTATAGTATCGTCATCTGCAAACAGTGACAGCTTTACTTCTTTTTTTCCGATTTGGATTCCTTTTATTTCTTTTTCTTCTCTGACTGCTGTGGCTAAAACTTCCAAAACTATGTTGAATAATAGTGGTGAGAGTGGGCAACCCTGTCTTGTTCCTGATCTTAGTAGAAATGGTTTCACTTTTTCACCACTGAGGACGATGTTGGCTGTGGGTTTGTCATATATGGCCTTTATTTTGTTGAGGTAAGTTCCTTCTATGCCTATTTTCTGGAGAGTTTTTATCATAAATGGGTTTTGAATTTCGTCAAAAGCTTTTTCTGCATCAATGAGATGATCATATGGTTTTTCTATTTCAGTATGTTAATAGGGTTTATCACATTGTTTGATTTGCATATATTAAAGAATCCTTGCATTCCTCGGATAAACCCCACTTGATCATGGTGTATGATACTTTTAATGTGCTGTTGGATTCTGTTTGCTAGTATTTTGTTGAGGATTATTGCATTTATGTTCATCAGTGATATAGGCCTGTAGTTTTCTTTCCTTGAGACATGTTTTTCTTGTTTTGGTATCAGGGTGATGGTGGTCTCGTAGAATGAGTTTGGGGGTGTTCTACCCTCTGCTGTATATTGGAAGAGTTTGAGAAGGATAGGTGTTAGCTCGTCTCTAAATGCTTGATAGAATTTGCCTGTGAAGCCATCTGGTCCTGGGCTTATGTTTTTGGAAGATTTTTAATCACAGTTTCAATTTCACTGCTTGTGATTGGTCTGTTCATATTTTCTATTACTTCCTGGTTCAGTCTCGGAAGGTTGTGCTTTTCTAAGAGTTTGTCCATTTCTTCCAGGTTGTCCATTTTATTGGAATATTGTTGCTTGTAGTAATCTCTCATGATCGTTTGTATTTCTGCAGTGTCAGTGGTTACTTCTCCTTTTTCATTTCTAATTCTATTGATTTGAGTCTTCTCCCTTTTTATCATGATGAGTCCCTCTAATGGTTTATTAATTTTGTTTATCTTTCAAAAAACCAGCTTTTAGTTTTATTGATCTTTGCTATCATTTCCTTCATTTCTTTTTCATTTATTTCTGATCTGATCTTTATGATTTCTTTCCTTCTACTAACTTTGGGGGTTTTTTGTTCTTCTTTCTCTAATTGCTTTAGGTGTCAGGTTAGGTTGTTTATTTGAGATTTTTCTTCTTTCTTGAGGTAGGATGGTATTGCTATAATCTTCCCTCTTACAACTGCTTTTGCTGCATCCCATAGGTTTTTGGTCGTCGTGTTTTCATTGCCATTTGTGTCTAGGTATTTTTTGATATCCTCTTTGATTTCTTCAGTGACCTCTTGGTTATTAAGTAGTGTATTGTTTAGCCTCCATGTGTTTGTATTTTTTACAGTTTTTTCCTGTAATTGATATCTAGTCTCATAGCATTGTGTTTGGAAAAGATACTTGATACGATTTCAATTTTCTTAAATTTACTAAGGCTTGATTTGTGACCCACGATATGATCTATCCTGGAGAATGTTCCATGAGCACATGAGAAGAAAGTGTATTCTGTTGTTTTTGGATGGAATGTCCTATAAATATCAATTAAGTCCATCTTGTTTAATGTGTCATTTGAAGCTTGTGTTTCCTTATTTATTTTCATTTTGGATGATCTGTCCATTGGTGAAAGTGGGGTGTTAAAGTCCCCTACTCTGATTGTGTTACTGTTGATTTCCCCTTTTATGGCTGTTAGTATTTGCCTTATGTATTGAGGTGCTCCTATGTTGGGTGCATAAATATTTACAATTGTTCTATCTTCTTGTTGGATTGATCCCTTGATCATTATGTAGTGTCCTTCTTTGTCTCTTGTAATAGTCTTTATTTAAAGTCTATTTTGTCTGATATGAGAATTGCTACTCCAGCTTTCTTTTGATTTCCATTTGCATGGAATATCTTTTTCCATCCCCCCACTTTCAGTCTGTATGTGTCCCTAGGTCTGAAGTGGGTCTCTTGTAGACAGCATATGTATGGGTCTTGTTTTTGTATCCATTCAGCCAGTCTATGTCTTTTGCTCGGAGCATTTAATCCATTTACACTTAAGGTAATTATCGATATGTATGTTCCTATTACTGTTTTCTTAATTGGTTTGGGTTTGTTATTGTAGGTCTTTTCCGTCTCTTGTGTTTCATGCCTAGAGAAGTTACTTTAGCATTTGTTGTAAACCTGGTTTGGTCATACTGAATTCTCTTAACTTTTGCTTGTCTGTAAAGGTTTTATATTCTCCATCGAATCTGAATGAGATCCTTGCTGGGTAGAGTAGTCTTTTTTGTAGGTTTTTCCCTTTCATCACTTTAAATATGTCCTGCCACTCCCTTCTGGCTTGCAGAGTTTCTGCTGAAAGATCAGCTATTAACCTTATGGGGATTTCATTGTATGTTATTTGTTGTTTTTCCCTTGCTGCTTTTAATATTTTTCCTGTGTATTTAATTTTTGATAGTTTGATTAATATGTGTCTTGGCGTGTTTTTCCTTGGATTTATCCTGTATGGGACTGTCTGCACTTCCTGGACTTGACTGACTATTTCCTTTCCCATATTAGGGAAGTTTTCATCTATAATATCTTCAAATATTTTTTCAGTCCCTTTCTTTTTCCCTTCTTCTGAGACCCCTATAATTTGAATGTTGGTGTTTTTAATGTCCCAGAGATCTCTAAGAGTGTCCTCAATTCTTTTCATTCTTTTTTCTTTTTTCTGCTCTGTGTTATTTATTTCTACTATTTTATCTTCCAGGTCACTTATCCATTCTTCTGCCTCAGTTATTCTGCTATTGATTCCTTCTGGAGAATTTTTAATTTCATTTATTCTGTTGTTCATCATTGTTTGTATGCTCTTTAGTTCTTCTGTGTCCTTGTTAAACATTTCTTGTGTTTTCTCCATTCTATTTCCAAGATTTTGGATCATCTTTACTGTCATTACTCTGAATTCTTTTTCAGGTAGACTGCCTATTTCCTCTTCATTTGTTTGGTCTGGTGGGTTTCTACCTTGCTCTTTCATCTGCTGCGTGTTTCTCTGTCTTCCCATTTTGCTTAACTTACTGTGTTTGGGGTCTCCTTTTCACAGCCCGCAGCTTCGTAGTTCCTGTTGTTTTTGGTGTCTGCCCCCAGTTGCTAAAGTTGTTTCAGCGGGTTGTGTAGGCTTCCTGGTAGAGGGCACTAGTGCCTGTGTTCTGGTGGGGAGGCTGGATCTTGTGTTTCTGGTGGGCAGGACCATGTCCAGTCGTGTGTTTTGGCGTGTCTGTGACCTTATTATGATTTGAGGCAGCCTCTCTGCTAATGGGTGGGTTTGTGTTCCTGTCTCTCTAGTTGTTTTAAAGTAAAGAATATTCTTTACTTTAAAAATATTTTTTTTCCAATTTTTTAGTATGCATGTTTGAAGAGATATACATCTGGGTATATATGTCATCGTAACTTCCTTTGCTTCTCAAATAATGGTTTATTTCTTTCTTTGAAAATATAATGTTTACTATAAAGTCTTTATTAGTATGATATTTGGAACCTGTCACAAGAATTTTCTGTTGTCTATTTTTCTCCTGTTTATGGAATGTATTTTCTTTTCCTTTCCTTTCATAATTTCAGTTGAAAGATGATTAATTGAAGCAATTCTGGATAATGATCCCCCATCCCTGGGATTGTTTTGTTGTTTTTGTTGTTTTCTGCTTCTTTATTTTTTTATTGACTTGGCAATACTATATCGGTGAAGTTTTGTCTACAGCATGAAGCATTTTGTGTTTTTCCGATTAGTGCACAGGTTTTGTTATACACAGATGCATTCTGAGAAGACAGTGGTTTTAGTGGAGTTCTCTTTGACTCTTTCTCTTCCTGATCTCTCTGTCAAGCTGTCTGCCTTCATGTGTATCACACCCAGCCCTTAGACTTCCTAATTGCAGGCAGATCTTTATGTAGTTTTCAAAATGCTACAGGCAAAAGTGGTCCAGAGTTTGATCTAAATAATTCAGACCCTTTTGCACAGGTAGTTTTGAGACAAGTCTTTGAGGTTTGTTTAGATACCATGAGGGCTCTTATTAACTATGTCTACCCCTGTTTCTCTCTGGTAAACAAGCTGGACTATTTTTCAGCTTATTACTCTCAGATTGCTGTAAGCTCATTTTGTTTACTGACCACCAAAATCTATATTGGTTTTGAGAATGTGGTTAAGTTTGACATCCCCTTCACTCTGTTACAAATAAAGTCTTGTTCTTTAGGGAGAGCCTTAATATTCTGTTATTCAGGGTAGCCTCTCACACTGGGCAAAAATAATAGAATCACTGATCTGGAGCTGGCACTAAAGGCAGGCCTGCTTCTCTCAGAGTGATGTTTCTGCTTTGCAAGTAGGGTGCTTATCAGTGGCAGTAGATCTTGTTCTTCTCTGTTTGCCTCACCTGATGTGGAACCTAAACTCAATGATCAATCTAGAGCAAAGTATATTAGAGATCTAGTATTCTTAGATGCTACACCTGCAGTAGAGCCTCCACTCTATGATAGGAGGCTGAGTGGTGGAACAGTGTACCTGAGCTCTCACCACATGTTCCTCGTATTTAGCCTCTGAAACAATAAGCTGGTTTTGAGAATGGATGAGAAATCCTGGAGGGTTGCGACTTCCACTAGTACACTGTAGCTCTTGATTGGGAGCTAGAGGTAGGGAGAACCCATTTTGTAGGCCACAGTCACCTTAAATACTAAAGCCCCAGCCTCTGGCATCCATTCACCATATCTGTGTACATATATTGTGGTACCTTGGGAACAAGACAGGGAAATGCAGGCACCATATAATATATCTCAGAATGGAAATAGTGCAATAACATGTTCTAAACAATCTTGTTTCGGATAATGACCCAGAAAACCCAAGAGCTGAAGGAATATCATGGCATCCTCAGATGTCAGGTATATTTTACATCTTGTAGATCAGTCCTATTAAGTGAAATGGGCTTTTTACACCCTGGGGTCTGAGGCAGAAAAGGGATTTCTATTTTCTCCATTCCACCACCTACTATTTATTCTCTTTTTCTTTACATCTAGGATCGTGTGTGCTTTCCCTGATTATTCTGTTTCACTGGAGTTGAGATAGGTAACTCAGGTAGAGGGACTCATATCAGGTGAGTCAAGTATGGGTTGGTGACATGAAGTATATTTACTGCTTATTTAATGGATCTGGGGAATGCAAACTTCTTGTTAATGCTTTATATACAACAGTGAGAAAAGGAATAGGATAAGGCATGCAAGGGTATTTCTTCCATAAGCAACAGAACCTAACAGTAAGAATTAATATTTATCAGTTCTGAAAACTGCCATATCAAAGCTGCAACATGTGAGTGGATAGCACCCAAGAGGCAAGTATGAGGAAGGGCAGTGGAGTCGGTGCTATAGAGGTCCTGAGTACAAATTCCACTGATCACTCACAACCTGACAACACTAAGGGGTTGCTTCAAAAGTGCATTAGTGGGTGTTTAGGCAGGGCTGCCATCCCTAGACATGCTGTGTGTGCCACCCTACTGCAGCAGTGGCTATCATGTATAATTAAAAATGATTGATGCCTCTGCTAGTGGAGTAATACATGGCATGTGCGACATATGTGATGACACTGTGGGTGCATTGGGAGTGCTTAGTTACTTGCAGGGGGATGATTTCCGTAGAGTGCAACTATGCCACTCTTACACACCTTCCATACTTGTGCTGGACTACTTCAGAGAACTCTTTTAGGAGCCTTCTCAGAGGCAAGGACCTAAAAGCATCCCACTGAGTTCTTCTGAGACTCACATCCATTTTTCTAAAATTACTTGACTGAAACAGGAACAAGGCCTTCTGTGCTATTATATTGTTCCATGCTGCCTGGAAAGTATTATTCTTTTTGCAGAACCTATTCCTGAACCCAACCAACAAATCTGTTAAACTATTCTCATGTATTAGCTTCCTCTCCCATTTTAAGGCTTCTCCTTAACCTTCTGAGGCTCAAAATCTTTTCTCTCTTGGGTATGGAGATACCTTTCTTCCATTCTTTCTCTCTTTCTCTCTTCCTTCCTCCCTCCCTCTTTCTTTGTTTCTTTGTTTCTTTCTTCCTTCATCCTTTCCTCCCTCTCTCTCTCTTCCTTCCTCCCTCTCTCTCTTTCTTTCTTTCTTTCTTTCTTTCTCTCTTTCTTTCTCTTTATCTCTTTCTTTCTCCCTTACTTCCTTCCTTCCTACATGTGTCTAAAACATGATCATTCTTTTGAAAGAATGTTTGAATCCTATGTAAGTCACCAATTTATTAGGGTTTGTGCATCATACTGAGAAACATACTCTTTGATAGTATTTTTTTGTTGTCTCTCTTAAAAAGTTCACATATTCTTAGTTTTTCTCTTACTTTCCTTTTGATGTCCCTTCCTAATGCAATGAGGAGAGAGAAAATGAGAAGGGAGGAAAGGGAAAGAGAAGGAGATAGAGAATCATTAGATCAATACTCTGTTTCTTTTTCTTATTGTGCAGGGTACCTGTCACAGGTGAAGGACATCTGGGTTTTTTCTAGTGTTAAGCAATTATGAATAAGGCTACTCTTATTTGCAAACAGATGTGCCTGTGAATACAAGATTCATTTTACTATCAGTTTCTAATTCTGGAGGTAAGAAGCATAGAAATTGCCACTTCATCCTTACAACAAGTAATCTGAACAGACTGAAAAATAAACTCTTCTTGGATTTGCATGAGAGGGGAAGACACAGAGCAAACATCTACCCCCAAGATTGGTGAGACAAAAAAGCAAATACAGGGGGTCTCAGCTTACAGAATCAGAGACTCAAGAGCAGACTGCTGTAGGAAAACAACTGTAGTTGATGAGTTGCTATAAGCTCAGTGTAGACAACTCTTGAGAGTTAAAAACTCCAGGGGCACCCAGTCATACAGGACCCCACAATTTTGTAAGATTTACCTCCAGATTTACAAGATTCCCACAGTAATTATCAGAGAAATATTTCCTTGGTCTTCTGGCACAGGGAGGGGAAAAGGAACCATTTTGAAATACACTAGAGCACTCTGCTCTTCTTTTTTTTAATTTTTATTTTATACTGGAGTATAGTTGGTTTACAATACTGTGTTAGTTTTAGGTGTACAGTAAAGTGATTCAGGTATATATATATATACATACATATATATCTGAATATGTATATATTCTTTTTAAGATTATTTTCCATTGTACATTATTACAAAATATTGAGTATAGTTCGCTGTGCTATAGAGTAGGTCCTTGTTGATTGTCTATTTTATATATAGTAGTATGTATATGTTAATCCCAAACTCCTAATTTATCCCTTCCCCCCTTTCCCCTTTGATAACCATAAATTTGTTTTCTATGTCTGTGGGTCTATTTCTCTTTTGTAAATAAGTTTATTTGTATCAGTTTTCTTTGGATTCCACATATAAGTGATATCATATGATATTTGTCCTTCTCTGTCTGACTTACTTCACTTAATATGATAATATCTAGGTCCATCCATGTTGCTGCAGATGGTATTATTTTATTCTTTTTTTATGGCTAAGTAGTATTCCACTGTATATATGTACCACATCTTCTTTATCTATTCATTCATCAGTGGACATTTAGGTTGCTTCCATGTCTTGGCTATTATAAACAGTGCTGCAATGAACATAGGGGTGCATATATCTTTTCAAATTAGAGTTTTTGTCTGTTCTGGATATATGTCCAGTAGTAGGATTGCTGGATCATATGGTAGCTCTATTTTTGGTTTCTAAAGGAACCTCCATACTGTTCTCCATAGTGACTGCACTTATTTACATTCCCACCAACAATATACGCTTTAGATTAGACAGTGTCATCATAACTTCTTTACTCCTCAAACATGGCTTTTATTTTATTGGAAAATTCTATAATGGTTGCTTCAGAGACTTTGTATATTAGTATAACTTCTGGGCACTCTCATGGGAAGTTTCTGTCATCTGTTTTTGTCCTGTGTAAGGGTTATATTATCTTTGCACATTGCATAATTTCCTCTAAAACAGCACATTTGGTACTCTGGATACTGATACCCTACAGTGATTGTATTGTTGTTGTCTGCTTTTTTATTTGGTTTTTGAATGGGCTGGGGTATGTTAGTAAAGTCTATTTTGGCTGCTATGAGTTTTCTTATGTTGTTCCTCAGAGGGCACAGCCTTGTGCAGGCACACAGTCACTCTGATATGGTAGTGATTTTCGTGGGTACTCTTAGTTTCTTTTTCTGATCTCTCTGTCAAGGTATCTGTCTCTGTGTGTATCATACCCAGCTATTAGGTTTCCTAACTGAAGGCTGATTTTACTGTAGTTTTCAAAAATGCCATGGGAAAAAAATTCCTCAGAGTTAAATAAAAATAATTTGAACGACTTTGAACAAGCAGTTGTTGAATTAAGTCTTTCAGATTTGTTGTGGTATTAGAAGAGCTCTTACTTACTTTCTCTTTATCTGGTGCTCTCTGGTAGACAAGCTGGCCTTTGGTTTAGTTTGTTACTCTCATATAGCTACCAGCCTCGTCTTTTACTTATCCCCCAAGTCTGCATTATTTTCTTTTTCTTTTTTTTAAAATAAATTTATTTATTTATTTATTTATTTATGGCTGCATTGGGTCTTCATTGCTGCGTGCGGGCTTTCATTAGTTGCGGTGAGCGGGGACTACTCTTCATTGCAGTGCAGGGGCTTCTCATTGCGGTGGCTTCTCTTGTTGCGGAGCATGGGCTCTAGGCATGTGGACTTCAGTAGTTGTGGTGTGCAGGCTCAGTAGTTGTGGCTCGCAGGCTCTAGAGCGCAGGCTTAGTAGCTGTGGTGCACGGGCCTAGTTGCTCCGCGGCATGTAGGATCTTCCTGGACCAGGGATCGAACCCGTGTCCCCTGCATTGGCAGGTGGATTCTTAACCACTGAGCCACCAGGGAAGTCCCTGTGTTATTTTCCTGAGTGCCATTAGGTTTGACTTTCCCCACACTCTGTTACAAATGAATTCGTATTTTTAATGAGAGCTTTAATACCCTATGTTATTTAGACCAGCCTCTCACACTTGGCAAAAATCTCTGATTCACTGCTCTGGAGCTTGGGCTACAGGCAGTGAGGAGGAGGAGGAGAGAAGAAAGAAGAAAGGATCATTCTGGCTCAGCCTGAACACCTGCAAATCAAGCATGCAGCAGGTGAGAGGATACTAATGCAGGGAGAGGTGGAAGAGAGAAGGCATTGGAGTGGGTGTTTCATATACGTTTTGTATAAATCCTGGGGGCCACACATGGAAACATCAGGTGACTATGAAAGTAACACGGCTGGGGAGCATTTGGGCAGAGTCACCACATTTAACCATACTTTGTGCAGTACCCCACTCCAAAGAGTGCCATTCAGGTACACTAAAATATGATTGGCACTTTTTTGAGTGTGGTAAGTCACAACATGTACAATCACATGTGGTGGCCCTGTGGGGAAGTGGTGTGGTTGTCTCTATACAGCTGTATTCACTTTGGCCAAATCACCATCCTCTCAGAAGACCCTTAAGTGCCTCTGGAAAGATGAGACCTAGGATCTGAGGGCTCTTGGGAAAACTTCCCATCCAGGTTCTTCAAAGATTCACATACCTTTATCCAAAAAGGACCTGAGACCTCAGAAAAAGACTTGGGTTGGGTCCATTGTTCTCCCTTTCTTTCACCCTTTTCCCTCTTGTGCACTAATGCCACTTCTCTTCTAAGGAACCTAGAAGCTTCTTCTTCTTTAATATCCTCTACGATATCACTATATCAGCAGCAGTTCAGATGGTGACCAGAACTTTTCATTCAGTTAGTCTCTTTGCACATTTTAAGTATTTTTTTGTGTTTTATGTGCAACATTTGTTGAAGTGAGTGATGAGAGGTTTCACTTATCAGACCTTTAGAACTAAAGACACATCGCACAGACTTTTATCTCTGTTCTTAAAGGGTCCTGTCTTAACCCAGCTCCTTCAAAGAGAGACTAGAGGAGAGAGACAAACAGAGAAAGGTAAAAGATGGCAAACATCACAGTCCTGGAGACCAGTTCAGCACTGCAGCAATTATTGGGAAACACTTTGTATATTGTACATTCCTATGTTGAAAAATTAGTATATCCTGATTTCCCCAGCCTTTGAATAACAACAGAGCATTGAGTTGGCAGCTGATGTTTGTCAATATTGCTATTTCCAAACAGCCACTTGTCTCGCTTCACCTCATATCATATATTAATAAACTTTTACAAATATGTTCAATAGTGTAGCTAACACCCAAACATTTCTGTCAGCCCCAGATTCCTTCATGTCTGTTTAGAGTCAATCCCTTTTCTCACCCTTGGACTCTGGAAACAACAGATCTGCATTCTGTCACTGTAGTTTTGTTTTTTCATAGTTTCAGATAAGTGAAATCATACAGAATATAGTCTTTATGTTAGGCTACTTTTCACTTAGCATAATGCATTTGATATTCATGAAGTTGTTGTGTGTGCTCCTTTTTATTGCTAAGTAATATTCAATGGTATGGACATACCACAGTGTTTTTATCCATTCAACTATTGAAGGATATTTGGGTTGTTTCCAATTATTTGGGGCGATTAAGAATATAACTGCTATAAACATTTGAGTACAGCTTTTTGTATGAACACAAGTTTTCATTTCTCTAGAGTAAATATCTAGGAGTGGGATCACTGAGCCGTATGTGAATATTTAACTTAAAAGAAGCTGCCAAACATTCAAAGTGGATGTACCACTTTACACTACTGCCAGAAATGTGTGATATCTCTAGTTGATCCACATCCTACTTTTTAATTTTATTTATAAGGATCTATTTCTGGGCTCTCTATTCTGTTCCATTGATCTATTTTCTCACCAATACCACACTCTCTTGATTACTGTACCTTTATAGTAAGTGTTGAAATCAGACAGTGTTAGTCTTACAACTTTGTACCTATTTTTAAAATTGGTTTAGCTATTCTGGTTCTTTTGTATTTCCTTATAAATTTTAGAATCAAATTGTTGATATTTATGCAAATTCCTGATGAGATTTTTGATTAGGATGAAGTTAAATTTATGGATGCATGTGGAAAGATTTGACCTCTTACCATACTGACTCTTCCAATCCATGAGCACAATATATGTCTCCATTTATTTGTAGCTACATATGTAAGTTTTATTCTAGCTTAAATGGTACCATTTAAAAATGTTTAAATCATAATTGTTCATTCCTAGTATATAGAAATATTATTTATAGTTTGCTGCCCATGTCTCAGGGATGGATCACTATCCTTCCCTGCCTGATTTCTGGTGTCTTATAATCTGTTGTTTCCTATATTTTGACAGTGTTTTTCATTGTTTCAGGTGGGAGGATAAATTAGTTCCCTGTAACATCATATTGGCAAAACATACACAAATAAGTGGTGGCCCTAAAACTGGCAGGTGTTTCTCAGCATTCAGAGAGCTGCTTTCTTTTGAGCCTAGGTACTCTTCTGCACTTCAATACTGAGCTACCTCAGGAAACTTTAAGTGCCTCCTAAGGTGTAAAACCTACAGGCTAAGATCCCATGGGAGAAGCCTCCCTCGCATATAGGTTATTCAGTGATTTAAAATCCTTTGTCTGAAAGTGGCCTGACCAAATGGAAACAAGACTTGCTAGAAGAATAAAGCCTTCCTTTATGTCTTATCCCTCCTTTTCCACTCTGTAGAACCCAATTTTCTTCCTTTCTCCCCAAACTCTTAACCTTTTCCACCTATCACTTCCCTTCACTTTTTCCAAAATGTTTTCTTTCTTACTCCCCAGATTCTCTCCTGCTTCTCAGTTTCCCCCACCGCTGGACGAAAACTTTATTGAATCTCAGGGATTGAAGCCACGACTTTCTTCATGGACCTAAAATATTTCCATTCTTTTGGATATACTTTTGGATCTTATATGACATTACCAAATGACCCCAAATTTCCCCAAACTTTTACACTCTTTAGACTCTTGTCATTTTTTCCCCTCAAATGTATATGTGAAGGGAGAGAAAGGGCAAGGAGGAACCAGTGCTCAGACAGCCTTCTATGATGAAATATTGTTGGTTTTTGTATCCCACTCTTGATGTCCCTTCTTAACCTAGTTGGGGAGAAAGAGCGAAAGAGAGCGACAGTGCTATAAGCCTTGGGACTGGAGCAGTGTATGGGAATCAAGTTGTACATTTTACATTTCTATGTAGGGAAATGGGGGCTTCCTGATTCTACTCTCCTTTAATCCACACTAGGGGTTTACTTGACAACTTCTTTTTGAGGAAGTTTGCTACCTACCTTTAACAGGGGAATTTAGATTAAAGAGGAAAGAGGAGGAAAAAATCCTCTATTTTGTCTACTAGCATTGTTAACACAGAACACCATGTGCGTACTTAGAGTGGTTTTATTTTATATTGAGGTTGTGTGATTTTTTTCTTTATTATTTCTTATTTTAGTTTTGGTATTTTTTGGCAAGGTGCTTACATTTTTCTTGGTGTTATATATTTGGAATTTTAAAAAATTGTGGGTAAATATATATAATAAATTTTAACCCTTTTAAAGTGTACAATTCATTGGCATTAAGTCCATTCACATTGCTGTGTAACCATCACCACTACCCATATCCAGAACTTTTTTGTCTTCCCAAACCAAAACTGTGTTCCCGTTAAACAATAACTCTCCATTAGCCCCTCGGCCCTAGCCCTTGGTCATCTCTATTCTACTTTCTGCCTCTATGAATTTGCCTATTCTAGGTACCTCATATAACTGGAATAATACAGTATCTCTTTGTGATTGGCTTATTTCACTTGGCATAATGTCTTCAAGGCTTATCCATGTTACAGCATGTGGAATTAGTCAACACTTCATTTTTAAGGCTGAATAATATTTCAGTGTATTGTATACCACATTTTGTATATCCATTCATCCGCCAATGGACCTTTGGGTTGTTTCCATCTTTTGGCTATTATGAATAATAATGCTGCTATAAGGGACTTCCCTGGTGGCGCAGTGGTTAAGAATCCACCTGCCAATGCAGGGGACATGGGTTTGAGCCCTGGTCCGGGAAGATCCCACATGCCGCAGAGCAACTAAACTTGTGCACCACAACTACTGAGCCTGTGCTCTAGAGCCTGCGAGCCACAACTAATGAGCCCGTGTGCCACAACTACTGAAGCTCATGCGCCTAGAGCCCGTGCTTCACAACAAGAGAAGCCACCGCAATGAGAAGCCCGTGCACCGCAACAAAGAGTATAGCCCCCACTCATCGCAACTAGAGAAAGCCCGCACGCAGCAACGAAGACCCGACACAGCCAAAAATAAATAAATAAATAAATTTTAAAAAATTATAAAAAAATTAATAATGCTGCTATGAACATTGGTGTACAAATATCTGTTCCAGTCTCTGTTTTTTTTTTTTTTCCAGTCTCTGTTTTTAATTGTTTGGGGTATATACCCAGAAGTGGAATTGCTGGATCATATGGTAATTTTATTTTTATTTTCTTGAAAAACTGACATATTGTTTTCTGTGGTGGCTGCACCATTTTACATCCCCACCAGCAATGCACAAATGTTCCGATTTCCCCACGTCCTCACCAATAGTTGTAATCTTCTAGTTTGTTTTTGTTTTTTATAATAGCTATCCTAATGGTTGTGAAATGGTATCTCATTGTGGTTTTGATTTCATTTTCCTAATGATGAGTGATGTGGAGAATCGTTTCATGTCATTATTGACTGGGAATTTAAATATATATATATATATTCTGTTTATTTTAGTTTTGACTTGTATAGATGTGGATTTGAGATCTAGACTTGAGTCATTTTAGTCTATTGACAGCAGTGTAGGTGCCTGAGTGCTGGGGGACTTGGGGACCTCCAGTTTAAATGTCTCTTACTTCATTCTCCCTGTCTCTCCATGACAAGTGATTTAGCTAATTGTGTATTTTACTAAATATACCTACCTCCCTCTATGCAGACTCTTGTTTAACTCATCCCTAGCTCTTAAAATAAAACTGGTTCTGAGTGTGTGGATTTCTCTCACCTACTTGCTTCCACCTTCCCTCAGCTTTGGTTTTGAAAGCAAAAGACAGACTCCTGGAGGCCTGTGCCTCCAAATGAAAAGATTGGAGGATATTCTCTCAATAATGGGGACTTTAGGAAAAGTTGAAAAAATCCAGGGCTCTGAAGGAAGAATCAGACACTCCCAGGAATGGTGGAGAAAGTGGAATTTCTGCCCTGTGAATCCAGGCACCATCTAAATAATCTCCCCTGCTCTCTTGAGTTTCCTGCATGTTTACCTTGCTTCTTCTAGGGTTTTGGAGTTAAGTTATAGAACTCTGAACAAAAGACTGGGAAGGTCGGGGCAGAGAAGGATCTGATAGGTGTGTTGGGCAAACCTTTAGCTTTGGTGGAAAGCAAATCATTTTTAATATGCCATTTCTCACAACTTGAAAATCAATAGGAAAATGTTGATGAGGTTATCTCTTACCTGAGGAAAAGAAAAAAGGAGGTGGCCTGTTATCTCTCAGGCCTCAAAACCAGCATGTTAAATATGTAGCAAGTAAGGGGATACTCACTCAGAAAAGGTAAGAGAGGGACAGTGGGGTGGTCGCTCCCATGCTGGAAATTCAACGTTGAATGAAAATTACATGTATGTATTTGGGCAGGGCCATCAACTTCAGCTGAGCGTAGTGCCCTACTCCAGATGGTGTCATTCACATACACTAAAGCATGGTTATCACCTTTTTGAGTAGAGTAATGCACATCATATGCGTACTATGTGGTGGCTTTGGGGGTGACTGTATATAGCTGCATACACAGAGCTGCTCTTCCTTGAGACCAAGCACCATTCTCCCGTTGCTGGGCTACCTCAATTGACTCTCATAAGCAGGTCTTGAAGAATAAGACCTAGGGACTGAGGGCTTCTGGGAAAAGTCACCCATGGAGTTTTTCCAGGGATTTGTAGATTTTTATACCCTTGTTCAAAGGAGGTGTGCCCACAGGGGTATCAAATTTGTAGTGAGGATGTGGCTTTCCCTCTTTGTGCATTCAAAGCTTCTACTGTTTGCAGAACCTAGTACTTTTTATGCCCCTCCAAACCTCTGACCTGTTCTTTCCTAGCAGTATTCTTTATAGTTCCCAAGGCTTTCCCTTTTCCTTTGGGGCTTTTCAAATTCCCCCCTGCTTTCACTCTATACCCAAAAGCTCTTTACTCTTTCAAGATCGAAGATGAGTCGTTCCTCAGGAGTTTGGATGCACTTTCTTACTTGAAAACATATACATGTTTCCTTTCAAAGTATATGTAAATATTTATTTAAAATATATGTTTTTGTATATATATAGCAATTCTTTTTTTTAATTGTAGTTGATTTACAATGTTTCAGGTGTACAGCAAAGTGATTCAGTTACACATATATATATTCTTTTTAAGATTCTCTTCCATTATAAGGTATTGAATATAGTCCCTTGTGCTTTACAGTAGGTCCTTGTTGTTAAATGTTCTAGGCAACTTCATAACCCCTATGGTTATGGTGAATTCAAAAATAATTTATATATATATATAAACGTATGTATGTAGCCTTTTTGTCTACTTTATTTTCCTAAGCATAATTATTTTGAACTTCATCCATATTGTTATGTGAATCAATAATTCACTTATTTTTATAGCTGAATAGTATTTCATTGTGTGGATATACCACAGGTTTTTTTTTTTCCTTAATGCATTCACTTGTTGATTAGCATTTGTCTCCAGTTTGGAGTGATTTGGGCTTTAACTATTAGAAATACAGTAGCTATGATCCTTGTACAAATATCTGTATGGAAATATGCTTTAATTCTCTTTGAAAGTCTGGATCATATAATATAGTAGTCATATATCTACCTTTCCAAGAAACTAACAAGCTGTTTTCCAAAGTGGTTGTACTGTTTTACATTCCCAATACCAGTTTATAAGAGTTACTCTACATCTTTGCCAGTATTTTTTATTGCCTATCTTTTTAATTTTAGCTATTCAAATAAATGTATTCTGGTGTTTTGTTGTGGTCTTAATTTGCATTTCCCTGTTTACTAAAGATGTAGAGCATCTCTTCATGTGATTAATCCCCATCCCTCTATCTCTCTTGGTGAAGTGCCTATTTAAATCTTTTGTCCATTTTTAACTGTGTTTGACTTGTTAATGAGTATTGAGAGTTCTTTATAAATTCTGGGTACAAGTTCCTTATCAGATATGTGATTTGCAAATATTGTCTCCCATTCTCTACTATGTGGTCTTTTCATTCTTTAACAGTATCTTTCAAAGAACAGAACTTAATTTGGATGAGGTCCAGTTTTTCAGTTTGTTCTTTTATGGATCTTGCTTTTGATCTAAGAGGTACTTCCCTAACCAGAATTGGCAGAATTGAAGAGGGCCTTCATCAGAACTCAACTATGCTGGCATCCTGATCTCAGACCTCCAACCTCCAGAACTGTCAGCAATATATTTCTGTTTACAAGCTACCCAGTCTATGGTACTTTTATAGCAGCCTGAATGGACTAAGACAAAAGGGATGAGTGAGAACTCTGTCACCTCTGTCTTTAGGTGTCCAGTGAGAGGGTCTGGGCTGAGATGAGAGTGGGAGTTGTGTAAGATGGTGGTGGTGGATAAAGGCAGATATGGGTATATTTGATTTTCTGTATTCTCCTGTTTCCCATTTCTATGTTTGCAGTAGCTGCTTTTGACTAAATAGTCATGAATATCCTACCATTTACCACTTCCTTTTCTCTGTCCTAAAACATTCCCCAGGAATGCACGTGGCAGGGAGATGGTATTAGCTCTCTCATCATCAGAAATATCTCAGTAGTTGCCATGGGCTTAAAACCAGAATTCACAAAAAAAATTGCACTGAAAATCATTGCAAATCCAAATCTTGCAAGTAAAATGGGAGACTTCAGGTTCAGACAAAGTGGCATAGCCCAAACCCTGCACATCTCAGCTAAATACAACTATAACTATACAACTATACAACTATTGTGGAAATAACACAAAAGGCAACTAAAGGAAAACTCAGAAAGTTGGAAAGAAGGAGGTGAACTGGTTAGGAACTTCAAGACTGGAGATTATTTTATGATCCCTCACCCAGCAGAAGAAGTCAATACAGACATGGTGTCTCCCAATCCACTACCTAGCAACAGGAAGTGGTCTAGGTAGGCTCCTTATTCCTCTCCTTTGATCATAAAAATAAAAGCCTCAGAACTGCAATGTCCTCATGTGATTTGTCTCATTTATTCTAAGATTTCTATTATCAGTGATGGGTATTAAGTAGAAGAGGCCAAGGAGTTGGAGTCATCTGGATCTATTTACTTCACCCCAGTTTTTCTTTTTCTTTCAATGAAAATTATTACAGCCAGGTATGGATTTCCCCAAATCTCCCCACCTCTCTGTCTGTAAGGACTTCCAATTCCAGTTGCTAATCTCTCAAAGTCCCATTTATTTTTGCAAATTCTTTACCCTGAACTTCATTCTGAATTTACGCAGTTGCATGTTGTCATGAGAGTTGAAAACATCTAGAGAGACAGAACGGAAAGGTGGAGAAAATGCGCTTAGCAAACAGTTCTCACATGAAAGCCTCAGAAATTCTGTTTTGTAAACCATTTTTGTTTGTTTATACAGGCCTTTTTTTTTTTTTTTTCCTCCAGCATCTGAGGAAGAAGTGGGCTTTTGATCTCACTGTCCTGGCACCAAAATTCCCACTCTTCTCTCCAAGGAGGTTCTTGATGCTTTTCTGTGGGTTGGAGTTTAGGTAAAGAATACTTTTAAAAAAATCAGGAATTTTGCAGTGCAGGAGCCTGGGGAAGGAGGTGTTTGACTTTTCTACTTAAAGGATTACTTTGGGGGGTGATGGGGAAATGGTTTTTAATGAACTAACACTAATATCATTAATACTTTGAAAATCAAAAGGATAATGCAGATATGGAGTATTATTCCTAAGTAAGAAGAGATAGAGGGAGATTTATTCTACCTTGCTCCTGAAACCTGGCTCATTAAAGATGCAGTAGGTGAGGGGACACTCAGAGAAGGATGAAAGAGGAAGAGCAGTGATGTAGAGGTTGCAGAGGCACTTTGGATACATATTGGTGTCTATTCAAAGGCTTAAAGGTGTGAGAGGTGGCATGAAAGCTGTGTGAGACATCTTTGAGCAGGGCTGCCACATTCAGCCACATTGTATGCAGTGCCCTACTCAAGATAGTGTGATTCACACAAACTAAACCGTGAAGTTTGCTTTTGAAGTAGAGTCATGTACAACATGTACATCAACATGTGGTAGTCCTGGGAGTGGAGGTGGAGCTTCAGGCACAGAGCTGCCCTCCTGTGGGTAAGGTACCACCCTTCAGTGCTGAGCTCTTACAGAGGACCCTCAGAAGAGCATCTCAAGAGGCCAGGCTCTGGGAGTTCCCTGGCGCTCCAGTGGGTAGGACTCGGTGCTTTCACTGCTGCCCTGGTTGGAGAACTAAGACCCCCACAAGCTGTGCATTGCGGCCAAAAAAAAAAAAAAAAAAAAAGGCCAGACCCAGCATATGAGGGTCCCTGAGAAAAGCTTCTCATACATATTCTTCAGAGATTTGCAGCCCACTGTTCTGAAAAGGCCTGACCAAACTGGAAAGAATTTTGGTGGAGATGTGGTCTGTTGATGGTTTTTATTGTGAAATGATGTTAGATTTTGTTAAATGTTTTTTCTCTATTGGGATGATCATGTGTTTTTTTCCTTTCTTCTATTAAAATGATGTGTTACATTGATTCACGTATGTTGAACCAACTTTGCATACTTCGGATGAATCCCACTTGGTGGTATATAATCCTTTTTCTATGTTGCTGTATTCAGTTTGCTAGTATTTTTGTTGAGGGTTTTTATATTCTATAATATCACATAGGTGATATTGGCCTGTATGTATTTTTCTGGCTTTGGTATCAGGATAATACTGGCCATATAGAATGAGTTGGAAACTATTCCCTCCTCTTCTATATTTTGGAAAAGGACTGGTGTTTATTCTTGTATTAACATTTGGTAGAATTCAGCAGTGAAGCTATCTTGTCTTGGGATTTCCTTTGTGGAAAGGTTTCTGATTACTAATTCAATCTCTTATAGGTATGTTCAGATTTTCTATTTCTTCTTGAGTTAGTTTCAGTAGTTTGTGTCTTCCTAGGAATTTTTGTTAATATATAATGTTTCATAGTATCTCCTTAAAATCCTTCTTATTTCTGTAAAGTTGATAATAATGTCCATTCTTTCATTCCTGATTTTAGTAATTTGAATCTTATTTTATTGGTCAGTTTAGCTGAAGTTTTGTCAATTTTCTTGACCTTTTCTAAGAACCAACTTGGTTTCATTGATATTGTCTATTGTTTTTCTATTCTATAATTCATTTATTTCTAATCTAATCGTTATTAGCTCCTTTCTTCTGCTTGCTTTGAGTTTAGTTTCTCTTCTGTTTCTAGTTTATTATATTGGAAAGTTAGGTTATTGATTTGAGATCTATCTTTTTTTTTTTTTTAGAGAAGTTTTCAAATGAAAGGGGTTAGAAGGTCCATAGTTTGGGCAGAGATGGTGTAGCTAGGCTGCCTGAAGGGATAATTCTGAGGGACTTTGAAGATTTTAGTATTTATCAGTTCTTTTGAAAATATCTGTTGGTCAGCTGAAAAAGTTTTGAATGATTAATTTTATTATTAGTCATCTACCTGTGATCATGTGGGTAGTAATGTGTAAAATCTGTCTTTCCTGGCTCTGTGTTTAGGTACTATATTACATGATCTCTGCTGGTTTAAATGGGAAAGACCATCTGAAAACCCATAAGAAAAGATATCCAAAAATGGCTCTAAAAGCTGTTAGGTGGTTTATTAGAAAGGGGGAGGGAGGGTCAGACTAAGAGATATGGTGTTGTGACCATGTCACATTTGCATTATTCACCCACCCTTTCCATGTCCCAGGTTTCACTAATCTTAATACGTAATTTGGATAGATTATCACTAATTAAAACCCAATTAAAACTTCTTGATTTGGAGTAGAGTCTTTTTGTTGTTGTTGGCTTATGAACAGTTTCTTCATTTCTCTGCAAGAAGCTTTCTTCTCAACATTTTACATTTTGGGGGGCTATCTTTCAGGATGTCTAATGCTCTTTGCATGAGCACTAGATACACCCCAAGGTTTTTGTTTACATATATTGTTGGGATGTACTTTCATGGTAGGGACATAACAGGACTTACAAGGAGACATGTATCAGATCCTAGTCTTTTTTACATATCCAAAACAAGTGCTTTTTTAGTGTTACAAGTAGGTTTCTAGGTAAGTGTCCAGCTGTTATTAGGAAGACGGGATCATAATTGTAGCAGTTTTATCCCTTTAAAAATTTAAAGGGATAAATTTAAAGGCATTTGTAGAATGTCTCTAATGTGCAGATTTTTGGTATGAGGTGATGCATAGTTGAACAAGAACTGGACCTGCCTTCAAGGAACTTGTACTCATGTCAGAGAGGAAGAGGCATATAAATGAAAAAGTAAAATAAACAGAGGACAGTTGCCTCTCCCTTTGTAGAGGTGGAAGTTAGTACTCCAACAGTGTTCATGTTGACCAGATCTCAGGACTTGAGATCCTCCAGTTCCTTATCTCATGCAAAGCTCACTAGGTTACTAGCATTTAGTCTCTCAGATACTGCAGAATTAGGCTCTGTGTCACAGAATTGGGGGAGTTCCTTTCTCCTCGATGTACTTGGGTGAAAACGACTTGTGTTCAGTGCTGTAAAGCTATGGCAAATTCTGAGTTGAGGACTTCATACCCTTTTTCTTAGGTTCTAATTATGCACAGTCCCGGGGTAGCTCTTTCCCCCAGAAAGCAGGTTAGTCACATATAAATAAATGGTATGTGCTTTTCCCAAACCCACTTTGTAGTTATGGTTCTGGAAGCTACATATAATATATAGACAATATTCTCAATGCACAAATAATGGTACCAGGTAAGGGACCTGCCTTGTTATTAGAAGATCAATTTTATTTATAGTATTCAAGTCTCCTATGGAATTGCTCAAATTCTGTCCTTACACAGAAAACTTTCTATCCGAACACCAAATCCCTTTACCCTGTCACTCATTTATTCTACTGTTCTTCTCAGAGCCTAGAACTTTGCCAGTGGTTAGAAACTCCTCTCTGATGTCACCATATATTTAGAGATTAAGATGGTACCATTGACGAAGCAAAAAGACAACCTACAGAATGGGAGACAATATTTGCAAATGATGCAACCAACAAGGGCTTAATATCCAAAATATTTAAACAGCTCATACAACTCTGTATCAAAAAAACAACCCAATCAAGAAATGGGCAGAAGACCTGAATAGACGTTTTTCCAAATAAGACATACAGATGGCCAACAGGCACAAGAAAAGATGCTCAGCATCACCAATTATTAGAGAAATGCAGATGAAAACCTCACACCTGTCAGAATGGCTATCATCAAAAAGTGTACAAATAACAAATGTTGACAAGGATATGGGGAAAAGAGAACCCTTGTGCACTGTTGGTAGGAATGTAAATTAGTGCAGCCACTATGGAAAACAGTATGAAGGTTCCTCAAAAAACTAAAAATAGAACTACCACACAATCCAGCAATTCCACTCTTGGGTATATATCTGGAAAAAGTGAAAATGCTAATTTGAAGAGATACATGCACCCCAATGTTCATAGTAGCACTACTTACAACATCCAAGATATGGAAGCAACCCAAGTGTCCATCGACAGATAAATGGGTAAAGAAGAGGTGATATACATATACAATGGAATGTTACTCAGCCGTAAAAAGAATGAAATTCTACCATTTGCAGCAATGTGGTTGGACCTAGAGAATATTATGCTTAGTAAAATGAGACAGAGAAAAACAAATACAGTATATCACTTATATGTAGAATCCAAAAAAATAATACAAATGTATGTACAAAACAGAAATAGGCTCACAGATATAGAAAACAAACTTGTGATTACCAAAGGGGAGAGAGAATGGGGAAGGGAAAAATTACGGGTATGGGATTAAGAGATACAAACTACTATATATAAAATAGATAAGCAACAAGAATATATTGTACAGCACAGGGAATTATAGCCATTATCTTGTAATAACTTTTAATTAAGTATAATCTGTAAAAATTCTGAATCACTATGCTGTACACTTGAAAGTAATATAATATTGTAAATCAATTATACGTCAATTAAAAAAAGAAATAAAATCATTGGGCACAAAACATCTATAATTGACAAAAAACTTTATCACAAAATTTTATTTGTATATAATCGATTTTAAGCATTGATTTTTAGAACATAATAAATGACTTGAATTATTAAGAGAAAGGAAAAGATGGTACCTGAACTTTTTATTCAGTTCATCTCCTTACAATTTTAATGTTAACTTTTAAAAATACTACATGTGAAGGGATGAAGTGACAAAAGGATTGCTTGAGTCTGAATAAATATTGCAACCCTCTTAAATGTGAATAAATAATGCATTGGCTTTTTCCCCTAATTTTTCTACAGTTGTTCCTTCTTAATACAAGGCTAAGTGAGAGAGAAAGAGAAAAGAGAGAGGGTGACAAGAGCCACACTTTTGGACATGATCACAGGACTGGAGCAGTGCCTGAAGGGTAAATTGTAAATTTCACATTGTTCTGTTGGGAAATGGTGTAGAAGCTGGTGTCACCTCCAGTATATGCTTGTTCAAACCATTATACGGTTGAATTGACAGTTGTGTTTGTGATTTTTTTGTGCCTAAATCTAATAACCCTATAGCTTACCCCACTCCAAGCTGTGGAGGGAAATTTTAGTTTGAATTACAAAGTACACAAATTGTTCTTTGTCACCTAATATTGTAGGAAGGGTACCTCACGTGACTACTGTTACCACTAACTTACATGCTCCTTTTTGAACTCCCAGCATAGTCTATGTGCTTGTCTGTGGTAGTGACCACTCTGAGTGAGTTTTTCCTCATTTTTGTATGTTTACATGGCATTGGAAAGAGTAATATGTATGTGTGTTTGGTTTGGGGTTGTAATTTTATGTGGGTGTGCTTATGTTGTGTGGATATTTTCATTGCGTTGGTTTTGATATTTAGTTTATGGGTTTTACTCTTTACATTTTCTTATATTATTGTTCTATATTTAAGTTAGGTTCTAATATGCTATTGGATTCAGTTTGCTAGTATTTTGTTGAGTATTTGATTAGAACTCTTGAGAATGAGGAGATTTCACATTGGCTTCATTTACTCTTTTATGTGTGTCCCTATGCATATCAGAGCCCTGGAAGGCAGAAATTGAGAAGCAGGTTATATATTTTGTATACCTATGTTAGGAAATGTAGTATATCCTGTTGCTCCCTCCCTCCAAGGTGATTTCCCTTAAACCACATCAATATGTTGCCTTGGCAACTGCTATTTGTTATGCTTTTCTTTTCAGAAAAAGTTGTATAACTCTTTTTGCCTAGTATCTTTCATCAACATAATTATTTAGAAGTTCATCCAAGTTTTTGTGGGTATCAATGATTCAAATATGTTTATGCGTGAGTGGTATTCCAGTACATGTATAGACCATATTTTGCTCATCTCCACACCTATGGATGAACATTTGGGTTGTTTCAAGTTCTTGGCTATTATGAGTAATGCTGCAATGAACATTGATGTACAACTTTTTTGTGTGAACGTTTGTTTTGGAATGGCAAGATCATATAGTAGATTTATGTTTATCTTTTTGAGAAATTGATAATCTGCTTTCCAAATTGGTTGTACTGTTTTACGTTTTCAAATTTCTGGTGCCTCTATATCCTTAACAACATTTAGCATAGTTAATCTTTTTAATTTTAGCAACCTTAGCGGGAGTCAAGTGCTACCTCATAGTCTTATTTTGCGTTTCTCTAATAACTAACGATGCTGAGCATTTTTATGTGCTTATTTGTATATTTTTTTTAGAGAACTTTACTTGTAAAAGTAAAACACTAGAATACAATTCAGCAATAATAAGGAATGTACCACTGACATATACAACAATTGGGTTGAATCTCAAAGGCGTTTTGCTGATTAAAAGAAACCCCCCCAAAAAAAGCTTACATACTGCATGATTCCATTTATATGATGTTCTTGAAAAGATAAACATATATTAATGAAAAGTAGGTTAATCATTTCGGGGGTTTAGGAGTGGAAGTTGGTGTAACTATAAAACAATAACACAAGGAAAGTATCTTAGGTGATGCAACTATTCTTTATCTTGATAGTGGTGATGTTTACTCAAATCTATACATATGTTAAAATCATAGGTCTATGTACATACAAAAAAATTCGATTTTACTGCACATTATTTTTTTATCTATATGCTCTCACTATATGCAGTTTTACTTTTTTAAATTAGTTTTTTTTAACTTTTAAAGACTTTTTTAGAGCAGTTTTTAGGTTCACAGCAAAATTGAGAGGAAGGTACAGAGATTTCCGATATAGCTCCCGGCCCCCCATTATCAATATCATTCACCACTCACAATTGTACATTTCTTACAATTGATGAGCCTACATTGACATAACTAACACACAAAGTCTACCTTAGTACATTATTTTTTTCTTGGTCTCAGCTTTTTTGTGTATGAGTACGCTTTCCTCACTTCTTTTATAATTACAATGCATAGTAAGTAATTCATAGTAAGAAAACTTTATCTATTGATCAACTGATGGTATTCGTAAAAAATTTAAATGTGTTATCCCTAGATTATAAATTTATCAACAATGGGAGCTTCACCAAATGGCTACTTAATTCACTATTCCATAGACTTCTCTACCTGTTAGGTTCTGGTTTCTCGTGGGCTATAACTTTAGCTCTCCTACGGAACATTCTGGTCCCTCTTACTTTATGACATTTTTCTATTCATTCTTTTCACCTCAGCAGCCCAATACTAGCTCAACCCATATCTTTATGGGCAGGATGTTACTCTTGTTGTTTTTAGTTTGTGCCAGTCCACTTGATAAGGCCATTGGATGACTCATGTATTGATTGTCCTTGAGCCTTTCTTGGACAAAAAGCCATTGATAGTATGAGAGGTGGGGTCTTAACACAATTTTAATTGAAGCATAATTGACATATAATATTGTATTAGGTTCAGGTGTGCAACATAGTGGTTTGATATTTATATACATTATATTAGCACTATAAGCCTAGTTACCTACTGTCACCACTTGAATGTGGGCTGGGGTTAGTGACTCACTTCCAAAGAGTAGTGTAGGCAAGGTGAAAAGTAGTGACTTCACATTATGGAAATCTGGCAGACAGATCCTATCCTAACTAAGAATTTAAGGTTAATGCTACCAGTGATAAGTTATGTGGATACACCTCCTGATAAAATGCAAGGAGGAAGGGCACTTCATCTCTGTGGTATTCCCTCAAATTCAGACCCCCAGTCTAATAAAAAGAAAGCATCAGAAAAACTCAATTTGAGGGGCATTCTAGAAAATGCCTGGCCAGTACTCTTCAAAGATGCCAATGGCACAAAACACAAAAAGGGACTGGGAAATTTTACTCATCAGAGGAACAGAAAAGCCTGTTACTGGGAAAAGTGGTGAAATACAAATAATGCCTGTAGTTTTGTTAATATTACTGTGCTACTGTTAATTTCTGAGTTTTTACTAATGTACCATGGTTACATAAGATGGGAAGCTTACGGGAAGCTGGGTGATGGGTGCATGAGAACTCACTGTACTCTATTTATATACAACTTTTCCATAAATCTAAAATTATTCCAAGATGAATGTAAGAGAAACTAAGAAACAACTAAAAAGCGCACATCTAATTCTGCTTCTGCCTGGTATATAGAACAATGAAAGGCGTGGATTTCAACCTAACAGCATGAGCAAGTCAGATGAACACCCAAATCATAATTTTTCTTGAACCACTTGGAGATCTAAGGTTCTAGATCTATTAAGTAGCTTGATTTTAAGGAAAGATAGCTCCTCCCAGGAGAAGTGGGATGCAGACACTGGCTTACCAGTGGCAGAGAAAGTGAAGTAATTGTACTTGCCTAGCAAGCACCCATGGCACAAGCAAGAACACCACTGGGAAGGGGGTAGAGACCTGGAGAGAGATCACTGTGTGGTTTAGGTGTGATGGATGTCAGAGATCAAGGAGTAAAGCAGAAGCACTGACAAAAATCCTCTGGAAACCTGACATTACCCTAAGCACAAAACAATGCTAGAAGAATTAAAACCCTGTCTTGCATTTAAGCTAACTACCACAAGGATAAATCCCAATCCCAAGTTAATAACTGACAAGATTGACTCAACTGCCCTATCACATAAGAAAAGCCTGAAAGAAGAAGCGATGTGTTCATTTCCAGGTGCAAATATTATTTACCTCGTTTTCTACTGTTCTACATGATGTTCAGCATCAACTGAAAGTTTTAAAATACACACTCAAAAGAAAGAAAAAGAAACCTACTATCAAGGGGCAAACAAAACAATAAAACCAGATTCCGAGATCATCCAGATATCAGAACTATCAGACAGGGACTTTACCATAACTATGATTAACATATTTAAGTATCTAATAGAAAAAGTAGACATACTGCATGAGCAGATGGGGAATTTTAGCACAGAGATAGAAACTACAAGAAAGAGTTAAATGGAAATGCTACAAATATAGAAAAACAACAATTTTCTTTCAGAGACAAAGATTTACTTTAATGTGCCCATAATTATTTCAGTGCCATGCAAAGGCAGAAGAAACCTGTGAAGGCTTGAATGAAAGCATTTCCATTTAACTCTTTCTTATAGTTTCTATCTCTGTGCTAAAATTCCCCATCTGCTCATACAAGATGTCTACTTTTTCCACTAGATATTAAATATATTAATCATATTTGGATTGGGCTGCCACATTGAGCCATTCAGTGTGCAGTGCCTTTCACAAGAAGGTGTCATTAATGTGGACTAAAAAATGAATGGCACCTTTTTGAGAAGAGTAATGTACAACATGTAGGGCATAGGTGGTGGCCCTGGGGTGGGGTTGTAGCTGGGAGCACAGATGCCTTTTTTGGAGCCCAGGCACCCACTCTTCAGTGTTGGGCTACCTCAAGAAACTTTTTGTGCCTTCTAAGAGAATATACATGGGAACTATGGGCTCTTGGGAAAACACTTCCACTTAAGTCCTTAAGAATTTATATATTCATACTTTTGCCAAATGAGGCTTGATTAAAATTGGAAAAACATTGTATTGAGAAAATAATCCTCCTTCTTTGCCAGCTGAGCGTTTTTCCCCTATATTGCCAAATATCCCAACCTTTTATCACATATGAACTTCTCATTTGCAAAGCTTGTCTTTTAGAGCTCCCCAAATACTCTCCTGCCTCAGATTTCTCCACTGCTGAACCCCAAAGCCCATTTTCCTCTCAGAGACGGAAACATTTTCTTATATTTTCTAAGCTTTATTGAGGTATGATTGGCAAATAAAATATGTATATATTTAGGTTGGACAATGTGATTTTTTTAAGGTGTACAATATGATGGTTTGAAATACATATACAATTGTGAAACGATTACCACAATCAAGTTAATTAACACATCTCCATTACCTCATGTAGTTACCTTTTGTGTGTGTGTGATAAGAACACTTAATATCTACTCTCTTGGCAAATTTCAAGTATATGATACAGTGTTATTAACTATAACCACAATGCTGTACATTAGATCCCCAGGACTTATTCATCTTATAACTGAAACTTTGTACCCTTTGACTAACATCTCTTCATTTCCCCCATCCTCCAGCCCTTGACAACCACCATTCTATTTTCTGGTTCTGTGAATCTGACAGTTTAGGTTCCACATATAAGTGTGAAATCATAGAGTATTTTTCTTTCTGTGTCTCACTTATTTCACTCTTTGGGTGGCTACCTCAGTTGTTTCCAAGTTTATGAATTTCCTTTGTTATGTTCTTATTAGTTGACTTGGAAAATACCCTTTAAACATTTGTTACCAATTATTATACATTTATTAGGGGTTAACCATAGTTTCTCAAGAAGCTTTTACTTTTTAAATGTTTTTTTAAAAAATATTTTCAAGTTATATTTGAAGGATAGGAGGGCATGATAGAACCAATACTCAGGAGATATTGCCTAGGTTTTTCTCCCCATGTTCTTATGGTGGCACTTCTTAACTCTTAACCCTATGCTGACAAGAAAGAGAAAGAGAAAAAGAGAGACAGACAGACGGACAGAGACAGCAAGCACCAGACTGTTGGAGACCATCTATGGCATCCGAGCAATATGTGCATCTGGGAAGTAGGTTATCAGTGTTGCATCCCTGTGTTGGGAAATAGGGGAAGATCTTTTGCCCACTCATAGGTGATCTTCCTTTAATCATATCAGGGTTTTTCATGAGTAAAAAACGGCATATTTGTGCAGTTTTGTGACTGATCTCAAAACAGTCACATGCCACACTGTACCCCAATACTTGGAAGAATTTAGGTTTTTGATGATGAGGGTAGAAATAATTCATTTTTCCTTCCTAACATGTTTGCTGGTGGACAACCTGTCTCTCTTCCTCACAGTGTCTACTTTCGTCCTTTCTGCACTCTGAGGGTTTTCTGAGGCACTGAATCTTAACTACCCATAATACATTACTCATTGGGAGTTTTTCCTCATAATTTTGTTTGTGCCGTTTGAGGGAGATAAACAAAATTGATAAACCTTTAGCCAGGCCCACCAAGAAGAAAAGAGAGAGGACCCCCAAAAACCAAAATACGAAATAATAAAAAATGAGAGGAGAAATAACCACTGATACCACAGGGGTACAAAAAAAATTATAAGAGAATACTATGAAGAGCAGTATTCCAACAAAATGGACAACATTAAAGAAGTGGACATATTTCTAGAAACATACAACCGGACAAGACTGAGTCAAGAAGAAAGAGACGATTAGAACAGACAAATCAGTAGTAGTGAAATTGGATTTATAATTTAAAAACTCCCAGCAAACAAAAATCTAGGAATGGACATGGACAAGGAACTCATACCTATCCTTCTCAAACTACTCCAAAAAATTGAAGAGGATGAAACACTCCTGAATTCATTCTATGAGGCCACCATTTACCTGACGCCAAAACCAGACAGACATTGCAAAAAAAAAGAAAATTAAATGCCAATAACTTTGGTGAATATAGATGCAAAAATGCTCAACAAAATATTAGCAAACTGAATGCAGCAACATATAAAAAGGATCATATATCATGATCCTTTGAATTTATTCCAGGGTCATGAGAATGATTTAACATTTGTAAATCAATCAATGTGATATACCATATTAACAAAAGGAAGAATAAAAATTACATGATCATCTCGATAGGTGCAGAAAAAGCATTTGACAAAATGCAATTTCCATTCATGATAAAAGGTCCCCAGGGCAGGAGTATCCTTGCTTCATGACTTTCACAGGAGGGTGAGATGCCCACTTAAGTGGGGTTTGCCTATGTCCTAATTCAATTGGAATTAAGTTTGCTTGAAAGAGAAAGACACTCCAAGCAGCGTCCCGTTCCAGAATCACTTAAAATAAATCACTATCTATATACAAACATCCTACTGGTTCTCTTTGAGAACCCTGGCTAATACAGGTATTAAGAATCAAGTATCTTTTCCATCTTAGAGTAACCTGTGCTTTCAACCAAAAAGATTACCCAGCAACATTTGGCTACTGACATTTCAGTGAGAATATAATACCTAGAAACTGTAATAAAAATATTCCCATGACAATAACATCAAAAAGTATGAACTACCTAGAGATAACCTATGTTGCACATCCATGTCCACAAATGTGCAAGGCCTAAACTCTGAATGCTGCAAAGCATTGCTGAGAAAAATTAAATCAGGACTAAATAAATGAAGGGATATACCATACTCCTAGGTCAGAAGACTCAGTATTGTTAAGATGTCTATTCTCCCCAAACTGATCTATAGATTCCTTGCAATCCCAATAAAAATCCTAGTGTGGGACTTCCCTGGTGGTGCAGTGGTTAAGAATCCACCTGCCAATGCAGGGGACACGGGTTCGATCCCTGGTCCGGGAAGATCCCATGTGCTCCAGAGCAACTAAGCCTGTGTGCTACAACTACTGAGCCTGTGCTCTAGAGCCCACGAGCCACAACTACTGAGCCCACGTGCTCTAGGGCCTGCATACCACAACTACTGAGCCTGCGTGCTGCAACTACTGAAGCTCACGCGCCTAGAGCCCATGCTCCACAACAAGAGAAGCCATGCAATGAGAAGCCCGCGCACCGCAACGAAGAGTAGCCCCCACTCACCGCAACTAGAGAAAGCCCGCATGCAGCAACGAAGACCCAACGCAGCCAAAAAAAAAAAAATCCTAGTGTGCATATTCTTTTAAAAAATTGACAGAATTATTCAAAAACTCATGTGAAAATGTGAAGGGCCTAGTCTATGAAAAACAACTTTGAAAAGAAAAAAGTTGGAGGTTAAGCACTTTTTCAAAACTCATAAATCTACAGTAATCAAGGCAATGTGGTATTGGGATAAAGGTAGAAATGTATATCAAAATTTAAAAGTCCAGAAATAGACCCACACATATATGGACAACTGATTTTCAACAAAGCTACAAAGGCAATTCAGTGGAAAAAGGAGTCTTTTCAACAAATAGTACTGGAACAAGTGGATAGCCATATGCACAAACATAAACTGTGATCCACATAATGCACCACATACAAAAGTTAGCTCAGAAAGAATCACTGACGTAAACATAAAAGCTAAAACTATTTAAAAATTCTAGAAAAATTACAGTAGAAAATTCTTGTGACCTTAGGTTTGGTGAAGATTTCTTAGATATGAAATCAAAAGCAAAATCTAAAGCATAAATGAACAAATCGATGCACTAAATTTCCACAAAATTAAAACTGTTCTTCCAAAAACACTGTTGAGAGAAAAGACAAGCCATTGAATGAATGAGAGAAAATGTTTGCAATTCATAGATCTGCTATCCAGAATTAAAAATCTCACAAAGGTCAATAAGAGGAAAACAGATACTCCAATAAATAAGTGGACAAAAGATTTGAACAGATACTTCACCTGAGATATACAAATGTCAAATAAACACATGAAAAGATGTTCATCATCATTAGTCACTACGAAAATGTAAATGAAAATGATGAGAAAACACTACACCCCTCTGAGAAAGTCCAAAATTAAAAAGACTGACCATACTAAGTATTGGCAAGGCTGTGGAGGATGAAACTCTCGAATCTCATACACTGCTAGTGGCAATGAAAAATGATTTGACTACTTAGGAAAAAAATTGAGCAGTTTCTAACAAAGTTAATTTTACAACTACCATATGACCCAGCCGTTGCTCTTCTAAGTATTTACTTAGAAAGAGAAAACGTATGTCCCAGCAAAGAATTATATACAAATGTTCATAGAAAGTTTATTTACAAGAGCTCCAAGTTGGAAACAACCCAAATATCCATTAACAGGTGAATGGATACAACAAACTGTGGTATATCCATATAATGGAATATTTCCACATTACAGGAAAGGAAAACTAATCTAAAGTGACAAAAGTCAGTAGTTGTATGAGAATGAGGTAGGTTGAAGTAGAGACAGAGGCAGGAGAGAGCTAGGTGGGCAGATTACCAAGGAGCACAAGGAAGCTTTTTGAGGTGATGGATATGTTCATTATCTTGAGTGTAGTATTAGATTCACAAGTGCATACATATATCAAAACTTAGAGCATATACTTTATTTTTTTATTTTATTTTATTTATTTGGCTGTGCCGGGTCTTAGTTGCAGCACACAGGATTTTCGTTGCCGCGTGCGGAATCTTTGCTGTGGTGTGCGGAATCTTCGCTGTGGCGTGTGGGATCTTTAGTTGTGGCATGCGAACTCTTAGTTACGGCATGTGGGATCTAGTTCCCCAACCAGGGATCAAACCCAGGCCCCCTGCATTGGGAGTGTGGTGTCTTAGCCACTGGACCACCAGGGAAGTCCTTAGAGCATATACTTTAAATATGCTCAGTATCTTGTATGTTAACCATACCTCAACATAATATTTGAAATATATTTATATATTCATAATTCTCTGATGCAATTAAGTTAATCAGGTGAAAAATTCTTACAATTATGCTCTTGTACATTAACAGATCCACACTATGTCATCAAATAACCAAAATAATCATATGCAATAAAGTATGCCCAAATATTTAGGGAAAGTTGATGTTCATTTCCTTCTGAAGTACAGAAATAAAAACATTATATCTCAGGAAAATCATAATGATATTAAAGAGGAACTGGTTATTTCAGGGAATGTAGCTGAGTATCATTCTGTTAGGGCAAAGTCTAAAGTAACAAATGCTTTTTTAAAAATAAATTCTATCACTGACATTTTAAACTAACACTTGGAAATTGTCTGGTTCTTTTAAAAATGTCATTATAAAAGGAAAAACAACCATAGTCACCAGGGAAGAATCTACATTACAATGTCAAATTGTTAGGAAGATCTAACTACTGCATATTTCCATACTCATCTGAGAGATACAAGGGAATCACTGATTATTATGTAAAAGGTGAGAACAATTTAGGTATATTTATTACTAATGAATGTTAAAGGCCAACTTCCTTCCCAAATGGACAATCCATTGCTTTTCAGCACCAAAAAAGAAAGAAAGAGAGAGAGAGAGAGAAGGAGGGAGGGAGGGAGGGAGGAAGGGAGGAAGGAAGGAAGGAAGGAAGGAAGGAAGGAAGGAAGGGAGGGGAAAAAAAGACTTCTATCAGACGGGCCTCAAGGGTTACTACAAAGCATGTAGCTGCTGATGGAAATCCCAAGTGCTGAACCTCTTTCCCATGATTAAATCAAAGTAGCTTCTGTACATTTTGTGAACCTCACAGGAGCTATTCCACAACATGCTTTTATCAGATCTATGAACTCACTTGAGCCAGGCGGCATATCCAAAGAAAGATGTGAAGTGTTGGGCTCTCCTGCCCTTGAACCTGGAGCAGAAGCTCCAGCAGCCATCAGGACACAGATGCTCAGAACCTGCCTCCTTCAGACACCTGATATGAGCAAGGCCACCAGCATGAGGAGCTGCACAGGGAGAGACAAATCCAGCAATCACCATGCTTTACTGGTGTAACTGTGGGCCCCGCACCGTGCTAGGCACTGCGTTAGAGACAAGGACACTGAAACAACTGGGTAGTGATCCTAACCACCAGAAGGTACAATGAGCTTCCCACCAGGGCCTTTTTCTTCTCCTTTCCTCATATGTCCCCTGAGAACAAAGTGGAAAAGGAATAAGAAGTGGCCTGAATTCATACAAACATCCATGATCCTGCGATAACCACAGGACCATCGGCTTATTCACGTGTTATCGCTAAATGTTCACAGAGACCCTTTAGGAAAAGCATCCTTATTCCCATTTTACAGAGGGGAAAGCTGAGGCTTAGAGTTGTTACCTGTCTCACCTCCCACGCCCCTGCCTTTAGAAGGAAAGTGGCTCGAGGACACCCCTGGAGCAGGACACCGCACCCACTGGGGCCGGGCAGGACCCCAATGGCTTTGCCTACGAGACAGCCCGGGCACCGAGCCCCCAAAGCGGGAAAGAAGTGACCTGGATGTGGATCCCTTTGTCTCCCCACACTGCAGGGTGGTCCAGCCCGCGTCGCGGGTACCCACTCTCCCAACTCAGTTCCAAACACCTAAAGGAGAAACCTGCTCTCCTTGCCAGGCCGCTTCTGTCTCCATTAAAAAGTCGTCAAGGTCGCCTTATTGACGTCACCTTTCTATAGTATAGTAACCGCCTGGCTCAGGCAGGTCCTCCACCACCTTAAATACCTCCCCACCCTCCTCCACCCCCTTGTCTTTAGCTTAAAGCAAAACACCGTAGCTCTTCAGGCTGCCACTTGGAAAACATACTAATTTGAAGCACTAGACTGGGACCCCGGCAACTGGCAAAAAAATCTGTCCAGTTTCGTGGGACAAAACATGTGCTTGTCGTCAGGAATTGTGTTTGCTTTAAAGAGACAGTAGGGGTGTATTATCAGAACACAGAGACCCAGGGAAGTATGTAGGGTTCCTGCAGATGAGTTAGCCCTCCCTCTGAGGGTGAACGTGTACTATCACAGCCCATGCTAAGCAGTTAGCCATCTGTGGCAGAGAACTAAGAACTCTCTATAATCATGTAACCCAATGATCTTGATACATATGCAAAAATGTCATTTACAAATCTCAGAGTTATTCCAGGGAGGCAGGCCTAAAACATCATAGTCACTTAATAGGCAGAAACCTGGGTCAATTGAACGATACATTGTTTTTTCCTGGGGAATTCCTAGCCTCCATCCCCAATATTTTCTTCCACGTGGAGGGACAGCCACGGCCAAACCCATGTAACCTCTCTATACACTCACTCCTCTATCTAGAGAATCACTTACCTGATTAGTGAGGTTGGTTGAACAAACAGGTTGCACCGCCCAGGCCCTCTCCCTTCAAAGTTCTTGAACCAACCTGCCCTTATGGAGCACATGTTTACTCTGCCCTCAGGAGTGGGTCTACAAATAGATCCACAGCTCCTTTCCCTTTTCTGTGTCTCGCCACGTCCCAAACTATTCCTATGGTCTTGCTCTAAAATGACTGAGTCTTTAAGGGGCCTTGAAAATACACCCCTTCTCCATATCTTGACTCTAAACCAACTAAGAAATGTGAAAAATAAGGTGAAAATACATCAACTTTATTCCTTATAAAGGTGATATTGTAGAATGTGGCTCAGATTTCCACAAGGGTAGTGGTCTTCGTATTAACGAACCCCAGAACTGCACAGACGTATCCACCCAGCAGTGCTGCGCTGGGACAGTCAGAAAGGACCAGGACTGCAATGCATATGTCTCTGAGGTCTGGGGAAGGCATCCTATGTGTACTCAAGAAGAGTGGCTTCCTTGCAAGGCTATCCTTGTAGCAGGAGAAAGTGTTTCAGGACAGCTTCTTTGAGAAACCTTCTTGAAATGAGTAAACACCCCTTGTTCTGACAACGTACTCACCAAGGCACCTTCTGAGGACACGGCTTTCCATGTGCCTCCGGGAGCAGTTTGTAGCAATACCTCCATCCCTTCACGAGCATGGGTGCAGTGGAGCCTCGTCTGCGGAAGGGAATTCAGGAATAAATTCCTAAAATTCCAAGAGTATGATGAAAATCGTACATCGTGAACAGTTATCTTGGGAATCCCAGGAGGAATTGAGGAAATTTCAAAATCTATACCCACATATAAACCCACACAGAGACTATAGCCAAAATGATCACGACGTCCTATCGAACCTTCAAAGATCAGCAAGTCCCTATCTTATCCAAAGATTACAGACTATAGAAAAAGAGAGTTCACCAAAACTGCATGGTTCAGATGTCCATTTCTGTTTAACAAACACCACCAAAACAATAGCCATTTTTTAATTTCTCGGGATAATGTGGGTTGACTGGGTTCAGCTGGATAGTTTTCTGCTCCATGTGGTGTCTCACCTGGGGCTGCCATCAGCTGGAGGCTCCGTTAGGCTGGTACATCTGAGAGAGCTCACTCACAGGGATGAGCCTGGGTTCTGGCTTCTGCTAGGGGCTCAGCTGCGGTTGTTGACTGGAGCACCTTGGTTCCCCTCCAGATCCCTCCATGTGTAGGGTTACCAGATTATAGTTAAACCATTTACATTTGAATTTTAAAAAAAAATCCTTTTTTGTGTAAATTTGTCACATGCAATATTACTTTGTTCATCTGAAATTCAAGTTCAGCTGGGCATCCAGTATGTTTATTTGCGAAATCTGGCAACCCTAGGGGAGGAGCCTGTGAATTTATAACATTGAGGACAGACCTTCTGAGGTGACTCTTCCACTGGGACTGGTCTCTGGAAAAAAGAAGAGATCATATTTAGCAATAAAGACAAAAGCTGTTAATAACTGATGCTGGTGGAATGAAGGGGAAATGGACACTGCCACACACTACGGGCGCCAAATGGGCATATCTGTATTTTAAGGCCCATATTGTCATGGCTGAATAACTTGAATGGCTTTTGATACAGAAGCCCTCTTTCCACCAACAAGGGAAATTCATAGGAGGGTTTAGAAAAAGATCCCCAAGGTGATTCCGACCTGCAATCTGGTTAAGGGGCCCCAACTGAAGGGGCGGGTGAGGACCACATGAGCTCTCTGATTGACGGAGGAAAGGGCTACTCTTTATGAAGCAGGTTGTTTAGAGGGGCCCAGATCTAGGTTCTTCATGTTAGTGACTGGATTTCATCTCACAACAGCCCCACTAGTGATGTATCACTATCCTCTCGTCATGGATGTGTGTGACTACAAAGCAAGTGCTCTTGAGCACAGAGACAAATGGCAAAGAGGTTGTTCCCCACGCCAACAGCCAGAGCCAGGGGTGGGACCTGGCAGCCTGGTCCCCTTTAGTCGCTCGTGGCAGATCTTTAGCAAAGGTATCAGGACATGTACTGCTGAGGTGGTTAACCTCTGTTCTCCCTGTGTTAACCCTCCCAGCAGCAGGAAGCCAAGCCTGGTGTTCCTTCCCCCTGCCGCGTGGGAAGTTTGTGACCAGGCTGGAAGCAGAAGCCGTCTGAAGCCAGTGTTTCTTCTGTCCTTTGTGAAAACTTATGGAAATGACTAGGCTGCTTGTACCTGCTAGGGAGGAAAGGGCATCTGAGGACACAGAGAGGAAGGTGAGAATTCTCCCAGAGAGGGATGAGGGTGGCTCCGTGGATGGTCTATCGAGGCTGGGCATCTAATCATGACAGGTGTTCTCGTGTGGATCGAGGGGTGCATGGGGCAGGAATGGGAGTCCAGCTTTTGCCCTAATCGCAGTATACCATGCATTCTCAACAGATGACATCACCCCCAAGAGGTCAAAGATTGGTTCTTGAGGTTAGGGTTTTCATAGATATTACAGCGGTCTGTGAGCTTCCAGAGGACCACAGTACATAAACAGATAAACTACATCTGGAGTATTAACAATTTCACATTCCGCTGGGGAGTGGGGTTGGGGGTAATGAGGCAAAAAATGTCTGAAAGGGCTCCTGGAGGGTGATAATGAAAGAAGACTGACAAACGCTTCATTTACACAGTGACCTCTTATGCAGATGTTGGTGCTGGTGATGATGATTGATGATGATGAGAATTAAGTATGGGGATTATGTGAATGACTACTTTCTAGGATGGTGGGTAGAAAGGGATCAGTCAGAACAGACGTCTCCTCTGAGAAAGATGATATGGAGGGTAGGAAATGAATGTAAACAAATGGTACTCTAAATTGTATCTCCTTTACTCTTAACACTTACTCAGTTACCTATTTAATCCTATAATTTAAACATTTCTTTTAATTTATTTATTTATGTATTTATTTATTTAATTTTTGGCTGTATTGGGTCTTCGTTGCTGCGCGTGGGCTTTCTCTAGTTGCAGAGAGTGGGGGCTACTCTTTGTTGTGGTGTGTAGGCTTCTCATTGCAGTGGCTTCTCTTATTGTGGAGCACTGGCTCTAAGCATGTGGGCTTCAGTAGTTGTGGCATGCAGGCTCAGTAGTTGTGGCTCATGGGCTCTAGAGTGCAGGCTCAGTAGTTGTGGCTCATGGGCTTAGCTGCTCCAAGGCATGTGGGATCTTCCTGGGCCAGGGCTCGAACCCATGTCCACTGCACTATCAGGCGGATTCCTAACCACTGCACCACCAGGGAAGTCCCTATTTAATCCTATAATTTAGATAAGGGTAAGAAGTCAGGAGAGGTGAAGTAAATCAGGGGAACTGCTACGGATACCTGCTCAGTACGTGAGCTTGAAATTACTCTAAAGCTTTTCCCGTTGTATCCTGAAGCCACCAGGGCTCTAAATGCTCTAATTTCTCTGGACACTGGCATTCAATGCTGCCCAAGGTATTGCTTAATTTATTAATAATGACCTATATTACTTTTTTTTTTTTTACTGAAGTATAGTTGATTTCCAATGTTGTATTAATTTCTGGCGTACAGCAAAGTGATTCAGTTATAGATATACATACATATATTCTTTTTCATGTTCTTTTCCATTATAGTTCATTACAGGATATTGAATATAGTTCCCTGTGCTATACAGTAGGTTCTTGTTGTTTATTTTACATATGGTAGTGTGTATATGTTAATCCCAAACTCCTAATTTATCACTCCCTCCCCCGCTTCCCCTTTGGTTACCATAAGTTTGTTTTCTATATCTGTGAGTCTGTTTCTGTTTTGTAAATGAGTTCATTTGTATCATATTTCAGATTCCACATATAAGTGATATCATATGGCATTTGTCTTTCTCTTTCTGACTTCACGTAGTATGATAATCTCTAGGTCCATCCATGTTGCTGCAAATGGCATTATTTCATTCTTTTTTGTGGCTGAGTAGTATTCCATTGTATATACATACCACCTCTTCTTTATCCACTCATCTGTCGATGGACATTTAGATTGTTTCCATGTCTTGGCTATTGTAAAGAATGTTGTTATGAACACTGGGGTGCATGTATCTTGAATTAGAGTTTTCTCTGGATATATGCTCAGAGAGTGGGATTGCTAGATCATATGGCAACTCTATTTTTAGTTTTTTAAGGAACCTCTGTACTGTTTTTCATAGTGGCTGTACCAATTTACATTTCCACCGATTTAGAATTCATGGAGATCTAGGGAGAAAGTGAATATGAAGATGCAGCTGAATGGGTTTCCAAAATCATGGTAAATAGTGGAAAATCACAGCAAAATATAACATTAACAGATGGAGTTTTCAATAAAGTAGCTGTAGTAGGTATCTATGTAGATTTCAGTGTAGTTATAATACATAAGGCAAATGTAATGTAAAGGGGGGAGGGTAAGGGGATCTATTAAGGTGAGGTTTCTACATATCAACTGAAGTGGTAACATAATGATTCTGAGTATTGATTCTGAATAGACTGTGGAAAGTTAAGTAGGGAGTTTGTAATCCACAGAGCAACCACAAAAATATTATACAAAGAGATATATTCAAATTCAGAATAGAAAATTAAAATGAAATACTAAAAGGCATTCAGATAAGCCAAAGAAAGGGGAAACAGGGTAATGAAAAACAGAGAGGACAAACAAAACATGCAAAATAAAGTGGTAGATCTAAATAGAAACATATCAATAATTAATTGTCAATGGTCTAAATACATAACTAAATGACTTAGATCGTCTGAATGGATTTATAAAACAACAAAAACCAAAAATGGCCCAACTATATGTTGTCTACAAGAAACTCCCTTCAAATATAATGATATAGGTAGCTTAAGAGTAAAACAATGAATAAAAATACACCACGCAAACACTGATCAGAAGAAAGCAGGAAAATCTATAGATTCTTTACATTATCAGACAATGTCGACTTGAAAGCAAACACAGTTACCAGGGATAAATAGAGTCAGTCAATTCACCCGGAAGATACAACAATTTTAAATATGTATTATATCTAACAACAGAGTCTTAAAATACAAGAGGCAAAACTGACAGAACTGAAAGGGGAATAGACAAATCCACAATTATAATTTGGGTCTTCAATACTCCTCTCTCAGTAATAGAATTAGTAGACAAAAAATTAGCAAGGTTATAGATGAACTGAACACCACCATCAACCAACTAGATCTAACTGACATTTATAGAACAGTCCACCCAAACACAGCAGAATACACACTCTTTTCAAATGCACATGGAACATTCAGCAAGATAGACTATATCCTGAGTCATAAAACAAACCTTAACAGCTTAAAAAAATTGAAACCAAACAGAATGTGTTATCTGACAATAATGGAATAAAATTCTAGAAATTAATAATAGAAAGATAACAGGAAAATCTCTGAGAACTTGGAAACTGAGCAACACATATCAAGTTAATTCATGGGTCAAAGAGGAAGTCTCAAGGGAAATCAAAAATACGTAGAACAGAAATCAACTATACTTCAATTAAAAATACATAGAACAGAATTAAAATGAAAATAAAAGTGAAAACCTACAGCTATCAAAATTTGGGAGTCAGAAAACAAATAGGTCGTTGTCAGGGTTGAGGTGGGGAGAATGGGTTGACTACAAAAAGGCACAGGAGAATTTTTTGGCATAATGGAACTCGTATATCCTGATTGTGGTGTGGTTATACAACTGTATACAAGTGTACATATACAAGTGTATGTACTTTTCAAGACATAGAACTGGACACTGAAAGGAGTGAATTTTATTTTCTCTAAATCATACCTTAATGAAAACAATTTAAAAAGCACACATCTTGTTAAATGAAGAACATAAGTAGCAGATCAGTGTTATTCTGTGATTCCAATTTCATATCTAACAAACAAATCAGTTAATGTGTAAACCATTGTATCTATTTACGTATGTGTATTTCAATATGCACAGAAAAATGCATGCCAAATACAAATCAAACAATAGCAGTGGTTACCTTTGGGGAGTGGGATGCAGGAATATTGATTAGAAAAGAGACTTTCACTTTGTCCGGCTGTGAGGCATTTGAAACCACACATAAATTATTTATATTTATAACCCATTATGAAACAATATATATGGGAGATATTCTGATAGACAGTAAGGGTACCGAGGAGAATAAAAATAATATTCATTATATACTTAAAACACATTTGTCTAACTCTCCCTTCCACTAAAATTAATTCAGGAACGATAATTAACTCCATATGGTTTATGATCTAAAAATGCAAAAAATAAAATCAAGTTCAGTGGATACAGCTAAAAATTTAAATAAATGTGAACTATGTTCCTTCAGAATTATAGTTCATTAAGGGAAGATGTTATGCCCTTGGTGAATAATAATGGTATCTTTTAAGAACATCAAATGATCAGGAACTGTGACTGGGTATGATTATAATAGGGAAAATGTTATAGGGGAATATGGACCTCTTGTCATGAACAATTTCCAGGTAGGTTCTAACCGCTTGTTTTTGGTATCCTGTTCTTCCCAATGGCTGTCATTCTTTTAAT
Source organism: Balaenoptera ricei (assembly GCF_028023285.1). NCBI lineage: Eukaryota > Metazoa > Chordata > Mammalia > Artiodactyla > Balaenopteridae > Balaenoptera > Balaenoptera ricei. Next base: position 129,830,207 of record NC_082660.1, on the reverse strand, counting down.
GGTTGTGCCCTGCCTCCTTCCTTCCTGTCTCAGTTAGAACCTACTAGGCTAGGCCCTACTCCCTGATTTCAAAGCTTACTACAAAACTACAATAATCCAAACAGTGTGGGGAATTCCCTGGCAGTCCAGTGGTTAGGACTCCATGCTTCCACTGCCAAGGGCGTGGGTTCAATCTCTGGTCCGGGAACTAAGATCCTGTCTCAGTTAGAACCTACTAGGCTAGGCCCAAGATAGGCCCAGTTAGAACCTACTAGGCTAGGCCCAAGCCTCATTATATGCTCATTGTAATATATTAGCATATGCCAAATGACACAGCCACCTGCACCATGACAGTTCCCAGGCCATAAAAGGCCAAAAAGTGGGCAGTGGCCCAAGTCCTGGAATCCCCACCCCTTCTCCAAAATAGTTGGAATGATCCTCCTACTTATTAGCCTATGAAATTACCCAGCCCATAAAAAACTAACCACTCCATATGTGGGGGCCCGTTCTCACCATCTGAGATGGCCCACACTCTGTCTGTGGAGTGTGTATCTCTCTCAATAAATCTACTTCTTACCTATCACTTTTCCTCTCACTGAATTCCTTCTGCAGTGAGACATAAAGAACCTGAACTTCATTAAGTCCTGAGACCAGGTGTGCAGTTTTACCTGGGAGATTGTGGATTTGAGTACCTTCCTAAGCCAGAGATTGTGGGTTCAAGTCCCATCTGAGGTGCAAGTCAGGTGGGTTCGAGTCTCATCTGAGGTGAGATTAGGTTCAAGTCCCAACCTGAGGTGCACGGTTTCAAAAACTACAATGAGGTATCACCTCACACTAGTCAGAATGGCTATTATCAAAAAGTCTACAAATAATAAATGCTGGAAAGGGTGTGGAGAAAAGGGAACCCTCCTACACTGTTGGTGGGAATGTAAATTGGTGCACTATGGAAAACAGTATGGAAGTTCCTTAAAAAAAAAAAAATAAAGTTACCATGTGATCCAGCAATCCCACTCCTTGGCATATAACTGGAGAAAACTCTAATGTGAAAAGATACATGCACCCCAATGTTCATAGCAGCACTATTTACAATAGCCAAGACATGGAAGCAACCTAAATGTCCATTGACACGAATGGATAAAGATATGGAATATATACAATGGAACACTACTCAGTTATGAAAAAGAATAAAATAATGCCATTTACAGCAACATGGATGGACCTAGAGATCATCATACTAAGTGAAGTAAGTCAAAGAAAGACAAATACCATATGATATCACTTACATGTGGTATCTAAAATATGATACAAATGAACTTATTTACAAAACAAACAGACTCACAAACATAGAAAACACACTTATGGTTACCAAAGGGGAAAGGAGGGGGGAGGAGTAAATTAAGAGTTTGGGATTAGCAGACACAAACTACTATATATAGAACAGATAAACAACAAGGTCCTACAATATAGCACAGGGAACTATATTCAATATCTTGTAATAACCTGTAATGAAAAAGAATATGAAAAAGATTATATATATGTATAACTGAATCACTTTGCTGTACACCAGAAACTAATACAACGTTGTAAATCAACTATACTTCAATTAAAAAAAAGAAAAAGAAAACCTCCTTAATATCTCTTCTAATATGTCTGTTGAATTCTTATACATGTTCCTGCACTTAATTTGTTGTCATTACGGTGCATAATGAATCTCTGGAAAATTTTGCCATACATTCATGAGAAAATGAGAGTGAAAAAGGTAAATAACTTTATCTTACAGACCCTGTGAAAGGTTGACCTAGAAAAATAAAAGAACTCACTCTTTAGTAAAGTGGTATAATGCGACATTATTGAACAAAACTCACTATTTCATTTTGAGCAAATTAGACCATAGATATATTAAAATGTAGTTGATAATATTTAGTTCTTTGTAAAAAAGATGTTGAAAAATTAGCAGGATGACACACTTTACAAAATAAAGTCGATCAAAGTTTGTTAGAATACAGTTCTTATTAAGAAAACTGAGGTGGCTCTGAAAAGATCCTTTGGTCTGCGATGCTCAGGTGGTCCGGAGGCAGCTCATTTGCCGGTGATGTACCGAAGTAGTGCCTTGGTGGCGCTGGTTATGGCGTGCTTGCCCCTCTTCCCAGGCAGCAGCAGGCGCACGGAGGTCTGCATGTCTCTGGAGGTGAGGGTGGAGCGCTTGCTGGAGCGGACCAGGCGCGCCGCCTCGTCGGCGATTCGCTCAAAGATGTACTTCACGAACGAATCCATGACGTTCACGGCCTCCTGCGAGAGGCTCAGGCCCTCCTGGACCCGCTGCAGCACCCTTCCGAAATAGGTGGCAAAGCTGTCGAAGCCGTCAGAGAGGCGGCGGCGGCTGCAGCGGCGGCGGCGGCTGCAGCGGCGGCGACGGCGGCTGCAGCGGCGCTTCGGGTTCTTCGGCTCGGCTTCCTTGGTGCCCGGGCTTTCTTCAGACGTCTCCTTGGTGCCCGGGCTTTCTTCAGACGTCTCAGACAAAGGCTCAAGCATGTCGGAATCGTCTTCCCCGCAGCTCAGAGGGAAGGACAGTGCGGCCGTCGAGGTCCCTTGGCCCGGTTTCTACTCCCTGCCTTCTATGACGTCACGGGCAATGCTCACATCTGATTGGATAAAATGCAAAGCAGGGAGGTCTGTCACTAAGGGACCCCCATGTCACCTGTGATTGGATGGCCCCCTGCTTGGCCTCCAGTCAGCCAATCACAGTGGAAATCTGGTGACTTTAAACTTTCCGTGACCTCTACCAGAAAATCTTTGAACTATGCCCCATGTAGGCAAAGTTCACCTCAGCTGATTTATGCCTACTATTTATGCATGAGAACTCTGAAAAGATGTCACCCAAGTCACCTACACTGAAGAAAAATCAGTTTGAGCTTCCTGAGCGAGTCTGACCTCCCTAACTCAAGTCGTCGCCGCCATCAGAATGACTTTAGCCACTTGGCGGGCCATTTTACTCCCACATAGTATCTTGTCTTTCCATGGCTGAGCCTCCGTGGCTTGAGCCGGAAGTCTCTGACATGGTCTGCAGAGTGCTCCTCGAAATCATGGGACATAATTGACCATCCACTGCCTCCAATTATGATCAAAACCCCCAGTGAATTAGAAAACATTGAAATCTCAAAGCCACATTGTCCAAAGTTGGAACACAAACAGAAATGGGAATACTTTTAAAATTAGTAAAAATACTTAAACATTTCTCAAATATAAAATTTTCTTAACATTCCTTAGGTCCTCAAAATACCCCACATGCTTGAATTTGTGAACAAACGTAAGAGTTGTTGATTGAAAACAATGATTAATTCTCTAAGAAAACACCATAGGAAGAACGGAAGGAATAAATGGGAAGTTCTTTAAAATAAAAGCGTATTTCTTGCAAGAATACATGACAATACAGACAAAGGCATTTCTTTAATGTGTTTCCTTACCAATAAATTGCAGAATTGGAATCAAAAAATGACTTAAGAAGAATTGAAAAAAAGGGGGGGGGGTTCATCAATGTGGTTTCACCTGAAATGGTCAAGATTCCAAAGCTGTGTCCATTTGCACTTTTAAAGAACTGCTATTTCTACTGCTCATGAAATGTTTCCAATTATGAAAGCGGAAAGCTCATCTTTATTACCAGAAAATGTAATATGGTGATAAAACCAGTGAAGGAAGCTTGCCGTTCCTTATTTCTAAAGAATCCCATTTACCAATGAAAATAAATACAAAAATCCCACTTGATGTGTTAGTAGTCAAATCCTTCCCTTACTTGTATACAAGGGACAAGAGACACATACAGTACAATCTCTGAATTCAAATCATTAACTTACAGTGATTAAAAACAAGCTAGCAAGCAAACAACAGGGAAGGAACCCCTCCAGTTTCCTCCACAATCTCCAAGTCTGAACCTCCCAAGAATGCTTTTATTTGTTTTTCCTTGGCCACTTTCCCACACTGGGCCAAAGGCTGTGGCTCACAAGCTTCCAGTCCATCACTGGCCGAACCAGTGAACAGGACCTGAGCTGCTCTCATTGGACACTCTTATCATCCAAGTGTTGCATAACTGCAGTATTTAGCTATGTCTTGTTTACTTGATTCTTCAAAGGAACTGTAATCATTATTGCAACTTTTGTGTACAGTCATTGTTTTACATTTACCTCTACTTGCTAAGTTATTCTATTAACATTCCTACCTGCATCTCAGATCATCTGCTGTGATCTTTTTCCATCTTCCTAAATTACATTCTTTAGAAGTTCCTTTAACATGGTGTCAGTTGATGTAAACACGATAAGATTTCATTTTTCTCAAGAGTCTTTAGTTCTCAGTTAAGCTCTAGAAGGAAGCCAGCACTGAGATGGGGTTAATTATGTGGGAATGTTAATCAATCAGGATTACCATCTGAGGATGGGATGAGACATATATTTATACCCTCCCCTTGTTCAGACATTGGATGTGACCGTCTCAGGAAGTCCCTAACTTTGGGCAAATTAGCTCTCTGAAGCTGAGGAAATACCTGAAAGGGTCAATGGCTGAGGATTAGCACCTGACTGTACTCTCAGCAGCCGGTGGAGCAAGTCTACATTTGAGTGTGGTTTGGGGAGGTCCATCTTCATGTGTAGCATAGCTTCACTATTAAATGATCCCTTGGCTAGATATGCAACTCTAGGATGACAGTTACTTTCTCTCAGCACTTGCTTTTGGCTTCAATTTATTAAGACAAAGAGGTCTGCAGTCACACTATTTGGTATTCCTTTTTTAGGCACTGCGTCTTTTTGTCTGCTATTTTGATCTCTAGGGTTACCTTGAAGGTTTACTATGATTTGTCAGGTCTGCTTCCTGAATGGAGGAACTTATGGCTTCCCCTAACTAACTCTGGGAATTACCAGCCATTTTCCTTTGAATAGTATTTTTCCAATATTCACCCAGTTTTATGCTTCTGGAATGCCTATGTGATACTTATCACCTACTTACTCCATTCCTTGAGTCTCTTTGCCTCACCTTTATCCTTTTTTTTTTCTTTTACTTTCTGTGAAGTATTCTATATTATTTCTATTATTTTATCTGTCTTCTAGTTCACCAATCCTCTGTCCAGCTATATCTCATTGGTTATGTAAAATTTCTTTAATCTTTTGTTCATATAATGAATGTTTGCATTTTCACAAAGAATACATTACAAACTTGGAAGGAATAGAATCAGATTCATCTGAATGACTTAGAGTAGCATCTCCAGATATTAGGGAACGGGGAATAGGTTTTTTTCTTGAACTTTTTGATTTTGATATTTCTGTACCATTTTTGGCTTTCCTCTTATGTTTTCAATGAATTCTGTAACAAAGATAATGTTGAATAAGTTTGATTGGGATATGTTTGCTATATTAATACTATTTTCCAGGGTTGCTTATAATTTCTTATTGAAGTAGTAAACCTGTTTCCCTCAATTAGTCTTTTTTATTGAGATATAATGGACATAAAGCATTAGTTTCATAATGATTCGATATATGTATATATTATGAAATGATCACCCCAATAATTCTAGTTAACAGCCACCACCACACACAGTTACAAATTTTTTTTCTTGTGATAAGAACTTTTAAGGTCTACTTTCTTAGCAACATTCAAATATACAATACAGTATTTAACTATAGCCACCATGCTGTATATTACATGTCTGCGAATTATTTAATTAAAATTGGAAGTTTGGACCTTACTTCAATCTTTACTGTTAACCATACCATTAGATCATAATTGCCCCTTTTCTTCAATCACCTTCTGAAGTGAGTGATCAGATGTACTCATTTTATCTTCCAGTCTTCAACATCAAAGCCCATTTTTCCTCTCTCTATCCTAGATTTCATATCTGTCATTCACCTTTGCACTCCCAGTCTTCACTGTCTATATGGTATATCTTAAATGGCATTTCACTAATCCTTCTATTCTATTTCTGAAATTTTAGGTGCAAAACACCCAAAGAGCTATAAAAATGTCCCAACAGATTCATTTTCTTAAAATAACTTCTCACATAATACAATATGTATGAGACTAGTATGCAAGATCAAGATTGGCAAAACATTTGTATGTCATATGGACAAACACTAGGATTTTGAAGCAGCGGTAGTGAGCATGATGGAAATAAAATGACTTACGCTGTGCATTCCAACTGGTTTACAGTTCTATCTTTGAAATGAGCATGGTTTCAAAAGAGGCTTTGGCTCCCAAAGTTTTGTCCCCTATGTGTATGACGATCTCAAGGCACTATTCAGAGGGATTTACTTGTAGTTGATCTCCTGACAATTTTCCTGATCACCTTGGAAAGAAAATTCTTCTTTTTTCAAGTTCTTTAATGAGATTTTTCTAATATTCCCGAATAATTTTAACTAATGACCCTCATGAAGGGGGTCCAATTATCCTAACTCCTTACTCTAATTTCCCAAGGAGAACTCTGGAAGTATAATGGCTCATCAGAGATCTTCCACAATGGGCTGAAAAACAAACAAAGAAATTTGTACCCAGTCCTGGATCAGCCGTTTCCTCCCTTCGTGCTGCACTACTTAGGAAAACAATTTCTAGTTTCTTGCCCTGCCCACAACCTTTCTCTTGAGTTCATACAGTTCTGCTAAAGCTACATAGATTTGTCTCTCCTGGAGGTTCCTGTCCCTCTTCTGATGGGTTCAAGGAAAGTTTTTTTTTTTTTTCACACACACACACTGTATTTTATTTTTACAAGAGATAAATAGACTGACACCAAGCATTGTACATGGCTGACCACAACAAAAGCAACAATGATTGCAATTACCAAACATGAAACACACTTATGCATTCTGCTGTATAACTTAGTCTGCTGTTCATTCCTTCAAGGGTGTTTTTATTTTTTTAAACATCTTTATTGGAGTATGATTGCTTTACAATGGTGTGTTAGTTACTGCTTTATAAAAAAGTGAATCAGCTATACACATACATATATCCCCATATCTCCTCCCTCTTGTGTCTCCCTCCCGCCCTCCCTATCCCACCCCTCTAGGTGGTCACAAAGCACCGAGCTGATCTCCCTGTGCTATGCAGCTGCCTCCCACCAGCCATCCATTCTACATTAGGTAGTGTATATATGTCCACGCCACTCTCTCACCTCGTCCCAGCCCACCCCTCCCCTTCCCCGGGTCCTCAAGTCCACTCTCCACGTCTGCGTCTTTATTCCTGTCCTTACCCTAGTTTCTTCAGAACCTTTTTTTTTGGTATATTTTTTAGATTCCATGTATATGTGTTAGCATACGGTATTTGTTTTTCTCTTTCTGACTTACTTCACTCTGTATGACAGATTCTAGGTCCATCCACCTCACTACAAATAACTCAGTTTTGTTTCTTTTTACGGCTGAGTAATATTACATTGTATATATGTGCCACATCTTCTTTATCCGTTCATCTGCCGATGGACACTTAGGTTGCTTCCATGTCTTGGCTATGGTAAATAGAGCTGCAATGAAAATTGTGGTACATGACTCTTTTTGAATTATGGTTTTCTCAGGGTATATACCCAGTAGTGGGATTGCTGGGTCGTACAGTAGTTCTATTTTTAGTTTTTTAGGGAACCTCCATACTGTTCTCCATGGTGGCTGTATCAATTTATATTCCCACCAACAGTGCAAGAGTGTTCCCTTTTCTCCACACCCTCTCCAGCATTTATTGTTTCTAGATTTTTTGATGATGGCCATTCTGACCAGTGTGAGATGATATCTCATTGTAGTTTTGATTTGCATTTCTCTAATGATTAATGATGTTGAGCATTCTTTCATGTGTTTGTTGGCAATCTGTATATCTTCTTTGGAGAAATGTCTATTTAGGTCTTCTGCCCATTTTTGGATTGGGTTGTTTTTTGTTTTTTATTGAGCTGCATGAGCTGCTTGTAAATTTTGGAGATTAATCCTTTGTCAGTTGCTTCCTTTGCAAATATTTTCTCCCATTCTGAGGGTTGTCTTTTGGTCTTGTTTATGCTTTCCTTTGCTGTGCAAAAGCTTTTAAGTTTCATTAGGTCCCATTTGTTTATTTTTGTTTTTATTTCCCACATGGACTTTTTGAATATATGAAACACTTGATCCAAAAGCAGCAGAATACACATTCTTTTCAAGCACACATGAAACATTCTCCAGGATACATCACATGTTAGGCCACAAAACAAGCCTTGGTAACTTTAAGAAAACTGAAATCATATCAAGCATCTTTTCTGACCCCAATGCTATGAGACTAGAAATGCCTCCACTTTTGAAGCACTGAATAACTATTTCATTCTCTCTCTTCTTCCATCCCTTCAGTCACTCTATATCCCTTGCATTATTCCATGTTCTTGTCCCAATTTTCTTTGCCTCCACATTTGTGCATAATGGAATTTCATCTGTTTTTGCTGGTCTCTCACCCATGAATGCTTACTACCTCTATCAATCAATCATATCAGAATCCTATTCAGACCTCAAAAGCTAGTTCATGGCATTTTGTCGTATCTTGCTTTTTTATGCTTCCACATCACTCTTTTTATACCTCCATTTTAGCTCTGATCATAGCTATCCTTGTAAGAGCTTCCATAAATGGCTCTCTTATGATTTCCTTAAGGTCAAGGATCACATCTATTCATGTGTTGTTTTCCCAATGCCTAGAATAGTGACTCACATGGCATAAGCATCAATAAATGGGTTGGAGTATATTTCCTCACAGGAAAGGAGAAATTAAATAAATGGCTACACTGTGATTAGAACAATGGACTAGTTTGAGATGCCACAAATGCTTGCCACCACTATAATAATGTTTTGCTTACATATCACTTTTCACTTTAGATCATATTCTTAAAAGCAAATTTTTACAAGGATTCTGGGAATTGGTGTGACTGCAATTGGAAATATTCCAAGGATTTTATTGAAGTAAGAGGCAGCACAAGAAACTGATCAGATGTTAAATACTATGAATATTACCTTGGGCATCTCATTTTAGTTCTGGTGAAATATGGACAAGGGAGTAATGTTTCAAAATTGCATATGGGATTCACATGCACAAAACCCATTATTTTCCCACATGTACCTGAAATAATGGGAGTAGGGACAGCTCTGCTTCTATGTTCCCTACACACATCTAAATAAGAATGAGACCACAGGGACACATGAGAAGTGCTCAATGGCTCTGCAGCCGTTTGTAATTCTTTCCTCAACAAATAATGTCATTCTCAGCATGAAAATACCAATAACATATGCAGTGAGGACTGAGAGTCAGAAATAAGTTCAGATAGGAAACTGAAAGACATCTACTTCTTTTTTATATACTTAGTCCAACCTGGGGTTTAAGAAAATATGATATAAGAATTTAAATATTTACCAAAAAAGAGTAAATTAGAAGATACTAGCTTAATGACAGTTCATCCTGTTGTAAAAGACCATTGGGTTTGGATGGAGCCACACATGATTTTTAGAATGCTCTATCAATCAGCCACTTACTAGCAGTACTATTTTGGGCAAATTATAATAACTTTTTTGCACTCATATCTTTTCTTTTCTAAAATAAGGTAGCGATAGCTACTTCAAAATGTTATTCTGTTAATTGCAATAATGTATACATTGCTTAGCGCATAGATATTTAAAATTATAAATACAGTATTTATTAGTGATATTTTAGCTTGCAAATTTTAAAGATAATTTTATTTACTAAAAAGTGATTTTAATTATTCTGAAAATTATGTATTGCATAAGCCTAAGTAAAGTTAGTCTACCATTCAAAGAGAATAAATATATTTTCTAATACAATAAATAGAGATAAGAAGTCTCATAGGGCAGATTGTAATGGTATCTCCAATACTTCACCCCTTGCTGTATCCATTCCCTTTACCATGTATGAAATTTTGTAATATACTTTCATGCTTGGTAGGGCTCCTTTCCCACCCCTTGACTCTAACCTTGGCCATATAAACTTTCTTGCTAAACAGAATGAAATGTAACTGATGATGATGTACCAGTTCCAAACTTAGGCTTCATGCATACTTCTACAAACTCTCTTATGCTTCTGCAAGCAGCCACATAGCACAGGGAGATCAGCTCGGTGCTTTGTGACCACCTAGAGGGGTGGGATAGGGAGGGTGGGAGGGAGGGAGATGCAAGAGGGAAGAGATATGGGAAGATATGTATATGTAAAACTGATTCACTTTGTTATAAAGCAGAAACTAACACACCATTGTAAAGCAATTATACTCCAATAAAGAAAGATGTTAAAAATTTAAAAATTAAAAAAAAAGATCATTAAGATGTTGATTAGGATTCAAGAACCAGGTGCTTGAATGGGGGAATAAAGGAATGAAGCACCTTTGATGCCTTCACAATTATTGGAATAAGTCATATGTTTCACTTCATTAATCATACTTTTGGCTTAGAGTTGGAAAGAGCCTGGGTAGTTTGGTGACCAAATATTGCTAGATTCCCAACATTCTTTCCAGTTGACTGCTTGAAAACACTGAGTAATTGTTAGTTCATGCGTCCCCATTTCAGCCAAGGAAGTAAGTTATTTGTTCTATTAATCATCTAGTCCTCCCTCTCCCTGTCTTTAGTGATGATTGGTAGAGAGGACAAAAGCAACTGGAGCTCACCTAATTGACCACAAATGGCAGGTTTCCTTGTATTGACAAAATTTGTAGTTGGAATGGTTTTTAGGACAGGAGCTTGAGCTGAGTGACTTGAACTGCACAGCAATTACATGGTAGCTCTGAGATACATTCGGCCAGCAGCCTGTATCAGAGCGGTATGTTTGAGAGCAGAGACTCACTCAAGGGAATGGGAAGGGAGGAAATGAAAAAGTAAGGACTGAGAAATGAAAATAAGTGGCTACCATGCCAGTCAGGGGAATCGGGAGAATACAGGATACCAGGGTCCCATACCTGCCTTAATCCCCTACCCCAACCCACACCACTGCCACTCTTGCCCCTGTCCTACTCGGGGGGGGGGCCACCAGAAAACAAAGGGTGGCAAGGCTCCTATGCCTCATTCTCCTCCTACCTCCTGACTTGCTCTCACCAGCTGCCTCAGCAAATCAACTGGGGGGGGGGGTGGATCAAGAATTACAGCCATCGCCATGGAGATGCCATGTCATTTCCCCATGGAGGGTTGTGATCTTGCTTTGCAAACCAGGAGAAGATGAAGTAAGCATCAGAGGAAAATTGACCAATCAATCAGAGCCCATCACCAACCATGCCCTTCCTCTGGGCAAATCCTTTTATCCTCCCAGCTCTTGTTATTCCATCTTGATCATAAAGGAGCCCCCATCTCCCTCTTTATCTGTTTTCATTCTTCCAGTGGTACCCTTCCCATGTCTGGGTGGGATGGGGCAGTGTCCTTCCCACAGCTGCCCCGGGGTATCCACTTCACACCACATCTCAAGCACCCTGGTCTGTAAGACACACCATCTTTACCAGTGAGAAGGAGGGGACATTATATTGATAATGCAAGCACTGGGTCTACTGTGTCCTGGAAAGAAGAAGGCAAAAAAGACCTGATTATTTTTCCCAAGTGGAAATGGACAACTAAAGAGCGATAGTGGTTTCACTTTACCTTTCTGAGAAACCAGAATCTGAAGCCAGAGGTCTTCATTCTCATGTGCCCTCATGAGTGGGGAGGGTGGGGACTCTTACTTCCATCTCTGTCATGACCTCCTTTGATTTCACCTGTTTGGGCACCAGTCTCTTCATCTCCTACCTGACTGCAAGTGCCTTGAAAGCAGGGACTTTCTTGCTATGCATTGGCTTTCCATCTGCATCATGGCCACAATTCCTACAAGTTATCGGCAGGGATCCAATTGCCATGAATGAGTACAGGCACCTATGAGGGACATAGATGCCCCTCCCATCTCAGTCGTAGCTGGACACAAAGTTCTGAGACTGCTTATAAACACAAAATAACTTGTGTGGGGTTTGGGGAAATGTGTAAGCCCACTGGCCTGTGACCCACACTTCCCACTAAGAGAAAACTTCCACATTCACAACAAAAATGTAAATAAGACCATAGGGATTACCAGGACCTCCAAATACTGGTACAGCCTCTGGGGAAGATTATTCTTAAATGCACAAAGTGAAGGACTTCAAAGGGTAGCCCCCTCCACAAACACACACAATCCTAAGAATTCCTATATAACATCTCGGTTGGAGACATGAAGTGATTCAAATAGCATAACGTAACAGGGAATGCTACTGTGAACCAATGACTTAGTGGAAGGAAACTGTGTCCATGTTACTTGTTATGACCAAGAAATAGCTGGGGGTGTGGAAAGGGAAGCTTTTCATACAACTTTGACGTGCTCACACCTCCACCCTCTCGCCTTTAGAAGCAACTGCCCTGTACCTGCTTTCAGAGCCAACTTCACACCAACATCCCTGCTTCCTGATTCTCAGACGTGCTTCTGGTTGAAAACACTGTCTGCAGGGAGCAGGAAATGCAGAGCCTGCAAAACTCAGTGAGACCGGCCACAGCCCTAGGAACCCAGCACAGACAAGCGACAGTTAAGACAAATTCGTCAAAGCCTTCTGACTGTGCCTGAGAAATACTTTATGAAACCAATACTTGCACAGGTCTTTGGAGACACCAAGGCATTTCCATTAGGGTTACACAGACACCTCCAACTATCCCAGGCCACCAGATTGTCCCACCCGTACCATTTTGGAAAGGTGAAGATGAAAACAGCCTACATGTCCTGACTGATGTCCCAGGAAGAAGGCACAGCAGCACGAAAGGCTCCAGCCAATGTATCTCCCTCCCTTCCTACCAGGCCTCACATTTCCAGAGTCAGTACAGCACAGGGAATAAGAGCACAAATCCTTTACACAGTCAGCCTTGGTCAGAGTCCCTGTGCTGCCCCTTCCAGGCGGCATGACCAGAACAGGTCAGGATTTACCCCTGGGAATGGCCTAGAGCTCTAGAAGGACAGGAGGGGACACCTGGAGCAATCCACACCTGTAGGAGATGATTGCTGAGGATGTGAGCAGGCAGCACAGAGCCCTTTCCTTTTCTAGAGTAGAATGAGATTCAGAGCTGTCTGGAGATTGGCCATAAAACTACACAAATAACAGCTGGCCATGAAACTCCCTGACATAGTGTAAGGAAGCATACCTGACATCCCTCATTCCCAAGACAGGGCTGTGAAATGCAACACCTCCTTCTCAGACATGAAGAGCTGCTGTCCCATAGTTGCTCGCCATAGTCCTGAGCTTTGCATCCTCTTTTCTTTCTCTCTCTCTGCCCCAACCCACCCCACGCCTTCTCTCCACACAACACAAAATCAATTGGAAAGGGAAAGACAAAATGGCATTTCCCCATTTTCAGGAGGTCTGACCTGCCTCCTCTCCCTTCATTGCTTTACATGATATATAGAGAAGAGACAATTAAAGCAAACACAGTGGCAACTACTCACCAAGTGTGTGTCCTGGGCAGGAAGGTCCACCCCACTCACATTGTGACAACAGAGCTGTATAGGCTGCTTTCAGTATGTCAGTGGATATCAGAATTGCTTTAAAAACCTGGCCAAGCCAATGCCACCAAACTCCCTCTTCCACCCTACCCAGCAGGGGTGTCCACTCACCTGCCCTGAGTACAATCAGAAAGGATGACTTCATCTTTTGTGGTCCCCGGGGCAGGAATATCCTTGCTTGATGACTTTCACAGGAGGGTGAGATGCCCACTTAAGTGGGGTTTGCCTATGTCCTAATTCAATTGGAATTAAGTCTGCTTGAAAGAGAAAGACACTCCAAGCAGCGTCCCGTTCCAGAACCACTTACCTGAACTCCACACCACAGAATAACAATGCCAGCGCCTCTTAGGAACCAGGAGGCAGGGAAGGGAGAGGATGCAGGGTTTTCTGGGATGGAGTGGTCGGGAATCCTGTTCCTACTCAGCCCCTGGACAGAAAAGAGCACTGCCCACCCCACCCCACACAAGTTTACCCCACCCCTGCAGTGATCAGCCAGGGAGCGGCCACAAACCTTCCTGTAAGGACCTGGCTTCACTCTCCCCTCTATCCTCCCTCCTCCATCCCTGCCTGAGTGAGCGCCCCTTCCCCTGCGGCAGGATAACACAGGGGTTTTCAGGCCTGAGAGGGAGCACGGACCCTCAGTCGCCCACCACAGCCCTCTATGCTCCACAACTCCCAACCCCTCTCCTAGAAGTACCTGCCTCCCTCCAGGCCCAGGGACTAACCTGTGAGTATGTGCAGGAACCAGGAGACAGAATAAGCTGTGAGTATGTGCAGAACCATGATTCTGGAGGTGTCGGATCCTCGCAAGGACACTCACAGAGAAAACGGCCCAAGGAAGTAACCATCAGAGGCTCAGGAGGGGTAGGAGTCTACACTGTAGCGTCCCCAAGGCGTGCACACCAAACCTCTTAGTATCCAGAAGGAACTTCATGTTCCCTTAGGTGGCATGGGTCTGAGGGTGTCCTGAAGCCAAGGAGCCTCTCTTGTCCCTCTGATGCTGGATTTTCCAGACAGTCCTCAGAGGTCCACTCATTAAGAGGGCCTTTCCCTTCTGTTTCACTCCAGTGGGTGCCACTTCCTTTCCTAGATTACAGAGCACGTAATCTGGTTGATGTGTAAGACAAGGGGAAGAAGTGCTGAGGAGAGAGTCCCAAGACTGACAGGAGGCTCGCCAGAGGAGCCTCTCAGCACAGCCCACATTCCCCTAAGGGGCCGTCCTGAGGGGCAGCGTAGGCCACAAGCAGCAGTTGCCACTGTCACATCCACCGCTGAGAGGGCACGTCCTGTTTGCCCCACGTGCCACTCATTTCCTTCTTCCCCAGCTCCTTGTCCTTCATCACGGAGAGGACTGCTCCCCTCTGGGTACATCCTCCCTCTCCAAACTCATGCTCCTCATCTTTCCTCGGAGAGGGCATCACAAAGCCAGAGAGCTGATGGAACTTTGGGGCTGGGGCTGGGAAACTGAAAGGCTTAAAAAGGCAAAGCCAGGCTGCTGGGGTCATTTAACACATGTGGAATGAGCGCCCGTTTCTCCAGGACAGGGGCTGTGCTACGTTCTGGGAGTACACACAAATTCACTCTCAGGGACCCTTTGCTGCCCTTAGGGGTAGTCAGAAAATAAGCCAGGAAAGGAAGAGCAAGATTATTTGTTAGGGTCATCAATATTATGCAAAAATAAAACTAGTTAAGATGAAATGAGGGACTGGCTGGGAATGGGTGGATCCCGAAAGACCTTCTTTTAAGAAGAATGCAAAAGGGACATATGTGGGTAATTATAAGTTAAAATTGGCTGTTCAAACAACTAAAACAATAATGTCTTTTTTGTTTGTTTTTTTTGTGTTTTTTAAATTTATTTTTTGTTGAAGTATAGTTGAGTTACAATGTGTCAATTACTGCTGTACAGCAAAGTGACTCAGTTATGCATATATATATATATATTCTTTTTCATATTCTTTTCCATTATGGTTTATCACAGGATATTGAATATAGTTCCCTGTGCTATTCAGTAGGACCTTGTTGTTTATCCATCCTATATATACCAGTTTGCATCTGCTAATCCCAAACTCCCAGTCCAACCCTCTCCCACCCCCCACCCCCTTAGCAACCACTAGTCAGTTCTCTATGTCCCTGGTTCTGTTTCTGTTTCATGGATAGGTTCAATTGTGTCATATTTTAGATTCCACACATAAGTGATATCGTATGGTATTTGTCTTTCTGACTTACTTCACTTAGTATGATAATCTCTAGTTGCATCCATGTTGCTGCAAATGACATTATTTCATTCTTTTTTATGGCTGAGTAGTATTCCATTGTATATATGTACCATATCTTTATCCATTCATCTGTCGATGGGCATTTAGGTTATTTCCATGTCTTGGCTATTGTGAGTAGTGCTGCTATGAAGATAGGGATGCATGTATCTTTTTGAATTATACTTTTGTCTGGATATATGCCCAGGAATGGGATTGCTGGATCATATGGTAATTCAATTTTTAGTTTACTGAGGAACCTCCATACTGTTTTCCACAGTGGCTGTACTAACTTACATTCCCACCAACACTGTAGGAGGATTCCCTTTTCTCCACACCCTCTCCAGCATTTGTTATTTGTAGACTTTTTAATGATGGCCATTCTGACTGGCGTGAGGTGGTACCTCATTGTAGTTTTGATTTGCATTTCTCTAATAATTAGCCATGTTGAGCATCTTTTCATGTGCCTATTGGTCATCTGTATTTCTTCTTAATAATGTCTTAAAAGATTTATGCTATATATGGAAGTAAAGTATAGGATAAAAATGGAAGAAAAAAGAAGGAGGAATAAATGAAGATAAGCTCTTTTTAGGCACTTTCCTGTTACGGTAAAAGTATTAGCTTAAGTTAGACTGTAATAAGACACTGTTACGTAGTTTAACCACTAGGGAAAACATAAAAGAGTGGTTTTTATGATGAACCACACAAGATCATGAAAATTTAAAGCAAATAGAGAGAAAATGGAATAATGAAAAAAATAGTTGATTAGTCCAAAAGCAGACAAGATAGGAGGAATCAATTGACAAATATCAGGTGGGACAAACAGAAACCATAACAACTTGATAGGCTTAAACCTAATTATCCTAGAATCATATTAAGGAAATTAGAATAAAAACTCCAATTGAAAGAAAAAAATTTTAGACTAATTAAAATAAGAGAAGTCAACTGTATACTAAATACAAGGCACTTACTTTACATACAATGATACACGTAGATTGAAAGAAATATGATAGAAAACAACTCTATCTTCAATATTTTATTTTTACTGAGGTATTATTTACAAATATTTAATGTACAGTTTGATAAGTTTTGAAAAATGCATAAACTCAATTAAATCACCACCCAAATGAAGATATAAAACACTTCCATCATCCCAGAAAGTTGCTTTGTCTGTATCCCTCAAAAAGGAAAACAGTGCTCTGATTTCTCTAGTCATGGATTACTTTTGCCTTTTGTTGACTTTACTAAAAAGTCTAACCATCCATTACATATTCAGAGATACATACAGTCAATCTTTATTATTGACAGATTCATATTTGTGAATTCTCCTACTCACTAAAATTTATTTGTAACTCCATAATCACTACTTGTTGAGCTTTCTCAGTCATTCGCAGACATACACAAAGTGTTGAAAAACTTGAGTCACCTGACACCCACGTTCCTAGTTGAGGGCAAAGAAGGGGATTCTCTGCTTTCTTATTTCAGCTCTAATACTGTAAACAAGTATTTTTTGTAGTCTAGTGCCACCTTTTTCACCTTTTTGTGTTTATAATGGCCTCCGAGTGTAGTGCTAAAGTGCTGTCTTGTGTTCTTGAGTGAAATAAGTCCGTGATGTACTTTAAGGAGAAAATATGTGTGTTAAATAACCTCCGTTCAGGCATGAGTTATAGTGCTGTTGGCTGTGAGTTCAATGTTAATTAATCAACACTATATATTAAATAAAATGTCTTTGTATAGAAACACATATAAAACAATGTTATGTATTGATCTGTTGACAAAAATGTTTTGACCAGAGAGTCACAGGAAACTAACCCTGTATTTTCCCTAGGATCAATAGCTCAACATTTGCTAATTCAGTGTTCATGGTGACTTTATAGAACATACTTACTACACATAACAAAAATTGACTGTATGATAAATATTTTCTCTCAGTCTATGGCTAGACTGTTTATTACTTTAACTGTACTTTTTGATGAGAAGAATTTTAAAATTTTGATGAAACCCAATTCATCAGTTTTCTTTTACAGCTAGTCCCTCTTTGTATCTTTTATAAGGCAAATTTTGCTTCCTTCAGGTTGCAAAATTATTTTTTGTTTTCTTCAAAAGCTGTATGGTTTCTAGATTTTATGTTTATGTCCATGATTCATATAAAAAGAATTGGGGGCAATTCTTTGAATTCAGGGCTGTGGTTCATTTTACCATTCAGATATCCAATTGTTCTAGTACCATCTGTTGAAAAGGCTTTCCATCCCACATTTAATTTCATTGGAACTTTTCTCAACAATCAAACATCTACCTCAGTTTGGTTCCATATATGGAGTCCCTATTCCGTTCCATTGATCTATTTGTCTATATTCATGCTAATAATACTGAAATGTCTTTGACAAAAATCAACCTCCATTCTTTAAAAGCTCTTGAGAAATTAGAAATGGATGTATATTTCCTATTCCTTAAAAATGTAAGTATGTATACACAGTTGACCCTTGAACAACATGGGGACTAGAGGTGGCAACCTTCTGCACAGTCAGAAATCTGGGTATAATTTATAGTAGGCCCTCTGTATCCATGGTTCCCCTCTATCTGTGGTTCAGCATCTGTGGATTAAACTAACTGCATATTGTGTAGTACTGTAGTATTTATTATTGAAAAACAGTACACAAATAAGTGGACCTGTGCAGTTCAAACCTATGTTATTCAAGTGTCAACTGTGTACACACACACATTTAATAGGGAACAATTAGAGACAGACATTCCCATAAGGCAATGATGCCCATCATATCCAGTGTAATTTTAACATTGTTCTGGAAGTGTTAGCCAATGCAATTAGACAAACAAAAATTAGAAGCATAAGACTTGGAAAAAAGAAGAAATATAACTATATTTATTATGAAATGACAAAGAGTACACCTGGAAAATCCTAGAAAATCAATAACAAGATAACTCAGTTATAAAATAGTTTTGCATGATAGGAATGTACAAAATTAACATGCAAAAATCAAAACCATTGTGTTCCTAAATTATAACTAACTAGAAGATATAATGGAAGAGAAAAATCCCATTTATGATGGCAACAATAAGATAAAATATCTAAGAATAAATTTAATAAGAAATGTTGAAACCATACATAATGAAAGCTGTAAAACATTCTTGAAAGAAAAAAAATAGGGTTGAACAAATGTAAACACATCACATTCTTAGTTAGGATGTCTCAGTGTCATCACAATGTCAGTTCTACCTAAATTACTTTAAAAATATAATGTAATCCTAATGAAAATACTATTAAATTTCTTTAGGGAGCTAGACAAGTTGATATTAAAGTATATGTGAAAAAATAAATGTTCATACATAGCTATAAGACACTGAATGAAGGGATATAATGGGGTATAGCACGACTAGATATAAAAACATAATATGAAGCCTGTATAGTTAAAATGGTGTGTTACCAGCATATGAGTGGACAAACAGATCAAAGGAATAGAATGGCAAGTCCAGAAATAGACCCAAGTACACACAGAAATTTAGTATATAATGAACATAGTATCTTAAATCACTTCATCAAAAATAGATTTTAAATAAATGATTTTGGGAACATGGATAGTCATTCGGAAAAAGAATACAGTTCCTTGTATTCCTCCCACTGGACACAAGAATAAATTCCAAATGAATAAGGAATATAAATAAGAAAAAAGCAATATGCAATGAATAGGATAAAACATAACAGACAAGAGCAATAATTAGAGTAAGTGTAAAAACAACTAAGCTATGTAACAGGAAGAGATTTTCAGACTAGATAAGACAGACTACTTGACAAGAAACACATTATAAATAAAAGCACAGTTTGAATGTAAAGTATAGAAAATTTGATTATGTACATTTTTCCTAATGGATTCTTGCTCATTTAGATACCCAGTTGAAAGATCCTTTTTTCCACAGAGCCTTCCTTGGGTTGCCTTAGCTGGCCTAATTATTATCCTCTGCTCTCCTATTCTTTTATATATTCCTTTTCTCTATTTTTCTGTCTCCCATACCAGATAATGAGCTCATCGAAAGCAGGATGTTTGCCTGATTTGTACCTTCACCATTTCGCTCTCTCTCACTGTCTTGACACATAGTAGGTACTTAGTAGATTTGTTGAAAGAATCTGTATATGCTGTCAGGATCAGGAAGAGAAGCCTATTTCTTATCTCTTCTTTGCCCTTTGTAGTATCTTTCTCCATGTTCTGTATGTGAGAGAAACATTTCACTGGCTGGCTGGAAAGAGATAATTGTGTTTGCTCTATTTCAATTACACTTCGTTGTTAGAAAATAGATGTAACATAAATGGAGTTGTCTCTCTTCTGCAAATGGGTGACATAACAGTGTTTACATCCCATTAAGCTTTATAAAATCTTGTCACATCATATAATGTGACAAGCAAGAATAGTTTACAGCTTAACCACTGGAATTGTTTGAATTGTCTTTTTTGTGGGATTACAGCATTTTTATTACAAGATCACAGGAGACAAGTGACCCTTTACTTCAGGGTCACTGAAATGTGTTCCCCACTGTGCAGATGTGTGATTGAAGGTTAGTATCTTTCCATTTGCGTGTAATTGTGAAATAAGATCTTCCATGTGCCTACCTTTCAAAACACAGTTTTCTGCAAAATGTAATATGCTTCTTTTCAAGAGAAATTTGCGTCAGTTTTCTGTAATGATTCAGAATTTCTAGTTCTAGGCTCAGTACAGTTTACATAACTATATGTAGGCTTCTCTACAAGCTGCTAATGTGGAAAAATGGACCATGTTCTCAAGAACATATCCTGCCTTAACCAGAGGTTCAAAAAATCACTAAATTTTTACTTGTTAAGGAGTTAAAGAAGTAATTCAATACTTGTAAAAGTTATCCTGAGCATGAATGAACACTAGTAGATAAATTGTACCATATCATTTGGCCCAGACGATAATAATCTATTTGTTAAAATATGAATACCCCAACATAACACCATAACAGTCCACATAAGATACTAGATAGTTAATCTTTTAAAACAGAAAGACTGACATTAATATGAATAACATAGAATTTCTTCCATCATGACTGATATATTCTAGAGGACCTATGTGGAACAATCCCACCTCCTCACCTAGTTTTCATGCCTACTTAAATTTGACCCTCTCTCATTATTTCTAATATGTCACCAGGTGACCACAAAATCATAAACTATCTTTAATAAACAACTCTACCTCAAAAAAAGATACTAACATTCTGAAAACCATTCTCAATTACAATTCCCATTCCAAGTATAATATTTGAATGTGTTGTTGCATCCAGAAGCCTTACCAAAAGAATAATATCTTCACTTAAAAGATTGCCAGGTGGTGATGCAGGTACTTTTGGACATTCTAGTCCAATGCTATCTTGCCCCTAAAGAAATTATGCCTGCATCTGCAAAGTGAGCAGAGTGGTCAGTATGAAAATAATGAAAATAGATATAGCTGCAATTAAGACTTAGATGGTTAATTATACTGTATCTTTTTAAAGACAAAATATAGCTACAAATAGAAGATTCCTCAGATGATGTGATATTGGCAGTATCATGGATAACAGAAATTTTTGACCAAAATCACCTAAGTTCTCTGAAACTTTCTGAAATGTAACAGAAGCCATAGTAATTTCATAGCTCTCCCCCTTTGTGAAGAACAAGATAGTGATTCTATCCCTATTTCATGTACCTAGGAATGCCTTGAAGAGTTTGGTAAATGTAGATTCCATGACCTTCCAATGACCACAGAAAATTTTTATTTTTAACAAGCTCCCTGGGTATCCACATGTAGGTGGTACTGGAACACACTTTGACAAAAATCATGACTCTCCAAGAGGTCAATTCAATCAAAATCACAACTGAGCCTAAACTACCCTCAAAATCTGGGAGCTTTTTGGATTTCCTGCTTCATACACCTCAGAACTTACCTTGAAATTAGCTGTGAAAGAGACACCCAGAGGAACCATTGAGAGGGCTGTTGGAGTAATAATTAAGAGTCTGGTAGAGGCTCGCCCTTTTCAAACTAAGCCAAACAGTTACAAAATGTTTTCCATGGTCTACAGGGAAGGGTCCAGTGGCTACATACTTTTGGTAAATAGGCCTAAATATATTTTTGTCCCCACAAAGGGAAATCAATTGTTCCTCCACTGGACAGAATTCATTTGCATGTCTATGGACAAGAGCCATTTGCATGGCTGTCAATTATCTCCAAAGTATAGAATTGTAAAAAGCTTAAGGGCAAAGCTCATAGAATCAGAAAATCCAGATTTAGACAACATCTAGATTTCCTAGATACAGAATTTTTTTTGGGTCCATTTCAAAGTTTTTCACAATCTTTCTTAACAGTGCCACCCATTTGATATTAATAATCTCATAGGAAGATTATTCTTAGTCACAAAATAAGACTGGTTTCAGTAGATTTTTCCTGATTATTTATGTGGGTGCAGCATTAGTGTTAATTTACCATATAGTCTTCCTAGAGTTTGCTTTGCAAATCTAGAGCCATACCATATTGAAAAAATTACTAAGGCCACGAAATTAATTTCTGTCTTGATATTTATATAATTAATCTCAGATTGGACTTTTAAAAGGCTCTGGGATTTCTGAGTCTCTATATTTTGCTGTTTCAAGTGTAGGGAACAAGTCTCAAAAACCCTCTTCACCAGATTGTACCTATACTTCCTAAGGATTTGAGTAAATTTCTGTTTTTTCCAGGGTCCTCAGCATGTCCTAAGATTCCTGGTCTAACAGAAAGATTTTCTTTAAAACCTGTAAGTCTGGCACCCTTAAAGTCAGGTAGCAGGCCAGTTTTCCTAGGAAGGTTTTATAAGCATTGACTTCAGAGGTAAAGCCAACCTATTTCATTAAAAGTGGTTTGTCCTACGTGAATTAAAGAGCATTGTTCTCCTATATGACACTTCAGGTAGTGCCTTGGTTGTATAATCAATTTGTTAATGATACCCTGGTAAAAAGGAAGACAGATCCTTATTGAACCAATATAAGTACCAGTATTGCAATGAGAAGTAAGGAGGCTTGGTAAGCTTTTGAATTCTGAAAGTGAGTGAAAATCAGATATCATTTTAAAATATTTCCTTTCACAGTACAAAAACAAAGTTTATGAAATTATTGTGGATTAGAGATAGCTTAAGAAGAAAGAGAAAGAGCTACATTATATATTTAGAATATAAAGCATTAAAACAGTATCAACAATATTTCAAGCAAATAACTGCAATAAAACTCTCTTCAGTCAACATAATTAATTCTCATTCTTCTGGATCTTGGATTACCATGAAGGTATTTGCTTCTCTACTAAAAAGTGTCCTGGATGTTCTGACTCAGTCTACTGGTACAATACGAAAGTTATCTAACTGATGTCAGTTTGAAAGTTGAGAGTTTTTCTTTTTCAAGTGTCAATAGTTTGAAGTATCTGGTACAGTCCATTTTTTAATAAGACTTTGAGACTGTCCTTTGTTGAAGATACAAACTCTGGCCTCTAATTTATAGAAGAGCCTTCATACAAGCATCAAAGTAAAGCAAAAATTATCTGTAGAAAGCAGACACTTAAAATTGCTGTGGTTAATGTGTTACTGACAGTTTTTCAGGTGTGAACGTTCTTATGAAGTTCATAATAAGAATAATGCGACTGACAGGGAAATTTGCCCATTTTGGTGGCATATAAGACAAAGGTAATAAAGTCATTCAAGAAATTAGATAAGTTGTATCCAAGTAAAATGATTAAGCCTAATTTCAAAGAGGACAGTGACTTTTACAAGTACTTTATAAAAATGGATGGATGTACTATTTAGAGGGAAAAAATCTTAAGTTGTAACATCGAACAATTTTACACCAATTTCAATATGAAGAGATTCAGTAATTCTGGAGTAAGGCCTATGCATCTGCATTTTTATAAAACTCCATGGTTAAGTCTGATGTATATCTACAGCTGGAAACTACTGCCCTTGAAAATGCTAGATTCAAATTAAAGGGGTAAAATTGTAGCCAATCAACATTTTAGATAATAACTAAAATTATGAGGGATAATCTAATACTGTTGCTATAGGATATCATGAGACAAAATACCACCAGGACTCTTATATACAGTACAGGAAAACTTGACAGAACTATTGCCTAAGAATTTTAATCACTGTTTCTCCTGAGAGTACAACATATTGTAGAAGGCAAAGGCATTGACAAATCTTCAGGGACTTCCTATAAAGCATAAAATTTCTAAAATATTTATAGAAATACTATTTTACTTATACAAATTTAACATAGGGAAGATTGAATTTATCTTCTGACTTGACAGCTCTTCTCAAGTAACACTTGAAAGAGTGACATATCAAGCAAACTAATTATTTCTAAGTATCTGATTATAAAGCAAAAGAACAAATCTTTCCCTCTGTGAAATTTCAAATATAGTTTTATGTGTAAAGATATGCTGAAAGCTTATATTATTTGTTTTTCCATCTAGGGTCAAAGTAATGGAAAGAAAAAAAATTTAAGTTGTTAAGAGGAGATTTGGACACTAGATTAAGACAGGACCATGAATGCCTCAGAAATTGCCTGTGTTAAAGAACAGAAATTCAACTGAGTACATTTGAAGACCTAAATGGGTTTATTAAATGGTTCATGAATCAGGCAGCATCCCATCATGCAATAGAAAGTTGCTCCACAGAGCTGTAGAAAAGTAAAGGCTTTAAAGGTGCAGAAGGGGGTGGAAAAAGTAAATTATTAGCCAAAAAAATGCATTGTTTCAGGCAAGGTCACCCTCCTAAAGGACCTATAGGGTAGAATATCTCATTAGTGCTGACCAGATAATTCCAGGTTGACTGGTTAAAGGTTACAGTCCTCAGGGGTGGTTGTAACTGCAATTAGGTTCAGAAGTGATTCCATTGTGGGCCTGTTATGACACCTGGTTGCCTATTTAACCAAAGTGACAAAACATTTAAAAATGAATATAGAACCAGTAGGTAAGACACTAATTAGTAAGCCAAAGAAACAAACCCATCCAAATCGAGTGAACTTTGCTAAGATTTTAATAGCTTCTTTTCAGTGACAGTTAATATCAATATAAATGATGGTAAATATTCTTTCCAGGATTTGACATTCATTATGCTCTTTCATAACCTGGAACAAAGTGATACCTTACTTTAGGACGTATCTCTGGGGTCCATGATGTCAAAATTAATTTTGCAATAATTCTAAGATGTTACTTATGTTAACATTCAAAACATTCATCATTGCTATTTTCACTTGAATCAATAAATATTTTTTTAAATTCTCAGTTTTAAACGTCTAATGCAGTAAGCATTTACTTTTATAATCTATGGGAACAGAGGCTCTTTGGAATATACAATAAGTCCCAGGAGTATAATGGATCAAGAGACCCAAAAAGGCTGAGAATTTCTGCTTCAGGACAGAATGTCTTTTTTTTGAAAAACACAATGAAGTCTAGGACCAACTGTAAAATTAGAGAAAAGAGTCCTCACTTCGGACATCATCTGCAAATTTGAGGCTTTCCCAGAATCAGCCTGAAGTTTTATAGTTCACTGAAAGGAAATCGCAGAACTCACCACAACTATTATACTTATCATTATGGTTTATTGCAGGGAAAGGATACAGATTAAAATTAGGCAAGGGAAAAAGTGCATAGAGCAGAGTCCAGGAGAAGTACCAGGGGCAGAGCTTCCATTTTCCTTTCCCTATGAAGTCAGGACACATTACTCTCTTGGAATTGATTTGTGATAATATGCATGGAATATTGCCAACCAGGGGAACTCACATGAGCTTTGGTGTCCAGAGATTTTATTGGGGCATCATAATGTAGGCGTGGCTGATTGACTGATTGCCCATGTAGTTAATCTCAGCGTCCAGGTAGACTGATACCATGTGACCCAAAGCCCCCACTCTAAGTCACATTGTTGATCTTTTTGGTGTGGCCAGCCTCCACCTTAAGACTATATGGATATGGCTAGCTCCCAGTCAAAGTTACATTGTTTGACTATCCAGTACGTCGCAAGGCCCCCAGGCAAACAAAAACAGATGTTCCTAGGATTTTCCAAGACCCTAGAGATTACTTCCCAGGTGCCAAGAACAAAGGCCAGACCTTCTCTTTGGGCAAGTCCAAATTCTTTCCTACACACACAAAAACATACACAATTGTATTTTTCTATAACCTTCACTCCAAAATATAGTGTCAACTATTCATATTAATTGTACTCTTTCACTAATGTACCAAAATACTATTTCACAGGGAAAATTGGGGGGTAATACTTGAGAACTGTATTATAGAAGCATTTTAGCCAATTACCAAAGTTCATGAGCACACACAGCACTATTTTTTTTATAGCCACACATATCTTTTACACAGATTCTTAAGTTACAGAAATCAACACATTAACATGGTTCGTGTTTTAAACTCTCTGTTACATATGAAAATAAGAGGCAGTAAGAGGCAAAAGCATGTAAGCTTAAATTATGCTTAATAATCAATGTTTCAATATTCTTGTTACTTAGAAATTATGTAGATATTCAACAGTATTCATATTTTTCCTCAATTTAATAACAGTCCAAGGTTTTAAGTTACCTAACCACCTTGGCAATTATCCTCAAGCTGACATAGTGACACACTACAAAACATAATTACTGTTGACATAAAGTCTGTCAGAATAATTATTCAATATTGTTGAGTACAGGTTGCAGTTTTAGTAATGTTAGTTATTGAGGAGTGATGTTACCTTACTTGATCAAAAGACAAATCTAAGTAGAGTAGGATAAAATGTATGCCTGCAATATACTTAATGCTGGTAAGTCAGAAAAGACATAGATGTTTTATTTAAAGTTATTAAACTACTCTTGTTTACCAAAGATTTACTTTCATTATATGAAATTGGATTTCCTAAAAGGTTTCTGAGTTAGTTTCTGTAAGAATAATTATTTTTTAAGGATAGCATATTTTAATGCATTAGAAGTTCAATTTCTCTGTTTTCTGGGAATTTAAGGTATATTTGATTTCATATGTGCTTATTTATCTGTATAAACGAATAAGAACAGATCTCTTTTAATTTAAGAGACCTTATAATCTAATTTTTTAGTTCTCTCTGGAGATAAGAAAACATTGCACAGTCAACACGAGACATAGTACCCTTTCTGAATTATCATACAGAGACAGAAAGAACTTGCTACTAAAATTCTCTAATTTTATCTCAACATCAAGAAACACAAGAGACTTAGAAACACAATAAACTCACAATCCAGATACGAAAGAGTCCAATTCCTTCCTAATGGGTACAAAATTCTTAATTTATTTGACCTCAAAATAATAGACAACAAACAAAAGTTAACAAGCTAGATTATTTGATGTCTTTCACCCACCAGAGACAACAACTTTATAATCCATTAATCCATTTACAGAGATCACCAAGTGGTCAGACCATAAAACCAAATTCCCAGTCATTGCTGCCATCAATGGGGAATAACTAATCATCCATAAAAGAAGCAAAAACAAAATGTTAAATCAGCAGAGAGGTGGGAAAAAAGACTAAAGAAAGAGAGAAAGACAAATACCATATGATATTACTTATATGTGGAATCTAAAATATGACACAAATGAACCTATCCATGAAACAGAAACAGAATCAGGGACATAGAGAATTGACTAGTGGTTGCCAAGGGGGAGAGGGGTGGGGGAGGGAATGATTGGGAGTTTGGGATTAGCAGATGCAAACTGGTATATATAGGATGGATAAACAACAAGTTCCTACTGTATAGCACAGGGAACTATATTCAATATCCTGTGATAAACCATAATGGAAAAGAACATGAAAAAGGTATACTTATTTCTCCAGCAACACCATCCACTGGGAGTATTGAAGGATGACCTTTGAAACTGTTAAAGGATATTAAAAAGTAAAAGGTAAAATCATGACTCTCACACAAATATAAAAATTTTCAAAGTTTTCAAATTTAATTCTTTAATTAATTAGCAAAGGATCTAGTAAGATGTTACAGCTGATTCAAAGGAGAAATCTAAGTACCACACTTATGGAATTTACAAATACAGTAGATGCAAAACTGGTTTTATCCACCGGATAGGGAGAGAAGTGATTTGTTTCTCCACCAGAAGGAAAGAAGTCTTCAGACAGGAGTTAAAGTTGTCCCTCCGTATCCACTGGGGATTGGTTCTAGGACCCAAGTGAAAACCAAAAGCAGCAGATGCTCAAGTCCCTTATATAAAATGGGGGGGTACAGTTGGCCCTCCTTATCCCCGGGCTTACCTAATGCAAATGGAATTTCGGTTGGACCGTGTTTGCATTTCTATCAGTTACCTACAATATACAGAGTTGTTAGTACTACAAAAGATAATGAGAGAGGCAAACCTCATAAAATCAGGATTAGATAATGACTAGTTTTCCTGAATAAGCTTCTTTTGGTCCATTTCGGAGTCTTTCACAGATTTTTCTGATGAGATGCAGGTATAGTTCTACATCTTGACGTTACGTTTCCCCACAAAAAGAAGCTTGTTAGGCATGAATAAGCATATTTTATATTTCTTATTAGGTAGATTCTCCAAAGAGCAATCTGGTGCTCAAGTTTGGACCTGTAACTGTTACTTTCTTTCCAATGTGATAGAGTCACAAGTAGAACCAGAGCACCAGGGCAATTATTTGCCTACTCATTCCCTTGTATTTATCTGAAGCCAGCTGTGTAGAATAACCCCAGTGATCAACTGCAGACTGTTATAAATACCACTGAATTGTAACACTTTAGATGTAAAAAGAATAAATTTTATCTTACATGTATTTTACCACAATAGAAAAGGAGGAATAAGAAAAGCCAGTCAGAAAAATTGACCCCATTCATAGAAATGCAAACAAGATCTATACATGTATTGTTAACCTATATGAGGACATGTGTAAGTCATTTGTGATTTAGTTAAAGATTCTTTTTGTGGATTAATTTTTTAAAAAAAGAATTCTATAAGAGGAAAATAACTCCAGGAAGGAGTGCTTAACTTTGTAGAATGCTATTAAGGACTTTTTAGAAGGAAAATAGAAATGTTTTCATAGGTTTAGCAACATGGACGTCATTGGTAACTCTGACAATAGCATTTTTAGTGTAGAATCATAAACCAGACTGAAATGGATCGAAGGGAAATTGTGATTTTTAAAAAACTCCCTATATGCTTTATTAAAAAAAAAAATCAGTGTTTTCTTCAAGTAACACAAATAACTTTTGTTATTAGAAGTACATACATAAATACATATAAGTAATTTAAAATATAATAAATATGTATTATAGATTTACTTTAAAATATAATGTGTGCATTGGGTTACTATGCAATAACAGACACTTTTAGGAAGTCAGTGAGTGTGAAAATTTTTACAACATATTAAATAAATATTATACTTTCAAAGTTTCTTGCACTTTACTAACTTGCAGTTTTCTTACCCCCTGCCTCACATTTTAATATATTTTGTTGACTGTTTCAACTAGTGAAAACTAATGTTGGTCTTTAAAAAAATTAAAGCTACGAATATAAAAATAATGCATTATCACTATAAGGTATTTTTTTTAAAATAAGTGAGAAATGTGGAAAGAGAAACAATCACCTGAAATCCCATCACCTAGAGAAAATCAATGTAGAATTCTTAGTATAATCTACAGTCTGTGTGGCCAAGTCTCTGCAGGGAGTTGCATTACAGAATCAGTATAGTTGCTAAAAGAAATTTTTAAAGAGCTCCACATTGATTTTCATCACCTTGAAAACCATTATAAAGTATTCACTCCATACACCATAACAGCAGTTCTCAGAATTATCTTTCCTTTCCATAACAACTCTCTCATCCTTAGAAACTACTTCATAGTTTCTCATTCACCAAACCACAGACTGTCTCTCTGATAACCAGTCAGCACTTCCGTTCATGCTTGCTTCTCCTTTTCAGGTCTTAATGAAATCGATTAAATTAGGTCATCTGCGTTCTTTTCTAGTTTTTTTCCTCATTGATACTGCTTCACTAAAATTTCATGTGTCAGTTTGGCAAATACCAACCCATACTTAGGGTGGTTGGGAAGGGAAAGAGCTGAGGTAGCAAAAGCAATATGTGTTTGGGGAGAGAGCGAATACTTATGTTAATGCACTTTTCCCTACCAAATATTCAAGTTAGCCAATCTTTATTACACCTGTAAGGAAATGCATATATTTTAATTATGCTGTCAATATTCTCTAATATTAATTCAAGCCTACCCCCATCCACTTTTTTTCTACAGAGTGAATCAAGTTCCTCTTGGATACTTTTGAAAGTATTACCACTCTCTACTGGTTTAGGCTCTTCTTGCAAATCTGTGTTTGAATTGTGAGCTTCCAGGTGGGCAACGAAGCTACTGCTCTTCTCTCCCATATACACACCTCTAATCAGCTATACATATACATATATCCCCATATCTCCTCCCTCTTGCATCTCCCTCCCACCCTCTACCTAGGTCTATGTCTCTAGTTAAGTGAAGAATATGCTGAATTTTAAAATTACTTTCTTTTTGAAAGCAGTTATCCATTAAATGGCTCTTACCTCTAAAACCAAAGGACATTCATTCCTCCCACCAGCCCCTGACAACCACTAATCTGCTCTCTGTCTCTATGGATTTACCTATTATGGATATTTCATGTAAATGGAATCATGCCACATGTGACATTTTGTGTGTGACTTTCACTTAGCATGGTATTTTCAAGGGTTGATTTATATTGTAGCATATATCAGTACAGTTGACCCTTGAACAAACAGGTTTGAACTGTGCAGGTCCACTTATATGTGGATTTTTTTCAGTACGTACATACTACAGTAGTATACGATCCACAGTTGGTCGAATCTATGGTTGTGGCAATGTGGATATGGAGGGCTGAAAAACATTTGGATTGCTTCTACTTTGGGGCTGCTGTGAATCGTGCTAGTATGAACATTATTTGAACAATTGTTTTCAATTATTTGAGATATACAACTAGGATAGAATTGCTGGGTCATACTCTGTTTAACTTTTGAGGAACCGCCAAAATTGTATACCATAGCAGCTACACCGTACTATGTTCCCATCAGCAGTATATGAGGGTTCCAATTTCTCTATATCCTTTCCATTAAATGTTATTTTCAATTTTTAAATTGTACACCTCCTATGGGCTATGAAGTGATATTTCAGTGTGGTTTTGATTTGCATTTTTCTACTTATTAATGATGTTGAGCATCTTTTCATGTGCTTGTTGGCCACTTGTATGTTTTCTTTGGATAAATGTTTATTGAAGCCCTTTGCCCATTTTTATTGGGTTGTCTTCTTGTTGAGTTGTAGGATATTTTTATATATTCTGGATACTAAATCCTGATCAGATATGTGTTGTCTTTTTGACTCTTTTTCTAGTGTCCCTTGATGCACAAATTTTAAAATTTTGATGAAGTTCAATTTATCTAAATTTTTTTTAAGTTGCCTGTGCATTTGTTCTCATATTTAAGACAGCACTACCAAAACCAAGACCTTCTTAGGTGTTTCTGGTGCTTCTCCAGGCTTATAGCATTCTCTCCAGTCCATTACTCACCATATGTTTACTTCTATAAGTTTTGTGATTTTAGTTCTTATATCTACATCTTTGATTCATTTTAAGTTAAATTCTGTAGTTAGTGTGCAGTAAAGTCCAATTTCATTGCTTTCCATGTGAATATCCACTTATCCCAAAACCATTTATTGAAGAGACTATTCTTTCCCCATTGAATGATCTTGGAACCCTGGTCAAAAATCATTTGACTGTAGATATATGGGTGTATTTCTGAAACCTGAATTCTTATCCATTTGTTTACATGTCTATTTTTATGCCATTAATACACTGTTTTTTTTTTCTTTTCTTTTTTTTCTTTTTTAATTTTTTAACATCCTTATTGGAGTATGATTGCTTTACAATGGTGTGTTAGTTTCTGCTTTATAACAAAGTGAATCAGCTATAAATATACATATATCCCCATATCTCCTCCCTCTTGTGTCTCGCTCCCACCCTCCCTATCCCACCCCTCTAGGTGGTCACAAAGCACTGAGCTGATCTCCCTGTGAGATGCGGCTGCTTCCCACTAGCTATCTATTTTATATTTGGTAGCATATATAAGTCCATGCCAGTCTCTCACTTCGTCCCAGCTTACCCTTCCCCCCATCCCGTGTCCTCAAGTCCATTCTGTACAACTGCGTCGTTATTCCTATCCTGCCTCTAGGTTCTTCATAACCTTTTTTTTTTTTTAGATTCCATATTTATGTGTTAGCATACGGTATTTGTTTTTCTCTTTCAGAATTACTTCACTCTGTATGACAGACTCTAGGTCCATCCACCTCACTACAAATAACTCAATTTCATTTCTTTTTATGGCTAATATTCCATTGTATATATGTGCCACATCTTCTTTATCCATTCGTCTGTCAATGGACACTTAGGTTGCTTCCATGTCCTAGCTATTGTAAATAGAGCTGCAGTGAACATTGTGGTACATGACTCTTTTTGAATTATGGTTTTCTCAGGGTATATGCCCAGTAGTGGGATTGCTGGGTTGTATGGTAGTTCTATTTTTAGTTTTTTAAGGAACCTCCATACTGCTCTCCATAGTGGCTGTATCAATTTACATTCCCACCAACGGTGCAAGAGGGTTCCCTTTTCTCCACACCCTCTCCAGCATTTATTGTTTGTAGATTTTTGGATGATGGCCATTCCGACTGGTGTGAGGTGATACCTCATTGTAGTTTTGATTGGCATTTCTCTAATGATTAGTGATCTTGAGCATTCTTTCATGTGTTTGTGGGCAATCTGTATATCTTCTTTGGAGAAATGTCTATTTAGGTTTTCTGCCCATTTTTGGAGTGGGTTGTTTGTTTTTTTCATACTGAGCTGCATGAGCTGCTTGTACACTTTGGAGATTAATCCTTTGTCAGTTACTTCATTTGCAAATATTTTCTCCCATTCTGAGGGTTGTCCTTTCATCTTGTTTATGGTTTCCATGCTGTGCAAAAGCTTTTAAGTTTCATTAGGTCCCATTTGTTTATTTTAGTTTTGATTTCCATTTCTCTAGGAGGTGGGTCAAAAAGGGTCTTGCTGTGATTTATGTCATAGAGTGCTCTGTCTACGTTTTCCTCTAAGAGTTTTATAGTGTCTGGCCTTACATTTAGGTCTTTAATCCATTTTGAGTTTACTTTTGTGTATGGTGTTAGGGAGTGTTCTAATTTCATTCTTTTACATGTAGCTGTCCAGTTTTCCCAGCACCACTTATTGAAGAGGCTGTCCTTTCTCCATTGTATATTCTTGCCTCCTTTATCAAAAATAAGGTGACCATATGTGCGTGGTTTATCTCTGGGATTTCTGTCCTGTTCCATTGATCTATATTTCTGTTTTTGTGCCAGTACCATACTGTCGTGATTACTGTAGCTTGTAGTATAGTCTGAAGTAAGGGAGTCTGATTCCTGCAGCTCTGTTTTTCTTTCTCAAGATTGCTTTGGCTATTCGGGGTCTTTTGTGTTTCCATACAAATTGTGAAGTTTTTTGTTCTAGTTCTGTGAAAAATGCCATTGGTAGTTTAATAGGCATTGCATTGAATCTGTAGATTGCTTTGGGTAGTATAGTCTTTTTCACAATGTTAATTCATCCAATCCAAGAACATGGTATATCTCTCCATCTATTTGTATCATCTTTAATTTCTTTCATCAGTGTCTTATAGTTTTCTGCATACAGGTCTTTTGTCTCCCTAGGTAGGTTTATTCCTAGGTATTTTATTCTTTTTGTTGCAATGGTAAATGGGAGTGTTTCCTTAATTTCTCTGTCACATTTTTCATCATTAGTGTATAGGAATGCAAGAGATTTTTGTGCATTAATTTTGTATCCTGCTACTTTACCAAATTCATTTATTAGCTCTAGTAGTTTTCTGGTAGAGTCTTTAGGATTCTCTATGTATAGTGTCATGTCATCTGCAAACAGTGACAGCTTTACTTCTTCTTTTCCGATTTGGATTCCTTTTATTTATTTTTCCTCTCTGGTTGCTGTGGCTAAAACTTCCAAAAGTATGTTGAATAATAGTTGTGAGAGTGGGCAACCTTGTCTTGTTCCTGATCTTAGTAGAAATGGTTTCAGTTTTTCACCATTTAGGACGATGTTGGCTGTGTGTTTGTCATATATGGCCTTTATTATGTTGAGGTAAGTTCCCTCTACGCCTACTTTCTGGAGGGTTTTTATCATAATTTGGTGTTGAATTTTGTTAAAAACTTTTTCTGCATCTATTGAGATGATCATATGGTTTTTCTCCTTCAATTTGTTAATATGGTGCATCACATTGACTAATCTGTGTATATTGCAGAATTTTTGCATTCCTGGGATATATCCCACTTGGTCATGGTGTATGATCCTTTTAATGTGCTTTTGGATTCTATTTGCTAGCATTTTGTTGAAGATTTTTGCATTTATGTTCATCAGTGATATTGGCCTGTAGTTTTCTTCCATTGAGACATGTTTGTCTTGTTTTGGTATCAGGGTGATGGTGGTCTCGTAGAATGAGTTTGGGGGTGTTCCACCCTCTGCTGTATTTTGGAAGAGTTTGAGAAGGATAGGTGTTAGCTCTTCTCTAAATGTTTGATAGAATTCACCTGTGACTGGTTCTGGGCTTTTGTTTTTGGAAGATTTTTAATCACAGTATCAATTTCAGTGCTTGTGATCGGTCTGTTTATATTTTCTGTTCCTGGTTCAGTGTCAGAAGGTTGTGCTTTTCTAAGAATTTGTCCATTTCTTCCAGGTTGTCCATTTTATTGGCATATTGTTGCTTGTAGTAATCTCTCATGATCCTTTGTATTTCTGCAGTGTCAGTTGTTACTTCTTTTTCATTTCTAATTCTATTGATTTGAGTCTTCTCCCTTTTTATTGTGATGAGTCTGGCTAATGGTTTATCAATTTTGTTTATCTTCTCAAAGAACCAGCTTTTAGTTTTACTGATCTTTGCTATTGTTTTCTTCATTTCTTTTTCATTTATTTCTGATCTGATCTTTATGATTTCTTTCCTTCTGCTAACTTTGGGGATTTTTGTTATTCTTTCTCTAATTGCTTTAGGTGTAAGGTTAGGTTGTTTATTTGAGTTGTTTCTTGTTTCTTGAGGTAGGACTGTATTGCTATGAACTTCCCTCTTAGAACTGCTTTTGCTGCATCCCATAGGTGTTGAGTTGTCGTGTTTTCATTGTCATTTGTTTCTAGGTAATTTTTGATTTCTTCAGTGATCTCTTGGTTATTAAGTTGTTGTATTGTTTAGCCTCCATTTGTTTGTATTTTTTACAGATTTTTTCTGTAATTGATATCTAGTCTCATAGCGTTGTGGTTGGAAAAGGTACTTGTTACGATTTCAATTTTCTTAAATTTACCAAGGCTTGATTTATGACCCAAGACATCATCTTTCCTAGAGAATGTTCCATGAGCACTTGAGAAGAAAGTGTATTCTGTTGTTTTTGGATGGAATGTCTAATACACTGTTTTGATTACTGAAGCTTTGTAGCAAGTTTTGTAATTGGGAATTTTGAGTTCCATCAGTTTTGTTCTTTAATTTCAAGACTGTCTGTTCAATCCTCAAAATATACCAAGCTTGCCAATAATTGGTCTCAGACTACTAGCTTCCACCTTGGGCAAAATATTACAGTTGGGGGAAACCATAGACATACTAAAAGCCTAGGATGAAAAGCTGTAGAGAGAGTATTGATTAGGTGAATTAAGGACTTTGAAAAACACCTATATGACTGTATTATATTATAATATTTATAATTTAGTCTGTTGATGTGGTAGATTACATTGCTTGACTTCCTAGTGTTGAGCCAGCCTTGCATACCTTAAATAAATACCACTTGATAATGGTGTATAATTCTTTTTATACATTGTTGAATGGATTTTCTAATAAATTGTTGAGGATTTTATATCTGTGTGCCTGAAATTGTGAGAAGTTAGATAAAATTTAAAGAAAATGTTAAAAAATGGAGAGATATATCATTCTCATTGGTGGCAAGGCTCATTATTTCAAATATCTCAATTCTTTTCAGACTAGCCTATAGATTTATAGCAGTTTCAATCAAAATTCCAAGCAGGTTTTTAGAGACATTGGAAAATTGATTCCAAAATTTTAATTGAATTGTGAGGGACCTAGAATAGCCTTAACAATCTTGAGAAGGAACAAAAAAATTTGGAAGACTTATAGCAACTAGGAGTAGCTCTAACAAAAGATGTTAAAGGACCTCTATAATTAAACTAGTAAACATTGTTGAGAAAAATTATATAGATCACTTAAATAAAATGAACAGCATTCTATATTTATAGAAGGGAAGACTCAATATTGTAAAATATCATTTAATTGATAATCTATAGATTCAATGAAATCCGAGTCAAAAGCCCAACATGTTTATTTTTGTGAAAATTGATGAGCTGACTTTAAAATTTTAATGGAAATTCAGGGGTCCAAATATAGGCAATGCAATTTTGAAGCAGAAGAACCAAGTTGGAGGATTTAGTATCGTAGATATAAAGACGAATTATTAAGTCAGAGTAGTTAAAATTGTATGATATTGGTAAAAGAATAGACAAACTGAAAAATGGCAGAGAATAAAGACTTCAGAAGCAGACCTACCCATATATGTTCACTTGATTTGTGACTCAAGGCACACTGAATTGCAATGAGGAGAGTTGAACATATGTACACCTCTTGACTTTGAATCTCATTCCTAGCTATAATACCCAATATGCCCGTGAAATATTTTCGTAAAATCCCTATTCATAAAAGTTAATCAGTAGTAGAATGGATAATTCAATTGTGGTGTAGTCACACAATGGAATACTATATACTGTAATATTATATAACAATGAGAATGAACAATCTATAATGACACGCAAAAACATGGATAAGTCTTACAGACATAAAGTTGGGTGAAATACCAGACACAAAATAACATATACTTTATGATTCCATTTATATCAAGACTGAAAACTGATAAAAGTTCTCTACAGTATTGGAAATCAGAAGAGTAGTTATTCTTGGGGAAAATACTATGTGGGAATGAGCACAATACATTCTTCTGGGATGTTGGTAATGTTCTATTTCTTGATCTGGGTGCTAATTTCATGAGTTTGTTCAGTTTTGAAAACAATTTGAGCTGAACACTTGTGAGTACTTTTATGTATGTATATTGTATTCATATGAAAATGAAAAAACAAAAACTTGATATATAAAGAAAATATGGGAGTAAGTTAGCCTCTACATTCTCTTAAAATGAGTTTGTACGACACTTCTAATTGATGCCACTTTTGTATGGAGGTAGCTAAAGAAAGTGTTTATTGGCAGGACCATGATGGCGTATACAAAATACTTTTGAGACAGCTGTAATATATGCACAAATTGGATAAAGATCCTGATATATTATTCCATAGAATGGTGTTTATCATACAGTATAAACTTTAAGCCATAAACCTCTAATTATAAGTGGTGTAACTTCCTGGAAATTTTATATCGGATATATCACTTACTGTACAAAAGATAATTTTTCTGAGTTGCACCTGCTCAATACCTAATATCTCATCCATTCTATCAGAAATATCATGCAAATTGTGAAAAAAAATATATGCAGTCTGTGTGTTTTTTCACTGTTCAATTCAGTATTGATACACAGTTAGGCATATTTAAAGTTTATGCAGAGATGAAACATAACAATAGAATAGAGATTACTATGCAGACACCTGCAATGCTGCCATTATCTAGGGAAAATTAGATCCATTTATTTTGTAGTTCTGTTGGTTACTCACACTCTGCATTTTAATTCCTCTACTCTGCTGCCCATTATACTGTGTTGGAAAACACTCCTGCTGAGAGAGTTTGGGCTCAAAACCTGATAGCACTGTGTAAGATACACTCCACAATTCATTAAGTTAAGAATAAACTGTTGCATCAAATGCATGTTTTTCATTTATTATTTTCCTCATTCCACTGTATGTTTATTTGAGGAATTTCATCAAGCCCTATCTTTATGGCAGAAAAGTGGTACTGTGTTGATGCCACACCACCAAAAAAAATGATGCCTGGAAGTTAAGAGGTGTCCTTTCCTTGGTGATAATTATGTCTCTTCTAGTTTTAAGCTGCTATAATTCTAGGCTATTTCAACAGCAAAATCAATTGAGGATTATCCCCCATTCAACTGTGTTTGCTGAAATAGTAGAAAGGGATGTGGACACATATAGTTGGGAAATAAAGTTTAAATAAATATAAGCATGCATTTTATTGGAGAGCTTTCCATGCAAATGCTATTCAGTTGCATTTACTGAAATAATAGGGAGTGTTATGTGGACACATATTTAGGAAATAAAGTTTAACTAAATATAAGCAGGCTTTTTTACAGGAGAGCTTTCATGCAAATGCTAATGTATACTGTCAATCTCCAAGAGAAAAATAGACTTTGAAACTTCCCCAAATTATTTGTCCAGAGAAATATTTCCTGAGAAACACATTTCTAGGAACATAGTTTGGAAGATTCTAACCTGGATGAAATCTTCTGTCCCTTCTCACGGTGATTATCTGTTATTTCTATAGAATCTATCAATACTTGATGCCACTTGCACTTGCCCTTCCTTTCCAATTTTACTAACAGTACTCTTGTTAAAGTCCAGATTACATTTTACTAGGACTACTGCTGTAGCTTTCTAATGCCGAGATTCATCAGA
The DNA here is from genome assembly GCF_028023285.1 of Balaenoptera ricei. Lineage (NCBI taxonomy): Eukaryota > Metazoa > Chordata > Mammalia > Artiodactyla > Balaenopteridae > Balaenoptera > Balaenoptera ricei. The sequence goes on along the minus strand of NC_082660.1, from coordinate 129,791,719 downwards.
TGTCCTCAGGGAACAATGGTTGTGTAGAACACTATTTCTGAGTAGTGGAGTCCACGTATTGTTTCTGTGAGACTTCATATTCATTCCCCTGTACACCCAGTTCTCATCTCCAGGAAACCTGTCTCTTTTTTTATGCAACTATATTTCTAACACCTAGTAGAGTGCGCAGTACACATTATAGCTTTAGAAATTTCAGTTGACTGCTTCTTAGGGAATAATGGATGTATACAATTAGATTTGCCTTCATTATAGGATTTCTCAGAACTTTTTCTATGCCAGTATGCAGAGTAAATATCCAAAAAGGACATAGAATGTATATTTTTACCAAAATTTGGGGGCATAGAAAAGTTTTGTTTTGCTTTTACAGAAAATTCATCAGCATATTACAGAACATACTTCAGCTGACACTCCTCGATATTGTTTCTCTCCAGCTGTTGTCCAGGAATGAACTCTGTCCTTTCAAATTCTGCTAGTCTCAGTTCCAAAGCAAGATTTTAGGCTTTTCATTTGTTATGAAGAGAGGAACAAAAAAGAGGAGGAAAAGTCAATTATACTTATGTATTAATGCTCTTCAAAATCATAGCTGCTTGTCTTCATTCACATTCTGGAAAATGCACTATATACTCTGATGGAATAAACAAAAGATAAAATTAATTTTAAATGGTATTTAAGCCTGGGAAAAATCAGCCAAATGGATTTTGAGGGACAGATCCTTGTCATAAAGAATATTAAGAGGAGGATGGAAGACAGTATTTGGGGCCTTTTCTAAAACTGAGATCAAGTTTGTCTTACAGAGTACTATGCAAAAGCAAGATATTTCTATTTAATTGGATTTATAAAATTCTAATTGCTTTTCTTATGGGATGTGCAGTATCCTTCTGAATAGGATTGCTGTCAGCATCAATAACTTCTTACCACATATTTGGAGAACTGCAGAAAGAAACTCTATATTAACTAAGTCTGATGAGCAGTTGATATGTAGAGAAGGATTGCTAGAAGTTTTGAATCAGCTTGTACTCCCCACACACCCCACATTTTCTTTAACGAATCATTTATAATTCCAGAGATGAGGAAAATATTTATCATTCATCTCAGAAAGTCATGCTTAATCTAATATCACTTCATAATCCCTTCCACATGAGACCAGCACAATAAACAACCCTTGCATCCCTCTTTTGTGTTTCTAGCTTCCTATTCGGCTCTCTGATAGGATGCATGTTGATTAAAATACAGTTTCTGGAGCCAGGCTTATTGAATTTGAGCCCTGCTTACTGTTGAACTTGGGCAGGGTGTTTGACCTCTTTGTGCATCAGTTTCCTTGTTGTAGGGTAGGGCTAGTAACAGTAGTTCCTCAGAATCGTTATTGGGTTTAAACAAGTTAATACTAATAAAACACATGATAGTGCCTGGCCCACGACAGGCATATATAAATGTTTGATATATGAAACAGAGACAATTCTAAAAACAAGGAAAGAAAGGGGTGAACACGAGTCAAGTATGTATGGGGAAGCACATTGCTCACTTTATAAATAGTATAGACTACTGTTTAACTCTTCTGGAGAGTTAGAGAACACTGCTCTATTTTCACACCACATTGAAAATTCAAAGATAGAAGCACAAACCAGTTAACAGATAGTGAAGCAGAGAAAAGGCAGTGACTCTGGGTGCCCCTGGGACTTGGAGTCAAACCTAACCTGGTCTGTGCTCTGTCATCCATAGAAGTAGCACCCCTTAAAGAGAGCAAGCATCGCTCAAACTGGTATATAGAAAAGAGATAAACAACAAGGTCCTACTGTCTAGCACAGGGAACTATATTCAATATCCTGGGATAAAACATAAAGGAAAAGAATATGAAAAAGATTATATATATTTATACACACACACAGATATATATGTATAACTGAATCTCTTTGCTATACAGTAGAAATTAACACAACATTGTAAATCAACTATACTTCAATAGAATAAATTTTAAACAAAAGAGAGCAAGAATTGGGACAAATTTGCAGACTATGTGCAAAGCACAGTTGTTTTTTTAAAGATTTTTTTTTTTGATGTGAACCATTTTTAAAGTCTTTATTGAATTTGTTACAATATTGCTTCTGTTTTATGTTTTGTTTTTTTTGGCCCTGAGGCATGTGGGATCTTAGCTCCCTGAAAAGGGATCGAAACTGCACCCCCTGCATTGGAAGGTGAAGTCTCAACCACTGGACCACCAGGGAAGTACCCAAAGTATAGTTCTGAAGTAGATACATTTCCTAAAATCTTCTTAGTGGCCTTCAGTATAGGGCAATTGCTATGAGTAGGGACTAGGATGAATGGGAGCATCTTTACTCCTGACTGGTGAGCAGAAATGATTAGAGATGATAAACCTGAGGCATATGATATTCAAAGATGGACTCATTTTCTTGCTTTCAGGTGATATAGGATTTGACTGACCATTATGTTTCTTAACAAAGCCTGCATTGCACTGCTTCACTTTTGACTCAAACTTTGGATATCAAATTGAGAGAAACTCACTTATGAGGTTGCAAAACTTGCCCACTGCAATTAGAAAACCTTCCTTCTTGAATGCTTTGGAGCTTCCCAGCCCCATTCATGTGCTCTCAGTTAAAATTTGTCAGATCCCAGTTAATATTGAATACCTCATGGGAGTGTTGATCTTTTTTCAGAGTAATCCTCACTGCCTTTTTTTTTTTTTTATCAATTCCCTTATCATATAGGCATTACCTTTAGTTAAAGTAGCAGATGAATTTCCGAGCTCTCCATTTTGTTAATAATGCTGTGAGAATCAGAGGAAATGATATATCCAAGCTTGCCATTCATAGGTATAACAACCATAGTTTTTTTTCTCACATTTTGAGTGCATTCAAATTCTGTTCTCTTGGCTTTTAATTACCTGAAAAAAATCATCTGGGATTTAGAACAAAGCAGGCTTCTCTTCTTTTGAAATTAATTATAATTTTCAAAGACTGTAAGTTACTTTACACAAAGTTATTCCTTTCTTATTCTGGAGAAACAGGAGTAAGTGTTAAAACAGAGGAAATTATCAATGGGTAGGTAAAGTAGTAATATATTACTTGATTAATAACCTAAATGAGCTAACATTAATTAATATTAATGAATCCAAAAAGAAAGAAATACAATGATTATAAAGACAAGTTTTGTTTGAGGCTTATGTTGAAAAGGACTTCACATGAAATTGGAGGAGCCGTGTTGAACTGGCTCATGAATCTGTAGTGAGATATGATTTGGTTAATTATTTTTCCTTTTGTTCTGCAGTGTTAATAATTTTTACAACTCTACAAGATCCCATATATACTTATTAATTTAATTCAGGGAAACCTGATAATAACCTGTAGATCCTTTTCTTTTAGAATCCATTACTTACCTGGTGTGTGGGAATTATGTAATTTTTAAATTACCTGGTGCATAGATGATTAGTATACACTTAGTATCAAGTGATATGCTTAACATCAAGATGTCAAGTGAAGCTGGATTCAATGTTTGATGCCCATGAATGGGTTCCATAATGTTCCAGTTATCTATTGCTGCATAACAAGCCATCTTTTTTTTGTGAGTCTTCCTTCGTAAAGTATCAGCTCTCTGTGGGAAAGATTCACCTCTATATCAACAGTGCCTGTTAAAATGCCTAGTGCCACGTGACTCAATGAATAAGGCTGATGCAGTACATTCATTCATTTATGCACTCATTTGTCTGCACATTCATCAAGAGAACTTGTCCAGTTAGTGGCAGTGTTAGGACTCAAACACATCTTCTCATTCTATATTTAGTGTTATTTCTATTACACCATTACACAGTATCTTACAATGCTATAGGGTGTCACATTTCATAAAGCACTTAAATATACAATATTATCTCACTTAATTATCACAAATGCTCTGGTAAATTGTCAATATTGTTCTCATTTCACAGATGTGGTTCAGAGAGGTTAAATACTTTGCCCCAAATAACGAAGTTAATGAGTAGCATTACTGATAGAGCTCGATCTCGATCAGATTTCTCACACCATCTGTTGATTTTTTTCCCCACTTAACCACAGGGTGAATTAAGTGATTAGCCCTTTTTATTGGTTTAAAAATGAATATCAATAACTTTAAGTAGGGACTGCTTATTTACAAAGATCTTCTAAGATGTTGATATGAACAATTTTAGGGTTGTGGAATTTTTTTTCTCCCATTATATAAGCAGTGGAAAGAGGCATCTCTTTTGAAAGATGAACCTGTTGAAAACCATTCATTTTCAAATGACCTTCTTTTGGCATTGAATTTCACGTTGGCAGTGCTATATCATGCAAAAGTCACAGACCTCAATGGTTGAGTATGTAATTAACATAGACTTCTTTAGGAATATTTATCAGTTAGTTTGTTGTTTGACCAACATTTTAGAGTTAGTGTGTGTGGATGTGCATGTGTGTGTCCCCTGAAATTTGTTAGAAATACTTTATCAAATAATATACAAAGTCAAAGGTTTGAGTCCCACATACCTCTTTACTTTGCTCCTCAAATATCTGCTAAAAAGACTTTTTTTTTTAAACATCTTTATTGGAGTATAATTGCTTCGCAATGGTGTGTTAGTTTCTGCTTTATAACAAAGTGAATCAGCTATACATATACATATATCCCCATATCTCCTGCTTCTTGCGTCTCCCTCCCCCCCTCCCTCTCACCCCTCTAGGTGGTCACAAAATCCTGAGCTGATCTCCCTGTGCTATGTGGCTGCTTCCCACTAGCTATCTATTTTACGTTTGGTAGTGTATATATTAGTCTATGCCACTCTTTCACTTCGTCCCAGGTTACTCTTCCCCCCACCTCATGTCCTCAAGTCCATTCTCTACAACTGCGTCGTTATTCCTGTCCTGTCCCTACGTTCTTCATAACCTTTTTTTTTTTTTAAGATTCCATATATATGTGTTAGCATACGGTATTTGTTTTTCTCTGACTGACTTCACTCTGTATGACAGACTCTAGGTCCATCCACCTCACTACAAATAACTCAATTTCATTTCTTTTTATGGCTGAGTAATATTCCATTGTATATATGTGCCACATCTTCTTTATCCATTCATCCGATGATGGACATTTAGGTTGCTTCCATGTCCTGGCTATTGTAAATACAGCTGCAATGAACATTTTGGTACATGACTCTTTTTGAATTATGGTTTTATCAGGGTATATGCCCAGTAGTTGGATTGCTGGGTCATATGGTAGTTCTATTTTCAGTTTTTTAAGGAACCTCCATACTGTTCTCCATAGTGGCTGTATCAGTTTACATTCCCACCAACAGTGCAAGAGGGTTCCCTTTTCTCCACACCCTCTCCAGCATTTATTGTTTGTAGATTTTTGGAAGATGGCCATTCCGACTGGTGTGAGGTGATACATCATTGTAGTTTTGATTTGCATTTCTCTAATGATTAGGAATGTTGAGCATTCTTTCATGTGTTTGTTGGCAATCTGTATATCTTCTTTGGAGAAATGTCTATTTAGGTCTTCCGCCCATTTTTGGATTGGGTTGTTTGTTTTTTTCATGTTGAGCTGCATGAGCTGCTTGTATATTTTGGAGATTAATCCTTTGTCAGTTGCTTCATTTGCAAATATTTTCTCCCATTCTGAGGGTTGTCTTTTCATCTTGTTTATGATTTCCTTTGCTGTGCAAAAGCTTTGAAGTTTCATTAGGCCCCATTTGTTTATTTTTGTTTTTATTTCCATTTCTCTAGGAGGTGGATCAAAAAGGATCTTGCTGTGATTTATGTCATAGAGGGCTCTGCCTATCTTTTCCTCTAACAGTTTGATAGTGTCTGGCCTTACATTTAGGTCTTTAATCCATTTTGAGTTTATTTTTGTGTATGGTGTTAGGGAGTGTTCTAATTTCATTCTTTTACATGTAGCTGTCCAGTTTTCCCAGCACCACTTACTGAAGAGGTTGTCTTTTCTCCACTGTATATTCTTGCCTCCTTTATCAAAGATAACATGACCATATGTGTGTGGGTTTTCTCTGGGCTTTCTATCCTGTACCATTGATCTATATTTCTGTTTTTGTGCTAGTACCATACTGTCTTGATTACTGTAGCTTTGTAGTATAGTCTGAAGTCAGGGAGCCTGATTCCTCCAGCTCTGTTTTTCTTTCTCAAGATTGCTTTGGCTATTCAGGGTCTTTTGTGTTTCCATACAAATTGTGAAATTTTTTGAAAAACAGACTATTTTGACATGAGAATGTTTAATCCCAGCTGGTTGGTTTGAATAGTGATTTAATGAGAACCAGCCCAGTATATAAGTTGGCTATATTTTGTGAATATGAAGTCCTCTACATGATCATCTGGATACATCTTCAGGTCATGTGAGTGAGTGATGGTGGTATAAATGCTGAAGGATGACCAGTGGCTTCTGCTTTTTAGATGGAGACTTTAGATAAACACAAATATGCATTTATGCAAATGAACTTGGTGGAACACCAATGTCATTAAAAAGACCCTAGCACTTGAGGAGACAAACTTCATTTCTCTATAATTTCTCCTGACCTGATCCTTTTTTTTCTTGGTTATAATAAGAGATATGTTAGATATAGTATATTGGACACCAAGTTAGGCTCAACTTCCAAGGGCAGTTTTCCATTCCTAAGGTATAATTATCTATAGACAATTAGCTGCAGGTGGTGAAATAATAGACACAGTTTATTACACATGAAATTAGCCAACTGTTGGCTTTTTGGGCTAGTTTCTGGAGCAGTTGACCACTTAAACCTTATTTAGGCAGTTCAAGCAGCCGATTGCACATAACAATTATTTTAGGATCTAATTTTTCCACATGCACTTAATTTGGAGCTGACGATTGTATGTGATTAATAGAATGGCTGTGTAAGCTCATTTATTATAAAGGTGTCTTGTAAGCCTGCCTAGGACACTGAGGAGAGAATGCAAGAGGCTCAGAATAGATTCAGCCTATACAGGAGGTATCATGCAGCTGTCACAGATCCCTACAGGCAGGCAAGAAAGTTTAGGAAGTTAGATTCAGTCAATAAACATGTACCAAGTGCCTACTCTGTACCAGGCACCATTCTTGGCACTGGGAATACAAAGTGAGACAAGATACAATCTTTGCTTTCAAGTAACTTGCAATCCAGATTTGTATATAATACATCAAGCATTATGTGGCAATAGGTGTAAAACCAAAGTGCTATAGACGTTCTGATGAAAATGATAAATTATCTTAAATCTATGTACTCTATCTCTAGTCTTAGTCTAAGCCACCATAATTGCATGTCTGAATTTCTACATGGCCAGCCACTTCTTAGTTATTTGGTTCTGTGCTCATGTATTATCTCCTCAGACAAGCCCTTCTCATCACCTCCATCAAAATGAGCTCACCTCTCTAACCCTCAGTCACTTGTTTATTTTTCTTTGTAGGGTCTCATCGCTACCAACCTTATATTGGATTGGCCAAAAAGTTCGTTCGGATTTTTGTAGGCTGTTATGGGAAACCACAAATGAACTTTTTGGCCAACCCAGTATTATGTATTTATTTTTTGGTTAACTGTATCTGCAGCAGAATGTAAGTTTTCTGAGAGCAGGATCATTACATATATTGTTCATTGCTCTATGAGTTGCTTGAACAATGTGTTTCATAGATTAGCTCTTCAATATATTTTTTAAACTATATGACTTACAGACTGGGCCATCATGGAGGATTTCAGGAAGAAAATGTATTTTAACTTGGTTTTTCCAGATCGTTACCACTGATTAAGCACTGCTGTGTTTCAGGCAATGCAAATATTTGGCCTTGAAGAATGAGCTTTCATTTCATGGGACAGAGAAGATGAGTGAGGGAATTTCTAGCAAGTTGAGCTAAGAGAATTTTTTGTACAAGGAAGGGATGTGTTCAGAGCTGCATTTAGAACAATACAGGCAGTAGGACTCTGCAGCGTGCCCTCACAGTGGCAAATATTAGAGTATAGAAAGTGTGCAATATAATGATTGCAACAGTCTGAAGTAACAAAGGTTTACTAAAGAGAATACAGTATTCTAGCATTCAAATGCTATAACATATGTCTCCAATTGAATTTTTGGAGGGAGGCACATGGCATTGTAATCTTTAGATGGAACAGACTGCTTGACTGTGGGTTGAAGTATAGGATATACATTATGATTAATACCTCTCCCCCTCCACCCCCAATTAAAAAGCTTCCAGAGGGTCTCAAGCTCTCCTATCAGTAATATTGACAAAGAAGGTAAAAACCTCATAGTGGGAAACAGGAAGTTGAAAAAGTTATTCATGTCTACCTCTCTGCAGGTTCCAGCTTCTGGTGTTTTTGAAAGGTCAGGTCTCTGGCCCTGGTCAGAGACTGGAGATTAGATGGCGCTAAATAGAGCTCTATCATGTGGCTCATTCAGTTTCCATTTGTGCCCACCTAGGCAACCATTTTGAGGCCTTCTGACCTCAAGGGATATCACTAGAAGCAACTGCTCCCCACTAGTTTGTCTCTTAGGATGGGGACTGAAAGTCCTACCTTTTGGGTAAACTGCTTCAGCCACATGCTGAAGTACCATGGTTGTCTATTTTTTTTTCTATTTTTTTTAACATCTTTATTGGAGTATAATTGCTTTACAATGTTGTGTTACTTTCTGCTGTAAACAAAGGGAATCAGCTATACATATACAGATACCCCATATCCCCTCCCTCTTGAACCTCCTTCCCACCCTCCCTATCCCATCCCTCTAGGTCGTCACAAAGCATCAAGTTGATATCCTTGTGCTATGCGGCAGCTTCCCACTGCCATCCATTTGACATCTGGTAGTGTATGTATGCCAATGCTCCTCTCTCACTTCATCCCAGCTTCCCCTCCACCCGCGTTCCCTCAAGTGCATTCTCTACGTTGGTCTCTTTATTCCTGCCCTGCCACTAGGTTCATAAGTACCGCTTTTTTAAATTCTATATATATGCATTAGCATACTGTATTTGTTTTTCTCTTTCTGACTTACCTCACTCTGTATGACAGATTCTAGATCCATCCACCTCATTACAAATAACTCAATTTCGTTCCTTTTTATGGCTGAGTAATATTCCATTGTATATATGTGCCACATCTTCTTTATTAATTCATCTGTTGATGGACATTTAGGTTGCTTCCATGACCTGACTATTGTAAATAGTGCTGCAGTGAACATTGTGGTACATGTCTCTTTTTGAGTTATGGTTTTCTCAGGGTATATACCCAGTAGTGGGATTGCTGGGTCATATGATAGTTCTATTTTTAGGTTTTGAAAGAACCTCCGTACTGTTCTCCATAGTAGCTATATCAATTTACATTCCCACCAACAGTGCAGGAGGGTTCCCTTTTCTCCACACCCTCTCCAGCATTTATTGTTTGTAGATTTTTGATGATGGCCATTCTAACAGGTGTGAGGTGATACCTCATTGTAGTTTTGATTTGCATTTCTCTAATGACTAGTGATGTTGAGCATCTTTTCAAGTATTTGTTGGACATCTGTATGTCTTCTTTGGGGAAATGTCTATTTAGGTCTTCTGCCCATTTTTGGATTGGGCTATTTTTTTTTTTTTTTGATATTGAGCTGCATGAGCTGCTTCTAAATTTTGGAGATTAATCCTTTGTCCATTGCTTTGTTTGCAAATATTTTCTCCCATTCTGAGGGTTGCCTTTATGTCTTGTTAATGGTTTCCTTTGCTGTGTAAAAGCTTTTAAGTTTCATTAGGTCCCATTTGTTTATTTTTGTTTTTATTTCCCTTACTCTAGGATGCGGGTCAAAAAGGATCTTGCTGTGATTTATGTCATAGAGGGCTCTGCCTACGTTTTCCTCTAAGAGTTTTATAGTGTCTGGCCTTACATTTAGGTCTTTAATCCATTTTGAGTTTATTTTTGTGTATGGTGTTAGGGAGTGTTCTAATTTCATTCTTTTACATGTAGCTGTCCAGTTTTCCCAGCACCACTTATTGAAGAGGCTGTCCTTTCTCCATTGTATATTCTTGCCTCCTTTATCAAAAATAAGGTGATCATATGTGTGTGGGTTTATCTCTGGGCTTTCTATCCTGTTCCATTGATCTATATTTCTGTTTTTGTGCCAGTACCATACTGTCTTCATTACTGTAGCTTTTAGTATAGTCTGAAGTCAGGGAACCTAATTCCTCCAGCTCTGTTTTACTTTCTCAAGATTGCTTTGGTTATTTGGGGTCTTTGGTGTTTCCATACAAATTGTAAAATTTCTTGTTCTAGTTCTGTAAAAAATGCCATTGGTAATTTGATAGGGATTGCATTGAACCTGTAGATTGCTTTGGGTAGTATAGTCATTTTCATAATATTGATTCTTCCAATCCAAGAGCATGGCATATCTCTCCATCTGTTTATGTTATCTTTGATTTCTTTCATCAATGTTTTATAGTTTTCTGAATACAGGTGTTTTGCCTCCTTAGGTAGGTTTATTCCTAGGTATTTTATTCTTTTTGTTGCAGTGATAAATGGGATTGTTTCCTTAATTTCTCTTTCTGATCTTATGTTGTTAGTGTATAGGAATGCAAGAGATTTCTGTGCATTAATTTTGTATCCTGCTACTTTACCAAATTCATTGATTAGTTCTAGTAGTTTTCTGGTGGCATCTTTAGGATTCTCTATGAATAGTATCATGTCATCCTCAAACAGTGGCAGTTTTATTTCTTCCTTTCCTATTTGCATTCCTTTTATTTCTTTTTCTTCTCTGATTGCTCTGTCTAGCACTTCCAATACTATGTTGATTAAGAGTAGTGAGAGTGGACATCCTTGTCTTGTTCCTGATCTTAGAGGAAATGCTTTCAGTTTTTCACCATTTAGAATGATGTTTGCTCTGGGTTTGTCGTATATGACCTTTATTATGTTGAGGTAGGTTCCCTCTATGCCCACTTCCCGGAGAGTTTTTATCATAAATGGGTGTTGAATTTTGTCAAAAGCTTTTTCTGCGTCTTTTGAGATGATCATATGGTTTTTATCCGTCAATTTGTTAATGTGGTGTATCACATTGATTGATTTGTGTATATTGAAGAAGCCTTGTATTCCTGGGATAAACCCCACTTGATTATGGTGCATGATCCTTTTAATGTGCTGTTAGATTCTGTTTGCTAGTATTTTGTTGAGGATTTTTGCATCTATGTCCATCAGTGATATTGGCCTGTAGTTTTCTTTCTTTTTGACATCTTTGTCTGGTTTTGGTATCAGGGTGATGGTGGCCTCATGGAATGAGTTTGGGAGTGTTCCTCCCTATGCTATATTTTGGAAGAGTTTGAGGAGAATAGGTGTTAGCTCTTCTCTAAATGTTTGATAGAATTTGCCTGTGAGGCCATCTGGCCCTGGGCCTTTGTTTTTTGGAAGATTTTTAATCACAGTCTCAATTTCAGTGCTTGTGATTGGTCTGTTCATATTTTCTATTTCTTCCTGGTTCAGTCTCGGAAGGTTTTGCTTTTCTAAGAATTTGTCCATTTCTTCCAGGTTGTCCATTTTATTGGCATATAGTTGCTTTTAGTAATCTCTCATGATCCTTTGTGTTTCTGCAGGGTCAGTTGTTACTTCTCCTTTTTCATTTCTAATTCTATTGATTTGAGTCTTCTCCCTTTTTTTTTCTTGATGAGTGTGGCTAATGGTTTATCAATTTTGTTTATCTTCTCAAAGAACCCGCTTTTAGTTTTATTGATCTTTGCTATTGTTTCCTTCATTGCTTTTTCATTTATTTCTCATGTGGTCCTTATGATTTCTTTCCTTCTGCTAACTTTGGATTTTCTTTGTTCTTTTTCTAGTTGCTTTAGGTGTAAGGTTAAGTTGTTTATTTGAGATTTTTCTTGTTTTTTGAGGTGAGCTTGAATTGCTATGAACTTCCCTCTTAGAACTGCTTTTCCTGTGTCCCATAGGTTTTGGATTGTTTTGTTTTCATTGTCATTTGTTTCTAGCTATTTTTTAATTTCTTCTTTGATTTCTTCAGTGATCTCTTGGTTATTTAGCAGCACACTCTTTAGCCTCCATGTATTTGTGTTTTTTACTGTTTTTTTCCTGTAATTGATTTCTAATCTCATAGAGTTGTGGTCAGAAAAGGTGCTTGATACGATTTCAATTTTCTTAAATATTCCAAGGCTTTATTTGTGACCCAAGATGTGATCTATTCTGGAGAACGTTCCATGTGCACTTGAGAAGAAAGTGTATTCTTCTGCTTTCAGGTGGAATGTCCTAAAAATATCAGTTAAGTCTGTCTGATCTATTGTGTCATTTAAAGCTTGTGTTTCTTATTTATTTTCTGTCTATTGGTGTAAGTGGGGTGTTAAAGTCCCCCACTATTATTGTGTTACTGTCTATTTCTGCTTTTATGCCTGTTAATGTTTGCCTTATGTATTGAGGTGCTCCTATGTTGGGTGCACAAATATTTACAATTGTTATGTTTTCTTCTGGGATTGATCCCTTGATCATTATGTAATGTCCTTCCTTATCTCTTGTAACAGTCTTTATTTTAAAGTCTATTTTATCTGATATGAGTATTGCTACTCCAGCTTTCTTGTGATTTCCATTTGCATGGAATATCTTTTTCCATCCCCTCACTTTCAGTCTGTATTTGTCCCTAGGTCTGAAGTGGGTTTCTTGTAGACAGCATATATCAGGGTGTTGTTTTTGTATCCATTCAGCCAGTCTGTGTCTTTTGGCTGGAGCATTTAATCCATTTACATTCAAGGTGATTATCGATATGTATGTTCCTGTTACCATTTTCTTAATTGGTTTGGGTTTGTTTTTGTGGGTCTTTTTCTTCTCTTCCATTTCCCACTTAGAGAAGTTCCTTAAGCATTTGTTGTAAAGCTGGTTAGGTGATGCTGAATTTTCTTAGCTTTTGCTTGTGTGTAAAGCTTTTGATTTCTCTGTTGAATCTGAATGAGATCCTTGCTGGGTAGAGTAATCTTGGTTGTAGGTTTTTCCCTTTCATCACTTTAAATATGTCCTGCCACTCCCTTCTGACTTGCAGAGTTTCTGCTGAAAGATCAGCTGTTAACCTTATGGGGATTCCCTTGTATGTTATTTGATGCTTTTCCCTTGCTGCTTTTAATATTTTTTCTTTGTATTTAATTTTTATAGTTTGATTAATATGTGTCTCAGTGTGTTTCTCTTTTGGTTTATCCTGTATGGGACTCTCTGTGCTTCCTGGACTTGATTGACTATTTACTTTCCCATGTTAGGGAAATTTTTGACTATAATCTCTTCAAATATTTTCTCAGACCCTTTCTTTTTCTCTTCTTCTTCTGGGACTCCTATAATTCAAATGTTGTTACATTTAATATTGTCCCAGAGGTCTCTGAGACTTTCCTCAATTCTTTTCATTCTTTTTTCTTTATTCTTCTCCCCGGCAGTTATTTCCACTATTTTATCTTCCAGGTCACTTATCCGTCCTTCTGCCTCAGTTATTCTGCTATTGATTCCTTCTAGAGTATTTCTAATTTCAAATGTTTTGTTGTTTGTTTGCTGTTTAGTTCTTCTAGATCCTTGTTAAATGTTTCTTTTATTTTCTCCATTCTGTTTCCGAGATTTTGCATCATCTTTACTATCATTACTCTGAATTGTTTTTCAGGTAGGTTGCCTATTTTGCCTTCATTTATCTGGTCTTGTAGGTTTTTTACCTTGCTCCTTCGTCTGTAACATATTTTTTTGTCGTTTCAGTTTTTTTTTTTTGATGGGTGGGGCTGTATTCCTGTCTTACTGGTTGTTTGGCCTGAGGCCTCCAGCACTGCAGTTTGCAGGCAGTTGGGTAGAGCCAGGTCTTGGTGCCGAGAGGAGGACCTCCAGGAGGCTTCACTCCAGTTAATATTCCCTGGGGTCTGAGGTTCTCTGTTAATCCAGTTGTTGCACTCGGCACTCCCACCACAGGAGCTTGGATCCTACCTCTGGCCTGGGAACCAAGATCCCGCAAGCCATGTGGTGTGGTGAAAAAAAAAAAAAAAAAAGAAAGAAAAAAAAGGAGCAGTAAAAAAAAAAAAAAAAAAAAGGAGCAGTACAATAACAAAGAATAAAAAATAAAATAAAATTGAAAAGATAAAAAATGTATTAGGAAAAATAAAAATATAATTGAAACAACGCAACAAGGTAAAACAAAACCACAACAGAAAAAAGAAAAAAAAAGGGGGGAGGGAACAAGCCAAAAAGAGCAGAACAATAACAAAGTATAAAGAATAAAATAAAATTAGAAAAATAATAGATTTATTAGAAAAAATAAAAATATAAATGAATCAACAACAGCAAGGTAAAACAGAACCCCAACCGAAGAGAAGAAAAAAGAAAAAAAAAAAGGCCTTGGCTATGGGGGGTGGAGTTTAGGCAGGGGTGGAACTTATGCAGGGTGGGATTTAGGGTGAGGTGGCGCCTAGGTGGGGGGCGACGTTTGAGCATGGGGCAGGGCCTAGGGTCAGGATCCACGCAGCTGGAAAAGGCCTTGTGGATGGGACCACCTTCAAGCATGGGGCGGTGTCTCTGCTTAGGACCTGTGTGGAAGTGGAGACTCAGCACATCCAATGGGGGGCCTCCAGAGTGTGGAGTTCCGGAGTTTGGAGGTTAGGTCCTGAGTGAGGGTGTGTGGGTGGGGTTTAGGCCCAGCATGTTGGAGGGGGTCTCAGAGGGTGTCTCCGAGTGTAGAGTTAGGGTCCTGGGTGGTTGTGTAGGGGCAGGGTTTAGGCTCTGCATGGCAGGAGGTAGGCTCCGAGGGCAGAGGATCAGGCCCAGGAGCCCAACAGGCTCCCCAGTGCCTAGTGGACAGGGAAAGTGCTGGCCGTGTTCCCTTCCGTTCCTTCGCACCCCTCCCCCACCATCTCCCCCAGGGTCTCCCCTGTTCCCACTAGACCCCTAACCGTGGGTGGGTCCTGCTGGGTGTAGGAACTCCTCCCCTCCCCGAGCCGCCCCTCAGGGGTGCTGGTCCTGGAGGTCCAGCCTTTACTTCTGCTCCCCCTTCCCTGCCTCCCATTCCCTCAGGACCCGCACGGCTGGAGGGGGCCTCAGTGGGCAGAGGATCAGGCCTGCTATCTCAGCAGGCTCCCATGGGCCCAAGTGGGCAGGGGAAACCTGGCCACGCTCCCTTTTGATCCTCTGCCCTCCCAGGGGTCCCCCAATTTCCCCCTTGGGGCATGGGATCCCTTCCCCTCCCCCAGCACGCACACCAGTCCCGTCCTGCCTCCACTTCTCCTCCCCTTTCACTCCCCCCACACCCCACGTCCTACCCAGTCTCTGGGGGTTCCTCCCATCCCCTTAGGTGTCCGTGGTCCCCCACCGGTGCCTGGTAGGTGCCCTAGTTGTGTGGAAGTGCGAGTTCTGTATCCTCCAATCTGCCATCTTGACTCCACCGGCTCATGGTTGTCTTTTAACAGAAAGGACTTGTGTGACTGAGTTGAGAGTCAAACTGCCTGCTTTCTTTTATGGAATTTTATTGTTTCTAGAAAGAACAACTGACAGACAAACCATGGTTATTCAGACTCCAGTATTTGACAAGCATTTTATCAAAAATGATGTAAATGAACTTATAACATCAAGGAAATTAACTGACAGCATTTGTTCCCAATAGTAAAATTCAAGCTTTCAAAGTGTTAAAGTATATAATTTTGGAAAATGTGTGTCTGTCGCTGTAAGTTTGACAGCTTCCCAATACATGAAGTCTTTTCTGATCAGACTGGTGGTAATATTAAGGAATGTGATTTTTGATACCATACAATGAAATATGTCAATATTTGGAAGATCTACATAACTCTATGAACATTTTCCAGATGACCCACGCAGGATGTTAGAAATCACATATGCAAAAAAGACCCACTCAGCATTCAGGATAGATCAATGGATTTTAATGTAATCAAGAATGAAAATGTTATCTATATGGCTTCAGAGTTCACAATGCAACTAACCTTCGCTATATTAAGGGTTAAAAAGTAATTCTCTCTCAACTGACAGCCTTACTTTCTTACTATTTCCAGTATGACAGGTATTCTAAGTCAATTTAATTTATGGAACTTATAAATTTTTATTTCGATGCCAAAGCCACAATTCAAAAATCCAATCAACAGCTGAGGGAAATGGCTTCAAAAAGTGTTGAAAAATGTGACCTCTCATTTTTTGTGAAGATTAATTCATGTGCACTCTTCCATGAGGATTATCTTGCTGCTGAGTGTAAACCTTTGAAAGACTCTCAATTTCAGAGCTTAATCTTGGGAATGTGACCAGAGAGTTCAGAGATGGCTGATGTGATGCACAACTACCTGAAAAGCAGGGCGTGTCTTGTCTTAGCCACATGGCCAAGAGTTAGGAGGACAAAGGTTTGACTCAGTCAGCATCTCTTTATACTAAGATGACTTCAAATTTGCCAGGAATCAGTCCAAGCAATCCATCTCTTTATTTTTGAGCAAACAAAATGAGGGTACTATTCAATCAAGACATAATTGTTTTAAAAGAGATAGTTGATAAAATAAGTTTTTGGCTTCCTAAGAAATGGTATCAGATCGTTTACTGTTTTCTTGGAATATGATGACAGACTGTTCCGTCTGTAGATACAGAAAGTTACAAAGCACTTTGCTTTGCTCATTTGCTTTACTAAAGTTGTGTAAGGTTTTCAGGGTAAGGATTATCATGTAAGTTTTAGATGACCTATTCCCAATTCCTTCAAAAACAGAAGACAAAAATGTCTGTAAACTTCAGCAGTGGGATTTTAAATTTCACATAATGTAAAACTCACTGAGCGTGAGAATCCATGGGACAGTTTACCACAGGTGCTGGTCATGTAAATCTCCCCAAAGCCGTTCAATTATTCCTTCTTCTGTCTCAGTTCATGTATCATGGCTAAAGGCAGGGATTTTTAAGGCTTAAACCCTGTGAGGATATTGTAATTGCTAATACTAAAGGATTCTCCTACATCAGCTGTCATTGGGTTATTGAATTCATTGTACTTACAAAAAAAAAAAACGTTTAGAGAGTTTGGCTTGTTTCCTTCTTACACTTTTTTGAAAATTTATTTTATTGAAGTATAGCTAATTTACAATGTTGTGTTAATTTCTGCTCTATAGCGAACTGATTCAGTTATACATATATATATTCTTTTCCATTATGGTCTATCACAGGATAATGAATATAGTTCCATGTGCTATACAGTAGGACCTTGTTATCCATTCTATATACAGTATAATACTTTCCATCTGCTAATCCCAAACTCCCAATCCATCCCTCCCCCTCGGCAACCACAAGTCTGTTTTCTATGTCTATGAGTCTGTTTCATAGATAAGTTCATTTGTGTCATATTTTAGATTCCACATACTTCTTACACTTTTTTTTACTGTAAAAATCCCTGCTGGCTGTTGGGGATTTTGAGTTGAAGATCCACTTTTGATGCCAGTAATTAACTGTAATATTAGACAAGTTGCCCATAGACTTTACATATTTGAACGTTCACTGTTCTAAAGGGGTAAGGGTAACTTACTGTACCCAACCACCAAGTACCTGGTTGTCACAATAAAAGAAGATAATAGAGATGAGAGTTATTTTACTCAATCTAAAATTGCGGGTAGCCTTCCAGTGTTTCAAGACCTAGTTCACCCACCTGATGCTTGTGGTAGCATGAGTAAGTTACTTTAAATACCTCAGTTTGTTACTATGTAAAACAGTGATGATAATAAGGTTTATCACATAGGTCTAAAGAAAAAAACTAGGTAAAACTATCTGTCAGTGATGAACACGTATAATAAATGTTCAACACAAGTTAACTGTAGCATCATAGGATTTATAGGATTATGGGATTTTAGTTCAATAATGGGCATTAAATATATCTAATTTTGTTCTTAAAAATAAATACAACCTACAGCATCCTTTAAAAGGATGTTTGAATTTTTCTAGTTATAGACAATTGAATCTTTCTAGTTATATGCCTGAGTTCTTAGGAATGTCTTCCTTTTGGTTTACAATTCTTATAATTTTTAATTATTTGTTTGAATCCTGTTGACATATACAAACAAATATCTTTCACATAACAAGATAAAAGCTGTTGATCAACTATAAATTTTCTGTTTTTCAGGATAATAATTACTAAGTTTCAACTATTCTTCATCTTGTGTGATTTTAATATCTTTACTGTTCTGGTTTGGACCGTGTAGAGAATATGCATATATATACATATATATGTATATGTGTGTGTGTGTGTGTGTGTATACACACACACACACACACACACACACACACACGTTTTTGAGATTCATCCCTGTGTCAGAACCTATGCTTGGAACTTGGGAAAAGACCATGGTATAGACATGGACTTGAACTTGATGGAGCACATCTATTGCAGCTCTCATTCTAGAAGCAATCAATCAAAACAAATTTCACAAAACAAGAAAAATAAACAACAGGTTCATATCTGAGCACAAACTTTTAGTTCCAAAATGAACAAAGCATATAACCTTCATTACTTATAAAATTCTATAGCTCTCACCCTAGTTATCAGAAAAGATGGTTTAAGATTTGCTGTTGGTTTTTAAACCAAAAAATTTAAATGTAATATAATTCTTTTTGACCCTTGAATAATCTATATGAAGCAAGCCCAATCAGAATAGTGAGATTGAATTTGTTTCTGTTAGGCCAAATTCCACCATCTAGTAATTAACAGATCCATCACCTCAAGTATTTATGCTTTTTTTTAGTGAGAACCTTTAAGTTCTACTCTCTTAGTAAATTTCAGTTATACAATATAGTGTTATATCAAACTGTAGTCACCATGTTTTACATTAGATCCTCAGACCTTATTCATCTTTTAGCTGAAAGTTTGTACCGTTTTATCAACCCCCCTATTTCTCCCACCCCCTGCCCTGGCCCCTGGCAACCACTTTTCTACTCTTTGTTCCTAAGAGTTTGACTTTTTTTTTTTTTTAATTCCACGTATAAGTAATACTATGTGGTATTTGTCTTTCTCTGGTCTGACTTATTTCACTTAGCATAATGTCCTCAAGTTCCATCCATGCTGTCGCAAATAGCAAGATTTCCTTTTTTTCTCAAGGTTGAATAATATTTTGTTGTATGTACATACATACACTGTATACAAACACACACACACACACATGCACACCTTCTTTATCCATTGATTTGTCCATGGACACTTATGTTGTTTCCATAGCTTGGCTCTTGTGAATAATGCTGCAATGAACATGGTAGTGAGATATCTTTTTGAGATCCTATTTTTCATGCCTTTGGATATATACCCAGAAGTGCAATTGCTGGATTATATCATAGCTCTATTTAATAATTTTTAGGAACTTCCATATTGTTTTTCAGTGGCTGCACCAATTTACATTCCCATCCACAATGCACAAGGGCTCCGTTTTCTCCACATCCCCACCAACACTTGTTATTTCTTGTCTTTTTGATGATAGCCATTTTAACAGGTGTGAGGTGATATCTCGTTGTTTTGTTTTGCATTTCCCTGATGAGTAGTGATGTTGAGCACCTTTTCATGTACCTGTTGGCCATTTGTATACCTTTTTTAGAAAAATGTCTATTCAGTTCCTCTGCCCATTTTTCAATCAGATAGATGGCTTGTTTTGCTATTCAGTGGTGTGAGTTTTTAAAAACATATTTTTTAGATATTAACCCCTTATCAGATACATGACTTGCAAATATTTTCTCCCATTCTGTAGGACACCTTTTCATTTTGTTGATGGTTTCCTTTGCTGTGCAGAACCTTTTAATTTGATGTAGTCCCACTTATTTATTTTTACTTTTGTTGCTTTTGCTTTTGGTGTCAAATCTAAATATCATCACCAAGATCAATGGGAGCTTATCCTCTATGTTTTCTTCTAGGACTTTTATGGTTTCAGGTCCTATGTTCAAGTCTTTAATCCATTTTGATTTGATTTTTGTGTATGGAGTAAGATAGAGATCTAGTTTCTCTTTTTTTTTTGCATGTGGCTATCCAGTTTTCCCACCACCATTTATTGAAGAGACTATCTTTCCTCATTGTACATTCTTGACTCCTTTGTCATAAATTAGTTGACCATATGTGCATGAGTTTATTTCTGATCTCTATTCTGTTCCATTGATCTATGTGTCTGTTTTCATGCCAATACCATACTGTTTTGATTACTGTGGCTTTGTGGTATAGTTTGAAATCAGGAAGAATGATGACTTCAGCTTTGTTCTTTCTCAAGACAGCTTTAGCTATTTAGGGTCTTTTGTGGTTCCATACAAATTTTAGGATTGTTTGTTCTATTTCTGTGAAAAATGCCATTGGAATTTTGATAGGAGTTGTATTGAATCTGTAGATTGCCTTGGGTAGTATGGTCATTTTAACAGTATTGATTCTTCCAATGTATGAACATAGTATATCTTTCCATCTGTTTGTGTTGTCTTCATTTTCTTTCATCAGTGTCTTATAGTTTTCAACATACAGTTCTTTCACAGCCTTGGTTAAATTTATTCCTGTTTTTTAATTCTTTTTGATGCTATTGTTGTTAGGCCAATTCATTCACTATAGAGCACATTATGATCACAGCCAAGAGCAGCATACTCTGACTAGAAATAGCAGTGAGTTTAAGTCATTGAATTTAGCTTTGTCTTCATTTTTCTAATAAGTATGGGAGCTATAAAAGTCTTTCCAAAGTTTGGATTTCTAAGAAAACTTAATTGAATTGAGGCATATCACCAAACTTTCCTTCCCTTAGATGCAAAAAAGAAAAAAAAAAGAAGAAAAAAAAATATGTGAAATCCAGGAGAAAAAGACAAAACTAAATGGCACTGAATTATGTGAAAGGTTCAACTTTGTCAACTTTGCAAGTGGAAAACTGTGAAAGAGTAAAAAAAGATTCTAAAAGTTGATATACTGCTCTTTCTTCAACATGCTGAGAACCAATACCAGGGGAATACAGAAAACTTTATTCATTTATCATCAAATATTTATTGAGTGTCTACTATGTGTCAGGTATTGTTGTAGGCTAAAATAAAGCAGTGAACCAAAGAAAATAAAGACCCCTGCCTTTATGGAATATGTGTGCTCATAACTATTCTGAAAATTTTTAAATGGGTCCTAGTTACATGTATTCCTCCCTTACTTATAGGAACATTTATATACTTGGAAAGCTTTGAGGAATTAAAATATTGTTAATTTCAACTCACTTTTGAAAATAAAAGATGTTTTATATAAAATGATTCATCTTATCATGAGCTTTAAATATATTTTTTTCAAAATTGTGGGGATGCAGATTTAGCTTATTAAAAATTTGGCAATCAATTTGTCAAATAAACTAATTATCAATGGCAGTCTTCATTATGAAACCGATCAGACTCTGTCAGAAAAAGTCTGACTATATTTTTTTCCAATTTAAATAAGTGTATTAATATACTCCCCATGACTGCATCTGACTTCTGAATTCTAAATCTAAGATGGGTAAGGCACAAAGCGTTACCTTGAGTTTGTCACCTGTCTGAAATAAAGTACCATCACCATCCATATTTCTTAACAATGCTTTCTTTGTTTTGCTCTCACAAAACTCTACTGATAATCAATTCTTTGAAAATGCTTGGGATATGGAGGAAGAGAGTTCGTTAAGCAATTTTTTTTCTTCACCACCCCATTCTACAATGTATCTGGATTCAGAACTTTCCAAGATAACTCCAAATACCACATTTCAATACCATTCTTTGTTAAAGGAAGTTTCACTGTATTGCAAATTTCCCTTTTGCTTGGCATCTGGGAGGCTATCAGTATAACGTAAGGTACTATAGTAAGATTCCAGATTTTTGAGTTGGATGCCTTTCTTTTGTAAAGCGGGAGGACAATTTTGAAGTGGACATGTGAAAGCAGAACCAGCATGAGCCTGGACCAGAGGTGTGTTCAGGCAGGTTAGTTTTAGAAAGGGTACATAGGCGGTGGAAGATCTGAAAACTGGTGCCCTTAGGTGTAGCCATGCCTGTGGGCCTCTTGGAAATTATCTGTGTACCCCAAGGACATGTACCTTACATTAAAGCCCACTGATTTAGCAGGCATTCACTGAGCATTACTATGTATAAATCTGTAGGTTAAACACTGGGTTGTGGGAGGTTATAGAGACTTCTAAGCTGTAGCCTCTGCCCTTGCCAAGGGAGTGAAATCAAGGCGAAGTCAACTTTCAGCTTGGGCTAAAGATAAAAATAGCCTGCTGTCAGGTTCTAAAATACAGTACCAGTATCATGTTGTGCAGGGGTTTTGTTTATTTTTTTACATTTTTTTTGGCAATACGGATGACAGTAGTACATCACTATATAGATCTGGTGTAGGCTGTGGATAAGGCAGCATTTCATATATTCACAATTATAAAATCTGAGAGTTTTCTCTTTCACTATAATATTCCACCCCCTAATTCTTTTATCCAATAAACGGAATGCTTCCCCCTGGAACAGTGAGAGGCTGAGTGCACAGCACACCTGTGCTGTGCACTTCCTACTTGCAGTCCCCTGTGCTAGGTCCCAGGTCTACCGAAGGATAGATGGCTTGGGCGCCCGCACAAGATAAATACCACCCATGTGGCATACACAAAAATTGCTGTAGTCTTTCTGAGCTTTAAAGCCTAAGCCATCAAGGAAGCCTCTCCAGGGAGGTGAAAATTAAACTGAGGAAACATTTAGGTAAGCAGAAAGAAGTTAGGAGAGGATTCCAGGAAGAAGACTCTCTCTATGCCTGTGAGATTCAACACTCAGTAAATATACAAACTCAAAAAGTAAAAGAATGACCTATAGATACACAGCAGTAATTGGACCAGGAGAATTGGTGTAGGCTTGGATATTGACTCTACTAAATCGCTCATGGTGTAACAACTTGTGAATAATACTTGTTTTATAATGAACTTAAGGGACACACAGAATTTGCCAGATTCTCTATCTTTATTCCCTAAAGACACCAAGGCCATAGGTGGCCTTTTATTCCTTTGTCTCACTTGAAGGTATTGAACAGTATCCCTATCAAATATTTGATGAGTCACTGAAAATGTTTACCTATCTACAAAAACAACACTAATGCATACTAATAAAGGCAATGAAGAGAATCCCCAAGTCTCTTACATTCATCTTTGACATTTACTAGGTTGTGGGTATACCTGGAAGGGACTGACTTTTCAGCTGATAAAATATTAGTAACATGGAAACAAATATCCCATCTCAGTGCCCATGACAGCTATTTCCTGTTCTGAAATGTGAGCTACCCATAGTCAAGTAGAATTTACTGATAATATTTCCTATTATGTTAGTGTCTTTTAATTTCCAGGCAGTATCCTACATCCTTGTATATATACATACTTGTCTCTCACAGATAACAGTTTGGTAGACTAGCTAAGAGTCAGAGGTTACTGCATAGGCAAGAACACATACAGGTAGGATCTGAATATTTCACTGGTTTTGTAGCAAAGCAGATTTGTTGTTGTTGTTATTGTTAAAGACCAATAGCCAGGTCCCAGGATGCTCAAGGATGGGAGAGGAAGCAAAATCATTTGATTGATGGTCCTGTCTCTGGAGATGAACTGTGTTCACTGCCTTGAGGGGCCTTTATTTGGTATATTGAACTTAGGTACTGTGAGCTGATGGGATGTGGTGTGAAACATATCTTTTTCTTTTTCTCCTCAAGTATTTTCCTAAGGATGAAGAAGCCTGAAGACTTGCAGCTTGATCAAATATGCATTCAAATGTATTTCCAATTGTTATGAATATAGGTAAAGAATTAGAGACAATTTATTTTCAAAATCATAAGAAACAATACTCTGTCTAGACCCTATCATTATGGTTGATGTTTAGAATTAAGTACTCTGTGACACCACAAGGAAAAGGATGCTTTGAGAAATTTTTCCTGGTGCTCTAGATCCCCAGTCTCTAGCTAGTATTCAGATAAAGTGGACAGGGGTGAAGAGACCCATTTTTTATTATACTACTAGTTTTATGCCTGCTGCTGAAAATTCTGTAACAATCAAAAAGAACAAGTGGGATCCCTACCAAACTCTGACTTCAATTGAACACTTCAAATACGGAAAACTTCACAATCTATCCATTCAGTGCACTCCATTTTCAGATGGCTATAATCACTAGAGAGCTCTTGGATTAAATTTACAGTCATATAGGGTATAGTGCATCATGGCCTTGGACTCCCTTGTTTTTTACTCTATGCTTCTAGGTTTAGAGCCCATATAGTACTGTAAAAGACCCCCTGGGACCAGTCTCAACTCAGAGGTCACTACTGCATGTAATGTAAGAGACATTGCCCAGGTAACACTTTGGATATATTTTGTGTCAAAGTGCATCCAAATTTATGAAGAAATATCAATTTGAAGCCTATGAAATCAAACTCATGGGATAGATCTGAATCTTTTACATTTGTCAAAAAAAGAATTTAAGCTCAATAAGAAAAAAAGATGGTATTCCAGCTAAGTCAGGTAAAACATCTGGATTTATGGGATGATGTTTCTCTTATTACTTCATTCCCAGCGTGATACATATTAAAACTATTTTGCTCAATGTTCTGAAGCAGACTCTATATCAAGAGTACAGTGGTGAAGTTGTTTTGTATATTACTGCAATGTTATGCATCAGCACCAGTTGATGGAACTCTTAAAAGTAATGAAAGACAGCAAATGTAATGATCTGTGGTCTTTGTCAACGCTCATTGGTTGAGTCATGAAGGAGTTTTACAAATATTTACTCCACCATTAACTTCAATTCGAGATTTCCTTTAAAAAGGGGGGAGGGGGTGCTCGCTTGGGCAGCACATATGCTAACATTGGAACGATACAGAGAAGATTAGCATGGCCCCTGCACAAGGATGACGCACAAATTCGTGAAGCGTTCCATATTTTTATGTAAAATAGATAGCTAGTGGGAAGCAGCCACATAGCACAGGGAGATCAGATCGGTGCTTTGTGTCCAACTAGAGGGGTGGGATAGGGAGGGTGGGAGGAATACGCAAGAGGGATTAGATATGGGGATATATGTATACGCATAGCTGATTCACTTTGTTATACAGCAGAAACTAACACCATTGTAAAGCAATTATACTCCAAAAAAGATGTTAAAAAAGGGGGGAGGGGGAATACTTGCCAAATATTCAATAATCAAAGCCAAAATTGATTCTATGATTTACATTTTCTCACCAGTACTACATTGCATCTCAATGAGTTGGAACTGAAGCTCCAAGGAAAGGAAAAGCTTGTGACGGAGCTAGAGAGGTACACAATTTTATACGCAAATAGAAACCTTTCAGAATTTATATAAATAATAATGACATTACACATTTTCCTATCCTGAATCAACATGAAGGTATTAATTGTAATAGACAGCGTTATATACATTGACTGCAAAAACTACAAGACAAATGTGAAGAACATTTTGCGTATATTGGTACACTGAAAGTACTTTCAGCTTATGAAATACTCCCTTTGAATTCCGTATTAATAATACTGAGTTGATACAAGAATTAGTGAGTTTAATTCACTTGGACATATGTAATTTGAAATTGATGCATTTTTGCTTCAAAGTGAAATCAATTTCTCTAAAAGAGTTGAGCCAGTTTTGGCCATGTGGATAGAGACATTAAAGGAAAATGCCTTTTTGGTAACTGTTTCAATTATTGGAAATATTTAAGTATGTTTGGGATAACTTGAACATATGAATCTAATTTTTCAACATTAAATTTTATGAAATGTAAATATAGATCAAGCATAGATCAAGCATTCCCAAGGAAACTGAGCATATGATTTGAGATATGCTATCCATATAAAATATACGCCAGACTTTGAAGGCTTATACCAAAAAAATGCAAAACATCTTATTACTATTTTATATTGATTACATGTTGAAATGATGATATTTTAGATATACTGGGGTAAATGAAATGTATTATTAACTTGGTTTCACCTGGTTGGTTTTCTTAATTAAACTTTTTATTTTGAGATAATTGTAGATTTACA
Source organism: Balaenoptera ricei (assembly GCF_028023285.1). Lineage (NCBI taxonomy): Eukaryota > Metazoa > Chordata > Mammalia > Artiodactyla > Balaenopteridae > Balaenoptera > Balaenoptera ricei. Next base: position 129,765,766 of record NC_082660.1, on the reverse strand, counting down.
TGCAGCATTAAGAAATAATGCAGAGAGAGCCTATGTACTCGTTACCTAATTTTCCATGATGGTAATATCTCCTGTGCTTCACCTACTCAACATATCCACTCTCTCTGAACTCCTGGCAATCACTGATCTTTTTCTGTCTCTATATTTTTGCCTTTTCTGAAATGTCATATAATTGGAATAATAAAATAGGTAGCCTTTTAAGGCAGTCATCTTTCAGTTAGCAATATGGCTTTGAAATCCATCCCTGTCTTCCTTGCCCGACGGGTCATTTCTTTTTATCATTGAATAATATTTCATTGTATGGATACACCACAGTTTGTACAACCATTCACTTATTAAAGGACGTCTTTTTTGCTTCCAATATTTGCAATCATGAATAAAAGTGCTATATATATTCACATGCAGATAGCTATTCATGTAGGTGTAAGTTTTCAAATCAATTTAGTAAATACCTAGGAGCAAAATTGCTAGATTGCATATGGTAAACTATGGTTAGCTTTTGAGAACCTGCAAAATTGTTTTCCAAATGGTTGTACTGTTTTGGATTCCCACCTGCAACGGATGAGAGATTCTGTTGTTCCACATCCTTACCAGAAATTTTTATTGTCAGGGTTGTGTTTTTTTTTTTTAATTTAGCCATTCTAATAAATGTTTAGTGGACTATAATTGTTGATTACTTTGCAACTTCATAAAGACATATGATCTTGAGCATCTTTTCATGTGCTTATTTGCAATCTATATATTTTCATTGGTAAGGTGTCTGTTTATGTCATTTTTCTTTTCTTAATTGGCTTTTCTTGTTTTCGATTTTAAATATGTCTATTTTGGATACAAGTCCTTTATTAAATATGTGTTTTATAAATATTTTCTTCTGGCCTGTGGCTTAATTTTTCATTTTCTTAGAGCAGAAGTTTTGTTTTTTTTTTAATTTTAATGAAGCCCAACTATCAATTTTCTTTCATTGGTTGTGCTTTTGGTATTATATCTTAAAAACTCCTCTGTTTTCTACTAGCAGTATTATAGTTTTGCATTTCATATTTAGGTGTATGATCTAGATTTAGTAAATCTTTGTGAAATTGTAAAGTGTGTGTATAGGTTCTCTTTTTTTTGTATATATGGTCATGGAATTGTTCTAGAACCATTTGTTTATTTTTTCACTTTTAAGGTATTTATTCCACACATAATTCTGAAGTAGAATACACTTTTTAAAGTCAAGATGATTGTTGATGACAGCCTTGTTTAAACACAATTAAATCACAGAATCCAGTGGATTCAGAAGGGAACATACAGATAACCTGACAGTGAGGCCTCACTTTGGTTTTATTTGTGAGAAAACATGTAGGCATTGAAAACTTCAAAACTATGCCTTCAAAAACTATGTAGTATGTAGAACTATTTGTTTAAAAGACCGTCATTTCCCCCACTGAGTTACCTTTGGTACTTTTTCAATAGGATTTTAATGATTTCAAAAAAAAGTGTTTTGTCAGTGACCCAGCATGACTTCTCTAGGGTCTTAGCACCATCCTCTTCTACCTCATCCCTAAGGAGGTCAAAACCAGGGAACTTGATTGGAATGTACAGGCCTGATTCATGGCTGTGATCCATGTTTTGCTGGGACTTTTCTAACGAAAGAAAATGAGGCCAGTGAATTACATTTAACATTGAGCAGATTATTTTCCTTTTTTTTTTTTTTTTTTTAAGGTTGCCGAGGAAGTGGTTTTCTGGCCATAGAAAGGAATGGGAAATTTAAGTCAATCAGCAGAATCAAGTGTTAAATATTTTTTGACCTGGTATACCCTAGAAAGCTAAACTAAATTTTAGCTGGATAAATGAAAAGGACATATCCTATTTCTACCTCTTCTATGTTCATTTCTTCTGTTTTCTATTCAGTGTAAAGCTTACAGCTGAAATTCCTTAACACCATTAATGCTCTTATGTGGTAATTGGTTAGTACAGCAATATGTCATTTCAGTATAAATGAATAGGTTAAGTCACAACAGACTGTTTATCATAAACATATTTAAAATGTATTTTGAATCTCATGGTTAATTTGGGTTCAGTGATATTGACTACTTACATACCTGCATTGAGTCTGAAGCAATGGCATTTTCCCCTGACACCATTTTCATATTTTAAAAATAAATATGATAGATTCTCACTGAGTTGAGTAAGGATCTGAATTTGGGCATTTCACTGACAAAGGAATATTCTCTGTTGCCTTTCTTTCTGTATCCCCTACCCTTTTGGATGGCATGGGAAGGTGGATGCTCAAGTACTGACTCCTTTTTCCTTCTGGCTTTGTATCTGGAATGAAACAGCAAGTAGAATCGCCATGTTTGTAGAGCCTGGGGGGTCCAACTAAGGTAGAAGGTTCTCTGAGATCTTTGTGACAGAGACAGTCCTGGAGACTGCCAGATGAGAGTAGAGGGAATAGCAGCAGAAGAGAAGATTTGCCTCTCCTCAGAGCTTGAAGATAAAGACCAGTGTTTCAGGGTTTTCTAAGGGACCTCAGTCTATGAATCCCTTCAAAGAACTAAACTTGTATGTTTACTAATTTGCTGCATATAGTACTTGATTGTCCTTCCCAATCCCTGATGAACCCAGTGAAACTGATTGGGGTGGGATGTTTCTGCCCTAGAAGAATTGCTCCTGGTACATGAGGGGAACTACAGCTAAACAAAAAGGTAGCCAGGTTTCAACATCAGACAGAGGAAATCCAGGAAGCATGAACTGAAGGGTGGTTCAAGGACATTGCCTGTGTCTGTGGTTGATTAGTGTGGAAGAAAGCACATAAAAAGCCTCTTTATCTTCTCTTTGAATTCTCCTCTCCTGCCTTTACAGTGTTTAATCTTTCTTTCCTGAGAATTGTGATAAACATTATATCAACTTATTGTCCATTATACATATTGAAAAGACAATTCTTTTAAATAATATGCTCAGTTGAAGAAATTGCTCTTTCTTTTCAACTCCTAAAGTTTTGTTTGTATCTCCAAGAAACCTGGAAGCATAAATTTTTCATCCCCACATCTCAGCAGGTTGCCTAATGGTTTCCTATTCATTCAATGGTGACCCACAAAACCACTGCCTTCTGCCACTGGATTATTTGCCACTTCTCAAAAAGACTCTCTAGCAAAAACAAATACTGTATGCTAACACATATATATGGAATCTAAAAAGAAAAAATGGTTCTGAAGAACCTAGGGGCAGGACAGGAATAAAGATGCAGACGTAGAGAATGGACTTGAGGACATGGGGAGGGGAAAGGGTAAGCTGGGACAAAGTGAGAGAGTGACATGGACATATATACACTACCAAATGTAAAATAGATGGCTAGTGGGAAGCAGCCTCATAGAACATGGAGATCAACTCTGGTGCTTTGTGTTCACCTAAGGGGGTGGGATAGGGAGGGTGGGAGGGAGACACAAGAGGGAGGGGATATGGAGATATATGTATACGTATAGATGATTCACTTTGTTATACAGCAGAAACTAGCACACCATTGTAAAGCAATTATACTCCAATAAAGATGTTAGAAAAAAAAAGACCCTCTAGCCAACTTTTATGGGTGCTAGGGGAATAGAAAATGGTGATTTAGAAATGAGAAGGATAACTCCATTATAGGGTCTCAGTAACATGAGGGAAGAAAGTCAATATAACTTTCAATACAGATGATCACCATTTAAATAGAATTAATGAAAAAGACAGAAGTTAGCTCTTAAAGAGGTACAATTAGAATATATCAAAAATTTGTTTTGAATATGATTTTGAATTTAAAATTGCAATTGACAAAATGGAAAAGAATATGATCAATGCTGAAAACTGAACTGAATTAGTAGACCAAAAAATCAAGTTGAAGAAAATCTAAAACAGATAAAAACAAAAACCATGAAGAGGAAAATAATAAACCTTATAGATAGATCCAGGAAAATGAAAAATTTCTGGAGAAGAAAATGGATCAATTGGAAGAAATATATGAATTAAACAAATGATAGAAGAAATTTAGCTTCACCGAAAGACTGGAGTCAGCAAACTGAAGGGACTCAAGAGTGAAAAGGCTTAGTTGAACCAGCAAATTGAAAGGGCTCCTAGGGAGATTGATGGGAGAAAAGGTATACATACAGACATCCTAGGGAAATTTATGAATTCCAATAATGTAACAATATCTTTAAAACTTCCAAGGTAGTTTACAAAGGATTCAGAGTCTTACTGGTTTTCTGAACTGTAATACAAGAAGCAGGAAGTGACTACGACATTCTTTACAAGCCGGTAGAAGATAAAGGCTGTGATTCCAAAATCCTGTACCCATCCCAAACAGCAGTCATCTGGAGAGTAAAATTTTAAAAAATATATTTTTACATATGTGTGGATTCAGAGGGTATACCACCCATAAACCTCTACCTGAGGAAAAATGTTGAAGGCTGTCTTTTAATGAAATAACTGAATCGGAACAGAGGTAAAAACAGGGTAGTCAAAAGGAAGTCCTGTTAGAGTTACACCATATCTCCTAGAACATTATCAAGTAATGAGAACAATTCAGCAAGTCTGCTGGTCAACTACAAACAAAAACAGGCAAAACAGAAATAACTGATCAAAAATCTTGCATTAATATCCAGTTTTTTCATAATAATTAAATGGGTCATAGTGAAAATTAAATACTTGTTGATTATATATTGGTGGGGGAAATGGGATGGAAGACTTGAGATAAATCCTTAAGAGGATATACAGAAGTCAAGTCTTCAGATTAAATAGGATTTATATTATTTAGATTCATTGAGCATATATAATAGGTCAAGCACCATGATGTATGCATTATAAATGCTATCTGTGAGGCAGATGTTTTTTCACTTTATTGATGATAGAACTAAAGCTCAGACATTTTAAGTTACTCCCACATGGTCATAAAATTTTTAAGTACAGATCTGGAAATCATTCCTCTGTCTTAATACAAGTCCAGTTTTTTCTACTACAAAATATGTAGACTATAAGTGGTATATGACAGTATTAATCAGGTTTCTCCAGAGAAACAGAACCAATAACAGATAGATAGATAGCAAGATAGATAGATAGATAGATAGATAGATAGATAGATAGATAGATGATAGATAATTTATTATGAGAGATTGTCTCATGCCCATTATCTGCCATCTGCAAGCTGGAAGCCCAGAAAAGCTAGTTGTGTATTTCCAAGTCCAAACCTGAAGGCCTGAGGAACAGGAGCCACTGATGTCCAAGGGCAAGAGGTGATGGCTGTCCAAGTTCAAGCAGAGAGTAAATTCAGTCTTTTTCCACCGTTTTATTCTATCTAGGCCATCAATGAGTTGGATGATGCCCACCCACATTAGTGAGGGTGATCTACCAATTCATATGGTAATTCCTTCTGGGAACACCCTCACAGACACACTCAGAAATAATGTTTTACCAGCTATCTGGATATCCCTTACCCCAGTCAAGTTAGCACATAAAATTAGCTATCATAATGATTATACCAAATCAAGTAAGTTCCCCATCCCTAGTCTAATTCACCAATATTTGCGGAGGTCCTGTGTTCATAAAATGAACTATAAAGAAATTGAATTATTTCATTCATAAACTTATTTAGAATTTACTAGAATTTACCCAGGGCTTCAAAAGAGAGAGTGGCTAATGAAGGGATAAAAAATATATTACAGGGTCATAGTATAAGCACTTAGGAGAAAATAATTTATTTGGAAAGTCTTTTAGGGCACTGTTGGCTTGTAAATATATGTAACCAGCAACTGATTTTTACTTTTATCCTATTAGTTGCGGGCAAATCAATTAAACTGTCTTTGCCTCAGGTTTCTTATCTGTAAAACTTGAAGAAGAAGAAGGAGAAGAAGAAGAATGGTATTTACTTAATAGGCTACTGTGAGTGTGAACTGTGTTAATACATATAACGTGCTTAGAAGAGTTTTGGGCATTTAGTCAGCAGTCACTATATATTTAGTATTAATTAGGCATGAATTCAGCTATGATGTGACCCCAATATCCAGATATACTATGTTAGCTATTGGTTCAAGATGGTCCATGTAAATGAAATGTCTGTTCTGAAAAAAAAAATCTATCAAACTTGTTGAAAAATTTATCCTGGCCTTCCTTAGAATTCTTGTGAATTCATGAATGTAAAAATAGACTTTAAGGATATATTTGATAGAGAAAATATTTCAAACTAAATATCAAGCAGACAAAAATATGTGTTCTTGTTAAAAAGTTCTTTCTGTGTCTGTTTATCAATATAATTTTTGTATAAAACCTCTAAAACATGTACATATAATGATGATTAAAGTTGGGTTTTGAGGTACTGTGGAAAATTGCCATAGCCAATAATTACATTTAATATATCTGATCTATATTTTATTTCAGTCATAGATTTTATCATATATCAATAAACTTGAAGTTTGAAGTATCCCTATGATATAAAATAGAAACCCAATTTAAATATCCAATTTGAAATATTACCATTCTGAAAATCATTATTCCCATTCATATTTTCTTTCTCATGAAACACATACCAATAGCAAGAGGCCATTTTGTGGAAACTAAGAAAACAAATACAGATATTGTAATGTATGGCAGAGACAGAGCAATAAAACTGGGTTGGATCAGCTGGTTCACACAGATGTCGTGCTGGCCTTTGGGCAGGAAAAAGATTAGGAAATTATTTTGATGACATGTTGATGGTTTGCATGATTAACAAATAAGAAAAGGCCATATATACTTTGCTAGGAGGCATGTAAAGTTTTAATTAATGATATGTCTAAGCATGAGACATTCAGATTCTGTTATTCAGTTATTTCTGATGATATTAAAACTTAGATATATGATAGTCATATATCTCATTTCTGACATGGCTTACACATATTCATATAACTGTAAAAATAAAGGAAGGATAAATTCATGAGTCCCAGTAATAATATAAAGTTTTCTTCTAGAAGTTGCAGAAACCACTATTGTGTAGTCTTTTACTGATGAAATGCTTGTCCTAGAAAAGTACACAACTAGCAGCTATAATATTCAGACATTCAATACACTTGGTCCATGGCTCAGTTGTAAAACATATTGGGTCAAATTCATGAAACTACAACAAGGACACACACTCTAGGTGGCTCCATGTTTTCTCATCCCGCTTAAGAGACAGAGCAGGAATGCCTCATATTACTAAGATCCTGATTTATATTTCATTAGTAGAAAATAGGTGAGAATATATTCAGAGAGCTAAGTATGACACTTTGGTGATCCACTTGGATTCTTCTTGGTATTTATTTGCCCAAATATGATTGTAAAAGGACAGGTAAAGCATCCCAGGCCTGAGTAGGAGATGGTTACCTCAGGTCCCTCAGGAATGGGGGTCTGGGTTGGGTGCCAGGTAAGCCACTGAGGCCAGCATAGGTATGTAGACAAAAGAATGTTGCCTGCCATTTCAGTAAACAAAGAACGTTGCCAGCCATCAAGCCTTCAGCCTCTGCAACCTGCCTGATGGTGTGCCCTGAGGGGAATGCAGGATGGAGAAATACAGGATAATGGCCCCAGATAGTTAAGGTGCGTATCAAAGGAATAATTTCATTGAGCCCAGAGTCTTGCATCTTCCCATACATAGAAAAGTGGTAAAATCATTAACTTGAGATGTCTGTTTTTGTGATTAGCGGTAATCTTTTGATGTTCGACTACATTTTTTTTTTCCCCCAGCAAAATCTCTTCTATATCCTGGCTCCTCCCTTACCTCAGAGCTATTTGAGAGCCTGTCCCCCAGGCAGGCTCTAGTCCTTAGTAAGGTCTCCAAATAAAACATAACACAACTTTTAGGTAGTGTTTTTTTCTTCAGTCGACAGGTGGTAGTTGAGAATCAGGAAAATCTAAAAGATTTTGGGAGAGACAATGAGCCTCAGTTGTGCAGGGAATGAGGCTGCAGTTTGTCCATTAACTTTCCTCTTCTAGTTTCTTCTTAGTAAGAAAGGCCTACCAGAATCCTATAGGAGGAGCTCCCCAAATATATGTGGAAGGGGGGCGTTTGGGAAGTATGTGAGATGGACTGTGTTAGACATGGTGATGCCTCACTTATTATCTGCTTCAAGAAAAGACTAGTTACCCAGCTGTCAGCTCCTTCAGGGTGTGTCTCAGCTACAGATGCTGCCTTACCTAATGTCATGCCCTTACTGGGGCAGGCCACATCTAGTGACTGAGCAAAGCTGGAATATTCAAGCCCAGCTAATTCAGTCCAAGGTGGTTCACTCATTGGAAATGCTCATCCCACAGCTGTGCTGCATATCACAAGCCTTTCTCCAAACTTCATCTCAGCCCCTGCTATCAGAAGACCCATTAGATTGTTAGATGTATTATCTCACGATATTAGTGGTGACCCTAGAGCAGCATTTCTCATCCAGGGTTGTGCAAAATTCTAATGTTCTGCAACATGTCACTAGGGGTTATGAAATATCTTGAAGAAGGAGGAAGAGGCAGAGGAAGAGGAGGGAAGTTAATTTTGAAATTCTGGAGCCAAGCGTGCACTGATAGACAGTGGCAAAATACTCCCATGAGCAATGACATTGGAAGTCTTTCAGACCCCTACGGCAATGAGCAATAGGATGATGTTCATTTGGTTGAGTCTATTCTCTGCATTTGACTTAGATCATTGATCATTGGCAAGCACCAGATTTCATGGAATGAATGGAGGACAGAAATTGATGATGACACTCTTTTCCTTCAGAATACCTCCCCCAATCCCCCCTTACACAACTGGCTCTCATTATCTACAATGTATTCACATATTCGTTCAACGATACTTCTGTGAAAACAAATTTAGTAATAGAGTACAATATCTACAGTTCTTTTTTTGTCTTTAGCCTTACAGTATCCAGTCAAAATGACATTTTCCAAAGTAATTTAGGTTAGTTCTTTTCTTCCCCACTCCCTTCTGTGTGGTTCTTTCTAATATCAATATATTTCTTTGCTCTGGTTTTTATTCCATTTTATTTCCCCACACATTCATATTAGTTTTAATTGTTCATTTACTTCAGAAAACTGTGAAACATTACTATGGCTTTAAGAGATACAACTATACAAAAATGTATGCTTAGAGAAATGTTCACATAAATGTTATTTGTTCCTCATCTCTGCTAACTCATTCCCATTCTCTCCTTCTTTGCACCTTCTCCCAATACTTAATTTCTTTAGTTTCTGATGTAACTCTTTCGTATTTATTTTGCACAGATAAGCAGATGCATGCATATTTATGTTGCCTTCTTTCTTACATGGAGAGTAGCCTACTGAAGACACTCTATTTGCACTTTGCTTTTTAAAATTAATATATGAAGGAAATCATTCTTTTCTTAAAATTAATTAATTAATTATTTTATTTATTTATTTTTGGCTGCATTGGGTCTTCGTTGCTGCCCACGGGCTTTCTCTAGTTGCGGCAAGTGGGGGATGCTCTTCGTTGCGGTGTGCGAGCTTCTCGTTGCAGTGGCTTCTTTTGTTGCAGAGCACAGGCTCTAGGCATGCAGACTTAAGTAGTTGTGGCACACAGGCTCAGTAGTTGTGGCTCGTGGGCTCTAGAGCTCAGGTCAGTAGTTGTGGCACACAGGCTTAGTTGCTCTGCAGCATGTGGGATCTTCCCGGACCAGGGCTCGAACCCATGTCCCCTGTGTTGGCAGGTGGATTCTTAACCACTGCACCACCAGGGAACTTCCTGGATATCATTCTTTATTTTCACAGCTGCATTAGGATTACATAGAGGTATCATAGTTTATTCAATTTCTCTACTAGGGAAAGGCATTTAGATGATTTCCTATATTTCCTAAACATTACAATTACAAACAATGCTGCAATCAATAAACTTGTAAATATGTCTTCTGTATTTTTGGAAGTGTATCTTCAGGGTAGTTTCCAACAAGTCATATTTCTGGGTCAGAAGATAAATTGCATGTTTAGTTTTCTTAAGTATTTCCAGATTTCTTTCTGGAAAGGTCTTGCCAGTCTGCATTCCCACCAACAATGATTTCCCACAGCCTCGTCAAGATTTGTTGATACATTTAAAAATTTTTACCAGTTTGATAAGTGAGAAATGAGATTGCAGTATTGTTTTAATTTGCATTTTTCTACTTTGGGGATTATGTGGGCAGTATCTATATTCCATGTATATGTATGGCTGTAAATTATCTGTTCTTGTCTTTTCTCCAGATTTCTATTGGGCTTTATTCCTTTTCTGTCTTTTAACTTTTCAAATGGTGTTTATTGCATGTAATATATGTGTATATATGTATGTATATGGTCAAATTTTTAAATCTTTGGTTTTGAGTCACAGAAGTTTTTTTCTAACACTCAGATTAAAGAGGAATGCACCCATGCCTTTTTTCTAGTATTCTTATTGTGGTGTTGTTATTGTTACTATTATCATTTTTACTTTAGATACTTTATTCATTTAGAGTTTATTCTTGTTTATGGTGGGAGATTTAAAAGTAAGTTTATCTTTTTCATATACTAAATTTTCATATATACTTGGATATAATTCTGAACTTTCCATTCTATTCCATTAGTCTATTTTTCTATTCATACAGCAAGCTGCTTTAATTAGACACTATATTTTGCTTTAATGTCTGGTAGGGCTCGTCCCCTCTTTATACTTTTTCTTTCTCAGTGTTTCCTTGCTAATCTTGAATGTTTGTTTCCCCATATGAAATTTAGTATCAATTTGTCTAACACTGTAGAGTAGTTTGTGGGTATTTTTTATTGGGATTATATTGAGTTTATAAATAAATTTATGAGAATACTCATCTTTTAACATAGAATTACCTTATCCAGGAATAATAGATGCCTTTTTATTTGTTCCATTTGAGTCTTTCTGGAGAGTTTTAAATTTTTCCTCATGTAAGTTTGCATATTATTTGTTATATTTATCCCCAAGGATATTAATCGTCCATTTATTCCTGTGAATAGGGTTTCTTCTGTCATTATATGCTGTTTAGTGTTCCTGTTTTTGAAGACTATTGATTTTTATGTTAATATTATATCTTACTATTTTACTGAATTTGTTTACTGTTTGAGTTAGTTTAATCATGGATTCTCTTAAAATTTCTAAGTACACATAGAAGTAGTTTTATTCTTCATCATGTACTATTATGTATTATATATAATTGATTTTTTCCTGTCTAATTAAATTTACTAATAATTCTAGTACAAATTGAAACAGTAGGTGATATAGTGGAAATCTTTGCCTTGTTTCTTATCGTAATGGAAATAATGCTAATGTTTCCCTATTAAATAAGTTACTGGTTTTAGAATATATTTATCTATATATCCTATATATCCTAAAGCCAGTAACTGATTTTATGTTGGCGGCTTGTCAAATGCCTTTTCAGGATCAATGGAAATAGTAATATATCTTTTCATTATTAATGTAGTAATGCTTTTAATGGTTTGCCTAATGTTGAACCAACTTTGCATTATTGGAACAAATCCCAGTTGATTATGGTGTATTGTTTTCTTAATGTGATATTGGATTCTGTTTGTTAATATTTTATTTAATATTTTTGCTTTGGTATTCATGAGTGATGTTGTCTGTAGTCTTTCTTTTTTACTCTGTCTGCTTTAGACCATGTTATACTTAGTTCTAAAGAGAATTACAGAAGATTTATTTTTTCTTTTCAATGCTCTTGAATAATTTCTAGAGCATTTGATTATCTGGTCTTTAAAGATTTGCTATAATTCTTCTCTGAACCTTCCTTGCCCTCGTGCTTTTTGGGGGGGAGGGGCACTTAATAAATTCCTCTATTTATTCAATGGAAATTGGTCTGCTTGAGCTTTTTAAACAAATAAGATAACTTCTGGTAATCTGTATTTCCCTAAGAAATTACCCATTTCATCTAGGTTTTTAAACATATTTGCAAAGATGTTTGCAACTTAGTCTCTTTTGAGTTTTAAATTTTTTTCTCTATTTCAATTGTTATTTCTTTCCTGTCATATCATTTTGCAATTTTGTGCTTTCTTCATGTTTTATTGATCATCTTATCTAGTGATTTATGGTTTTTTTCCAAAAAAAAGCACAAGATTTTGATGTATTATTTAGATATAGTCTTTTCTCTACCTCGCAGGCTTTTTCTTTTATCTTTAGTATTTTTTTTTTGCACTTGTTATTGACTTACTTTTTTGTTCTTTATCTTATTTTATGGGTCAGGGATTCATTCATTTACATTTTTCATTTTTATTGATAAAAAGTTTTAGTGTAGAGAACAACCTGCATGGCACCCAACCTTTGACTTTAAATTGGATTACACCATATACATGTTATATTTAGTCCTTTTCTAGTATGAGAGACTTTATTGTTTAGTAGCATAATTTAATCCATTTGTATTCAGTATTACTATTTTTGATCAAAATTCTGTAATTCAATTTTATGAATTTTATTTTTATGCCTCCTTATCACTAACTTCTTTTAAAGTCATCGACTCTGTTTCATTCTTCCTTTCTATGCTGCCTCTATGCTCTTATTATTTTTAGTATTATCAAATGCTTTGAAATTTAATTGAAGTATAGTTGCTATACAACATTATATAAGTTACAGATGTACAATATAGTAATTCACAGTTTTTAAAGATTATACTCCATTTATAGTTATTATAAAATATTGGCTATATTCCCTGTGTTATACAGTATGTACTTGTGGCTTATTTATTTTATACATAATAGTTTGTACCTCTTAATCCCCTACCCCTGTGTTGTGACCCCCCTTCCCTTTCCCCACTGGTAAGCACTAGTCTGTTCTCTATATCTGTGAGTCTGATTCTTTTTTGTTATATTCATTAGCTTGTATTTTTTAGGATCCACATATAAGTGAGATCATGCAGTATTTGTCTTTCTTTGTCTGACTTATTTCACTTAGCATAATGCCCTCCATCAATGTTGCTGCAAACGGCAAAATTTCATTTTTTATATAGCTGAGTAGTAGTCCATTGTGTGTACACACACAAACACACACACACAGACACACACTTAGGTTGTTTCCATATATTGGCAATTTTAAATAATGCTGCTATTAACATTGGGGTGCATGTATCTTTTCAAATTTGTGCTTTAGTGTTTCTTCACATATATACCCAGGAGTGGAATTCCTGGGTCATATGGTAGTTCTATTTTTAGTTTTTTGAGAAAACTTCATACTGTTTTCCACAGTGGCTGTATCAATTTACTTTCCCACCAACAGCGTACAAGGGCTTCCTTTTCTCCACATCCTCGCCAACATTTGTTATTTGTGTTCTTTTTGATGATAGCCATTCTGACAGGTGTGAGGTGATATCTCATTGTGGTTTTGATTTGCACTTCCCTGATGATTAGCAATGTTTAGCATCTTTTCTTGTGCCTGTTGGCTATCTGCATTTCCTCTTTGGAAAAATGTCTATTCAGGTCTTCTGCCCATTTTTTAATCGGGTTGTTTGCTTTTTTGATGTTGAGTTGTATGAGCTGTTTATATATGTTGGATATTAATCCCTTATTGGTCATATCATTTGAAAATATTTTCTCCTATTCAGTATGTTGTCTTTTCATTTTGTCAGTGGTTTCCTTTGCTGTGCAAAAGTTTTGAATTTAATTAGGTCCCATTTATTTATTTTTGCTTTTATTTCCTTTTCCTTAAGAGCTGGATCCAAAAAAATATTGGATAAATTGGATAATATATTCTTACCACATTTTAATCATGCTCACTTTTTTCAAAACAGCCTTGAACTTACGTATTTTTTACTACAAAGTCAAAATTACAGGTATGCATTATCTACTTCCTACAGAAATAGGTAACTTAGCATTTTAAATTTTTTCTGATGCTTCTTGTATTTCTTAATTATTTTCTTTATATAATTTGGAGTTTTGGAACTATTAGATTATCTAAAATTATTTGTTTTACATTATTTACCTTCTCTTCGAAGAATAATTTTACATTTTGTATTTCAACCATACTAATATATTCAGATTCTAACTTTATTGCAGGTATAAATGGTTTCTATGTTGATTGCCAAGATAGTTTTACCACTCCCTTCCCATTTATAAGCTTTTAGTTTTAATTTGCTTCTATGTTGGTTAGATTACATCTTTTTTTTTTTTTTTTAACTTAGGATCCTAAATGGTTGGTCATAATTTGTCAACATTTGATTATACTTTGGTTAAAATTATGAGCATTTACTTTTCTGATGCCTAAATATATGAAAACTATAGTCATATACCCAGCTGTTGAATTACAAATTTCTGAAAATATTGTTCCATTTATTTCTGATAGTGTGTTGCTTTTATTTATTTATTTATGTGTTTATAGTTATTGTTATCATCTTTACTAGTATTATTACTGTGAAAGCCATCTTTTGGCATGGCTCTTGAAGACCCTACCTCCTGATACTGATCTCTTGTATAATCTCCTCACCTTGAATGTGGGCTCTACATAGTGGCTTTTTTCTAATAAAGAGATTACAGCAAAAGTAATGGGATGTCTCTTCTATGATTACGTTACAAAAGACTGTGACTTTCATCTTGCTAGCAATTCTCATTCTGATGAGGTCAACTGCCCCATTGTCAGATCCTCGATGGAGAAGCCCGCCTGGCAAGGAATCAAAGGAGATTTCTGGATAGTAGCTCATGAGGGATTGAGGCCTCAGTTCAACAGCCTGTGAGGAAATGAGTCCTTCCAACAACCACATAAATGAGCTGGGAAGTGGAACTTTCCTGAGTTGAGGTTTTAGATGAGAGCAGAGCCTAACTGCAGCTTGTGAGAAACATAGACCCAGAGGATCCAGCTAAACTGTTCCCAGTTTCTGGACCCACAGATTCCGTCAGATAATGAATGTGTGCATTTTTAAATTTGCTGCATTTTGAGTTAATTCGTAACATAGCAATAGATTTAAAAAAACAAAACCAAAAACAATTAGCACCTATTTGTACTCTTCGTCTGCTCAGGAAGCTCCTTGCATTTGTTTTCCAAAACACTGCTTTAGTCTTCTGACACACTGGCTCCTCTATGTAGGAGTTCTTATATGCAATTTTTAATTTCTAGAAATTCGTGTATTATTTATTCCATTTCATTTTTAATTTTTACCTCTCATTTATTCTTTAATTTTTAATTTTATCTTGTTGCTTATTCCTTCGTTTTCATTTAGTTTAATAGTGCCCTTGCTCTCTTGAATGATACTGAGCTTGAAGAGGAGATATAGGTAAAAATACATATTCTTTTTCCTGCACTAACTAATATACTTTTTATCTACTTTGTTATGGTCAACTCAATTTTATGCTATGGGATCTATGATATGATACAAGACCAATGATAACAAGACATCATTTTGGTTTTGTTATGTTTTATGTTTGCTTATCTTAGGAAAATAAGAGAGATGTCTAGGTCTGTGATTGACCCAAATTAACACGAATAGAGTATTTTCTTTGATCCCTTGACTTTTCTCCTGGATGTTGCTATTACTCTTTTCTCTTATCATAGAGTGCAAGTTCTTATAAGATTGATTATATTAAAATGTTTTTCACGTTCAGCTGTATGTTTTGCCCTGCTGTACTTCATATAGAGCAGGTAACTGGGTTGGAATCCTGCCACCAGTGTCAGAGAAAACTACTGTGCCCTGCTTGTTTTGTAATTGATGAACTAGGTGCTTTCAAAAGTCAATTTGTAGCCATTGAAACAATTCTTAGTAGTTAGGTCCCTTTATGTTTCTTACCCACTCTCACTTCCAATCCTTTCTCTTACAGCGTGTAACAATATGTGCTGAAGGTGGGCTTTGAGTTGTTTGTTTTTTCTTTAGGTATCATATTCACTCCTTCTCACACATCCCATTAACCCATTAATATGGAAGCTTTTAGAAATACTCTTTATCTTAATACTGTTTATAATAAGGCAGATTGGTATACCCATTTTAAAGGCGTGAAAGTTATGCCTTAGAAAAGGTAAATAATTCAACTAAGTTAACCTGGATATTAAAAGGCAAAGCTGAGATTAGAATCCAGGTGTTCTCACTTCTAGTTTAGTGACTTTTTCCTTTGTATATCACTATTTAATTTTTTTCTCAAACAATTCTCTCGAGCAGTTTGAAGGGAAGAATAGAATGACTCAGCAGATGCCAGTTGTCCTTGGAGATAATTCTTTGGGTAGTTGGGAAATTATATGAAATTATATTCTGATATTTCACACTCTTACATGATGATTAACCTCGGTCTACTAACAAAGGATTTAAATGAAACCACAGTTTAATTAGCATATATAACCAAATCCTAATTCTCTAAATTACTCCTTTCTCTCTAAAATCATGTTTCCTAAGTGGATATCAGCTGTGGAAGTTGGTTGGTATTTATGTTTTCACCCCTTGCTTTAGAAAACTCATGGTTTACCAATTTTTGTTGTATTTAGATAATACCCTAAAAAGTGATTAAAATATAATGTGATGCCCACACAGGATTTGATGACAAAACATTTTCTGGCGGACAAGAGTAGTCATTCAATTTAGCATAACCAGGGTCAGACATTTAGAAAACTCTGACAACAAAGTATTATAAACTGTAGCAGGGTCAAGGAAACACAAACGAATTATGAAGCACAAAAGCAAAACAGAAGAGTTCGCTTTATACTCCAGTAGTATGACTATCTTGAAAATGGGCTTCTGGATTAAAAATTTCTGTTTGCTGTGGTTGAATGCTTAATTATATATTTTACATATGTGACTCATTTCCTGTATTCCTCACGTGGCCTGGGAGGCCTCCAAGGGGAGGGCACTCAGGCCTGTGAGCTGTGTTGTGACCTGTGGCACTAGGACCCCTTGGAGAGTGGTGAGGATGTAGCAGGCGGTACCAGGACCCAGGGGAACCACTGTGAGCCTGTGGAGGCTCTTGGCCCTGCAGCAAGATGAGAGAGGCCTGAGAAATTTAGAAAAATAAATAAATGCATGCCAAGCTTTAAAATGTATCCATATTATAATTAACACTTCTATAAAATACATTTATACTATGGATTTTAATATTCCTCCAACTTTTAACTGTAATGTACATTCATTTAATTTTTCTATAGGCATCTATTAATAACTGAGTATTAAAAACTGGGGCACTTTGGGGTATATACAGAAAATAATTGCTTCCAAGATCTGTTTGACCTCACAATAACCTATTTTCAATTATCCCTGTTTTCATGATAATAACATTCAGGCACATACCTCCTACCAAGTCATTCTGAGTCTTTGATAGGGTATCTGTATATCAATAACAATTCTTTTTAAGAAGTATGATTGCCAGTCCATAAAAGTGTCCCCACCCAAAAAAACAGACAAAGGAAACACTCAAGCAAAAATCATCTCTTTAGCAGCAGCCTCGCACATGAGATCATTTTTTTTTCATTCAAACATTGACACTGAGTTTAGAAACAAGCATCGTGTTGTTAAAGAAAACTTTCAGAGTGTTGGAAATGAGTAGCAATACATGTGTTGTTGTTCTGGTTCAAGTAATAAGCAGCTATATTATCTTGTGGATGTCATTCAGCCCTTCTGGTTTCAGTAACCAGACTGGAAAATGGTAAAATTATTGTAAGACTAGATAAAAGGCTATTATAATTACCAAGTGTTGTCTGATGATCGTAGCAGTAGTGATGTTGAGAAATGGTGGGAGTCTGGATTAATTTTCAAAGTAGAGGCAACAGGATTTGCTGTTAGTTTGGTTTGTGGTGTGACTTACCTTATTTGACACAACTATGTTCATCTGTTAAATGGGGATAAAAATTAATGAGTTTCTCTCTCATGAGGAGATTGTTATGATTAAGGGAGCTAGTGTATGTAAAATGCTTAGCATAATGCTTATGACATAGTGAGTGATAAGCTAATTATATTTTAAGAGACTTCAAAAAGGAAGCCTTTGGCCCCAAGGCCAAAGCTCTTCATCAAATCCAATCCAGTTCTCCAGCCGTCTAGAAAGCCAGATTTATTATGACTTTGCAGCTATGATGTGGGGAAAAGAAAATATCATAAAATATTTTTCAGTCTCCTTGCCTTTTGCTCTGCGGGTGAGGATTATTTCATACTAAAATATCAGGCATGCCTTTTTAAAATGGTGGCATTTTGAGGTCAAGGTCAATTCTTTGCCTTGGTATTACTGGTCTGGACTAAAGAGTGAAACTTCAAAGATCTGGCTCGTTTCCAAAGACATTTTTATTTTATATACCTAAGTGGCAGAACTCCACTAACAAGCTTTCCTCTCTGATTCCATTTAAAGGAACCTGAAGAGCTAATAGAAGTGTATGCATCAGTGCTAGTCATAAAAATAAGGTACTGTCTATGCATGATATGTACTTTTATATGCTTTCTTTTCTCCATCAATGCTAATGAAGTATTGTAGTTATGTGTAAACAGCCACATTTTCACCACTGCTTCAGCCTCATTCATTTAGTGATACTGGAAAGTTTCATTTTTTCTTGCATGTATGTTCTTGTTTAAAAGTCCCTAAAGGCCCATAAAGGCTTTATTTTCTCAATATAATATTTTATGGACATACAAAATTTAAAAATTCAGTCCTTGGAAGTGTTCTCTGATTTCACTGTACCATTATCATTGATGCCTTTATCAAAAACCTATTCTAGGCAACTGATTTGACTCATAATAAAATCCACCTTAGATTGTTCCACAAAAAATTAGCCTGAGTTTCTCAGTCAGTGGACTCTAATCCCCGCCTAGTTTTCTGCTACCTTGTAATCACCACAGGCAACACCAGCCTAGATGGAAAGCAGAGCAACCCCTCTGTGCTCCAAACAATTGTCCGGGGTAAATATCAGCTCTGCCTGGGCTGGTTGTGTTTGAGCGTACATATGGGTATATATGTGAGTCTTGTGTGGAAGAATAATATAGTTGACCCTTGAACAACGGGGGAGAGGGGGTTAGGGGTGTCGACCCTCTGCACAATCGAAAATCCATGTATAACTTAGAGTTGGCTCTCTGTATCCCTGGTTCCTCCATATCCATGGTTCCTCCATATCCACAGATTCAACCAACGCAGATTGTGTAGTACTGTGGTATTTACTATTGAAAAAAATACGTGTATAACTGGACCCATGCAGTTTATACCCATATTGCTCAAAGGTCAACTATAGAATTTCAAGGTGGAGGAAAAGTGATCTTAGGATACCAGTCAGCAATGAATAATATAACCTGCTTTTATGCTTGAATCCTCTTAAACTGTAGGGAAACCATGCTTTAGAAGAGAATCAGTGTCTGATTAGAACGCTGTTTTTCAAACTTTCACATAAAATAAATGCAGAAGTGTAAGATGCAATTGTAAACGAGTGTAGATAGACCATAAAAATCAGTCTGTAATTAAAGGAAATAATTTGTACTTTAAAGTACAAAAGACTTGATAAATATTAATCCTTAGTAGGTACACATATTTACAAGACAAAGATCTCAAAGAGCAACTCTGGAATCAAGATAATGGAGCAGGAAGTTCTAAATTATGAAGAAAATGCATTTCCAACCTGACCGTATCTCTGCCAGACATTCAGTACCTGGTTCACATTACAGGTCTGGCAGATGCCCTGACCTTGGTTAGCCCTATCCTTCCTGGAGCTCACTATGAACTTATGCACTGACTTTCCCAACAGGGGATCTTATAAACTTTCAGGGAACCTGTGAACTGACTTTTCAGCTTATCTAACCCTGGGAGTCTTTACTTAATAGTGGCAATGTTACCCATTCCTAACACAGCTCGATTTGTGCTTGCTACTCAGTTCTTCGATATGAAGCAAGTTATTATCTAGGAATGCGTACTTAAGTGGCAGGAATATAGGGAAAAGCAAGAGAATTATTATTATCTCAAAAATCAGGGTATTAATTATCTGTGGGGAGGAGAGAGATACGTGGGATACTAAAGTACCTGTCATGTTGTCTTTCTTAACTGTGATTGTGATGTGAGTCATGGCCCCTCCAATATGTCTACTCCCTAATCCCCAGAACCTGTGAATGTATTAGCTTACACGGTAAAAGGGACTTTGGAGAAGTGACTAAGTTAAGGACCTTGATCTGGGGGATACAGGTATCCCCCGCTTTTTGGAAGTTTGCTTTATGCCACTTTGCTTTTATGAAAGCCCTCCATTAGTACCTTTATTCGCTAACCAAAAGAAATTTGAAGTGGATTTTCACTTTGATGCACAAAAGTTTTAAATGTGGATGATGTCTAATTTATCTATTTTTTCGTTGGTTGTGTTTCTCATGTCAGATCTAGGAAACTGTTGCCAATCCAGAACCCCAAATACTTAAACATTTGTGTTTTCTTCTAAGAGTTTTATAGTATTAGTTGTTACATTTAGATATTTTATCCATTTAGAGTTATATTTTGTATATGGTGTGACGTATGGTTTCCTGTAATCCAAGATTATTCCAGAGCTGATCTTGGAAATCAGCATATTGTTCACGGCAATCTACTATATGAGATGTGTGTAAGCATGTCCTGTTGGGAGGTTTTGTCTAAAAATGTAGGGGATCTTACAGCTTGGACTCCAAAGTTAGTCCTCTGGGGAGAGTCCAATGAGCCCTATATTTGGCATGTGTAGTTATAATATCAAATAGAAAAGTCACAATTCCAAAAAAGCAAGAAATCACTATATTGCCACTAGAGAGGATGCATGAAAATGGTTCACCTAGTTTAGCACCTGGCATATAGAAGGCACAAAGTCAAGTGTACCAATAATCATTACTTTTCTCTTATTTAACTATTTTTACAAAGATATAGTCACTAAGGATGGTTCAATAAGCACTCACAGTATTCATGGCAAAAGAATCATTCTGGAAAATATTTGGTTGAGTTGGACTGAGGAAGCACACATTCTTACTATTAAACAAAACAAAGCTTAATGTTCAAGATTTACAACTATTAGATTTAACTGCAGCACACCAAACATATTAAACAATATTATTCAAAACTCAGTAAAGATCATTCACAGAAATTATCTGCTGCTGATATAATAAAGAGAAAATCTATTTTCATTTAGATAAATTCTTATGTTTTCAAGATTTAGTATAAAGAAAAGTCCTTTTCATAATGTCTTGGAGATGAAAATGGAGATTTCCGTAATGTTCATGGTTTCAGATTCAATTTCCCGACACCCACCTTGGACTAAATGTATTTAGCATAACCTACATTATACCCCCCAAATAACAAATAATGTTTCTTCTGAATGAATCATACCTATAATCTCCTCTTCCCTCTATTATTCTATTATCTTCAGTTAAAATTAATCTGTTTCATCTCTTCAACTCAATTGTAACCATAAAGATTTATGAGTACACGTCTATCTCAATTGCTTTCAAATATAAAAATACTAATTTCATTGTCCTTGATACTTCTATTATTTGACTTGCATGATGCTTAGTTTAGGTTGTCTTCTGAAGCATTATTAGATTTTATTATTAAATAATTTCATTTAGTCCTATTTTAAAAGAGTTTTACAATGTAACTTGGCAATAAATTAATGTTTTTTCAGTGCTATCAGCAGGAATATTATTAAATGAATGTATTCCTTTGGTTTACAAGTAATTGGTCTAAATGATACTCCATGTTCTAAAGAAATAGTTTCTTTTATTAACCTCAATTTTGATGATGCAAATCTGAAACCTAATCTCACAGACGTTGTGGAGAAGAGTTACAGAGAATAGGAAGTGTGCTCAGTGCATTTGGATGTAAACAAAAGCATAAATTAATTCACTCATGATTCAGAGATGGGTTAGTCAGTGTGTGGCTCATGGAGGCCCCTGTGTTCCTACCACAGTTAACTTTTAGGCCATTCCAGTGCTCCACAACTTCAGCATCAAGTGGAAATAGCATCTCCAAATTGTAATGCTGTTTTATGTCAGTGCCACTAAACTCAGTACCTTATCAGGACCAAGAACTACGTTGGTTAGATATCAGTGATATAGAGACATGGTCTTTGTCATGGGGATTCTGAGAGTTTAGTCAGAGAGAAAAAAATGTGAGAGTAGACCATTGTTATATGCAAACTATAATAAAGATAACTACAGAGATTTTTGTGAGACATGAAGGGTACAATTAATCTGGATGAAAAGAAAAGCCAGATTTAGCAGTTAGTTCAGTTTTCAAGAACAAATAAGTGTAAGCAGTCAAACAAGAACGAAAACAATTCCTTCTTGGACATATATGGAGGCTTCCCAGCGAGTGACATCTGAGTTGTTGGATTTCACAGAAGGTCTATGGCTGAGCTCCGAGAAAGCTCTGGGTCCTTGTTTCACATGGCCATAGCAGTAATAATTGATACAGCCCATAGATTTGTATATTATGTAACAGTATCCAAAGATTTGTATTTCCATTATCTGATTTGTGCTTTCCAACAGTCCCATTTAGGGTAGCAGCAATTTCATTATTTTCCCCACACTGCAGGTGAATACATAAAGCCTATCATGAGTTGTGACTTGGACATGAGGTTTCTGGGCCTGCATTCTTTTTACTACATTATTCTACGTCAATGTTTGATAATATTTAAAAAATATAATGTACAGATACCAAACCTGATGTGAAGGGAAGAAGCAGTGTTCAGGGGACTGGAGAGAAAGTTGACACAGAGGCTTTTGTTGAAGTGAATAAATGAGAAGCTGACAGAGTTGTTCTTGACAAGATGGTGAATGAGCCCAGGCTACTGCCTCACTTCATCAACCTAACCCTGAGATAGTATAGGTGAGGTAGGGAGGTTGATCAAATTCAGAGATGCATTCAACAACCAACCCAGTCTTGAAAGAGATGCCTAACATGCTAGAATGCAGTTGAACGTGTGTGTGTGTGTGTATGTGTGTTTTGGGGGGTATTATGGATTGCATGTTTGTGTTTTAAAATCCTAATCTTCAATATGATGGTATTAGGAAGTGAGGGCTTTGGGAGGTGATTAGATTATGAGGGTGGAGCCCTCATGATGGGATTAGTGCCCTTATAAGAAGAGACAGGAGAGAGCTTGGTTCATTCTCTGCTCTTTGCCACATGAGGACACAAGAAGATAGCTACTTGCAAACCAGAAAGAAGGGCTCTCCCCAAGAACGAAATCTGTTGGCACCTTGATCTTGGACTTCCTAGCTTCCAGAACTATGAGAAATAAAAGTGTTTGTTGTTTAAGGCATCTAGTTGATGGATTTTTTTTTTACTATAGCAGCCCAAGCTAAGAAGAAGGTAGGGCAGTAGGTGGGGGGCAGGAGGGAGGTTGGGTTTAACCTTTATAGTTGTTTCTGTTGTACACATTTCCTTGGATACCAGCAGTGCCAGATTAGAGTAAATAATAAAGAAAAAGGATGAAGAAGAGGATGATGAGGAAGAGAAGAAAAATATGGCGTTGAAGGAAGAATATAGATAAAGATGAAAACATAAGGAAGTATATTAGTATCAATAGGGGGAAGAAACCTCTGATATGGTGAGTTAAATAGGCATGGAGGAGGGGAAGGGGAAATTTCATTTGAGGTGCTGAACTTCTTATCTGACTGGGAGCAAGACATAGGCATTTTATAAGGTGGAGACACTTAACAATGAACAATAAATATAAGTCTAGGTCTTAATAGAATAAGGGTAATCAATACAAAAATAAAATTAGAAAGTATATCATTAAAGAAGCAGAAGAAAACAGACTCTATAGAATGGAAGATAAGAATGAAGGAAAGGAGGAACATCATCTAGAAACAAAGTATCTGTGAGCGGTACATTTAAGGTAAAAACGATACCGAGATTGAAAATAAAAGGGTGCCAAAAGGTGAAAGATTCAAATAGCAAAAGAAAATCAAAATTGAAAAGGATAAAATAAGGTGACAGAACTAAGGTCAAATACTATGCCATAAGAAAAAGTAAGAAGAAAATGAAGGAATAAGAAAATACACCATAATATTTCAAAGGGAAGGTAAACATTTTATTATCTGATGAATAAGATATGAAAGCAAAAACATAAAGGACAAAGAAAGAGAGTATGTGCTGGTAAAGAAACAATAGATCACAAAGATATAACAATAGTGGAAGTAAAATACGGACTCAAAATACATGAAGCACATCTGACAGAATTATGGGAAGAAGAAAATAAGTCAGTAGTTCTTTTGTAGAGTTTAACATAATCTACTAGAAACTGATAGATCAAGAAGACAAAATTAAGTAAATATATAGAAAATACAGCAACATCAATAAAAGACTAATAAATATTACATATTTTAATGTATATTAATATTTTGTGGATTTTAAAAATTCTATACATACATGTCTTTATACCTATCAACAACAGTATGCATAATCTTTTTAAGTGTAAATGGAACTTTAAAAAATATACTAGACCCAAATGAATGTCAAATAATCAACAACTTTTTTTCAGAATGTACTACATTATTATAATGCAATATTATTAGATATGAAAAACAAAGGATAGATTTCCTTCTTCCTCTTAGGGTGCAGAAATCTAGAAGGAGCGTTGCTCCCACCTTACAATGCTGGATAATCTGAAAAATCACAACTTCTCTTGAACTCATCGGAGAACTGAGGATACAGGGCAAACAACTAGCTTGAAATCTAAGGAAGGACAGGCACTTCCAGGAGAGATGGGCTGTGAGCACTACTTACCTGGGGTAGATGCTAGACACATAAACTATAAACAAAATACAGCTAACATTTTTGAAGAATTACTAAAGGCAGCATGGGCTAGCATGAAGGTATAGAACTCCTGGGATCTACAGATACAATGAAAATACAAACCAATTGCAGACTTCTCCGTGAAGCTCTCTGGATGATTATGAGAATGAATTAGAGAAGGCCTAGAGACCAGAGAAACTCTGTCTTGGTGCAGGCCTGAGGGTGGGGAGCAGCAGCTACTTTGGGAATGGTACATAGCCCTTACTGGACTGTATTTCCCTGTGTCCCCTATGAAACCAGAGTTTTAAAACCCCTGGTCGAAGTGCAAAAAGCCCTGTTGTCCTGAAGGCACAGGTGAAGAAGACCCATCACAGCTGGGGGAAGAGAACAGAAAAACCCTCCATTCCTGGGGAAGAGTAGGATTCCATCCTACTGGAAACCATCAGAAGACTTCTCCAGCTGGGGAAGGTTCAACATCACCCAGGAGACCCCCAACTACGAAGGCTAAATCAGACCAGATGTGTGAGTGGAGAAGTATATCAAACATTTAAGGACGTATAGATAAAGAGATGGACAATAAGACCATAATAAGATGCTGAACATCATTAATCATTATGGAAATACAAATGAAAATCAATGAGAAACCATGACACATTTACTAGAATTCCTAAAATTACAAAGTTGGACCATAGCAAGTGTGGTGAAGATTTGGTGGAACTTTTCACACACTGCTGGTAGAAATTTATCAATAAAATGGTACAACCACTTTGGAAAAGTGTTTTGCAGTTTCTTATGAAGTTAACATATACCTACCTTATATTCTAGATATTCCACTTTTAGGTATTTATCAAAGATAAATAAAAGCATATATCCACTAAAAGACTTGTATACAAATGTTCAAAGCAGCTTTGTTCGTAATAGCCAAAAAATGGAAATAACTCAAGTGCCCACCAACAGGTGGATGAATAAACATATTTGGGCATATCCATGCAATGTAATACTACTACTGAGGACTAAAAAGGAATGACATATTGATGTATACAACAAACAAAATGATGATGCTGCTTGAAATAAGTTAGATATAAGAACACAGACATAAAATAGTACATGCTGCATGATTCCATTTATAGAAACCTCTAGAAAATGTAAATTAAACTATAGTGACAGAAAATAGGTAAATGGTTATCTGGGTATAAAAGGATAACAAGGGGGTGGAACAGAGAGACTGCACAGGGGCAAAAGGAAACTCTTGGGGGTGATCACAGTATTCACTTTTGACTGTGGTGATGGTTTAACAGATGCACACATATATCAAAACTTATCAAACTGCAATTTAAAGATGTGTGATTTATTGTGAGTCATTTATATGTCAACAAAGCTGTTTAAAATGAAAACAAACAACAGAAAAACAAAAACAAAAACCCAGACACTAGGGCATTTTGGGCAATAAAATATTCCCTTCCAGTGGCATAATAAGTGTATTTGACACTCAGAGAGGCATATTTTTTTTAACACATTCTCTTAAATAGGAAAAATCCCCCAGTAGTATGCATGAATTAAAAGAAATAATAATAATCAGAAAAAATACAGTAAATATACTTTTATAGAACACTTTATAATACTAAAAATAAGGAATTTTTTAAGGAAAGCAAAGACTTTGCAAACAGTACAATTTACTTAACTACTAAGTCATAAAACAAATGTAGTGCTTTAATTTCTGGATTTGCTCTGCAGTTTAAAAATAAATAACAATTAAAGAATAATAAATTTCACTTTTAAAGATATTGTTCAAATTCAGTAAAATACTTTGTTCTAATACAGTAAAATTTTGTACATACCTTCAGAAAGTTTACATCTAGCAGTTCATTCTTTGTTTCATGGATTTAGACAAATAAAAACAAGTGGTTACATAAAATGACTGAACTGTAAAAACTGAGGGGTTTTTTTTGTCTTTATAATCACTGTGCTTTCATTGTCTATTTATAAGCTACTGTGTAAAAGCTGAGGTATGTGTGTCATATATTACTATAGAGATTGTAGACAGGAAGTGCAATTGAAGCAAGCTCAAATAATTCCAAATCATTAAGAAAATACCTTAGAAAGGAGCAGAAGTAAGTGAGTCAGCTTGTGTCTGGGGCCAGCTGTGTAACAAAGTTCTCCAAATAAAATA
Source organism: Balaenoptera ricei (assembly GCF_028023285.1). Taxonomy (NCBI): domain Eukaryota; kingdom Metazoa; phylum Chordata; class Mammalia; order Artiodactyla; family Balaenopteridae; genus Balaenoptera; species Balaenoptera ricei. The sequence continues at coordinate 129,738,984 of NC_082660.1, read as the reverse complement.
TGCTGCACAATGACTAAACATAAGTACAAAAAATGTGCTAATTTGAATCTTGCACACACACATACACACATATGTAAAAAATCTTATGTATATATATAGTTTTATGTGTATATAATATATAATAAACATAATTATATATACATATATGCATATATTATGTATATGTAATTCGATAATTATACATGTACATTATAATTACATGTAAACATATATATGATTATATGATATATATGTATCATATAACCATATATAATCATATATATATAATTAAAATTTAATGTTAACCATAGCAATCTTTTAGAATTTACACCAACAAAAAGTTGGGGGGAAAGATTATTTACTCGCTGACATTGTTTAGAAATGATATAGTTAATACAAACGAGACCAGCTTCTATGCTGTTTTATTTTTGTTTTAAAAATCTCTGTAGAAAACGCTCCCCTTTAGCTCTTGCACTGGGGAGGCTCCCTCCCACTGCCCCGCCTTTGCGAGGCTACTGCTCCACCCCAAGTGTCTTAGCAAGAAAGTAGAGTAATCAATGTTGAGGTTGTGTCCTCTAACATTTTTTCCCATTATTTCATTATTCCATTATTTCAGTCTTTGGGGGTGCTGTGGGTGACTTTTGATACAGTGAATTTTTTGTTCCCTCTGAGGGTCTTTAGATGCTTACAACATACTGTGAGGTGCAACAAACATCAGTAGGAGGTAGGTCACCAGTTGGCAATTTCTTTGTCTGCCTGTCTTTCAGGAGTGTCATTGTCACCTTTCACACCTCAAAACCTCTTTCCATCTGGGTTCTGGTAAGCTGTCTTCAGTGCTCAGTCCTCACTCAGTCCTTATCCCCAGTGTCTGGCTAATTGTGGGCCTGCTGCTGTGGTCCTCAACCCTGCAGGACTCCATTTTTCTCCCTTCTCACACACCTGCCTGTCCCCTTTCCTTCCCTTCTTCCCATCATCAGAGAACTCATGAAGATATACACACACATCCCCTGGAAAGAAGGACTTTTCCTAACTTGTTAATTTTATTTTAATCATCACCATTTATATATTCTGTTGTTGTAATATTTGGCCTTTACATGGTTGACAATTTTAGACCTCTGGAAATACAGTAGATAGTTCTGAGGTCTCTGGCCCACACACGATAGTTACTGGCTCCACTTGATGTGGTTCAGTTTCCTGAGTCTCTTGGTCCTAAATTGGCTGATTTTGACTCACTTTCTTTTTCAGCTTGTGGCAATGGCCAAATAGTGTTGGGCCTCTTGAAATGGTGGCTTTCTTGAAGAAGTGGTAGTTGTTACAGAAGGGCTATTTTTACCTTCATGATTATCTTCTGCATCTGGTAGGAAAATAGAGCAATCTCAGAAGGGCATTGGCTTAGCAGTTTCTTGTATAGTTAAACATACTCTTTCTATATGTCCCAGGCGTTCTACTCCTAAGTATTTTCCAAAGAAAAATTAAAACATATATAAACCAGAAACTTGCACATGGATGTTCATAGCTTTGGTTGTAATAATAAAAAACTGGAAATAACCCACATATTCCTAACCTGGGGAATCGTTAAACAGATTTTGATACATTTACAGATTTTGATACATTCATACATTGGAATCTACTAAGCCATAAAAATGAGTTAACTACTGGTAGTTAACTCATTCATCCATGTACCTTGAAGGTACATGGATGGATCTGAATGGCATTAGCTAATTCAAAGTAATCAGACCCAAAATGAGACACTTTCGAAGAGACAAAACGTAGGGACAGAAGAGATCAGTAGCTTTCAGCACATGGAGGTGGGAGAAGATGTTTGTTATCAATGGGAATGGGGACATTTTTTGAGATAATGGAACTCTTTTATACCTTGAATGTTGCCATAGTTATATGACTATGTGCATTTGTGAAATTTCACAGCAATGTACACCAAAAGTATGATTTTTATTGTATGTGAAGTATACATTAATAAAAAATGAGATAATTTATAACTACACATAAGTCTGGGTTCTGAAAAAACATACTATCGTGTATATCTTGCTTGGGTCCAATTGTAAGTGATGCAGCAAAAACCTCCTTTTTCCTCTTTCTTCAAAATCTGGTTCCTCCACAGCTACTCCTCTGTTTAATCCTTGCCTTTTCCCACCAATTTGGTTTCTTGCCAGTTATATACCTCCTGTGGGAGACATTTTATCAGTGACCTTAAATATTAATATTTCCTAGAACAATAATTCTGAGAAGACAGACCAAAACACTGGACTAAGATCCAGAAAATTTTAGTTCTATTTTTGACTATGGCACCATTTCATTCTGTGACCTTGCCCAATCACTTTTCTCAGAGTCCCCATTTCTTTCTCTATAAAATGAGACAGCAGGACTAGATCTCTGAGGCCCCTTCAAGCTTCAGTGCTTCATGAGTCTATCTAGCAATCAGGTTTAACATATTGAAAATTAAATAAGGAGGCTCATAATTTCTAAAGTCATGTTTTCACCCAGGATCCTATTTGCCAAATCATTATTATGGATTTTTCATGCATATAAGTTTCTTCAGGCATATTTTTTTCCAGTTTGCATTAAGACTTTATTCAGAACTTTGATCTTTGTCGAAATAACCCCCTTTAGCAGAAAATCCATCCAAAGGCAGAGCCAATTAATTGATGATAATTTGATAACAAGAAGTTATAAAGTTCATCCGAAAGCGTGAAGCTCATTCTCATCCTAGTATTTTCTACTTTCAGTTTCAATTTTCAGTTTAGCAAATGTTTATTAAGCCCACTATGTGATTATACCTATTTATTGCAATTTAAAAATTTTTGTGCAGAGTGAAACATATTTCATTCATTAAACAGTTAACGAACTACTACAATGTGCAAAGTCAGGGACTTCCATTGTGGGAGGGGATGGACACATCAAAATCCACTACAACTTATTTTTTTTTTGCAAATTGCAGAAATGTCCTCTGACGCAGATTCTGGTATATTCTATAATAACATTTTCTAAACGATTTCATGTCATAGCACCAATAGAAAGATGATATTTGTACAGCCCCTGGGATAAAAAGACAAGGCAGCTCAGGGTACTTAATCAGCCCAGGAGATGCAGCTGCCTCAGGTCCCAATTAGTTAACCTAATGACATCTTCATACATCTGTAAACCATTTGTAACATGCGGCTCTGCCTTGTACTCCGCCATCACTCACAGCCAGTAGGCCACTGTTATCTAAATAACATAACCTTCAGTTGTATGAAGATGGGAAAAGATAAATACTGGACTGTAGTTTTAGGCAATAGGCTGGGTTCTGAGGATTACAAAGATGAATATAATGCAGCACCTACTTTCACCAAGGTTGAAGCCTGCTGAGAGTGAAGATAAAGAAATTATCATTAGAGTACAGTATGGTAAGTGCCATAATACAATTATACATAAAAGAGATACGTGTAATTGGAGCATACAGAATATATTAGCTCAGGTCCACTGAGAAGCAGACACTGAGGCATGTTTAGATATGCCGGAGGTCTATTGGGGAAAATACTCAGGTGTAGGTAGGAGAGCTTCAGATGACAACGCAGGTGTGACTTATATGAAGAATGGGAAGGGGGAGAAACGAAAACTGGGTAGAAAGAGTTTCATACTGCACTGCATTTCTAGGAGAGGTTTGGCCAGGTTGATGGGGAGGAATCCTCAAGCCAAAGTTACTTACTACAGGAGTCTCACCTTCCACAGGAATGTGCCAGAATTTATAACCAAACATACTCAAATCATTGGCTAGAAGCCTTAGGAGACCTCAGCTGAGCACAAAGATGCAACGCCAAGTAAGGTAAAATGGAAACAGTTTTCTCATTTTATTTTACCATAGAACTTTGTTTGGCTCCATAATTGGAAATACTGTTGTTTATTTCAGTACCGGATTGTAGTCATAGAGTGTGATGTTACCTATGAGTTTTTCATATATTCTGTTTATCATGTTTGAGGAAGTTCACTTCTATTCCTAGTATGTTGGGTGGTGTTTCTTTTTTTTTTTATCATAAATGTTAGTGGATTTTGTCAAGTGTTTTTTTTTTCTTTCTGTACCAAGTGAAATGATCATTTGTGGGTTTTTTTCCTTGATTCCGTTAATGTGCTGTATAACTTTGATTTTATATGTTGAACCACCATTGCATTCCTGGTATAAATCCCAGCTAGTCATGTTGCATTTGAAAATGCTGCTGGATTTGGTTTGCTAGTGTTTTGTTTAGGATTTTTCATCTATATTCATAAGCGTTATTGGTCTGTAGTTTACTTTTTCTCATGGTATCGTTTCCTGGTTTTGGTCTCAGAGTATTGATGGCCTCATAGAATTAATTAGGAAGAGTACCATCATCTTATATTGGTATTTACCCAGTGAAGCCCTGGGATTGATTTGTTGGGAGGTTTATGATTACTGACTCAAAATCTTTACTTGTTATTATTCTCTTCAGATTTTCTGCTTTTTTAAGTCAGTTTTGGTAGTTTTTGTGCTTTTAGTAATTCATCTATCTTATCTAGGTTGAATAATTTGTTGGTGTACAATTGTTTATAGTATTGTTTTATAATTAATTTTGTTTTAGAAAGGTCAGTAGTAATAACCCCTTTCACTTTCAATTTTAGTAATTTGAGTCTTCTTTTATTGAGTCATTCTAGCTACAGATTTGTCAATTTTGTTTTTATTTTTGAAGAACCAACTTTTATTTTTATTAATTCTCTATTGTTTTTCATTTATCTCTGCTATAATCTTTATTATTTCCTCTCTTCTGCTAGTTTTGGATTTAGTTTGCTCTTTTTCTAGTTCCTTAAGTTGTAATGTAGGTTACTGATTTGATATCTTGCTTAATTTTAATGGAGGCTTTCACAGCTAGAAATTTCCCTCCAAGCTGTGCTTTCACTATGTCCCGCACATTTTGCTATGCTAGAGTGTTTTTGTTCTCTTCGAAGTATTTTCTACTTTCCCTTATGATCACTTCATTGACCCATTGGATGTTTAAGACTGTGTTGTTTAATTCCCACGTATTTGTGAACTTTCCAGTTTCCCTATTTTCATTCCATTTGCCTGGAGAAGATACTTTGTATGATTTTAATCTTTTGAAATTTGTACAGACTTAATTAGTGGCCTAACATGTAGTCTATCCTGGAAATGTACTATGTGAACTTGAAAAAGTGTATCTTCGGCTTTTGTTGGATGAAGTCTTCTATAGATGTCTGTTAGGGCTGTTTGGTATATGGTATTGTTCAATCTAGTATTTCCTCACTGATAATGTCTAGATTTTCTATTTATTATTGAAAGAATTCTTATTATAGAATATTGATTTCCATATTCAATTCTGCCAGTTTTTGCTGCAAACGTTTTGGGGGCTCTGTTATTAAGTGTGTATGTGTTATTAAGTGTGTATATGTTTCTAATTATTATATCTTCTTGGTGAATTGACATGTTTATAAATATATAATGTCCTTCCTTAACTTAAAAAATTTTTTTTAATTTATTTATTTATACAGCAGGTTATTAGTTATCTATTTTATACACTAATATGTATATTAGTGTACATATGTCAATCCCAATCTCCCAATTCATCCCACCACCCCACCCCCACCCCCGCCACTTTCCCCCCTTGATGTCCATACATTTGTTCTCTACATCTGTGTCTCTATTTCTGCCCTGCAAACCGGTTCATCTGTACCATTTTTCTGGGTTCCACATATAGGCATTAATATACAATATTTGTTTTTCTGACTTAATTCACTCTGTATGACAGTCTCTAGATCCATCCATGCTTCCTTAACTCATAACAATTTTTGACTTAAATTTTATTTAGTCTGATATTAGTGTAGCCACTCCAGCTTTCTGTAGGGTGCTATTCTGATGCAATGTCCTTTTTCATTCTTTAATTTTCAACATATTTGTGTCCTTGGATCTAAAATTAGTCTCCTATAGACAGCATATAGTTGGATCATGTTTTCTAATCTGTTGTGCCAATCTCTCTCTTTTATTTTATTATTTCTTTAATTGAAATACAGTTGAGTTACAATGTTGTATTAGTTTCTGGTGTACATCAAAATGATTCAGCTATATATATATATATTTATATTGATATATGTATATATATTTCAGATTCTTTTCCATTATAGGTTATTACAAGATATTGAATATAGTTCCCTGTGCTGTACAGTAGGACCTTGTTGTTTATCAATTTTATATATAGTAGTATGTATCTGTTAATCCCAAACTGCTAACTTATCACTCCCCCTCTTTCCCCTTTGGTAACCGTAAGTTTGTTTTCTATGTCTGGGAGTCTATTTCTGTCTCATAGATAAGTTCATTTGTATCATTTGTTTTAGATTCCACATATAAGTGATATCATATGATATTTGTCTTTCTTTGTCTGACTTACTTCACTTAGTATGATAATCTCTAGGTCCATCCATGTTGCTGCAAATGGCATTATTTCATTCTTTTTTATGGCTGAGTAATATCCCATTGTATACCACGTCTTCTTTATCCATTCATCTGTCAGTGGACACTTAGGTTGCTTCCATGTCTGTGCTATTGTAAATAGTGCTGCAATGAACACTGGGGTGCATGCATCTTTTTGAATTAGAGTTTTCTCCAGATATATGCCCAAGAGTGGGATTGCTAGAGTATATGGTACCTCTATTTTTAGTTTTTTAAGGAACCTCCATACTGTCCTCCATCGTGGCTGCACCAATTTACATTCCCATCAGCAGTGTAGGAGGGTTTCCTTTCCTCCACATCCTCTCCAGTATTTATTATTTGTAGACTTTTTGATGATGGCCATTCTGACTGGCGTGAGGTGATACCTCATTGTAGTTTTGATGTGCATTTCTCTAATAATTAGCAATGTTGAGCATCTTTTCATGTGCCTTTTGGCCATCTGTATGTCTTCTTTGAAGAAGTGTCTATCTAGGTCTTCTGCCCATTTTTTGATTGGGTTGTTTGTTTTTTTGATATTGAGCTGTATGAGCTGTTTGTACTTCTGGAAATTAATCCCTTGTCAGTAGCATCATTTGAAAATACTTTCTCCCATTCTGTAGGTTATCTTTTTGTTTCATTTATGGTTTCCTTTGCTACATGAAAGCTTATAAGTTTGATTAGATTTGATTTGTTTATTTTTGCTTTTTTTTCTTTTGCCTTGGGAGACTAACCTAAGAAAACATTGCTATGATTTATGTCAGAGAATGTTTTGCCTAAAACTCTCTACTGGGAGCTTTATGGTGTCATGTTTTATATTTAAGTCCTTAAGCCATTTTGAGTTTATTTTTGTGTATGGTGTAAGGGTGTGTTCTAAATTCATTGATTTATATGTGGCTGTCCAGCTTTCCCAACACCACTTGCTGAAGAGACTGTCTTTTCTCCTTGTATTGAATATATTCTTGCCTCCTTTGTCAAAGATTGACTATAGGTGTGGGGGTAATCTCTCCCTTTTAATTGGAGAGTTTAATCCATATTTATTTCAAGTAATTGCTGATAAGGAGTGACTTCTGCCATTGTGCTGTTTGTTTTTGATATGTTGGTGTCCTTTATCCCCTCATTTCCTCCATTACAATTAAATTGATATTTTCTTGTGTACTGTTTTAATCTTACTTTTTACTATATTTTTACTGTATTTTTGAGTTATTTTCTTAGTGGTTGCCCAGGAGATTACAAATAACATCTTAAATATATAACAACCTAGAATGTGCTAATACCAACTTACTTTCAATAGTACACAGATGTCTGCTCCTGTATATCTCCATTCGCCACTCCACCTTTATCCTGTTATTGTCACAGATTACATCTTTTTATACATTGTATACCCATCAACCTAGACTTATGATTTATGAAATTGTGTTTTAAATCAAATAGTAAAAAAGAATTTATAAAGAAAAATATTTTACTTTATATAAAAATATATTTCCCTATGTAGTTACCTTTTCTGGTGTTCTTTATTTCTTTATGTAGAATTGAGTTACTATCTAGGGTCCTTTTATTTTAGGCTGAAGGACTGCCTTTAATATTTGTTGTAGGCAGATCTGGTAAAGACAAACTCTCGTTGTTTGTTTGTTTGTTTGGTTTTTACCTAGCAATGTCTTAATTTTTCCTTCATTTTTAAAGGATAGTTTTGCCAGTTATAGAATTTGTAACATACTATGTTTTCTTTAAGTACATTAAATTGTAATCCCACTTCTCTCTGGCCTCCATGGTTTCTGATGAGAAATCAACTATTAATCTTATTGTGATTTTCTTGTATATGATGAATCACTCTTGCTGCTTTCATGATTGTCTTTATCATTAGTTTTTCACAAATTGATTATGACGTGTCTAGGTATAGATCTCTTTCAGTTTATCCTACTTTGAGATTATTGAGCTTCTTGGATGTGTAGATTAATCCTTTTCATCAAATTTGGGAAGTTTTCAGCATTTACTTCTCTAAATAGATTTTTCCCCCATACCTTTCTCTCCTCTCTTTCAAGGACTACCACTATGCATGTGTTGGTACCATTAATGATGTGCCTAAGGTTCTGAGGCCCTATTCATTTTGCTTCATTCTCTTTTCTTTCTGTTGCTGACAGGATAAGCTCAACTGACCAATCTGCATGCTCACTGAAACTATCTTCTGCCTTCCACAATCTGATTTTGAGAACCTCTAGTTAATTTTTCATTTCAGTTATTTTACTCTTCAACTCCAAAATTTCTATTTTGCTCTTTTTAATAATTTCTATCACTTTATTAATATTCTCAATTTAGTGAAACATCATTTCCCTACATTTTTTAGTTCTTTAGACATAGTTTCCTTCAGTTTATTTGACATATTTAAACATCTGATGTAAAGTCTTTCTTTAGAAAGTCCAATGGGCTTCCTCAGGCAGTTTCTATTGATATTTTTTCCCTGTGTATAGGTTGTACGTTTTTTTATTTCTCTGCCTAATTTTTTAGATGGCCTTTTTGATTATGATGTGCCTACTCTAAATAGCATATTCTTTTCCCTTCCCAGGATTTGTTGTTGCTACTGCTTATTCTGTTTTTTGTTATTTGTTTGTTTAGTGACTTACCTGTACTAAATGCTGTAATGTCTGTATTATTTTTCAAATGTGGTCACTGAAAACTCTGCTCTATTAGCTCAGTGGTCAACTAATAATTGTACAGAGGTTTCTTTAAACATCTATAGCCAAAAAAAAAATCTTCCATTCTTTGCCCAGGGACTATCTGTGTGTGTTGAAGCATGCCTTTAACACATAGCTAGGCAGTGTACACATAATTTAGCCTTTACTTACTGCTTCCATAGTGCTTCAAGTAAGCAGGAGGTGAAATCATAGGGCCTTCTCAGGTCTTCCCTGAACATGTGCACAGCACTGAGCACGTGTGTGGCTTTCTAGATTGCCAGGAATATATTTAATGTTTCCAAGGTCCTCTGAACATCTCATTCCCCACCCTTTCCTCCCAAGGTATCTGGTTATTGTATTGATTGGCGGAAACTTTATCTATCGCCTCAGGCAGAAGCAACCTAAGACATTTTCTGTAAATGTATACAACAAATACCCCCTGAGCCTATTGCAGCCTTAGCACTAGGCCAGTTCCCAGTTAAGTGAAATAAAAACAAGTCTTTGGAGCAGATCTTCCAAGAAGTCACCATACAGGTCAGAGCAAATAACTACAGTTGACCCCTGAACAATGTGGGGGTTAGGGGTGCCAACCTTCAATGCAGTTGCAAATTTGGGTATAACTTATAGTTGGCATTCCATATCCATGGTCCTTCCATATCTACAGTTCTGCAGCCACAGATTCTACCAAGTGCAGATCATGTAGTACTGTTGTATTTACTATTGAAAAAAATCCACATATAAGTGGACCTGCACAGTTCATACCTGTGTGTTGTTAAAGGGGCAACTGTAATTATAATTATTATGAATGAGGTCTGTTCTGTTCCCTCCAGTACTGGACACCAATACCTAGGAAGCAGTCTGTTATTTTCATGACTACTGCAGATATAGGGAAGAGAAGATGAACCTGGAGTAAGTTAAAATGCCACAAATTTCACTCTTCTTACCAATAATTAGCATTTTTCCTCCAGCTTTACTGAGGAACTATTAACAAATGAAAATTATATATATTTACAGTATATAGTGTGATGTTTTATTATATAAATACATTGTGAAATATTTGCCAAAACCAAGAGGAGTAACAAATCTATCATCTCATAGTTACCTGTTTATTTGTGGTGAGAACACTTGAGATCTACCCTCCTAGCAAATTTCAAGTATACAGTATATTATTATTAACTAGAGTCATCATGCTATACATTAGGTCTCCAAAACTTATCTATCTTATAACTGAAAGTTTGTACACTTATGACCAACATCTCCTCTTTTGCCCAAGACCTCCCTCCTAGCTCCTAGAAGCCACCATTCTACTCTGCTTCTATGAGTTCAACTTTTTTATATTCCACGTGTGAGGTGATACAGTATTTGTCTTTCTGTGGCTGTCTTATTCCACGTAGCATATCTTCTAGGTTCATCCATGTTGCCACAAATGGCAGGATTTCCTTCTTTTCATTTTATTGTATTTTTATTTTTAAATATTTATTTATTTATTTGGCTGCACCGGGTCCTAGCTGTGGCACGTAGGATCTTTTAGTTGTGGCATGTCAGATCTTTTAGTTGCGGCATGCGTGATCTAGTTCCCTGAGCAGAAATCGAACCCAGGCCGCCTGCATTAGGAGTGTGGAGTCTTAACCACTGGACCACCAGGGAAGTCCCAGGATTTCCTTCTTTTTAAAGGTTGAATAATATTCCATTGTGTGTGTGTGTGTGTGTGTGTGTGTGTGTGTGTATATATATATATATATATATATATATATATATATATATATATATATATACACCACATATAGCCATATATTCCATATCCTGGCTGTGAACATGGGAGTACAGATATCTCTTTGAGATCCTGATTTCATTTGCTTTGCATATATACCCAGAAGTGGGATTGCTAGTTCATATGGTAGTTCTACTTTTAATTTTTGGAGGGATACCTATACTGTTTTTCATAATGGCTGGAACAATTTATATTTCCAACAAAGGTATATAAGGGTTCCCTTTTCCCCATCCTTGCTAATACTTGTTATCTCTTTCATTTTTGATAATAGCCATCCTAACAGATGTGAGGTGATACCCCATTGTAGTTTTGATTTACATTTCCCTAATGATTATTAGTGAAGTTGAGCACATTTTCAAGTACTTCCTGGCCATTTCTATGTCTTTTTTGGGAAAAATGTCTATTTAGTTCCTCTGCCCATTTTTCAATCAGATTGTTTGTTTTGCTATCGAGTAGCACGGGTTTGTGTATGTATATGTGTGTGTATGCATGAACATACTTGGAGGGACTATGGCTCCAGAGTTCAGGCTGCTGGTGGTTCCAGTGCCTGGGGCTCAGGTCCTCTCACTGCAGCATTGCTATAGGTTTGCAAGGCACAGTCTCTTGTGGACTGGTCACAGAGCCAGGGTCCAGAGTGCAGGCGTTCACGGAGCAACAGTGGCTCTGAGGTTGGGATACAGGTGATACTGCTGTGGCAGTGGCTCCAGTGTCAAGGCACGGACACTCACAGAGCAGTGGTAGAGCCAGGTTATATGCACATATATATTATTAAAAATCTATTCAAATCTTCCATTTCTTATTTAATCAGTTGTGGTAGTTTGCATCTTTATAGGAATTTGTCCATTTCATTTATGTTCTCATTTTTGGTACAAAAATGTTCTTAGTATTCACTTATTACATAAAATATATATTTTCTGAATTGTAAAGGAAAACACTGGAATAAGTGTGGGATAGGGTGGAGATATATATGTATATATACGTGTGTGTGTGTGTGTGTGTGTGTGTGTATTTATATATACCCACTCAGGGTGGATATATGTATGGATATATGTGTATATGTGTGTGTGTGTGTATGTATATATATATATATATATATATACATACACACACATATACATATGTATGTGTGTAAGTATCAATATATGTATACATACACTTACTCCAGTGTTTTCCTTTATAATTTCTAAAATGTACCATACTACATTGTGCCTCTGTACTTTTGCTCTTGCTATTCCGTCTACCTGGAATCTCATTGGCCTGGATAATGTCTCTTTATCTCTGACAATGTAGTATAAGCATCCCACATTTAAGAAGCATCCTTATACACATTTAGGCAGGTTTAATGATAATCATCTCTGCTCCCATATCATACTTATCCTTGCACATATATCTTTTCTTAAAATAATCCATTACATATGAATAACTTTCCCAATTGACTATGACTTTGGAAAAAGGACTAATTTTTCTTTTAATTCCAGTGGCTAGAAAAGTGGTTAGCACATAGTTTGTTATCAGTAACTACTAAACTGAACTGAACTTATTTAAATCAATGTGAAGGATACACAGATGCTAACAAATCCAGAAATCATAGAAATCATTTTTCATTGTGAATAATGTCTGCCTGATTATGTGCAAATAATAACAATGAAACCATCAACAGTAACAATAGCCTCCTTTTATTGTGTTGCTAAAGTGGGCCAGGTGTGGAATATATGCTTTATGCATGTTCTCATTTCATTCACACAACAATTATGAGAAATGCCAACATTTTTATCTTTTTGGTTTGGAACCAAGGATGTCTAAATATGAGATTTAAGCAGCATGCATTTTATACTTGCTAATATGACTTTCATTTGTTTTTTTCTCATTTCTATTCATATTATGCTTTGGATAGACTCTCTAAGCATATGTCCTTCCAAATGTCTTCATAAATCTTCTATAGTTGCTGTCCTCTACAGATTTAATGAGGTAGGTAGATTTTTCCCTTTAATTAGTAGAAATTAAACTGGGAAAATTGTTTATATTTACATGTTTTAGACAGGCAAAATATTTTTTTTTGAAGTTTAATCACAGTTACTTTTTTTTTAAACATCTTTATTGGAGTATAATTGCTTTAAAATGGTGTGTTAGTTTCTGCTTTATAACAAAGTGAATCAGTTATACATATACGTATGTTCCCATATCTCTTCCCTCTTGTCTCCCTCTCTCCCACCCTCCCTATCCCGCCCCTCCAGGTGGTCACAAAGCACCGAGCTGATCTCCCTGTGCTATGTGGCTGCTTCCCACTAGCTATCTATTTTACGTTTGGTAGTGTATATATGTCCATGCCACTCTTTCACTTTGTCACAGCTTACCCTTCCCTCTCCCTGTATCCTCAAGTCCATTCTCTAGTAGGTCTGTGTCTTTATTCCCATCTTGCCCCTAGGTTCTTCATGACCTTTTTTTTTTTTCTTAGATTCCATATATATGTGTTAGCATACGGTATTTGTTTTTCTCTTTCTGACTTACTTCACTCTGTATGACAGACTCTAGGTCCATCCATCTCACTACAAATAACTCAATTTCGTTTCTTTTTATGGCTGAGTAATATTCCATTGTATATATGTGCCACATCTTCTTTATCCATTCATCTGTTGATGGACACTTAGGTTGCTTCCATGTCCTGGCTATTGTAAATAGAGCTGCATTGAACATTTTGGTACATGACTCTTTTTGAATTATGGTTTTATCAGGGTATATGCCCAGTAGTGGGATTGCTGGCACAAAAACAGAAATATAGATCAATGGAACAGGATAGAAAGCCCAGAGATAAACCCACGCACATATGGTCAGGCAAAATATTTTATCAGAATTCTTTAGAGTTAACTGGTAGGAGATGCAATTTCCCTCATTTTAAAATAGAAAATATTTTTGCTATGAATGTTAATGTGTTTTGGAAGGAAAAAACCCTACCCTTTCACTAATAAATAGAAGACTGTTCTAATCTCAGTTCTTTACTTCACTAATTTATTATGTTATCTTAGGAATTGCTTCTCTTTTCTTGGCCTCAACTTGCTCAGCTTGGTAATGAAGGCACTGAACTAAATTATCTAAGGTACCTTTGAGTTCTAGTATTTTGTGAGTAACTAACACACAATAGTCATATTTGTTGAATAAATAAATATGCGACTTTAGTTTATCACCAACTACCCCAATTTTTTATGTTCTAAAGATCTCATTAATCTACCTTCTCTTTCTTTTTCTATTGCTATTCCTGAAGTCAGACTTGAACAATTGCAGTGGTCTCTGAAATACTCTCTCTGCCTCCAATCTCATGGTCCTCCAAACATTTTTGCACGCATCATGTAACAGTACCATTCTTGTGATAAAAATTCCTCGGAAGAAACCTATACGATTCAGGAAAAGTTCCATACTATTCATGGACTAAGGCTTTTCATGATCTGACTTCAAACTATCTTTCTACACTCAAATCTCTTTCCATGCTTCTCATGTATTCCAAATTCCATTAGTGGAGCATTGTTTATCATTCCATGAAAGTATCATAAGTTTTATACCCTATAACTTTGTATATATTAATTTTAATTCCCATGATGCACTGTCCACACCTCTCTCACTCTCTTTGCCCTTCCATCTTTTCTAAGCCCAAGGAGACACTGAATACCTCAACTTGTGTCAGCTGCCCACCTCCACAACAATGCATTATAGCCAGAAGCATGGTGACAAAATCAAATATATGGTTTCTAGAAGTTCAGCCTTATTAGTCAAGTAGGCAATTCCCAGAAGAGAACACCAAATAGGCATCCATTGTACTCATGATTTTAAAATATGACTGATCTTTATAGTAATACAAAAAATTATTTTGAATGTACTGTTCCAAGTCCTAAACTTTTGGGGCTTTTGCAAGGTGATAAATAAATAATACCCTCTGCCCTGGCCAAGTTCTGAGCCAATTAAGAGACAAGACAAAGAATCCACGGTTAGAGACCAAAATATCACCTTTATTGTTAATAAAGCTATTATTAGATAATTCAGCTTATATCTGAAAAAAAATCATACTTCTTAATACTGAATTCCACAGGTAAGCAGAGTTGTCTACCCAGTCATTGACAACAGTACTAAAAATGAGTACTGTAATTGGAGATCTAGGAAACTGTGAGATCCCAGGAGATCCCAGGAAATGTTTGAATGCTAAGGAAGACAATCCAGCAGAGAGGTATAGAGGATTGACGATACAGGAGAAAGAGTAGATACCTGCAGGAGCAAAGTCCTTTAAAGGTAAAGAGAGATGGGATGCTGACAACTCTTAGAGGAATTGGGGCCCGAGGGGTAGGTGTGTGCACGTGGGCACGTGGCACACACTTATGTCAGTCAGTATTCAACAGCAGAAACAGAACTTGTAGGATATGTAGATAGATAGAACACACACACACACACACACACACACACACACACACACACACACACACACACACACACACACACACACACACACAATCAAGAAATTGAATTATGTGATTGTGGGCAATGGCCTAGACCCAGGTAGAATTTCTTCTCTCTCAGGGAAGCCTCAGCCATGCCTCTGAGGTCTTACAAATTATATATGTAGTCAGTCCCACGCAAGTCACCCAGAATAATCTTCCTTAAAGCCCTTCCCAGCAACACCTAGATTAGTGTTTGATTGAATAGCTGGGGACTGTAGCTTAGTCAAGCTGACTCATTTAAAAGATCATCATAGCACCTGCAAAATCATTCCTTTTAAATATACTGCCTTTGTAACCCTTAATTATTTGGGCAATCTTCCATCCCACTGTTCTTGTTATCTATTATATCATGAGAGTTGTGGCAATTGACATTTCAGCCCACAGATTGAGCAGTTAAAAAATCTCATTAAGGTTTCTGGAGAGTGCTCTGGCTAATCATGTGTACCTTATCATTTAGGTACCTTTATCTTTTTTTATTTTTAGCTTTATTGAGATATAACTGACATATAACATTGCATAGGTTTAAGGTGCAACATGATGATCTGATATACACATATACAGATCATCCTCAACTTATGTCCCAATAAACTCATCTTAAGTTGAAAAATATCATTAAGTCAAAAAGGCATTTAATACACCTAACCTACCGAACATCATAGCATAGCCTAGTCTACCTTAAACGTGCTCAGAACACTTCCTGTAGCCAACAGTTTGGCAAAATCATCTAACATAAAGCCTATTTCATAAGAAAATGTTGAGTATCTCATGTTATTTTTTTATTTTTTATTTATTTATTTTTATTGGAGTATAGTTGCTTTACAATGTTGTGTTAGTTTCTGGTGTACAGCAAAGTGAATCAGTTATATGTATACATATATCTGTTCCTTTTTGGATTTCCGTCCCATTTAGGTCACCACAGAGCACTGAGTAGAGTTCCTTGTGCTATACAGTAGGTTCTCATTAGTTATCTATTTTATACATAGTAGCGTATATATGTCAATCCCAATATCCCAATTCATCCCACCACCCCCCCTTTCCCCCCTTGGTATCCATACGTTTGTTCTCTACGTCTGTGTCTCTATTTCTGCTTTGCAGATAGGTTCATCTGTACCATTTTTCTAGATTCCACGTATATGTGTTAATATACGATATTTGTTTTTCTCATGTAATTTATTGAATAGTGTAATTAAAGTGAAAAACATAATAGTTTTCTGGGTACAGAATGTTGGTAAGTGTATGAGTTGTTTATCCTCATAACTGCATGGCTGACTGGGAGCTGTGGCCCACTGCTGCTGCCCAGCAACAGGAGAGAGAATAGGTCTGTGTATCACTAGCTGAGAAAAGGCCAAAATTCAAAATCTGAAGTACAGTTTCTACTATATGCATATAGCTCTTCCACCATCATAAAGTCAAAATATCATTAAGTCAAGTCATCATATGTTAGGGACTGTCTGTATTGTGAAATGATTACCACAGTAGAGTTAGTTAATGCATCTATTACCTCACATAGGTGTATATGTGGTGAGAACTTTTAAGAGTTACTCTTCTAGCAACTTTCAAGTAGACAATATTGTATTGTTAACTATCGTCACCGTGCTGTATATTAGATCCCCAGGACTTACTCATCGTATAACTGGAATTTTGTACCCTTTGACCACCTTCACCCATTTTCCAAATTCTACCACCCCTGGCAACAACCAATCTACTCTCTGTTTCTGCAAGTGTTGTTTTTCTTTTTTTTATGTTTAACATATACTTGATATCTTACAATATTTGTCTTTCTCTGTCTGACTTATTTCACTTAGCATAATGCCCTTAAGCTTCATCCATATTGTCACAAATGGCAGGATTTTCTTCATTTTTATGGCTGAATAATATTCCATTATATGTGTAAATATATACACATGCATACATGTACATACAGCATCTTCTTTATCCATTCATCCATTGACAAACACTTAGTTGTTTCCAGTTTTGGCTATTGTGAATAATGCTGCAATAAATATGGGAGTGTAGATGTCTTTGAGATAGTGATTTCATTTCCTTCAGATATATATACCCGGAAGTGGGACTTCTAGATCATATGGTAGTTCTGTTTTAATTTTTTAAGGAACTTCCATATGTTTTCCATAAAGGCTGTACCAATTTACATTTTCATCAACAGTACACAAGTGTTCCCTTTTCTGTACATCCTGACTGGCTCTTGTCTTTTTGAAAATAGTCATTCTAACAAGTGTGAACTGATATCTCAATGTGGTTTTGATTTGCATTTCCCTGATGATTAGTGATGTTGAGCACTTTTTCATTTACCTGTTGGCCATTTCTATATCTTCTCTGGAAAAATGTCTATTCAGATCCTTTCCCCGTTTAAAAATTGGATTATTATTATTTTTTTAAAATTTTTGTTATTGAGTTATATGAGTTCCTTTTATATTTTGGATATTAACCCCTTATCAGATAGATGGTTTGCAAATATTTTCTTCCATTCTGTAGGTTGCCTTTTCATTTTGTTGATTGTTTTCTTTTCAGAAGATTTTTAGTTTGATGTAGTCCCACTTGTTGATTTTTCCTTTTGTTACTGATGCTTTTGGTATCACTATCACATCCAAAAAAATTGTTGCCAAGACTAATGTCAAGGAGCATTTTCCCTATGATTTTTTTTCTAGATGTTTTATTTGTTCAAGTCTCACATTTGAGTCTAATCCATCTTGAGTTAATTTTTGTGAGTGGTGTAAGGTAGAGGTCAAGTTTCATTCTTTTGCATGTGGATATCCAGTTTTCCCATCACCATTTATTAAGGAGATTATCTTTTCCTCCATTTAATATACTTGGCACCCTTGTCAAAGAATAGTTGACCACATATGTATGGGTTTATTTCTGTGCTCTGAATTATATTCTATTGGCTTATGTGTCTGTTTCTATTCCAGAACCATACTGTTTTGATTACTATAGCTTTGTAGTATAGTTTGAAATCAGGACGTTTGATGCCTCCATCTTTGTTCTTCTTTATCAGGATTGCTTTGGTTATTCAGTGTCTTTTGCGGTTCCATATAAATTTTAGGTTTGATTTTTTTATTTCTATAAAAAATGCCATTGGAATTTTGATAGGAATTGCATTGAATCTATGTCTGAAGAGTACAATAATCATATCCAACTTCCAACATTGTTCACATCCATAAACTCATTTTTATTTCATTGGATTAACACACAAACTAAGGGTAATCATTTTACCCCTGTGTTGTGAGGGTCAGAATGTTCAAATGACTTGTTCAAAGTCACAGTATTTTGAATTCAAATTCACCTTTGATTCTCAATCCAATTGTCTTCCCCTATATAAGTTTTAGGCTATGTTTTGTGGAGCTTTAGAGATCTCAGTAGCCACCATGGAGAAGGGATATAGGAAAGGATGAGAAGTTTTTCTGTTTTATTTTGCATATTTGGATTTTCCATCCGATCTGTGCAGATCCCTTTCAAGTTATGGAAACTGCACTCTTTTTCATATTTTTAAAATTTATTTTATTTTATTTATTTATTTATTTGGCTCTGTTGGGTCTTCGTTGCTGCACAAGGGCTTTCTCTAGTTGTGGTGAGCAGGGGCTACTCTTTGTTGTGGTGCATGGGCTTCTCATTGCGGTGGTTTCTCTTGTTGTGGAGCACAGGCTCTAGGTGCATGGGCTTCAGTAGTTGCAGCATGCAGGCTCAGTAGTTGTGGCACATGGGCCCTAGAGCATGTGGGCTTCAGTAGTTGCGGCGCATGGGCTCAGTAGTTGAGGTGCATGGGCATAGTTGCTCCATGGCATGTGGGATCTTCCCAGACCAGGGATCAAACCCGTGTCCCCTGCATTGGCAGGTGGATTCTTAACCACTGCACCACCAGGGAAGTCCCTGGAAACTGCACTCTTGAGAACTGCCTCATACACTATCCATAGAGTCATGATGGAGGCTGCCGTGTTAGTATCATATGATTATATCCTTGGCCAGTTATGGTGCCAAAGATGGGTACCACGTTTGGCCAGACACTGTTTCTGCTTTAGTTCTTTTTTTTTTTTTTATTTTAAATTTAATTTTATTTATTTTTTAATTGAAGTATAGTTGATGGAAACAACTTAAATGCCTAAGTTCTTTATGCAACTGACTACGATAGATAGTAACACATCGGAAGTATGTAACAGAATTAAGGTTCAGGATAAAATGGGCCCACAATGTTTCTAAAAGTTATCAAACTCACGAATACAATTGGAATGCTAAAATTAGGAATCATAATACTATATTTAATAATCATTGCTATCACTAGATCTATTGAAAATTATAGTGAAGGTAATATAGTGATTAGGAGAGGGCTCCTGGAACCAGAATGGCTATGTTTAAATCCTAGTTCTAATAATGGCTACCTGTGTGACTGTGGGTGAGTTACTTACCTGTGTATCTCAGTTTTTTCATCTTAAAAATGTATATATTGATCCTAGATCCTCAGTATTGTGGGGATTAAATGAGATAACAAATGAAAAGTGCTCAGTGATTGGCACTTAGTAAGCAGGCTTCTACTACTGCTATTGTTGTTGTTCTTATTGTTCTTATTATTACTATTACTAATATGATCATATAAGGCTCACTGAAAGCAGATAAAAGACACCAGCTTAAGTAAGAGGGAAGAATATGTGTAGTCATAGAACAACTAAATTTAAAGTCCCAGGTGAATTGGTGATGGTCCATTTAAAAGCACAAAGCAATAGTGGGGACATTTGGCATTTTAAGTGTGCCTGATATATGGGTGATACCCAAGGAATTTACTAGCACAGTTAGTATCAAGACAAGGAAATAAGCGTCTGAGATTTTGTGTCTAGAATATGATAAGAACTTAAAGACTATGTTTTAAATGAATTAATGAATAAATGAGCAAAAGAATAAATGAAGAATACTCAAACATAAAAGTCATTTTGAGAAGTAATCGGAAAACTGGAGATGGTCCCCGACTTACGATGGTTCGACTTAAAACGATTTTTTGACTTTATGATGGTATGAAAGCAATGTGCATTCAGTAAAAACCATACTTCAGATTTTGATCTTTTCCTGTGGTAGCGATATGTGAGACAATACTTTCTTGTGATGCTAGGCAGCAGCAGTGAGCCACAGCTCCTGCTTAGCTCATGATCACAAGGGTAAACAACCCATACACTTACTACTGTTCTGTACCCAGACAACCATTCTGTTTTTCAGTTTCAGTACAGTATTCAATTACATGAGATATTCAACACTTTCTTATAAAACAGGCTTTGTGTTAGATGATTTTGCCAAACTGGAGGCTAATATAAGTGTTCTGGGCATGTTTAAGGTGGGCTAGGCTGAACTATGATGTTCAGTAGGTTAGGTGTATTAAAAGCGTTTTTGACTTAAAATATTTTCAACTTATGATGGGTTTATTGGGACATAACCCCATCGTAAGTTGAAAAGGATCCATGGTAAATCTGAAGTCAATTACAAAGCATGAAGAATAGTACCCCTTCATTATGTGAAATCATGGTATTGCTTTGTAGGTTGCAACACATTAGGAGTAAGCCTACCCACCTGTGGACTTCAGTTTACTCTAAACTAAAGTACTAAAGTACAAACGAACCAATATCACCACTTTAATAGATCTTTGATATCTTTCATTAGAGTTTTATAGTTTTCCTCAAATAGATTTGAACATATTTTTTAGGTTTATATCTAAGCGTTTCATTTTTTGTTCCAATGTACATGGTCTTGTGTTTTTAATTTTAAATTCCAATTACTCGTTGCTTGTATATAGAAAAGCAACTGACTTTTGTACATTGACCTTGTATCCTACACTCTGGAAGTAATTGCTTATTTTTTAAAGCAGACTTTATTTTTTAGAGCACTTTTAGGTTCACAGAAAAATTGAGGGAGAAGTACAGAGATTTCCCATATATGTTCTGACAAGACTCATGCATAGCCTCCCCCATTATAAACATCCCCAACAGAGTGCTATACAATGTAGGTTACAATTCATGAACCTACATTGACACAACATTATCACCCCAAATCCATACATTACATTAGGGTTCACCCTTAGTTAATTCATTTTGAATTTATTTTTGTATATTGTGTAAGATAGTGGTCCAGTTTCATTCTTTTGCATGTATCTGTCCAGTTTTCCCAACACCATTTGTTGAAGAGACTGTCTTTTCTCCATTGTATATTCTTGCCTCCTTTGTCATAGATTAATGGACCATATATATGTGGGTTTATTTTGGGGCTCTCTATTATGTTCCACTGATCTATGTTTCTCTTTTCATTCCATTATCATACCATTTTGATTGCTATATCTTTGTAATATAGTTTAAAATCAGGGAGTGTGATACCTACAGCTTTGTTCTTCTTTCTCAAGATTGTTTTCACTATGGAGTCTTTTGTGGTTCCATATAAATTTTAGGATTCTTTCTTTGAGTTCTGTGAAAAATGCCATTGGTATTTTGATAGGGATTGCATTTAATCTGTAGATTGCATTGGGAAGTATGGATGTTTTAATTATATTGATTCTTCCAGTCCATGAGTATGATTTCTATTTATTTGTGTCATCTTCAATTTCTTTCATCCATCTCTTATAGTTTTCAGAGTACAGGTTTATCACTTCCTTGGTTAAATTTATTCCCAGGTATTGTATTCCTTTTGACGCAATTCTAAATGGCATTGTTTTCTTAAATTTTCATTCTGATAGCTTGTTATTAGTGTATAGAAACACAAGTGATTTCTATATATTAATTTTGTATCCTGTAACTTTATTGAATTCATTTATTAGTTCTAATTTTTTTGGTGGAGTCTTTAGGATTTTCTATATATAGTATCATGTCACCTGAAAATACTGACTATTTTACATCTTCCTTTCCAATTTGGATGCCTTTTTCTCTTGCTCAAGTTGTGGCTAGGGCTTCCAATAATATGTTAAATAAAAGTGTCAAGAGTGGGCAACCTTGTCTTGTTCTTCATCTTAGAGGAAAAGGTTTTGGCTTTCTGTCATTGAGTATGATATTAGTTGTGAGTTTGTCATATATGGCTTTTATTATGTTGAGGTATGTTTCCTCTATACACACTTTGTTGAGAGTTTTTGTCATACAGATTTATCTTTTGTTTATCTTTTCAAAGAACCAGATCTTAGTTTCATTGATCTCTTTTGTTGTTTTTCAGTCTCTATTTCATTTGTCGGCACTCTGATCTTTATTATTTCCTTCCTTCAACTAACTTGTGGTTTTGTTTGTTTTTCATTTTGTAGTTCCTTTAGGTGTAAAGTTAGGTTGTTTATATGAGATTTTTCTTTTTCCTTGAGTTAGGTCTGTATTGCTATGAATTTCACTCTTAGAACTGCTTTTGCTGCATGCCATAGGTTTTGGAACATCACATTTTCAACTTCATCTGTCTCCAGGTATTTTTTGATTTCCCTTTGATTTCTTAGTTAATCCATTGGTTGTTTAGTAGTGTGTCCTTTAGTTTCCATGTGTTTATTTTTTTCCAGTTTTCTTCTTGTAATTGATTCCTAGTTTCATACCATTGTGTTTGGTAAAGATGCTTGATATGATTTCAGTCTTCCTAAATGTATTAAGACCATTTTGTGGCTTAACATGTGATCTATCCTGGAGAATGTTATATGTGCACTTGAAAAAAATGTGTATTCTGCAGTTTTTTGAGACGTGTTCTGTATAAATCTATTAATTTCATCTGTTCTCATGTTGTTTAAGGCCAATATTTCCTTACCGATATTCCATCTGGATGGTCTATCCCTCCCAGATAAGAGTATTCTTGCTTGTGAGTTTTCCTCCTTTCAGCATTTTGCATATACTATGCCACTCCCTTCTGGCCTGCAAAATTTCTGCTGAAAAATCTCCTGATAGTCTTGTGGAGGTTCCCTTATATGTAACTAATTGTTTTTCTCTCACTTATAAAATTATCTCTTTAACTTTTGACATTTTAATTACAATGTGGATCTCTTTAGTTTCATCTTGTTTGGGCTACTCTGTGCTTCCTGGATCTGGATATCTGTTTCTTTCCACAGGTTAGAGAAGTTTTCAGCCATGGTTTCTTTAAATAAAATTTCTGTCCCTTTCTTTCTTTCTTCTCCTTCTGGGATCCTTATAATGTGAATGGCAGTATGCTCAATGTTGCCCAGAGATACCTTAAATTATCCTCTTTTAAAAAATTTTTTTCTTCTTTTTGCTGTTCTGGTTGGGTGATTTCTATTACCCTGTCTTCCTGGTTGCTAATCCATTCTTCTGTATCATCTAATCTGCTATTGATTCACTCTAGTATATTTTTCATTTCAGTTATTGTATTCTTCAATTCTGATTGATTCTTTCTTATATTTTCTCAGTCTTCGTTGTAGTTCTCACTGTATTCATCCATTCTTTTCCCAAGTCAGGTAAACATTTTTATGACAATTCAAATTCTTTTTTTCAGGTTGATTACTTATCTGCATATCATTTAAGGTCTTCTTCTGAGGTTTTATGTTGTTCTTTCATTTGGAACATATTTCTCTGTTTCATCATTTTTCTTGGCTCTCTGTGTTTATTTCTATGTATTAGGCAAAACTGCTACCTCTCTCAGTCTTGGTGGAGTGGCTTTGTGTAGGTGATGGTCCTTCTTGTTCAACCCTGCCAGAGCTCTTGTTTACCATTTGAATCTTTGTGGTTATCTATGCTGCCTAATTTATTCTTGATATGCTCCTGTTTTTGAGAGTATGCTGAGAGCTTTCAGTATTCCAAGGGGAGGATCTCATTTAACATCTAGTTTCAGGCTGATTGGAAGCCAGACCCTTAGGCAGTAATTATTAAAGGATGCAGATATATACAGTCCTCTGGGGACACAATCGTAATTTCTGATGGCCTCCAGACCAGGAGATCTGGAGGTGTACCCTGGGTGACAGTTGCAAAAATTGAGGCTCCTGATGAATGTATAAGCTTCATTCTGGGGAGTCTTGTTGAGCTGGAGCAAGGCCAGTGGGGTGCACAAGGATGGTGTCTTCCTGTTTATGTTCCATGGGGGTGCCTCCTTAGCCTCTACATGTGTGGGAAACCTGAAGCTTATCCCTCAGGGTGAAGCTCCAAACTAAGTAAATAGGCCTTTTTCACAGGAAGACTGAGATTGTGTTTCAGTCTGCTGTCTGTGCAGTGCCCTGGGGGTAGTGATCTGACAAGAACCATCTTTCTAATTTTTACAGTCCTATGGAGCTCAGGAACACTACCCACATTGGCCACCAGGGCCAGGAGTTCAAGTGGTATACTATTGTGTGGATTCCTTGTGCCCGCTGGCTTTAGCTAGGCAGCTGGTAAGTGTAGGGTGCAGAGCTTGTGTTCTTGCTTCAGAAAGGCAGCTGGAAAATGACTTGACTGTGCACACCTGCAAGCTTCAGCCATGCAGCAGGAGAGTACCTTGTCTGTATGTGTGCATCAGCTTTAGGCCAAGAGTAGGAGAATGCCATTACTGCTTGCACTTGCCAACCCTAGCCAAAGGGTATGGGAGTGTCAAGTCAGTTTTAGACTAGGAGAGGGATAATGCAGTGATGGCTCACACTCACCAGTCCCAACCAGGGACTGGGAGAGTGTTGCAGCCTCCTGCACTTGCAGAACTTAGCTAGGGAGCAGGAGAATGCCTGCCTGCCCCAGCCAGGAAGTGGGCAGGCATTGCAACCACCAGAGATCTCCTGCTTCAGCAAGGCAGCATGACAGTGCTGTGATGACTTGCCTCTGTGCCAAGCTCACCCACAGTTTAGGTGGTGTCCACCAGTGTCTTCATCTCGGGGGAGCATTTCCACCATTCCTCGCCCTCCCAGTTGATACTTCTAGATTCACAAATGACTCTCCTTCACATGTAGTATTTGCACTTTTCAAACTGCTATTATTTCACTGGGTCTCAGGGTGAGTGAAACTACATATGAGCCATTTAAGAGGGGAATCTCAGTTTCCTATAGTACTTTGGGACCCTTGGACATCAGCCCAGTTGGTTTTCTAAGCCAGAGGTTTTGGGGACTTGTTTTTCTGGTGTAGGTCCCAGAGGCTGGGAAGCCTGATATGGGGTGCCAACACCTTGCTCCTCTGGGAAAAGTGTCCATCTGATGAGATCCCTCCCTATTGTGTGCCACCATACCAGGGGTGGGGTTTTTAGTGGGAGTGTTTCTCTGCCTCTCCCACCCATTTTGATGTGATCCTTTTTATCCTATCTTGTGGAACAGGTGTTCATCTAGTTTTCAGGTTCTTTTCTGAGGAAATTGATCCATATGTAGCTGTAGAGTTGTTGTGTCCATGGAAGGAGGTAAGTTCAGGCTCTTCCTATGCTGCCATCTTGAACTGCCCAAGTCTCCTATTTTCTTGTTGATCTTCTGCCTCTTTATTATCTGTTATTGAAATGAGGTATTGAAGTCTCCAATTATTATTTTTAAGTTTTAAATTCCTCCCTTTGTTTCTGTCAACTTTTGCCTCATATATTTTGGGGCTCCATCATTAGGTGTATCGACATTTAAAAATGTTTAGTTTTCCTGGTGTATTTATACTTCTATTATTATGACATGTACTTCTTTTCTATAATAGCAATTTTTATTTTAATTGTATATTTTATATTACTGTAGCTATTCCAGGTATCTTTTAGATATTGTTTGCATGGTATAACATGTTCATCTTTCAATTAATTTTTGTCTTTGAGTCTAGAGTGCACCTCTTATAGAAAGCTTATAGTTGGATAAAGTTATTTTTTCTTACCCATCTGTCAACATCCGTCTTCTAATTGGAATGTTTAATCCATTAACATTTAATGTAACTGCTGATGATGTATGATTTATGTTAGCAAATTTGCACTATATTTTCTATGTCTTATTTTTATTTTTCTATTATTCCTCCATTACTTGCTCCTTTTGTGCTGATAACTTTCTAGTAGATAGTTTTAATTGCCATGTTTTTGTTTTTGTTTTTTTTACTATATATACACTAGTCTCCCTTTATCCATAGTTTCACTTTCCATGGTTTCAGTTACCTATAGTCAACTGCCTCCCAAATATATTAAATGGAAAATTCCAGAAATAAACAATTCATAAATTTTAAATTGTGTGCTATTCTAAGTATTGTGATAAAATCTCATGCCATACCACTCTGACCCACTTGGGATGTGAATCATCCCTTTGTCCATCGTATCTCACCCATTAGTGACTTAGTAGCTGTCTCACTTATCAGATCAACTGTCACAGTACTGTGATGCTTCTATCCAAGTAACCCTTATTTTACTTAATAATGGCCACAAGGTACAAGAGTAGTGATGCTGGCAATTTGGATATGCCAAAAAGAAGCCATAAAGTACTTCCTTTAAGTGAAAAGGTTAAAGTTATCAACTTAATTGGGAAAGAAAAAAATTGTATGCTGAGTTTGCTAATGATCTACAGTAAGAATAAATCTTCTATCCATGAAATTGTGAAAAAGGAAAAATTCCTACTAGTTTTTCTGCTGCACCTCAAACTGCAAATGATATAACCACAGTGTGTAATAAGTGCTTAGTTACGGTGGAAAAGGCATTACATTTGTACAATATGATATTTTAAGGGAGAGAGAGAAACCATATTCACATAACTTTTATTACAGTATATTATTATAATTATTCTATTTTATTATTAGTTATTGTTAATCTTACTGTGCCTAATTTATAAATTAAACTTTATCATACGTACACATGTTTAGGAGAAAACGCAATATATATAGGGGTTGGTTCTATCCATCATGGTTTCAGTCATCCACTGAGGGTCATGGAATATATCCCTTGGAGATAAGAGGGGACTGCTGTATTTTTAGTTATTTTCTTAGTGTCAGCCAATGGTATTACTATTAATATCTTAATTTACAAAGGTGTAGTTTAGTTTAATACACAATTAACTTCAATAGTACACAAAAACTTTTCTACGCTGTAGCTCCATTCTCTTTTCCTCTTTTGTGCTATTATTATTACACAAGTTACATCTTTATTCTCTATAAACATCAGTATTGTATTAAATTATTGATTTATGAAATTGGTCTTATAATCAGGTTGTAAAATTAAGGAGTTAAATAAAAAATATATTTATACTGTCTTATATTTACCTATGTAGTTACTTTTATTAATGCTCTTTATTTCTTCGTATGTATTCAGATTTTTATCTAGTATCCTTTTATTTCATCTTGAAAAACTCTCTTTAGTATTTCTTCGATAGCATGTCTGCTAGTGACATGTTCTTTCAATTTTTGTTTGTATGGAGATGTCTTAATTGCTCCTACATTTTATGAAGGATAGTTTGCTGGATATAGATTCTTGGGTTATATTGATACTATTTCTTTCAGCACATTGAATATACCATCCTACTTCCCTCTGCCTCTTATGGTTTCTGATGAGAAATCAGTTGTTTACCTTACGGAGACTGTCTTTCATGCAATGAGCTTATTCTTTCTTGCTACTTTAGAGATTCACTCTTTTTCTTTGGCTTTCAATGTATATCTTGATGTGGATCTCTTTCAGCTTATTCTGCATGGATTTTGTTGTGCTTTTGGATGTGTAGATTTATGTTTTTAAAATCAAATTTGGGAAGTGATATCTGTTATTTCTTCAAATATCCTTTATGTCCTTGTCTCATTCTCTTCAACTATTAGAATCGTTTTTATGCATATGTTGGTCGCTAGATGCTGTTACACAAGTTTCTGATGATGTTTCTTCATCTTTTTTATTTTATTTCTCAGGCAGGAAAATCTCAGTTGGTTCATCCTCATGTTCACTATTTCTTTTTCACCTCAAACCTGATGTTGAATGCCTCTAGTGAATTTATCATTCCAGTTATTATATTAT
The DNA here is from genome assembly GCF_028023285.1 of Balaenoptera ricei. Classification (NCBI taxonomy): domain Eukaryota; kingdom Metazoa; phylum Chordata; class Mammalia; order Artiodactyla; family Balaenopteridae; genus Balaenoptera; species Balaenoptera ricei. The sequence goes on along the minus strand of NC_082660.1, from coordinate 129,710,796 downwards.
TTAACTTCAGAATTTATATTTGGTTCACATAGTAATTTATATCTATTTATGGGTATTCTTTATTTGATGAGGTATTATCCTTATACTTTCTTTTAGTTTTTAGACATGGTTTAATTTGCTTGGTGAATGGTTGGTGCCAGGTTTCTCACAAGAGTTATGCAAGGAGAGGAATCTAGAATGGTCTGTGTGATAATGGATTAGAGTTGCAGACATCAGTAAGAACTTGTTCTTACTTTATGTAGATATAGTTAATTACATGCAGATATATTTATGGATATGTGTCTACATGGGAATTAGTGTACACACATATATTTCTTTGCTCTGTCATCTGAGAGGGCCTAGAAGAAATGACACACACACATTCCCATATGGGTTAGCATATTTAGCACCCAGGTCTTCATTTATAATACCATTTTCCAATAAGATGACCCAAGTGTCCTTGTAGAAATGACTGATTCTTGGACAGGGCCAGGGAATAAACAAGATGAACCTAGAGCATCATGTAGTGTTGGAAAATAAGATAACACCCTCTCTGATGCCAAAAAAAAAATCCCCACATGATGGGACTATGTCAAAGTGGAACAGCAACCAATTGAAAGAGCTGTCAATGGCCAAAGCTGGAATAATTTGAGCAAGAAAATAAGGTTATAGGGAATTTTAAACCAAGGTATAATAAAAATATCCATGAGTCCATACTGAGATAAATAAATGATTAAGTAAACTAGTAACAGAAGAGACAAATCTCCCACCTGGAAGGGTTCCAAATAATTTATGTAGATACTCTTCCCTTAAGGAGGAAGAATATAACTCCCCACTCCTTAAGTGTGGGCTGAACATCTTGCCTTCCTTCTATAGAATACACTATGAAAGGGAGAAAATAACTAAACTGACTAAATGCAATGTAGTATCCTAGATGAGATTCTGAATAGGAAAAACCACATTGAACAAAAGCTAAAAATATATGTATTAAACATCAACTTCAATCAATAACATGGTATCAATATCAGTTCATTAATTGTAACAAATATACCAATATAAGATCTTAAGGGGTGAAACTCAGTGTGGTGTTTATGATACCTCTAAGGATTATCTTCTCAATTTTTCTTTATATGTAAAACTGTTCTAAAAATTAAAGTTTATTTTAAAAATAACATAGAGAGCAGTTATATATCCAGGATGTCAGCATGAGCCCAATATATCTGCTCTCTCATGCATGAATACTCTGGACAAAAGGCAACAAAAAAATCTTACTGAGAACTTTGAAAAGTAAACAAAAGCAAGCAGATTTTAGAGGAGAGTCAAAAGTTGGAAATGTGACTATAAGACTTAGTTTCTCATTTGTTTTATTCCCTTATGGCTTTGCCCTGGGGGCAGAACCCATTTGTGAAGCAAAACAATGCCAGTGATGGGTCAGGTGCTAAAACACCTTTAGAAACCTCAACTTTCTGGCCAAGGAGAAAAGAGAAAGGAATCCTTTGGGACTGGAAAATGACAGGAGCATCCCTGAGCAGACAGAGTAGGTATCATCTAATTCTGTGTATGAATCTGCACAAATCTCAAGATAATCCCTGAACTTTGAATGTCTGAGAAGAGAGATTTAAACCAGTATAGTAAAGGCTTAGAGAATCTAATAAACTATAAAATACCACACAATTCTCAGGCTAATCTCTGAGAGACAAATGTATGGGACAGACTTAAACTAGCACAGCAAAGGTTTTGAGAAAGACCCTGAGATATGAACAACTACTTAAAGGAAATGAGACAGAACTCATAGTTTGAAGCTAACAGGGTTTGTTGTCAGCTAAAATTAAAGCATCATATTACAGAAGATCATGATGGGAAACTAATTCTCCACAACAGAATGCAATGTTCAAGATGAAACTCAAAACTGCTTACAAACAAATATCCACAATAATGTGACTGATTCTCAAAGGACAAAGCAATCAATAGGACCATACCTAAGAAACTTAGATGTTGGAATTATAAGACAAAAAATATATATAATTATGTGACGTGATAGAGGTGTTAGTTAATGCTATGGTAATAATCACTTTGCAATATCTAAGTGTATCAAATGAACAAGTTGTACACATTAAGCTTACACAACTTTATATATCAAGTATATCTCCATAAAGCTAGAAAAGTAAAGATAAGAAAATAAAACCTTGAAAAAAAAGACTGTGCAGCAGCTATTATAATTATGCAATATGAGGTCAAGGAGAATATACCTGAAATGAATGGAAAGAGACATTCTCTGGAGAGACAGAGGAAAAAAAGAAATTTTAGAATGAGTAAAATTTCAGTGTTAGATTAGAACTGAAAAATATAATACTTGAAATAGAAATCCACCATATAGGCTCAATACAAGAATGGAGGTGACCGTCAAACTTTATAAAAGTGTCTGCTGGAGTTCTTGGTGGACTCAATAACAACAACAACAAAAAACAACCTAATAAGAAAATGGGCAGAAGACCTAAATAGACATTTCTCCAGAGAAGACATACAGATGGCCAACAGGCACATGAAAAGATGCTCAGCATCACTAATTAGTAGAGAAATGCAAATCAAAACTACAATGAGGTATGACCTCACACCAGTCAGAATGGTTATCATCAAAAAGTTTACAAATAATAAATGCAGGAGAGGGTGTGGAGAAAAAGGAACCTTTGTATACTGTTGGTGGGAATGTAAATTGGTGCAGCCACTGTGGAAAATAGTATGGAGGTTCCTTAAAAAACTAAAGATAGAGCTACCATATGATCCAACAATCCCACTCCTGAGCATATATCTGGAAAAGATGAAAACTCTAATTCAAAAAGATACATGCACCCCGATGTTAATAGCAGCACTATTTACAACAGCCAAGACATGGGAACAACTCAAGTGCCCATCAACAGATAAATCAGATAAATGCATAAAGAAGATGTGACACACACACACACACACACACACACACACAATGGAATTTTACTCAACCATAGAAAAGAATAAAATATTGCCATTTGCAGCAACATGGATGGACCTAGAGATTATCATACTAAGTGAGGTAAGTCAGACAGAGAAAGACAAATATTATATATCACTTATATGTGGAATCTAAAAAATAATACAAAGGATTTATATACAAAATAGAAACAGACTCGCAGACATAGAAAACAAACTTATGGTTACCAAAGGGGAAAGGTGGGGAAGGGATAAATTAGGAGTATGGGATTAATTGATACAAACTACTAGAGATAAAATAGATAAGCAACAAGGTTTTACTGTATATCACAAGGAACTATATTCAGTATCTGGTAATAACCTATAATGGAAAATAATCTGAAAAAATAATGTTTTTATGTATATATAATTGAATCACTTTGCTGTACACCTGAAACTAAAACAGAAAAAAGGTGTAGTAAAACAACTATACTTCAATAAAAAAAAAAGTGTAGGATAGAACTAAAGTAGTTATCAGAGGAAAATATAAAGCATCAATTGCTAACGTTAGGACTGATAAAAGATGTAAGAAATAGCCTGAGTTCTGGCCACAGGAAATTAGGAAAAGAAGAGCATCCTAAAAGAAAAGTAAGTAAAATAAAGAAATAATAAAGGTAAAAATAGTAATCATTGTTATAGAAAAAGAGAAATATTTGAAAAAAATCCATGATATCCAAAGTTGCTTTTTTAAAAAGATGATTTAAATTTATACAACTGTAGCTATAAGGTTGTATAAGAAGAAGAATGAGAGAGAGAGAAAAAGAGAGAAAGGAAGAGGAGAGGAAAGGGGAGCAGAGAGGAGACAAAGAAGGAGGAATGGCAGCAAGGAGGAGAAAGAGGATGGGGAGAGAAGAGTGAAAAAGGGAAGTAGAGGAGGAGAGGGAAAGAAAGGGAGAGAGAAAGGACACGAATAGCCAATATCAGGAATGAAAGTGGGGACATCATATTTATTATACAGCATTAAAAAGTAACCAAGTAATATTATTAGTAACTTTATGCCAATGAGTTTGACAACCTAGATGAAACTGACAAATTTCTTGACAGACACAGATACCAAAATTGAACAAAGAAAAAAAGAGAAAACTTGAATAGCCACATATCACTAAAACACATTGAAGTCATTATTTCAAACATGTCCACAAAGAAAATTCCAGGTCCATATGGCTTCATTCATGAATTCTATTGAACATTTAAAAATTAAATAATACTTATCCTATACCAAATCTTTCAGAAATTAGAGAAGGAAAAAACATTCCCCAAGTAAATGTATCAGGCCAAGATTATCCTTACACCAAAGCCAGAAGAAATGACAAGTAAGATAAAATTTTAAACCCCCTCATTAACATAAATGCAAAAATCCTTGCTAAAGTATTAGCAAATTAAAGCCAGAAACACATTAAGAAGAGATCACAACTCAAGACCCATTGGGGTTTAGCCCATGAATTTAAGATTGGTTTAATATGCAAAAATAAATGTTAATATATTTTTAATAGAAGAAAAGATGAAAACAATCTCAAAAGAAAAACGATTCGACAAAATTCAACAGCTATTCATCAAACTAGAAATAGAAGGGAAGTTCCTCCACCTCAACCCCCTACTAATAGGAAAAGACAAGGATGTCAGCCTTACCTAACCAACTCTACTCATCATCATATAGGAATTCAAACCAGCGCAATAAGACAAGTGAGTGGAAAACATTTCAAGTAAAGGGCAATATATTAAATATCCTAGGTTTTGTGGTTCATATCATCTGTGTGAAACTGCTCAGCTCTACCATTATAGCATGATAGCAGCCATAGACAATATTTATATGAATAGGCAGGACTATGTTTCAATAAAACTTAATTTACACAAACAAGAAGTGGCCTGGATTTGGCCAATGGGCTGTCGTTTTCTCACCTCTGCATTAAGGCAAGAAAAATAGATAGAAGGCATAAATATCTGAATAAAAGAATACTTGTTTTATTTGATAAAAACTTGATTATCAATATAGAAAACCTTAAGATAACTACAAGAATGACACTAGAAGTAATAAGAAAATTCTTCAGTGGTGTAACATAAAAGGTCAATATCTAGACATCAATTGTATTTCAACATATTGGCAATGAACAACTACCAAATGAAATAAAAAATACAACTCCATTTATAATAGCATAAAGAAAAATAAAATATTTCAGAATAAATTTTATGAAAGATGCATAAGACCTGGAATTTGAAAGTTGTCACTTCTTCCTCCTTGAGACACTCCTCTCCTTTAACTTCTCTAGAGCATAATGGTTAGGAGAATAAGCTCTTTAGTCAGAAGGTTTGAATCCAGGCTCTGCCACTTGCTAGTATGTAACCTTGGGTGAGTTAATTAACCTCTTTGTACTTCATTTTCTTTATCTGTTAAATGGAGATAATAATAGTATCTATCTACCTCTTAAGGTTGTCAAGAAAGATTTAATGTGCTAATGCGTATAAGGAGCCTTCTTGGCAAAGTAATATGCACTCAATAAATATTTGCCATGATAATAGTTATCACTCTACAGTATCTTAATATTGTGTATGTGCATGGGCATGTACACATGCATTTCTTCTTCCCTATCTCTTCTTGGTCTCCTTCTCAGGACATGATCTATGCATTAATGGCATGTATTCCCTATGATTATTTTCTTTACCCTCTTCTCACTCTGTATTCTTTCTTAGGGTTATCTCATTTACTCAAATGGCTTTAATTGTTATTTAATTACTGATGACTCTCAAATCTAAATTCCTAGCACAAATACTTCTTCTAAGCTCCAGATACATGTATCTATTTGCTTATTGAATATCTCCAATATGTGAAAAACAGAAACCTCCACATCAATATGTGTAATACTAACTCATCACCTCCTAATCCCAAATATGGTTTCTTCCAGTTCTCTCCATCTCTGGAAATGTAACCAAGACCTACCCAATGTCCCAAGCCAGAAATCTACAAATCTTCCTTAAATTCTCCAACATCTTTACATCTGCCAGTCAGTAATGCTGATACTAGGTACTGTTTTAGGCATAGAAAGATGTATAAAAATGGAGCCCTGCTCTCAGGAACCTCGAAGTCTGTTGAGGGGTACAGATATATAATTTCAGTATAACCCACTAAGTGCTATCCATAGTCTAGCACTTTCTATAATGGTCCCCCGTTCTTTTTCCTCTTATTAAATGGAATATCCATTCACCCAGTTGCCCAGGATAAAAACCTGAGTCATCCTAAATTTAATTCCTCTATTTTCCTTACCTCCATATATAATTCATTACCAAATCCTATCAATTCTGTCACCAAAGACCTCATGCAGGAATCTTTCACTTCTCCCATCCCACTGCCATCATTCTCATTTAGTGGTTGTCACTTTGAGAAATTTTGCCCCCCTCCAGGGCACATTTGTTAGTGGCTGGAGACATTTTTCATTGTCACAACTGGGGGAGGATTTATTGTCATCTAGTGGCCTCTAGTAGAGGCCAGGGTTGCTGCTAAACACACTGCAATGGACAGTACAACCTCCCACAGGGGAAAAAGAAATGATCTGGCCAAAATATCAATAGTGCTTAGGTTAGAAACCCTATTCTAATGCAAGTCAGGATTATCTCTTATTTGTACTACTATGACTGCCTCCTAACCAGTTCTCCTCTATCCATTCTCCCTCTACCACTCCCATAGGCATCCATCAACCCATCCACCACATAGCAGACAGAATGATCCTAAACATAGTTCTGACATGTCATGCCCCTGCTTAAATTATCAGTGCTTTCCATTTACAACCACAAACAGTGATCTTTACCATGCCTAGCACCATGTTTTGCAAATGGCAATAAAAATGCTCAACAGTGTCTGAGTGGATGAGCAGAGTGATTAACCTGAGTTCTTGTTGTTTGCTCATCTTTTTTGCATGTTATTAGTAAAACAGAACAAACCAACGAATCTGCAGGGCTGACATATAATAAATGTTCAATCTATTCGTTGAATGGTTTTCGTAATTACTTAATTACTGAGTGACAGAAATCAGATACCACCTCTCCTTTCCCTTCCTACCAACTAAGTACTCTGTAATAGATACTGAAATATTGGAGGAAAGAGCAGAGAAACTTTAGAATACTGTAATAAGAGTTACTTTTCTTTATCTCAAAGGATTGTCTTTCCTTCTCCTTTGTTTTTTTTTTTTTACTTTTAAAAAATTAAGATATAGTTGATGTGCAATGTTATATAAGTTACAGGTGTACAACATAGTGATTCAGAATATTTAAAGGTTATACTCCTTTTATAGTTATTATAAAATATTGGCTATAGTCTCTATGCTGTACAATATATCCTTGTAGCTTATTTATTTTATACATAATAGTTTGTACCTGTTAATCCCCTACCCCTATCTTGCCCTTCTCCTTTTCCCTCTCCCCACTGGTTTTTATTTTATATAGTTTATCCTACTGCTAATATTTCTGTATTATCTTGTCCTTCTCACACTTTATTGGGGTTATCCCAAATAATGTCATATATCTTTTTTTTAATATATTAGACTTTTTAGTAAGGTGTTGTACAATATGTACAACATTATAAAAGATATTTACCTCAGTGTTTCCAAACAGAAACCATTGATGAGTAACAGTGTCAGGAATATAGAGGAGATGAAAGTATGAGTTTTGTGGGCTGTAAAGTTTGGAAGGGGTTACCTTGCCCTTAGTTAATTTTTTTTAATTTGGAAAGCAACTTCCACTTACTGCCACTTTCCTGAATGTTAAACTCTAAAATAATAACCTGGTTGAACACACAGTTGAGCTGGACAAAAACTTGTAATCTGATGTAGCCTTTTCTACTTTCCTTGGGCAGGTCAATTCACTTTTAGGTCCCAGTTTCGGTACTTGTAAAATGGCATTGTCACCATGGAAGATTCTAGCTTGAATTCTGTTATTATCTTGTTTTGACAAACTTTCACCATTTCTCTTTCTCCTAGGATATGGAGTTGTGATTCATATCATACTGTCTGACATATAGTAGGCAAAGGTCTTCTGCAGAAACTGGTGGAGAAATATCAACAGTATTACTCTCTACTTAATGTAACAGGTGTACAAGCATTTTATATACGTTTGTGTATGTGTGTATATTTCTTGTACAGCCTTTCGTTTTGAGAAAGAAGTTCAAGGTAATGATATTTTTGGCAGATCTACTGCCTTCTATCCATTGTTGTTGTTCTTTTTTTTTTGGCCACACTGGGCAGCTTGTGGGATCCTAGTTCAAACCCGTGCCTTCGGCAGTGAGAGCGTGGAGTCCTAATGACTGGACCACCAGGAAATTCCCTATCCATTCTTCTTTTGTTTGCTTAGAAAGTTTAACTGTATAGGAACAGTATAGAAAGATTATATTAAATACTACATTGCCCCTGATTAAGATGGGGTCGGGAAGAGTCATTTGATACTTACTCTTTGGCAGGCTGGGTTTTCTCCACTCAGATAGCAGCTTCTCTCCCCCCATGTCCTGGACTGGGAAGTTGTCCACATGGTTCCCCACTCTTCCTCATATGTACTCCATTATTTGCCTCTCATCTAGTTGTTCCCTTGCGTGAAACATTCTTTCACTTTAAACAATAAGATATTGCTTTAAAATGGAAGATAGGCATTTAGATTTCAATTGAAGTTGTCATTGATTACTGTATTCCTTTGAACACATCCTTGTTCTTCAATAAATGATAATGAAAAGCTCACAGTTTAAGATATATGCTTGAGAGGGGATGGTGGAATATGTTGCTTATAAAATTTCTCTTCATTCTTGAGTTAAGAATAAAGATATTTGGAAAAGTAGGAGTTTTGGTACTTAGTTTTATAGGTGGCACTATCCTAGAAGTTGTGTAACCCCTCTTCCCAAGAAAAAAATAAGGGATATTCAAAATTGTAATAAAGATAGCAAAATATTTTCTTAACCAGATTGCTTACTGAAACTTTATTTCTAATTCTAGATTTTATTTTTATAATTACTAGATATCTTTATCAATCTACTACTTCATAAACATGACACATTTAAGAAGTAAATTATACAAAGTGTCATCTTTGGATGCCAACACCGGTGGCATACTATCTTAACAGTAGAGGGTGTTTATCTTTTAATCTTGAAATCTATCAAAATATTGTCACTCTCATTCTCATTTTGCAATTACTTTTAAATGACAAACTTTTACGATAATGTCGTCTTCTTCTCTAAAATATATTCCCTTATATCAATAAAGACACTACCATCCAAGTTCAAAATGTCAAAATTTTGCTTGTTTGACTAAGTAAAATTAACTGTTGTGTTTAGGGGAAAAAGAGTGATCAGCTCAAAGACCTTTTCAAAGATGCTTTTGAATCTTAAAAAAAAAACTAACACGAATACCTTATCAGCACATATTTTGATTTTTACCCCATTGTAATTTTTCTATATTGCTTAGAGACCTGATTATGTCAACTGAGGTTCAAGAAACTGAGCGAGAAATTAAAAGGGATGAGGAAAGTGTTGTTACGTTACTGGCAGAGGTCCACCTGATAAGTTCATAGTAAGTCCATAATTATTGATGGGAGAAAGAAGAAAGATGATCTATTGAATGACAACTGCTAGTGAAGTCACACATCTCTCATTTACAAAGTTCTATTAACTTATACCAAATACAGTCTATTATCTGATTTAAGGGTAATTGTTCCTTATTTTCCATATGAATGGAATAGCTGAATATTCTTGCACAGTTTCATAATTAACAATCCATTTTGTACTTTTTTTAATGAGACAAAATTAAATATTTTACTTTCTTTCCCTCCCCTCTCTTTCCTATTCTCTTCCTTTCTGTTTCTCCTCCTCTCTTTCTCCTTTCATCTACATCTCCTTTCTGTCTTTCTCTTTCTCCATGTCTCACACTCGTTCTCCTCCAGTGCTGCTGTATCCCTCAGATAGATGATAGGCAGATATTGATAAAAATATATATATAATTACACACTATACACACATTTACTTATACATCCATATATTTGTACATACAGTTGACCCTTGAACAACTCGGTGGTTAGGGACACCAACCCCCTGTGCAGTCAAAAATCTGTGTATAACTTTTGACTCTCCTAAAACTTAACAACTAATAGCCTACTGTTGACTGGAAGCCTCACTGATAACATAAACAGTCAATTAACACATAGCTTGCATGTTGTATGTATTACATACTATATTCTTACAATAAAGTAAGCTAGAGAAAAGAAAATGTTATTAAGAAAATCATAAGGAAGAGAAATACATTTACAGTTCTGTACTGCATTTATCGATACCATAAGTTTATGTTGTTTGTTCACAAGATGAATCCATCTGTTAGTACATACCTCAATATTGTCTTATGTGATACAAAATACTGTAAATGTTATACAGATTTCTAACAGTAGACATCAAAAATGAAAGATAAATTCATATGTATTTACAGGTATAGTTATCCATGCATTGGTAATGAAGAAGCAACAATATGATTGCTTTATGGTAGCCTAGTGTGATCGACATGGTAACCTATACACTAATGAATGAATCATTATAAAATTTTTATGGCATACCCTATTACAGTCATATTCATAATACAGTATTGTCAACACTGTTACATTTTTAAAAAACCACTTACCCTTGTTGATAGGCTGACACACATTTTCGCTAATTACGAGAGGCATACTGTACGGTAATATAATTCTTTGAAAGCAAAGTTATAAAATGGTAAGAAAACTAACACATTATTAATTGTATTAAATATCAGTCACCTTATACCTAATGTAAGGATAGACTATTCATTTCATTACAAGTCTTGCACATAATGTCCTACATGATGAATACTTGAGCGATGATGATGACACAAAAATGTTTCATACAGTTCTTGCCGTACAGTTATTAGATTTTCACACAAAGACACTCGCATACACACACAACAGATAAGTTTATTAACTGTACAGCATGATGATTATTTATGATTCATTAAATGGAAGTGGATCATCATAAAGGTCTTCATCCTGTCATCTTAATGTTGAGTAGGCTGTCTCAAGGGTGGCAGAGGTGGAGGAGGTGGAAGGGGAGGCAGGAGAGGCAGACATACTTGGTGTAACTTTATGGAAATACATCGTAATTTCTGCCTGACTTTTTGCTGTTTCATTTCTCAAAAAATATTTCTATATGGTACCAATCCTTCTTCCACTGTTTAATTTGAGGGCCCATATCATAGAAAGGTCCATATCATAAAAAAGTCAAAAACAGTCTAGAATAATCGGAATCCTTCTGCCAGATTGTCTAATGTTAATTTGTTTTCTGGCACTGCCTTTTCTACATCTGCTTCCTCATCGTCTGGCCCTGGTTTGGAAGCATTCAGCTCCATCAAGTCCTCTGCTGTTAATTCCTGTGGTGTGGTGTCTATTAGCTCTTGAATTTCTCCAAGATTCATATCTTGAAACCCTTTACCCCTGCCCTCCCCCACCTTTTTTGCCATAGCCACAAGATCTTTTATGATGTCCTTGATTGGCTCTGTTGTAAATCCTGTGAAGTCATGCACAACATCTGGACACAGTTTTCTCCAGCAAGAATTTACTGTTTCCAGTTTGATGGCTTTCATGGCTTTTTCTATAATGACAATGGCATCTTCAGTGGTGCAATCCTTCCAGACTTTCATGATGTTCTCTTTATTGGGATTCTCTTCCATAGTGTTCACAATCTTTCCATAGAGTACTATGTATGATGACCCTTAAAGGTCCTTATGACCCCCTGATTTATAAGCTGAATTAATGATATTATGTTTGGGGGCAAGTAGACCACTTCGACACCTTCATTGTTGAACTCATGGGGTTCTGGGTGACCAGAGGCGTTGTCCAATATCAAAAGAACTTTAAAATAATGTCCCTTACAGGCAAGGTACTTCCTGACTTCAGGGACAAAGCATCGATGGAATCAGTTCAGAAAAGGGATTCTCATCCAGGCCTTCTTGTTGTACAGCCAAAAAACTGGCAGCTGGTGTTTATCTTTTCCCTTCAAGGCACAGGGGTTAGCAGCTTTATGTATAAGGGAAGTCCTGATCATAAACTTGACTGCATTTGCACAGTACAGTAGAGTTAACCTATCCCTCCCTGCCTTAAATTCTGGTGCTCACCTCTCTTCCTTACTAATAAATGTCCTTCATAGCATTTTATCCCCAGAATAGGGCACTTTCATCTGCATTAAAAACTGTTCAGGCAGATATCCTTTCTCCTCAGTGATTCTCTTTATGGCGTCTTGGAACTCGTCTGCTGCCTCTCCACTGGCAGAAGCTGCTTCTCCTGTTATTTTGACATTTATTAAGCGAACCTCTTTCTAATATTATCAAACCATCCTTTGCTGGCATTAAATTCTTTAGCTTTACATCCTTCATCTTCCTTTTGCTTTAAGATGTCATGCAATGACTTTGCTTTTTCTGAAATCATAGGTGTTCCTTTCTCTTAGCAATCCTGTACCCACATAAAAGCTGCGTTTTCAAGACAAGATAAAAAGATATTTCACAAAAATGTGGAAGGTTTTCATGCCTACTGGCATAGCTGCAGCGATGGTTTCATGAATTTCCTTTTCCTTTCTTTACAATGGTCCTTATGCTACAGGCATTTATCTTGAAGTGGTGGGCAACCACGATGCAGACCTCAATCTATGGTACCTGTCAAGCCATTCAACTTTTTCTTGTAACATCATGACTTTTCTCTGCTTCTTGGGAGCACTTCCAGCATCACTAGTGGCACTTCGTGGGTCCCATGGTGTTATTCAAGGTTTACAGTGTTGCACTAAATACAATGAAAAATACGGGAGAACCATAAGCCATCACTTTTTACTGTGATTCGCAGTTTACTGTAGAGAGGAACTGCTCAGGTGGAGATGATCAGCATCACACAGCATTTTAAGTGGATACTTGCAACACTTGAGCTCACTGCAATAGCAACAGGAGTATCTACAAAATTATTACAGTTGTACAGTGTGTACCACAGTTAATTTTATGCAGTTATGATTTAATACTACATCTTTATGTTTGTTTACATTTCTCTTGACTGTGAATTGTGCTGTATATGATCTGTGTTTGTAAGTTTTGATAAATTTGAACTTTTAACAATACACTTGTATATATTTTATGGTAGTAAATAATAAAGACATATCTACATATAGTTTATGCACTCATGACATACCTAAGTTTTAAAAGATTGTTTTGCTGTTTCTAGGCTATGTGGTTTTTCTGTGAGTTTTTTCAAATTGTTGCAAATCTCCAAAACATTTTCCAGTATGCTTATTGAAAACAATTTGAGTATAAGTGGACCTGCACTGTTCAAACCCATGTTGTTCAAGGGTCAACTGTATATTGTGAATAGTTAGATAAGATAACGTGAAAAGGGCTTTAATGCCTTTCACATATATGAATTCTTTCCCCTCAACTAAATTTTAAGTATCTTACTGTCAGGGACTATGTCCTTGGTTAAAAAAAATTTTTTTAAAGACTAAAAACTTTCATGATATCTGATGTCGACACAAACATAAATATCACTTTAGTTTTAAAATCACTTTAAGTTAATTGAAATGACTCTACTTCTTCTTTTATCTCTTTGAGCATTACAAAGATACTTGTTTCAGCCTCTTTCACATACTACCCAATGTCTGTTTCCTGGCATGGGAATTCTCCTGGTTTGTCTCCCCAGAATCTTATGGCATTTTCCCCCTTTGTATGCATTGCATTTTTAAAATTCTGAATTCTTCAATGGGAGTTGTTTTCTGTTGGAGTCTTGCCTGCCCTAGTTATGAAGGCAAGTTATGAGGCAGTTTCATATTTGCCTCTTGGGGCCTCCATGGATTTCACTTGTTATGGACTAGTTTTAATGCTTAATTTATAGTCTTGGAGTACTCATACCTCCTGGGTAATGAGTATCTGGATCCCATTGTCTGTGCATAGGAAAGGTCTATGATTCTGACTTCTAATAAACTACCCTTTCCCAATCATGGCTCAGGACAATTGGCAGCTTTCCTTCTTCAACCAAGGGCCAGCTGGCTGAACTTCTTTAGTCTGCATTTCACAGGGCAGCCCTACTTAGCTCAAGGCTTTATGCAGAGAGCTCAATGCCAGGACCCCACACCCAGGGCCAACAGTCTCTACAGCAGTCTGTGTTTTGGTGGTGGCAGGGAAGTCAAAACCTCAAACCTGTACTTAAAGGAATCATTGTAATCTGATGCAATCTTTCCCACTTTTAGCTAGGTATCAATACTTTGGAATTAGCCACCTGGCTTCGATTTTTTTTTCTTTTTTCCCAGTGCTCAGATATTTTTTTCTTTCCTGTCCTACTGATGATTATTTATATAATAATGAATTCTGCATTTCTCTGTCTTTTCAGGGTTACGATAAGTGTCGTTTTCTGCATCAGCTCAGTCTGCTATATTGCTTGGAATTCAAGTCTATTAATTTAGCAAAGATTCTAGAGTACCCATGAGTAGGTAGGAAAGTCAACTTAAGGAATAAAAAGTCTAGCTGTGGGAATTTCTTCCTTATGTGATTTTGAAAGTCAAACTCAAGATGAACCAGTCTCATAAAGCAAAGATTATTATATATTTGCCTTATCAGAGAAAGGCATTTAAGTAATACACATTCTAATTTGCTTTTAAATCCTCAAAATAATGCTTTGATCCTTTAATTCAAAAACTTTCAGAGGACTTTTCCACACAAATAATATTCTACCCTTTCATAGGGAGAAAAAATATCTCATTCTCACTTCTTACTAACGTCCATAAAGCAGAATAACTATCCATAAAATGAGTACATAGTTGCACAATATCTAGTAATATTTTTTGACACTTGAGCAACTAGGTGGGTTCAATTTCTTGCTTGCCATTGCTATTTGAATGTTTAGTTAGTATAAGCAAAATATCCAAGTCATTGGAGAGAATGTGGAATAGTCATGATAGTACTATAAAGAAATATATTTTACTATAAAAAGTTTCTCATATCAGATATAACCAATGTATTTATCATTTATAGTCTATATATAGAACTATAGTAAGAGATATATATCCTTTAGTAGGGTGTATATGGACACGTATAAACACACACACTTGCCATGTGTCGATAGACAGACACCTGCATAGTAATCCTTTTTACATGAAGGTAACAGCTCTGAACATTTTGCTGTTTTTGCACATACACATAGGCCTTCAGAGATATATGTGCAGAAAAACATACTGGAGCTCCTTTACATGTTCACACACATCAACCTAGGTAGATATAGATATAGATATGTGTATACCTGCGTCATGCATTCATATGTAACAAAAATAATGACCATACAGTCTGTCTTAGTCTACTGGTAACAATATACTATAGACTGTGTGGCTTAAACAGTCTGAAGGCTAGAAAGTTCAAAATCACAGTTCTAAAGGCTGGAAAGTTCAAAATCAGGATTCTGGCAGGGTTCAGTTTCTGTTGAGGCTATCTTATTGGCTGCCTTTTCACAGTGACCTCACATGGCAGAGAGAGAGAACTCTGGTCTCTCTTCCTCTTCTTATAAAGGGACCAGTTCTATTGGATGAGGATTCTACCTTTATTACCACATTTAACCTCAATCACAACCTTAGAGGCCCTATCTCCAATGTAGTCACATGGGGGCTTACAGTTTCAACATATGAATGGGGGGGGGCACAATTCAGTCCACAGCACAATTAATAAAATTTAATTCTGTTTTTGCTACTAACATTATAATATGAACATTTTAATATTTTTCAGTTTTATATTTGAACTATCTCTTTTCTACAATAATGAACTCTTTGAAACTTGTAGAAGGACATGGATAATAGTGACATGAACACGCATGTTCCTCCCACCCAGCTTTGATAAATATTTGCATTTGGCTATAATTGCCTAAATTCTTTATTTTGTTTTTTGTGTTTTGTTTTATTATTTGGAAATAAAGTGTTACTGGTTCAGTTGAAGCCTTCTTGTGTAATTCTCTGTGGCTCATTAATCCTCCTTCCCCTCCAGAGAGAACCACAGTCTTTACCTTGGTGATCATTATTCTCTGCATTTTCAATATATTTTTTCTACATAACTACTTATATATTAAGATTTAATACCGTTTTTTATGTTTTAAAATTTTATTTCAATTCTATTATACATATTCAGATCTCTTAATTTTTATTAACATTATGCTTTAGGGGTTTACTCAGTTTAATATATATTAAAGTACTTCATTAATTTTTAGCACTTTGTAGAATTTTGATGTAAGGTCATACCACAATTAGTTCATCCATTCTCATTTTGATTAATATTTAAGTGCCTTCTATTTTTTGAATTATAAACAATGCTGAAATTAATCTCATACATGTGTCATGTGCCAGAGATTATGCTGGATCAATCTCATGGTTCTGGATCCTTGCTCCCCTTTGTGTGTGTGTGTTTTTGTCTGTCTCTCTGTGTCTGTGTGTGTTTTAATTTTCTTTATGGAGAAATATACAAAAATACATGTATGTAAAGAGAACTATTTAACTGCAATAATCTGGTCACATGTGGAAAAAATACATAAATACAATTCCTGCAAAATGTAACAGCTTTTTTCCCCCATTCAAATGCCTTCAAACCTTTGTTGAACATTGATTGACTACATATGTGTGGCTTTCTTTCTGGGTTCTCTTTACACTTCCATTGATGCATGTTTATATCCTCATTCCAATACCATGCTATCTTAATTATGGTATCTTTACAGTAAATCTACAAACCAGGAATGTAAGTTCTCCAACTTCGTTCTTCCTTTTCAGGATTGTTTGGCTGTTCTTGGCCCTTTACTTTTACATATAAATTTTAAAATTAATTTGGCAATTTCTTCAAGACATTCTGCTACTCTTTTGTCTGTGCTTTCACCTGGGCAGAATTGCCATCTTAACAATACCGAGTCATCCATTATATGGTATGAAAAACAGTATGGAGGTTCATCAAAAAATTAAAAATAGAATTACCATGTGATCCAGCAATCCCCACATCCGGGTACATCCTAAGGAAATGAAGACAGGATCTCAAATAGACATGTATACTCCTATGTTCATTGCAGCATCATTCACAATAGCCAAGATATGGAAGCAATCAAAATGTCCATATATAATGGAATGAGAAAGAAGGAAATCCTGCCATTTGTGACAATATAAATGAAACTTGAGAGCTAAGTAAAAAAAGTTAGAGAAAGAAAAATACTGTATGGTGTCACTTATATGTGGAATCTAAAATAGTCAAACTCATAGAAACGGAGTAGAATGGTGGTTGCTAGTGGCTGGGGTTAAGGGGGAATTGGAGAGATATGAGTCAAAGGGTATAAACTTTCAGTTATAAAATGAATAAGTTCCGGGGATCTCATGTACAGCATGGTGACTATAGTTAACATAACTGTATTATATACTTTAAAGTTGCTATGGGAGTAGATCTTAAATGTCCTCACCACACACACACAAAATGGTAACTAAATGAGGTGATGGAAGTATTAACTAATCCCATTGTGGTAATCATTTCACAATATATAAGTGTATCAAATCACGTTGTACACCTTAAATTTACATGATGTTATATGTTAATTATATCTCAGTCTGGGTAGGGAAAAACAAATATTTGAAATTTTGTGGTAAAAAAGCATGAAAAGAAAGGAGAACAAACTGATGTAGAAGAGTTAATTGTAAGGCAACTCAAATGAGAAACTTTGAGGGAACATATAGATTAGAATCATTAAAGTTAGAAAAAATGTAATTACCTTTATACTCATAAAATAGATAGACAACTGGATAACTACAAATTTTTGGCACTAATTTTGCCAGTGTATGAAATTTTAGACCTTGACATTACTTAACAAAACTCCCTAGTTAGGAGTATATGTCCAAATATGGTCCCTTGCACTGTGATCTACTTGTGACAATACATATTTCTTCACCTCCAAACTACCTGCTTCACACGTGGAGCAGTGTTGACAAAGAAAAGAAGATCCTGGCTCATTGAGAACTGGTAATACATCCCACACCTGGTTTTGATGTAACTGTTCCCTTTCGACTTTATTCTGTTAGGAAAGAAAAATAAATAATGTGCCTTTTGTCAGCTTTAAATTAATCCAGGCTCAGGTCATGATTCCCATGTTTGCTCCATAGGTTTTGGTGAAATCTTATAAAAATGTCAAGAGAATTACTTTCAGTACTGTTCCCTAAAGCCTGTTGATTTCCCAATATCCATTCTAAAATCATGATTCATGATGTCCTGAGAAGACCTTATAGGTAACCTTTTCTCTGATAGATTTCCCATCATCTCCTGAGCAGACAAGTCTGTCATTTTATTACAATTTCTCCCTGTAGTAGTCATATTTAGACAAGTTAACTTCTGGCAGCTGATAAAATGTTGCTTGTGATTTTACATTTTTCCCAAGTGGCATTGCATCTAATGTTGAGAAACCTTCCTTCACTCGTTTGATGGCTTAGATGGTTGTTAAACCAGTGGGTGAGCAATACATTTTCCCCAAAGCTAGTAATAGAAAATGTACCCCAGTTTGTGGTGTGTGTGTGTGTGTATGTGTGTAAAGTTAAATCAGGATATCTGTCTGTCAGTCTTTCAATCTATCTATTTATCTCTCCCAGTCATTCTCACTCTGCCTAAAGGTTTATCAGTTTTATTGATCTCTAAAAATCAGCTTTTGGTTTCATTGATTTTCTCTACTGCTCTTCTATTTTAAATTTTATTGATTTTAGTTTTGATCATTATCGTTTCCTTTCATCTGCTTATTTTGGGTTCAGTTTACTCTTCTTTTTTATTTTTTAAGGTGAGAGTTCTGGCCCTTGATTTGAGGCCTTTCTTATTTTGTAATATCAGAATTTAGTGCTAGAAATTGCTCCCTAACTATTGCTTGAGTGGTATTGTTTAGTGCTTTATTGTTTAGTGATAACACAACTTATCAAATAAGTTGTGTTTTCATTTTCTTTCATTTCATTTTTTAAACTTTTTAAAAAATTAAATATAGTTAATTACAATATTGTGTTAGCTTCAGGTGTGCAGCAAAGTGATTCAGTTATTTATATATATATAATATTCAGTTATATATATGTAATATATATATTCTTTTTCAGATTCTTTTCTATTATAGGTTATTACAAGAGATTGAATATGGTTCCTTGTGCTATACAGTAGGTCCTTGTTGTTTATCTCTTTTATACATAGTAGTGTATATATGTTAATCGCAAACTCCTAATTTATCTCCTCCCTCTCCGCCCCCACTATCCCCTCTGGTACCCATAAGTTTGTTTTCTATGTCTGTGAGTCTATTTCACAATAGACTGTTTTGTAAATAAGTTAATTTGTATCATTTTTTTAGATTCCACATGTAAGTGATATTATATGATATTTGTCTTTCTCTGTTTGACTAACTTCACTTAATATGATAATCTCTAGGTCCATCCATGTTGCTTCAAATGGCATTATTTCATTTTCTTTTATGGCTGAGTAATATTTCATTATATGTATATGTATACACACACACACACACACACACACACACACACACATAACATCTTCTTTATCCATTCATCTGTTGATGGGCACTTGAGTTGTTTCCATGTCTTGGCTATTGTAAATAGTGCTGCTATGAACATTGGGGTGCATGTATCTTTCTGAATTAGAGTTTTCATCTTTTCCAGATATATGCCCAGGAGTGGGATTGCTGGATGTAATGGTAGCCCTATTTTTAGTTTTTGAAGTAACTTCCAGACTGTTTTCCATAGTGGCTGCACCACTTTACATTCCCACCATACAGTGTAGGAGGGTTCCCTTTTCTCCACACCCTCTCCAGCATTGTTTGTAGTCTTTTTGATGAAAGCCATTCTGACCAGTGTGAGGTGATACCTCACTGAGGTTTTGATTTGCATTTCTCTACTAATTAGAGATGTTGAGCATCTTTTCATGTGCCTGTCAGCCAAATGTATGTCTTTTTTGGAGAAATGTCTATTTATGTCTTCTGCCCATTTTTTGATTGGGTTGTTTGGTTTTTTTTAAATTAAGCTGTATGAGCTCTTTGTATATTTTGGAAATTAATCCCTTGTTGGTAGCATCATTTACAAATATATTTTCCCAGTTGTAAGTTGTCTTTTCATTTTGTTGATGATTTCCTTTGCTCTGCAAAAGCTTTTAAGTTTAGTTTGGTCCCATTTGTTTATTTTTGTTTTTATTTACATTACTCTAGGAGATGGATCCAAAACAATATTGCTGCGATTTATGTCAAAGGGTGTTCTGCCTATGTTTTCCTCTAAGAGTTTTGTAGTATTCAGTCTTACATTTAGGTCTTTAATCCATCTTGAGTTTATTTTTGTGTATGGTGTTAGGGAGTGTTCTAATTTCATTCTTTTACATGTAGCTGTCCAGTTTTCCCAGTTCCACTTATTGAAGAGACTTTCTCTTCTCCATTGTATATTCTTGAGTCCTTTGTCATAGATTAATTGACCATAAGTGTGTGGGTTTATTTCTGGGATTTCTATCATTTTCCATTGATCTATATGTCTGTTTTTGTGCTAGTACCATACTGTTTTGATTACTGTAGCTTTGTAGTATAGCCTGATGTCTGGGAGCCTGATTCTACCAGCTCTTTTCTTCTTTCTCAAGATTGTTTTGGCTTTTTGGGGTCTTCTGTGTTTCCATTAAAATTTTAGGATTATTAGTTCTAGTACTGTGAAAAATGTCATTGATGTTTTGATAGGGATTGCATTGAATCTGTAGATTTCCTTGGGTAGTATGGTCATTTTAACAGTATTAATTCTTACAATCCAAGAACATGATATATCTTTCCATCTGTTTGTGTAATCTTCAGTTTCTTTCATCAGTGTCTTATAGTTTTGGGGGTACAGTTTCCTTCATTTCTAATTACATTCTATTTTCAGTTTTGATTTCCTCTTTGACCCACAGTTTATTTAGAAGTATGTCCTTTATTTTTCAATATTTGGTGATTTTTCCAGACATCTTTCTTTTATGAAAGATGGAAGGATTGAATTCCATTGTAAGGATACAACATAAAATGAGTGTATACACTGTCTATGGACACTTAGGTTGTTTCCATGTCTTGACTATGTGAATAATTCTACATTGAACACAGGAGTGCAGATATGTCTTCAAGATAGTGATTTCAACACATATCTCCTAAGAATAAGGACATTCTCTGAAATAATCACAGTACCATCATCACACACAAGACACTTAATGTTGGTCTAATTATATCATACAATTGTCTGTATATTGGGGAGTCTAGATGAAGGTTATTGCAGGAGTTCATTGTAATCTTTAATTATTAGGTTTAAAATGTTTAAAATTAAATTTTTGGATCACTTTAAACATTTCAAATTATGTATAGGTTTATCAAATAAAAAGTTAAAGTCCTTTGTCATACCACCCTCTCCTATCCTTCAGTCCTCCCAACGTAGTTCCTGGAAGTGACCACTGATAACAGTTTGGAATGTATCTTTTAGACATTCAAACACAGTCAGAAATAGAACAATTTTTGCTTACAAAAAAAGATCATGCTTTTTACACTGTTCTTGTTTTTTTGGACTTGTTAACTTTGCTAGTGTTAATAATTATATTCCCATGGATTTGCTATATATATATATATATATATATATATATATATATATACATACATACATACATACATATATATATATAATTATATCATCTACAAATAAAGGCTGTGTTTTCATTCTCTTATTCATGCATTTTCTATTTATTTTATTGGCTTAATGCATCAGCTAGGGCCTCCGTTACATTAGGAAACAGAATAATAATAATGAGCTTCTTTGTCCTATGTCTTAGTTTAATGGGATTGCTTCTAATGTCTTCATTGCCTTTGTAGGTTGGATGACAGCAGTGCATTTCAGTCCATTCCATGTTCTTTCTCTTGATTCCTTTTTTAATATAAAATACAGCTGTTTGG
Organism: Balaenoptera ricei; assembly: GCF_028023285.1. Classification (NCBI taxonomy): domain Eukaryota; kingdom Metazoa; phylum Chordata; class Mammalia; order Artiodactyla; family Balaenopteridae; genus Balaenoptera; species Balaenoptera ricei. The sequence goes on along the minus strand of NC_082660.1, from coordinate 129,688,845 downwards.
CCTTTAAGCTAAGAATGTAAAGAAAACCTATATGATTAAATTAAGCAGTAGATATTTTAAACAGCCTAATCTCTAAAACCCCTGAAAATGCCAATTTTCCCAGGAATCCCAGTAGGGCAGGAAAACTTTTCCCTTCTTCCCTTCTAGGTTCTTTGGCTGGTCTAATAATAAAAAAATTAATTTTGTATGTACAGGAACTCATAAAAAATGAGACTCAAAGAAGTTACCAAAGCAGGCAGCTCTTATACCTTGTAGACAGATAAGAAACTTGTGAAGAATTAACAAGACAAAGTTTAGTCTTGGGGTAGTAAATTAGTAAGGAAGTAACAAGGTATATTTATATAGCCTTCTTGGCCCTCAATTCCCTATTTTTGGTGATAAGGATGCCTTCTACCCTCTGGCTACAGGGAGGATACCTTTTACCTTTTACCTACTTTTAATGGGACAAAGGAGGGTCAGAGTGTCCTTCTTGTATTAGCTGTTTCTTAAGTAACTTTAATTCAGAATAATCAATATACCAAGGTGGCATATTCTGCTCCCCATCAGCTCCTTTTCACTCTCTAAAAATCTGTATGTATAGCCTTATCATCCTCTTAATTTAACCTGATTTTCTTCCTACACCAAGCTAACTGTATTACTGGTTTGTTTTTCATTTAGCAATTTGTGTTAAAATTACCACAATTGCAAATGTTTCTTTTTAAATTTTATTTAAAATAAATACCTGATATTTCAGTGAGCATATAGCTTAAATACATTTTCAAGGGTAACTGTCTAACATACTTATCATTTAGAAAATTGTTTCTATTGGAAAATATCCTGATCTCCAAACAAGTAATATACAATTGAATATTTAGAACTCAACCCCCTTCTAAGTAGGGGAATGTGTGTCGTCAGCAGTGGAGAGATCCGATGTCTAAGAGAGACTGACCAAATCACTAACAAGGTCGAATTGCCATCATTTGCCATCTACCCAAATTGTAGAGGGAACTTCAAAATAACCAGGTTTTGAAAGGTGTGTTTGCCACAGAGGCACCCAACTACTTCTATAATGTTTTAAATGGAAGCATAGACCCAGAAAAAAAAATAAGCAGTGCTTTCCCACCACTTTGCAATGCCTCATATACCTACTTATACAGGAGAAATATAGGAAGAACCAGAAGTGTGCTGTGGGGTGAAGTTTATTGCTTTCTGGGTTACGGTGACAAAGAATATAAAAATAACAATATTTTTTGAGAGCTAAACGGGATAAAGTAGAGATTCAATTTTGATCTTTAGTTAAAGTTCTCCCATTCTTAGTTTTCTGAAAGCTATGTTTATAATATTCTTAGAAAAGTTATTTTTTAACAGTTTTTCATTAAAGCTTTCAACAGTCCTCCTTTCCAAAGTACAGCTAGACATTCCCTCCTCTATGCTTCCATAACATTATGTTGATGTCTGATTAGAATAGGATCTAATCCATATTTCAGCAACTTTATTTTTAAGGAATAAAATTTAAGTACCATTTGTTAACCTTTAACTTATAGGCAATCTCTTAAGATTTCTTTGGGCACGATATTTAATAGGGTTTTAAAATAATCATTTGTCCAAGAGGAGACTATATCTTGGTGATATAAACATAAAGAATGATGATTTTATTTACTTCTTTATTCACATGTGATGTTTGTGGTTTACTCTGGACATCTGTCATTTAGAGTGCTGTTATTCTTATGACTTATAAGTGCACACTGTTGATTTTGACCTTACCTGTAAGTATTGTCTTCCCTTCTTGCATATATCAAACATGGATATCCAATCTTTGCCTGAAACAGCATATGAATTGTAAAACTCTTATCATTCTTTCTTAGTTAACCTTTCTTTCCTATTCCACTATTTAGAGAATAATTAAGTAAAACAATACAATCCCTTCATTTTACAGATTGAGAAACAAAGCTCAGATTTACTGTGACTTGTTTAGGTGTACACATCTAATTAGTGAGGGAATCAGATAAGAGCCAAGTGGTGTTTTTCTCACTCTACCATTCTTATGTCTAAGGCATTTCTATTCATCCTTGACTTCAACCTTCCATTCATCCTCATGGATCTAAAGTATTATAAAGTCTTATTGATTATTAATGGAATAATCAATAATGGAATAACTTTTTAATCGTCTTTTTTTCTCTCAATTACTACTACCATCATCCTAACTTATGTTCCCTATTTTCTTATATCTGAAGAAATGCAATAGTTCCTTCACTGATTACTTTGTCAACAATTTCTTATCTATTTATCTCCCCACTGCCCCAAACACAGATATTTAAAGATCATTTTTCTGGAATATCATTCATTATTCTTCAGCTCTGCTTTAAGAAATCTATAATGGCTGCAAATAAAATTAAACTTCTTCATTTTAGCATGTAAGAGTGATTCCACTTTGCTAGGCCGGTTTTCCCTGGCCCACTCTGCTATTCCCCAACCTAAACCCCTTAATCTTAGAAACACCCTCTTCTAATTTCCTGATACCTGTCACATTTATTCTTCCTTTTGTCTCTTGTCACCCACTATCTCCATAATTGGAAATAGTCTTTCCATCTTTGCAAAGATTATCATCTCAAGTTCTACACATTTCCATGGAGTTTTTCCCCCTTCCCGATCACCCCATAAACTTTCTTTAAAACCCTTTTGATATTTCACTATATCCAACTTAGTACATATTTAAATGCTATCCAATATTGATCATTTTTCAGTTAGCCCATGTCAGTCTTATCTACACTCAGTGTAAAGATCAAAGCTTTTACTTCATATGTCTTTTGCATTTGCCTGAGCACTAGCATGGCATTAAATAATAGTAAAGTTCAAGAAACACTGACTATTTTATACATAGTATCAATAGTATATATATGTCAATCCCAATCTCCCAATTCATCCCACCCCCCCCTTTCCCCCCTTGGTGTCCATACATTTGTTCTCTACGTCTGTGTCTCTATTTCTGTTTTGCAAATAAGATCATCTATACTATTTTTCTAGATTCCACATATATGAGTTAATATACTATGTATAAAATAGATAACTAATGAGAACCTACTGTATTGCTCAGGGAACTCTACTCAGTGCTCTGTGGTGACCTAAATGGGAAGGAAATCCAAAAAAGAGGGGATATACATATACGTATGGCTGATTCACTTTGCTGTACAGTAGAAACTAGCGTAACATTGTAAAGCAACTATACTCCAATAAAAATTAATTAAAAAAAGAAACACTGATTGCCTCAGTCATACTTGTTTTTGATGCACAGGCATAATAAATGGTGTAGGCAATTTATGAAGGTTCTTTTTCCCACAGTATCGTATACTGATGGGGAAAATTTTGGAAAGTATCTTAGAAAAATAGGTAGAAATACAAGGTCAGACATGTACTCCATGAATAAACCCCTATGAAAATATTTACTGATTATATTTTATGTCTAGTTTTCCAAATCAAAGTAGGGACAAGATATTGAGATTTAATGTTATCAGCAAATTAATTTGAAAGTAATAATTTTATGAGATAAGTGAAATCATGTATTTAAATTACTCAGCACTCAGGCATTTAAATTACTAGAAGGTACTCAATAAATGATAGTCTCTTCTCTGTCCTCATATGAAGTAAAAGAAAAGCAATATTAACAAATCTTATATTTTTTCCAGATCTGTGTACACTTAATGTATACTATGCAGTGTACTTATTTTCTCCTTGTGTTTAACACTGGATATTCTATATCAAGTCACTCATCATTTTCCGATTTTTATCTTTTACGAGATGCTTATTAGGCTCCTTGGTTTCTGATATTTAGCCCATTTTGCACAATCTAAATTAATGTTGCTGCTCCTTTCAGGTACCAGAGTCCTTTTATGATAGTCAAGAACTTCATTTTTATTTTATTGTCCTGAACTTATACTAAAATTGCATTTATTGTATCTTTTGGTACTCTGGAATGTTTTGGAGATAAAGAATGTCTTTTTAGATTTCCACTGAGTCTTTCTACGAAGTTTTCTCATTTATGGAAATCCTTTTTTTTTTTTTTTTTTTCAAATTTTTTATTTATTTATGGCTGTGTTGGGTCTTCGTTTCTGTGCGAGGGCTTTCTCTAGTTGTGGCAAGCGGGGGCCACTCTTCATGGCGGTGCGCGGGCCTCTCACCATCGCGGCCCCTCGTTGCGGAGCACAGGCTCCAGACGCGCAGGCTCAGTAATTGTGGCTCACGAGCCCAGCCGCTCCGCGGCATGTGGGATCCTCCCAGACCAGGGCCCGAACCCGCGTTCCCTGCATTGGCAGGCAGATTCTCAACCACTGCGCCACCAGGGAAGCCCGGAAATCCTTTTTTTGGACTGCTTGGAAAGGATTTACAGTGCATTGTTGAACAGAATAAATATAAGAGTCTTGTCCTGTGCAAGTCAACTTAATCCATACGAAGCTGACGTTTTTGTGCAACTCATAAAAATATCTGTTGATGTATATATATCATTTTAGAGGTAAAGTACTGGCCACATTTTGTCAAATATCCTGAGGGTTTGAAACAAAAAAAAATCGTAAAATAGTTTCCATATTAAAATATATTCCTAAAACATATTTTCTTCCACTTTTGTCTCAAAGATGTTAAATACATATTCATTTAAGAAAATATGCTGTTGATCAATGTATAAAGACATTTTTCAAACTTGTTTCACTCAATAACCTCCCGGACCTCTGCAGCTGCATAAAAATTTCTGAGGACCTATTAAGGCTCTGAAAATTTGATTTCCCCCAAAATACTGGTGCATCAAAATATAACCAAATCCTAAATGTATGAATCTGATTCAAAGTAATATTTGTTGCCGACATTGATTTTACATGCATTGAAACTCTCTAACCCAAAATAGACCATTAAAAGTGCCTCGTTGACACTCTAAATTTGCCTCATTCTACTGTTACTAAGAATTAGAAGCAGCACAAGAAAATGCTGACAAGTTTTTTTACATATTTGGCTGTCTTCATTTCAAGTAAAATCTGCTGAAAGATCTTCCAAAGCCAAGTAGTAGCTATAAGCTTTAAATGTGTGAGAAATCATCTTATAGTTAATAGAAAAATATATTGGATGCAGCCCTGCATCAAAATTACACACCACCATAAAAATTTCTCAAAATTCCAATTGGTGTTTTTATACTGATTTAATTTTAATCAAGTTTAATTGTAGAGGGCTTCCCTGGTGGCGCAGTGGTTAAGAATCCTCCTGCCAATGCAGGGGACATGGGTTCAAGCCCTGGTCCAGGAAGATCCCACATGCCGCGGAACAACTAAGCGAGTGTGCCACAACTACTGAGCCTGTGTTCTATAACCCACAAGCCACAGCTACTGAGCCCACGTGCCACAACTACTGAAGCCCACACGCCTAGAGCCCGTGCTCCACAACAAGAGATGCCACCGCAATGAGAAGCCCACGCACCGCGATGAAGAGTAGCCCCCGCTCGCCACAACTAGAGAAAGCCTGTGCACAACAACGAAGACCCAACGCAGCCAAAAACAGATTAATTAATTAATTTTTTTAAAAGTTTAATTGTAGAAAGCAGTACAATTGACAGAGGACTCTGTTCCCATCTGGGGTTTCTGGATATTTTCCTCATTTCCTTTTCCTAGTAGCTCACTCATGTCTCCAAACTTTGAATGTACCAAAAAAAAAAAGAGAGAGGAAGAAAAACAGTAATCCTAAAAGAAGTCAGTTTGTTAATTTCTTTTAACACCACTCTTTTTGATTTATGTACAAAATTTATGTTAATCTAGTTTTTAATTTTTTAATTTTTTTGAATTAAAAAAAATTTTTTTATATAGCAGGTTCTTATTAGTTATAATCTAGTTTTATAAATAACTTGTTTATTGAGATATCTTTTAAAATATTACTTAAAGATAGCCATAGGTCACAATTTTACTTTGTGGACAAAATATAGGCCTCGTCTTTCCTGAATAAGGGCAGGATATGTATGTAGGACCTCAGGAAGCTGAGATGATTGTTGCTTGTATAACACATTGATTGATTTTACCATATTAATCAAATCAGGAACTTTAATATTGGAATATAATAATCCATACAATATTCTCAGGAACTACTCAAATCATATCTGCAATGAACATTTCAATTTATTATGCTTCAAAACAGAAACAAAAGGATATTGATAAACTGGGTTAATAAAAGTCATCACGTCCTTTCTTTCACACACAGAAATGCTCCATGAATGTACAAGTTACAGGTGATATTCAGTTAATGAAGGTCTTCTCTGTAGAAGTATTATTGTTCTATTCAAGATGCTTTTGAAATATGTATGTTCATTCTAAAGCATACTATATTTTTAAAATTTATTTATTTAATTTTTTTGGCTGTGTTGGGTCTTCGTTGCTGCGTGTGGGCTTTCTCTAGTTGCAGCGAGTGGGGACTACTCTTTGTTGCAGTGCAGGGGCTTCTCATTGCATTGGCTTCTCTTGTTGCGGAGCACGGGCTCTAGAACACAGGCTCAGTAGCTGTGGTGTGCGGGCTGAGTTGCTCTGTAGCATGTAGGATCTTCCCAGACCAGGGCTCGAACCCGTGTCCCCTGCATTGGCAGGTGGATTCTTAACCACTGCGCCACCAGGGAAGCCCTACAGTATACTATATTTTTAAAAGAGAAATATGAGAGTGACTCTTAGGAGCAGCCAGATAGTTGTACATGATGACTGAGGCTTCCTAGAAAGTGAAGAAGTTGATAAGCAACAGCATAAAGAAAATGTGTCATCAGATATGAAAGAGTTAGCAGGAATAAAAACAGATGGAATTAAGACTTCCCTTTTTGAAGAATATAAACAGTTGCAAGGAAACAACACTACCATTATAACAATGAGAGCAAGTAGGATGAACTGCAAAATGAAGGTTTTTTTAACCAATTAGGAAGCTGAAGTTTCAAAGACATACAATAATCTAAAATCCAGAAAATGATATGCCCCTCCTGGGAGTGAAAAACCTATAAATGCTTTAATAATTGCTGTAGCAGTGGTGGGAGGAATAGAAGGTTGTCATTGACACGGGTAGGAAGAAAACATTGATAAATTTTTTAGGCCAAGTGTAGACTTCATGACAGTTTTAAATGGAAAAAATATATATTGAAACATACAAATTATCAAAACTGATACAAGAAATAGAAATTTGGAATAGCCATATAGCCATTTAGAAGCTACTTCACTGTTGAATTCTATCTAACATTTAAGAAAGAAATAGGGGGGCTTCCCTTGTGGCACAGTGGTTAAGAATCCGCCTGCCAATGCAGGGGACACAGGTTTAAGCCCTGGTCCCGGAAGATCCCACATGCCGCAGAGCAACGAAGCCCGTGCACTACAATTACTGAGCCTGCGCTCTAGAGTCCACGAGCCACAACTATGGGAGTCCACGAGCCCCAACTATGGAAGCCCATGTGCCACAACTACTGAAGCCCGTGCGCCTAGAGCCCGTGCTCCGCAGCAAGAGAAGCCACCACAATGAGAAGCCTGCACACTGGAAGGAAGAGTAGCCCCTGCTCTCCGCAACTAGAGAAAGCTGGCGCACAGCAACGAAGACAAAACGCAGCCAAAAATAAAATAAATACATAAACTTATAAAAAAAAGAAATAGGATCAATGTTTTGCAAAATCTTTCAAAAATAGAAAAAAGAAATCACGACCCCACTCATTTTATGAAGCTATTATTACTGTGAAACCCAAACCAAAAATATTATAAGAACTATATATCAGAAACAAATGTTTTCATTAATATAGAGGGAAAACTCATTATATAATAAAATAATACCAAATCTAATGCAGCAAGAGATAAAATTGCATCACCAAGTATGGTTTATCCCAGGTATGCATGTTTGTATTAATATAGGAAAATCAATCAGTGGTGGTTCATGTAGCATTTACTAAAATGACTGGAATGTTAATTTAAAATCATATTTTTTTGTTTTGTTTTGTTTTTGACCACGCTGTGTAGCATGTGGGATCTCAGTTCCCCCACCAGGGATGAACCCGCGTCCCCTGCAGTGGGAATGTGGAGTCCCAACCACTGGACCGCTAGGGAAATCCCAATTTAGAATCATTGGTAGATAAAGAATAGCAGAAATATAATTGTTGATTCTATCTATTTACCTATGTATCTAACTCTCTACATACAGTGTTTTTTTATATCTAACTCTACATACAGATGCAGTTTTTAAAAAATTGGAAGCATGTGTTTATATCATTTTAAGCTAGCTCCTGTTTCATTAAATAGTTCTCAGTAGTCTGAGAAAGAATGAATGAATAGTGCCTCTTCAAATGAATGAGATAATGTAACTAATCAAACCCATATTGGGGACACTTTCTGTCATCTCAAAATTATTTTAGAATAAAATAATGTTGTGATGAACCTCCCATACCTACATTTTTTGTTAAATACAACTTTCATTATTCCATGAATTTAAATAAGTACAAGTAATTTTTAAGGTCAACTGAATATGTTTTTAAGTCTTTTGATAAATATTTTAATAAAAATCTGGCCTACTTGGCACTGTATGTCCAAGTTTGAAATGCTTCTAACTGATCAAAACACCACCTAGCGAATCTCAAAACAAAATTGATAAAAGATATAGTCATACTCAAAAAGCAAATTAAAATCTCTGTAAGATAGAAATCAAATGTAAATACAAAGTGGTAAGGAGTTGAGGCTAAGAAACTTGTGAGATCTGGGAGAGACAACAAACCAAGGCAGCTAGGAATTCAAATCCCAAGAGACAGCAAAGACTAATAGTGCAGAGAACAGGTGCTAGGAATAAAGTTTCAAACCAAAAATGTAGGCAGGAGTTAGCCACCCATGAAAGGATACCAAGAAAAAGCTGCAAAGTCAGACCAGGGCTAGGGTTTATCTGGGGATGCTGGAATAGGAAGCATAGCCTTACAGCTAGGATCTTGGCTAAGCTGCCCACTGGCTTAGAGACTGCATCTGAGCTAAGAAATCAATGTATAATAGTGTTTTATTTTGTGTTTCTGTCTCAGGGATAAATTGGAGGCAATATCAAATCCATTTGTCAAGGAGATTTGAGCACATAAAAAGTGAAAAAGAGTTCCACTCAATAAGTTGGCAAACCATCTTACAAACACATGGGAAAAATTAACACTAGAAATACCGATAAAGTAAAAAACAATGAGGAGAAACATTCACTCCAGAAGAAATGGAACTTATAAATAAATATGATTTTTAACTTAAATGTGAGTAGACTGTTCAAGGAGATAAATGAAGAAATTTCATGCGTGAAAAGAAGACACTTTGGGGTAAAAAGAGGCACTAATTGAAACAGAAAGAGGTAGATATGAAAATACATATATAAATCCTGGAAATTAAATGGGTTTTCATCAAAAATTTGAAAAATCAGTATAAAAGATAAGACACAGAAAAGAGTTCAACTGAAAGGAAGAAAATATTGAGTTTTTTTACCAACATTTAAAAAAAATTTGGATCAGTTTTAGATTTATAGAAAATTAAAAACTTAGTACAGAGTTCCTTCACATAGTGCAAAGAGATCGTATGCTCAGTTTCCACTATTTTTTTTTAACATCTTTATTGGAGTATAATTGCTTTACATTGTTGTGTTAGTTTCTACTGTATAACAAAGTGAATCAGCTATATGTATACATATATCCCCACATTGCCTCCCTCTTGCATCTCCCTCCCGTCCTCCCTATCCCACCCCTCTAGGTGGTCACAAAGCACCGAGCTGATCTCCCTGTTCTATGCGGCTGCTTCCCCAAGCCATCTATTTTACATTTGGTAGTATATATATGTCCATATCACTCTCTTACTTTGTCCCAGCTTACCCTTCCCTCCCTGTGTCCTCAAGTCCATTCTCTACGTCTGCATCTTTATTCCTGTCCTGCCCCTAGGTTCTTCAGGACCATTTTTTGTTTGTTTTTTTTTTAGATTCTGTATATATGTGTTAGCATACGGTATTTGTTTTTCTCTTTCTGACCTACTTCACGCTGTATGACAGACTCTAGGTCCATCCACTTCAATACAAATAACTCAATTTCATTTGTTTTTATGGCTAAGTAATATTCCATTGTATATATGTGCCACATCTTCTTTATCCATTCATCTGTCGATGGACACTTAGATTGTTTCCATGTCCTGGCTATTGTAAATAGAGCTGCAATGAACATTGTGGTACATGACTCTTTTTGAATTATGGGTTTCTCAGGGTATATGCCCAGTAGTGGGATTGCTGGGTCGTATGATAGTTCTATTTTTAGTTTTTCAAGGAACCTCAATACTGTTCTTCATAGTGGCTCTATCAATTTACATTCCCACCAACAGTGCAAGAGGGTTCCCTTTTCTCCACATCCTCTCCAGCATTTATTGTTTGTAGATTTTTGATGATGGCCATTCTGACCGGTATGAGGTGATACCTCATTGTGGTTTTGCTTTCCTTTCATGTGTTTGTTGGCAATCTGTATATCTTCTTTGGAGAAATGTCTGTTTAGGTCTTCTGCCCTTTTTTGGATTGGGTTGTTTGTTTTATTGATATTGAGCTGCATGAGCTCCTTGAAAATTTTGGAGGTTAATCCTTTGTCTATTCATTGGTTTGCAAATATTTTCTCCCATTCTGAGGGTTGTCTTTTCGTCTTGTTTATGGTTTCCTTTCCTGTGGAAAAGCTTTTAGGTTTCATTAGGTCCCATTTGTTTATTTTTGTTTTTATTTCCATTTCCTTTGGAGGTGGGTCAAAAAAGATCTTGCAATGATTTATGTCATAGAGTGTTCTGCCTATGTATTCCTCTAAGAGTTTGATAGTGTCTGGCCTTACATTTAGGTCTTTAATCCATTTTGAGTTTATTTTTGTGTATGGTATTAGGGAGTGTTCTAATTTCATTCTTTTACATGTAGCTGTCCATTTTCCCTACCACCACTTATTGCAGAGGCTGTCTTTTCTCCATTATATATTCTTGCTTCCTTTATCCAAGAAAATGTAACCATATGTGTGTGGGTTTATCTAAGGGTTTTCTATCCTGTTCCATTGATCTATATTTCTGTTTTTGTGCCAGTACCATACTGTCTTGATGACTGTAGCTTTGTAGTATAGCCTGAAGTCAGGGAGGGTGATTCCTCCAGCTCCGTTTTTCTTTCTCAAGATTGCTTCGGGGTCCTTTGTGTTACCATACAAATTGTGAAACTTTTTGTTCTAGTTCTGTGAAAAATGCCATTGGTAGTTTGAGAGGGATTGCATTGAATCTGTAGATTGCTTTGGGTAGAATATTCATTTTCACAATGTTGATTCTTCCAATCCAAGAAAATGGTATACCTCTCCATCTATCTGTATCGTCTTTAATTTCTTTCATCAGTGTCTTATAGTTTTCTGCATACAGGTTTTTGTCTCCTTAGGTAGGTTTATTCCTAGATATTTTATTCTTTTGGTTGCAGTGGTAAGTGGGATTGTTTCCTTAATTTCTCTTTCAGATTTTTCATCATTAGTGTATAGGAATGTAAGAGATTTCTGTGCATTAATTTTGTATCCTGCTACTTTACCAAATTCGTTGATTACCTCTAGTAGTTCTCTGATAGCATCTTTAGGATTCTCTATGTATACTATCATGTCATCTACAAACAATAACAGCTTTACTTCTTCTTTTCCAATTTGGATTCCTTTTATTTCTTTTTCTTCTCTGATTGCTGTGGCTAAAACTTCCAAAACTATGTTGAATACTAGTGGTGAGAGTGGGCAGCCTTGTCTTGTTCCTGATCTTAGTGGAAAGGGTTTCAGTTTTTCACCATTGAAAATGATGTTGGCTGTGGGTTTGTCGTATATGGCCTTTATGTTGAGGTAAGTTCCCTCTATGCCAACTTTCTGGAGGGTTTTTATCATAAATGGGTGTTGAATTTCGTCAAAAGCTTTCTCTGCATCTATTGAGATGATCATATGGTTTTTCTCCTTCAATTTGTTAATATGGTTTATCACATTGATTGATTTGTGTATGTTGAAGAATCCTTGCATTCCTGGGATAAACCCCACGTGATCATGGTGTATGATCCTTTTAATGTGCTGTTACATTCTGTTTGCTTGTATTTTGTTGAGGATTTTTGCAATCTATGTTCATCAGTGATATTGGCCTGTAGTTTTCTTTCTTTGTGACATCTTTGTCTGGTTTTGGTATCAGGGTGATGGTGCCCTCATAGAATGAGTTTGGGAGTGTTCCTCCCTCTGCTATATTTTGGAAGAGTTTGAGAAGGATAGGTGTTAGCTCTTCTCTAAATGTTTGATAGAATTCGCCTGTGAAGCCATCTGGTCCTGGGCTTTTGTTTGTTGGAAGATTTTTAATCACAGTCTCAATTTCTGTGCCTGTGATTGGTCTGTTTATATTTTCTATTTCTTCCTGGTTCAGTCTTGGAAGGTTGTGCTTTTCTAAGAATTTGTCCATTTCTTCCAGGTTGTCCATTTTATTGGCATATAGTTGCTTGTAGTAATCTCTCATGGTCCTTTGTATTTCTGCAGTGTCAGTTCTTATTTCTCCTTTTTTATTTCTGATTCTGTTGGTTTGAGTCTTCTCCCTATTTTTCTTGATGTGTCTGGCTAATGGTTTATCAATTTTGTTTATTTTCTCACAGAACCAGCTTTTAGTTTTATTGATCTTTGCTATTGTTTCCTTCATTTCTTTTTCATTTATTTCTGGTCTGCTCTTTATGGTTTCTTTCCTTCTGCTAACTTAGTATTTTCTTTGTTCTTCTTTCTCTGATTGCTTTAGGTGTAAGGTTAGGTTGTTTCTTTGAGATGTTTCCTGTTTTTTGAGGTAAGATTGTATTGCTATAAACTTCTCTCTTAAAACTGCTTTTTCTGCATCCCATAGGTTTTGAGTCATCGAGTTTTCATTGTCATTTGTTTCTAGGTATTTTTTGATTTCCTCTTTGATTTCCTCAGTGATCTCTTGGTTATTTAGTAGTGTATTGTTTACCCTCCATATGTTTGTATTTTTTACAGATTTTTTCCTGTAAGTGATATCTAGTCTCATAGCGTTGTGCTCTGAAAAGATACTTGATACGATTTCAGTTTTCTAAAACTTACCAAGGCTTGATTTGTGACCCAAGATATGATCTATCCTGGAGAATGTTCCATGAGCCCTTGCGAATAAAGTGTATTCTGTTGTTTTCGTATAGAATGTCCTATAAATATCAATCAAGTCCATCTTGTTTAATGTATCATTTAAAGCTTGTGTTTCCTTATTTATTTTCATTTTGGATGATCTGTCCGTTGGTGCAAGTGGGTTGTTAAAGTCCCCTACTATGATTGTGTTACTGTCGATTTCCCCTTTTATGGCTGTTAGTATTTGCCTTATGTATTGAGGTGCTCCTATGTTAGGTGCATGAATATTTTCAATTGTTATATCTTCTTCTTGGATTGATCTCTTGATCATTATGTAGTGTTCTTCTTTGTCTCTTGTAATAGTCTTTATTTTAAAGTCTATTTTTCTGATATGAGAATTGCTACTCCAGATGTCTTTTGATTTCCATTTGCATGGAATATCTTTTTCCATCCCCTCACTTTCAGTCTGTATGTGTCGCTAGGTCTGAAGTGGGTCTCTTGTAGACAGCATATATACGGGTCTTGTTTTTGTATCCATTCAGCCAGTCTGTGTCTTTTGGTTGGAGCATTTAATCCATTTACATTTAAGTACTTATCGATATGTATGTTCCTACTACCATTTTCTTAATTGTTTTGGGTGTGTTATTTTAGGTCTTTTCCTTCTCTTGTGTTTCCTGCCTAGAGAAGTTTCCTTCCTTTAGCATTTGTTGTAAAGCTGATTTTGTGGTGCTGAATTCTCTTAGCTTTTGTTTGTCTGCAAAGGTTTTAATTGCTCTGTCGAATCTGAATGAGATCCATGCTGGGTAGAGTAATCTTGGGTGTAGGTTTTCCCCTTTCATCACTTTAAATATGTCCTGCCACTCTCTTCTGGCTTGCAGAGTTTCTGCTGAAAGATCAGTTGTTAACCTTATGGGGATTCCCTTGTACGTTATTAGTTGTTTTTCCATTACTGTTTTAATATTTTTTATTTTTATTTAATTTTTGATAGTTTGATTAATATGTGTCTTGATGTGTTTCTCCTTGGATTTACCCTGCATGGGACTCTCTGTGCTTCCTGAACTTGATTGCCTATTTCCTTTCCCATATTAGGGAAGTTTTCAACTATAATCTCTTCAAATATTTTCTCAGTCCCTTTATTTTTCTCTTCTTCTTCTGGGACCCCTGTGATTCGAATGTTGGTGTGTTTAATGTTGTCCCAGATGTCTCTGAGACTGTCCTCTATTCTTTTCATTTTTTTTTTCTTTATCCTGCTCTGCAGTAGTTATTTCCACTATTTTATCTTCCGGGTCACTCATCCGTTCTTCTTCCTCAGTTATTCTGCTATTGATTCCTTCTAGAGAAGTTTTAATTTCATTTATTGTATTGTTCATCATTGTTTGTTTGCTCTTTAGTTCTTCTAGGTCCTTGTTAAACGTTTCTTGTATTTTCTCCATTCTATTTTCATGATTTTGGCTCATCTTTACTGTCATTACTCTGAATTCTTTTTCAGGTAGACTGCCTATTTCCTCTTCATTTGTTTGGTCTGGTGGGTTTTTGCCTTGCTACTTCATCTACTGTGTGTTTCTCTGTCTTCATTTTGCTTAACTGACTGTGTTTGGGGTCTCCTTTTCGCAGGCTGCAGGTTTGTAGTTCCCGTTGTTTTTGGTGTCTGCTCCCAGTGGCTGAGGTTGGTTCAGTGGGTTGTGGAGGCTTCCTGGTGGAGGAGACTGGTGCTTGTGTTCTGGTGGATGACACTAGATCTTGTCTTTCTGGTGGGAAGGACCGCGTCCGGTGGTGTGTTTTGGGGTGTCTATGACCTTATTATGATTTTAGGCAGGCTCTCTGCTAACGGGTGGGGTTGTGCTTCTGTCTTGCTAGTTGTTTGATAGGGTTTCCAGCACTGTAGCTTGCTGGTCATTGAGTGCAGCTGGGTCTTAGCATTGAGATGGAGATCTCTCGGAGAGCTTTCCCCGTTAGATGTTGCATGGAGCCGGGAGGTCTCTGGTGGACCAATGTCCTGAATTCAGCTCTCCCACCTCAGAGGCACAGACCTGACACCCAGCCGGAGCACCAAGACCCTGTCAGCCACACGCTCAGAAGAAAAGGGAGAGAAAAAGAAAGAAGGAAAGAAAAAATAAAATAAAGTTATTAAATTAAAAAATAAAAAAAATTATTAAAAATAAAATAAAATAAATTAATAAGTAATAAAAAAGAAGGAAAGAAAGAAGAGAGAAACCAAAGCAAAAAACAAATCCACCAATGATAACAAGTGCTGAAAACTATTAAAAAAAAAAAAGAAAAAAAAAAAAAAAAGGACAGACAGAACCCTAGGACAGATGGTAAAAGCAAAGCTATACAGACAAAATCACACAAAGAAGCATGCACATACAAACTCTTAATAAGAGAAAAAGGAAAAAATTATATATCTATATATTTTTAAAAAAGAGCAACCAAATCAATAAACAAATCTACCAGTGATAATAAACTCTAAATACTAAACTATGATAAATATAAAACCGAAATAAATTAGATGCAGAAAGCAAACCCCAAGTCTACAGTTGCTTCCACAGTCTACTGCCTCAATTTTGGGATGATATGTTGTCTATTCAGGTATTCCAGAAATTCAGGGTACATCCAGTTGATTGTGGAGATTTAATCTGCTGCTCCTGAGGCTGCTGGGAGAAATTTCCCTTTCTCTTCTTTGTTTGCACAGCTCCCAGGGTTCAGCTTTGGATTTGGCCTCGCCTCTGCATTTAGGTCACCTGAGGGCATCTGTTTTTCACTCAGCCAGGGCGGGGTTAAAGTAGCAGCTGATTAGGAGGCTCTGGCTCACTCAGGCCAGGGCAAGGGAGGGGTATGGAATGCGGGGCAAGCCCGCAGTGCAGAGGCTGGTGTGACGTTGCAACAGCCTGAGGTACACCGTGTGTTCTCCCAGGGAAGTTGTCTGTGGATCCTGGGACCCTAGCAGTGGCGGGCTGCACAAGCTCCCAGGAGGGGAGGTGTGGTGGTGACCTGTGCTTGCACACAGGCTTCTTGGTGGCAGCAGCAGCAGCCTTAGCATCTCATAGGCATCTCTGGGGTCCGCGCTGATAGCCGCGGCTTGCGCCCATCTCTGGAGCTCCTTTAGGCGGTGCTCTGAATCTCCTCTCCTTGCGCACCCTGAAACAATGGTCTCTTGCCTCTTCGGCGGCTCCAGACTTTTCCCCGGACTCCTTCCAGGCTAGCTGTGGCGCACTAGCCCCCTTCAGGCTGTGTTTACGCAGCCAACCCCAGTCCTCTCCCTGGGATCTGACCTCCGAAGCCAGAGCCTCAGCTCCCAGCCACCACCCGCCCTGGCGGGTGAGCAGACAAGCCTCTCCAGCTGGTGAGTGCTGGTCGGCACTGATCCCCTGTGAGGGAATCTCTCCACTTTGCTCTCTGCACCCCTGCGGCTGCGCTCTCCTCCATGGCTCCAAAGCTTCCCCCCTGCCACTCCCGTCTCCGCCAGTGAAGCGGCTTCCTAGTGGGTGGAAACCTTTCCTCCTTCACGGCTCCCTCCCAGAGGTGCAGGTCCTGTCCCTATTCTTTTGTCTCTGTTTTTCCTTTTTTCTTTTGCCCTACCCAAGTACATGGGGAGTTTCTTGCCTTTTGGGAAGTCTGAGGTCTGCCAGCGTTCAGTAGGTGTTCTGTAGGAGTTGTTCCATGTGTAGATGTATTTCTGATGTATTTGTGGGGAGGAAGGTGATCTCCACGTCTTTCTCCTCCACCATCTTGAAGGTCTCTCTCCACTATTTTTAATAACTAACATTTTTGTAGTACTTTTATTACTATAAGTGAACCAACATTGATACATTGTTATTAACTAAAGTCCATTCTTTGTTCAAATTTCCATAGTTTTTACCTAATGTCCTTTTTCTCTTCCAGGATCTCATCCAGGATACTACATATTAAATTAGTTATCATGTCTCCTTAGGTTTATTATGGCTGTGAAGTTTTCTCTGACTTTCCTCATTTTTGAATGACCTTGAAAATTTTGAAGCGTTCAGGTTAGGTATTTTGTAGAATGCCCTTCAATTGGGATTTGAGTGATATTTTTCTTAGATTTTGAATGGAATAGTATTCTTTTGGGAGGAGGACCACAGAGGTAAAGTACCATTTTCATCACATATAGCAAGGGAACAAGATGGTATTACATCTGGTATTACAAGATGTTCCAGGATTATATTATATATTTCCTGATCCATTACTAGAATCAGCCATTTTTCCAAGGAGTCCTAGTTCCTTTTAATGGAGAATAGTATTAGAAACCAAGATGTGGTTGTTAGATTTGCTCTTTGATACAGAAGTGTCATTGCTTCTAGGTACCCTTAGCTGACAGAAGGAAATATATATGTGCATACTAATTATATTTATATATATATATATATATACATATATATATATATATAATATATGTATCTATAAATATTTTTACATCTATTGCATAAATATATCATTAATTTTTTCCAGTTTTATTGAGATATAGTTGACATATAACTTTTTATTAGTTTAGATGTACAACATAATGATTTGATATATGTATATATTGTGCAATGACTGCCACATTAAATTTAGTTAACATCCATCACCACTTTTAGTTACCACTTTTTTTCCTTATAAGGACTTTAAAGATTTACTCTCTTAGCAACTTTCAAATATACAATACAATATTAACTAAAGTTACCATGATGTTCCCTAAATCCCCAGAATTTATTTATAACCATAAATGTGTGCCTTTTGACCACCTTCACCTAGTTTCCCCACACCCATCCCCACCTCTGACAACCACGAATCTGTTCTCTGTTTCTATGAGTTCAGTTTTTTAAGATTTCACATATAAGATCATACAGTATTTGTCTTTATCAGTCTGACTTATTTCACTTAGCATAATGTCCTTGAGGTCCATCCATGTTGTCACAAATGACAAGATTGCCTTCTTTTCATGGCTGAATAATATTCCATTTTGTGTGTGTGTGTGTGTGTGTGTGTGTGTGTGCGTGCGTGTGCACGTGCGTGTGTATACCCATATTTTCTTAATCCATTCGTCAGTGAGTACTTAGGTTGTTTCCATCTCTTACCTATTGTGAATAATGCTACAATGAAAATGGAGGTGCAGATATCTCTTTGAGGTAATGATTTCGTTTACTTTGAATATAAACCCAGAAGTGGAATTGAGGAACTCATTCATTTTTGCATTGAATAATATTTGATTCTTTGGATGTACCACAATTTATTTATCCATTTACCTACTGAGGGATATTTTGGTTGTTACCAAGTTTTGACAATTATGAATAAAGCTAATGTGATATGTAGCCATGTGCAGCTTTGGTATTGGTCTAATTTAAATTAGTTGAGTATATATACTTAGAAGTATGATTGCTTGTAAGACTATTTGACTTTGTAAGGAAATACCAAACTGTTTTCCAAAGTGGTTGTACCATTTACCATTTCCACCAACAAGGAATGTGAGGTCTTGTTACTCTGCTGCTTCACCAACATTTGGTATTTTCAGTTTTTTTTTTTTTTTTTTAATTTTAGCCATTCTTTTTGTTCCAGCTTTAGTGATATATAATTGACAAATAAAATTGTATATATTTAATATGTACAACTCAGTGTTTTGATATACATATACACTGTGAAATAATCACCACACTCAAGCTAATGAACTTATCAATCACCTCACATAGTTACCATTTTGTGTGTGGTGAGAACACTTAAGATTAACCTCTTAACAAATTTCAATTATACAATTCAGTATTGTTAACTCTAGTCACATTGCTGTACTTTAGATCTACAGAATCTATTCATTTTGTATTATGAACAGTTTTTTTCCTTTGACCAACATCTCCCTGTTGCCCCATCCCCACTTCCCCCCAGCTACTGGCAACCACCATTCTATTCTCTGCTTCTGAGTTATACTCTTAGAGTCCACATACAAGTGAGATCATACAGTATTTTTTTGTGTGTCTGGCTTATTTCACTTAGCACATAATGTCCTCTAGGTTCATCCATGTTGTCACAAATGACAGAATTTTCTTCCTTATGGCTGAATAATATTCAGTTCTTTCATTGGTTAGTGGACACTTAGGTTGTTTCCATATCTTGGCTATAGTGAATAATACTTCTATGAACATAGGGGTGCAGATATCTCTGAAATATACTGACTTCTTTTCATTTGAGTAAATACCCAGAAGTGAGATTGCTAGATCGTATGGTATTTCTACTTCTAATGTTTTTGAGGAGCTTCCATACTGTTTTTAATAGTGGCTGTACCAATTTATATTTCCACCAATAGTTTACAAGTGTTTCAATTTCTCCACATCATCAACAAAACTTGTTACCTCTTGTTTTTTTGATAATAGCCATTTCAACAGGTGTGAGGTGATATCTCTTTGTGTTTTTGATTTGCATTCCTCTGGTGATTAGTGATGTTGAGTAACTTTTCATGTACCTATTGGCCATTCATATGTATTCTTTAGAAAACAATTCTATTCAGGTTTTCTCCATTTTTTAATCAAGTTATTTGTTTTGGATACAAATCCTTTCACAGGTATGTGTTCTGAAAATGTTTTTTCCCAGTCTGTGATTTGTCTTTCTGTACTTTTAACAGTCTTTCACAGAGTACAAGATTTTAATTTTAATAAATTCCAGCTTATCAATTTTTCGTTCTTTGTACTTTTTCTGTTGTATTTGAAAACACTTAACCAAACCCAAGGCCACTTAGATTTTACCTTTGTTTTCTAATAGAAGCTTCATATTTTTGAATTTTATATTTAGATCTATGATCTATTTTGAGGTAATTTTTGTGAAAGTTGTAAGTTCTGTATCTAGATTTTTTTTTTTGCATGTGAATGCCCAGTTGGTCCATCACAATTTGTTGAAAAGACTATCCTTTTCCCACTGAATTGTCTTAGGTCTTTTGTCAGAGACCAGTTGACTATATTTGTATGAGTCTACTTCTGGGCTCTCTATTCTGTTCCTTTGGCCTTTGTGTCTACACTTGCACTAATATCTCAGTGCTCTGATTACTGTAGCTTTATAACAAGACTTGTAATCTGCAGATGAGAGTCATCCAACTTTATTCCTCTTAAGTTGTTCTTAAGTAACGTGTTGGCATTGTAGGTCTTTTGCTTCTTGATATAAACTTTAGAATTAGTTTGTAATGTATTTATCTGGCCTTAGCTTTAAGGTAGTCCTGGACTTATATAATAATTTAGGAATTATTCCTTCTGGTTCTATTTTATGGAAGAGATTATAGAGAAATTGTAAGACTTCTTCTTTATATATTTGGTAGAATTTAACAGTGAAACCATACAGGACTGGTGCTTTCTTTCTTGGATGTTTATTAATTATGGTTTCATTATTTTAATAAATATAAGCATATTCATATTATTTATGTCTCCTTGTGTGAGTTTTGGTAGTTTGTGTCTTTCAGGGTATTGGTCAGTTTCACCAATGTTAACAAATTTGTGAGCATAGAGTCATTTTTGTATTGAAGTATTACCCTTTTAATGACCATGCAATCAATAGTGCTGACCCAACTCTGTTTCTGATATTGGTAATTATGTCTTCTCTCTTTTTTCCTTGGTTGCTTGGCTTGAACTTTATCACTTTTATTGATCTTGTCAAAGAATTTGCTTTGGATTTCTGTGGTATTCGCTATTGTTTTACTGTTTTCAATTTCATTGATTTCTGCTATAATTATCATTATTTTCTTCAGCTTGCTTTAGGCTTAAATTGCTCTTCTTTCTGTAATTTCTTAAGGTGGAAGATTAGATTATTGATTTTAGATCCTTCATCCATTCAAATACATGAAATTAATGCTATTAATTTCCCTCTAACCACTGCTTTCACTGCATCCTATGCAGCTTGATAAGTTGTATTTTCATTTTACTTTAAAATTTCTCTTGAGACTTCTTTGACCTGTGTGTTATTTAGAAATGTGTTCTTTAATTTCCAAATATTTGGAGAATATTTTCAACAAATGGTGCAGGAACAATTGGACATGCACATGGAAAAAGTGAATGTAGGCACAGGCCTTATGCCCTTCACAAAAAATTAACTCAAAATGGATCACAGACCTAAATATAAGATGCAAACCTATAAAACTCATGGAAGATAACACAGGAGAAAACCTAAATGACCTTGGGTATGGTAATGACTTCACGTACAACACCAAATGTATGATCCAGAAAGAAAGAATCAATAAGCTAGACTTTATTAAAACTAATACTTCTGCTCTCTGAAAGACAATGTCAAGAGAATGAAAAGACAAGCCATGGACTGGGTGAGCAGAGTTGCAAAAGACACATCTGATAAAGGATTGTTATCCGGAATATTCAAAGAAGTCTTAAAATCCAACAATAAGAAACAATCTGCTTAAAAAATGGGCCAAGGACCTTATGAGACACCTCACCAAAGAAGATATTCAGATGGCAAATAAGCATGTGAAAAGATTCGCCACATCATTTTTCATCAGGGAAATGCAAATTAAAACAATAAATACCACTATACACCTATTAGAATGGCTAAAATCCATAACACTGACAACACCAAATGCTGGTGAGGATGTGGAGAAACAGGAATTTGTATTCATTGCTGGTGGGAACGCAAGATGGTACAGCCACTTTGGAAGACAGTTTGGTGGTTTCTTACAAAACTAAAAATACTCTTAACGTACCATCCAGCATTCATGCTCCTTGATATTGAAAGAGTTGAAAATTATGTCTACACAAAACCTGCAGACAGATGTTTACAGCAGCTTTATTAACAGCTACCAAAACTTGGAAGCAACCAATATGTCTTCCAGATAAATAAACAGTTATCCATCCAGAGAGTGGATTATTATTCAATGCTAAAAAGAAATGAGCTATCAAGCCATGATATGACATGGAGGAAGCTTAGATGCATATTACTAAGTGAAAGAAGCCAATCTGAAAATGCTACATACTGTATGATTCCAACTATATGACATTCTGGAAAACACAGAACTGTAGAGAAAGTAAGAAGATCAGTGGTTTCCAAGAGTTGGGAGAGGGTGTGAGTTGAATAGGTGGAACGCAGAGGACTATTTGGGCATGAAAATATGCAGTATGATACCATAATGATGGATGAATGTCATTATACATTTGTCTAAATCCATAGAATGTACAACATTAAGAGTTAACCCTTAATGTAAACTAATGACTTTGCATGATTATGATGTGTTAATGTAGGTACAACAGTTGTAACAAGTGTACCAGTCTGGTGGGGGATGTTGAGAATAAGGGAGACTCTCTCTGTACCTTCCTCTCAATTTTGCTGTGAACCTAAAACTGGTCTAAAAAAGTCTTAGTTTTTAAAAAGCATATTTATTTGTTAAAAGACAAAGTATCATGGTATTTAAGGGCATATTTTTTTTATGATCAAACAGATCTGATTTTAAGACTTGTCTCTGTCACTTATTAGCTTTGTGACTTTGGTCAATTTGCCTCTGTGACTCCATATCCTAGTGGTGATCTTTAAAATGTATTATATTATCAAACTCATGGGTGGTTATAAAAAATAAATATATAATGCATGTGAAACATAGTGATTAGCACATACTGAGTATTTAATTAATCTTATTGTTATAGAATACTGTGATTTATTTCTTAGAATAATACATTTACAATAAATTTTTACGTTAGAACACAGGGCTGATGGTCCAAGTTTATATTCTACAATAAAATACAATTTTCAGTAATTCAGATACAACTAGAACCTAGGAGAACCAACTTATTGACCAGAAGCCACCAAAGAACTGCCAAAAGATGGCACTTGAGCCAAACTCCAGAAAGGAAGCCTTTCTTAAAATCTGGCATTGGTTTCAAAATTAAGTACTGAGTAATCTTTCTATTAAATTAATTGTGAAATGTATTTTAATAGAAGGACTTGCACATTGCCAGGATATTTGAATTTGGCTACAAAGATACTAACAATAACCTTCAAGTCTAAAAATCCTCGTTAGCAATAAATAAGAAATCCCAAACTCACATGTTCTTGCATATTATTACTTCCATATAAATACATACAATTTGGTAAAGAATCAGACTTAGGAAATAGTTTCCCAGATTTACATGCTTCCTATTTTATCCATCAAATAATAACATCTTGTCTTGCCTCAAGTACTTGGTGTTTGCTTAGTAAAAGCTAATAGATAATCATCCAAAATATTTGCTAAACTTGGCAGATGACTCATTAGAAGAAAGTGAAGATCTACTCATTTTAATAATACCAAAGTGTGTCTGTTTTGATAAGTTAGAAACTATAAATGAATCCTTTAGGAATGTTTCCTCAATATATAGTCAAGCTCTATGCATAGGTTTGATTTTATATAGGGCATGAAATGTTTGAGAAGGTGTGTGTCCTCTTTAAAATTTATGATTTCTTAATACTTTTAGATAAATCTTATATTTAACTTAGGAATATATGTCAAGGACCTCTTTTAAAAATATATTTTGTATGCTAAAACTGGGAAATTTTTCTGCTTTATCCTTGATATATTAGCATTTTTATACTTTTAAGCATGTTTTACCTTTTAAAATCATGTGCTATAGTTGCTTCATGTTGGGGACTTTATTATACTTTTCATATACACTCCCTGTTCATCCCAAATTTTAATGATTTTTCTGTATGTACATTGTCAGATATTATAGTAATTGTATAGTATTCTGTACCCCTTATAAACATCATGTAATCTTAGTTTTACAGGTAAAATTTAATGATCACCAGCAATCCATAAGCTGATATCTCTTCAATAATTTTGGAGAATTTGTCTGAATTTCTCTAGTATATTTCTCAAGAAAGGCTCCAGGGAAATCCCAAGATACAGGAAATCCAGGAAAATTTCAATGAATATTGGGGTCCCCTTAAAAGAATTTAGGAATAAACTTAAATAAGCCCCCGCTGCTCAAATATAGTACAATTTAATCAACAATAAGCAATAACTATGTTTTATAGAAACATATAAATATGCTTAAATCTATGAGTTTAAAATGACATTCAAAAAGTCCATCATTGATCACCTTTGGAAGATGCTAGGTATTTCAATTGAACTGATGTATCTCTTTCTATCCTTTGACTTTCAAACAACAAATACCATTATATTTAGTGTACTTCTTTTAA
Source organism: Balaenoptera ricei (assembly GCF_028023285.1). Lineage (NCBI taxonomy): Eukaryota > Metazoa > Chordata > Mammalia > Artiodactyla > Balaenopteridae > Balaenoptera > Balaenoptera ricei. The sequence goes on along the minus strand of NC_082660.1, from coordinate 129,664,613 downwards.
ATAAAATGTAGTTGGGTCATTAAAAAAATCTATTCTGCCAATCTTTGTCTTTTAATTGATATATTTAGACTATTTATTTTTATCATTGGTGTATTTAGGGCTTAAGACTGCCATTTTTATTTGTTTTGTGTTTGATACCTCAGTTTTGTATTCCTCTGTTTCACCTCTCACACTTTCTTGTGGGTCACTTGAACATATTTTAGAATTCCATTTTGACTTATCTGTTGAGTTTTTTTAGTTTATTTCTTTGTATAGAATATTTAGTGGTTTCTGCAAATATTGCATTATAAATATGTAACTTATCATAGTCTGCTGATATGAGCATTTAACAAGTCTAAGTAAAGTGTAGACAACTTACCTCCATTTAATTCCCTTAATTCTCTATTTAGAGCATTCCTTTCTTAAATGTACTTCTCCACATATACTGAGAACTGCACTACACAGTGTTATAATATTTTATTCAATCTCTAACATAATTCAGAAAGCTCAAGAGGAGGAAAGTATATTGTATATACTCATATTATTGACATTTCCATTGTTCTTTCTTTCATCCCGATAATCCGGGATTCCTTCTATTTCATTTCCTTTTTTTGTGTGAAGAACTTCCTTTAGCCATTTATACACTGTTTCTCCTCTCCTGTGACATCAATGACATAGGTGCTAGCTCTCTTGTTACTGTCCCACAGGTATCTGAGGCTCTGTTCATTATTTTTTTTTTAGTCTATTTTCTCCTATTTTCACGTTTGGAAATTTTATTGATCTATCTTTAGATTCACTGATTATTTCCTCTGTCATCTCTACTGTTGAGCCCTCCCAGTAAGTTTTTTTTTTTAAATTTTGGTTATTGTATATTTCATGTTTCTAATTTTTCACTTGGTTCTGTTTTGTAACTTTGATTTCTTTGATAAAATTGTCTGTTTTCATTTGTTGCAAAAGGATTCATAATTGATTTCTTAAACATTTTTATCACTGTGGAGTCAAAATTCTTTTCAGATAATTACAGTATCTGATTCATCTTGGTGTTGACATCTGTTGATTGCGTTTTCTCATTCAAGTTGTGATTTTCCTAGTTTATGGTATGATGAGAGATTTTTGTTTGTGTCCTGGACATTTTGGGTATGATGTTAGGAAACTCTGGATCCAATTTAAATCTTCTATTTCAGCAGGCAGTCACCAAGTTTAGTTTTGGCACATGGGTCCTGGCCTACTTTTGCGGGCTGTGGTTCAAATGACATTTAGTTTTTAGAGCCTTGCAGTGCTATTCTGGTGTGCTTCATTTTTATGCTACATGGATGGCCCTCTGAAAACTTGGGTGGTATTCCAAACTTTATTTCAGTTCTGAAACTTTTTGACATGCTTATTCTAAAGCTTTATGTGTGAGTTGGTCAGGGGTCTGCCTAGTATATTCTTAGAGTTTTAAAGAATTCTTTTTTCCAGCTCTCCTCTCTCTGAGATCTCCCCCTTCTAGTTGAAAAGGTGAGAGATACTTGCCTTCCATTGCCTCATATCAAGGTGGGGAGTGACAAAATGCAGACCTCCTTACTCAGTTTTTGCTGTTAACACTGGCAATGGATAAAAGTGTTTCTCTGGGCTGACTGCTTCCAGTGACTGAGGGTCAAGGTCCAGACTCCCTACTCTGTCTCCACAGATACCATGGTGGGAAATGTTAGGGCGATGTTAGGTTCTAAATATTGTTGTGATATGTTTTGATAATGTATATGTAAGGTTCATACGACCACATTTTAATACTTACACTTTAATAAACATGTATTCTACAAGGAAGTTAATTTGGAGGGTTCCCTGTTACGTAATTGGCCTGAGACACAGGCTGATTTAGCTATCCCTGTTCCTTTATAAAGCTGAATTCTTAATGGTTTGGAATTGTTAAAGCTTGCTTCTATTACACATCCAGTCTGAAATCCCTGTGGAAATATATATAATACATATATCCCTGAATTTAAACAGTAGATGCTGAATAAACAATAATAGCAGTTATTTGAAAGAAAGAGAAAACTTGGGGTTAGTTCAGTTTCATCATTCTATGTGATGTGTGTTTTTTTAATTGAAGTATAGTTGATTTACAATATTATGTTAGTTTTGGGTTTACAACATAGTTATTAGTTATTTTGGCAGATTATATTCCATAATAGATTATTACAAGGTAATGTGTATAATTCTTCACGCTATACAGTATATCCTTGATGGTTATCTATTTTATATATAGAAGTTTCTATTTCTTAATCCCATACCCTAATCCCACACCCCTGCCTTCCCTCTCCCCTTTGGTAACCACAAATTTATTTTCTATATCTGTGGGTCCATTTCTGTCTTACATATATATTCATTTATATTATTTTTCAGATTCCACATATAAGTGATATCATACAGTATTTCTCTTTCTCTGTGTGATTTATTTCACTAAGCATAATATTCTCTAGGTCCATCTATGTTGATGCAAATGGCAGCAATTCATTCTTTTTTATGGCTAATATTCCATTGTATATATACACCACATATTCTTAATCCAATCTTCTGTTGATGGGCACTTGGGATGCTTCCACGTCTTGGCTATTGTAAATAGCACTGCTATGAACATTGGGGTGCACGTATCTTTTCGAATGAGTGTTTTTGGGTTTTTTGCAGATATGTACCCAGGAATGGAATTGCTGGATCATATGATACTTCTACTTTTAGTTATTTAAGAAACTGCCATATTGTTCTCCATACTGGCTACACCAAATTACATTCCCACCAACAGTGTACAAGCATTCCCTTTCCTCTACATCCTCTCCAAAATTTCATAATTGTAGACTTTTTGGTCATAGCCATTCTGACAGGTGTGAGGTGATACCTCATTGTGGTTTAGATTTGCATTTCTCTAGTAATTAATGATGTTGAGCATCTTTTCATGTGCCTATGGGCCATCTGTATGTCTTTGTGAAAAAAATGTCTATTCAGGTCTTCTGCCTAATTTTTGATTGGGTTGTTTGTTTTTTCGATATTGAGTTGTAGAGTTGTTTGTATATTTTGGATATGAACCCCTTGTTGGTTGCATCATTTGCAAATATTTTCTCCCATTCCATAGGCTTTTTCATGTTTCCAATGGTTTCCTTTGATATGCAAAAGCTTTTAAGTTTAATTAGGCCCCATTTGTTTATTTTTGCTTTTATTTCTTTAGCCTTAGGAGACTGATCCAAGAACACATCGCTATGATTTATGTCAAAGAGTGTTTCGCCTATGTTCTCTTCTAGGAGTTTTATGGTTTCAGGTCTTACATTTAGGTCTTTAAACCATTTTGAGTTTATTTTTGTATATAGTGTGAGGGAGTGTTCTAACTTCATTGATTTACATGTAGCTGTCCAGTTTTCCCAGCACCACTGTCGAAGAGACTGTCTTTCCTCCATTGTATATTCTCACCCCCTTTGTCATAGATTAATTGACCATAGGTGTCTGGGTTTAGTTCTGGGCTCTCTATTCTGTTCCATTGATCTATGTGTCTGTTTTTGTGCCAATACCACACTGTCTTGATTACTGTAGCTTTGTAGTATAGTCTGAAGTCTGGGAGGGTAATACCTCCAGTTTTGCTCTCTTTTCACAGGATTGCTTTGACAATTCAGGTCTTTTGTAGTTCCATTTAAATTGTAGGATTATTTCTTCTGGTTCTGTGAAAAATGTCATGGGAATTTTGATAGGGATTGCATTAAAACTGTAGATCAATTTGAGTGGTATGGCCCTTTTTAACAATACTAATTCTTCCAATCCAAGAACATGGCATATCTTCCCATTGCTTTTAATCATCTTCAATTTCCTTCAATGTTTTATAGTTTTCAGAGTATAGGTCCTTCCCCTCCTGGTTGAGTTTATTCCTAGGCATCTTATTTTTTTGATATGATTTTAAACGGGATTTTTTTTACTTTGTCTTTTTGATATTTAATTCTTAGCATATAGAAATGCAACAGATTTCTGTATGTTTGTTAAGCTTGTATCTTGCAACCTTGCTGAATTCATTTATTAGTTCTAATAGTTTTGGGGTAGTGACTTTAGGGTTCGCTATACAGAGTATCATGTCATCTGCAAATAGTGACAGTTTTACCTCATCCCTTCTAATTTGCATATCTTTTATTTCTTTTTTTCTTTTCTGATTGCTGTGGCTAGGACTTCCAATACTATGTTAAATGGAAGTGGCGAGAGTGGGCATCTTTGTCTTGTTCCTGAATTTAGTGGGAAGCCTTTTGGCTTTTCACTGTTGAGTATTGTGTTGGCTGTGGGTTTTAAGTTGTTTTTATATCTAAGTGTAAGTGAATACATTTGTTTGTTTAGAATTCTGTGAAATTGTGTCTTGTGACTTTCTTACAATATTTCTCCCTTATCAATGTTATTTCTCCTTTGCCATTTATTATTTTTTTATTTGTGCTATTTCTCCCTTCTTGCTTGATAATGGTAGGTTGTAGTTTGTTCATGTTAGCTCTTTCTAAACATTTCTCTTGCTTAAAGTATATAATTGGGTCTTAATTTGTGGGCAAATTGGAAAAAATATGTTTATTTTTAGACATTAGTTAATCCTATTCATATTTATTTATTGATATAACTGATATATTTGGTCTTAAATTTTCCAAATATTTATAATTAAGTATATTTTTACCATTTTTATTTATGTAGTGTGAATTATTTGCTCTCTGGTTAGTCAGTTATTCATTCATTTATTTAGGAAGGTTTGTCAGGGAGGAATAAATTTTCCTCTAACCTTTGTAGTTCTCCTGGCTGGTCTAAGAACTAAATTGACATGAGACAGATTAACAGGAGAAAATCAAACAAAACTTTAATAACATATATACATGGGTGAGACCCAGGAAAACTGAGTAACTCAACAAAATGGCCAAAACCCTCACCTCAAATACTATCGTCAGCTAAAGATAAAAGAGGATGTGTGGGATAGTGGTTTGGGACTTCAAAGGGGAGGAAGGCAATTCAGATAGAGGTGGAAAAGCAAATGTTTGGTAAACAAATATTTGCTGAGCCATGAAGAGACAATGGAGCACAGACTGGACTCTGATGTCTAGACACTGCCAAATTTCCCCCACCACATTTAGCCCATATTCTTTGTAGATATTTCTGGTGATAGCTCTATTCTGGAACAGACCCTTTATCTAAATTATTTAGGCAGCTAAGGGGTAGTTGAAAAGAAAAACTTCCTGAACCTTCTTTTTCTTAAAAATACTTAGCCTAAATTAATCCTCATGCCAAAAAGACACATTTTCAGGTTACAAATTTTTCTCCCCTGCAGTCACATCTTTGAAACTTCTCCAAGAAGTTTCATAGTCCAGAGGCTGAGTTTGTAGATTGTTCAGCTCATTGAACTAGACTCTAAGTCCTGAAAATATATCTGTCCAGTTAAATTCATTTTAGGATGTGGTGATGCAGGTGGGCTCTCAAAGTTAGGCCTATATTGTGTAAGCAAGCAGTCAGGTATTTAATAAGAGGCATTTCTATGGAAACAAGAGAAAACAAAAGTTAATATATGGAGCAAATTATAAACCAGTTTCTGAGCTTAGTGGGGAGCCAATCAAGATTTCTAGATGTCAGGATCAAAGCATCTTCTGCAGTTTGAAATATTTTTGATGATGTCATTGGGTGTTCAGGTAAACCTTCTGAGTGGCTTACATATCAACCGATGTGAAGATTGTCTAAACATGGGCTACTGTGGTGATTTCTCTTAAGTTTATATCAAGTTGTTCAGCTTCAGTTTACAGGGCTTCAGGAAAAGGGCAGCTTTAGTTCTCAATGATGCTGTTAAAAGAGGGAGAAAAATAAAAAATGTTTGGAGAGTTGTAGCCAAATATTTGAGGAAACTAGAAGATTTCAGGATCCAGTCAACAGGTTAAAAAACCAAAACCTCAAACACAATTAACAGATCTAGAATCTAATATCCACAAGTGTGTATTATAATTTATATTGAAACACAATTTTTCTCTCTAAAATCACCGTTAATTACCAAAGATAGCTTAGAAAGGCTAATTTGTTTGCAAAATAAGTATAATTGTTTAAAAAAACTTGGCCCCATTTTTTACATAAGTCCAACAAGAATAGTGATTGACCACATAGGCTCTTTTAAATCTGCTTCGTTGGAATTTTTCATATGGATTGAACTCTTAAATGCCTCTTGAGGCCAGGAAACCAAGTCAAGAATTTGCCATCAGACTCACCTGTAATGCCTATAGATATGGGTGAATTTCCTCTCTTCTCAAGATCCCTAAAATACCCTGAGGTTCTTGCACCTGCCAGGAAGTGACCTTCTTAACCGGTAAGGTTGTTGGGAACACTGTAAGCAAGGTACCAGGATGTTTTTGCCAAGGGGCTTTATTGGCTTCATAAAGTCAATCTTAGCTCCTTGAAGCTGTCTGGTCATATTTAAGTCAATTCATATCTGTCTCAAATATGACATTCCAATCAAAGTCTTGGTAATATAACCAGTGTTTCCAATTGTGTCCCGTTACAAAGAGAACAGATTCTTAATGAACTTATGTAAATAACTATAAATAACTATATTGCCATGAAAGTAAGAATACTCAAGTTTCTGAATTCTGGAAGGATCAGGTAGGGAGGAAAAGATAAATGTTTCAATTTTATCTTACAAAAGTGTAATTTGCCAAATTGCTGTAAGATAGCATAAGAGGAAAGTTTTCCTTATATCTTGAAAACAAAGATTAAAATACAACTATTATTTCAGATAAAAAGTCATAAATATTATAATCATATTCATCAGTTCATTCAGTCCTATGTAATTAACTCTTGTTGATCTTGATCTTTTGTTAGCAGTTTTATGAGGATAGTAGTTTTTCCATTAGAGTGAATTTGTGTGTATACCCAGCACATAACACAGCCCCTGTCCTGGAGAAAGGGGCGCTCAATCCACATTTGTTAAATGACCCCAGCAGCCTGGCTTTGCCTTTTTAAGCCTTTCAGTTTCCCAGCCCCAGCCCCAAAGTTCCATCAGCTCTCTGGCTTTGTGATGCCCTCTCCGAGGAAAGATGAGGAGCATGAGTTTGGAGAGGGAGGATGTACCCAGAGGGGAGCAGTCCTCTCCGTGATGAAGGACAAGGAGCTGGGGAAGAAGGAAATGAGTGGCACGTGGGGCAAACAGGACGTGCCCTCTCAGCGGTGGATGTGACAGTGGCAACTGCTGCTTGTGGCCTACGCTGCCCCTCAGGACGGCCCCTTAGGGGAATGTGGGCTGTGCTGAGAGGCTCCTCTGGCGAGCCTCCTGTCAGTCTTGGGACTCTCTCCTCAGCACTTCTTCCCCTTGTCTTACACATCAACCAGATTACGTGCTCTGTAATCTAGGAAAGGAAGTGGCACCCACTGGAGTGAAACAGAAGGGAAAGGCCCTCTTAATGAGTGGACCTCTGAGGACTGTCTGGAAAATCCAGCATCAGAGGGACAAGAGAGGCTCCTTGGCTTCAGGACACCCTCAGACCCATGCCACCTAAGGGAACATGAAGTTCCTTCTGGATACTAAGAGGTTTGGTGTGCACGCCTTGGGGACGCTACAGTGTAGACTCCTACCCCTCCTGAGCCTCTGATGGTTACTTCCTTGGGCCGTTTTCTCTGTGAGTGTCCTTGCGAGGATCCGACACCTCCAGAATCATGGTTCTGCACATACTCACAGCTTATTCTGTCTCCTGGTTCCTGCACATACTCACAGGTTAGTCCCTGGGCCTGGAGGGAGGCAGGTACTTCTAGGAGAGGGGTTGGGAGTTGTGGAGCATAGAGGGCTGTGGTGGGCGACTGAGGGTCCGTGCTCCCTCTCAGGCCTGAAAACCCCTGTGTTATCCTGCCGCAGGGGAAGGGGCGCTCACTCAGGCAGGGATGGAGGAGGGAGGATAGAGGGGAGAGTGAAGCCAGGTCCTTACAGGAAGGTTTGTGGCCGCTCCCTGGCTGATCACTGCAGGGGTGGGGTAAACTTGTGTGGGGTGGGGTGGGCAGTGCTCTTTTCTGTCCAGGGGCTGAGTAGGAACAGGATTCCCGACCACTCCATCCCAGAAAACCCTGCATCCTCTCCCTTCCCTGCCTCCTGGTTCCTAAGAGGCGCTGGCATTGTTATTCTGTGGTGTGGAGTTCAGGTAAGTGGTTCTGGAACGGGACGCTGCTTGGAGTGTCTTTCTCTTTCAAGCAGACTTAATTCCAATTGAATTAGGACATAGGCAAACCCCACTTAAGTGGGCATCTCACCCTCCTGTGAAAGTCATCAAGCAAGGATATTCCTGCCCCGGGGACCACAAAAGATGAAGTCATCCTTTCTGATTGTACTCAGGGCAGGTGAGTGGACACCCCTGCTGGGTAGGGTGGAAGAGGGAGTTTGGTGGCATTGGCTTGGCCAGGTTTTTAAAGCAATTCTGATATCCACTGACATACTGAAAGCAGCCTATACAGCTCTGTTGTCACAATGTGAGTGGGGTGGACCTTCCTGCCCAGGACACACACTTGGTGAGTAGTTGCCACTGTGTTTGCTTTAATTGTCTCTTCTCTATATATCATGTAAAGCAATGAAGGGAGAGGAGGCAGGTCAGACCTCCTGAAAATGGGGAAATGCCATTTTGTCTTTCCCTTTCCAATTGATTTTGTGTTGTGTGGAGAGAAGGCGTGGGGTGGGTTGGGGCAGAGAGAGAGAAAGAAAAGAGGATGCAAAGCTCAGGACTATGGCGAGCAACTATGGGACAGCAGCTCTTCATGTCTGAGAAGGAGGTGTTGCATTTCACAGCCCTGTCTTGGGAATGAGGGATGTCAGGTATGCTTCCTTACACTATGTCAGGGAGTTTCATGGCCAGCTGTTATTTGTGTAGTTTTATGGCCAATCTCCAGACAGCTCTGAATCTCATTCTACTCTAGAAAAGGAAAGGGCTCTGTGCTGCCTGCTCACATCCTCAGCAATCATCTCCTACAGGTGTGGATTGCTCCAGGTGTCCCCTCCTGTCCTTCTAGAGCTCTAGGCCATTCCCAGGGGTAAATCCTGACCTGTTCTGGTCATGCCGCCTGGAAGGGGCAGCACAGGGACTCTGACCAAGGCTGACTGTGTAAAGGATTTGTGCTCTTATTCCCTGTGCTGTACTGACTCTGGAAATGTGAGGCCTGGTAGGAAGGGAGGGAGATACATTGGCTGGAGCCTTTCGTGCTGCTGTGCCTTCTTCCTGGGACATCAGTCAGGACATGTAGGCTGTTTTCATCTTCACCTTTCCAAAATGGTACGGGTGGGACAATCTGGTGGCCTGGGATAGTTGGAGGTGTCTGTGTAACCCTAATGGAAATGCCTTGGTGTCTCCAAAGACCTGTGCAAGTATTGGTTTCATAAAGTATTTCTCAGGCACAGTCAGAAGGCTTTGACGAATTTGTCTTAACTGTCGCTTGTCTGTGCTGGGTTCCTAGGGCTGTGGCCGGTCTCACTGAGTTTTGCAGGCTCTGCATTTCCTGCTCCCTGCAGACAGTGTTTTCAACCAGAAGCACGTCTGAGAATCAGGAAGCAGGGATGTTGGTGTGAAGTTGGCTCTGAAAGCAGGTACAGGGCAGTTGCTTCTAAAGGCGAGAGGGTGGAGGTGTGAGCACGTCAAAGTTGTATGAAAAGCTTCCCTTTCCACACCCCCAGCTATTTCTTGGTCATAACAAGTAACATGGACACAGTTTCCTTCCACTAAGTCATTGGTTCACAGTAGCATTCCCTGTTACGTTATGCTATTTGAATCACTTCATGTCTCCAACCGAGATGTTATATAGGAATTCTTAGGATTGTGTGTGTTTGTGGAGGGGGCTACCCTTTGAAGTCCTTCACTTTGTGCATTTAAGAATAATCTTCCCCAGAGGCTGTACCAGTATTTGGAGGTCCTGGTAATCCCTATGGTCTTATTTACATTTTTGTTGTGAATGTGGAAGTTTTCTCTTAGTGGGAAGTGTGGGTCACAGGCCAGTGGGCTTACACATTTCCCCAAACCCCACACAAGTTATTTTGTGTTTATAAGCAGTCTCAGAACTTTGTGTCCAGCTACGACTGAGATGGGAGGGGCATCTATGTCCCTCATAGGTGCCTGTACTCATTCATGGCAATTGGATCCCTGCCGATAACTTGTAGGAATTGTGGCCATGATGCAGATGGAAAGCCAATGCATAGCAAGAAAGTCCCTGCTTTCAAGGCACTTGCAGTCAGGTAGGAGATGAAGAGACTGGTGCCCAAACAGGTGAAATCAAAGGAGGTCATGACAGAGATGGAAGTAAGAGTCCCCACCCTCCCCACTCATGAGGGCACATGAGAATGAAGACCTCTGGCTTCAGATTCTGGTTTCTCAGAAAGGTAAAGTGAAACCACTATCGCTCTTTAGTTGTCCATTTCCACTTGGGAAAAATAATCAGGTCTTTTTTGCCTTCTTCTTTCCAGGACACAGTAGACCCAGTGCTTGCATTATCAATATAATGTCCCCTCCTTCTCACTGGTAAAGATGGTGTGTCTTACAGACCAGGGTGCTTGAGATGTGGTGTGAAGTGGATACCCCGGGGCAGCTGTGGGAAGGACACTGCCCCATCCCACCCAGACATGGGAAGGGTACCACTGGAAGAATGAAAACAGATAAAGAGGGAGATGGGGGCTCCTTTATGATCAAGATGGAATAACAAGAGCTGGGAGGATAAAAGGATTTGCCCAGAGGAAGGGCATGGTTGGTGATGGGCTCTGATTGATTGGTCAATTTTCCTCTGATGCTTACTTCATCTTCTCCTGGTTTGCAAAGCAAGATCACAACCCTCCATGGGGAAATGACATGGCATCTCCATGGCGATGGCTGTAATTCTTGATCCACCCCCCCCCCCCAGTTGATTTGCTGAGGCAGCTGGTGAGAGCAAGTCAGGAGGTAGGAGGAGAATGAGGCATAGGAGCCTTGCCACCCTTTGTTTTCTGGTGGCCCCCCCCCCGAGTAGGACAGGGGCAAGAGTGGCAGTGGTGTGGGTTGGGGTAGGGGATTAAGGCAGGTATGGGACCCTGGTATCCTGTATTCTCCCGATTCCCCTGACTGGCATGGTAGCCACTTATTTTCATTTCTCAGTCCTTACTTTTTCATTTCCTCCCTTCCCATTCCCTTGAGTGAGTCTCTGCTCTCAAACATACCGCTCTGATACAGGCTGCTGGCCGAATGTATCTCAGAGCTACCATGTAATTGCTGTGCAGTTCAAGTCACTCAGCTCAAGCTCCTGTCCTAAAAACCATTCCAACTACAAATTTTGTCAATACAAGGAAACCTGCCATTTGTGGTCAATTAGGTGAGCTCCAGTTGCTTTTGTCCTCTCTACCAATCATCACTAAAGACAGGGAGAGGGAGGACTAGATGATTAATAGAACAAATAACTTACTTCCTTGGCTGAAATGGGGACGCATGAACTAACAATTACTCAGTGTTTTCAAGCAGTCAACTGGAAAGAATGTTGGGAATCTAGCAATATTTGGTCACCAAACTACCCAGGCTCTTTCCAACTCTAAGCCAAAAGTATGATTAATGAAGTGAAACATATGACTTATTCCAATAATTGTGAAGGCATCAAAGGTGCTTCATTCCTTTATTCCCCCATTCAAGCACCTGGTTCTTGAATCCTAATCAACATCTTAATGATCTTTTTTTTTAATTTTTAAATTTTTAACATCTTTCTTTATTGGAGTATAATTGCTTTACAATGGTGTGTTAGTTTCTGCTTTATAACAAAGTGAATCAGTTTTACATATACATATCTTCCCATATCTCTTCCCTCTTGCATCTCCCTCCCTCCCACCCTCCCTATCCCACCCCTCTAGGTGGTCACAAAGCACCGAGCTGATCTCCCTGTGCTATGTGGCTGCTTGCAGAAGCATAAGAGAGTTTGTAGAAGTATGCATGAAGCCTAAGTTTGGAACTGGTACATCATCATCAGTTACATTTCATTCTGTTTAGCAAGAAAGTTTATATGGCCAAGGTTAGAGTCAAGGGGTGGGAAAGGAGCCCTACCAAGCATGAAAGTATATTACAAAATTTCATACATGGTAAAGGGAATGGATACAGCAAGGGGTGAAGTATTGGAGATACCATTACAATCTGCCCTATGAGACTTCTTATCTCTATTTATTGTATTAGAAAATATATTTATTCTCTTTGAATGGTAGACTAACTTTACTTAGGCTTATGCAATACATAATTTTCAGAATAATTAAAATCACTTTTTAGTAAATAAAATTATCTTTAAAATTTGCAAGCTAAAATATCACTAATAAATACTGTATTTATAATTTTAAATATCTATGCGCTAAGCAATGTATACATTATTGCAATTAACAGAATAACATTTTGAAGTAGCTATCGCTACCTTATTTTAGAAAAGAAAAGATATGAGTGCAAAAAAGTTATTATAATTTGCCCAAAATAGTACTGCTAGTAAGTGGCTGATTGATAGAGCATTCTAAAAATCATGTGTGGCTCCATCCAAACCCAATGGTCTTTTACAACAGGATGAACTGTCATTAAGCTAGTATCTTCTAATTTACTCTTTTTTGGTAAATATTTAAATTCTTATATCATATTTTCTTAAACCCCAGGTTGGACTAAGTATATAAAAAAGAAGTAGATGTCTTTCAGTTTCCTATCTGAACTTATTTCTGACTCTCAGTCCTCACTGCATATGTTATTGGTATTTTCATGCTGAGAATGACATTATTTGTTGAGGAAAGAATTACAAACGGCTGCAGAGCCATTGAGCACTTCTCATGTGTCCCTGTGGTCTCATTCTTATTTAGATGTGTGTAGGGAACATAGAAGCAGAGCTGTCCCTACTCCCATTATTTCAGGTACATGTGGGAAAATAATGGGTTTTGTGCATGTGAATCCCATATGCAATTTTGAAACATTACTCCCTTGTCCATATTTCACCAGAACTAAAATGAGATGCCCAAGGTAATATTCATAGTATTTAACATCTGATCAGTTTCTTGTGCTGCCTCTTACTTCAATAAAATCCTTGGAATATTTCCAATTGCAGTCACACCAATTCCCAGAATCCTTGTAAAAATTTGCTTTTAAGAATATGATCTAAAGTGAAAAGTGATATGTAAGCAAAACATTATTATAGTGGTGGCAAGCATTTGTGGCATCTCAAACTAGTCCATTGTTCTAATCACAGTGTAGCCATTTATTTAATTTCTCCTTTCCTGTGAGGAAATATACTCCAACCCATTTATTGATGCTTATGCCATGTGAGTCACTATTCTAGGCATTGGGAAAACAACACATGAATAGATGTGATCCTTGACCTTAAGGAAATCATAAGAGAGCCATTTATGGAAGCTCTTACAAGGATAGCTATGATCAGAGCTAAAATGGAGGTATAAAAAGAGTGATGTGGAAGCATAAAAAAGCAAGATACGACAAAATGCCATGAACTAGCTTTTGAGGTCTGAATAGGATTCTGATATGATTGATTGATAGAGGTAGTAAGCATTCATGGGTGAGAGACCAGCAAAAACAGATGAAATTCCATTATGCACAAATGTGGAGGCAAAGAAAATTGGGACAAGAACATGGAATAATGCAAGGGATATAGAGTGACTGAAGGGATGGAAGAAGAGAGAGAATGAAATAGTTATTCAGTGCTTCAAAAGTGGAGGCATTTCTAGTCTCATAGCATTGGGGTCAGAAAAGATGCTTGATATGATTTCAGTTTTCTTAAAGTTACCAAGGCTTGTTTTGTGGCCTAACATGTGATGTATCCTGGAGAATGTTTCATGTGTGCTTGAAAAGAATGTGTATTCTGCTGCTTTTGGATCAAGTGTTTCATATATTCAAAAAGTCCATGTGGGAAATAAAAACAAAAATAAACAAATGGGACCTAATGAAACTTAAAAGCTTTTGCACAGCAAAGGAAAGCATAAACAAGACCAAAAGACAACCCTCAGAATGGGAGAAAATATTTGCAAAGGAAGCAACTGACAAAGGATTAATCTCCAAAATTTACAAGCAGCTCATGCAGCTCAATAAAAAACAAAAAACAACCCAATCCAAAAATGGGCAGAAGACCTAAATAGACATTTCTCCAAAGAAGATATACAGATTGCCAACAAACACATGAAAGAATGCTCAACATCATTAATCATTAGAGAAATGCAAATCAAAACTACAATGAGATATCATCTCACACTGGTCAGAATGGCCATCATCAAAAAATCTAGAAACAATAAATGCTGGAGAGGGTGTGGAGAAAAGGGAACACTCTTGCACTGTTGGTGGGAATATAAATTGATACAGCCACCATGGAGAACAGTATGGAGGTTCCCTAAAAAACTAAAAATAGAACTACTGTACGACCCAGCAATCCCACTACTGGGTATATACCCTGAGAAAACCATAATTCAAAAAGAGTCATGTACCACAATTTTCATTGCAGCTCTATTTACCATAGCCAAGACATGGAAGCAACCTAAGTGTCCATCGGCAGATGAACGGATAAAGAAGATGTGGCACATATATACAATGTAATATTACTCAGCCGTAAAAAGAAACAAAACTGAGTTATTTGTAGTGAGGTGGATGGACCTAGAATCTGTCATACAGAGTGAAGTAAGTCAGAAAGAGAAAAACAAATACCGTATGCTAACACATATACATGGAATCTAAAAAATATACCAAAAAAAAAGGTTCTGAAGAAACTAGGGTAAGGACAGGAATAAAGACGCAGACGTGGAGAGTGGACTTGAGGACCCGGGGAAGGGGAGGGGTGGGCTGGGACGAGGTGAGAGAGTGGCGTGGACATATATACACTACCTAATGTAGAATGGATGGCTGGTGGGAGGCAGCTGCATAGCACAGGGAGATCAGCTCGGTGCTTTGTGACCACCTAGAGGGGTGGGATAGGGAGGGCGGGAGGGAGACACAAGAGGGAGGAGATATGGGGATATATGTATGTGTATAGCTGATTCACTTTTTTATAAAGCAGTAACTAACACACCATTGTAAAGCAATCATACTCCAATAAAGATGTTTAAAAAAATAAAAACACCCTTGAAGGAATGAACAGCAGACTAAGTTATACAGCAGAATGCATAAGTGTGTTTCATGTTTGGTAATTGCAATCATTGTTGCTTTTGTTGTGGTCAGCCATGTACAATGCTTGGTGTCAGTCTATTTATCTCTTGTAAAAATAAAATACAGTGTGTGTGTGTGAAAAAAAAAAAAAACTTTCCTTGAACCCATCAGAAGAGGGACAGGAACCTCCAGGAGAGACAAATCTATGTAGCTTTAGCAGAACTGTATGAACTCAAGAGAAAGGTTGTGGGCAGGGCAAGAAACTAGAAATTGTTTTCCTAAGTAGTGCAGCACGAAGGGAGGAAACGGCTGATCCAGGACTGGGTACAAATTTCTTTGTTTGTTTTTCAGCCCATTGTGGAAGATCTCTGATGAGCCATTATACTTCCAGAGTTCTCCTTGGGAAATTAGAGTAAGGAGTTAGGATAATTGGACCCCCTTCATGAGGGTCATTAGTTAAAATTATTCGGGAATATTAGAAAAATCTCATTAAAGAACTTGAAAAAAGAAGAATTTTCTTTCCAAGGTGATCAGGAAAATTGTCAGGAGATCAACTACAAGTAAATCCCTCTGAATAGTGCCTTGAGATCGTCATACACATAGGGGACAAAACTTTGGGAGCCAAAGCCTCTTTTGAAACCATGCTCATTTCAAAGATAGAACTGTAAACCAGTTGGAATGCACAGCGTAAGTCATTTTATTTCCATCATGCTCACTACCGCTGCTTCAAAATCCTAGTGTTTGTCCATATGACATACAAATGTTTTGCCAATCTTGATCTTGCATACTAGTCTCATACATATTGTATTATGTGAGAAGTTATTTTAAGAAAATGAATCTGTTGGGACATTTTTATAGCTCTTTGGGTGTTTTGCACCTAAAATTTCAGAAATAGAATAGAAGGATTAGTGAAATGCCATTTAAGATATACCATATAGACAGTGAAGACTGGGAGTGCAAAGGTGAATGACAGATATGAAATCTAGGATAGAGAGAGGAAAAATGGGCTTTGATGTTGAAGACTGGAAGATAAAATGAGTACATCTGATCACTCACTTCAGAAGGTGATTGAAGAAAAGGGGCAATTATGATCTAATGGTATGGTTAACAGTAAAGATTGAAGTAAGGTCCAAACTTCCAATTTTAATTAAATAATTCGCAGACATGTAATATACAGCATGGTGGCTATAGTTAAATACTGTATTGTATATTTGAATGTTGCTAAGAAAGTAGACCTTAAAAGTTCTTATCACAAGAAAAAAAATTTGTAACTGTGTGTGGTGGTGGCTGTTAACTAGAATTATTGGGGTGATCATTTCATAATATATACATATATCGAATCATTATGAAACTAATGCTTTATGTCCATTATATCTCAATAAAAAAGACTAATTGAGGGAAACAGGTTTACTACTTCAATAAGAAATTATAAGCAACCCTG
Organism: Balaenoptera ricei; assembly: GCF_028023285.1. Taxonomy (NCBI): domain Eukaryota; kingdom Metazoa; phylum Chordata; class Mammalia; order Artiodactyla; family Balaenopteridae; genus Balaenoptera; species Balaenoptera ricei. The sequence continues at coordinate 129,648,098 of NC_082660.1, read as the reverse complement.
GAAAATAGTATTAATATAGCAAACATATCCCAATCAAACTTATTCAACATTATCTTTGTTACAGAATTCATTGAAAACATAAGAGGAAAGCCAAAAATGGTACAGAAATATCAAAATCAAAAAGTTCAAGAAAAAAACCTATTCCCCGTTCCCTAATATCTGGAGATGCTACTCTAAGTCATTCAGATGAATCTGATTCTATTCCTTCCAAGTTTGTAATGTATTCTTTGTGAAAATGCAAACATTCATTATATGAACAAAAGATTAAAGAAATTTTACATAACCAATGAGATATAGCTGGACAGAGGATTGGTGAACTAGAAGACAGATAAAATAATAGAAATAATATAGAATACTTCACAGAAAGTAAAAGAAAAAAAAAAGGATAAAGGTGAGGCAAAGAGACTCAAGGAATGGAGTAAGTAGGTGATAAGTATCACATAGGCATTCCAGAAGCATAAAACTGGGTGAATATTGGAAAAATACTATTCAAAGGAAAATGGCTGGTAATTCCCAGAGTTAGTTAGGGGAAGCCATAAGTTCCTCCATTCAGGAAGCAGACCTGACAAATCATAGTAAACCTTCAAGGTAACCCTAGAGATCAAAATAGCAGACAAAAAGACGCAGTGCCTAAAAAAGGAATACCAAATAGTGTGACTGCAGACCTCTTTGTCTTAATAAATTGAAGCCAAAAGCAAGTGCTGAGAGAAAGTAACTGTCATCCTAGAGTTGCATATCTAGCCAAGGGATCATTTAATAGTGAAGCTATGCTACACATGAAGATGGACCTCCCCAAACCACACTCAAATGTAGACTTGCTCCACCGGCTGCTGAGAGTACAGTCAGGTGCTAATCCTCAGCCATTGACCCTTTCAGGTATTTCCTCAGCTTCAGAGAGCTAATTTGCCCAAAGTTAGGGACTTCCTGAGACGGTCACATCCAATGTCTGAACAAGGGGAGGGTATAAATATATGTCTCATCCCATCCTCAGATGGTAATCCTGATTGATTAACATTCCCACATAATTAACCCCATCTCAGTGCTGGCTTCCTTCTAGAGCTTAACTGAGAACTAAAGACTCTTGAGAAAAATGAAATCTTATCGTGTTTACATCAACTGACACCATGTTAAAGGAACTTCTAAAGAATGTAATTTAGGAAGATGGAAAAAGATCACAGCAGATGATCTGAGATGCAGGTAGGAATGTTAATAGAATAACTTAGCAAGTAGAGGTAAATGTAAAACAATGACTGTACACAAAAGTTGCAATAATGATTACAGTTCCTTTGAAGAATCAAGTAAACAAGACATAGCTAAATACTGCAGTTATGCAACACTTGGATGATAAGAGTGTCCAATGAGAGCAGCTCAGGTCCTGTTCACTGGTTCGGCCAGTGATGGACTGGAAGCTTGTGAGCCACAGCCTTTGGCCCAGTGTGGGAAAGTGGCCAAGGAAAAACAAATAAAAGCATTCTTGGGAGGTTCAGACTTGGAGATTGTGGAGGAAACTGGAGGGGTTCCTTCCCTGTTGTTTGCTTGCTAGCTTGTTTTTAATCACTGTAAGTTAATGATTTGAATTCAGAGATTGTACTGTATGTGTCTCTTGTCCCTTGTATACAAGTAAGGGAAGGATTTGACTACTAACACATCAAGTGGGATTTTTGTATTTATTTTCATTGGTAAATGGGATTCTTTAGAAATAAGGAACGGCAAGCTTCCTTCACTGGTTTTATCACCATATTACATTTTCTGGTAATAAAGATGAGCTTTCCGCTTTCATAATTGGAAACATTTCATGAGCAGTAGAAATAGCAGTTCTTTAAAAGTGCAAATGGACACAGCTTTGGAATCTTGACCATTTCAGGTGAAACCACATTGATGAACCCCCCCCCCTTTTTTTCAATTCTTCTTAAGTCATTTTTTGATTCCAATTCTGCAATTTATTGGTAAGGAAACACATTAAAGAAATGCCTTTGTCTGTATTGTCATGTATTCTTGCAAGAAATACGCTTTTATTTTAAAGAACTTCCCATTTATTCCTTCCGTTCTTCCTATGGTGTTTTCTTAGAGAATTAATCATTGTTTTCAATCAACAACTCTTACGTTTGTTCACAAATTCAAGCATGTGGGGTATTTTGAGGACCTAAGGAATGTTAAGAAAATTTTATATTTGAGAAATGTTTAAGTATTTTTACTAATTTTAAAAGTATTCCCATTTCTGTTTGTGTTCCAACTTTGGACAATGTGGCTTTGAGATTTCAATGTTTTCTAATTCACTGGGGGTTTTGATCATAATTGGAGGCAGTGGATGGTCAATTATGTCCCATGATTTCGAGGAGCACTCTGCAGACCATGTCAGAGACTTCCGGCTCAAGCCACGGAGGCTCAGCCATGGAAAGACAAGATACTATGTGGGAGTAAAATGGCCCGCCAAGTGGCTAAAGTCATTCTGATGGCGGCGACGACTTGAGTTAGGGAGGTCAGACTCGCTCAGGAAGCTCAAACTGATTTTTCTTCAGTGTAGGTGACTTGGGTGACATCTTTTCAGAGTTCTCATGCATAAATAGTAGGCATAAATCAGCTGAGGTGAACTTTGCCTACATGGGGCATAGTTCAAAGATTTTCTGGTAGAGGTCACGGAAAGTTTAAAGTCACCAGATTTCCACTGTGATTGGCTGACTGGAGGCCAAGCAGGGGGCCATCCAATCACAGGTGACATGGGGGTCCCTTAGTGACAGACCTCCCTGCTTTGCATTTTATCCAATCAGATGTGAGCATTGCCCGTGACGTCATAGAAGGCAGGGAGTAGAAACCGGGCCAAGGGACCTCGACGGCCGCACTGTCCTTCCCTCTGAGCTGCGGGGAAGACGATTCCGACATGCTTGAGCCTTTGTCTGAGACGTCTGAAGAAAGCCCGGGCACCAAGGAGACGTCTGAAGAAAGCCCGGGCACCAAGGAAGCCGAGCCGAAGAACCCGAAGCGCCGCTGCAGCCGCCGTCGCCGCCGCTGCAGCCGCCGCCGCCGCTGCAGCCGCCGCCGCCTCTCTGACGGCTTCGACAGCTTTGCCACCTATTTCGGAAGGGTGCTGCAGCGGGTCCAGGAGGGCCTGAGCCTCTCGCAGGAGGCCGTGAACGTCATGGATTCGTTCGTGAAGTACATCTTTGAGCGAATCGCCGACGAGGCGGCGCGCCTGGTCCGCTCCAGCAAGCGCTCCACCCTCACCTCCAGAGACATGCAGACCTCCGTGCGCCTGCTGCTGCCTGGGAAGAGGGGCAAGCACGCCATAACCAGCGCCACCAAGGCACTACTTCGGTACATCACCGGCAAATGAGCTGCCTCCGGACCACCTGAGCATCGCAGACCAAAGGATCTTTTCAGAGCCACCTCAGTTTTCTTAATAAGAACTGTATTCTAACAAACTTTGATCGACTTTATTTTGTAAAGTGTGTCATCCTGCTAATTTTTCAACATCTTTTTTACAAAGAACTAAATATTATCAACTACATTTTAATATATCTATGGTCTAATTTGCTCAAAATGAAATAGTGAGTTTTGTTCAATAATGTCGCATTATACCACTTTACTAAAGAGTGAGTTCTTTTATTTTTCTAGGTCAACCTTTCACAGGGTCTGTAAGATAAAGTTATTTACCTTTTTCACTCTCATTTTCTCATGAATGTATGGCAAAATTTTCCAGAGATTCATTATGCACCGTAATGACAACAAATTAAGTGCAGGAACATGTATAAGAATTCAACAGACATATTAGAAGAGATATTAAGGAGGTTTTCTTTTTCTTTTTTTTAATTGAAGTATAGTTGATTTACAACGTTGTATTAGTTTCTGGTGTACAGCAAAGTGATTCAGTTATACATATATATAATCTTTTTCATATTCTTTTTCATTACAGGTTATTACAAGATATTGAATATAGTTCCCTGTGCTATATTGTAGGACCTTGTTGTTTATCTGTTCTATATATAGTAGTTTGTGTCTGCTAATCCCAAACTCTTAATTTACTCCTCCCCCCTCCTTTCCCCTTTGGTAACCATAAGTGTGTTTTCTATGTTTGTGAGTCTGTTTGTTTTGTAAATAAGTTCATTTGTATCATATTTTAGATACCACATGTAAGTGATATCATATGGTATTTGTCTTTCTTTGACTTACTTCACTTAGTATGATGATCTCTAGGTCCATCCATGTTGCTGTAAATGGCATTATTTTATTCTTTTTCATAACTGAGTAGTGTTCCATTGTATATATTCCATATCTTTATCCATTCGTGTCAATGGACATTTAGGTTGCTTCCATGTCTTGGCTATTGTAAATAGTGCTGCTATGAACATTGGGGTGCATGTATCTTTTCACATTAGAGTTTTCTCCAGTTATATGCCAAGGAGTGGGATTGCTGGATCACATGGTAACTTTATTTTTTTTTTTTTAAGGAACTTCCATACTGTTTTCCATAGTGCACCAATTTACATTCCCACCAACAGTGTAGGAGGGTTCCCTTTTCTCCACACCCTTTCCAGCATTTATTATTTGTAGACTTTTTGATAATAGCCATTCTGACTAGTGTGAGGTGATACCTCATTGTAGTTTTTGAAACCGTGCACCTCAGGTTGGGACTTGAACCTAATCTCACCTCAGATGAGACTCGAACCCACCTGACTTGCACCTCAGATGGGACTTGAACCCACAATCTCTGGCTTAGGAAGGTACTCAAATCCACAATCTCCCAGGTAAAACTGCACACCTGGTCTCAGGACTTAATGAAGTTCAGGTTCTTTATGTCTCACTGCAGAAGGAATTCAGTGAGAGGAAAAGTGATAGGTAAGAAGTAGATTTATTGAGAGAGATACACACTCCACAGACAGAGTGTGGGCCATCTCAGATGGTGAGAACGGGCCCCCACATATGGAGTGGTTAGTTTTTTATGGGCTGGGTAATTTCATAGGCTAATAAGTAGGAGGATCATTCCAACTATTTTGGAGAAGGGGTGGGGATTCCAGGACTTGGGCCACTGCCCACTTTTTGGCCTTTTATGGCCTGGGAACTGTCATGGTGCAGGTGGCTGTGTCATTTGGCATATGCTAATATATTACAATGAGCATATAATGAGGCTTGGGCCTAGCCTAGTAGGTTCTAACTGGGCCTATCTTGGGCCTAGCCTAGTAGGTTCTAACTGAGACAGGATCTTAGTTCCCGGACCAGAGATTGAACCCACGCCCTTGGCAGTGGAAGCATGGAGTCCTAACCACTGGACTGCCAGGGAATTCCCCACACTGTTTGGATTATTGTAGTTTTGTAGTAAGCTTTGAAATCAGGGAGTAGGGCCTAGCCTAGTAGGTTCTAACTGAGACAGGAAGGAAGGAGGCAGGGCACAACCATTAAAAGAATGACAGCCATTGGGAAGAACAGGATACCAAAAACAAGCGGTTAGAACCTACCTGGAAATTGTTCATGACAAGAGGTCCATATTCCCCTATAACATTTTCCCTATTATAATCATACCCAGTCACAGTTCCTGATCATTTGATGTTCTTAAAAGATACCATTATTATTCACCAAGGGCATAACATCTTCCCTTAATGAACTATAATTCTGAAGGAACATAGTTCACATTTATTTAAATTTTTAGCTGTATCCACTGAACTTGATTTTATTTTTTGCATTTTTAGATCATAAACCATATGGAGTTAATTATCGTTCCTGAATTAATTTTAGTGGAAGGGAGAGTTAGACAAATGTGTTTTAAGTATATAATGAATATTATTTTTATTCTCCTCGGTACCCTTACTGTCTATCAGAATATCTCCCATATATATTGTTTCATAATGGGTTATAAATATAAATAATTTATGTGTGGTTTCAAATGCCTCACAGCCGGACAAAGTGAAAGTCTCTTTTCTAATCAATATTCCTGCATCCCACTCCCCAAAGGTAACCACTGCTATTGTTTGATTTGTATTTGGCATGCATTTTTCTGTGCATATTGAAATACACATACGTAAATAGATACAATGGTTTACACATTAACTGATTTGTTTGTTAGATATGAAATTGGAATCACAGAATAACACTGATCTGCTACTTATGTTCTTCATTTAACAAGATGTGTGCTTTTTAAATTGTTTTCATTAAGGTATGATTTAGAGAAAATAAAATTCACTCCTTTCAGTGTCCAGTTCTATGTCTTGAAAAGTACATACACTTGTATATGTACACTTGTATACAGTTGTATAACCACACCACAATCAGGATATACGAGTTCCATTATGCCAAAAAATTCTCCTGTGCCTTTTTGTAGTCAACCCATTCTCCCCACCTCAACCCTGACAACGACCTATTTGTTTTCTGACTCCCAAATTTTGATAGCTGTAGGTTTTCACTTTTATTTTCATTTTAATTCTGTTCTATGTATTTTTAATTGAAGTATAGTTGATTTCTGTTCTACGTATTTTTGATTTCCCTTGAGACTTCCTCTTTGACCCATGAATTAACTTGATATGTGTTGCTCAGTTTCCAAGTTCTCAGAGATTTTCCTGTTATCTTTCTATTATTAATTTCTAGAATTTTATTCCATTATTGTCAGATAACACATTCTGTTTGGTTTCAATTTTTTTAAGCTGTTAAGGTTTGTTTTATGACTCAGGATATAGTCTATCTTGCTGAATGTTCCATGTGCATTTGAAAAGAGTGTGTATTCTGCTGTGTTTGGGTGGACTGTTCTATAAATGTCAGTTAGATCTAGTTGGTTGATGGTGGTGTTCAGTTCATCTATAACCTTGCTAATTTTTTGTCTACTAATTCTATTACTGAGAGAGGAGTATTGAAGACCCAAATTATAATTGTGGATTTGTCTATTCCCCTTTCAGTTCTGTCAGTTTTGCCTCTTGTATTTTAAGACTCTGTTGTTAGATATAATACATATTTAAAATTGTTGTATCTTCCGGGTGAATTGACTGACTCTATTTATCCCTGGTAACTGTGTTTGCTTTCAAGTCGACATTGTCTGATAATGTAAAGAATCTATAGATTTTCCTGCTTTCTTCTGATCAGTGTTTGCGTGGTGTATTTTTATTCATTGTTTTACTCTTAAGCTACCTATATCATTATATTTGAAGGGAGTTTCTTGTAGACAACATATAGTTGGGCCATTTTTGGTTTTTGTTGTTTTATAAATCCATTCAGACGATCTAAGTCATTTAGTTATGTATTTAGACCATTGACAATTAATTATTGATATGTTTCTATTTAGATCTACCACTTTATTTTGCATGTTTTGTTTGTCCTCTCTGTTTTTCATTACCCTGTTTCCCCTTTCTTTGGCTTATCTGAATGCCTTTTAGTATTTCATTTTAATTTTCTATTCTGAATTTGAATATATCTCTTTGTATAATATTTTTGTGGTTGCTCTGTGGATTACAAACTCCCTACTTAACTTTCCACAGTCTATTCAGAATCAATACTCAGAATCATTATGTTACCACTTCAGTTGATATGTAGAAACCTCACCTTAATAGATCCCCTTACCCTCCCCCCTTTACATTACATTTGCCTTATGTATTATAACTACACTGAAATCTACATAGATACCTACTACAGCTACTTTATTGAAAACTCCATCTGTTAATGTTATATTTTGCTGTGATTTTCCACTATTTACCATGATTTTGGAAACCCATTCAGCTGCATCTTCATATTCACTTTCTCCCTAGATCTCCATGAATTCTAAATCGGTGGAAATGTAAATTGGTACAGCCACTATGAAAAACAGTACAGAGGTTCCTTAAAAAACTAAAAATAGAGTTGCCATATGATCTAGCAATCCCACTCTCTGAGCATATATCCAGAGAAAACTCTAATTCAAGATACATGCACCCCAGTGTTCATAACAACATTCTTTACAATAGCCAAGACATGGAAACAATCTAAATGTCCATCGACAGATGAGTGGATAAAGAAGAGGTGGTATGTATATACAATGGAATACTACTCAGCCACAAAAAAGAATGAAATAATGCCATTTGCAGCAACATGGATGGACCTAGAGATTATCATACTACGTGAAGTCAGAAAGAGAAAGACAAATGCCATATGATATCACTTATATGTGGAATCTGAAATATGATACAAATGAACTCATTTACAAAACAGAAACAGACTCACAGATATAGAAAACAAACTTATGGTAACCAAAGGGGAAGCGGGGGAGGGAGTGATAAATTAGGAGTTTGGGATTAACATATACACACTACCATATGTAAAATAAACAACAAGAACCTACTGTATAGCACAGGGAACTATATTCAATATCCTGTAATGAACTATAATGGAAAAGAACATGAAAAAGAATATATGTATGTATATCTATAACTGAATCACTTTGCTGTACGCCAGAAATTAATACAACATTGGAAATCAACTATACTTCAGTAAAAAAAAAAAAAGTAATATAGGTCATTATTAATAAATTAAGCAATACCTTGGGCAGCATTGAATGCCAGTGTCCAGAGAAATTAGAGCATTTAGAGCCCTGGTGGCTTCAGGATACAACGGGAAAAGCTTTAGAGTAATTTCAAGCTCACGTACTGAGCAGGTATCCGTAGCAGTTCCCCTGATTTACTTCACCTCTCCTGACTTCTTACCCTTATCTAAATTATAGGATTAAATAGGGACTTCCCTGGTGGTGCAGTGGTTAGGAATCCGCCTGATAGTGCAGTGGACATGGGTTCGAGCCCTGGCCCAGGAAGATCCCACATGCCTTGGAGCAGCTAAGCCCATGAGCCACAACTACTGAGCCTGCACTCTAGAGCCCATGAGCCACAACTACTGAGCCTGCATGCCACAACTACTGAAGCCCACATGCTTAGAGCCAGTGCTCCACAATAAGAGAAGCCACTGCAATGAGAAGCCTACACACCACAACAAAGAGTAGCCCCCACTCTCTGCAACTAGAGAAAGCCCACGCGCAGCAACGAAGACCCAATACAGCCAAAAATTAAATAAATAAATACATAAATAAATAAATTAAAAGAAATGTTTAAATTATAGGATTAAATAGGTAACTGAGTAAGTGTTAAGAGTAAAGGAGATACAATTTAGAGTACCATTTGTTTACATTCATTTCCTACCCTCCATATCATCTTTCTCAGAGGAGACGTCTGTTCTGACTGATCCCTTTCTACCCACCATCCTAGAAAGTAGTCATTCACATAATCCCCATACTTAATTCTCATCATCATCAATCATCATCACCAGCACCAACATCTGCATAAGAGGTCACTGTGTAAATGAAGCGTTTGTCAGTCTTCTTTCATTATCACCCTCCAGGAGCCCTTTCAGACATTTTTTGCCTCATTACCCCCAACCCCACTCCCCAGCGGAATGTGAAATTGTTAATACTCCAGATGTAGTTTATCTGTTTATGTACTGTGGTCCTCTGGAAGCTCACAGACCGCTGTAATATCTATGAAAACCCTAACCTCAAGAACCAATCTTTGACCTCTTGGGGGTGATGTCATCTGTTGAGAATGCATGGTATACTGCGATTAGGGCAAAAGCTGGACTCCCATTCCTGCCCCATGCACCCCTCGATCCACACGAGAACACCTGTCATGATTAGATGCCCAGCCTCGATAGACCATCCACGGAGCCACCCTCATCCCTCTCTGGGAGAATTCTCACCTTCCTCTCTGTGTCCTCAGATGCCCTTTCCTCCCTAGCAGGTACAAGCAGCCTAGTCATTTCCATAAGTTTTCACAAAGGACAGAAGAAACACTGGCTTCAGACGGCTTCTGCTTCCAGCCTGGTCACAAACTTCCCACGCGGCAGGGGGAAGGAACACCAGGCTTGGCTTCCTGCTGCTGGGAGGGTTAACACAGGGAGAACAGAGGTTAACCACCTCAGCAGTACATGTCCTGATACCTTTGCTAAAGATCTGCCACGAGCGACTAAAGGGGACCAGGCTGCCAGGTCCCACCCCTGGCTCTGGCTGTTGGCGTGGGGAACAACCTCTTTGCCATTTGTCTCTGTGCTCAAGAGCACTTGCTTTGTAGTCACACACATCCATGACGAGAGGATAGTGATACATCACTAGTGGGGCTGTTGTGAGATGAAATCCAGTCACTAACATGAAGAACCTAGATCTGGGCCCCTCTAAACAACCTGCTTCATAAAGAGTAGCCCTTTCCTCCGTCAATCAGAGAGCTCATGTGGTCCTCACCCGCCCCTTCAGTTGGGGCCCCTTAACCAGATTGCAGGTCGGAATCACCTTGGGGATCTTTTTCTAAACCCTCCTATGAATTTCCCTTGTTGGTGGAAAGAGGGCTTCTGTATCAAAAGCCATTCAAGTTATTCAGCCATGACAATATGGGCCTTAAAATACAGATATGCCCATTTGGCGCCCGTAGTGTGTGGCAGTGTCCATTTCCCCTTCATTCCACCAGCATCAGTTATTAACAGCTTTTGTCTTTATTGCTAAATATGATCTCTTCTTTTTTCCAGAGACCAGTCCCAGTGGAAGAGTCACCTCAGAAGGTCTGTCCTCAATGTTATAAATTCACAGGCTCCTCCCCTAGGGTTGCCAGATTTCGCAAATAAACATACTGGATGCCCAGCTGAACTTGAATTTCAGATGAACAAAGTAATATTGCATGTGACAAATTTACACAAAAAAGGATTTTTTTTTAAAATTCAAATGTAAATGGTTTAACTATAATCTGGTAACCCTACACATGGAGGGATCTGGAGGGGAACCAAGGTGCTCCAGTCAACAACCGCAGCTGAGCCCCTAGCAGAAGCCAGAACCCAGGCTCATCCCTGTGAGTGAGCTCTCTCAGATGTACCAGCCTAACGGAGCCTCCAGCTGATGGCAGCCCCAGGTGAGACACCACATGGAGCAGAAAACTATCCAGCTGAACCCAGTCAACCCACATTATCCCGAGAAATTAAAAAATGGCTATTGTTTTGGTGGTGTTTGTTAAACAGAAATGGACATCTGAACCATGCAGTTTTGGTGAACTCTCTTTTTCTATAGTCTGTAATCTTTGGATAAGATAGGGACTTGCTGATCTTTGAAGGTTCGATAGGACGTCGTGATCATTTTGGCTATAGTCTCTGTGTGGGTTTATATGTGGGTATAGATTTTGAAATTTCCTCAATTCCTCCTGGGATTCCCAAGATAACTGTTCACGATGTACGATTTTCATCATACTCTTGGAATTTTAGGAATTTATTCCTGAATTCCCTTCCGCAGACGAGGCTCCACTGCACCCATGCTCGTGAAGGGATGGAGGTATTGCTACAAACTGCTCCCGGAGGCACATGGAAAGCCGTGTCCTCAGAAGGTGCCTTGGTGAGTACGTTGTCAGAACAAGGGGTGTTTACTCATTTCAAGAAGGTTTCTCAAAGAAGCTGTCCTGAAACACTTTCTCCTGCTACAAGGATAGCCTTGCAAGGAAGCCACTCTTCTTGAGTACACATAGGATGCCTTCCCCAGACCTCAGAGACATATGCATTGCAGTCCTGGTCCTTTCTGACTGTCCCAGCGCAGCACTGCTGGGTGGATACGTCTGTGCAGTTCTGGGGTTCGTTAATACGAAGACCACTACCCTTGTGGAAATCTGAGCCACATTCTACAATATCACCTTTATAAGGAATAAAGTTGATGTATTTTCACCTTATTTTTCACATTTCTTAGTTGGTTTAGAGTCAAGATATGGAGAAGGGGTGTATTTTCAAGGCCCCTTAAAGACTCAGTCATTTTAGAGCAAGACCATAGGAATAGTTTGGGACGTGGCGAGACACAGAAAAGGGAAAGGAGCTGTGGATCTATTTGTAGACCCACTCCTGAGGGCAGAGTAAACATGTGCTCCATAAGGGCAGGTTGGTTCAAGAACTTTGAAGGGAGAGGGCCTGGGCGGTGCAACCTGTTTGTTCAACCAACCTCACTAATCAGGTAAGTGATTCTCTAGATAGAGGAGTGAGTGTATAGAGAGGTTACATGGGTTTGGCCGTGGCTGTCCCTCCACGTGGAAGAAAATATTGGGGATGGAGGCTAGGAATTCCCCAGGAAAAAACAATGTATCGTTCAATTGACCCAGGTTTCTGCCTATTAAGTGACTATGATGTTTTAGGCCTGCCTCCCTGGAATAACTCTGAGATTTGTAAATGACATTTTTGCATATGTATCAAGATCATTGGGTTACATGATTATAGAGAGTTCTTAGTTCTCTGCCACAGATGGCTAACTGCTTAGCATGGGCTGTGATAGTACACGTTCACCCTCAGAGGGAGGGCTAACTCATCTGCAGGAACCCTACATACTTCCCTGGGTCTCTGTGTTCTGATAATACACCCCTACTGTCTCTTTAAAGCAAACACAATTCCTGACGACAAGCACATGTTTTGTCCCACGAAACTGGACAGATTTTTTTGCCAGTTGCCGGGGTCCCAGTCTAGTGCTTCAAATTAGTATGTTTTCCAAGTGGCAGCCTGAAGAGCTACGGTGTTTTGCTTTAAGCTAAAGACAAGGGGGTGGAGGAGGGTGGGGAGGTATTTAAGGTGGTGGAGGACCTGCCTGAGCCAGGCGGTTACTATACTATAGAAAGGTGACGTCAATAAGGCGACCTTGACGACTTTTTAATGGAGACAGAAGCGGCCTGGCAAGGAGAGCAGGTTTCTCCTTTAGGTGTTTGGAACTGAGTTGGGAGAGTGGGTACCCGCGACGCGGGCTGGACCACCCTGCAGTGTGGGGAGACAAAGGGATCCACATCCAGGTCACTTCTTTCCCGCTTTGGGGGCTCGGTGCCCGGGCTGTCTCGTAGGCAAAGCCATTGGGGTCCTGCCCGGCCCCAGTGGGTGCGGTGTCCTGCTCCAGGGGTGTCCTCGAGCCACTTTCCTTCTAAAGGCAGGGGCGTGGGAGGTGAGACAGGTAACAACTCTAAGCCTCAGCTTTCCCCTCTGTAAAATGGGAATAAGGATGCTTTTCCTAAAGGGTCTCTGTGAACATTTAGCGATAACATGTGAATAAGCCGATGGTCCTGTGGTTATCGCAGGATCATGGATGTTTGTATGAATTCAGGCCACTTCTTATTCCTTTTCCACTTTGTTCTCAGGGGACATATGAGGAAAGGAGAAGAAAAAGGCCCTGGTGGGAAGCTCATTGTACCTTTTCCTCGTTCGCAGCACTATCCAGTTGTTTCAGTGTCATTGTCACTAACCCATTGCCTAGCATGGTGCGGGGCACACAGTTACACCAGTAAAGCATGGTGATTGCTGGATTTGTCTCTCCCTGTGCAGCTCCTCATGCTGGTGGCCTTGCTCATATCAGGTGTCTGAAGGAGGCAGGTTCTGAGCATCTGTGTCCTGATGGCTGCTGGAGCTTCTACTCCAGGTTCAAGGGCAGGAGAGCCCAACACTTCACATCTTTCTTTGGATATGCCGCCTGGCTCAAGTGAGTTCATAGATCTGATAAAAGCATGTTGTGGAATAGCTCCTGTGAGGTTCACAAAATGTACAGAAGCTACTTTGATTTGATCATGGGAAAGAGGTTCAGAACTTGGGATTTCCATCAGCAGCTACATGCTTTGTAGTAACCCTTGAGGCCCGTCTGATAGAAGTCTTTTTTTCCCCTCCCTTCCTTCCTTCCTTCCTTCCTTCCTTCCTTCCTTCCTTCCTTCCTTCCTCCCTCCCTCCCTCCCTCCCTCCTTCTCTCTCTCTCTCTCTTTCTTTCTTTTTTGGTGCTGAAAAGCAATGGATTGTCCATTTGGGAAGGAAGTTGGCCTTTAACATTCATTAGTAATAAATATACCTAAATTGTTCTCATCTTTTACATAATAATCAGTGATTCCCTTGTATCTCTCAGATGAGTATGGAAATATGCAGTAGTTAGATCTTCCTAACAATTTGACATTGTAATGTAGATTCTTCCCTGGTGACTATGGTTGTTTTTCCTTTTATAATGACATTTTTAAAAGAACCAGACAATTTCCAAGTGTTAGTTTAAAATGTCAGTGATAGAATTTATTTTTAAAAAAGCATTTGTTATTTTAGAGTTTGCCCTAACAGAATGATACTCAGCTACATTCCCTGAAATAACCAGTTCCTCTTTAATATCATTATGATTTTCCTGAGATATAATGTTTTTATTTTTGTACTTCAGAAGGAAATGAACATCAACTTTCCCTAAATATTTGGGCATACTTTATTGCATATGATTATTTTGGTTATTTGATGACATAGTGTGGATCTGTTAATGTACAAGAGCATAATTGTAAGAATTTTTCACCTGATTAACTTAATTGCATCAGAGAATTATGAATATATAAATATATTTCAAATATTATGTTGAGGTATGGTTAACATACAAGATACTGAGCATATTTAAAGTATATGCTCTAAGGACTTCCCTGGTGGTCCAGTGGCTAAGACACCACACTCCCAATGCAGGGGGCCTGGGTTTGATCCCTGGTTGGGGAACTAGATCCCACATGCCGTAACTAAGAGTTCGCATGCCACAACTAAAGATCCCACACGCCACAGCGAAGATTCCGCACACCGCAGCGAAGATTCCGCACGCAGCAACGAAAATCCTGTGTGCTGCAACTAAGACCCGGCACAGCCAAATAAATAAAATAAAAATAAAAAATAAAGTATATGCTCTAAGTTTTGATATATGTATGCACCTGTGAATCTAATACTACACTCAAGATAATGAACATATCCATCACCTCAAAAAGCTTCCTTGTGCTCCTTGGTAATCTGCCCACCTAGCTCTCTCCTGCCTCTGTCTCTACTTCAACCTACCTCATTCTCATACAACTACTGACTTTTGTCACTTTAGATTAGTTTTCCTTTCCTGTAATGTGGAAATATTCCATTATATGGATATACCACAGTTTGTTGTATCCATTCACCTGTTAATGGATATTTGGGTTGTTTCCAACTTGGAGCTCTTGTAAATAAACTTTCTATGAACATTTGTATATAATTCTTTGCTGGGACATACGTTTTCTCTTTCTAAGTAAATACTTAGAAGAGCAACGGCTGGGTCATATGGTAGTTGTAAAATTAACTTTGTTAGAAACTGCTCAATTTTTTTCCTAAGTAGTCAAATCATTTTTCATTGCCACTAGCAGTGTATGAGATACGAGAGTTTCATCCTCCACAGCCTTGCCAATACTTAGTATGGTCAGTCTTTTTAATTTTGGACTTTCTCAGAGGGGTGTAGTGTTTTCTCATCATTTTCATTTACATTTTCGTAGTGACTAATGATGATGAACATCTTTTCATGTGTTTATTTGACATTTGTATATCTCAGGTGAAGTATCTGTTCAAATCTTTTGTCCACTTATTTATTGGAGTATCTGTTTTCCTCTTATTGACCTTTGTGAGATTTTTAATTCTGGATAGCAGATCTATGAATTGCAAACATTTTCTCTCATTCATTCAATGGCTTGTCTTTTCTCTCAACAGTGTTTTTGGAAGAACAGTTTTAATTTTGTGGAAATTTAGTGCATCGATTTGTTCATTTATGGTTTAGATTTTGCTTTTGATTTCATATCTAAGAAATCTTCACCAAACCTAAGGTCACAAGAATTTTCTACTGTAATTTTTCTAGAATTTTTAAATAGTTTTAGCTTTTATGTTTACGTCAGTGATTCTTTCTGAGTTAACTTTTGTATGTGGTGCATTATGTGGATCACAGTTTATGTTTGTGCATATGGCTATCCACTTGTTCCAGTACTATTTGTTGAAAAGACTCCTTTTTCCACTGAATTGCCTTTGTAGCTTTGTTGAAAATCAGTTGTCCATATATGTGTGGGTCTATTTCTGGACTTTTAAATTTTGATATACATTTCTACCTTCATCCCAATACCACATTGCCTTGATTACTGTAGATTTATGAGTTTTGAAAAAGTGCTTAACCTCCAACTTTTTTCTTTTCAAAGTTGTTTTTCATAGACTAGGCCCTTCACATGTTCACATGAGTTTTTGAATAATTCTGTCAATTTTTTAAAAGAATATGCACACTAGGATTTTTTTTTTTTTTGGCTGCGTTGGGTCTTCGTTGCTGCATGCGGGCTTTCTCTAGTTGCGGCGAGTGGGGGCTACTCTTCGTTGCGGTGCGTGGGCTTCTCATTGCATGGCTTCTCTTGTTGTGGAGCATGGGCTCTAGGCGCGTGAGCTTCAGTAGTTGCAGCATGCAGGCTCAGTAGTTGTGGTATGCAGGCCCTAGAGCACGTGGGCTCAGTAGTTGTGGCTCGTGGGCTCTAGAGCGCAGGCTCAGTAGTTGTAGCACACAGGCTTAGTTGCTCTGGAGCACATGGGATCTTCCCGGACCAGGGATCGAACCCGTGTCCCCTGCATTGGCAGGTGGATTCTTAACCACTGCACCACCAGGGAAGTCCCACACTAGGATTTTTATTGGGATTGCAAGGAGTCTATAGATCAGTTTGGGGAGAATAGACATCTTAACAATACTGAGTCTTCTGACCTAGGAGTATGGTATATCCCTTCATTTATTTAGTCCTGATTTAATTTTTCTCAGCAGTGTTTTGCAGCATTCAGAGTTTAGGCCTTGCACATTTGTGGACATGGATGTGCAACATAGGTTATCTCTAGGTAGTTCATACTTTTTGATGTTATTGTCATGGGAATATTTTTATTACAGTTTCTAGGTATTATATTTTCACTGAACTGTCAGTAGCCAAATGTTGCTGGGGAATCTTTTTGGTTGAAAGCACAGGTTACTCTAAGATGGAAAAGATACTTGATTCTTAATACCTGTATTAGCCAGGGTTCTCAAAGAGAACCAGTAGGATGTTTATATATAGATAGTGATTTATTTTAAGGAATTGACTCATTAGTTTGTGGAGGCTTTGTGGAGTCTGATGGGGAAAGCCAGCAGGCTGGAGACTCAGGAAAGTGTTTTAGTTGTAGTCTGAAGGTAGTGTGCTGGTGAGTCACGAGGAGCTGATGTTGTAGATAAAGTCCAAAGGAGGGAATTCCCTGGCGGTCCAGTGGTTAGGGCTCTGCACTTTCACTGCCGAGGGCCTGGGTTCAGTCCCTGGTCGAGGGAACTAAGATCCCACAAGCCACATGGCACGGCCAAAAAAAAAGAAAAAAAAAAAGAAAAAAATCCAAAGGAGCTTAATTGTGATCCCCTGTGGGAAAGCAATGTGTGGTTGTAGGTGGGAGGGGAGGACCAGTGCACTTTTGAGTAAATTACATTAACAGAGACACACCAGCTATCACAGACCTCTGTATGGTAGACATTAAATTAATAGTACACCAACGTCAGATGTGTAGGTCAGGATTTTTCCAAGTGTGGTCGATGGGCAACTTCATCAAAATTGTCCAGGGCTGCTTGTTGAAACAGCAGATTCCTGGGCTCATCCTAGGTCTGCTGTATCTAAAATAGAGAGGTGGTTTGGGAGGTGTGCACGTGTTGAGTAATTTCTCTTCTTGGTTGTGGTATCATCCAAGTTTGAAAAGCACTGCTGTGGATTTGCAAGAAGGTGGTGTTAAAATTGTGAATCCTTTAATGTGTAATTTTGGCGTCAACTTCTCCTGCAACTCAGCTTTAAGTACCTGCATTTGATCCAGTAGGTAAAATAGGGAACAGTTCTTTCTTTTCAGTAATACTTATTCAGTGTTTTATATGGGAGGGACTACAGTAGTTTCCTAAGGCTGCCATGGCAAAGTACCACAAGCTGGGTGGCTTAAACAATAGAAATGTATTGTCTCACGGTTCTGGAGGCGAGAAACCTGAAATCAAGGTATTACCAGGGCCATGCTCCCTCTGAAACCAGTTGGGGAATCTATCTGTGCTTCTAGCTTCTGGTGGTTTGCTGGCAATCTTTGCATTTCTTGGCTTGGCCCTGCGTAACTCCAACCTCTGCCTGCATCCTCACATGGTGTTATCCCTGTTCTTCTGTCTTCATGTGGCTGTCTTCTTATCAGGACACCAGTCACACTGGTTTAGGGGCCACCCTACTCCAGTATGACCTCATCTTAACTAACTACATCTGCAACACCCATAGTTCCAAGTAAGGTTATGTTCCGAGGTACTGGGGGTTAAGACTTCAACATACCTTTTTTGGGGTGACATATTTCAACCCATAACACTCACTGAGCTAGTCCCTGGGGATGCAACACAGTGAACAAGACAGGGCAGTATCCCTGGAGCTTTTATTCTCGTTTGGGGAAACAGTCAATAAGCAGGGAAACAAATCAGTAAGCAGGGCCATTTTATATGGGAATAAATGCTTGCAACAAAATAAAATCCATTGAGTAGAAAATGACGAGGACAGGGATTATTGTAGACAGGGTTGTCAGTGAAGCTCTTTCTCAGGAAGTTTTATTTGAGCTGAGTCCCAAATGACAAACTTTATTAAAGACACATGAAAACTTTTTGTAAAACTATCAAAACTTGCATGTACTTATGAAAATTCTAGCATTTATTGAGCTGATATTGTGTACCTCACATCGTTCAAAGTGTTTGCATGTATTAACTCAATTCATTCTCAAAACAACAACCCATGAGGTAAGGACAGTTGTTTTCCTCATCTTACAGAAGACGAAACTGAGGCACATAGAGGTTCTTTCTTTCTCCTAGGGTTCAGAGAGAGCCAGCTATCCCAGTGTCTCTGCAGTAGAATTTTAAAAATTGTGTGATTCCTGACCATTTATCCTTGTAGAAACCAAAACACAAGGCAATATTTTTGCTTTGAACTTCTTTCTTCTATGGTCAGTACTGTATAATTGCTGTTTTGCAGATGAGGCAATTGAGTGAATATGAGGTGAAGTAAAAGTGCTCAAATTCATACCATTTATAAATGGTAGAACAATGGTTTGGACCTGGTCTGTCTCCATAGCCCACACTCCTAGCCAATATACTTAGGAAGAAGAAAGAGACATTTGTTGAACTATGTCAGCCTATGTTGGGTGATGTTAGGTGGAAACTATGCTTTAGTAGGCATTTTTGCATATACAGGCCATATTTATTTAACAAAAATGTGAAGATACTAATTATAAAAGTTAAAAGATAATCATCACAGTTACTATGCATTAGACAGTTTGATATTTTTCATCTTTCTCATTTTTGTTGTTCTTATATGCATGTGGTAGTATCTCATTGTGGTTTTAAGTTTAATTTCTCTGAAATC
The DNA here is from genome assembly GCF_028023285.1 of Balaenoptera ricei. Lineage (NCBI taxonomy): Eukaryota > Metazoa > Chordata > Mammalia > Artiodactyla > Balaenopteridae > Balaenoptera > Balaenoptera ricei. The sequence continues at coordinate 129,628,923 of NC_082660.1, read as the reverse complement.
TTAGTCTCTTTTCATCCAAATGTCCTCTTTTTTTAATCTCCATTGATTTACTTAACAAACTGGATCTTTTTCCTGTGAAATTTGCATTCTGGATTATGCTGATTGTATCTCTATTATGCTGTTTGTTCTATTCCTCTGGCCCATCCTATTTCCTTTAAATTGGTAATTACTATATATATAGAGGCTTGCTCAGATTCAGATTTGTGGAAAGAGTACCTGAGAAGTGGTGGTGTACTTCCTGTAGCCCTACGTCAGGAGCCTCATCATATCTGGTTGTCTTTCCTACTGTGTCTTTGAGACTGACCACTGGGTCCAGGTGTTGTCAGTCTGATCCACGCATTATGAAATTTCCCATAGACCTTTTAACTCATGGTTTTTTAGCCTCTTAAAGATTATGGCCTAGATCTATATTTCATTAATGGTTGCAAATGGTAATGTTTAATTCTTTTTTTTTTTTTTTGGCCGCACCACACGGCTTACAGGATCTTAGTTCCCTGACCGGGGATCAAACACATGCCCTCAGCAGTGAAAGTGTGGAGTCCTAACCACTGGACTGCCAGGGAATTCCCAGTAATGTTTTAATTCTATAATTTCTTTTGCATTTATTAGTTGGAATTCTTCTATAAAGCAAACTTCTCCTTATCGGCTATGAGGTTACACTGAGGTCTGGTTGACACAGAAGAGAAGGATTAATGCTTAATTCTTTTGCAGTATTTCTACTTTTCAAAATAGTAAGTTGTTGGGAGTTCCCCGGTGGCCTAGTGGTTAGGATTCTGGGCTTTCACTGCCATGGCCCAGGTTCAATCCCTGGTCAGGGAACTGAGATCCTATAAGCTGCACAGTGCAACCAAAAAAAAAAAAAAAAAACAATAGTTGTTTCCCTGGGCTCCTCCAAAGCTGGAGGTTTTGTTTGTTTGTTTGTTTTCTCTTTTAGAGGGTCATCATAGGCTCTAGACGTTTATATACTTGATGTTTTAATCCGTTGCAGTCATTCATATTTTTGATGTTCAAATTGTTCTATTATTGGACCGTGTGAGAGCCTTTGGGTTGGCCTCTGAGTCTTTGGGTTGGCTGTTGTGTCTTTGACATGTGTGCTTGTATGAGAGTTTGGTTCAGACTCATCTGCTACAATCCCTGCTTAGTCCCAGAATCAGCCTTTTCTCCAAGGAAGCCTGGTTCCTTTCAGTGGGAAATGTGTTTAGTTCAATCTGAGCAACTAGAGTTGCTCATTGCTACTGGATTGGTCATTGTTTCTTGTCCTTTTCAGTACCTGGAGTCAGTAATTATGTATTATATATATATATATATATATTTTTTTTTTTAACATCTTTATTGGAGGATAATTCTTTATAATGGTGTGTTAGTTTCTGCTTTATAACAAAGTGAATCAGTTATACATATACATATATCCCCATATCTCCTCCTTCTTGCGTCTCCCTCCTGCCATCCCTATCCCACCCCTCTAGGTGGTCACAAAGCACCGAGCTGATCTCCCTGTGCTATGCGGCTGCTTCCCACTAGCTATCTATTTTACGTTTGGTAGTGTATATATGTCCATACCACTCTCTCACTTCGTCCCAGCTTACCCTTCCCCCTCCCTGTATCCTCAAGTCCATTCTCTAGTAGGTCTGTGTCTTTATTCCCGTCTTGCCCCTAGGTTATTCATGACCAATTTTTCTAAAAATAGAACTACCATATGACCCAGCAATCCCACTACTGGGCATAAACCCTGAGAAAACCATAATTCAAAAAGAGTCATGTACCAAAATGTTCATTGCAGCTCTATTTACAATAGCCAGGACATGGAAGCAACCTAAGTGTCCATCATCGGATGAATGGATAAAGAAGATGTGGCACATATATACAATGGAATATTACTCAGCCGTAAAAAGAAATGAAATGGAGGTATTTGTAATGAGGTGGATGGAGTTAGAGTCTGTCATACAGAGTGAAGTAAGTCAGAAAGAGAAAAACAAATACAGTATGCTAACACATATATATGGAATCTAAGGAAAAAAAAAAAAAAAGGTCATGAAGAACCTAGTGGCAAGATGGGAATAAAGACACAGACCTACTAAAGAATGGACTTGAGGATATGGGGAGGGGGAGGGGTGAGATGTGACAGGGTGAGAGAGTGTCATGGACATATATACACTACCAAATGTAAAATAGATAGCTAGTGGGAAGCAGCCGCATAGCACAGGGAGATCAGCTCGGTGCTTTGTGACCACCTAGAGGGGTGGGATAGGGAGGGTGGGAGGGAGGGAGATGAAAGAGGGAAGAGATATGGGAAGATATGTATATGTGTAACTGATTCACTTTGTTATAAAGCAGAAACTAACACACCATTGTAAAGCAATTATACTCCAATAAAGATGTTTAAAAAAAAAAAAGTGCATGTGGTCCAATGTGTCATTTAAGGCCTGTTTCCTTACTGATTTTCTGTCTGGATGATGTGTCCATTGATGTAAATGGGGTGTTAAAGCCCCCCACTATTATTGTGTTACTGTCAATTTCTCCTTTTGTATGTTAACCTTTGCCTTATATACTGAGGTTCTTCTATGTTGGGTGCATGTATATTTACAGTTCTTATATCTGCTTCTTGGATTGATTCTTTGATCATTATGTAGTGTCCTTCTATGTCTCTTGTAACAGTCTTTATTTTAAAGTCTATTTTGTCTGAGTATTGCCACTCCAGCTTTTGATTTCCATTTGCATGCAATACCTTTGTCCATCCCCTCACTTTCAGTCTGTGTCTTTAGATCTGAGATGAGTCTCTCGTAGGCAACATGTATATGGGTCTTGTTTTTGTATCCATTCAACCACTCTATGTATTTTGATTGGAACATTTACTCCATTTATATTTAAGGTAATTATAGATATGTATGTTCTTATTGCCATTTTTTAAATTGTTTTGGGGTTGTTTTTGCAAGTCTTTTTTTTTGTTCTCTTCTGATTTGATGACTATCTTTAGTGTTATGTTTGGATCCCTTTTATGTGTGTGTATCTATTATAGATTTTGGTTTGTGGTTACCATGAGGTTTTTATATGTGATTGATTGTTTTAAATTGCTGATCTCTTAATTTCAAATGCCTTTTTAAAACCCTGTATTTTTACTCTCCTCACAATGAACTGTTTTCATATATTTTACACCTAATTTTTTTGTGTATCCCTCAACTGCTTATTGTGGATATAGATGATTTTGCTACTTTTGCCTTATAACTTTCCTACTATCTTTGTGTGTAGATAATTCATACCTTTACTGTATGTTTGCCTTGTTCAGTGAGCTTTTTCATTTTGTAATTTTCTTGTTTCTAGTTGTGACCTTTTCTTTTTTGCCTAGAGATGTTCCTTTAACATTTGTTGGAAAGCTGGTTTGGTGGTGCTGAATTCTCTTAGCTTTGCTTGTCTGTAAAGCTTTTGATCTCTCCATCAAATCTGAATGAGGGGCTTGATGGGTAGAGTATTCCTGCTTGTAGGTTTTTCCCCTTTCATCATATGGAAGAAGCACATCATGGTGTACATTTTTTAGTCCCAAATACCAGTTATGCAAATTGTATTGATGATGATGTTGAGAACTAGAAAGTATTTTCTGAGTTGAAAATAATACTGATTAGAGGTGACATTTTTATGTTTAACAAATATACTCCAAAATATTTAAAATTCTTTACTTGGGATATAAAATTGTGTTTGTGATGTGTACAGATAAGAGAGGTTTTACAAGCAACATATTTATATTGTTCGGGTCAAAAGAAAAAACATCACATAACACTGAAAACTTTTCAAACATACATCCTTGAAATGTTCTTCCAATAGCATAAGTTTCTGTCTAAAAGCCTTCACTTTTTACTCATAATTAAATTGTTAATATGTCATGTTTACTTTGGAGATTCAGGTAAGGCTAAGGAAGAAGTATCAGTTCTGGCAGTTTGTTATTTTTATTTGTGCATGAATCATCACTATAATGTTTGTTTTATTTCCATTAATATCTATCTTTAAGCCACTTGTCCACTTTGTGACAATTTAAGTATTAGATAAAATAATCTGAAAATATAATTAACTGGGCATAAGTAAAAAGCAATGTATAACATTGTACTCAAAACAAACCAAAGAGTAAAAAGTGTGAAACTCTCACTTTTCCTTCAGCATACCTTGACTTTCAAAATGAAGGTGTCTGTATGCCCAAATTGTGTCAATGAATATATTAAATATAAATAATTCTTACTTTTTTCTTTCTTTAAATAAATACATATGTATATGTATATAGATTTTTAAATATCTTCTTGCATACAGTCCTTGTGCTAATGGAGAAAGTGCTATCAGATTCCATTTGAAAATGCTTGGGAAAGGTAGGATCAAAACAATGTATACCCCAAGATTTACCAAGCTAGAGATATTCTTACCTTCTGAAGAAGTTGCGGGGTTTGGAGATGACAGGAAAAAAAGACAAATTACTAATACCCATCTAAATCATGAGTCCAGGCTTTCCTGCATTCATTATTAAAATGGGCTTGGTGTCCCTTAGATAAATTGGAAAATAATGTATTATAGAAAAAAAGAAAAAAGTACCTTAAGCCAAGGATTATTTGTTAATCTAGCTGTAAACAAGCATTTGTGAGTACAATAAAAGTAGGAGAAAACACATACGTGAAGCTAGTAATAGTAACCAGTCACTAAGATATGATGAAAAATTCTTTTAGCCTCATAAATATCATGATTCAAGTTAACCCATGTTTTTTAGATGTATGTTTTTCAGAACAAGGCAAAGTGCCTGTGATTATGTGTGAATCAGAAGGCTGAATTATGAGGAACCATGGTAGAACATACAGATTTTCAAAAGACCAACGTTGAAATAGCATGATGTGTAAAACAAAGCTTTGGGGAGTATATCAAATGACAGATATTGCCTTTAATTAGCATTATGATTATACTTGATATCCTATTTAGCCCTTGAGTCTGGAGTCTGCATCCTTCATTCATAAGCATAAGCTAAATGGTCTATGAGAATATACAGATCTGCAAACAGAACTAAAGTTCAGTTCTATAAGCCTCCTCAACCATTAGTTGTAGATTCTCTCACCACTGGGATTTTCTCATTGGAAATTCTGTTACCAGCACTTCACTGAATCTCATCTGGCCTCGATGATGCCTTCTAAGCAGCAGAGTATAAAGAACAGGCATTGGCACAGGCAGACATTGACATTCTTTTCCTTTCACTTACTGGTAGTGGTAAAGAACTTAAAATTTTGAGTATTTTCTTTTTACTTATAAAATTGGTGTAATAATGCCTACTTCATAGCAGTGTTGTAGCTATTAGGAGCTAAATGAATGACAATTTCTAAGGTCACCACCTCATTCTATGGACACCGTACTATGGCCTGCTCCATTGCTTCCTCCTGGATGGTACAGCCATCCTGTGCCCTAGCTCAGTACTCATTTCACTGCTCTCAGCAAGCCAACTTTGCACTAAAATTGCATACTGTATTCCGTACCTATTAGATTTCTTTCCAACTCTCAACAATTTATTTTTGTTTGAAATCTTTTCCTTCAATCTTTCCAAGGGGTGGGCTACAGGTAAATCCACCCTCATGATGTAACCATCTCCAAAAGTACCTACCTACTAATACCATCACCTTTGGGGGGTTAGGATTTCAACAAATGAATTTTGGGGGGACACAAAAATTCAGAACATAGCATGTGGTATACTGCAGAATAGCAAGTAAGTCTATCTAGTTTTTGTTTAGGGCATTAAAAGGAGACAGAGTGATGAGGGCAGAGACAAGATGATGGAGTAGAAGGACATGAGGTCACCTCTTCTCATGAAAACACCAAAATCAAAATTAACTGCTGAACAACCACTGACAAAAAAACACTGGGACCTACCAAAAATGATATCCTACAACCAAAGACAAAGAAGAAGCCACAAAGAGATGGTAGGAGGGGCACAATCGCGATAAAATCAAAACCCATACCTGCCAGGTGGGCGACCGACAAACTGGAAAAGAATTATATTGCAGAGGTTCTCCTACATGAGTGAAACTTCTGAGCCCCACGTCAGGCTCCCCAGCCTGGGGATCTGGCATCTGCAGGAGGAGCCCCCAGAGCATCTGGCTTTGAAGGCCAACAGGGTTTGATCACAGGAATTCCTAAGGACTGGGGGAAACAGAAGCTCCACTCTTGGAGGGTACACACAGAATCTTGTGTGCACCAGGACCCAGGGGAAAAAGCAGTGACCTCATATGAGCCTGGGTCAGACCTACCTGCTGGTATTGGAGGATCTCCTGTGGAGGTGGGGGGCAGCTGTGGCTCACTATGGGGACAAAGACACTGGTTGCAGTAGTTCTGTGGAGTACTCATTGGTATGAGCCCTCCTGGAGCCTACCATTTTCTCACCAAGACCCGGCCCTACCCAACAGCCTCTAGGCTCCAGTGCTGGGAGTCCAGTACCACAGGGCCTTCAGAGACGAATTCTATCAAACATTTAGAGAAGAGTTAACACCTATCCTTCTGAAAATATTCCAAAAATTGCAGAGGAAGGAACACTCCCAAACTCATTCTATGAGGCCACCATCACCCTGATACCAAAACCACATAAAGATACCACAAAAAAAGGAAAATCACAGGCCATTATCACTGGTGAACATAGATGCAAAAATCCTGAACAAAATACCAGCAAACAGAATCCAACAGCACAGTAAAAGGATCATACACCATGATCAAGTGGGATTTATCCCAGGGACGCAAGAATTTTTCAGTATCTGCACATCAATCAGTGTGATGCACCACATCAACAAATTGAAGAATATAAAGCATATGATCATCTCAATAGATGCAGAAAAAGCTTTTGACAAAATTCAGCACCCATTTATGAATATAAACTCTCCAGAAAGTGGACCTAGAGGGAACATACCTCAACATAATAAAGGCCATATGTGACAAACCTACAGCTAACATCATACTCAACAGTGAAAAGCTGAAAGCATTTCCTCTAAGATCAGGAACAAGACAAGGATGATCCACTCTCACCACTTTTATTCAACATAGTTTTGGAAGTCCTAGCCACAGCAATAGGTGAAGAAAAAGAAATAAGGGGAATCCAAATTGGAAAAGAAGAAGTAAAACTGTCACTGTTTGCAGATGACATAATACTATACATAGACAATCCTAAAGATGCTACCAGAAAACTACTACAACTCATCAATGAATTGAGTAAAGTTGCAGGATACAAAATTAATACACAGAAATCTGTTGCATTTCTATACACTAACAATGAAAGATTAGAAAGAAATTAAGGAAACAATCATATTTACCATTGCATCAAAAAGAATAAAATACATAGGAATAAACCTACCTAAGGAGGCAAAAAACCTGTACTCCGAAAACTGTAAGATGCTGATGAAAGAAATCAAAGATGACACAAACAGATGGAAAGATATACCATATTCTTGGATTGAAAGAATCAATATTGTAAAAATGAGTATATTACCCAATGTGATCTACAGATTCAATGCAATCCCTATCAAATTACCAATGGTATTTTTCACAGAACTAGAACAAAAAATCTTAAAATTTGTATGGAGACACAAAAGACCCCAAATAGCCAAAGCAATCTTGAGAAAGAAAAATGGAGCTGGAGGAATCAGGCTCCCTGACTTCAGACTATACTATAAAGCTACAGTCATCAAAACATTATGGTACTGGTGCAAAAACAGAAATATAGATCAATGGAACAGGATAGAAAGCCCAGAGATAAACCCATGCACCTATGGTCAATTAATCTACAACAAAGGTGGTAAGACTATACAGTGGAGGAAAGACAGCCTCTTCAATAAATGGTGCTGGGAAAACTGGACAGCTACCTGTAAAAGAATGAAATTAGAACGTTCCTTAACATCATAACCAAAAATAAACTCAAAATGGATTAAAGACCTAAATATAAGACCTGATACTATGAAACTCTTAGAGGAAAACATAGGAAGAACACTCTGACTATAAATCACAACAATATCTTTTTTCAATCCGACTCCTAGAGTAATGGAAATAAAAACAAAAATAAACAAATGGGACCTAATTAAACTCAGAAGCTTTTGCACAGCAAAGCAAACCATAAACAAAACAAAAAGGCAACCCACACAATGGGAGAAAATTTTAGCAAATGATGCGACTGACAATGGATTAATTTCTAAAATTTACAAACAGCTCACAAAGCTCAATATCAAAAGACAAACAACCTAATCAAAAAATGGGCAGAAGACCTAAATAGACATTTCTCCAAAGAAGACATACAGATGGCCAAGAGGCACATGAAAAGATGCTTAACATTGCTAATTATTCAAGAAATGCAAATCAAAACTATAATGAAGTACCACCTCACACCAATCAGAATGGCCATCATCAAAAAAATCTACAAACAATAAATGCTGGAGAGGGTGTGGAGAAAAGGGAACCCTCCTACCCTGTTGGTGAGAATGTAAATTGGTACAGGTTCCTTAGAAAACTAAAAATCAAGCTATCATGTAATCCAGCAATCCCACTCCTGGGCATATATCCAGAGAAAGTCATGGTTTGAAAGGATACACGCACCCCAGCGTTCATTGCAGCACTATTTACAAGAGCCAAGACATGGAAGCAACCTAAATGTCCATTGACAGATGAATGGGTAAGAAGATATGGTACATATATAGAATGGAATATTACTCAGCCATTAAAAAGAATGAAACAATGCCATTTGCAACAACATGGGTGGACCTGGAGACTATCATACTAAGTGAAGTAAGTCAGACAGAGAAAGACAAATATCATATGATATCTCTTATATGAGGAATCTAAAATAATGATACAAATGAACTTATTTACAAAACAGAAACAGACTCACAGACATAGAAAACAAACTTATGGTTACCAAAGGGGAAGGGCAGCGGGAAAGATAAATTGGGAGATTTGGATTGACATTATACACACTACTATATTTAAAATAGATAACCAATCAGGACCTACTGTATAGCAGAGGGAACTCTACTCAATATTCTGTAATAACCTAAATGGGAAAAGAATTTGAAAAAGATATATGTATATGTATAACTGAATCAGTTTGCTGTACACCTGAAACTAACACAACATTGTAAGTCAAATATACTCCAATATAAAATAAAAAATTTTTTAACAAAGGAGACAGAGCAGGTGGTCTAAAGGAGTTACCCAGAAACACACAAGAATGGATTAGAGAGAACACTGATTACATATGACCTAACATGATGCATGGCAGACACAAAGTCAAAGACTGGGGGGCAGGAACCTAGCCTATGGATGTTTCTGGAATATCAGTGTAGTTAGGAATTCTTAGAGGTATCCCCATTGCATTTTTCTATTTAAACAATTTTCTAGGAGAGACCATGAATCATCCCAGGGAATCAGTCACCTGTGTTAGTATGTAACACAATAGATGGTTTTCCAAAATGCAGCAACAGTTAAGTACCTCTTCTTTCTCTTGTTGTGAAAGATGGGGACCCATTTGATCAACATTGTATTCTTCCTAGGATTCAAATACGCCTGGCCATATCTGGAAGACTGGTGAGACCAGCCCGCAGGGTCGATTTGCAGGATAGACTGAGTCACCTTCTGGGAAAGAAAACTCACTTTGAAGAGGATGTCAGGTCAGGCCCACAAGATTTTACTTCTTTAGTCCTTAGTCATCAAAGAGAGGGATGCTTCTGAGCATAGTTTAGTCTCTGTTTCTCATTCTCATTACTCAGATTTACACAGGTTTTATATGGTCAACTTCATAGTGAGAGAGGAGGGCTGCAATTAAAAGCAGAAAATTTGTGTAATTTAAATCCTTGTAATGTGTTACAGTACAAGGTGTAACTGCTGTGGGATATTGTGAGTCAAGGTGGAAAGAAAAGGTTTTATCTGCAGGGTGGCTACCAAACATGAGACAGAGGAGGGAACAGAAATCAATTGTTCTCTGTTATTTTGATAGACGACATTATGAAGCCATAGAAAGCTAAATAATGCCCTGATGTTTTGAAGCAGTTTCTGAAACACGTAATACATGTTTCTTAAGTTTACACAATTAAACCACTACTATCTGTCATAGTATTTCAAATGACAATCTGTGAACTCTTGGCAGTCCAGAGATATATTATTGTGGGTCTGCAAATTTTCTCTAAGAAATTTTTATTTTGTGTTTTTCCATTTTCATGATCTAAAAAAATATAATCACATTCTGGATCAACTAGATGAAATACTCTGGAACTAAGCCATGTCACACAATTTTATTAATTGTATGATATTTTAGTTGTGGATTCATGGAAAAAGGGAGGTATACTGAGTATTAAAATAATGCATTTGAGCCAAGCATAAACCAAATTATGTCACACAAATTTAAAATTTCACAGAAATTCGAATGGAGAAAAGTGGTAAGAAATTGAGTTACCACAAGACACAAAGTGGTATAGGCATGTTGAATATGAAATTAATATTGTGAATTTGAATTTTTTTGGCTATGTGAATATGGTTTTATTTAATTTGTAAATATGTCTCAGTTTTATAGGTGTGTAACAGCTATGAAGATGAGAAGTTTATTCTTAGCTTTTATGATTGTGCTTATTTAACTAACCGTTAAAAATAAGTCATCACCTTGGGTCTGAGGAGATATTTTCCTTGCAGTGAGATTCAGATATCGTTCAAGTTTGGGGAAAACCGAAAACAAACACTGGTCTCTGAGAAATTCATGGTTTTAAGTATTTCAGAACCACCTAAGGCAGGGACAATGCCTTGACATCACTAAACCCAGCGTAACACTAGCCAAACTTTATGCCACCTCATTCTGCAGTTATAATGAAGAAAAATCTTTAAGAGATTTGACTGAACAATCAATGCCAACTATTTTTTGATGAGATTGAAGTGATGAATTTCTATTAGAACAATTTTTAATGTTTTTATAATTCCTTCTTGAATCATTTTCACATATAACAATATATCAAATATCTGTGAGGCCGTGTACCATAAGCTGTCCAGTTTAGGAGGTAGAGGCACTATTGTTTTGTATATGACAGAAATGAGGCTGAGAGACATTAAGTTGTCTAAGGTGATGTAGAAAGAGGTATGGCGACACTTAGTTATAAGTTTTCTGATCCCAAGTCCACTGAACTTTCTACGCATGACACCAGCTCCTTCTGATCATATACTTCCTTCTATCCAAAAATTCACTTAGCATAGGCAAATGGAACTTTGTCCAGGATCGTTTATGTGCAGCAGATTGGATAATCTCTCCTTTAATTAGACACCGCAGGACTTGGGCTCTGAGTCCTTCTAGTTTCTCAAATAGGTTCACATTTATCCGCTGCCATTTTTCTTGCCTTTCATGAATAGTAGCACATATTTCTAATACTACAAGGGCATTTAAAATACACCCCTTCTGACTTGAAACAGGCAGAATTATGTGAGAGAACTTCAGTTATCGGAAAGAAAATTGCAATAAAGCAACATCCAGGATATTGAGAATTTAAGTTAAAATCATTTACCCAAACAAATCAGCCTTCGTAAAGATATAACAGCTCTGTCTTCTTTTGTATCTAGGGGCAGTTGAGTAGCAAAATACTAGGCTTTTCAAAGATAGTAACAGGAGTTGTAAAGAGGGTCCAACAAGTTTTATAATATACTTGCCATTTTTCCTTGACTAACTCATTGATTGAAATAATGCATGTAGCAATGTCAACAGCTATGACAAGTTTAATTGGAAATTGCCATAAAAGTTTTGCCTAAAATTTGAAAGTTATCAACTTTTAAAAAATACATTGTCACAATTGAATAAGATGGAAGGAAAAGCAAATACTTTCTTGAGGAGAAAAGGCTGAAAAGAATAAAGAATAAGAAAACGCTCTAGATTTTCAAACATTTACAGAAGTAACGTCTTACCAGAACTTCTTTCTTATTACTTTTAAAAATATTTATTTATTTATTTTTGGTTGCATTGTCTTCGTTGCTGCACACAGGCTTTCTCTAGTTGTGGCGAGTGGGGGCTACTCTTCGTTACGGTGCACGGGCTTCTCATCACAGTGGCTTCTCTTCTTGTGGAGCACGGCCTCTAGGTGTGTAGGCTTCTGTAGTTGTGGCACGAGGGCTCAGTAGTTGTGGCTCACAGGCTCTAGAGCTCAGGCTCAGTAGTTGTGGTGCACAGGCTTAGTTGTTCCGCAGCATGTGGGATCTTCCCGGACCAGGGTCGAACCTGTGTCCCCTGCATTGGCAGGTATATTCTTAACCACTGCGCCACCAGGGAAGTCCTCCTATTACTTTTTAATTACCACTCTTGATCTTAGGCCTATTTTAGTTTGGTGCATGAAAATCCTAAACGAAAAAACCCCCCAAAATTTGGATTTTTAGCAGCTAAAGATTCTTTAATGTCATTTACTTAAATTACTTGCATTTTAAAGACGTGTATGTCATATCATGAAGGATACATTGTTACATATAAAATATATGCAGCATGATATAGACAAAGATTCTCTGAGGAAAATAAAACAGAAATAAATAGAAAAAGAAAATGCTTTGAACATATTGAGTGAATTTTTTTTTAAACAACTTTATTGGAGTAGAATTGCTTTACAATGGTGTGTTAGTTTCTGCTTTATAACAAAGTAAATCAGCTATACATATACATACAACCTCATATCCCCGCCCTCTTGCATCTCCCTTCCATCCTTCCTATCCCACTCCCCTAGGCGGTCACAAAGCACTGAGCTGATCTCCCTGTTCTATGCAGCTGCTTCCCACTAGCTATCTATTTTACGTTTGGTAGTGTATATATGTCCATGCCACTCTCTCACTTCATCCCAGCTTTACCCTTCCCCCTCCCTGTGTCCTCAAGTCCATTCTCTACGTCTGCATCTTTATTCCTGTCCTGCCCCTAGGTTCTCCAAAACCTTTTTTTTTTTTAGATTCCATATATATGTGTTAGCATATGGTATTTGTTTTTCTCTTTCTGACTGAGTTCACTCTGTATGACAGACTCCAGGTCCATCCACCTCACTACAAATAACTCAATTTCGTTTCTTTTTATGGCTGAGGAATATTCATTCCATTGTATGTATGTGCCACATCTTCTTTATCCACTCATCTGTCGATGGACACTAAGGTTGCTTCCATGTTCTGCCTATTGTAAATAGAGCTGCAATGAACATTGTGTTACATGATTCTTTTTGACTTACGGTTTTCTCAGGGTATATGCCCAGTAGTGGGATTGTTGCGTCATATGGTAGTTCTATTTTTAGGTTTTTAAGTAACCTCCATACTGTTCTCCATAGTGGCTGTATCAATTTACATTCCAACCAATAGTGCAAGAGTGTTCCCTTTTCTCCACACCCTCTCCAGCATTTATTGTTTGTAGATTTTTGGATGATGGCCATTGTGACTGGTGTGAGGTGACACCTCACTGTAGTTTTGAGTTGTATTTCTCTAATGATTAGGGATGTTGAGCATCCTTTCATGTGTTTGTGGCAATCTGTATATCTTCTTTGGAGAAATGTCGATTTAGGTCTTCTGCCCATTTTTGGAGTGGGTTGTTTGTTTTTTTGTTATTGAGCTGCATGAACTGCTTGTAAATTTTGGAGATTAATCCTTTGTCAGCTGCTTCATTTCCAAATATTTTCTCATCATTCTGAGGGTTGTCTTTTGGTCTTGTTTATGGTTTCCTTTGCTGTGCAAAAGCTTTTAAGTTTCATTAGGTCCCATTTGTTTATTTTTGTTCTTATTTCCATTTCTCTAGGAGGTGGGTCAAAAAGGATCTTGCTGTGATGTATGTCATAGAGTGGTCTGCCTATGTTTTCCTCTAAGAGTTTGATAGTGTCTGGCCTTACATTTAGGTCTTTAATCCATTTTGAGTTTATTTTTGTGTATGGTGTTAGGGAGTGTTCTAATTTCATTCTTTTACATGTAGCTGTCCAGTTTTATTTGTGGTCTTTTTGATGATAGCCATTCTGACAGGTGTGAGGGAACATCTCACTGTAGTTTTGATTTTCATTTCCCCGATGATTAGTGATGTTAAGCATCTTTTCATGTGCCTGTTGGCCATCTGCATTTCCTCTTTGGAAAAATGTCTGTTCAGTTCTTCTGCCCATCTTTTAATCAGGTTGTTTGTTTGTTTGCTGTTGAGTTGTATGAGTTATTTATATATGTTGGATATTAATCCCATATCAGTAATATCATTTGCAAATATTTTCTCCCATTCAGTAGGTTGCCATTTTGTTTTGTTGATGGTTTCCTTTGCTGTGCAAAAGCTCTTAAGTTTAATTTGGTCTCCTTTGGTTTTTGCTTTTATTTCCTTTACTTTAGGAAACAGATCCAAAAAAATATTGCTGTGATTTATGTCAAAGAGTGTTCTGCCTATGTTTTCCTCTAGGAGTTTTATAGTATCTGGTCTTCCATTTAGGTCTTTATCCCATTTTCAATTTATTTTTGTGTATGGTGTTAGATAATGTTCTAATTTCACTCTTTTACACGTAGCTGTCCAGTTTTCCCAGAACTACTTACTGAAGAGACTGTCTTCTCTCCATTGTATATTCTTGCCTCCTTTGTGGTAGATTAATTGACCATGACTGCATGGGTTCATTTCTGGATGATCTATTCTGTCCCATTTTTCTTTTCTTCTTTTCGTTTCTTTTCTTTTCTTTCTATCTATCTATGTATCTATCTATCTATGTATCTATCTATCTATCTATCTAAATATCTATCTATCTATCTATTTATTTATTTATTTATGGCTGGCTGCATTGGGTCTTCGTTGCTGCGCACGGGCTTTCTCTAGTTGCGGTGAGCGGGGGCTACTCTTCATTGCGGTGCATGGGCTTCTCATTGCGGTGGCTTCTCTTGTTGCAGAGCACGGGTTCTAGGTACACGGGCTTCAGTAGCTGTGGCACACAGGCTCAGTAGTTGTGGCTCGCTGGCTCCAGAGCGCAGGGTCAGCAGTTGTGGCGCATGGGTCTAGTTGCTCTGCGGCATGTGAGATCTTCCTGGACCAGGGCTCCAACCTGTGTCCCATGCATTGGCAGGTGGATTCTTAACCACTGCACCACCACGGAAATCCCAATTCTGTCCCATTTTTCTATGTGTCTGTTTGTGCCAAAACCATGACTACTGTAGCTTTAGTCTACAGTAATCATGTAGTAGTATAGTCTGAAGTCAGGGAGTGTAATTCCTCCAGCTCTGTTCTTCCTTCTTGAGATTGTTTTGTATACAGCCCTCTTCTTCTCTTGTTCTTGGGGAGAAGAAGAGGTTGCTGGATACACATCCTTGAAGTTTGAGAGTGCCCGTATGTAGAGATTAATACTTGCTTCTTTCCTGAAACTTCTGAAGGGGGAGGTTCACTGGAGTATCCCATGCCTGGGGGGGACTGTGAAGAGCTATATGGCTGTTTTCAGGGATGAAGAAAATGGGGGCACCCCTCATTCCAGGCCCCTGAGCCCTCAGTGACCTTCAAAGACCCCAATGTTTACTGTGGCTTCAGGCAACACAGAGGGTGGGAAACCTGGGGCACAGGAATCCTTGGCCCTTATCAGGGCCTCTGACATTAGACTGAACCAGAACAAGCCTGGAGATATTTCTCTCCTTGACTCCAAGTTAACAGAGCCACAGTTTAGCCAGTCCTGGGAGAAGCGAGGATATTTGAAAAGGATATATGATTGGAATTTCAAGTGGGACTGGATTCTGGCAGTTCCCCAAAAAGTTAAACATAGAGTTGCTGTATGACCCAGCATTCTACTCTGTATACCCAAGAGAAATAAAAATATACGTCTATACAATATGTAAACATGAGTGTTCGTAGTAGCATTATTCATAATAGCCAAAAAGTGGAAAGAGCTTAACTGTCCAGCAATTGGTGAATGGACCAATAAACTGTGTTCTATCCATATAATGGAATATAATTCAGCTTTAAAAAGGAATGAAGTTCTGATACATGCTACAATATGGATGAACCTGGAAAACATCATGCTAAGTGAAAGAAGCACACATTGTATAATTCCATCTATATGAAATGGTCCTAATAGACAAATCCATAGAGACAGAAAATAATGAGGGGTTGCCTAGGACTGGGATTATGGAGGGAGGTAGATGGATGACTGATAAAGTGTATGAGGTTTCATTTCAGGATGATGAAAATGTTTTTAAGTTGACTGTAATGATTGTTACACAACTCTGTACATATACTAAAAACCATTGAATGGTACACTTTAAATGGGTGAATTGTATGGTATGTAAATTATATCTGAAAATGCTGTTAGAAAACATGGAACTGGACTCAGTTATAATAAATGACCGGCAAATTATGAAACAAAAGACTGGTAAAGGGTATTGAACACTCCTTTTCTTATCAGGTTCTCTGGTTGAAATGTAAACTCCAGGAAGGCAAGGACTTTGTTTTTTTCATCTCTGTGTTCACTATGCCTAGAACTGTGCCTGACATATAACAGGAGAGTAGTAAATACTTATTGAATTAACTAATAAGCTAGGATATTGAAAATAAAACACTTTAATGTCTAGCACTAGATTCAGTGAATATTCTGTAACTAGAAAAGGCAAATAGCATCAAAAGTTTCTTCAATTAAATTGAATGGAAATAGACTCTGCCATAGAACCCATGAGTTTTCAGTTTGGGAATACCTTAGTACTCCCAAAGGAGTAAAGGAATGCCATTTTGCCTTGCCATCATCTGCCTTCATGGGCCAAAATTATCTGTAAAAGCTTGGAGAGGCCACATCAGAGAGAAAAGTAAAGAGAGGGTTGCAGTTAGTTAGGACAGATTTCTTCAAAGGTGCTTCTCTATAGGCATTTTCAAATGTAAAATATATGGAGTAATTGTATATTTTGTTGTTTTTTTAGTAAATATACCATGAAATTCTGTAAAGAGAACTTCTACCTTTTTTAAGACCTCACTTTTCTTTTTTTCTGTCACAATACTGTATGTAGTTATCACCAAAGCTGCTTATGGTTTATTTTAATCATATCTATTTTCTCTCTCTCTCTTCCTCTTCTCTCTCTCTCTCTCTTCCTCTTCTCTCTCTCTCTCTCTTCCTCTTCTCTCTCTCTCTCACAGTGTAGGATGGGAGTGCAGGACGGGATTCTGCATAGCATGCAGACATTGCCACAAACAGCAAGATTGAATGGTGCTGACCAATGGGTCTCTCCTGATATCTACTAATAATCAAGCACTGCCACTTGAGCACTGCCAATGTTCTTTTCCTGGCCAAAGCCTCACAGTTTTAGTTTTGTAAATACAGAAATCAGTTAGATCAAAATTAATGAGATTTTGCTGCATTTACAAGCAATACCAGTAGTAACAGCTGAATCAATCACAGAGCCTGTGTCAGCCATCAAGATGAACAAAATAAACAACGTGTCTTATCTCTCCAATTAGAATCTCTGAGGTGAAAGCTCATCAATAAGAACAGGTACATGGTATCTAGCTCTAGACATACTTCATTTTCACCTCTCTCTCTTTCCTCTTTGAGGCCTGGCCTTGCTGCTTCCTCCTCCTGTAAACCCTTAGGTATTCCTTCCCACAGGAGAGTCAGGAAGTATTCACCAGCCACTGTCCTGCTCCAGCTCTCCAGCATTCAAAATCAAACACAAGAGTATTCAAAATTGGCAAACCAAAACCAAAATAAAACCAGTATTATATTTATATACAGTTATATCAAAATATAAATAACTAATTAATGTCTTCATCACTGATATTGGCATTTTCCTTTAATAAATTAACATCAGTACTTCATTGATCTACTGGGTTCGTTTGTCATAGTGTAAAATTAATATGTAAACAAGTTTTTGTTTGATGGCATTTGCTATGAGTTGCTATGGGTGGGTGGGCAAGCTTGCCTGTGATTTAGTTAGGAGGGTCATTTTGCTCTTCACTAAGCTGTATCTTCCTCATTTACAAGTAGTAATAGTGATATTCTGGCCTCCAATCTGCAGGTCTTTCTCAATTTTCTCATACTCCAGGTAGGAAAGAGAAGGAGCTATTTATTGGTCTCACTCAGAGACACCAGTAATATCTGTTTATTATTTGTCATTCCATAAAATGTATTCCCTGCAGAACCAGGTAATGTACTGTGACTGTATTTCCTCTTTTATACAACTTTCCATTTTTCCCAGAGGTAAGAGTTTCTGTCTTCGTTTTTTTCTTACTTACACACATGCTTTTTACTCTTTCTTTATGCAACGTAAAATCTCTAGATTCCTCTTCCATAAGATAAATTTCATACAGCAAATTCTTATTCCTCTTATTTTCCTAGAGTCTTCCTTTTGGGGGCCTGGGAGTCTCCTCTTCTAATTTGGACTGGTTACTCTTTAGGCCTATTGCACATTTGTCGTTCTGGAAGCTTCTTTTGGGTCTGTCCAATATGAATTCACTGTTTCTTTTTTTTTCCCCCAAACAAACTTTTTATTGAAGTGTAGTTGATTTACAATGTTGTGTTAGTTTCAGGTGTATAGCAAAGTGATTCAGTTATACATATACATATATCTATTCTTTTCCAGATTCTTTTTCCCATACAGGTTATTACAAGATATTGAGTATAGTTCCCTGTGCTATACAGTAGGACCTTGTTGGTTATCTATTTTATGTATAGTAGTATGTATGTGTTACTCCCAAATTCCTAAATTATCCCTCCCTGCCTTTTCCTTTTGGTAACCATAAGTTTGTTTTTTATGTCTATGAGTTTATTTCTGTTTTGTATGTAAGTTCATTTGTATCATTTTTTTAGATTCCACATATAAGTGATATCACATGATATTTGGCTTTGTCTGACTTACTTCACTTAGTATGATAATCTCTAGATCCATCCACATTGCTGCAAATGGCATTATTTCATTCTTTTTATGACTAATATTCCATTGTATATCTGTACCACATCTTCTTTACCCATTCATCTGTCTATGGGCATTTAGGTTGCTTCCGTGTCTTTGCTATTGTAAACAGTGCTGCTATGAGCATTGGGGTGCATGTATTTTTTTGAATTATGGTTTTCTCCAGATATATGCTGGTCATATGGTAGTTCTAATTTTTTAAGGAAGCTCCTTATTGTTTTCCATAGTGGCTGCACCAATGTACATTCCCACCAACAGTGTAAGAGGGTTCCTTTTTCTCCAAACTCTCTTCAGCATTTGTTATTTGTAGATTTTTTGATGATGGCCATTCTGACCATTGTGAGGTGATACCTCACTGTAGTTTTCATTTACATTTCTCTATTAATTCGTGATGCTGAGCATCTTTTCATGTGCCTGTTGGCCATCTGTATGTCTTCTCTGCAGAAATTTCTATTTAAGTCTTCTGCCCATTTTTTGATTGGGTTGTTTGGTTTTTGGATATTGAGCTGCATGCGCTGTTTGTATATTTTGGATATGAACCCCTTGTCAGTTGCATCATTTGGAAATATTTTCTCCCATTCTATAGGTTGTCTTTTCATTTTGTTTATGGTTTCCTTTGATGTGCAAAAGCTTTTAAGTTTAATTATCTCCCATTTGTTTATTTTTGCTTTTATTTCCATTACCCTAGGAGATGAATCCAAAAAATATTGCTGTGATTTATGTCAAAGAGTATTCTGCCTATGTTTTCCTCTAGGAGTTTTATAGTATCTGGTCTCCCATTTAAGTCTTTAATCCATTTTCAGTTTATTTTTGTATATGGTATTAGAGAATGTTCTAAGTTCATTCTTTTACTTGTAGCTGTTCAGTTTTCCCAGCAACAGTCATTGAAGAGACTGTCTTTTCTCCACTGTATATTCTTGCCTCCTTTGTCATAGATTAGGTGACCATAGGTGCATGGGTTTATTTCTGGGCTTTCTCTCCTGTTCCATTGATCTATATTTCTGGTTTTGTGCCAATACCATACTGTTTTGATTACTGTAGCTTTGTAGTATAGTCTGAAGTCGGGGAGCATGATTCCTCCAGCTCTGTTTTTCTTTCTCAAGATTGTTTTGGCTATTTGGGGACTTTTTTGTTCCCATACAAATTTTGAAGTTCTTTGTTCTAGTTCTGTAAAAATGCCTTTGATATTTTGATATGGATTCACTGTTCCTTGAATCTCATTTCTCCCTCATTCTTGGTGTACCTTTTACTTTGGTGGAGTTCATTCTTTAAAAATTTTCTGAAAATAATACCTAGGAGATAAACTTTTCAAATATTGAAAAATTATATATTGTATCATAGCTTTTTCAACCAAGGTAGAATAAGGATAGAATTTTACACAAGAAATTATTTTTTAACCATTTTGAAAGTGTTATTCTAGTCTGTTTTATCTTTCACTGTTCTTGTTGAGAAATCCAAAACCGTTCAGACTCCTCACCCTCTAATGTTACCTCTTTTTTCACCTGAAATTGCAATAGATGTTGCTGCCTATCCAACATCCATTCACCCAAAATTTGTTCAGGTATTTACCCCATCCCCAGTTTCATAAGAGTATCCTGGTTAGTTTAAGACAATCAGCAAATGGTATTCTCTATCTGCCAATATAGGCCCAGAAATGGGCACGTGACATTAATAACCTCAGCAAACTGAAGGAAAGGACTTAGAGTATATTGGTAGAGAGGGTTCTCACTCTCCTTCTGAATGTGAACTATAAAATTTGTAGCCTTCATTGCTACTGTCAACTATCTGGTGAACATTCAGGAAACCAAATTTAGGGAGATCCGAAGGAAGAAGGAGGAGGCAGATGGAACTGGGGTCCTTGATGACCTCAATCGAACTTTTGATACTATTACTGGAACCCACTCTACTTCTATACAATCCTCAATCTTTTATTTAGTAAGATAGTTCGCTTATTATTTAAGCAGGTTTGAGTGAGAATTTTTCTCCTCCGGTTCAAAGCATACTGACTGCTAGAGGAAGCTTTTACGGTTTTCCCTTTTTCCTTAGTACCCTGAAATTTCTTGATGATGTCTCCTAGTTTCAGGCATTTTCCTTCCTTTTGCTTGACATTAATTGTCCCTTTCACTCTAGGAGCTCATATCCTTCAGTTATCAGAGATACGTTATTTTATCATTGTTAATTGCCTTCCTTTTTTTCCTCTGTTTTCTCATTCTGGACTGTCAACATAAAAGGGGCTACAGAGTAAGTCAGAAGAACCTTCTGTAATAAGAATTCTTAAATGACTCGTAGAAGATTCATGGATAAACTACAGATGGATTTTTATCCCCTTGAAATTGTATGCAAAATACTGTATTTATGTATTCTCTATTTTTCCTGAAAGATAATCTAAAGCTACTTTTTATTTTTATTGTCCCCAGAAAATCTAGTCCTTGAGCATGACAGGACCGTTAGCTTGCAAGAAAATGCAATTGTGAACTGCTGACTGGTTAAAGATGAAGAGGAGGGAGCAAAAGATATGGAGAAGGTAATAGTTCCTGGTATAACTCCTGACACTATATGACATGAATGGCTGTTGGATTTGCTTTGTTCAATAAAGAAAAAGGAGGTTAAAAGGTTAACTAGCTATCTGACTGATTTGAAAGACCAAAGAAAAATATCTGATCTGTTAGTCTAGTGAATGGACAGCTTTGTGGCTGTCAGCTGAATGTTATTCACAAAATGAATGAGATTTGAGATCTTACTTTAAAGAAAGAAATTGAAGAATCCTCAATAATGGAATTAAATTCACTTTGTGTGCCAAAGTCTCATCTAAGGTTTTATTATACTGTGAGATGTGTCTTCTGATAAGTAATATTCTATGTTTGGCTATGTATTTACTTGAGATTTTAATGGAAAAAAAAAGAAAATGAAACTGTTAATGGAAAATCCTTACAATTAGTTTCCAAAATAGCTTCTTAAATTGCTCAGTTTCAAGAATATTTTTGGCAAAGCAATGTATTATAGTAAGTACAATAATAGTTCTAAAAATCCTTAAAATCTTTCACTTTTTTACCATTTAAAATTGCTATTAAGTTAATGTTGGCATCATTTCAAATAAGCCATCTTTAAATAGCTTGCTTTATATATTTTTTCTTATAAATTTGTTTCATCAAAATGCCATGCTAATGGGCCTGCAGCTGGTTTCATATTGGAACAGCTCAAACAAGAACTCTCTAGTCATTCCCAGAACCACAGAATTATAATTTTTGTAGGAAGAGGTAACTTGCTCCATCAATTATACTCTTCCTGTATCTTCAGTCTCTCCCCACTATCCTGGTACTCTTTCCTCAGCTTGGAAACATATTAGAAGAATTGAAGAAAATCCTTCTACATTCCACTTCCTCCTCCAGGCACTGCATATTCCCTTATTTGACTCCTAGTCAAATTTTTGAAAAGTATTCTTCTGAATGTCAATCATAAATAAGTGGGGAGAGAAAGATGGTGGAATGCAGAGGATTGCAACCTGGGTTGAAGCTTTAAGACCTGAAAGCAGGAACAGGTGAGAAGGTGGAATAACTAGATTAAGCATTAATATTTGTTAAGAGAATGAGGCTCTCAGGTTATATAGACCTGTCTTCAAATTCCTACTTTGTCACTTAATGGTCCATGACACTGGAGAAGTGATTTAAGCTATATAAGCCTCCATTTCCTTATGTGAAAATGAGGTAATAATAGTTCCTACCACACAGTGTTAGAAACAGGATTCAGTATGATAATATGACCTTAATAAATATTAGTTGCAATTACTACTATTATCAGAGACTGATAGCATTCACATGAAGCTAAGTAAAACCTGAAGCACAACATTCCAGGGCAAAACAGGTGTTGAGGGACAGTTAATTCAAACAAATGAGGAAAAGAAGCAGATAGGAAGCAGTGGGGCTGCAACTAGATACTGAATTCGGTTGACAGAGAGATGGAAGAATCTAAAGATTCTCTATACCTGGGATGTAGAGACAGGATAAAGGAGTACATGTAAAACAGCTGTACACAGCACCATCATCTGCAGTCTCCTCCCGCAATGGGATCACTTCAGGGATTAACTAATATTTGCTGGTGGTAAAATTTTCTTTTCTGTTTGAGAGTATTCTGAATGTGAAAGATGGATTCCCATGACTCCTCCTTCAGGCTATACACTTAATGCACTAAGTGATGAAATGGCCCTGGTGTTCTCCTGGGTCAAACATCACTTATATGATGTTCTCCAGTTTCCAATTCTAATTACCAGGAAAGTTAGGGTGTAGGACGCAGCATATGGGTCACAAGAAGTAGCAATAATGGTCATGAAGAACAGCAACAGTAAAAGGAGGAATGGAGAGAAATTATTGTTAGGCACTGGATGGAGAATAGCAAGTTGTTATTCATTGTATAGTAAATAGGTTTCTCAGTTTTTGTTTTTTTTTTTCATTAGAAGCTATGGATCTAAGTAATCTTTGCTGTAATCTATTTGCCTACACATTTCTGTGTGATGAATGCAGGGTCTGGAGGGTTTAAACAGCATTACAAAAAAACAGGTGAATTATATCTTGTCCTTTGATATATTCAATATTGTAAAATTTTGAATTAGTTTTTTTGTGGTTACTGTTTCACGATGTGTGTGTGTGTGTGTGTGTGTGTGTGTGTGTGTGTGTGTGAAGTTATGCTCCAGGGTATTGTTGAAAACAATGAAGCAACCTTAGCCTGTAATTAGTGAAGTTGAATAGCTAAGTGTGTTTAAGGAAAGAGTGTATGAGGGGCCTACCCATACTGCTGTCATTACAGGGTTACTGTGGGCATAATCAAAGCTGTGACACTCAAAGAAGCAATAGTTAGTAGAGGCTTAACACTGTGTGTGTGGGAGTGGGGAGAATAGATCTCTCTAAAATAACACATTCCATGACTACACAAACAAGTAACAATAGTATGTCCCAGAGTGGGGGACCATACCTACAATTACAACATTATCCAAAATGTCCAGTTTCCAACAAAATTTACAAGGCATGCAAAGAAATAGTAAAGTACGACTCAGACACTGGGGGAAAAGGAGGCAACAAAAACTGTCTGTGAGAGTTACTAGATGTCAGTTTAAACAGAAAAATGTCAATGCAGCCATTATACATATGCTCACTGAACTAAAAATAAACATGATTAAAGGAGTGAAGGAAGAAGGTATGATGAGATGGCAAATCAAATAGAGACTATCAATAAAGGGATAGAAATTTAAAAATAGAACCAATGGAAATTTTGGAGTTGAAAAGTATTACAATAACTGAAATAAAAATACACTAGAGGGTCTCACCAGTAGATTTGAACTGGCAGAAGAGAGAATTATTAGACATGAAGATAGATAAATAGAGATTATGGAAGCCAAAAAATTGGGAGAAAAAATGGAGGAAGAAAAATGAACAGGCACTAAGAGAAGTGTCAGACATCATTAAACATACCAGCACACACATAATGGGATTACCAAAAGAAGAGGAAAGAGAGCAAGAAGAAATACTACTGAAAAGAACTGATAGCTGAACATGTCAATCCCAGATTTACTGAAAAACAATAATCTACATATTTAAGAAGCTTAACAACTTCTAAGTAGTATAAACACAAATAGACCCACAAACAGACACATCATAGTAAAAGTGCTGAAAGTCAAAGACAAGGAGAATATCTTGAAAGAATCAGGAGATGAATGACATGTCACTTACAAGGGAACCCCAATAAGATTAACAGCTGAATTCCAAGCAGAAACAACATAGGCCAACAGGCAGTGGGATAAGTGCTCAAAGAAAAAACTCTGCCGACCAAGAATCCTATAACCAACAAAGTTACTAATCACAAATAAAAACAAAATAAAGGAAAAAAATGTTGAATATGTTGCTAGCAGACTTGCCTTACAAGTAATTATAAAGAAAATTCTTTAGTTTGAAAACAAATGATCCCAGATGACAATTGAAATCCATAGGGACAAACAAAGTGCACTGGTAAATATAACCATGTAATTATAAAAGACAATATAAATGCATATTTTTCTCCTTTCTTATCTTAATTGATTTTAAAGCAATTGTATAAAATAATATGCATATAGCATATTGTTGGGCCTATTACATATAGAAATGCAATATATGTGTAATATATTTACCAAAAACACTACAAAGAAGTGGTTGGGAATAAAGCTGTAATGCGCTAAGGAAACGATGACAGATGGTAAAGTAATAAGTATAGCAATGTTATGTTGCTGAGCAATTGGAGCCCTCATACACTGTAGGTGGGAATGTAAAATGGTGCAAAAACTGAAAAATGGTCTAGCAACTCCTGAAATGATTAAATGTAGAGTTACCATATGACCCAGGAATTCTACTCCTAGGTATAGACCCAAGAGGAATGAAAACATGTCCATGCAAAAACTTGTACACAAATGTTTATGACAGCATTATTTATAATGACCAAATTTAGAAACAACCCAAATGCCTATCAACAGACAAATGGATAAACAAAAATTGGTATATCCATACAATGGAATATTATTTGGCCATAAAAAGGACTGCAGTAATGATATATGCTACAACTTTGATGAACCTTGAAACATAATGCTAAGTGAAAGAAGCCAGTCACAAAAGACCACGTATTATATGATTAAATTCATATGAAAATCCACAATAGGAAAATATATAGAGATAGAAAGTGTACTAGTGGTTGATTAGAACTAGGGAGTGATACACAGGGGTTTTTCAAAATGATGCCTGTTATGTCTATTGATAATAAAGCTACATCAACTAGAAAGGTAAAGTACTTCCTTAAAATCAATTAGATGGATTCTAAAGTTTTTATCCTCGTCCCCATTAACTATTTAGAAGGCCCTTAAAATCTAAGTCACTGCCTATGATGATTAATTTTATGTGTCAATTTGACTGGGCTGTTGTGCCCATATAGTTGGTTAACCATAATTCTGGATGTTTCTGGGAAGTGTTTTTTAGATGAGATTAACATTTACATCAGCAGACTCTTGCAGCTCTTCCCTGTCTCTCTGTCTCTCTATACACACACACACATACATATATACGCACATATGTATGTGTATATACACACACATATACATCCACACACATAGCCTGTTGTTTCTCTTTCTCTGGAGAACCCTGACTAATATACTGCCCCAGAATCAGAAATTAGCAGACCTGGGAACTGGTTGCCCACTTACCATGATTAATTTCTCATTTTGCTCTCCAAATCTTCCTCACTGATAAATAATCTTTGGATCTGGTTTCTTTAGAGGATATTAGTATATGTCCATGTTGTTACCAAATCACTGCTCTCACCAACTTTCCTCATTCCCAGTTTTGCCTCATTCCTTAAGCTTGGAATTTTGTTTGGTCTTTGCTGTTCCCCTGTTGTGATTTCAAGACTGAGCCTTAGACTGTGCCCCCAGCCCAGTACTCAGGGACTTTTCACTATGGTTTGAAATCTTGGATGTCAAAACTGCCAAACAATTACAAATTCCAGGGCCAACTACTATCTAATTTATCTGTTTGTCAGATTATAACATGCGTCTCCTAGGGCTGGTTGAATTTTTGGAGAGTTCCTTTACTGCTACCTCAGTTTTCCAGGTTAGAACTTAGCTCGTACTCTGTAAGTCACCTCTATTCATGAGCAATCTGAACGTCTAACTTTCTGAATAAATCACTGATACCTGTATCAATGGAGCAGTCACTTCTAGCAGCTCCAAATGTTGTTCTCTTTGTAAGAAAAAAGATTTTGACCTCATACAGGACGAAGGTTTAAAGATAGGCCTGAAGTGAGTCAGTGGTAGGATCAGGAAAAAGCTGCAAATCCCTGACTCAATCTTGCATGATCCTACAAAATCAGTGAGTCTTCTCTAAAAAGTCTACCAGCAGCTAATAAATCTTCTGGAGAATTAAATAGCTTTTATTAAACAACATTTTGACTAAGAGTAAATATATGAGAAACACAGATTAAACTCCTTTTATAATGCCTCTCAGTTTCAAATCTAAAGGGTAAGTTCTTCTCTAGGTACCTTTTGCTTTGAGCTAAGGAAGAAATGTTAGCATGACCTCAGATGTTTAGTAAGCCCTAAATATGAACTCATTTCAAAATAGCTCATAAGAAACTATTGAAACAAAGCTAAAAAATTGAGCATGGCAACTGCCTTCCAAGTCATTGCAGTAGAGCTCCACTCACAGTACCTGCCTAGTTTAGTTTTAATTCTCACTATTTTGCCCATGTTTTTGATTTTTTGACAAACCCCAACCCTTAACAAAGGAAGTATCAGCATTCTTTCCAGTGGACTACTTTTATTTCCCGAATATATTCTCTCTTAACTCTAGG
Source organism: Balaenoptera ricei (assembly GCF_028023285.1). Taxonomy (NCBI): domain Eukaryota; kingdom Metazoa; phylum Chordata; class Mammalia; order Artiodactyla; family Balaenopteridae; genus Balaenoptera; species Balaenoptera ricei. The sequence goes on along the minus strand of NC_082660.1, from coordinate 129,601,704 downwards.
TCTTTATAGATTTCTTCTACTTGCTGCAATATCTATCTCCACCCTGGCTAACTTCCAATTTCTAGCCATCCTACTTCTCAAACGTCTTTCCTGTATCATCTCCAGACTGGGTTAGGAGACCTGTCTTTGTGCTCCCATAACACCATATGTTTATCATCAGCACTTACCACATTGAACTGTAAGTGCTTGTTTATTAGTCTGCTTTCTTCTTTAGACTCTGAGTGCCTTGAGTATAAGAATAGTGTCTATTTTATTCACCAATTCTATGCCTTGTTCATCTTGGTATCCCCAATATCTAGTAAATATCTGTCTATATAGTGTGTCCTCACTACACTGAGCTTCTCTGTATCTGATTGCACCAGTAAACATTAACTAAATAGTAGCTAGAGGATGGTTGGATGGAGGAACAGATCACTAGACGGACAGAAAGATTAACATAAAGGAAACAGGGTCTGGTTTGGACATTCAACACAGAGACAGTGGAACTGTGATCCAATCACTTAATACTTTGGACACGTCTCAGGTACAAATTCAAAGCAAGTGTGGGCCGCCTAGCAAATGTAAACAAGCAACAAGTCCATGAGCCATGGCTCCAGCCCTTGGTGTTAAGGCATATTTTACACTGTCATCTTCCACAAGCCTTTGCTTAGTATTTGTGTTCTCTATGAAATTTCATTGGAAATCTTTTAAATCCTAGTGAAAGCTTATACATGTCTTCAAGAAGAAGCACTTTTGACCTTTCGTCCATTTTCAAATGGACTACTCCTTCCCTGGCCCTCAGGGAATTCTTGGATGAGAATTCTTAGCACATTCTGACTGGTGGAGGAAAAACAGTCACTGTCCCTGGCCCCAAGTTGCACAAACAAGAGAGGACTTGTCCATCACAGAAAGCTGACTACATATAAGTCATAATGTGCCTATGTGTTTGCCTTTTCACTGGGCTATAAGCTATTTGAAGATGGGACTCTTTTGGTTCATCTTTGTATCCTCAATATCTATCTAGTCAGCACACGGCACAAGAGTGTTGTTTAGCCAACATGGATCTGACTTGTAAAGATACCTGTTATATTAAGTTTCTTATTCTTACTGGAGTCAAGAAGCATGTGGAAATGGATGTGTGATAGTCATCATTTCAGCAAATATTTATTGAATATTTGTACCAAGGACTCAGATGGTAGGGATACAGCAATGAATAAAGCATACACATTAACTGCCCTCATGAAGCTGACATTCTAAAAGGAGGATACAGACAATAAGTGAGTGAACAAATCATACAATCCATCCAGATATTAATAGGTGTCGTGAAGCCAAATAAGGAAAAAGAGATAGTGACTGAGGGTTGTAAGTAGGGGTGGAATGGTTACTGTAATATGTGGTAGTCAGGGATCGCCTCTCTGTAGAGGTGATATTTAAGAAGAGACTTGAATAAATTAAGAGTAAGTCATGAAAATTCATGGTGGAGGCATATTCCAGGCAGAAGAAACTGAAAGTTCCCCTAAGATAAGTAACATACTTTGTGTGTTTCGGGAGTAGTTAGAAGGATAACATGAATGAAACAGAGGATCAAGGAGAAAAGAAAGAGACAAGAAGAGACAAAGGGTCAGGAGAGACAAAGGCCAGTCATGCAAGGTCTTGTAGGCTATGGTAAAGAGTTTAGATTTTATCTTAAGGGAGATAGGAAGCCATTGTTGAGTTTTCAGCATGGAAGTGACATGACCTTATTTATGTTTTAAAATTTTTATGCCAGTTTTTGTGAGGAGATGAACTCTACGGGTTCAAGAGTGAAAGCAGAGCACCAGTTAGGACATTTTTACAGTAATCTAGGAGCATGATGTTGGTGGCTTTGACTATGGTGGTAGAAGTAGATATGTTGGGAACTCATCAGATTTGGAGTATTTTTGAAACTAGAGGCAACATTATGTGCTGTTAGGTTGGATGCAAGGTAGGAAAGAAAGAGGAGTCAAGGATGATGCCAATTTGGCTGGGGGAAACCCGAGAAAAGGAGGTCCTATTTACTGGTAGAGAATCATGTGTGAGAAGAATCAAGAGTTTGATTATAGATATCCTAACTTGGGGTTGTTTGTTAGCCATCCAAATGAAAATGTCAAGTAGTTGATTAGATACATGAATTAGGAGTCTGGGGGAGAGACTGAAACTGAAGATACATATTGGGAGTCAAGAATATATACATGCATCTAAGATAATGGGACTGGATGAGATTACTTAGGGAGTAAATGCCGAGAAGAAAAGAACGAGTTCAAGGACTAATCCCCAAGACCCTTTCTGGATGCAGTGTGAGGGAGAAGATGATGATGCATCAAGAGAAAATGAGAAAAATTTAAGGTTTTATCAAATAGAGAACGTATCAGATATTATAGCACATATCACACTTCATTCATTCAATAAATATTTTTCATGTGCTTACTATGTGCCTGCCATATACCAGGCACTGTTTTAGACGTTAGGGTTGTAGCAGTGAAAAAAGAAACAACAAATTCAATTTTCTGCCTCTATGGAATTTTTATTCTAGTGGAGAAAGGAGATAATAAGTAAGATAAATAAGAAAAGTATAGTATATTAGGTCTTAATAATTGCTAGAAAAATTAAAATAAAGCAGGTCTTTGTACTGCTCTTCCCTTTTTTGGACGCTCTTACCCCAGAAATCCATATGACTGGTTCCCTCCAAGACTTCCAACTTTGCTATAATGTCACCTTCTCAGTAAAGGTCTTCCTGGCATTTCTATTTAAAATGCCAAATCATCTCCCCCAATCCTCTGTGACTTGCCTTACCTACTTCTTTGCTATACTTTTCTCTACAGTGCTCATCACCGTCTTATTATTTTTTTGTTGTGTAGTAACATATCCATTTATTCATTCATCATTTGCCACCTCCCCTCCCCCACTAGAGGGTCAGCTCCACGATGGCAGGGATTTGTTTGTAACTCTTCTGTTTACTGTCCTACCCCAGAACCTAGGGCACTTTGTGGCATGCACTAAACATTCAATAAGTATTTGCTAAATAAATAAATGAATTACTCAATGAATAACCATTATCATCACTGAGAACACATCTTATCTTACCAACTACTTGGAGTATTGCTCCAAAAGATGGAATGACTGACTGTGTTCTTTTGAGACTCTGGCAAATTTAACTATGGAGACAGAAGACATTCTGTAAAAATCAATGAGTTGGTTATCCTTTGATAGCTTTTAAATTCTAAGGCAGAAAATAATATAATTCTTAATTAAATGCTTAGGTTAGGTTTATCATAGCTTACCTATAAATATTGTTCAAATAAATGACCAAAGTAGAGTTGTGAATTTTATGTATTGGATGCACCTTTATGGTGTGCTGGGACTCCTTGTATAGTCAACTTTAGCTGTATGCTGATGCCTGTCTAATAAAACTTAGAGTGTGATTTTACTATTTGATACACACATGAAAGCTTATAGCTTTACTTTTACATTCAGGACATAACGATAGTTATTGCTCTGACTATTGGGTGCCAAGTTCTTTTTTTTTTAAGATTTTTTTTGATGTGGACCATTTTTAAAGTCTTTATTGAATTTGTTACAATATTGCTCCTGTTTTATGTTTTGGTCTTTTGGCCGTGGGGCATGTGGGATCTTAGCTCCCCAACCAGGGATCATTGCCCAATGATCATTGCCCTGCATTGGAAGGCAAAATCTTAACCACCGGACCTACAGGGAAGTCCCTGGGTGCCAAGTTCTTGATCATGCATGCAACCCTCAATTATGACATCATTACAAAAGTAAAGAATAATCTTTTCCACCGTGTTTTGAGTTATAATGGTTTCTAGGTAAACATGGAGGTAAAAATAACTGACTACTTACTTCCTTATGAAATTTATGAGGAAAGAAATTTGTTGTTCATTTAAAACTTTCCATCATGTTAAGAAAAATCGTATTTGCTTTGCAAAGATGTTACAGAAGGCAAATATGTAAAAGGATAATTAGAATACAGTGTGACAAATATGTTAAAGGTATGAAAAATACTATGAATGGAGAGAAAGAAACACTTAACATTGCTTGAGGAGTTTAGAGAAAATTTTATGAAATGAGTTATATTTAGCCAGGATGAGGCATTTTTCCAACTGGAGGAAGGATTTCAGTTGGAAAAATCCTGGAGGATTTCAGATCAACACAGTGTCACAGGGGTAAGGGAATTATGTAAGAGCTGTGGACAGTAAAAATTTCAGTGGGGGCAACAAATATTTTATGGAGGTAGAGGAAGGTTTCACTGGAAGTGAAACTAAGATAAGACAGTGAAGAACCGAGGCAAGAAAGTGAAGGAACTTGTAGTCCATGCTAACACATTTGGATTTTTCTTACAAGTATGTTTAAGGCAGCAAAACACTGTGTTTTAGAAAGAATACACCAAGTAGCTCTTGGAGGTTAGGTGGGAATAGAAGATATTTACACACAGGGAGAGCAGTTGGAAGGCGGCTACAATAGCACTGCTGAGATGTGATGTAGCAGTGGATATGGAGAGAAGGGGTCAGATTTGAAAGACACTTCTATGGTATGACCATTTTGTGATTTCAGTCCAAGTTCAAGTTAGATTTGAAAAAATAAATACATAGAATTTAAAATAGCATGCTGAAAAATAATATAAAAATATCTGTGAACCAGAAACATTACAAACACATATAATGCTATGTAGTCTTGAAACCCTGGCCCTGCTGAGCTATAGGTCTTCAAGCAGATCAAGGAAGCTGGGAGTTAAGTGCCTACAGGGGAACAGGAAGGAGAACATTGAATATGCTGCTAGAAATCTCAGTCAAGTTCACTGAATGAAATCAGGGTCCCTGGTAGAGTGAACTTCCTGTGAAAGGAGGCTGAAAAAGGCTGTAGCCAGTGCCTAATTCTTTGGTTTTATATAAAGCTTGTACACATGTGGTTGGAGGAAACAAAGAAATTCTCAGGGTCTAAGAAAGGGGACACATACCTCATTGTTTTAGTGACAGTATCTGCCAATTCCCCATTATCTCTCTGAGATGGAAGAGCCATGACCCCTGGGGAGTCAGAGCCCAGGGGGAGGCAACCACAAAGCTGCTTATATAGGGATGGTTAAACAGAGGGATGGGGGGGCAAAAGAAAAGCTACTGAAAATGTGTCTGAAAATGAAAATTCCAAAGGACATAAAGAACACTCTAAGAAAGATGGTAACACACTTAATTGTCAAACAAATTCACTGTCAACAGGGTGCAAATAATAGAAGAATCTCAAAATTATCTCTAAGTATTTTTAGAATGTCCAAAGAGATAAAGGAAAGGGACAGCAACCATTACAAATGTAAGAAATCATGAACCAACAACAAAAATAAATAAATTTAAAATGGAGTTATAAAAAATTCAGTCATTTTAATTAAAAAGAAATAACACTTGGTCCAAAGGAGACATAGTTAAAAGGAGCAATAACAGAAAAGAAAAATTCACTATATGGTCTCAATAGCAGATTTGAGATGGCAAAGAAAGAATCAAGTTCATTGCTACCAGATCTGTCTTACACAAAATGTGAAATGATGCTGGATGGTAACTTGAATCTACAGAAAGGAATGAAGAGTAGCAGAAATGAGAACTATGTGGGTAAGTATGTGGAGTAGTTGCAGATGATCCTAGGCTTCTGTCATAAGGACGATGGAAAGGGAATACAGAGGGAGGAGCAGGTTTAGGCAGATCAGAGAGATGAACTCAGCTTGGGTGTGCTGAATTTGACCACTGAGGTTCCTACAGGGCATCCCAGCAGAGATGTTTGGTAAACGATTGGAAATAGGGGCAGCCAAAGAAGCCACAAAAATACTAAACAGTGTCAGGAAATCCAGAGGCCAAAAAAAGAAGACAAACTTAATCTTGAAAAAAATCATGACTATCCACACAGCATATGTTGCATGAAGATGCGGAAACATAGCCTGATTGGAAATGGTTTGGAATCTTCAGTCTGGAATGTCAAACAGAAATCTACAAGGATTGATTTCGATCGAAAAAAAAATATAGAGGTGTTTTCCACTAAAATCCACATATTAATCTAATATCAGGACCAGGGACATTCTGAAAGCAGGCCATTTTTGTAGATAAAAAAGGAAAGTACTACTTTGCACTGGAGACATTGGTCATGAAAATGTTTTATAGACTAAAAATGTAAAAAGGATCAGCAAAAGTTTAGATCAATTCACTGATGTAAGATGTAAAATAGCTGAATAAGGAGAGTCAAACTTGGTTCCTAACCTTTTGAAGGCAACTTGCATTTCTTCACATACCAAATCTTTTTGCTGCTGTCAGAATAGTCAGATGGACAATTGAGCAGACCTAATACTGTGTGCCTTATACTTTATGACTTCCTGAAGCTGGAGATTGACTGCAAGTGCTGAATACCAATGGATTCTGGCATTCCCTCTAAACTCACAAGTCAAGCGTAAATTATTAAAATAAATATACAGAGGAAACGTGATCGGATTTTAGTGTTGTTAATCATCTGAGTTTGTGAGTATATTTTTGTGACATTCTATAGTTACCCATTTTAATGATCATTAAATATTTTGAGGTGAATATTTTTGCACAGAAATATACACATTATTATTATTATTTCGCATTGTCTGATTTGAGAACAAAACTAATCAAATATAAATTAAAATACAATAGTCAGAATTACAGAGTTGGAAGAAACCTTAGAGATAATCTGGTCCAGTTTCCTATGAGGCCTGGGAAAGTTCCTGCCTCAGTTCCCCACATGAGCATTTGACTCAGTTGAAAATCCTTCAGTGACAGAGAGGGAAGAAGGTCCTATCAGCTGAGCACCATTCCAGGTGCTTCACATACACTATGTCACATACTTTTCACAATACAACTCTAGCAGTTAGGCCATTTTACAGACAAGGAATCTGAAGCTCAAACATTTTAAGTAACTTGTCTTAAGTCACAAAGTTAGTAAGTGATGGGACCCGGATATAATACCGGTTGTTTATCTGACTACAAATCCTATACTCAGTCCATTAATAATGGCATTCTAACTCCTTGCTTTATTCTAATTATTACCAAAAAAACTTTTAGTCGTATCTGAAAATAAACTCCTTTGATTTCCAAATCATTCTCCCACATGGACGCGCATACAGTTTGTAAAGACCATCATCATGTTATCTACAGGTCGTCTCTAAGCTGAATGTTCCCGGTTATCTCTACAGTTCCTCACCAAACAGTGCACAGACCTCTGAGATTGTGATACACTCTGCATGCACTCTACTTTGTCAAATGGCCAATTTCACACAATAAAGTAGGGCCTTAGCCTTGGTCCTCACAAGAGCGAGTTTGCTCATGAACTCCATCTGCTGTGTAGAACTTAACATCATCCTGTAGGAACAAGACTCTTCTACTAAAGAATGACAAGATAGGGTTACAGAAGCTTCACTTAAAAATTTACATCGATACATTTCAATATGGTGACGGCTATGGAAATGTCAGTTTACTTTGTGACAGTGCTAAGACTTTTGGCTCAGAGCCAAAACATGCGCATATATCCTACATCAGAGAGAATGGGCAAGCAAAGGATTTTAGAAGTGGCTTTTCACGTTTCAGAGGTCCAGCGAACTGTCACATTCTTAATAAAAAGAGCAGCATTCAAAGCACAGAGCAGAACCTCTTTATCTTCCTTGTCACTGCACCACTTGTGTCTAATAGGATATTATGGCATATCCTGACAGAACCTGAACCATAAAAAATACAAATTGGAATTTTCTTGGCTAATTTGTCAGTGGAGGGGACCTATAGGAGAGAGAATAAAGACATATAACAGTGGGTACTTAAACCTAAACTCTAAGAAATACTAGTGATTTATACATAAAGAAAACTGAACAAAATCGGAACATGTGAAACAGTTCATATTAATATGATAGGATTTCTTTTAATTTTAGGATTCCTTCAAGAAGAATTCGTAAGTAAGTTAAGGTGATTTTTCCTGAAAGATGAAGCACAGAAAAATTGAACTCAATGTCACACATAGAGGTACAGATTTGGCCCAAAGGCATAACAGTTTCCCTTACCATCAAGTGTTACTAAACTTGAATGTCCATCATTTCAGTGTATTTTCTATGGGCCCTTTGTTAACTGGTACAAATTCTACAGGACTGGTCTTTCAGCAATATATTCACATGTACTCTTTGAAAAGATTGATTCTCTCTTTCTCTCTGTCTGACTCTCTCCTTGTCTTTGTATGTGGTGTATACATATACACACACACATATACACATACATACACACAAAACACTTGGCTGTTTTAAAAATATTTCATACCCAATCTCCCAGTTATCATTTCAAAATTCTTTCAAAATACTTAGTAGAGATTAAAGTCATCATAAGTATTTGTAAGTTAGAAAAGTACTCAGTAGCTGTTGGCCTTCGCATTACCTAAGGTGTTCCTAAGGAGACTGGAGGTTTGTTGATTACTTTACGTGGATTGTTACAATGTCCTGAAAAAGAATACTTTTGTAGAAATGTGCAAGCTGACTCTAAAATTAATATTAAAATTTGAAGGACCTAGAATTGCTAAACAACATTTCAAAGGGAGGACCAAATTGGAGTACAATTCTGCCTGAGTGCAAGAATTACTGTTAAGCTCCCATCATCAAGATGGTATATTATTGGTGTAAGGATGGCTAAGTAGTTCAAATGAACAGAATAGAAAGTTTAGAAATAAACCCACATATACATCTTCAACTGATTTTCAACCAAGGTGCCAGTGGGAAATGGTAGCCTTTTCAATAAATGGTGCTGGAACAACTTGAGATCCGTATGAAAAACTGTACCTTGACCCTTACACATCACAATACACACAAAACTCAACTAGAAATGGATGATATACCTAAGCATAAAATCAAAAACTATAAAATTCTACCTTGAAGTAGATGATTATTTAATATGAAACAAAAGTAAAACATTTATACCTAACAGTATACTGATATACAGAATATATTAAAAAATAGAATTCAATAATAAGCAGGCAAGGAACCAAGTTAAAATAGTAATTATTTAAGCAGATATTTCATAAAAGAATATATATGAATGGCTGCTAAGCATATGAAAAGATGTTCATTTGTCATTAGAGAAATTCATTAAAAACCATGATGGGATACCATTACAAACCCACTAGAATGGCTAAAATTAAAAACACTAAAAATGGTAGTTATCACTGAAGATATAGAGTGATGAGAATTCTCATACCTTGTTGGTGGGGGCATAAAGCGGTATAACCACTTTTTTAAAGTCTGGCATTTTCTTAAAAGACTACACATACTTCATACTTGTACACATACAATCTCACTCCTAAGTATTTATCCAAGAGACATGAAATGTATATCCATGCAGAGCCCTGTAAATGAATGTCATGTCAGCTTTACTCATAATAGCTAATAAATGGAAACAACTCAAGAACTATCAATAGGTGAATAGAAAAACTACTCATGATGTATGCAAACAATAGAATACAGTAGTAAAGAAGTAAACTACTGATGTAACAATATGAATGAATCTCAAAAATGTCACGCTAAATGCGTAAAGCCAGTCACAGAATTTGGCATACAGTATGACTATTTATATAAAATTCGAAAAGGCAAAATTAATCTGTAGTGACAGAAAGCAGATCACTGGTTGCCTGGGCCATTGGCCAAGAGATGGAATTGACCACAAAGGCCCAGGAGGGAACTTTTTAGCTAAAAGAAGTATTCTATATCTTGATTGTGGTAGTGATTATGCAGGTGTATTTGACAAATTTCTTCACAGTGTACACTTAAAATGGGTGTACTGTATTTTATATAAATTACATATCAAGGAAATTGATATAGAAAAAATGTATTAGTACAATACTGTTTATTTAAAGCCTAAGATTTGAAATGGCTTTATTTACAGGCAATTTAAGATTAAAATGACAGTACCTTCTATTGCCTATGATTGAGAAACTGACACTGATAAGGAAAAAAGCCTTGTAAATGCCATTAATAAAGCTTTCCTTGTGCGTCTATTTTCCAAGTTGACATTTTCTCAATTTACCAGATTTACACACACACACACACATGTGTATATATACACACACACTCATTCCATGCTTGCACCAATATTTTCAAGGAAGTATAAATAAATTAGTTGGGGAAATTAATGTATAATGTGAGACATACACCATTCCTAGTATGGAGGTTAATAAGAGGTGCTGTCAGCTAATAGTATTTACATGATAATCCTACTTCTAGCTCTCTTAAAGCAGAAATTTCACTCTTCTTCGTCAAAGGAGTGAGAAATAGTATTGATTTACTGTTATCAGTTTGTATGAAGTAGAGGTGAGCCTCCACGGATTAAAGTGAGACACGTGAATGCCGAGTTGCTGGAAGTCTGATTAGAGTGCTTAAGCTCCCTTCTTTTCACTGGCTTCAAAATTATGCAACACTTTACAGCTTAGAATTCTACGAAGTCTGTCTCCTCAGAGACCCTCACAACAGCCTTTGCAGGAATTCTCCTTTTCCTACTTTATTCATAAAGAAACCAGCACTCAGAGAGGTGAAGTTTCCAAGGTCTCCCAGATATACATTGGCAGGTCCAGGACTAAAGGCCAGGGCTTCTGACTCCAAGTGTTTTCCCCTCTATAAACCCTACCTCCTTACACTGGCCAAGCTTACCTATTTCTGACAAAAAGGAAACCCAATGATAGGAACTCAATGGAAAATGCTTACATATGTATCGATATCTATGTCTATATCTATATCATCTATATTTGTAGCTATTCATTCCCAAAGTTAAGAGGGACAGAGTAGGCATAGGAACAAAAATGTATACAAGACCTAAGCAGAGCACATGAAATGCTGAAAGATACACAGTTATTCAAATATAGCTGATTAAAACTGCAAATATCAGAGAATCTAAGTCAGGGAAGCATGTGGAAATAAGCCAAGCAAAATCGCAAGAAGGAGGGAATGAGCTTTTTTGTGGTACTAGGCATTAAATTGAAGTTTGGGCCAAATGAAGACGGTCACTATGAAGTAGAGGGTCCTAGTTGTTCTAGTCAACATGGGAGTTGCACTTGTATTTGAGGCAGTACAGTATAGTATAGTGTGTAAAAGTCTCCATTTTGGAATTGGATAGACTGAGTTCAAACCAAATAGATTTCAAGTATAATTCTTTTTCAACCACTTCCCAGCTGTGAGACACTGGGCAGATTGCTTAACCTCTCTGAGCCTCATCTGTATAATAGGAAATGCAATGGTGCCTCACACGGTTGTTTGGAGGATTAGATTAAATAATGATATATAGTTAATTTTTCATATAAATATCAGCTATGATTATTAATTATTAATAAATAATAATCATCCTATTAATATCCCACCCCCATATATAATACTGCCTGTCATATATTAGGTGTTAAGCAATATTTGGTGAATTTAAACAATCCTTTTCTTTCTGTCAATATCAAAAGATTAGTTATCATTAGAAAAAGGACAGGTAGAGGATCTGCTATTCACAAAGTGCTATTTCTTCCAAATTCCCACTATTTGGTGCTTCTGGGAAAGGCATCTCTCATCTACTAATATCTAAGTATATGCCCACTCACGGCACAGTGTTTCCCCTCACCAGAGAAGATCCAGGCGCATCTTCTGAAACAGACACAGTGCATAGTGCCAGACAATCAACTTTTCTCCATTTCTATCATCTCAAAAGACCAACAACTGTGGGAATGCCATACTTAACCTTTTCAACATAATAGCATCTTAAATATTTTTAAAAGCATACAATATTCAAGACATACAAAAAAGAGTGAAGAGTAAATAGCATGGAGGAACTGACCCAGTTACAGCAACAAGTCAATAGCATGAAAAGATAAATGGCAGGGAAGAACACCCTAGATTAAAAGAGACGAGAGATCTAACAACTAAATATCATATGTGGACCTTAAGTGCATCTTGATTTGAATAGCTTAACTGTAAAAAGGGATTTTTGAGACAATTAGGGGAAGTATTTTTATAGTCTTTTGGTATACATGATACTAAGGAATTATTTTGGGTAAAAGTAGTGATGGCATTGTTGTTACGTTTTTTAAAAGCTCATATTTTGTCAATATGTATACTGCAACATGTAGAAATAAAGTGACATGTTGTTTGGGATTTTCTTTAAAATACATTTTAGAAAAGAAAAGAACAAAGATAGATGAAGCAAATATGGCAAAATTTTGATAATTGTTGAATACACAAGATAAGTATACAGGAGTTCATTTTACTAGCACCTCTACTTTTGTATACATTTGAAAATAACTCATGTATGAGCCCATTTGATGATATAAAGTCATGAACACAATAAATACCCATGTATCCAAAGTCCGTTTAGGAAACAAAAGCCAATTCAGTTAAATTCCCTGCACCAGTTACCTCCACCCCCTACAAAAATGACCACTATATGGATTTTGGTGTTTATTATTGTCTTTTTACTCTGTACTTTTACTACAGATTTATTTATTCCTAAGAAATACATCACATTGTTTTGTATGTTTTTAAACTCCATAAAAAACAGTATCCAATTGTATGTGTTCTGCAACTTGCCCTGTTTTTTGGTCCATATGACGTGTGTGTGATTCATCTGTATAGCTCCAAAATAAAGCCTTCCAAAAATATCTTCCATATTCTTTTCCTGAGCTGGCCAAAGTTTCTATCAGCATTGTAGGTCTTGTATATGCCACTTCTGGAGTTCCTGCTATGCTATCTTTATTGGTAAGAAGTCGTGGAACTTCACTGAGCTACAATGTTCTCTGAATAAGGAGCTCTGTGTCCAGTAATTCTGTCTTTCATTAAAGGTTAACAGAATTTCATTTCCTCCCAAATCTAGTTGTCTTTCTAAAAAAGTTTCTGAAATACATTAGTTAAGTTTCAGCTGTTAGCAAACACATTTTTACTCCCTCAACAAATAAGTAAAATAAAGCATAATGATTCTATATTACATTGCTGTTGTTATTGTAAGAGTTGACATCTATTAGCCAAATCTAGAGATCTTGTAGTATCTGCATCACCTGACTCTGAACTTAATAATGACAAAGGTGAATTAGCCACAATGTGGAGAATTCGATCTATCCATGATTTACTTATCTTGGATGTTCATTGAGAAAGGCTCCAAAATATTCACTGTTGTGAGCTGTCTCATTCAAGGAGATTTCCCGTCCCACTCCTTTGAACGGCAACAATCACCATGTGTAGAGCTTTAAGAAAGGGGGGAGATCATTATAAAATAATGCCTTAAGTCTATTCCCAAATAGTCTTGGTCACAGAGTAGGTGCTCAATAAATACTTATAGTTTTCCCCCTGGTGGGAAATGCAGTAAGGACAGAGTCTCTTGAACACATTAATTGGTTATCATTGAAAGCATGTTCTCGAGGAGAAAAGATGAACAAGTGAAAGGCATCTGAATGCACCTTTATCTCTAGTAGCTTGTGCAGAACTGACTTCAGGATGGTAAGGGGAATACAAAAGGGAAAGTCCCTCATCTTTGCTTGTGCTCTGAGGCTCAGTGACAAACCTACACCAAAAGGTGTTTCTCTTTGATATACAGCAAAAGGTAACAAGAACTTCTTCCTCACCTGCCTAACAAATCCTCTTCTTAAGTCCCACAGTGGCGTGAAAGGATCAATCCCTGCTTTCTTCCTCCCAAAGCCTGGACTTGATTGCATTTAGATTTTTTTTTTCCTTTTTGGTAAGCCAGAAACCCACCACTATCCTTTGCCCTTGTTGCATTTTGTAATGGTGAAACTGTCTTTACCTCACTGACAGTAATTTAAATGTTGATGTCCTCCACCTATTATTAAACATCGCTACTGTGGTCAGGAAGGACAAGCTTGTTAAGTACTGTTACTTTTGGCCCATAATTCCTAATCAGAGGTTTATTATTGTAGTTGGCCTGCCATCTTAAAAAGACAGTTTTCAAAGCTCACATGCTCTCCATTAAAAGTTCTCCCATTAGGGGGCTTCCCTGGTGGCTCAGTGGTTGAGAATCTGCCTGCCAATGCAGGGGACACGGGTTCGAGCCCTGGTCTGGGAGGATCCCACATGCCGCAGAGCAGCTGGGCCCGTGAGCCACAATTACTGAGCCTGCGTGTCTGGAGCCTGTGCTCCGCAACAAGAGAGGCCGTGATAGTGAGAGGCCCGCGCATCGCGATGAAGAGTGGCCCCCGCTTGCCACAACTAGAGAAAGCCCTCGCACAGAAACGAAGACCCAACACAGCCATAAATAAATGAATAAACAAATACTTTTAAAAAAAATTTATATAAAAAAAAAGTTCTCCCATTAGGCATAACCTAGAGGGACTTTTTAAAGTGTACTTAGACTTCATACAGCCAGTTTTCTCCAGAAGTGAGGTTCCATACAGTCTCTGTGGTTAAAACCTTTCTTCAAAAATATTTTATTATAATCTAATATGTTATGGTGTAAGAAGCCTTATGTTTATCCCACACCCCACCTTGGTGCATTTAAATGACTTATTTTATCTGTGCCCACACACAAGCACTCAGCTATAAACCGGTTTGGCCCTTTGTTGCTGGAATTTGTTCAGGTTCACTCTTCTCCTTTGCTCTCTTCTTGACTCTTCAATCTCCAAGGACTGTATTTTTAAAAATTTGCTCTCATGATCTATTTGATACATTTCTCTTGTTTAGCATTGGACACCTGCACCCAGATTCATATTTAGTAGTCTCTGAGAAAACCCAAATTATCACAGCAGTTGGTAGAATGGGCTTCAACTTTTTCAGTCTCCTTGGTTAATGACCTTGTTTGATTGACTTTCTGGGATATGTCAAAGAGAGAAGATGCCTTCATCACAAGTCTTACCTTGGTCTTGTAGGAGAGGATGGTCAGCTTCCCTTAGCAGGGGAGGGGGTTTAATACAGCAACGCTGTCCACTATTCACAATAGCCAAGATGTGGAAACCTACATGCCCATTGACAGATGAATGGATAAAGAAGATGTGGTACATATATACAATGGAATATTACTCAGCCATTAAAAAGAATGAAATACTGTCCTTTGCAGCAGCATGGGTGGACCTAGAGATTATCATACTAAGCAAAGTAAGTCAGACAAAGACAAATATCATATGATATCACTTATATGTGGAATCTGAAAAAAATGATACAAATGAACTTATCTACGAAACAGAAACAGACCCACAGACACAGAGAACAGACTTGTGGTTACCAAGGGGGGGATAGGGGAGGGATGGATTGGGAGTTTGGGATTAGCAGATGCAAACTATTATGTATAGAATGGATAAACAACAAGGTCCTACTGTAGAGCACAGGGAACTATATTCAATATCCTGTGATAAACCATAATGGAAAATCATATGAAAAAGAATGTGTATATATATGTATAACTGAATCACTTTGCTGTACAACAGAAATTAACACAACATTGTAAATCAACTATACTTCTATAAAATAAATTTTTAAAAAATATAACAATGCTGTCTTCCTTTTATCTTGTCACTGAGCTGTATACACTACAGAACCTTTGGGACACTCATTGAGCATTTTAAAATCTCGAGGCAATGGTAACTACAGTTCTATAAAACACTGTCTCTATTTATCTCTGTGTGTATCAATACATTTGTTCACCAAACATTCATTGATAGTTCAGAATATTTCAGGCACTATGCTGAGTGATGTGGATACAGATCTCTCAAGAAACTTATTTTTCCCCCAAGTTTTATTCTAGAGGATGTTAATAGGTGTTATGTAAAAATAAACTAACAAAAGTTTCCGTGGTTACATAGGTTTGGAAAAAGGCAGGTTAAACAGAGGTAATTAATTTTCTTGGCTATAGTATATCTCAGAGTCCTTAATTCACTTGACATCTCATTCTTATTTATCATAAATGTCCAAAGAGGATGGGAGCAAAATAAAAAGCAAGTGTGCCCCCAAATTACTTGAGCAGGAAACCCTTTCTTTCCTGATTGTCTTAATGGGCTAGTGTTGCTCAGAATATGCTTTGGGAAATGACAGCTCTGGTATTGAAGAAATCATATCATGGTTAGTTTGATGCCATTATGTTTTGTTGCTTCTTTTCATCCTGGAAATACTTTTTTCCTTGAAATCTGATACTAATATAGCCACTGCATCCTTCATGGGGTTACAATTTGTGTGACATATCTTTTTATATCCATTTATTTTCAACCTTCCTGTATCTTTCTATTTAAAGTGTGTCTCTTGTAGATAGCTCATAGTTGTATTCTGCTATTGTACTGATTTTGACAATCTCTGCCTTTTAATTTGTGTTTATTCCACTAAAATTTAATATAGTCATTGATGTAATTGTATTGGGAATATCATGTTATTGTTTTCTATTTTCCCTTTGTTTTCAGTTCCTCTCTGATTCATCTTTGTATAACTAACTCTCTCTCTTTGCTTTGTTCATAGTAGGTATTCAATAAACATTTGTTGAATTGATTAATGAACAGTCCCTTCCTCTGTAAATGTACCAGATTCCTCCAGGCAGTGTGAAATTTTTCTCCCTTCTGTACTCATACAAAATTGACAAAATATCCAAACATTTCTCATAGACACTGGGGTTTACTGCCAAAATATTTCTAAGCCTGACAAGACTCCTGGGATGCCTCTGATACTTAGACATGGTATGGATATTTGAGCACACACAAAAGGAACACTGAGCCATTTTTCAGTGTTTCAACTGCTTGTAATGAGATACAGGTTGACATTATAATTATTGTTAAAATTGGTTTAGAAGGAAAAGGTTATATGAGATATCGGAGTGGCTTCGGCTATCACTGTAAATTCTCAGCCTGTTATTCATCCAACAGAACATTCCCTTTGTCTACAAATCAGACTAGTCTTCGCCCTAAACACAGTATTTTTTTTGATTCCCAAGGCTGCCACGAGTACTGAGGGAACTGCACAGTGGTGATGTTTTGAGTGTCACATTGTAGGGCAGTTATTTGCTTATGTGTCTTCCTTCTTCACTTGATTGTTTTCTCCATAAGGGGAGGGCCAACGTCATATTTAATTGTGTATCACTACCACATTCACAGTGCCTGGCAAATAGTAGATACTCAACTATTTGGATTAATGAATAATTAATGGATAGAAATTCAAGAAAATCTGCTGAAATATAAAACTTATAGACATATATATTTGTTTCTAACAAACATAGGAGAAATATAGCAGAGATGTTCACATTGAAAGACTTGAAGCCAGTACAGTACTTGGTATGGGATATTTGAGAGCACCCACACAAAAAAACACTGAATCACTTTTCCACCTTAGTGAAATTTGGACCATATTTTTGTTCTGAAGCATAGAAGGATAGATTACATTTTTCAGTAAAGTCCCCAGTACACCCAAGTCAAACATCTGTGGGTAATTTTGAAAATGTCTGACGGCTAATCTTAACATCTGATTCTTCAGGGTGGCCATAAATATGTGTGTGTTTGGGTGTGCCAGAGAAAGAGAGAGAGTGAGGGAGGGAGGGAGGGAGGGGAGGGGGGAGAAGGAACAAGCATGAAAGGCTTATGATGGAAAACCTTATATTTTTTTCTTCCTGACATCAGTGGCATTACTTATATGAGATTAAAAAAAAAAAAAAAAAAAAAAAAACTGGCACTAGGAGGAGGTCCAAAAATGAAAAGAGGTATTTCCTAGTTTTGCCAATACAGTGGTTGGGTCTTCCTTAAACATTCATGTTCTGAAAAAAGGGAGCAATTCAAAATCAAACTTGACACAGAAACTCTGCCCCTCTCAAAAGCTAGGAGGGGATTTTTGTATTCTTAAGAAAACAACACTTCCTTGCCCTTGGATGAAGTGATATGTGTCATTATTTGCATGAATGATAATTCCCATTCTCATGCTTCACTTATGACTATAAGGGGGTAAACATTTTTAAACTATAAAAGATATGTATAATTCAACTCTTTTAAGACATGGTTTTGTATTCATTTCTTACCGTCACTTTAAAAAACTTAAAACCTAAACAAATGATATAAATAAACTTATATACAAAACAGAAGTAGTCTCACGGACATAGAAAACAAACTTACGGTTACCAAAGGGGTCAGTGGGGGGAGGGATAAATTAGGAGTTTGGGATTAACAGATACACACTACTATACATAAAATAGATAAGCAACAAGGGCCTACTGTATAGCACAGGGAACTATATTCAATATCTTGTAATAACCTATAAGGGAAAAGAATGTGAAAAAGAATAGATATATATGTGTATAACTGAATCACTTTGCTGTACACCTGAAACTAACACAACACTGTAAATCAACTATACTTCAATAAAAATAAATTTGTCTAGAGGAGATACAAAAATAATAATAAAATTAAAAACTTAAAACCTAAAGGAAGTCCTACATCTTAAACTGCACATTGTCACTGTACATCTGTTTTCCCTCTTGGCATAAAAAAAATTGTACTGAGTATAAAATAGTCAGTTGAATTGGTAAAATTGAATAGTTTAAATTGAACTGCCTGTACATCTGGGCAAATTGAAAACATTATCAAGCTGTTGTCAGAATACATTTGGCAGAACTAGGAGGTGGGTTACAAAGACGATTCTGTAGGTCATTTTATTTCTTTACTCCAAATTTGTCCTGCACGGCATGTGTACGAGTGCAGTTATTGAATTAACGATCATTCAGCCATTGGAGGATTTCTAATATTGACTGAAAAAATATGTTTCCATTGGAAAGAATGAAATACATTTTCTAAATTTTCATCAGAAGCTGCTAATAAATTGCTCTTTCTGCTTCATGTTTCATATAAATCAAAGATCCTCACATATCAAAGATGCAAAATACGCTACTGTGAATTGAGTTATGCCTAATACAACAAAGTTTGGTCATGTGAATTTAATAGCAAAGTGAATTGTCTTGAAATTCTAGTTAGACTTGTTGCTATGAATGTTTAACCTGGAAAAGAGAGAGAATACAACTAGATCACCTGCTCGAGAAATTCACAATTCAATTGAGTCTAAACCATCCTCTCAAAAATGGATGATAATTTGATAACATGATAACATGATGATAACATGATAATGTTATGATAACATGCTAATGTTATCATGATAACATGATAATTTAATATTTATTTTAGATTTATGATATGTGTTAATTACTGCAGTAATCCTTCTAACTTAATGAGTCTAGTATGCTAATGATTTTTGAAAATAAGGCAGAAATATCGAAGAGAGACCTTAGATGGGATCTGCATAGAATACCTGCAAAACGTGTTTCTGTGGGTTGTTAGTCATAGCAACTCAGAAAAATAAATTTGTCTTATATATCTAGTGATTAACTGAAATTCTCTCTCATTTTTGTGTGCCTTCTGTATACTCTTAAAAATATTACTTATTTAAAACTTATTTTTACACCCTTTTAAATATATTAAAATACGGATGAAAATGCATCCATGTTATAATTTTGCTTTGCATCAACAAACTCAATTGGCTTGAAACACTGATCTCATTTGAACTTGAAACAATAATTAATATACTAGTGATAAAGAATGAAATGGAGATGAATAGGTGAAACAAAAGGGAGTTTTTGGGCGTGGTGAAACTATTATGTCTGATACCACAATGGTGGATGCATGACATTATGCATTTGTCAAAACACATAGAATGCACAACAGGAAAAGACAACCCCAATATAAACCATGGACTTTTGTTAAAGAAGTGTATCGGGTATTATGTTTTCATTAATTGTTCAAAATGTACCACACTAATGCAACACTTTAATAATAGAGGAAAAGAGGGGATATATGGGAAATCCTGTACTATCTGCTTAATTTTTTTGGGTAAATATCAAACTTTTCTAAAAACATAATATATTGATTTTAAAAGGAGTGAAGTGTGCATCTTATTTTTACTTAAAACATTTTTTTTTCTATTTCTTTCTTTCTTTTATTTATTTATTTATTTTGGCTGTGTTTGGTTTTCGTTGCTGCACGCGGCTTTCTCTAGTTGCGGTGAGCTGGGGCTACTCTTCGTTGCGGTGCACGGGCTTCTCATCACAGTGGCTTCTCTTCTTGCGGAGCACGGGCTCTAGGTGTGCGGGCTTCAGTAGTTGTGGCTCGTGGGCTCTAGAGCGCAGGCTCAGTAGTTGTGGTGCACGGGCTTAGTTGCTCCGCAGCATGTGGGATCTTCCCGGACCAGGGATCAAACCCGTGTCCCCTGCATTGGCAGGCGGATTATTAACCACTGCGCCACCAGGGAAGCCCCTGTTATTTTTAAAGCGGTCTCACTTCTCTTTTGTGAATGAATTCTCTACTCAGTTTCTTTCCATTTGATCTTCAAATCGTATTACACTTCGCCTTTACATGCATCAGGTTTTAGTGTTATTCTCCAGTTCTGATTTGTGTTACCATATAAGCTTTTATATTTAGATACATTTATATATATACATACACATTGATATTTATATATGTGTGTGTGTATGTGTACTCTGTATCCTAGACTATAAATGCCAGTGGAGAAGGAGCTACTGTGCTGTTTGCCTTGTGACTTATTCAGCACAGTGTACACGATTACAATTAACGTTACCTTGTCCCAGTGGATTTTCCCTTTAGTATTCAGAAGCCACGCTTTCAGAACTCCAGAGAGCTGATGTATACCTTTGTGTTTGACTAGCCATAAATAAGGACTGAGCTAGTGACACTGGTGGCGATAGAGAGGATAGATGATGGACTCACTGAAGTGGAGCTGAGAGAGAAAGTGTCTAGCCATGTCTAAGGCTTGGTGCACATAGTGAAGTCCAAGGGATACTCAGAATATGAACGCAGCAGCAAAGGGGCCTTCAGTAGAATATGAAAGTCTCAGGAAGTGGCTGCATACTCACACTCAAATAAGGAATTAAATGGTAAAGATGGTAAGTAAGTTAAATGGGTTTCTCAGACAAAGATCACCGTTTTACTTCTTGGTGTCTATATACAGGCTATCCAAAGTTTAACCTGATTGATGTCTTGCTTTCTGTTTAAGGTTTTAATATAACTTTCTGATTAAAGCATTTTTCATCATAATTTCCTAAAAGTACTTAGAAATTGGAATATGTTTCCAAATAAGTATTATGAAATTACTTCGGAGAATTTATCCAAATTGTGTGTATAGTAGGGCTACAGACAATGATATAGATTCCATGATACTGATATAATGTCCAGGAACTGGGAAAAAGACTTAGGGGTTACTTCCAGACATTCTTTATGGAAAAGAACAATCCACAGTAGTCTTCTCATCTAATAAATAGAAAAATTTTAAGTATTTTACAGTAATATGTCTTCTATCATGGATCCAGGCAAAATGATTCAGCATCTTTAAAGGACAGCGAGATCTCTGTGGTCTATTCCAGCTCTTCCATTCTGTGAGGTAAGGATGCACAGATGTTTTTCTATAGTGGATTTAGCGCACCAGAGACTATTACAAATGTGATTATGGATAACTTATTGTTATAATTTTTCAAAACTGTATATTTGTATGTGAACATGTGTGTATCACAAAGTAAATTCCTGAGGAAAATATAATTATTTACATCTCCAACACATTATGTGCATCTGTGTAACTGATGATAATAAAAGCCCTGGGTGTGGGGCTATTGGTGAGGATCTGTGCTTGAGAGCAGGTGTCTTCAGGTGATTGCCTTCAGGAGTCTGCTGGATCTCGTTTGAAATCACTGCAAAATCTAGGAATTTCTCCTAAAGCCAAAGTTAACATTCACTGAGAGGTTGGCGGACAATTCCCTTCTAGATCGCCTACCTCTTTATACTTTCAGAACAGATTTAGAATGCAGGTTTCTACCAGAGGTAGTATAGAGTATACTCAACATGCCACTAAGCCTAACCCAAACACTTTGAATAGTAACTCAAGGCCTTTAAAAATGTATTGAGTCTAACCCACCTGTTTTATAGTGGTTGAAAATAAAAATAATGGTGGCATTCTAACAACACATAATTAAGAGAAGGAAAAAGAGGTTTAAATCCATAACTACCCAAACGATATTGGGATCACTTTAATTAAGGCTTCTTTAATTGCCAATTCTCTACCGCTACTTACAGTCAAGCTACTGGAGGAAGTATCTATAAATCATGTGTCCCCTTCATTGCCTCCCATTACTCCTTAACTCACTCTAGTTTCTCTTTTGTACCCACCACTCCACCAAAACTGATTTCTTGAAGCTTTACCAATGACTTCCTTGTTGCACAATCCAGTAGCTACTTTTTCAGATCTTCTGTGAGTTGATTGCTCAAGAGCACTGGCCAG
Organism: Balaenoptera ricei; assembly: GCF_028023285.1. Lineage (NCBI taxonomy): Eukaryota > Metazoa > Chordata > Mammalia > Artiodactyla > Balaenopteridae > Balaenoptera > Balaenoptera ricei. Next base: position 129,579,404 of record NC_082660.1, on the reverse strand, counting down.
TTCTTAACTCTCTCCTTGTTGGAGCTCTTATTTCTATCAGCTTCTGCTACTCTGGTTCTCCTCCAAGCTCCCTGGCTTCCCCTTTTTGGGTGTTCTTTGTTGGTTTTATCTGATTATTAATGTTAGATTTATAATCTAACTGATAATGTTGGATTTCCTCAGCCCTTAGCCTTGAGCCCTTTCTTTAACCAAAACTTCAATTACTTGCCTATATGTTGAGGACCGACTAATATCTTCAGCCCAGGCCTCTCCTCTGACCTCCACAGATGTGATAATTTAATGAAAAATCTCCATTTTGTTACCTCACAAGCACCTTAGAGTGCCCCCCTTTACATCTCCTCTATAGCAGTCATCACAATGTTAGTACATATTTGTGTTATTGTTGGGCCAGTGTAAGTCTGGTCCATTACACTGACACCCCCTTGAGAGCAAGAAACATTTGTTTTGTTCAGCACTTTGCACATAGTAAATGTTGGGTAAGTATCCAAATATCAACTCACTGCACTTCGGGTATGTAGTCCTTTCCTGGCCCTCAAATATTTTTCCTCACCTTCAGGGGGTTTTACTTGTTATTGTCTCTATCTGAACTGCTTTTTATTCCTACTTTCACATGGCCAGCTTCTGCTTATCATTCAGGTCTCAGCTCAGATGTTACTTCCTCACAAAGGCTTTTCCTGATGATCTGATCTAAAGTAGGCCAAAAGGTACATGAAAAGATGCTCAACATAGCTAGTTATTAGAGAAATGTAAATCAAAACTACAATGAGATATCACCTCAGCAGTCAGAATGGCCATCATCAAAAAGTCTACAAACAATAAATGCCGGAGAGGGTGTGGAGAAAAGGGAACCCTCCTACACTGTTGGTGGGAATGTAAATTGGTGCAGCCACTATGGAGAACAGTGTGGAGGTTCCTTTAAATACTAAAAATAGAGTTGCCATATGAGCTAGCAGTCCTACTCCTGGGCATATATCCAGAGAAAGGTCTAATTTGAAAACATACATGCACCACAATGTTCATAGCAGCACTATTTACAATAACCAAGACATGGAAGCAACCTAAATGTCCATTGACAGAGGAATGGATAAAGAAGATGTGGTACATATATACAATGGAATACTACTTAGCCATAAAAAAGAACGAAATAATACCATTTGCAGCAACAACGTTGGAACTAGAGATTACCGTGCTAAATGAAGTAAGTCAGAAAGACAAATGCCACATGATATCACTTATATGTGGAATCTAAAATATGACACAAATGAACTTATTTGTGAAACAAGTGGACTCACAGACATAGAAAACAAACTTACGGTTATGAAAGGGGAAAGGGGGTGGGGAAGGGATAAATTTAGGAGTTTGGGATTAACAGATACATACCACTATGTATAAAATAGATAACCAACAAGGACCTACTGTATAGCACAGGGAACTATATTCAATATCCTGTGATAAATGATAAAGGAAAAGAATATGAAAAAGAATGTGTGTGTGTGTGTGTGTGTGTGTGTGTGTGTGTGTATAACTGAATCACTTTGCTGTACACCAGAAACTAACACAACATTGTAAATCGACTATACTTCAATTATAAATAAATAAATAAAGTTGCCTTCCTACTCTTACCCCAGTCATAGCACTTTACAACATGGTAGGATCTTCCAAAGTGGGTTCCTTTGTTTTTTTATCTCACCAGTAGAATGCCAGACTCTGAAGGAGTAAGAAGCTAATCTGCATTGTTCACCAGGGCAACCGTCTTGCCTCACACATAATACTAAGTCAGGAAACTTCTTCATGTTTTACAAGAATTAATAAAAAGTTTAACCAAGTTTAAAAGTATCACATGAAAGAGAGTGAGAGATTATGTATTGTTGTGGGATATGGGAAGACTTTATGGAGGAAGAAATAATTGAATTGTGGCTTGTAAGCCAGATAAGACTATATGAGGTTTTGCATTAGAATATGTGCACTAAGGAGCATTAAAAAAAGGGAACAGAACTGCAGCCTGATGAGATCTGTGTTTTAAGAAGATAAATCAAAAAACTGTGTAAAGAATGATGGCTTAGACACTAAAATTAGAAAGTTAGGAGACTACTGCAACCTGCCAGGAAAGGAGTAGAGTCTGATTTTGAGAAGTGGCTTTGGAAAAAAAAAAAAGAAGTGGAGATCAAGACAACCCAAAAGTATTTATTTGCTATCCGCATGTATATGTAGAATGAAGGATGAGAAGGTTATAATCCGTTTTGATAATAACATTTATGGTGTGCTAAGGAGCTTAGTGGTTGGGAAAAGGGTGGTTCGGGGATGAATTAAGGTTTGGAGACAAGTTTTGATGATCGCCGCTGGATATATGAATTAAAAAGTGCAGCTGGTGGTTCAGTGTTTGGGTCTGGGATTCAGGGAAATGAGCAGGGCTAGAAATGAATATTTCAGAATCATCACCACATACATGGTACTTAACACACAACAATGGATGAAATTTCTCAGGGATGAGAAGAGAAGAAAGGATATAGCTAATAACTGAATATTGGTGGAAGTTTATGTAAAAAGGAACTAGAAAATAAAAAAAACTGTGAGAATATACCAACAAAGAGCATAATTCAGCTGACACATATGACTTGTTTTTCTTTTTTTTTTTTTCTTTTTTTTTATTTTTACAAGAGATAAATAGACTGATACCAAGCATTGTACATGGATGACCACAACAAATGACTTGTTTTTCAATGAAAGTCTCTTACTATTCTTAGAAAGATGATTATAAAAGACAGTGTCATATGGTGCAGACAGCTTTAAATGATCAAATTATTCCTATTTAACTGTGAGAGCTGATGAATTTTTAATGTCAGATGTAAAGGTTGCTAATTCTGCCAAAAATGCAGTAGAACATTGGATCTTTCCATTGGAACTTCAATGACTTATCACTGTTGATGTTTTGTGTGCTAATCCCTATTTAATCCAGCCTTCCGAATGACAACTGGAAATCTCACCAATACACAGAATTTTAGAATACTTGCTAATAATGTGCAATATATAAGTGAAAATGGTCAGAGCAGTGATTTTTGAATCTTTAGGGTGAGAAATTTTTGCCTATGTGCACTTTGCATCTGTCCTCAAATTCTAAAAGTGTATGTGTGTGCCCCTGAATTTTAACTTAGGAAAAATCAAGGATACTCAATACAATTATTTTAGAGGCTGACACTGCAGATAAATTGCCTATTTGGGTTATAGTGGTATTTAATCCTAGGGGAGCAGAGGACACAGATTCAAAATGCATTCTGTTATGATGATATATTTAGTTGTGAATTCTTCCATTTTGAATTCATAATTACAATGTCCCCATCCTTGAGGTTATTCTCAGCATTCAACCCTCTGATAAATTTGTCTACACAAAACGGCAGCTGGTCCACTGGCAATTGAACTGCTTTTGGTGACATAATTTCAAGATGTTTTTTAGAGTCTCTGAAAGAGAGCATCTGCCCACAGCTTTGGAAGCATTGTGCATGGGGCACTTTGCTTACATTTTCTCTAGGGACAAGGAGGCAGTGTGGGGTGACAGTTGGTCAGAATTGTCAGGTAAATAACTGTCTCGTGGAAAATGTTCCTTTGCTGGTTTTAGTTCCCATGCTTAGTAGAATTACAAGCCTTGTTATTGAGGAAAGAAAAATAATGGTAATGAGGTGATCAGTGTAGATCAAGAAAGAAAAGTCAGGTTTTTCTAAAGTCTTTTTAAAATTCAGTCCCCAAATGAGACTATGATAGAAAAAGAAAAAAATAATAAAACAAATGGAAAAATCCAGGTGATCTGAAGGCAGAAGCTATTCTAAATGGAATTAATTCTCTTAGCACACTTTCAGGTTAGGTTTTATGAAATCTATTTGTTTCACACAAAAGAGAAAAAATTTGCATCTGACCTTGTAGTGGAGAAAGACTCCGCTGATTTTAGGGCAGCAAGAATTGAAGGTGAACCATAGAATTATTACTCTAACCCATGCTATTTTGAACATCTTCTAAATGATTCAAGCCACAGTTTGTCTGACCCAAGGGAATAACTTGCTTTCAAAATCCCCTGGCAAATCCTGCCTTATTGGAAGTAGTTAAACAAGGGATGAATGGATACATTTTCTTCACAGTCCTTTATGGGACAAAAACAATTTTGTACTGACCTTATCCTAAATCACCAAAGCACACGACTGTAAGAAATCAAAGTGACAAGCAAAACTAAAGGGAGATATTTGTAATGATGAAATCGTTCTGTATTTTGATTGTGGTAGTGGTTACACAAATCTATACATGTGATGAAATTGTGTAGGACTATACGTCAACATTGCACCATTGTTATTTTCCTAGTTAGGTCCAGTTTCCCCATGCAATCATTGGGGAAAACTGAATGAAGGATACACAGGAAATCTCTGTACAATCTTGGCAACTTCCTGCAAAGCCATAATTATTTAAAACCAAAAAGTTAAAAATAAATATACAACAAAATAAATAGAAAAATATCAAAAACTCTTCCCACCACATGCCGTTATGTCTCATCCTTCTCATCTGCTAGATTTGAACTTATTATGTCACTTCCATAGAGAGCACTTGAGTAACTCCTCTACCTAAAGTCACTTCCTTCTATCTTGCATTACCAGCATTTTTCTTTATCTCAGCCCCCTACGTTTCTCCTTCATAGCACTTCTCAGCACATATGTAATTATATACTCATTGGTTTCATGATTTGATAAATGTCTATTCATTCAGCACTTAACAAATATATGTTGAGAACCTACTAGGTACCAAGCCCTATTTTAGATACTGAGGATACAGCAGAAAAGTCAGAAAGGATACCTGGCAGACCAATAAGGGCCCTTCTCACACAGAGCTCACATTCTAGTAGGTAAGGATGACAATAAACAAGTAAGTACATAAATAACTAAGAAAAATATCAAATAGCAACACATTTTGCAGAGAAATAGAGGATGGTAATATAATAGAGAATTATTGGATGGCTACTTAACATTGCGTTATTAAACTGTGCCAATTAGGTACAGTGATGTAATGTTTGAATGGAGGCCTTGGTTATGGAGAAGGAATCGGCCATGCAAAAATCTGAGTGGTGTGGGGTAGAGACAAAGGGAGTACTTCCCAGGCAGAGAAAAAAGAAAACACAACTTCCTTAGACTGGGAAAGACCTTGGTGTTTTCAGTGGTAAGAAGGAAGCCAGTGTATATGGAGTGGAGTGAGTGAGATGGGATCATAGGAGATCAAGTCAGAGAGGCATGAAGGAGCCAGATCATCTAGGGCTTTAAATGCCAGGGTAAGAGGTGTACTGGAGATCCATTGGAGAGCTTTGAGCTTTCAGTTTTGTCAGTTTTTAGTCATCACTGATGCAAACCTAGACACTTTGGCACATAAAACATTGTCTGAGTTATGGTAAACACTGTTTTTGATGAAATATTAAATTAATTATGGACTGTGCCTCTTGAGAAATGTAGAATCTTCTCCCCCTTGGCTAACAATCTCTTTTAAACCTTCTGGAAGCCTTCCTTTGTGTTCTAAAAGTGAGAGTACAAGTTCTAGGGCTTCTTTGAACAGCTGTGGCGGCCACAGAGAACTTTCTTCACTTAGTGGCCATGGGTAGACTTTAGATGTGTCTGAAAAATTAAATCCAGGTGGCTGTAGAGGATACACTTCCGATGGTTTTGCTTAGATCAAGTCCTTTCTGGAATGGAGACCTTGAGAACTGTCCAACCTGGGAATGCCACCCACACCCAGCTCCTCTACTCTCTACCTTACAGCACACACTTGAACTTCTGCAGGCTTCCCTTTCATCAGTACTTCTTTATTACACTCCCATTGTGTTCCAGGCAACTCCTTAGGAACTAGGGAGACAGTGAAGAGGCATACAAATAAGGTATCATTCTGATGCAGCTAGTGTTTCATTAGGGAGCGCCAAGCAATATAAAGTAAAATTAAAATGAACAGAAAGACGGCCCCCCCAATTTTCTGCTAGCAATTATTCTTTCATGAAAATGAACCCAGTTGATGTGATGGATACTAGAGGAGAGGACTATTTTAAATGAGGGGGGTGTGCAGTTCATGTATAGCCTCTCTGAGGGGCTGAAGCTGGGAATACCTGAGATAAGGTATTTAGTCCCTCCCCCAACCCCAAAATCAGCTGTTCTGGTTGAAATGAAAGAATAAGTGCAATCAGAGCACAAGCCAGGGAACATTCATGTTTGTGTTTTAAGTTCTCATCTAAGCCTCCTTCATAATGCTTGAAACAAGTATTGGGATGCCTCTTGATTAACAAGATTTTCAGACTGTATCTACCATTCATGTGCAGAGATCAGAAGCCTGGCAGAGTCCCCTTGGTCAGGCTCCTCCAGCAATTTGCTGCAGGGCGTCTTTAGTCATCTGTACCATCCTTTCAATGTGACCATTTGCTTGAGGGGACTGAGATACAATGATGACAACCTGGATAAAGCTCCTGTTCAAAAAATCCTTAAGTACTACTGAGGAGACTGCATAACAGATCTTAAAATGTAGCACTGTTGAATAATGTATTTGCAAGCAAAAAAAAAAAGGCAAAAAGAAAATTCTGGCATAAACATATAATTTTTGGATATTCTGAATATTCTCATTTGTACTTTTTTTGTTGGTTTTTTGTTTTGTTTTTACATCAGGGTTTGATTGCATTGGGCAGAGCAGTTTCAGCGACCATCAACTAAGGCCTGCTTGGTCCCAAAACAAGAAACAATGTGTACTGCTAGAAAGAGCATGGCTACAGTGACAGACCTGAGTTAAGGCTTAGACCCTTACATGCTATATGACTGTGGGAAACTTATGAACCTCTTTGAACCTCTCTTTCCTCATCTGTAAAATGGTGATGATCATATCTACATCATGAAATTATTATAAAGATTAGATGTAATGGCCATACAAAACTGATTACCAAACTTGGCTCATAAAAGTCACTCCATAAAAGATAGTCATTGTAAATAACATTATTAAAATCAATACTGGTTATTGACTAAGCCTCTTGATCACCTTCCATGGATGGCCCTTGATATTTGGCAATTGTTTGAGAATCTGTAAGAATATCACATAAGATCAAAGTCTCATAAACTACAGTAAAGGCGTATTTGCAAACACTGGAATCATGTAATTGAGATGATTGACTGTAGAGCCCTGTATATTGATTCTTCTTAAAGACACTTATGATTCCTGTCCCCCTGCCCCCAAGTCTCACTGTAAGACCAGTCCAGTTGGAATCACTCACTGGATACATCTCCTTATTTCTTGGATACTGTGCTGAATTATATATTCAAGTTATTGTTCATTGACATGAATTTAAGGTAAAAACACTTAGAGTAAAAATACATTCTTAGCATTGCAGATAATTGATTCAAGCTATTATTGGGCCAGAAAGAATGACATGGGCCTCCCCTTCTCAGATCCCAGTTCCTGGGAAAATGTTTTGGAGAATTTGCTGTCACTCCTCTAAGGGTAAATTATGGTACTTTTTAAATGCCTGAGTCACTGAGTTCTCACCATGGGCATCTTGAAAAGGAACTTACAGGCTTTATCTCTGAAATGAAAAGTTGGAGCAAATCATTACTATATAATTACCATGCACTGGCCTTTTACTGTGTACCAGGTCTACGCTAAGTGCTCGATTTTAGTTGTAATCTCATTAAGTCCTCATAGCAACCCTATGGGGTATGGACTATTATCCCATTTCATAGAGGAGAAAACTGAGCATCAAGGATTTGAGATGACTTTGCTAAAGGTCACAGCTGGTTAATAGCTTATCAGGGGCGAACCAACTACTTGTCCACTCTAAGTTTAGAGCTCAGGAAAATGGTTAAGCACAAGATTTTTAGTGGCTTGATTTTATTTGTATCAATTCTGCAGATTCTTGAAAGAACTGTGGAACGCATTTTGAAAGTGGCATTTCTCTAAGAAGTAAGTGGAGTGAGGACATGTCATTGGTGGATAATGGGGTCTGGGACCTGTTAAAAGTACCTGGTGAAGAAAAATGTGTTTCCTCAACTGCATCCTGGTTGAAAAGGGGTCAAGTTGAGTTGTGAACCCTAAGATTTCTCCCAATTCCTCTGGAGACCTTGTATAAAATCTAGGGCTCTGTCTAAAGAAAAAAAGATAGAATGAGGATATTCAAAGCCAGAGAAACCACAATAGAGAGAAAAGTAGATATTAATAGATACACTGAGAAAGTAGGTGAATGAAAAGTGGATCTTCCCTATTTATATAAATCTAAAATTGCACTTGGTCAAAAGTTACTGATAAGGGCTTCATTATGGACTCCACATGAAGGTGATTCAGTAACATATCATCTGAGAAATTTGTCAAATATTTGGTTAATATGCTATATGTTTTGGTAGCACGGAGGATAATTAGGGAACCAAAAATACTTCCTGCCCTCATGGAACTCACGCTCTAACGGGACAGACAGACAACCAAAAAGGCAGTTCCAATACAGTGGGGTATATATAGTATATAATGTAGGATGTACAGGGGATTATGGAAGCTCATAGGAAGGAAACCAAACTTTTTTGTAGATCCTGGAAGGATTATTGGAAAAAAAAGACATTTAAACTGGGGCCTGAAGGATGAGTAGAAGTCAATCGGTCTAGCAGTGTGAATAATTAGGTGTGTACATGGGGGTAGGGAGTGACTGGCATCCTGATTTCTTGGCTCCTGTGGACATATCAGGACAAGTGAAAAATAAAGCTCCTCCTTCCCCCAGCTCTGGAAGAACAGGGCCCGTATCTGTTTATACACAAGTGAGCTCACTGCATCTCTATACATTTCTCCAGTCAAGCCTTTCAACAGGGATTATGACGAATGTTTTCAGAGCAGGAGAGGATGGAGGCTAGTTCTTTGAGTGAAGGAATAGTAAACAGCCTTAATCCTGGGAGATGGTGACTTTTCGTAGAAACATTGGATAGAACCAGAGATTAGGGTTTGTATAAATGCTAGGGGACTGATATCTCTCCCCAGTACAGCACCCCTGAGAGGTGATGGAACCTCTGATTAAGTGGTTTATGCATACATGGATGGAGTTCGGGAGGCATAGCATGTAGTCAGGAATGATCACTAGCCCCTTGGCCTTGACAGCTAAGGTGAAGATCCCTTTACCTGTTCTTGTCATAGAGATATTGGTGCTTTCCATATGAAGTGGGCCATATGAATTTAGATAATGAGCATTTGTAGGATGACCACAGTAGCTAAAAGCAGGGTCCCTCTCATGGCACAAAGTAAACCTGGCATTATTTTAAACCCCATGGAAAGGGGCTCAAGTAATGACTGACAATGAATTTCCTAGTAGCCAGGACAGGTTTTGAAATCAGACAATTTGAATTAGAAAAATTTAAAAATGCATTTTTGCTCCAAAGAGTTGGTATAATTCATTTCATACCTCATATATATTACAAGACCCCAAAGCAAGGGAGAACATGGCATATACTGTGAACTGAAAGTAATTCACAACCTTATGGGGATAGTGTCATCTAAGCTAAAAGCTGACAGATTATTTGGTAGCAAACTAAGACAGAAAGGAGGTGGAAAGTTATCTGGGTAAGCACATCTCAGGCTTAAGAAACATCATGTGCAAAATTAGTAGGAGAGAGAGTATGACATATTTGAGCAGCTTAAAGAAATGTGGTATGCCTGAAGTGCCAGTAGCATTTGGACCATCATGTCTGAAATACAGAAGAGAGAATTGAGTGGGAAATTTTGTATTTTTCAGTATATGCATGGTAATAGAAACCAGGAGAATATTTGGAAAGATGAAAAGGACCTGGGACAAAAGTGTTAATATTTAAAGATTGGCAAAGAAGGAGATAGAGAGAGACTAGAAGAATAGGAAACAAACAATAGGAGAATGTAGAATCCTTCATGCCAAGAAACAAATTTTCAAGAACAGATTGTTGTTAACCTAGCCAACTCCCGTTAAGGGTTCAAATAAGGCAAGGGATGAAGCCTTGTTAGATTTAGCAACTAGAATAATTTTGGTGACCTTGGCAAGCACAATTTTCATGTTATAGTTAAGGCACAAGTCAAATTACAGTGGGCTTTAGAGTGGATAAGATGTGAGGACAGAGAAAGAAAATGTAGATCACTTTGCTTTCTAGTCAAAACTCTTGGAAAGTGAAGAAAAAATATAATAATTTAAGAGTGATGTGGGTTTCAAAATTGCAGTATGGAGACAATATCTCCAGCATTTATAATAAAACTATAATTTCCTGTCTTAAAGTATTAATTTCCTAACTAAAAGGCATCATATTGTATGGTGTGACTATTATAGCTATGTGTTAATTAAAGATATATAATAGGAATCTATTGTATGTATAATTTTACACTAGGTATTATCAGAGAGAATGCATTTATTCAACCTAGATTTATTGAACATGTGCAGTATGCCAAATACTGTGCTGGTTGCTGGTGAATGTGGAGATGCAGAAGACAGTGTCCTCTCTCATAAAGTTCAAAGGCTATGGGGGATAGGGTTGTGTATTAGCGGTCCCAGCTTCTGTATCAGCCATACTATTTCCTGAATTTAGACATGGCTGGGCTTGAATTTCAGTCTAGTTGGAACAGAATTCCAGAACTCTACATACACAATGAACACAAAAACGCAAGAATAATGAGGACTCTGGAAAACATGGAGCAGCCTGTAACGTGTCAGCAGCAGTGGTGATTGATGGGAGAAAAGCCAGAGAGGAAGAGGAAGTCATATGGTAGCTATCATATAGAAACAGAGGTCTCGTTTATAAGCACCCATAAACTACTTCATCGATCCTTTCAGATATAATCGAGGGAAGGATGTTTGTAGAGGTCTGGAATTGAAATCAGTAGGTTAAAAAAAGGACAAACCAGCAAAATATAGCTTACTCTTGTTACCTTGATTTCATAAATATAACCCCCAAAACACTTGGGTCACACATGCAAACAAATAACCATAACACACAGCAGAATTAAATATACATTAACAAGAGGTGCAAAGTAACTATGAGAATGAAAAAAAATGCAGGATGTAATTCTAAATAGATGAACAGAGAAAGCTTTATGGAGGATGTGGCACTTGGATATAGTGGAAAGATAGGATTATTTCTTGTGATCTCATAGTCTAGTTATAAAAATATTGCACATAATTGGCACCAAGTAAATTGTTGTTACAGGAAGCCATTTTGAAGCAAATTGAGTCAACGCAGAAGAAGGATCTAAATGGGAGAAATGGGGTTAATTTGGGAATGCTTCTTGACAAGGGCTTCCTACACTGAAAGGATGTTCTGTCCTAGGAAGACACTAGGAGGAATTGCTTCACGGAACAGAAAGAAATGAATTGATTGTAACTGGAATGTGGGAAGCAGGAGGAAGGACTGCAGCTCAGAAGGCCCGCTGAATGGAATTTGAATTTAATTCAGAAAACTGCTATTTGACCTCAACATTTTAGAACCTAAAATATACTCATTTTTTAACCTTATCCTGGATTTCGTTCATTTTTAAACCATATCAAAATTGCAAACTCATTTCTATTTGCATTTGTGTTCCCTGGATAAAGCCTTGATTCATAGCACAGAATAAGAATCAGACCAAGTAATATTTAGAATATAAGATTTTATACTTTCAAAGAGACTTACAGTTTTTAATTTAGAAAATGTTCCTATGAGACATTGATTTTTTTAAACCTGCTGTAACATTTCAATTGGAGTTAAGCTATTTTTCTGCATTCAGGGATAAACCCTTTAAGAGAATTTATATGCATTTGCAAATGTACGTGGAAGATTAATACAGACCTGAATGTTTAAAATTTTTAAATAACCTTACTAAATATTAATTTATAAATTTCTGTTTGAAGGAAATTTTTTAAAGTTCAACTAGCTATTTATAGTAACTGATATTTAATTAAGATAAAGACCAATTCAAAATAGCTTTATTTTTCTGAAAGCCAAAACATTTGAGACAAATTTCATTTGAGACCACTTTTCTTCAACTTTTGAAGTCCCTTATATATATATTCGAAATTCTAAACTCCAATCATTTTTTCCAAGCCCATTTTAATTTTGTTTTATTTAGTTTTGCTCTACTAAGGATTTTCCATTTTGATAGGATCATAAAACCATCTCTTCTAAGTAGAAGGTGGGACTATAATCTTTTAATGCTTAACTCTAAGTGGAAGGTCTAGTAATTGCATATCTAAAGAATAATTGGTTGATCATCACCAGCTGCTTGACCATTTTAAATTTACACATTTACAGTAAGCTTTTCTCCTAACTCTGAAAGTTTTACTGAAAATTCATTTTCAAGCCATTTTTCCAAGGAGAAATAGTTACTACTTACACTATCACTAGAGTATTTTAAATTGAGACGATAAAACAGTATGAGTGGCGTTACCTCTTTTAGAACGCTGCAACTAAACACAAAACCATTCTCAGCTCTGTAATTGGTTTCAGATAGCAGTAAAAGATATGAGGACCACGAATATTGATGAAAAATACAGGTACCTTAAGTCATATGTACCTCAAATAAGAGTGGCAAAAAGCAAATTATCTTTTCACTGCCTTTTTGCTGTCAACCCAGAAGTGCACACAGAAGTTGATGGCAGCAGAGGATACTGTTGCCAACATTTCATGAGAATTTTTCTTCTTGTAGGTCTGTATGAGTCTCTACCAGTTCCTCCACAAATATGGGTCAAGGAACCCTCACTGAATTTGAACTTCTGCTTAAATTAAAGCTCAAATTGAGGGACAATCTTTTCAAGTATTTACCAAAAGCCTTGCCCTGTTTCCTTCCTGTATATATATATTTTTAAGTATTTGTTTATTTATTTATTTATGGCTGTGTTGGGTCTTCGTTTCTGTGCGAGGGCTTCCTCTAGCTGCGGCAAGCGGGGGCCACTCTTCATTGCGGTGCGTGGGCCTCTCACTATCGCGGCCTCTCTTGTTGCAGAGCACAGGCTCCAGACGCGCAGGCTCAGTAATTGTGGCTCACGGGCCCAGCTGCTCCGCGGCATGTGGGATCTTCCCAGACCAGGGCTCGAACCCGTGTCCCCTGCAATGGCAGGCAGACTCCCAACCGCTGCGCTACCAGGGAAGCCCTCCTTCCTGTATATTTTTAAGCTTCATGTATTTCCCCTGCTCTTAATTCCAGCCATACCCACTTTGTCCAGTAAGTGCAGAAAAACCACCTTGCCTTATCAGGGACTTAAGGAAGATGCATTTGGAGATAATGTTTAAGAGGCATAATAAAAGGATTTCTCATAAACCCCTTTTAATTTCCTGGTTTCTAACTTTTCCAGACTGAACCATAGGTAGAAGATGTCTCCTGAGATATTTGAAATGTACTAAGGCCCCTAATCCTTGTTTACTTCCTCCTAAATCTCCTAGGAGAACAGAAGAAAAGGTGAACATCTAGACAAACTCAGAAAGTTACTTTTACCAAAGAAACCAAAATGAAACAAAATAAACAAAACCTGTGGTCAATTAAGGGAGTCTTTAGATGGTATTAAACACATGGTATTTTCCCCTTTGGCCTAGTTTTGAGCATTGCAATTGGGACTGTGAGGTTTGCTTAGTTTTGTGTTGTCACTTCTATTTAATCCCTTCATGAATCTTTCACCAAAAATGAACTCATTTTAAGATGAAGTGGTGAATTAATGCAGTTATATAATCTAGCAAAGACATCTAATTCGAGAGTATGTCAATTAGAATGTGGCAGGGCCTCTGGCCTTTGCAATCAAAATACTAGTCTACTGTTGTAACAGGGCTTTTTTTTTTTTTTTTTTTTAACCCTCAGATGCCTTTTACTTAGAAAAATTTTCACTATTTTTAACTTCCCTAATATCAGAGGTCAACAAGTTGTGCTCTGCAACTTTCATAGAGGAACATGAAAGGCAAAATGAGAGTTTAGTTCTGTAGTCTCAAGCATGGGGCCTCAGGCATCCTGGAGTGGGCTGTTCCCCCTTAGACCAGCAGGCAGCAGAGCTGAAATGCAGCTGTGGGCTTGATGCTACTCGGAGCCTTTCCAGAGGTGTGCCAGGTCATGGAGTTAATGCCACTTAGGTAAGCGTGAATTTACTGTGGGAGTGAAGTCGTTGAATATGTTGTTCCAAAATAAATGTTAGGTTGGAAAGAGTAGGCACACCAAAATTGTTATTTCCAAAAATCATTTTAAAAAATGCACTGCATACCACGCCCTGGCCATACAAGCGTGGACCCCCGCCCAGTGGAGGGAGAACCCTCAACTGGACACAAGCCCCCCCTGCCTGGCGGGAGCAAGAAAACTCGAGGAACTCCCTGAACCCTGAGAGAGAGGGAGGACCGGGATCCAAAAGGGTTGGTTGAGAATAAACTACTGGGGCCTTCTTCCCTTCAATACAGTCTGGTATTTGTAAGAGTTGAGGACCTGGGCCCCATTCAACCGGCATATACATATTCTCTGGAGACAGCAATTCATTTCACATCAACCTCAACCTAAGGAAAGCATACAATCACTCACTACTGCTCTTGCCCTGGACTATTAAGGAAAAGCTGCCCAGTTGTTTCATGTTAAATTGTGACTAAGGAACCACCAGACCTTATGAGTTGCAAGTAATCCTGTACATTAAAAGAGAAATTATCATATGAGGTGAAAAAAAAATGTACTGCATAAACTTAGTTCTGTCCTGGTTTCTAAGTGTGTTATGTGGCCGGTTTTCTGATAGAAGTAACACTATGATGGTATATGTTGCAGATTTATGTTTGAGCTTTTCACATTTTCAATCTAGGACCATGATTAAAAAGGTCAAGAAGGGGCGTCTTCTGTGACCAGAGTGAGGGCAATGTGCATGTGTAAGGGTTAGGAGTAGTGAAATATACTAGGAAGGGTGGGACAAAGCATACTGCTCTCAGCAAATGAATCATTCTCTCAGAGAAAGGGGATGTTGTGTGAGGAGAAAGACTAATCACCCTCAGGAAACCCTACCATCACATAGGTGAAAGGTCCCCGCTATCATTGCAGAGATTTTGGGAATGACAATTTATTGCTGCAATTGTATCTTTTCTTTCCTAGCTTACTGACATTGGCAAGATTTTCCACAAAGGAGAAACTACTGAAAATGAGTTGCAAACTGCAACCCTTAAGAGTGGCCAGAGATTACAGACATGGGAACAGGGATACAAATGACAGTTGACTTTTCAACATAAATAATGGAGGACAGAGGACAATGGGTAAATATGTTTAAAGTACAGGAAGAAATAAACGTAACCTAGGTTGTCTTCAGCAAATATATCCTTCATAAGTAAGTCAAAGAAAAGACATTTGCAGATTCTTGTCTCAGATTCCTCATGAGAAAGACTGGAGGCAGGGCACAGGATGAGAAATCCTCCTTTGTCATCAGACCAAGAAAAAGGAGATAACGGTTATGAAGCTCCATAGGAATCATCCTCCTCTATTGCCCATATGGAATACAAGTCTTAATTCACTGGGGAAATGACAATAAGCCCTGTCACTCTCAGGTATAGGTGAAGACCAATTTTATCTGGGCGAAAGAAACAGAAAAATCTCTCTATACCTAGAGGAAGGACAGGAACACACCCTTGTCTCAGAACAATAGAGACACCCTACTGCAGAGGAAGGAATAGGATCAATGAGAAGGTCTCACAATGAGACCAAAGAAGACAGATAACCTGCTGGCAACTGAGATTGAGCCAGAATATCAGAGAACATCCTCCACCCTCTATCACCAGGTTAGTGAGCTTTGAGCAACAACAATCTTCTGCTGAGAGAGTGTTAAAAGAGACTTTCTTTGAGGCATACATGAAAGACCTTCAGCAGAAAGAGGAGCAGACATTAAGGAAATCCTCTGGAAACCCAGCTTGTACTCTAAATATGAAGTAACACTGGAGGAGTTTGAAGACTATGGTGCACTGAAGGTAATCATAGCAACTATAAACCCCTACTCAGGTCAAAGACTTAGTATACAGATAGTCTTCCACACTGAAGAGCAAGCAAAAGAGAGACATGCTCATTTCTGGGCATACATAATATAAACTTTATTTCCAACTGTCCTAAATAAAATGCACAGCATTTAACAAAAAATTATGAAACAAAGAAGCAAGTGAAAACATTATCAACTAAGCAATCAACAGAACGAGAATCAGATATGATTCAGTTGTTGGTTCTACCAAACTACGAAATTAAAACAAAAAACAACTTTGATTAGCAAGTCCCTAACTGAAAAGGTAAACTATATGCAGGATCATATGGAAAATTTCAATAGGAATATGGAAACTATAATAAATGATCAAGTGGAAATGGAGAATAAAAAACACAAAAAGGTAGACAAAAAACTCCTTTGTCAGTCTCATCAATAGACTTAATGCAGCCGATGAAAGAACTGGTGAACTTGAAGACAGGTCAACAGAAATTACAAAAAAGTACACACAAAAAGGGAAAAAAGGGGAGGAGCTTCAAGATGGCAGAAGAGTAAGACGTGGAGATCACCTTCCTCCCCACAAATACATCTACATGTGGAACAACTCCTACAGAACCCCTACTGAACGCTGGCAGAAGACCTCAGACCTCCCAAAAGGCAATAAAATCCCCATGTAACTGGGTAGGCCAAAAGAAAAAAGAAATAACAGAGACAAAAGAATAGGGATGGGACACGCACCAGTGGGAGGGAGCTATGAAGGAGGAAAGGTTTCCACACACTAGGAAGCCCCTTCGAGGGCAGAGACTATGGGTGGCGGAGGGAGGAAGCTTTGGAGCCACAGAGGAGAGCGCAGCAACAGGGGTGCGGAGGGCAAAGCGGAGAGGTTCCCGCACAGAGGATCGGTGCCGACCAGCACTCACCAGCCCGAGAGGCTTGTCTGCTCACCCACTGGGACAGGTGGGGACTGGGAGCTGAGGTTCGGGGTTCGGAGGTCAGATCCCAGGGAGAGGACTGGGGTTGGCGGCGTGAACACAGCCTGAAGGGGCTAGTGCGCCACAGCTAGCCGGGAGGGAGTCTGGGAAAAAGTCTGGAGCTGCCTAAGAGGCAAGAGACCATTGTTTCAGGGTGCGCAAGGAGAGGGGATTCAGACCGCTGCCTAAACAAGCTCCAGAGACGGGCACGAGCCGCGGCTATCAGCACGGACCCCAGAGACGGGCGTGAGACGCTAAGGCTGCTCCTGCAGCCACCAAGAAGCCTGTGTGCAAGCACATGTCACTCTCCACACCTTCCCTCCTGGGAACCTGTGCAGCCCACCACTGCCAGGGTCCCGTAATCCAGGGACAACTTCCCCAGGAGAACACACGGCGCGCCTCAAGCGGGTGCAACGTCACACCGGCCTCTGCTGCCGCACGCTCACCCCGCATCCATACCCCTCCCTCCCCCCGGCCTCAGTGAGCCAGAGCCCTGAATCAGCTGCTCCTTTAACCCCGTCCTGTCTAAGCGAAGAACAGACGCGCTCAGGCGACCTACATGCCGAGGCGGGGCCAAATCCAAAGCTGAACCCCAGGAGCTGTGCAAACAAAGAGAAAGGGAAATATCTCCCAGCAGCCTCAGGAGCAGCAGATTAAATTTCCACAGTCAACTTGATGTACCCTGCATCTGTGGAATACCTGAATAGACAACATATCATACCAAAGTGAGGAGGTGGATTTTCGGAGCAACGATACATATATTTTTTTCCCTTTTTCTCTTTTTGTGAGTGTGTATGTGTATGCTTCTGTGTGTGATTTTGTCTGTATAGCTTTGCTTTTACCATTTGTCCCAGGGTTCTGTCTGTCCATTCTTTTTTAGTATAGTTATTAGCACTTGTTATCATTGGTGGATTTGTCTTTTGGTTTGGTTGCTCTCTTCTTTCTTTCATTCTTTCTTTTTTGCTTATTACTTAAAAAATTTTTTTAATACTTATTTTTTATTTTAATAACTATTTTATGTTACTTTATTTTATTTTATTTTATTTTATCTTCTTCTTTCTTTCTTTTTTTTCTCTCTTTTATTCTGAGCCGTATGGAGGACAGGCTCTTGGTGCTCCAGCATGGCGTCAGGGCTGTGCCTCTGAGGTGGGAGAGCCAAGTTCAGGACACTGGTCCACAAGAGACCTCCCAGATCAACGTAATATCAAATGACAAAAATCTCCCAGAGAT
The DNA here is from genome assembly GCF_028023285.1 of Balaenoptera ricei. NCBI lineage: Eukaryota > Metazoa > Chordata > Mammalia > Artiodactyla > Balaenopteridae > Balaenoptera > Balaenoptera ricei. The sequence goes on along the minus strand of NC_082660.1, from coordinate 129,561,281 downwards.
CTCCTTCACAATGCCAAGACCCAGCTCCACTCAATGACCAGCAAGATACAGTGCTGGACACCCTATGCCAAACAACTAGCAAGACAGGAACACAACCCCATCCATTAGCAGAGAGGCTGCCTAAAATCATAATAAGGCCACAGACACCCCAAAACACACCACCAGACATAGACCAGCCCACCAGAAAGACAAGATCCAGCCTCATCCACCAGAACACAGGCACTACTCCCCTCCACCAGGAAGCCTACACAACCCACTGAACCAGCCTTAGCCACTGGGGACAGATACCAAAAACAACGGGAACTATGAACCTGCAGCCTGCGAAAAGGAGACCCCAAACACAGTAAGTTAAGGAAAATGAGAAGACAGAGAAACACAAAGCAGATGAAGGAGCAAGGCAAAAACCCACCAGACCTAACAAATGAAGAGGACATAGGCAGTCTACCTGAAAAAGAATTCAGAAAAATGATAGTAAAGATGATCCAAAATCTTGGAAATAGAATGGAGAAAATACAAGAAACGTTTAACAAGGACCTAGAAGAACTAAAGAGCAAACAAACTGTGATGAACAATGCAATAAATGAAATTAAAAATTCTCTAGAAGGGATCAACAGCAGAATAACTGAGGCAGAAGAACGGATAAGTGACCTGGAAGATAAAATAGTGGAAATAACTACCACAGGGCAGAATAAAGAAGAAAGAATGAAAAGAATTGAGGACAGTCTCACAGACCTCTGGGACAACATTAAATGCACTAATATAGGGGTCCCAGAAGAAGAAGAGAAAAAGAAAGGGACTGAGAAAATACTTGAAAACTACCCTAATATGGGAAAGGAAATAGTTAATCAAGTCAGGAAGCTCAGAGAGTCCCATACAGGATAAATCCAAGGAAAAACACACCAAGACACATATTAATCAAACGATCAAAAATTAAATACAAAGAAAAAATATTAAAAGCAGCAGGGGAAAAAGAACAAATAACATACAAGGGAATCCCCATAACGTTAACAGCTGATCTTTCAGCAGAAACTCTGCAGGCCAGAAGGGAGTGGCAGGACATATTTAAAGTGATGAAGGAGAAACACCTACAACCAAGATTACTCTACCCAGCAAGGATCTCATTCAGATTTGATGGAGAAATTAAAACCTTTACAGACAAGCCAAAGCTAAGAGAATTCAGCACAACAAAATGAGCTTTACAACAAACGCTAAAGGAACTTCTCTAGGCAGGAAACACAAGAGAAGGAAAACACCTACAATAACAAACCCAAAACAAGTAAGAAAATGGTAATAGGAACATACATATCGATAATTACCTTAAATGTAAATGGATTAAATGCTCCAACCAAAAGATATAGACTGGTTGAATGGATACAAAAACAAGACCCGTATATATACTGTCTACAAGAGACCCACTTCAGACCTAGGGACACATACAGACTGAAAGTGAGGGGATGGAAAAAGATATTCCATGCAAATGGAAATCAAAAGAAAGCTGGAGTAGCAATTCTCATATCAGACAAAATAGACTTTCAATAAAGACTATTACAAGAGACAAAGAAGGACATTACATAATGATCAAGGGATCAATCCAAGAAGAAGATATAACAATTGTAAATATTTATGCACCCAACATAGGAGCACCTCAATACATAAGGCAAATACTAACAGCCATAAAAGGGGAAATCAACAATAACACAATCATAGTAGGGGACTTTAACACCCCACTTTCACCAATGGACAGATCATCCAAAATGAAAATAAATAAGGAAACACAAGCTTTAAAGGATACATTAAACAAGATGGACTTAATTGATATTTATAGGACACTGCATCCAAAAACAACAGAATACACATTCTTCTCAAGTGCTCATGGAACATTCTCCAGGATAGATCATATCTTGTGTCACAAATCAAGCCTTGATAAATTTAAGAAAATTGAAAGCGTATCAAATATCTTTTCCAACCACAACGCTATGAGACTAGATATCAATTACAGGAAAAAATCTGTAAAAAATACAAACACATGGAGGCTAAAAAACACACTAATTAATAACCAAATGATCACTGAAGAAATCAGAGATGAAATCAAAAAATACCTAGAAAAAGATGACAATGAAAACACGACGACCCAAAACCTATGGGATGCAGCAAAAGCAGTTCTAAGAGGGAAGTTTATAGCAATAAAATCCTACCTTAAGAAACAAGAAACATCTCAAATCAACAACCTAACCTTACTCCTAAAGCAATAAGAGAAAGAAGAACAAAAAAAACCCCAAAGTTAGCAGAAGGAAAGAAATCATAAAGATCAGATCAGAAATAAACGAAAAAGAAATGAAAATAATGACAACAAATATCAACGAAGTTAAAAGCTGGTTCTTTAAGAAGATAAACAAAATTGATAAACCATTAACCAGACTCATCAAGAAAAATGGGAGAAGACTCAAATCAATAGAAATGAAAAAGAGTGAAGTAACAACTGACACTGCAGAAATACAAAGGATCATGAGAGATTACTAGAAACAACAATATGCCAATAAAATGGACAACCTGGAAGAAATTGACACATTCTTAGAAATGCACGACCTTCTGAGAATGAAGCAGGAAGAAATAGAAAATATGAACAGACCAATCACAAGCACTGAAATTGAAACTGTGATTAAAAATCTTCCAACAAAGAAAAGCCCAGGTCCAGATGGCTTCACAGGAGAATTCTATCAAACATTTAGAGAAGAGCTAACACCTATCCTTCTCAAACTCTTCCAAAGTATAGCAGAGGGAGGAACACTCCCAAACTCATTCTACGAGGCCACCATCACCCTGATACCAAAACCAGACAAAGATGTCACAAAGAAAGAAAACTACAGGCCAATATGACTGATGAACATAGATGCCAAAATCCTCAACAAAATACTAGCAAAGAGAATCCAACAGCACATTAAAAGGATCATACACCATGATCACGTGGGGTTTATCCCAGGAATGCAAGGATGTTTCAATATATGCAAATCAATCAATGTGATACACCATATTAAAAAATTGAAGGAGAAAAACCATATGATCATCTCAACAGATGCAGAGAAAGCTTTCGACAAAATTCAACACCCATTTATGATAAAAGCCCTGCAGAAAGTAGGCATAGAGGGAACTTTCCTCAACATAATAAAGGCCATATATGACAAACCCACAGTCAACATCCTCCTCAATGGTGAAAAACTGGAAACATTTCCACTAAGATCAGGAACAAGGCAATGTTGCCCACTCTCTTCATTATTATTCAACATAGTTTTGGAAGTTTTAGCCGCAGCAATTAGAGAAGAAAAAGAAATAAAAGGAATCTTAATCGGAAAAGAAGAAGTAAAGCTGTCACTGTTTGCAGATGACATGATACTATACATAGAGAATCCTAAAGATGCTACCAGAAAACTAGTAGAGCTAATCCATGAATTTGGTAAAGTAGCAGGGTACAAAATTAATGCACAGAAATCTCTTGCATTCCTATACAGTAATGATGATAAATCTCAAAATGAAATTGAGAAAACACTCCCATGTCCCATTGCAACAAAAAGAATAAAATATCTAGGAATAAACCTACCTAAGGAGACAAAAGACCTGTATGCAGAAATTTATAAGACACTGATGAAAGAAATTAAATATGGTACAAATAGATGGAGAGATATACAATGTTCTTGGATTAGAAGAATCAACATTGTGAAAATGTCCATACTCCCCAAAGCAATCTACAGATTCAATGCAATCCCTATCAAACTACCACTGGCATTTTTCACAGAATTAGAACAAGAAATTGCAGAATTTGTATGGAAACACAAAAGACCCTGAATAGCCAAAGCAATCTTGAGAAAGAAAAATGGAGCTGGAGGAATCAGCCTCCCTGACTTCAGACTATACTACAAAGCTACAGTAATCAAGACAGTATGGTAATGGCACAAACACAGAAATATAGATCAATGGAACAGGATAGAAAGCCCAGAGATAAACCCACACACATATGGTCACCTTATCTTTGATAAAGGAGGGAAGAATGTACAGTGGAGAAAAGCCAGCCTTTTCAGTAAGTGGTGCTGGGAAAACTGGATAGCTACATGTAAAAGAATGAAATTAGAACACTCTCTAACACCATACACAAAAATAAACTCAAAATGGATTAAAGACCTAAATGTAAGGCCAGACACTATCAAACTCTTAGAGGAAAAAGTAGGCAGAACACTCTATGACATAAATCACAGCAAGATCCTTTTTGACCCACCTCCTAGAGAAATGGAAATAAGAACAAAAATAAACAAATAGGACCTAATGAAACTTAAAGCTTTTGCAGAGCAAAGGAAATCATAAACAAGACCAAAAGACAACCCTCAGAATGGGAGAAAATATTTGCAAATGAAGCAACTGACAAAGGATTAATCTCCAAAACTTACAAGCAGCTCATGCAGCTCAATATCAAAAAATCAAACAACCCAATCCAAAAATGGGCAGAAGACCTAAATAGACATTTCTCCAAAGAAGATATACAGATTGCCAACAAACACATGAAAGAATGCTCAACATCACTAATCATTAGAGAAATGCAAATCAAAACTACAATGAGGTATCACCTCACACCAGTCAGAATGGCCATCATCAAAAAATCTACAAACAATAAATGCTGGAGAGGGTGTGGAGAAAAGGGTACCCTCTTGCACTGTTGGTGGGAATGTAAATTGATACAGCCACTATGGAGAACATTATGGAAGTTCCTTAAAAAACTAAAAATAGAACTACCATATGACCCAGCAATCCCACTACTGGGCATATACCCTGAGAAAACTATAATTCAAAAAGAGTCATGTGCCACAATTTTTTGCAGCTTTATTTACAATAGCCAGGACATGGAAGCAATCTAAGTGTCCATCGACAGATGAATGGATAAAGAAGATGTGGCACATATATACAATGGAATATTACTCAGCCATAAAAAAGAAACGAAATTGAGTTATTTGTAGTGAGGTGGATGGACCTAGAGTCTGTCATACAGAGTGAAGTAAGTCAGAAAGAGAAGAACAAATACCGTAAGCTAACACATATATATGGAATCTAAAAAAAAAAAAAAAAAGGTCATGAAGAACCTAGGGGCAGGACAGGAATAAAGATGCAGACCTACTAGAGAATGGAGTTGAGGACTCGGGTAGGTGGATGGGTAAGCTGGGACAAAGTGAGAGAGTGACATGGACATATATACACTACCAAATGTAAAACAGATAGCTAGTGGGAAGCAGCCGCATAGCACAGGGAGATCAGCTCGGTGCTTTGTGTCCACCTAGCGGGGTGGGATACGGAGGGTGGGAGGGAGACACAAGAGGGAGGGGGTATGAGGATATATGTATACGTAGATCTGATTCACTTTGTTATAAAGCAGAAACTAACACACCACTGTAAAACAATTATACTCCAATAAAGATGTTAAAGAAAAGAAAAAAAAAAAAGAAGGGATAAAAGAGTGTTGTGGGGGGACGGAAAAAGTATCCAAAAGCTGTAGGACAATATTAAATACTCTGAAATATGTGTAATTGGAATTACAGAAGGAGAAAAAAAATGGTATGGGGTAGAATAATTACAGTTGACCCTTGAACAACATGATTTGAACTGTGCAGGTCCACTTATATGCAGATATTTTCAATAGTATTATAGTACTATTGAAAACCAGTACTACTCGATCTACGGTTGGTTGAATCCTCGAACGCGGAACTTTGGATATGGAATAACTGCAGATATGAGAGCTGACTGTAAAGTTACATATGAATTTTCAACTGCATGTGTAATAGGGAAGAGCAAATCTATCTCCGTATTGGATCTGTTTCTTTTACTTTAACCTTTGTTTTCTATTGCTTTTGCTACAAGGTAATCGCTAAAGGGATGTTGCCTGTAATTTAAAGTATACATAATGGTCCATCTCCAGGAACCCTGCCTCCCCATGCCTGAGCTTTAAGCTAAAATACCTTTGTTTAGTTCACAGGAAATATCCTGGCCATTCCTGTGAACGGCTGCAGGAAAAAAGACATTAACACATCCTCTCCAGGAGTCTGGCCAAAACCAGGAAATATCTGCAACAACTTATTACCTTTTTCACTTACCTCCTCACTTTCCTCTCTTTGTTCTATTAAAGAAACTAGCATCCAAACCCCAGCAAGGTAGTTCTTTGGGACACTAGTCCACCATCTTCTTGGTCTGCTGGCTTTCTGAATAAAGTCATTATTCCTCACCCCAACAACTTATCTCGCAATTAATTGCCCTTTTGTGCAGCAAGCAGTATGAGCTTGGACTCAGTAACACATGGAGGGTCAGTGCCCCTAACCCCTGCATTGTTCAAGGGTCAATTGTACATAAAAGGGAAAATGTCTGAGAATTTTCCAAAATTAATGAAAGAAACCAATCCATGTATCCAAGAAATTGAGGGCACACCAAGCAAGACAAATACCAAAACTAACCACACCAAGACACATCAAACTGCTGGAAAAAAAGAAAAAGAAAAAGAAATCTTTAAGACATTCATTTCACATAAAAGAAACATTAACAAATGTGAAATAACTGAATAATATAAACTTTCTCTGACCAAAGTAGAATTAACCTAGAAAGAAATTACAGAATGATACATGGGAAATACTAAAATATTTTAGTATTAATAAATAACCCAGGGGTCAAAGAAGAAATTATAAGAGAAAATAGAAAATATTTAGACTTGAATAAAATAAAAAAAAAGTATATCGAACTATGTGAATGCAGCTAAAGAACGTCTTAAATGGAATTTGAGGTGTAAATACTCATATTAGAAAATAAGAAATGTCTCAAATCAATGACCAGAACTTTTCCATTAAAACAGTAGAAAAGGTATGAAACTTAAATTTAAAGAAAGCAAACAGATGGATGTAATGAAGAGCAGAGATCAACAAATTGAAAACAAAAAAATAGAGTGAGAACTAATGAAATTAAAGCTGATTTTTTGAGAGACTCAATAAAATTGATAAATCTCTAGTCACATTAAGAAAAAAAGAAGACACAAATTATGCAAATTGCGAATTAAATTGGGAACAACACTACAGGCCACGCAGACAATGAATAGAATAAAATTCCTCAATTTTATGTCATCTATGAAAAATCTACAATGAACATTAAATTTAGCATTATAAATTGTAATTAAAAATTTAATTGTAAACAATTAAACCCTTTTCCCCTAAGATCAGGAACACAGCACAGAAGTTTGCTCTCACCATTTTTATGCAACATTATACTAGGCTTCTCTCCAGTGCAATAAGGCAAAACAAGAATTAAAAGAATTAAGGATTGGAAAAATAGTTGTAAAATTCTTGTTATTCATAGAAAATTTGTTATGTATAAAAAGTTTATGGAGTCTAAGAAATTTTTAATAATCAAAATAAAAAAATTAAAACACTTGTACAGAGCTCATTTAGCAAAGCAGATGATATGAAGTGAACATAAAATTTATATTTTATTTCTATTTTAGTTCTATGTACTTTAACAAACAATTGGAAAATAAAAATGAAATTACCATTTTTAATAACACCAAAAGCTATCAAATATTTAAGAAATTGTCTAAAGAAGATGTGTAACAACAGTACACTGGAAACTACAAATATTACCAAGAGATATTAAAGAATAGTGAAATAAATATGGAAAACTTACATGTAGTGAAAGTCTCAGTATTAACAGGATATCATTCTTCTAAAATTTGCCTGTGATGCAACCCTTGTCAAAATTTTGGGATGAATTTTCAAAAAATAATTATCTGAGAATGCAAAAGAGCTAACAGGTCCAAAACGATGTTGAAAAATATAGAAGATTCAACCTACTAGATTTCAAGGCTTACTCTAAAGCTGTAGCAATTAAGACAGTGTGGTATTGGATTAATGATAAATAACAGATCAATGGAACATAATAGTTCAGAAATAGACTCACACACATATAGCCAAGTGATTTTACACCAAGATGTCAAGACAATTCAATGGGGGGAAGGTATGTTTGTTTTAAAAAAATGGTACTGGGGAATTGTACGTTTACATGGGGAAAAAATGCACCAGAACAGCAATGTCAGTCCGTACACAAAAATAAATTTGACATGGATCATAGACCTGAATGTTAAACCTGGAAGTATAAATCTCCCAGAAGAAAATATTTGAGGATATTTTGTAACCTTAGGGTAGGCAAAGATACCTAAGAGAGGAACACACACGAACACGCACACACCCCTCAAACAGAAAAGAAAAAAAGTATTACTGGACTTCATAAAAATTAAAAGTATATTTTCATCAAAAGATACCATTAGGAACACGAAGAGGCAAGTGAGAAGTACAAAAGAACTCTCAGCACCCCTGCACTAAGAGACATGACCAACCCTAACATGGCTTCCAGCAGCCTAAGGCCCCTTCTCTGTGTGACCCAAACCCCTCTCTGGGTTCCTTTTTGTAAAAAACTCAGGGCTGTCAAAAGAATTTGCTGTCTGTTCCAGCCCAAGCCAGACAATAGGCCTCAACCCAGCCCCTCTTTCTTAGAGCATTTACCACAAAGAGCTTACAACTGTGAACCCTTCCTCTGTCCCTCTGAGATGTGGACGTATCTCCTGCAACTCAGTCTGTCTTTCTCAAGGTCTTAGAAGCCATCCTTTGCAATGTAACCATCATGAAAGATAGATAGGGACTCTGTCACCAAGTCTCTGTGGCACAAAAAGGTCCTAACTTCCATAATTGCCAGCTGGCAGACACTGCTGGCCTAATCATATTTACATTGACCAACTCTTTGTAATTTTCACTTGAGTCCCTGCTGGCTCCCCCTCCTTACTGAATAAAATCTATTTTTACCATTTTAACTAAAGTCTAGCTTTGTTTATTTCTGACACAGTCATAGAAGGGGAAGAATATTTATAGTACATATATCTGATTAAATATCCTATATCCTGGCACATAAAAAAAAACTGTTGCAAAGCAACAATAAACTGTTAAAAAACAACAATAAATATATGTTTGTGTATGTGGTGTGTGTATATTTATGTATGTATGTACATATATATGTGGCCAATAAGCATGCAAAATAAAGTCCTAATGAGATAAAATTTCACATTCAATATATGGGCTAAATTTTTTTTTAATGTTTGATTACACCAAATTGTGGCAAGGATGTGCATTGCCAGCGGGAGTGTGAAATGGTACAAGCGCTTTGGAAAATAGTTCGGCAATTTCTTATAAACATACATTTACCTTACGACCCATGAATTCTATTCCTATTTACTGAAAATACATGAAAACAGATGTCTACAAACTGACTTGTATAATATTATTCATTCATAGCAACCTCGTTTATAATTGCCCCAAACTGGAAGCCATCCCAAATGCCTATCAACGGGAAGATGGATAAGGAGATTGAGGAATATTTATATGATGGAATGCTCCTCAGTCAAAAAAGGGGATGAATAGAGATAAATGCAAGAGCATAGATGCACCTCAAAAACATGATCTTGAGTGAAAGAAGCTGGACACAAAAACTACATACTGCATGATCCAATTTACATAAAATAATGAGAACAGTCAAAACTAATCTTTGGTGAAACAAGTTACTGAGTGGTTGCCTCTGGATGGATGACGTGGAGATTGGCTTGGTAGAGGCATGAAGAAACTTCCTAGGATGATGGAAATATTTGATAGCTTCATTGTGATGGTAATTACAGGGGTTCAAAAAACTTGTCAAGTCATTGTACTGAACATTTGTCCATTTTATTGGTTGCAAAGTATACCCTAATTAAAATCAAGCTTAAACAGGCAATTAGGAGGCAATTCAAAAAATGAAATGAGTGACTAGGTATAATGACTTTTTCTTCTATACTGGATTTTTAAACAAATGTCCAACGAGCTGCAATATAGAACACAATAAAAATAGCCTTAGTAACCGGAATTATTTTTGAAAATATCTTCATCACTCAAAAGTTCTAAATATAGCATAAAAATCTATTCATTGCATCGGCTATTTTCTTGATTAACATAGGATTGTATAAAAAGCTGAGAGACTTGGATAAGTCCTGAAGATTCTCAATTGTTGAAATGAGAGACTAAAATATACTTAATGAATGTTAAGTCAATGTAAAAATCAAATTAGATAATAGTATTAGCTAACATACTGAGTGCTTATGATGAGCTGGGTGCTCTGCTAAGTGATTTACATGCGTCAAATAGTTCATTCCTTTGAGGTAGCTACTATCTGCTTATTCATGAAGAAACTGCAGTATGGAGAGGTTATGTAACTTGCCCAAAGCTATAAAGCCAGTGAAGTGTATAGCCAGGATGTAATGCCCGTTAGTTTGATAGCACCTCTACCACTGCATGGCACTGAAATATAATGTATCAAATATCAAATGATACAAATGTAAATCAGTGTTATTTATTACATGTTTAATAAAATTTTATTTTCATGTTCATTTATTTTAATGCATGTACTGAGCAGCAGCTACCCTATGTCAGGTAAGGTGGTGGGACTTGGGGCAATCAAAGATGCTGCCACCTCCAGGAAATTTAAGTGTCTGAGTCAAGGGAGTGTTTGCAGCATTTGCAAAGCACCATAGGAGCACAGATGATCTAAGTTGTGTCTGACTTAACCTAGAAGTTGATATTTGCTCTGGGCCATAACAGATGAAAAATGGTGTTCCAGGTAGAAAGACGACATGTACAGAGGTGAAGACATGGGGAAAAGGGTGTTGGAAAGGATTTATATTTATTTTAAAAGGGACATGAGACAATATAGTAAGATAAGATGCTGAAACGATAGGTGGGGACTAGATCATGAGCAGTCTTGACTACCTAATATAGTTGGAGATTTGTCTTATACCCCAAAGATTTACAGAATTTCTTAAGAGTGTTTCTTCCCAAGGGGAAACTTATGCAGGATCCAATATATGAAATAGATCAAAGAATCAACTCTGGTTGAAGTGGAGACAAGGGCACCATTGCCCTTACAGTAGTACCATTTTATTAGACACTTGAGTATTTTCCCCTACCCAACCTCATCAAGTTTACTTGGCCTAGAATAAAATATTTCATCTTCCATGCCTAGGAAACTCACCCCTAATGAGCCAGAATAAATGTCATATGTTCTGTAGAATTATAGGCCTTTTAAGAAGAACATTTAAAAAAGAGTACTGTAAGCAATGGACAGTCATTTAAGAGTTTTATATAGGTTGGGAGTGAGCATCGATGATCATATTTTTGGTTGAGAAAAAGAGACTGTAGCCAAGAAGGACCAAGAAAGTCAGTGATATTATATGATGGTGGCAGAAATGGAGAAGAATATAGGTAATAAACATTACTGAAGCCTGCAACCTGATTTGGTGAGAAAGAGAAAGGAAGGAGTAAGTTTCTTGGTTGATGTGGTATCATTATCAGAGAATATTATGCTCATACAATGCAGGGCTTATTTAGTAGAGATGAAAATCATGGGTTTTCAGAATTCATCACTGGTTATTAATTTGAAGGCAAGACTATAAAGATGTATCCAAAGTTGATATTCAGAATTCACTATTAAAAAGCTCATAAATGCCCTTTTGACATAACCCAGAGAGAGCAGATACTTTTGAAAAACAAACAAACAAGCAAACAAAACCAGCAGTAAAAGGAGATTGGAATGAGGGATTCTAAAGCAAGATGGTTTGCATTAAATACTATGTAAGAGTGAGTTTGTTTGCCCAGGAATATACTTGCTGTGGTTCTAGCCCTAAAGGGAACAAAAGGCACCTTCCAATCTCTTCACTGAATTCATGGATGGAAGAGAAAGAGGAAAAGGAGGACGGGAGGATCTGTGACAGGAGATGTTTATAGTTTCCTACTCAGATGACAACACCAAATGCTCCTATGTCCCTGGCAGACAAACAAATTAATCAGTGTTTTTTATTTTTTTTATTCTTCACCTTGACGCAGTCCTGGTTTCAGGATCCTTCTCAATTCAGCACAGCTACTATCAATTTTGGTTGGCACAGGAGATAAACTTATTTGCCATCTCTGATCTGGAAGATATATACTGAACAATACAGATGGGAAAGTCAGTGAGCATTTAGATACGTGAGTCTGATTTTCAGGAGGGTGAACCAAAGTAGAAATACATATTTGCCAATATTCAGTACAGAAATGGCAGTCAGGCTATGGGTGGGAATGCAATCACCCAGGGAGAGTCTGTCTTAGATGTCTAAAGACACTTCATTCTTTGAGGAGAGGGGACATGCCTTCTATGTCTTTATATTGTCCCTAGGCTGAGCACAGAGTTTAGCCTTGCAGGGTATTCACTTCTTTCTGCAATCTCCTAAACTTTTTCCAAATACGGACTGGAATCACCTTAACTGAAATACCAATGGTAGTGATTCTCAAAGCTTGTTCTCTATAGGAGCAGGATCATCAACCCCTGGAAATCTGTTAGAAATGCAAGTTCTTAGTCTCCACCCCAGACCTACTAAATCAAAAACTCTGGGGATGTAACAGCAATCTGTGGTTTAATAAGCCCTCTCAGTGATTCTGATGCACACCCAATTCTGAAAACAGATGCCTCTAGCTGACACAGAGAAACCTGTGAATTACATCTCTCAGGACCAATCTGTGGTCTACCTTGTCTCATTCTAGTTAATTTTTACACACTTAAGTGTGCCATGGTAAAGACATACCATTCACATCTACAGGTTAATAATCCTCTTGATTCCCAAACCCCATAATCCCTTATTTAACCCAAATGTAACAAAGAGCTTTTATTCTACAGGCTGACTCTAATTGTTAATGATTGATTGAAGATTTACGTTAGGAAAGATTCTGAGGGAACACATAGGTTCTGTGTGAAAGAGTGCTGTGACAAGTTAGTTAGGTCCACCATGTGTGCTGTTGGGCTAATGTCAGGTACTCTTTTCTCATCCCTCTAGAGTGTTACACTGAATCTGCCAATTTCCTGCAAGAAGACCAGCCTCCTCAATGCACTATAAATGAATAAATATGTGTATGCTCAACTCTTTAACTATGGCATCTTCTCCCAATCCCTAATCATAAATTAGTTCACACCACAGAGCCTGCTTGGCCTGAAATACAGAAACACATGTGAAAAATAAATAGGGGGAATTTATAAACCGCCAGAATAATTTGCCATAAACATTAGAATGTAGAAGAAAGGTCTACATTAAATTATTATCCCTCTATGTGTTCAACCCTAAATCACCTTAGAGTTTATCCAGCATCATGGTGAAGCTTGGTTAGTTTCTGGCTTTATGTCAGCAAATTACCCTAAGGACATATTTTACTGAACATCAATTCTAGAGAAGCATTGTGAACGTGGGAGAATATCAAAAGCATTTTAAAATAATTTATGACATCCATTTATTCAACAAATATTGAATGAGTACTAAGGACTAGGTATTGTGTTAAGGCTTAGTAATCAGAAATGGGTCATCCACAGTTCATGCTCCCAACAACTTGAGAAGAAACAAGGAGACAGTGAGAGCTCACTGTGCTAAGGCCTGTGAGAGCGGTAAGCCCGGGTAGCAAATGAAGGCGACACAGCATCCACTATATGTGAAGATAGGATGGGAAGGATAGAAACAGAAGGCTTTCAGGAAGAAGCAGAACAAGAGCTGAGTCCGGAAAAGCAAATATGAGTTATATGGAAGAGGGGGGCAAAGAGGAAAAGAGCAGGCTAGCAGAGAAACTGCTTGTGTGAAAAGATAGAGGTGATAAATAGCATGAGGTTTTATTAATTACATGTAGCTTCACGTGGCTAGAGACAAAGGTGTGTTGGGAGGGAAGTGGGAAGAGGGTATGATGAAATTTAGGCTGTAGAGATGTGTAGGGGCAAGAACCAACCAAGGCCAGGGGAAAGTTCATTTGAGGACTAACTAGCTTTCAGTTAATTTTGATTTCTGCTTTGCCATCATTTCTCTGTGCTACTGTTCAGAGCAATCCTGGAACAGTTTATTCCACATCAATTTCATCCATTTGGAAACTGGTCTGGTAAATATAGGTTCAAAGAAATTATTTTGTCCTGGAAAATTTTGAGGACCGAAGGTTGCTGGCATGCGTACATGGCCATTTCTTTCTGGGAAGGATTGCTGTTGGGTATGGCTGTTGTTGACTTTCTTCTGGTGCACATGGGTGATTTGCCTGCCTCCCTGAATTTTGATAGGTGTTACTTAGTGGGTTTTAGTGGAAGTAGAGGGACATTTTCAGCACCTCACATTCTCAGAATTGGAAGAGTCTTCAATTAGCAAACCTTATCTGGTTCAAACATCTCTCTGAATCAGCTGGGGATTGCATTCAGTTGCTAATAACAGAAAACTGAAACACAGAGGATTAAACAAATGGTATGTTATTTTTCTTTTTCCAGAGTCTACAGGTAGGCAGTCTGGGGCTCGTGCAGCAGCTCTGTAAAGTCAGTGTCCTAGGCTGCTTCTTCCTTTCTGGTCTGCTTCCCATAGTCGGTCCCCCATCCACAAGGTTAGCTCATGATCTCATTGATGGTTACTGCAGCTCTAACCATCTTGTTTCCCTTTGGAAAGAAAGGGGGAAGAAAGAGTGGGGAGGGGCAAAAATCTGTGTGCCAGCAGACTCAGATCCCTTTGACGGTTTTGTTCAGAAACGCTACCCAATGACTTTGACTGCTATTTCATTTGCCAGAACTGTCACATGACAACTTCTTGCAAAGGAGAATGGGAAATATTTTTTAGTTGGTCATGTTGCTATCCAAAATAAAATTGTGGCATAATACGGAATCAGGAGACAAAGTTTATTGGATAGACAATTAAGAATCTCTGCCCGTATCTAAGGTTCAGCCTGAAGCTGGCATCTGGATCTTATAACCCTGACTGCTAATTTCACTCTTCCTCTTTCTGTCTCTCAAAATGTAAGTGCTCTGCCAGAATCCTCCAATTCTGCAGTTCCTACTTTGTGTTTGGTATGTTATCAACACTATAGTGCTGAGCCACTTGCCTCTTGTTAGCACAGATTTTTTAATCCTCTCTTCTATTCACCACTGGTGTTAATGTATGTGCTCACATAGGTGCACATATATGTACATGTATGCAGGTGATTCTGACTGCTCTGATCTCATGCATAAACCTGGCATTATTTTCTGAGGCAGGCCTAAATGTTTTGTCTTTGTGTTTTACGATCTCCATTCATGAGAAGAACTCAGTTGCTTTCCAACCCCTCCTCTGCCTTTGGAAAATTATCCTTGAAGAAAACAGTGGGTTTTCCCATTTGTCAGCAAAGGAAATAAAAAGTTAAAAAAGAAACCCATGTCTTTCATTATTAGAACTTAAGTTTACATCTGTGTCCTGGAAATTAAAACTTTAAAAACAATTCTGTCAGGGCTAATTAGAGGAAAGTTGGTGGTTGTGTGTTTTGGCAAGAGTTTCTTTGCAATAAGATATTTAGAAAAGATGGAAGGATGATTTCACAGCACTGTTCTGAGTTCAGGAAAAAAAAAAACTTCAGCTACTGGCATATTGAATATTTTATCAAGCATAAACGTTCAAATTTAACTCATTCCCTGGATGTTGCTTTCCTTTAATCAGTTGGAGATAGATAAAAATGAAATGAAATAAAATTAAATTAAATGACACACGTTCACATGTAATGTACAGAATCATTCAGAATAAATACAGATCATGCTGTCTTTGGAATGGGTACTGATTTTAAGGTTCTCTGCAGATGTCTAGCTCCTTGGGTCTGAGGAAGGGTACATGGGAGGTAATCATTTTCAAAACAAAACAGGCAGATGGGAAATTTCTTTATGAATGAGAGGAAATGTTTGGCAAAGAAGCGGGTGATCCCAAGGGACTGCTTTTGTCTATTTCCTGTCTTGTTCATTCACAGCCCTTGTCTTCTAGCCTGTTCCACCATCTTGCATCCTCTTCCATCCTCCCTCACCCCCACCCACGTGAAGATTTAGACAGCCAGTTGCACAAGCAGTATTTCTCTGGGTCCTCCTAACCAGCTCCCTTTCCTAAAAATCACTTCACATGAATGTAATGGAATATAAACTTACTTTGTTTTAAAAATTCTTAGAAGATACCAATTCCTGAGTTTCCAATGAGAAAATAAGAATGTGTTTTGGATTCTATAAAGTACCACCTAAGTGTGAGGAACTGTTATTTCCACATAAAGTTTGAATTATCCTTTGTGTAGTTAATACTTAACTGACCTAAGCCACATGCATGTATACATTTTTGCATGAATACACACACATATGTACACATAAGCACAATGCTTTAATGTACACGGGAATATTTCTATCTGAGTTCTAGAATTGTCTTTGCTAGATTTAAATAGTTCATGAATTTTTCATTTTGACAGATAATGCCAAATTGCTCACCCAGAGAGGATATATAAATATACACTCTTACCAACAGTTCATGGGGTTGCTTTCCCCCCGCCCCCATTTTCATTAATAGTACTTATTAGCAAACATATTTTTGCTGATCTCCAAGATGAGAAATGGCATTTCATTTTCCTTTGCACTTTGGTATTAATGAGGTTGAACATTTTTATGTTTATTGACAAGTTGCATTTCCTCTTCTATAAATGAACTGTTCGTGTTTTTTGTGCACATTGTTGCTGGGTCATTTGTGTTGTTTTCCCTTATTTTCAGTGAGAAAGAATTTGGGAAGACAGAAAAGTGATTGTGGAGAAGACATTACGGCTTGAGAACTGCTGGAGCAATGACACAATGGCATGAAAATGGCAGCCCAAGAACTGTCAAGTCAGCCAGCATGTCTGGAGTGCAGGTTAAGTGAAGGCCATGGAAAATGGCATGGGGAAAATTGTTGTATGTTGAGCCAAACTAATCAAGTTAACATCATGCACGATTAAGGGAAAATTATTTCTTGATGCCAAGGTGAGACTCTCTGTGCACAAGCAATACTGTGGATTCACAGTCAGGCTGTGGACCACTCTTTGCTAATTGCACAGTGAGACATTTGAGGTACCTTATCAAGGTGAATGATGAAAATTTGAATAGAAAACAAGCAGCATTGCAGCAAGCAGCCGAGCAACACTGGTTACAAAAACATCACCTGAAGCAGAACACGTGCTCTTGGCAAGACCCCAGTTTGGGCAGTCAGTAAACCTGGATTAGCTTCAGATTTGATACTGACTCACTGGGTGACCTTGAGCAAACCCCATCTTCAATTCTCTGGGCTGTTTCCTCATGTTCAAAACGAGGTAGATCAGACTTTACCCATTTCTAAATCCTGCCGCTTATATATGTTCATTTTATTAGATAGTTTCACTGCATGGCAGGCCTTGACATTTATTTGTTTAATCCAGAACATGAAAGAAGGCTGAGGATATTGTGGTCATGTTTGAGTGCTCCTTGGAACCCCATTCAGTGCCTGCTAATTAACCATAGAAACATACTAGTAATTTTTTCAGGTACATTTCCAGGGATATGAATAGAATGGAAAAATCTGAAAATTTCAGGGTCATTCTACCTTCTAGTTTTAAAGATATGAGCACAATTTTTAAGTCTTCAGAAAACTCTCTAAGCCTCATATACATTCTCTTTGATTTTTTTGGTTTTGATCAATGTGTTTTAAAACCAAATTGCTCCTTTGTCGTACATGACAAGTTGTGTGTATCTTCTTACAAGTATAGTGTTAGTAAGAAAGTTAGAGGATCCAGGTACAATTTCATTATTCCCTAATGGAATGTTTCTTGCATCACTAAATGCTATATGAGATTAAAAAAAAGTTCTGATAGCTCTTTCATACATAATTGGTAACAAAAACTGTTTCTGGATAGTTACATACTCATGAATAAGTTCATTTTATTTTAAATTAATAAAAAGAAATTAAGTGAAAGACAACAGCTGGCAAAATGAGGAGTCCAAAATTTCCACCACCATACCTGTAATCTTTTATTAGAGAAATTTTATAGCCTCCAAGTATGGGTATAACTGTGTATCATTTATTAAAATACATAAACCCTTCCCTTTCAAAGACTTTGTTACCATCACTCTTAGTTGCTACATGGCAAATTTCTGTAACCAAGCTGAATGGTAAAAATTTCTTTACTAATATTTTCAATTGAGCATCAACATTTTTCAGTTATTAAAATCGATGCAAATCTCTCATAATTAAAGTGCTCTGTTTTATTTAGGAAAACTTTTCTTCTCTCTGGAAATGTTTTATAGACTATGTATCTATAAATTCTGCCTAATGCCATATTTTGATGTGTGCTCAGGAAGTTAACAAAATCTGTAAGAGAATTTTAATTCTCGATCCCTAACCCCAAATTAATACTACAAGTAAAAATAAACAAAAATCTTTTTGGTCAATGAAGTAACAAAGGTTTTCCTTCATAAAGCACTTCAACTGAACAAAGTCATGATATTTACACACTAAAGATGACACTGCCCTCCTATGTAGATTCTAATGTTACAAAAACAAATTGTTTTGTTTTGTATAAGGCATTTGAAAGGCAAAAGAAAGCAATTTATTATTCACTGATATTATCCGGATTGAAGCAAAATTTAGTTTTCCTTGTCAAATTGACATCACAACTTTCTATTTAGTCCAAACTGGTATATCATAAAGTCAACCCAAAAGTAATTTGGGAGATATTGAGATCCTCTTTTTTTCTCCCCCCAGCGAACCCATCATACTCAAAGTTACAAGACAAATGGTGAAGTGTCTGGAAATCTGTAGGAGAGGTGAGCACATGGTGGGGTCCACAGAACAGGAAAAGGCTAGCCCGCTTTCCAGAGCTCCTCTGCGTCAAAAACCAACCAGAGCCAAAGGTTTTAGAGACTGGGGAGAGGTAGGTAAATGCTGTTTTCCTGAATAGGGGAGCTGCACCAAATGGATGAACACAACAGCTCTAGTTAAATACACAGACGCCAAGGATTTTCCCTTTGCTGATTTTTGGCACTATCGACTGGAAAAATGTATTGACAGAGGAACACTCCTCACACACAAAAAATCTGGCTATTGTCTCTAGAGTGAAATTTTCGAGACAAAGCTATGATAATGAAATGTGCCTGCACTATAATTCAGAACTGCTGCAAATTTCAAAGATGCCACTCTCATGAATACCTTCCAGAAGAAAATTGAGGGAGGTGACAGGTATCTATCCTGTTTGGATTGCTTCCTGATATCACCTAATTTACAGCGATCTATTTCAATTTCCTTAAGTCCATCCACAGTTCAACCGTAAATACTTTTGACCTCATTCACTAAAAAATAAAGCTGGGAAAACTTATTTATAAGGTGCAAGAACAAAAAATAATAATAATAAACCAAAAAAAAGGCAAGTGGTACCAACTCTCCATCCTCCTAATTGCTACTCTGATCCCAAAATAGAAGATTTTCATAAACTGTAAACTTCCTCAGGGCTCATGTGTCAGAGAATGGATATTACATTGGTGACCTCTCCTAGGCCAACATTTCACGGCTGGGCCCCCGAATTTTGTTTATTTGCTTCTTTGTATAGGAGAATACAAGACAGAGTCAAAATGAAACTTGAAGTATCACCTGAAGTAGTAAAATATGGCCCTCTTCATCGTGCCATCCCATCCAGAAGACAGGGGAAGGCTATCTTCTCACTGGTACCTCCCCTCAAAGGTTCAAGTGCAGCAGAAATGGGAAACTCAAATTTCATTGTCTAATTCATTTAGTTTACTTGGGAAAACAAGATATGGCAAGGTCAGACATCAAGCATTTATCTGGCCAGTTAGTGCTTACCCAAGCAAAATGATATCCAATCTATTTTAAATCAAATATTTTCATTCTCCAAGTTCTGAATATTAGACAGCCTGCATTTTTCTTTTTAAAAGGGAGAGAAAATGACAATATTCAGAATAAGAAAATCCTGAATTCAGAGGCTGATGCCTGCTGTATCCTTTCTTGTTCTAATCAAGATTATTTAATTATAAACAGAATTTTAAGACATATTTCTACATCCCCTATATTACCATCGTGATTCAGACATGATGTTGTTCATAGTACAGTCTGAAGACAAGCCCTAATAGATACCAGATACAGCTTCATGTGAGGAGTAGCACCACAAAGAAACATTCTATTTAGTGAACAGAAGTGGATTTTTACAGGTACCAGGAATCTGGGGAGACACACAAAGTTTGACACAATGGCTGAGGCTGTTTCGGGAAGCACATCATATATAAAATGGTTCTTTATTTAACCAATGAAGATCAGTGTCTTAATTCGCTTTTCCTTCCAAACTGCAAGCTCTTTGAAGGCATTATAGTATGCCTTGTACCTCTTCATTTTTTAAAAAATTACCCCGATTGCTAAGAGGAGTTCTGGGCACATAATGGATGCCTAATAAACATGTATTGGTTTTCTCAATAGACTGTAAGTTCTAGGATGGGAGGGACCAACAGTCAGTCCTGTACATCACTGTATATCCAGTGCAGGTCCAACATTTGGTATACTGTAGGGGTTCAAAATATTAATAAATCAACAGTGAGTGAAGGAATGACCTTGCCATGCTCCAGCAATAACTGAATGTACAAATTTTGAATAAAACAATATTTATTTAGTCCTTTCTATTCAGTCATATTTGAAGAAGAAAGCTGTAAGTGGGTGTCTCAATATGGTTCAATATATCTAGTAAACTTTTCCATTCATTACGGAATTGAGTCATGAAAAAATTTATCCAAAAATCATTATGTACAGATGGCAAGACCTACAGCTAATCCTGAGTCTCAAATATTGCCCTTACTAACTCCCTGGACATTATGACAGGGAAATGCTTAAAAGGTCAGAAAGCACACCTTGAGAATGAGGTTTTTACCCTTAATATCTCTCAGATTGAAAGACCAAGATAAGCAGCCTCAGGTGATTCCAGAAGAGACTCCCCAGATCCTCCTTACATTATCCAAAGGTGAGGTATGCAATAATGTGGTAAGTCTGCAATTTGTTAACACATGTATGCCTTGCACATCAAAATTCATTTTACTGGAAAGACATTTATTATTCTATTACTCCATTGGCTACTATCAATTGGCAACTCCCTATGAGAGACTGTTAAATGAAGGGATGCCCCCCAAAGCTGCAACCTAAAGACCAAACTCCCCCAGTGCCAATTAATCCATTTGTATCAGACCTTGTAATACTGATGGAAATGGCAACAGACAGCTACCACTTACTAATATATTCATATAGATTGACCTTGACAACTAGACCTTGATTGTAATTAATTCATTAAAAGATTCATTCTACAAATATCAAAGCTTCTATTATGTTCCAGTCATGGCAGTAGACATGAGAAATATAAAGTTGAGTAATACATGTCCCCTGCCTTCAAGGATATTGCAACAAAAGAAAAGGCTTATGGTACAACTTTGTGCATAATGCTGTGAGCAAACAGAGAAGGCAGCGCTTCATTGCTCTGGGTAGCAGAGAAGATTTTGAAGAAAAAATTACATATGAGCAGCATCTCAAAAGATGCAACAGATATTCAGTAGGCAAGAAAGAATAAAAGCCTCCTAGGAAGAGAGAACAATATGTTTTGAAAGTGTGTAAGATTTGCATGTTTGGGAAAGAAAGAGAACCATATTTTGCTAGAGAGTTGGATGTATAGTTGGATTGGGTGTTAAGTGAGCAGTTAAAGAGGAGCTTGGATGTTGAGATTGAATTAATATTATCTTTGTGCTTTATATTTTTAAATGTTGACCCTTCCTGGTAGCTGAAAGGGATTCATCAAAATTGTATAAAAAGACATGATGGTAGCTTGAACTAGAGCAGTAATAGAGGGAAAGGCAATGAGGCACTGAATTTAACGTACATTTCTCATGTGGAATCAATACATCTTGGTATGGAGGTGGCAGAGTAGATTTGCTTTAGAAGGAGGACTTGAAGCTGGTTGCATAACTATGAACCAGGATGGTTAGACAGATCATTATATTAAATTCTGGAAATGAAGGGCAACAAAACAAACAAGATGATCTTGGTAAAGTCACTTCCCTTCATAGAGGTTCAGTTACTCAACAATAAGTGGTTAAGTATTGAACTAGTCATCTTAAAAATTGTGTCTACTGTAAAGGTAAATGGAAAATAATTTGATTCTATTTAAAAAAATGCTTCCTAATAAGTTTACAAAAGTTTTCATATTTATTTAGATGTTATTAATAAGTCTGCAGGTTGGTTTCTGCTATTGTCAAGTACAGTAATATTGGAAAGGATTGGGAGAGAAATATTCTCATTATTGAAAACCTATTCCTGAGGCAGTCTACCTGAAAAGCAATTCAGAGTAATGATAGTAAAGATGATCCAAAATCTTGGAAATAGAATGGAGAAAATACAAGAAATGTTTAACAAGGAGCTAGAAGAACTAAAGAGCAAACAAACAATGATGAAAAACACAATAAAGGAAATTAAAAATTCTCTAGAAGGAATCAATAACAGGATAACTGAGGCAGAAGAACGGATAAGTGACCTGGCAGATAAAATAGTGGAAATAATTACTGCAGAGCAGAATAAAGAAAAGAGAATGAAAAGAATTGAGGAAAGTCTCAGAGACCACTGGAACAACATTAAACGCACCAACATTCAAATTATAGGGGTCCCAGAAGAAAAGGAGAAAAAGAAAGGGACTGAGAAAATATTTGAAGAGATTATAGTTGAAAACTTCCCTAATATGGGAAAGGAAATATATATCAAATCCAGGAAGTGTATAGAGTCCCATACAGGATAAATCCAAGGAGAAATACACCAAGACACGTATTAATCAAACTATCAAACATTAAATACAAAGAAAAAATATTAAAAGAAGCAAGGGAAAAACAACAAATAACATACAAGGGAATTCCCGTAAGGTTAACAGCTGATCTTTCAGCAGAAACTCTGCAAGCCAGAAGGGAGTGGCAGAACATATGTAAAGTGATGAAAGGGAAAAACCTATAACCAAGGTTACTCTAACCAGCAATGATCTCATTCAGATTTGACAGAGAAATTAAAAGCTTTACAGACAAGAAAAAGCTAAGAGAATTCAGCACTACCAAACCAGCTTTACAACAAATGCTAAAAGAACTTCTCTAGGCAGGAAACACAAGAGAAGGAAAACATCTACAATAACAAGCCCAAAACAATTAAGAAAATGGTAATAGGAACATACATATCAATAATTACCTTAAATTAAATGAATTAAATGTTCCAACCAAAAGACATAGACTAGCTGAATGGATCCAAAAACAAGACCCATATATATGCTGTCTACAAGAGACCCACTTCAGACCTAGGGACCCAAACAGACTGAAAGTGAGGGGATGGAAAAAGATATTCCATGCAAATGGAAATCAAAAGAATGCTGGAGTAACAATTCTCATGTCAGACAAAATAGACTTTAAATAAAGACTATTACAAGAGACAAAGAAGGACACTACATAATGATCAAGGGATCAATCCAAGAAGAAGATATAACAATTGTAAATATTTATGCAGTCAACATAGGAGCACAATACATAAGGCAAATGCTAACAGCCATGAACAGGAAACTGACAATAACACAATCATACTAGGGGACTTTAATACCACACTTTCACCAATGGACAGATCATCCAAAATGAAAATAAATAGGAAAACACAAGCTTTAAATGATACATTAAAGAAGATGGACTTAATTGATACTTATACGACATTCCATCCCCAAAAAACAGAATAAACTTTCTTCCCACGTGCTCATGGAACGTTCTCCAGGATAGAACATATCTTAGGCCACAAAACAAGCCTTGGTAAATTTTAGAAAATTGAAATCATATCAAGTATCTTTTCCGACCACAACGCTATCAGACTAGATATCAATTACAGGAAAAAATCTGTAAAAAATACAAACACATGAAGGCTAAACAATACACTACTTAATAACCAAGAGATCACTGAAGAAATCAAAGAGGAAATCAAAAAATACCTAGAAACAAATGACAATGAAAACACCCTGACACAAAAACTATGGGATGCAGCAAAAGCAGTTCTAAGAGGGAAGTTTACAGCAATACAATCTTACCTCAAGAAACAAGAAACATCTCAAATAAACAACTGAACCTTACAACTAAAGCAATTAGAGAAAGAAGAACAAAAAAACCCCAAAGTTAGCAGAAGGAAAGAAATCATAAAGATCAGATCAGAAATAAATGAAAAACAAATGAAGGAAACAATAGCAAAGATCAAGAAAACTAAAAGCTGGTTCTTTGAGAAGATAAAGAAAATTGATAAACCATTAGCCAGACTCATCAAGAAAAAAAGGGAGAAGACTCAAATCAATGGAATTAGAAATGAAAAAGGAGAAGTAACAACTGACACGGCAGAAATACAAAGGATCATGAGAGATTACTACAAGCAACTATATGCCAATAATATCAGCAACCTGGAAGAAACGGACAAACTCTTAGAAAAACACAACCTTCTGAGACTGAACCAGGAAGAAATAGAAAATATAAATAGACCAATCACAAACACTGAAATTGAGACTGTGATTAAAACTCTTCCAACAAACAAAAGCCCAGGGCCAGATGGCATCACAGGCGAATTCTATCAAACATTTAGAGAAGAGCTAACACCTATCCTTCTCAAACTCTTCCAAAATAGAGCAGAAAGAGGAACCCTCCAAACTCATTCTACGAGACCACCATCACCCTGATACCAAAACCCGACAAAGATGTCACAAAGAAAGAAAACTACAGGCCAATATCACTGATGAACATAGATGCAAAAATCCTCAACAAAATACTAGCAAACAGAATCCAACAGCACATTAAAAGGATCACACACCATGATCACGTGAGACTTATCCCAAGAATGCAAGGATTCTTCATTATATGCAAATCAATCAATGTGATACACCACATTAACAAATTGAAGGATAAAAACCATATGATCATCTCAATAGATGCAGGAACAGCTTTCAACAAAATTCAATGCCCATTTATGATAAAAACCCTCCAGAAAGTAGGCATAGAGGGAACTTACCTCAACATAATAAAGGCCATATATGACAAACCCACAGCCAACATCATCCTCAGTGGTGAAAAACTGAAACCATTACCTCTAAGAAAAGGAACAAGACAAGGTTGCCCACTCTCCCCACTATTATTCAAAATAGTTCTGGAAGTTTTAGCCACAGCAATTAGAGAAGAAAAAGAAATAAAAGGAATCCAAATCAAAAAAGAAGAAGTAAAGCTGTCACTCTCTGCAGATGACATGATACTATACATAGAGAATCCTAAAGATGTTACCAGAAAACTACTAGAGCTAATCAGCTAATTTGGTAAGACTGCAGGATACAAAATTAATGCACAGAAATCTCTTGCATTCCTATACACTAATGATGAAAAATGTGACAGAGAAATTAAGGAAACACTCCCATTTACCATTGCAACAAAAAGAATAAAATATCTAGGAGTAAACCTACCTAAGGAGACAAAAGACCTGTATGCAGAAAACTATAAGACACTGATGAAAGAAATTAAAGATGATACAAACAGATGGAGAGATATACCATGTTCTTGGATTGGAAGAATCAACATTGTGAAAATGACTATACTACCCAAAGCAATCTACAGATTCAAGGCAATCCCTATCAAACTACCAATGGCATTTTTCACAGAACTAGAACAAAAACTTTCACAATTTGTACAGAAACACAAAAGACCCCGAATAGCCAAAGCAATCTTGAGAAAGAAAAAATAGAGCTGGAGGAATCAGGCTCCCTGACTTCAGACTATACTAGAAAGCTACAGTAATCTAGACAGTATGGTACTGGCACAAAAACAGAAATATAGATCAATGGAACAGGATAGAAAGCCCAGAGAGAAACCCACACACATATGGTCACCTTATCTTTGCTAAAGGAGGCAAGAATATACCATGGAGAAAAGACAGCCTCTTCAATAAGTGGTGCTGGAAAACTGGACAGCTACATGTAAAAGAATGAAATTAGAACACTCTCTAACACCATACACAAAAATAAACTCAAAATGGATGAAAGACCTAAGTGTAAGGCCAGACACTATCAAACTCTTAGAGGAATACATAGGCAGAACACTCCATGACATAAATCACAGCAAGATCCTTTTTGACCCACCTCCTAGAGAAATGGAAATAAGAACAAAAATAAACAAATGGGACCTAATGAAACTTAAATGCTTTGGCACAGCAAAGGAAACCATAAACAAGACAAAAAGACAACCCTCAGAATGGGAGAAAATATTTGCAAATGAAGCTACTGACAAACGATTAATCTCCAAAATTTACAAGCAGCTCATGCAGTTCAATATTAAAAAATCAAACAACCCAATGCAAAAATGGGTAGAAGACCTAAATAGACATTTCTCTAAAGAAGATATACAGATCGCCAACAAACACATGAAAGGATGCCAAACATCAGTAATCATTAGAGAAATGCAAATCAAAACTACAATGAGGTATCACCTCACACCAGTCAGAATGGCCATCATCAAAAAATCTACAAACAATAAATGCTGGAGAGGGTGTGGAGAAAAGGGAACCCTCTTGCACTGTTGGTGGGAATGTATATTGATGCAGCCACTATGGAGAATAGTATGGAGGTTCCTTAAAAAACTAAAAATAGAACTACCATACGACCCAACAATCCCACTACTGGGCATATACCCTGAGAAAACCATAATTCAAAAAGAGTCATGTTCCACAATGTTCATTACGTCTCTATTTACAATAGCCAGGACATGGAAGCAACCTAAGTGTCCATTAACAGATGAATGGATAAAGAAGATATGGCACATATATACAATGGAATATTACTCAGCCATAAAAAGAAACGAAATTGAGTTATCTGTAGTGAGGTGGATGGACCTAGAGTGATACAGAGTGAAGTAAGTCAGAAAGAGAAAAACAAATACCGTGTGCTAGCACATATATATGGAATCTAAAAAAAAAAAAAGTCATGAAAAACCCAGGGGCAAGATGGGAATAAAGATGCAGACCTATTAGAGAATGAACTTGAGGATACAGGGAGGGGGAAGGGTAAGCTCGGGCAAAGTGAGAGAGTGGCATGGACATATATACACTACCAAATGTAAAATAGATAGCTAGTGGGAAGCACCCGCATAGCACAGGGAGATCAGCTCGGTGCTTTGTGACCACCTAAAGGGGTGGGATAGGGAGGGTGGGAGGGAGGGAGATGCAAGAGGGAAGAGATATGGGAACATATGTATATGTATAACTGATTCACTTTGTTATAAAGCAGAAACTAACACACCATTGTAAAGCAATTATACTCTAATAAAGATGTTAAAAAAAAAAAAAAAGAAAGTAAACGTATTCCCAGAGAACAATTAAATGACGTATTCACTGACTGACAGAGCTTAGAATTTTTAGCATGTATTTTGCTTATATGCTTTTGGATTTGCCCTGCCATAATTAAGAGATGCTAATAAGTTAGCCAAAGACTTAGAAGTGAATCAAAGAAGAATTCCTTTTCCGTTTGATTCATAAGTATTGATGCTGCTAATATCTGTATTAAAATCTCACCTTTTGGATGAATTCCAAGAACATATTGAAGGACAATTAAAGTAAGATTTTGTATGAATAATGAAATGTGGTGATAAAGATTGTACTCTGCCTTGAATGAAGATTGGATTTCCACCTCTACTTTCATTTTAGTTTCATAAAGTTCACTAAAATATGTTTTAGGGGACAAAAACTTTATCTTGATGACAAATAGGCTTTGCCAGAAGAAAAACATGTTAATACTTTCAATGAAAGATGAGAAAATGTTGCCAAAAGCAGTAAAAGCCTCCACTAGAATTTTGCTTTACCTTAGAATAGGTCTGATGTATAGTCAATTCTCCATATTCTTCCACCTGGGCCCCCCTCCCCAGTAGACCAAATTCTTGGAGATCAGACTTTGGTCCCAGATTTGCAAGGTACAAGATAGGTTAGTCATGCCCTGGGAGTTGACCTTTCCTGATAAAGGTTCTAGAATTTCAGATTCAGTTAACCTTGAGTACTTCCTGATTCTCTTGTTCCTATTTTAATGTCACTTCTATGAAACCTTTCCTTATTTCTCCAACCTTCAGTCATATTCTAATAGTTTCCTCCTCCGTGATACACAGGGCATTGTTCTTGCAGTTTCTAGAGATAGGGACACTTGTGTTGTAGTTAGGTGTTTGTGTGTGTGTGTTTATACACACACATATATACATACATATATATGCATATATATATAATACTCATATATCATATATATGTATATATATGTATATATGTATATATATAGATGTATGACATATATATATATATCATACTAAACAGGGCTCTTTGAGATGTCTAATTTATCTCTGGGTCATAGTGCTCTAGAAGCTTCAGACTAAAGTAGACTCCAGGATCCTGGCAAAATCTAAAGCCACAGCAAAATGTAAGCCTTTGGAATTTTATAAGCTAGAGGTAGGTGTGTCTTAAAATCACTAATTTATCTTCTTAACCTAGCTCATTTCATTTGTGGGAGTATTGTAGTTGTTAACAAGAATGCCTCTCCCACCAAATTATGATCTTATCAAGGCAGAACTGTGTAAGATTGAAATGCTTCATGAAAAACCCATGGACAATGGAACCATTTATACCTGGGTTCATATTCTGTAACTGTTATTTATTGTGTGGTCTTATGTACTGGATATGTGCATCCCTCCAAATCTATTTTCCACCCTCCTCCATCCAACTTTCTTCCCAGTGGGCTGACTGATAAGAAATGCATAAACAGGCTCACCTAGTTTGGGGTTGAATTTGATCAATAAAAAAGCCCAAGGAAGAGACTGAAGGAGGGAGGGCAGTGAGATCAAAGCATTTATTCCCCTGGTGACCTTTCAGCTAGGTAGTAATGCCGGACTGGTTGTGTCCCTAGATAGACTGTCACTGTTCCTCTTTAGGAGTCCAGCTTTACACAGTCCCCTACCCTGCCCAGGTCCTTTCACACTGGGGGTAGTAACAATTTTGCCACTACTAACCGAGGTTCCTGCAGTATTCTTTGAGTTTCCTCTTTATCCTACCCACAACTTTATAATCAGTTCCTTTATAAAAACCTACCCTCCTCCACAAATGATCCTAATCTGAATAGGTTCTTTGTTTCTTATGGAGACCCTAACTGATAAATATTAGAAAAGTCATCAGGGATAATAATGACTGTCACTCAAAGTTCTTGTGAGGAATAAATAAGAAAGGGCATATTAATAGTCTGCCTACCACAAGTCCTGTTGCATAGTAAGCATTCAGTAGACAGTAGTAATGATTAATATTTTCAGGTCTATATTCCAGGCACCAAGCAGAGAATCCAGCATGAACAATATTGGCAAATGAATGAATAAAATTGCAAAACATAAGGCCAATTTATAGCTGTCATTTAAAAATTGATCCACTATCCTTCTACTGACTTTAATTTTCCTATATGCTTCCTCATGGTTTTCTCTCACATTGAAATGATATAGATATATGCATATAGGCTGTGTCTCTAGGACCTGACCTATATTTTAAGCTCTTTCAGTTTAGGAACTTTAATTTTAGCTCCTAGTTTTATTTCTATTTCTTCTAAAGGACTGCTCTCCATACAGTGGGCACATATCTTTTGTGGACTTTAGGGATGGAATACCCATTCTGAAAAGTAATTTCATTCATTTCTAATGTTGTGTTAAATGTAATTTGTTAAAAGCCTGTGACAGGTTGAAATATCATTTTGATACCTAAATACTAGCAACAGTCCAACAGCAGTGTGTTACTGGAGAAAACAAGCACATTGATGGCAAAAACTTTGTCATTACTCCTTTGCAGTTCATAATGTATTTTCCATCTCATTTCATTCCAACAGAACACGATTTCCTTTTGATATTGTACATTTGTGCCCCTTGTCCTGTTCAGTCACACTGTACAGCCAGGCCCCTTTAACTTCGTTCTTCTCTTGGTTTCAAACGATGCTAATAATCTCAATTTATGGCATAATATGACATTATTACCAAGTAATCATCATACCTACCACACTTGGAATTGTTCCAAGTGACAAGCCTATTGCCAGAAGAGGGACTAAAAGTTTCTAAATTGTTTTTCAAACCTAAAAAATAGGAAGCAAGGCTGTTTACTTGATATCAGAAGAATAGAGCCTATATAAAATAAATGTGTTTTTTTTGGTTTTTTGTTTTTTTGGCTGCGTTGGGTCTTTGTTGCTGTGTGCGGGCTTTCTCTAGTTGCGGCGAGCAGGGGCTACTCTTCGTTGCGGTGCCTGGGCTTCTCAATGCGGTGGCTTCTCTTGTTGCAGAGCATGGGCTCTAGGCGTGCGGGCTTCAGTAGTTGTGGCTTGCGGGCTCTAGAGCACAGGCTCAGTAGCTGTGGCACACAGGCTTAGTTGTTCTGCAGCATGTGGGATCTTCCCGGACCAGGGCTCGAACCCATGCCCCCTGCACTGGCAGGTGGATTCTTAACCACTGCGCCAGCAGGGAAGCCCTAAAATAAATGTTTTTAGCCTTCACAATTTCAATAAAGGCTAAATGACAAACTGGGAACAATAAAAAACTATCTTCTTTCATTGCGTATATATTTTGATTTAATTCCTTGAAGAATTCAGATGTAGCTCATTTCCAAATTAAATGTAGTTTATATATTTGAACCTCTGCCATGAAGACTACTCCAGGTTTCATAAATGTATAAACTCCTAGTGCTTTACTTCAGAGGCATAAGAAAATAAGATGGTAGATTGAATATACACATCTAATTTCACTTGCTCTGAAAACTCCACTAGGATCCACAAGGACAGAGAGAACAGGAGTGAATAAAACAGCAACAGCATTCTGGAAGTTGGAAAGCAAATGAACCAGTGATAATTAACTTAGCAGAACTAAGAAAACTGAATTTCAAACAGCCCTTAGGAAAAGCTGAGAACCAACCAGATGTATATTACAGAATCCTCAAAGATTCAGGAAATATTAACCCCAGGTACTTATGAAATTCGGCATAAAAGGGAGAGGCTCAAATAAGGGGTAGGGTAAAACAGTCAGATTTCTAGATCTCCTTATTTAGTCTATGCCCTAGGGAACTCTTCCTCCTGCTCCAGCAGATACCTGGAGGTTTATTCTCTGGAAATACCTGGCACAGTTGAGGGTATGGGTCCTAAAAAACAGGGATGTTAAGTGCCCATGGACCATGTGCATATTGAATGCTGAGAATTCCAGGCTCTCCTTCCTCCATTCTCATTGAGTGTTGCTCCCAAATCTCTGGCAGCCAGGTTTTTACCATCTAGACAGCAGATTAGAAGTCTCTTTTCAGTTAAACTTCATCAGACACAATAGAATGACATAAAGATACAAAAATGTGGCATTCCTTGATTAAAAAATTGCATCCAGATAATTGTACAGTAAAATTCAGTCAACCAATTAGACCCAAACACTCAGAACTTCCAACATCATTTTATTCCCCCATCTTTAATCATAAGCAATCAAGGATTACCAGACATCTGAGAAAAACTTCAAGCAAGAAAAGTGAAGAATAATACAGAAACAAGCAGGAAAAAAAAAAAAAAAGATACTGGAAGCAACAGAGACTACAGTGGGAAAAGAATACTTCAAAACACTCTATCATTACTATAATCAAAGAGATAAGATTAGGTTCTATTTATCACATTTCCATGGGTGGAGAAATTTAGGATTTGTAGAAGCTGAAAGACTTGCTAATATCCCAAAGAAAGTGATTTAGAAAGTATATTTTTCTATTGAAATTTTTATATATAAAGTAATATATCATAGCTTAAGCATTGATATACAGTAGTGGTTTGTAAGGCATATAATGCAACATTTTATAATCTCCCACTACATAATTTTCTCTTTACATCCTATTTTAACCCCCAGTATCTACCTCATGGGTTTCATTGAAGTATATTTGTCATATACAAAGAAAGAGAGAGAGAAAGAGAGAGGAAAGGAGAAAGAGGGAGAGGGACAGGAAGGCGAGGGTCGGGGGTGGGGGGAGGGAGAGAAATTCCACTATAATGCCCTGTATGGGGTGTTTATTTTATTTTCCTATAAACATTAGAAAACACTATGCACATGATTATGCAGCCCATTTACTCTTCAGATCACTCCATGGACATCCATGCCAAGATGTATATATATCACTGGATAGATACATAGATTTATGGATATAGACAGCAGATTTTAAAATTTAGCCTCTGTAAACCACAATGTCTTGTGGGAAGAGCTAGTTTTTGTAAAATGGAATCGATTTTTCAATGTGAGATTCAAATTTCTCTAACAGCATTTTATGTGTTCATTTATTTTCCTACTGTACACTTCATTAAAACTCTAGCTATATATATATTTTAAAAAACTCTAGGTAATGCCATATTTTAAAAATGCATGTATGACAGAGCCTTCATATACTCTGGTTTCTGCTATTGCCAATCTCCTTAGCAGGCTCCTTTTTTATGGTAAATCTAGAAGATTTTTGTTAAGACTTCATGTGGCAACTAACTGAAAGTTGCACAGGTTTGCAAATACCAGTTGTGTTGACTGGAGAGTTGACTTATAAAAAGTGAAAATAAAATGAAATATCCAATATTTTGGGGAAAAAAGATAAAAGCTGTGACCATTGGTGAGAATAGGAGGGTAATAATAGCCCAATACAATAATGAGGAATTATGATATATACATTATAAGCAGGGGTCCTAGAATCTGGGAGACTGGATCGAAGTCTCAGCTCTGTCAGTTACATAGTAGTGTGAATTTGGGCAGGTTACTGGACTTCTCTGAGATTCACTGTTATGATCTATAAAATACTGGGTCAGTAAACATTTTCTATAAGGGGTCAGGTAGTAAATACTTTAGGCTTTGTAGGCTATATAGGTTTCTGTCGTGTTAGCACAAAAGCAACCACAGACACTATGTAAGTAAATGTGTACAGCTATGTTCCAACAAAGTTTTATTTGTAAAAATAAGCAGCTGTGGTCTCTATTTACCCCCACATGGACACTGGTTTTCTGGCCCCTAAATCACAGTGACTATATATATATATATTTGTTTTTTTCAATAACTGTCATCAAGAAAGAACTCAAGCAAGAATGTAAAATATCCCAACATAT
This sequence comes from Balaenoptera ricei, assembly GCF_028023285.1. Taxonomy (NCBI): domain Eukaryota; kingdom Metazoa; phylum Chordata; class Mammalia; order Artiodactyla; family Balaenopteridae; genus Balaenoptera; species Balaenoptera ricei. Next base: position 129,528,159 of record NC_082660.1, on the reverse strand, counting down.
TAAACACCCACAAAAGAGACTTTAAAGTGAAGGATTACTATAAGCCACTCTAAGATAATAAGTTTGAAAAATGCAGTCTAATAGATTTCTTTAAGATTATAAAATACCAATTTTCACATATTAAATTTCAAAAAAAGGAAAGAAAAGCAGAATAACTGACCCAAATATAAAATTATTAAATGCATTCTATAAATCTCATTTGGTCCTTATTAAAAATATAATAAAGGAGATTTCACTCTAAAGGTTGTTTACAATGGAAAGGCAAAGCTCTGACAATCTGGCCCATCAATACAACCCCCAAAATGATTTAATTGTGATGCAAATAAGGTAAAATGTGGAAGTACAATATTATAGAAAACATTTGATTTTTAAAAAATATATTTTTAAAAATTATTTGTCAGTCTTGGATTTATATTTAGAAAGATAGACTTCTCATATCCTAAAATTGCTTTATCAGGGAGAGAGCATATATTTTTTTTTTTTACCAGTAATAAGAAATATTAATCAGTTCATTACTGACAGTCCAGTCCTATATTGACTATTTCTTGGTACTCTATGCAAAAAGGATATTTTACTCATTAATATTTTACTATTAGAAGTTCTTCTGGGTTTGAAAAGTTAGTTCAGGTTCCAGAAAGACCTAATTGTAAATATTGAGTTAGGTAAAGATCAACATTTAAAAATATTCCTCCTTTGTAGTCATCCCATTGCACACTTATTTTAAAAAACTTTATTTATTTATTTTTGGCTGCATTGGGTCTTCGTTGCTGTGCACGGGCTTCCTCTAGTTGCGGCGAGCAGGGACTACTCTTTGTTGCTGTGCACAGGCTTCTCTTGTTGCAGAGCACGGGCTCTAGGCACGTGGGCTTCAGTAGTTGTGGCGCATGGGCTCAGTAGTTGTGGCTTGTGGGCTCTACAGCGCAGGCTCAGTAGCTGTGGTGCATGGGCTTAGTTGCTCCACGGCATGTGGGATCTTCCTGGACCAGGGATCGAACCCGTGTCCCCTGCATTGGCAGGCAGATTCTTAACCACTGTGCCACCAGGGAAGCCCTGCACACTGGTTTTTAAAACATTATTTATCATGAAATCTATGAGAAGTATCTCATGTCACAAAATAATTCTTTTCTCTATGCAACAAACATTTACTGAGTGCCTACTATGTGCTTAGTTTGAATGATGATTAAAAAATTATAAAACAAAAGAACATTAGGAAATGTTAGAAAAAAATTTAACCAGATCATATAGAAATATAGCAAGATATTTGTATTTTACCTGTGTAAGAGTGACGATAAATCCTGTCTGAGAACCTTTCTAAACTTTATTTGGCTTCCTTTGAATTTGCATTTAGAATCCATTTTACTGCTTTATAATACATATGGAACTGGCACTGATGAATAAGTCATCCTCATTGTGGAAATAACTAACTGACTTTCCTAAAAATATAGCACAAAGACAACCTAAATAAGCTTTCAATTTCATGACCCAAAGTCACAGCTGGGACAGGAAACCTAGTCTCAAGAGTGATGGAATTCTACCCGTAGTCCTCATCTCCTTTTTAATAGTGTTCTTAATTTGAGAAATTAGAATAACACCTGAAGGAAAAGTACAGTGGTAATGTTGTAGATGTTTGAATTAGCATGCTATTTGAGAGAATGATATAGTTGTTAGTCTTCAACAGTGATGCCTTCATTGGAAATGTTTTCTTATTTTACTTATTTTCAACTTACTTATTGTTTCTAAGTATATTAAGGATACCAGCTAAAGAGTGTCGATCATCACCTAATTCTACAAGAATTAAGTCATTAGCCACTGTATTCACTGACCTTCAACACACCCTGAAAGGCATTCAGGGTGAAGATCAGGAACAAGGCACTCCGTGCTCCGGGAAAACTGGCTGAAAGGGCACTCAGATAGTTAGATATTTTTAGGAGAAAATTTGTATGAACCTGAATTCTTGCATCTTCCCATACTTAAGAGAAGCACTGAAATCATTACCTGAGACCTCTGCTCCTCATGACTAGCGGCAACCTTCTACCAAGATGTGTGCTTGACTGCACGTACCCCCTTTGCCAAAATCACATATATACTGACGTCTCCCCCTACCTCTTCGGAACAGTTTCTCAGAGCTTTCTGAGAGGCTGTCTCTCAGACTGTAGTCCTCAGTAAGACACTGAATAAACTCAGCTCACAGCTCTAAAGTTCTGAGTTTCTTTTTTTGTTTGTTTGCTTTTGTCCTTCAGTTGACAAGGGTCAACTATATGCTGTCATCTGCAGGAAGACAGATAAATTAAACCTAGGTCCTGCCTTCAAAGAGCTCATGAGTTGAGCACAGGGGTGGACAATTTTTTCTCTTGAGCTAGAAAGTAAATAAATTTGGCTTTGTGTACCATATGGTCTCCATCACAACTACTCAATTCTGCCTTCATAGCATGAAATTAGCCATAGAAAATAGAAACATGAATGTGTATATGACTATTTTCTTTGTTTTGTTTCAGCCTAATCAGGCAGCCAAGCTGAATTTGGTATACTGGCCATCATTTTGCTAGCTATTGATCTGGCATCAGGACAACAGATAGGTTACACGTTTTTTGTCAATGCCTGTCCACTTGTAAGGACTGGATAAAATGCTATTTTTAAGTGGATTCTGAGGCTGCAGCAGAAAATTATGGCACCATCAATTAGCTATGCTTTCATATATGCATTATGGTGGTTGTAGAAATGTCATTTTCCTACCTATTTTTAGCATGAAAGACAGACACTAACAATAAAATATTAAAACTTGTGAAAAATGTCATAAAAGACATATGTATATAAGACAAAAAGTACTTAAAGATATCAGAAATACCAGAAGAGCTTGCTAAAGATTTCACAAAAGAGAACAATAAGCCTCAGTGTCTTCAAATCTTTAATACTTGCTCCAAACAATAATATGTTTAAAAAACCATATCAACTATAAGCCATAAAGAAAAAAATATAGCTTACTAGAAAAAATTAAGAATGTCTGTATGTCAAAAAGATGATGAACACATTTCTCAAAAGACAAATGGGAATCTGGGTACCATTTTAGACAGATACATTTGACAAACAAAAGGTAATTTTACATAATATAGTATGACCTTCACACAATTAAAGAGTAATTACTTTATACAAATAGAGAAATTAAGGACAAAGAGGCCAAAGGAAAGGGACATGAATAAGGACATTAGAGAAAAGAAACACCAATGGCTTACTGGCATGTATAAATATGTATTACTGTTAATGAAATGCTTATTTAAACAAAATGAGGATTATTCAACACAATAATCATAGATGATGATGTGAAAGTTGACATTTAGTGCTTCCCAGTAACAGTATTCTCACGGGTGCCTATTTGTTTATTCATGTGATCATTCACTCACTCATCCAAGCATTTACTGAGCCATTGTTACATGTCCACTGCCTGAACAGAGAGCAAAGCCTCCCACTTTCTGTTCACTAAAATCTCACATTATAATAATAAAAGTAAAGGTGTGAAAGATCAAAATCAACTGTGATTAAAAATTTCCCAGCTGGGGGAAATCTCAAATGCTTCAGTTCTACTCCCCACAAGTACAAATGTAGGGGGATTTCCCCTCCACTCACTAGGGGTCCAGAGACCTATACATTTTTCTAATTCTTGCAGATGTTCCAGGACTTCGCAATGAAGGTTCAGCCTAGGGCCATCAGATGGACACCTGGAAAAGTTTTTAGGCTCAGGCAACTGTCCTACTAGATTAGTCAGTGGAGGAGGTACTGACTGCTGACCAAGTGTGGTCCTCATCAGAATTATGGTGGGTGAAGGGGAAGAGATGGAAATCATTATGCCAGGCAACAAGAAACCAAAAGAGAAGGAGAGAAAAAGCAAAGATAGAGGATCTGAATAATAGAATTAATAAGTACAAACTGGTATATAGAAACCTTACCCTCCACAAGTAGAGGATATACATTATTTTCAAGCACTCAAGGAATAGTCTCAAAAGTTGACCATGTACAAGTTTACAAAGAAAGTCTCAAAAAACTTTAATGAGTTAATATCCTACAGACTGTGTTGTTTGACTATAATAAAATTAGGTTTTTTAAAGGATAGCTTAAACACCTAACATGTTTAGAAACTAAAATCATACTACCTAATAATCCTTGGATTAAAGAAGAAATAATAAAAATGAGATACTCCTAACATGAATTAGCAGTAGAAGATTTGTGACTTGTAGCTAACACAGAACTCTGTGAGAAAATTGCTGCTCTAAATACGTTTATCAGAATTCAAAAAAGTATATTGAAGAAAAATAAGCTTTGTGTTCAATTTAACAAGCTAAGATGAAGGGCAACAGACTAAATGTGAAAGAAACCATAAAGGAGGAAATAGATATAAATAAACAAATGAGGAAATACAGACCAAAAATAAAGAATAATTATAAAATCAAGAAATGATTACTTTAAAAGATTTATAAGATAAACCACAGGGAGACATCAGGAAAAAAAGAGCCAAGACTAAAGCAAAATATGAATGAGAAAAGTAAAAATACTATAGCAATTTAAAAAGTAATGAAATAATATTATGAATTAGTGTATGCCAATAAGCTTGAAGCCCAAGAAGAAATGAGCATATTGCTGGGGGAAACAATATAAATGGCTAAATTTTGCAGAGAAAAACCTGAAAAGGCCAATTGTTTGGGAGACTCTTACTTGTTCTAGTATAACTTTTTCTTTTCTTTTCTTTTCTTTTTGGCAGCGCTGTGTGGCATGTGGGATCTTAGTTCCCCAACCAGGGATCGAACCTGTGCCCCCTGCCATGGAAGCATGGAGTCCTAACCACTGGACCACCAGGGAATTCTCTCTGGTCTAACTTTTAAACACATTGAGCCTCAGTCACTTCTCGTCAGGAAGAGACAGGGATTTCTTTGGTAAAATTGTAAGAAGCAGTGGGGCATGCTTCACCCAGCCCCTTCTGATCCACTCACTTTTCACAGGATCAGCCTACCAGCTGAATAATGAATTCTGATCTGTCATGTAGTAAGGAGTCGAGCAAATTCAGGGGTGAATTATTAGCAAGTCTGCTTGGCTAGAGATCTAAAGTCACAACTTGCAGTCAGGTTTATCTATATCTCTCTGATGCATACGTATCTACCAATAGGTTCCAAACTCAGAAAGGGAAGAAATGGGTATTATTAATTAGCCCATCTCACAAATCCAAATGCCTGTAACTATTACAGAGATAAAATAGTCATTAGACTCACACTTGTCCACTGCTCCACATACAGGAAAGCCCTAGATCTATATGGCTTTAGAGATATATTGTACAAAATGCTCAAGGAACAGGTAATTCCACCTCTCACACAAGCTGTTTCAGAATATAAAAAATGAGAGGAACCTTACCAACCCGTCTTATAAGGCTCGTATAACTTTGATTTCATAGCTGAGATAGAACAGATCATACAATGAAGTTTAAAGGCTATCTCCCTTATGAACATAGATACAAAACTGTAAAATAATATATGATAATAGGATAATGCATCATAATCAAGTAAGATTTGTCTTAGGAATAGAAGACTGATTTAAGATAGGAAAATATGTCTGTGTGATTCCCCACCCTAAGAAGATAAGGAAAACATTTAATTTAAATAATCATCTCAATGGGGAGAGCAAAAGCATTTGGTAAAGACACATGATTTTTTACAAAGTGCTTTCTAAAACCTAAGAATAGCAGGAAACTTCTTTAACATGATGCAGTCTCTGTAGCAAATAAAACAAAATAAAACCCAGAAAACCTCCTCCTAATTACTATAACACATTAGGCACATAAATTTCAGGATATCCATGTCTGATATTGCCTCTACATCCAACCTAGTACTAGAGGCCATGATCAATGAAATAATACCCCTTAAAAATAAAAGGTATATGATAAAGATATCACCACATACCACATGGTACAGGAACTCTATGTGGAGGATAACACAAGTATTGAACATAAATCCTTGATATTTATCCAAAGCATATCAAAGTTCACTAACAAAGAATTAGTATCCATAAAATACAAAGGAATGGTAAAACCAACATGAAAAAGAGAAGAAATCCAATAGAATGAGAAACATTATTAACCAAAAAACAATTTAAAGAATAGAAAATCTAAATAGCTGAATCACTAGTAATCATAAAAGTGAAAGGAGATTACACTATTTACCAATCAGATTTTTTTTAAAATCAAAAGTCGGGTAATACTAAGTGTCTTTGTTATCACTTGCTGTGTAAAAAATTACCCCAAAACTTAGTGGCTTGAAACAACAGAATCTATTATCTCAGAGTTTCTATGGATCAAGAATCTGGGTGCAGCTTAGCTAGTCCTCTGGCTCTGCGTATCTTATAAGGCTACCTCATCTCAAGTCTCAGTTGGGAAGGATCTGCTTCCCTGATTGGGTGTTGGTAGCATGCAGCTCCTTGTGGTTTGTTGCACTGAAAGCTCAGGTCCTCAGGAGCTGTTCCTTGATATGTGAGCCTCTTCACTGAGCACCACACAATATGCTTTCATTAGAATGAGAAAACAAGGGAGCAAGAGAGACTGTCAGCAACAAAGTTCTAGCAAGAGGAAACTTAATCATGTTAATCACATCCTATTACTTTTTCCGGCTTCTATTGATTCACCTCATTAGAAGCAAGACACTAGGTACAATCCACACTCAAGGAGAGTGAATTACACAAACATGTGAACATCAGGAGGCTGGGATTATTGGGAGTCATATCAGAAGTTGCTTCCACACTGTGTATTGATGAGTATGTAGGGAAACAAGTAATAATATAATTCTATTGGGAAGATAGACTGGTACTGTCACTCTGGAGAGCAACCTGGCAATATTTAGAAAATAATATTGCTTATAGACAATGTTAGTGTCCCTCCAAAATCCATATGCTGAAACTCTAGTCCTCTAGATGTGATGGTATTTGGAGGTGGGGCTTTTGGGAGAAAATTAAAGTTGGATTAGGTCATGAGGATGGGGGCCTTATGATGGGATTAATGCCCTTAGAAAAAGAGGAAGACACGGGAGATAGTTGTCTCTCTCTTTGTGTGTACACACTGAGCTAGGCCATGTGAGGACATAAGCAGGAAGAGGGCCCTCACCAGAACCCAACCATGCTGGCATCCTAATCTTGGCCTTTCAGCCACCAGAACTGTGTGAAGTAAATGTTTGTTGTTTAAGCCATCAGTCTATGGTATTCTGTTCTAGCAGCTCAAACAGACTAAGGATAGCTATGACCTAGAACTTCTATTCCTGAGCGTATATTACAGAAAAATATATGCAGAAGTCCGTAGGGAGACATGAATGAGAATGCTCCTCATAGTAATGTTTGTGGCAGTGGAGTGGAGAGCCAACATAGGTGTCCCTCAGAAGAGGAAGGAATGGACAAGTAATACTTGGGATATTCGTTCTAATGGAATATGATGCAGCATTAGAAACAATTAGCTAGAGATACATATAGCTACATAAGTTGAACTTAAAAGCATAAGGTAAGAAACAGAACGAGGTCTATGGCACAATGCACCATATTCACACACACACACATTTCATAAGGCTATAAGTTTCACAAGAGTACAAACATATACGAGGGCATGATTCAAACACATCCGAGTAGGTGCCTAATTGTGGGAAGGAAATGAGTGTTGGGCTCTAGGATGAAAGAAAAATAGAAAAAATGTAAGAGAAAGAACCTTGTCAAACTCAATGATGACAATATGGCCAGAGTCCAAGAATAGAATAAAAGAAAAAATAAAAGCAACCTTCATGAGTGGGCAGTTAATTCTAATCCCTGCCTTTAAGTTGCAGAGCTGGCAGAAGATAATTTAATCAAAATCAGCAGGCTTTAATGCCAGATGTTCTAGGTAGGGAGATGTTTATTCATGGGAGCTGTCTTTTTGTTAGTTTGTAAGATGATTCATATCTCCACCAATATTTAAATTCAGCCATATAGCTTTTGGAGGGATTTTAAGTAAGATATCCAAGACACTAGCTGATAATTCAGGGTGGGAGATATCAGAATAAACCACTGAGTAGGCGTGGCCTTGGAGAATAGCTTGGAGGAAAGGTTTGTTCTCTACCATGTGCACCACCACAGTTGAACATAGGGATATGAGGAGGGGTGGCAGTTCAGCTTGGGAAGGCTCTTCTCTCTAACTCTCTAGCCTCCTCATCATCCCCCCCACCCCGCCCCAGGTGTCAGGAATGGTTCTTTGAAATGTCTGAGCTACATCCACAGACGTGTCATAAGTGGTGCTTTGTGATGGCTAAGTCCCTCTTTAGCCACCGTTGGCTAAGGGTATGGCCCCTTCATTGTCCTGGGGAGCTATATATATAGCATGGTCAGTAGGCCTGGGGTAGACCACTGGTAGGCTTCAATACAGCTGAGGTGTGCAGGAAACTACCAGAGCCTAATACAGATATGGACCAAAAACCCTCAAGTTCCAAACAGGGGAAGATGAATGAGGCTCCCTATGAACTCAGGTCCAGAGATGGTGGCAACATAAGATGACCCTACCCAAGCTATTTTCTTCATGGATTCCCTCTCCCCCAAGAATCCTACCCTCTCCCTGCCTGGTACAAACCCCCTCCTCAGCCCTGACCCCTTCTCATGAAGTCTCCCTTTCCATCAATATCCCATCTTCATCTCCCTAATCCAATGTCCTTTTGACCTCACTCTGTTGTCCTTCCAGATGCTGAAGACAGCCACGACGGTAAGAAAACCCCTTCAAAGGAGTCTGAGTAAAAAAGCCTCTGAAAAAGCTGTCAACCCTACAAGACAGCCTGAGAAAGCTACAGGACCAACACTCTTCAGCTCTTATCACAGGCTGGATGAGACACTGAATCAAAATCAAAATAATGCAGAGCAGAACCAAGAGGCCGTGCAGAAGCAAGTGCTGTGTAGCAACACCCCTCCAAGCGAAGCCCTGGTGAGCCAGTAAACTTCAGGGTGAGCCCAGAGACCTCAGAAATATCTGCCAAGTCTGAGGTCTGAGAAATGGCCAACTGCGTAGACATTGAATTTTACAGCATCAGGGTACACTGAGGCTAATTAAATAAAAATCAACTTGTGAAAATTTCCATGTGTTTCTGCGAGTTCTCTCATGGTGGGAGCAGGGAAGGAAGGGAAGAGGCAGGTGTGTGAGGAGGGAGGGACATTGAGTCCTGCAAGGTTAGGGGTGGACCAGCAGAATCACAGTTAACCAGACAGTGGGGATAAGGAATGGGTCAGGACTGAGTGCTGAAGATAAATTTCCTACTTAACACTTGAACCCACAGGCAAGGTGGAAAGGGGCTTGGCATTTCTGTCTTTGGGGTAGGAGGCTGGACGAGGGGCACGACAAAGTGTACATTGCCAGAACCTATGTGGTTTGAGGTGTGTAGATGGCAGTATCATCCCAAGAAATAGACAAATCACTTCCAGGCCACCTACTTCATAGAAGTGTTTGTTACATCTCACCCTACGATGTCAGCGACTAAAGGTCCTCCAGAGGGCCAAAAATCTCACCCTACTAAAAGTTATTGAAAGCACCCTGAGGACTAAAATAATGGTGACTGGAAGCCACAAACTCAACACTGATCAGCCCACTTTCTAAAGAAACTTAAGGTGGAGCAGTGGCTTCCCAAGGGCAGGGAAGTAAGAGCTGTCTGCTTTCAGTACAGGCAACTGTCTACAGAGCATTCTAAAACAACATAATCTCCCCTCCAAATATCTTTTATCTTTATTCATTCCAAAGTTGTTGTTTTTTCTCTGAAGAGACTATCCTTTTAAGTGGTTTTATTGAAGTATAATTGACATATAATAAATTGCACATGCTTAAAGTGACCGCTTAATGAGTTTGGTCATATGTGTATACTTGTTAAACCATCACCAAAATTATAAGTGTGAAAATACTCATCACCCCCATAAGTCTCCCTTTACCCCCTGACAATTGCTTCCTCTTGCCCCTCTCTGCACCCCCATCCTCAGATAACCACTGATTTGCTTGCTGTCTCCATAGATTACATCTTCTAGCATTTTATATAAATGGAATCAGTATGTACCCATTTTTATCCAGCTTCTGTTACTCAGCATAGAGAGTCAATGTTCTTGTGTACGTCAATATTACATTTCTTTTTAATATTAAGATTGTTATTTTGTTGAGAGTTTAGTAGCATTTAAATGATGCCACAAACTTGCTTTAATTTTATTTAAAAATTAAGATCATTGTAAGGCCATGTGCAGTCATAAGAAATAGAAAGATACATTATACCCTTAACCTAGTTTCTCTCAGTGGTAACATCTTGCATATCTATAGTACAATATCACAATCAGGAAATTGAAATTGTTTTGATCCACTTACCATATTCAATTTCATCAGTTTTACATGTACAAGTCTGGGTATGTGTGTGTATGGTTCTATGCAATTTTATCACCTGTGTAGTTTCCTGTGATTATCACCACTACAGTCAAGATATAGAAAGTTTCCATCACAAGGATCTGTCATGCTACTCATTTATAATCACAACTATCTCCCTCCCTCCATGACCCCTGGAATCAGTAATTTGTTCTTCATGTCTATAATGCTGCCATTAGAATGTTAAATAAATAGAATCATTCAACATATAACCTTTGGTGATTGGCTTTTTACATTCAGCATAAATCCCTTGAGATATATTCAAGTGGTTGTGTGTATCAATTCTTCTTTTTTGCTTTCTTTATTGGTGAGTAATATTCTATGGTATGGATGTACCACAGTTTAACCATTCATTTATTGAAGGACATTTTCGTTGTTTTTATTTTTTGACTATTACGAATAAGGCTGATATGATCGTTCCTGTATAAGTTTTTCTATGAACTTAAAGTTCTCATTTCTCTGAGATAAATGCCCATGAGTGCAATTGCTGGGTCATATGGTAATGGCATATTCAGTTTTGTAAGAAAGTTCCGTACTTCTCTCCAGAGTGGCTATACTAGTTTACAGTCCCACCAGTTCTTTTGCACTCTCACCAGCATTTGGTGTTATCATTTAAAAAATTGTTTTAATTGATTCTGGTTCATGTATAGTGATATCTCATTGAACTTTTCATTTGCATTTCCCTGATGGTAAATGTTGGACATCTTTTTATGTGCTCATTTGCCATCTGTATATCCTCTTCACTGAGATTTCTATTCATGTCTATAGCCTATTTTTTTTTTTTAACACTGGCAAAATCAGGCTTTCATGAATTTGAACACAAGGCACAGGTTTCCAGGTGCACAGAAATACATCTCCATTTTACGACTGCTTTTTAAAAATCTCAATCTTTTAGGACAGGGATAAAAGAACAAATTGTTTCTTATTTAAGCAACAAGACCTTCCTTACTATGACCTTATGGGCTTTTTTTAAGAGCTGATCATCTGAATTTCTAGGACTTCTTGCAATTATGTACATAGCATGTATATTATTTCGTTTCTACACCCACCTACCACTAGCTGGTTGTTGCCTCCTAGACCCTGGTGAGTTTCTTCCGTGGTTAAATGATGTTTTAGTTTCTGTATAAACACAGAGCCTCTTTGTTGTCTTCTATAAATAATATTTTCTTCCTCTGTGTGTCATTACAGTCCCTTTAGGCTTCTTGTTTCCTCTTCATGAAATAAATATTAGGGGATAATAGTGTACATTTCCACTCCTACTATAAATGCAATGGTCTGCATTATGACAGAGTTATTAACTTTTCTTTATTCTATCACTCCATCCATTTTTGGTCCTTTCCCACAGGGTACGGCAACAGAGTCCGGTCCTTCTAGTATACTATACAACATGTAAGTTTTAACAGTGGATTTAGCCTATAGCTGTCGGTGGTGGGTAGCACTGAACTCCTGAACCTCCCAATCCTAGATCCAGTTGATATTTTCAAACTTAAAGTCATATAAGACAAGAGAAAATTCTACAGCCATACCATATTGAGGTTTCTGGGGATATTTCTGTATGTTCAGCAGATTTATCAATAATCTCTGGCTTCTCCATTCCTTGGCCAATCAGAAAAAGGACAGCCATCATACAGCAGACTTGACGATAAAGGAACACCTGGCCAATCATTTCACATTGACATAACTAGAAAGGTTCTTGTCCTTTCCCCTCCCCCAGGCTCTGGACTCCTAGCTGTACTTGAGCAGAGAGAGTAGTCCACTGAAAATTAATCACTCTGTTGGCTACATGTATTTTACACAAGCTCCTGAAATCTTATGTGTCGTCCTATTTCTGAGCTGTATAATTCATGGTTACAATATCTAAATCAGCACAAGGGGAAAATGGCAGTAAGTCTGCTCATGATAGCTGAACCTAGCACTGAAGCTGGGTTCTACAGGGGCCCAGGCCAGTATAGAGAAGTCTGGAAGGAGCACCTGATTGGAAATGTGGGCATAATGAATCTCTTTAGCAGCATCGTTGACCTCTTTCAAATTAAAATCCTCTGAATCCCTGCCCCTTGGAAAGTAAAAACAAAGGTCAAGAGAAATCACCTGTCCAAAGTCATTTAATGTCTTCATTTGTTCATCCACATCAGTGAGGGTTGGAGGTCTGCCTGTTTTCTCCTAGTCTAGTCTTGGTTAAGCCTCAGTTTCTGTTCAGTTGTATTGTGTTCTCCTGACTGGCAAAGCCTTGGTATCCCTAGTCCAGACCAGACAGACTAATGTTAGGGTTGCATGTCTTTGGTCATGAGCACTGAAATTAAAAAAAAAAAAAGAGCACACTTAGCATTTCCAGTTCCTGAAGAATTTTCTCTAATATTTGAATTCTTGTTGTTGTTGGCCTGTTCCTTTTTAAGCCATTGCATCTCCTTCTCCAGTTCTTGTACTCTTATTAGGAGTTTTTCAGTCTGGTTTCTGTTTCTGTCAGTATTAGCAATGAAATGATAACCCCAGGAATAAAGGAACCATACAGGTCCGACCCATCTGCTCATCGTGGGCCACTGCTATAGCCCATTTTCTAATTGGATTTTTAAATTTTTTCACTGTTGAATGTCAAGAGCTCTTTATACGTTTCAGATACAAGTCCTTTGTCAGGTAATGTGATTTATATTTTTTTCCCAGTCTGTAGCTTATGTTTCATCATCATTATAGCATGTTTCACAAAGCAAAAGTCATAATTTTCATGAGGTCCAGTTTATCAATTTTTTCCTTTTATGGATCACGCTTTTGGTGTCTAAGGACTTTTCACCTGGTCTTAGGTACCAAACATCTTCTCTAAGATTATATAGTTTTACATTTCAATGTGTGATTTTTTTTTCGTTTCTGTATAAGGTATGAGATTTGGGCCAAGGTTTTTTTGTTGTTATTTTGTTTTGTTTTTAAACTATGGATGTCCAATTGCTCCAGGACAATTTGTTAAAAAGGGTATTCTTACTCCTTGAATTGCTTTTTCAGTTTTGTCAAAAATAGTTAGGAATATTGGTTTGAGTCTATTTCTGGGTTCTTTATTCTGTTCCATTGATATATGTCATCCCTCAGCAAACACCATGCTGTCTTCATTATTGTGACTGCATAGTAAACCTTAATACCAGGTAGTGTGACTCTTTCCACTGTATTCTTGTACTCTCTTTGTAGTTTTGTTATCAGGGTAATCCTGGCTTCATAAATGAGATGTGAAATGTCCTCACCCTCTTTGATTTTGTGATAAAGCGTAAATGTCAATGTATAATCTCTAACTGTTTAGTAGAATTTTCCAGTGAAATCATGTGGACATGGGTATTTTTTTTTTTTCAGAACTTAAACTACAAATTCAATCTCTTTATTGGTTATAGGACTAATTACATTGCCTATATAACCTTGTTGGGGGGGGGGTGGTAACTTGTGGTATTTCAAAGAATTGATTCATTTCTTCTAATTTTTCAAATTTATGAGTTAACAACAGTATCCACTTATTATCCATTTAACTGACTGCAGGATCTGTGATGATAGTCCCTGTTTCATCCCTGATATTTGTCGTTGTTTTCTCTAATTTTCTCTTTGTCAGTCTTCCCAAAGTTTTGTCAATTTCATTGAGTTTTTTGAAGAAATAGAGAAAATCAATGGGGAAACACTATTTTATTCTTCCTTTCAATTTTGTTGATTTCTGCTCTTTATTATTTACTTGGGTTTATTTTCTTCTTTTTCTCCTATCTTCTTTAGGTAAGAACTTAGGTCTCTGATTTGAGACCTTTCCTTCTTTCTAATGTAAGCATTTAATGCTATAAATTGCTCTCTTAGTGGTACGTTAGCTGCATTCCACATATTTTGATATGTCTTTTCATTTTCATTCAGTTCAATGTCTTTTAAAAAAAATTTTCCTTGAGACTTTGTCCTTGACCCATGGATTATTTATAAGTGTGTTTAATTTCCAATTGTTTAGAGATTTTCCTGTTGTCTTTCATATTTACATATTTCTAGTTTGATTCCATTATGCTCAGAAAATATGTTCTGTAGGATTTCAATCTCTTAAATTTGTTGAGGCTCATTTTATGGCCCAGGATATACATTATCTTGGTATCAATATATGTTCTGTAGACTCTTGAAACAAGTGTGTACTCTGTTGTTGTTGACTCTTCTATATATAAATTAGATCCTGTTGGTCATTGTTTTGTTCAGTTATTCACTCTTTGCTAACTTTCTGCCTAGTGGTTCTATCAGTTGCTGAGTGTTAGGTGTTTGAAGTCCAAGTATAACTGTGGCTTAGTCAATGTCTTCTTTCAGCTCTGTCAGTTTTTGCTTTGCGTATTTGGAAACTCTGTTGTTTGGTTGATACATATTCAGGATAGTTATATCTTTGTGGTGGATTGATGCTTTTATAATAATGTAATATTCCTCTTTGCCCTTAGTAGCTCTCTTTGCTATGATGTCTACTTTACCTGATACTAATATAGTCATTCCTGCTTTTTAGTTTTAATTGTGGTAAAATACACATAACAAAATTTGTCATCTTAACCATTTTTAAGTGTGCATTTCAGTAATATTAAATCCATTTATGCAAGCAATCTCAAAACTGTTTTCACCTTGCAAAACTGAAACTCTATACCCATTAAACAACAACTCCTCAATCCCCCTCCCTCCATTCAACTTTCTGTCTATGAATTTAGCAACTCTAGCCACCTCAAATAAATGGAATCATACAATATTTGTCTTTTTGTGACTGACTTATTCATTTAGTATAATGCCCTCAAGGTTCATCCATGCTGTAAGAATGTGTCAGAATTTCCTTCCTTTTTTTTAAGGCTAAATAATATCCCATTGCATGTATAGACCAGATTTTTAACCATTTATCTATCAATAAATACTTGGGTTGCTTCCATCATTTGCCCATTGTGAATACTGCTGCTATGAGCATGGGTATACAAATGTATCTTCAAGACTGATTACAGATCCTTTTGTGTATATATCCTGAAATAGAATTGCTGGATCATATAGTAATTCTATTGTTAATTTTTTGAGAAACCTTCATATTGTTTTCCATATTGGCTGCACTAATTTATAGTCCTACCAACAGGACACAAGGGCTCTGCCATCATATCCATTTCCCAGAAGAGTGATTCTGCCCCCCAATCTCTGGTGCAACCCTATTCCTTTTTTCCCCTTAATCTAGCTGAGCCAGGCTGGCATTTTGAAAAGTAATATTTTTTTTCAGAATTCAGGGAGGAAATACATAAGAATATGTTAGGAAGCAAAAACTTGCCAAGCTTGCCAAGTCCAAGTTTCTATTCCAAGTACTGTCACTTGAACTTTGCTTCCTACTCCCTCACCTCTTTGCCATCTTCTTCACCAAGTGTCAGCCGGCTGCTCACATCACCATCCCCTCAGAGAAATACACGGCAACCATGATTCAACTACATGACAGTCTTTTTACTTGGTTTTGGTCTCCTAACAAAGAAACTACTTTTTCCAGAGGCAACTGACAAGATGATTTTTCGTTATCAGTTATCACCACCATTATGAATAATTTTATTTCCTTCCAAATTTCTGATAGCATATCTTGTGTTTTCTCTGATTCATAATCAAATTGTCCATTTTGATTATCTTTACCATGTGCCAAGGCTTGGATTGATTTTAATCTATATTTTCAATCCAATAATTTATGTTGCTAAATTTAACAATTCATTTCTCATGGTTCCTTTTGTTCTGTTTGTATTTTTAACTTTTTGAATTGCATATTCAGTTCACTTATTTTCATTCATTCTTCTTTAATGATGAAACTTCTTTAGTCTGGATTTTCTCATATGTACAGTTTGCCCTTATTTAATAGTAATATTAGTACCTAAGTACTTACTATGTGCCACTTTTATAAATATTGGGTTGGCCAAAAGTTTGTTCGGGTTTGGCCAACCCAATATTTTACATACATTTATTTAATCCTCCAATAACCTTATTGAGTAGGAAACTGCACAGAGGTTTTACGTTTTCTCATATTTACCCAAGATCACACAAGTAGTGGATGGCAGAGCCAGGATTGGAATTCAGGCAATCTGTCTGCAGATACAGTCCTTTAAATCACCATAATTTAAAAAGTAATCTATAGCACTTCCTGTGTTTCCCTTTTCCCATGGAAAATTCTGGCTGGGACTTGGTGCCTATTTATGTCATCCTGGTACAAATCAAGATAAATAGCAATATACAATACCCTTGAGTCTTCATAAACTATTAATATCTACATTTTGGAAACCTAACTGTTTTTCCACAGGAAGACTATTTCTTTTAAAGTGTCATCATAAGTAGCTTTTTCATGGAAATCTTAATACCAAATAGCAGTTGTTGAATTAGTTTTAAAACCTTCCTTTCTCGCCACTTCTCACTTCAGACTATGTGATCCTAAAACCTTCCCTGAATACCCTCAATACATACAATATATTCCCCAGCTTTTAAGAAAAATTTCTGTTCCATAGTAAGCTCTCAAACATATTTTATATGAATATATTATTGCATTGTGAAAAGCAAACTTTCAATGATTGGAAGTGGAGAGATATTTCCAGTCTTAAAATAATTTAGACACTTTGCCACTTAAAATTAACTTCCTATCAAATCTCCATCTTGGAGAATTATGAAGCTAATGATCCAGATGTATATAGGTAATATATCCTTCAAAACATCAACAACTTTGCAGAGAAGCTAAACGAAGATTTTTGTGGTGAATAGCAGTAGAAAAGAACCTACCATTGAATGTACAGATTTATAAATCAGTTCACACATGGGATTCAGTTGAATACGAGTAACAACTCAGCAAACATTAGCTCTTATCTTCATGTGTATGACAAGATATGGTAAGGTTCAACACTGGTATAATTTTTTTTTCTTTCACTTAATCTTTGTTCTCTTAGAGGGCTTGTATTTGTACATTATAATGAGAGTGTGATTATTCGATGCCTTTTTAGGATACTATAACTGAAGCCAACTTATTCTATCATTATTACTACCCCAAAATTATAGCTTCCTGACATACTCTAAAAATAAAATTTCTTAAAATTACACATAGGATTGCCTAAAAACCAGTATTTACAAGACTATTTGCAATGTTTTATGTAAATATCTAAATGGGGAGACCTAGAGACTGATACTTCAATCACATAAAATATGTTGTGAGATTTCTTTCCTACTACTTCCTTTGTGCTGTATTGGGAAATCCCTCTGGTACCATCTAGAAAAACATTTGCTACCCTTCTTGTCTTTACCATTATCATTTCACTATTTGCTCTATTCCAAGCCAATACTGAAAGGAAATTGAAAATGAGTATACTCAAAATTAGTCCTTCAACTCATCCTTTTTTTTAAAATCAGAGAGTGGACAGAACGAAAACATCAATCAATGCTAAGTCAATAACACTTGGAAGAAAATGTTCCGTTCTTGCTTCCCTAATCATCCTTCTTCTAATTACTTCCTGAACAAAGTCTGACTTTGAGGACCATGATATGACCTTCGTTTTGACTTTATCTCGAGTCAAATCAGAAGTTTCATACATTTGGTATGTCAGCCACCACTACTTGAGAAAGTCATTTTGAAAGCGGCGGTCTAAGTGATTGCCCTTAACCAAGGGCATGGAGACTGTGTCTAAGCTCAGCCCAATGGACTTGTTTCTCAGAGCCCCACATAAGTGAAATATTTGGCTGTGGACAGCTGCTACAAATCACTGTCTCCCAAACCTGTATGTTGTGGCCTGTTTCTTTCTGGCATGCAGACAGTTATGCCTTATATTGAACCATTTTGAATTGTTGGAAATTTCTTATTCATCTTATAGTTTTGCATTTGAATCTGTATACTGCATTTTCTGAAAAAATATTATTCTGAACTTATCCTGAGCACTCCTGTAGTACTTTACTCCATAAATATTCTGTCAGCCAAACAATGTTCCCTGTTTTCAGTACCACATCCATTATTCAGACTCAAAAAGGCACTGAAGATAAGGCTCAGCATTCCGTGTGAATCCTGGCTTCTAGTGAGTATTGGCCTTAAACATTTCTCCTGCACTTTGTGGGCATAGGCCTGAGCTTCACCATCCTACCAAGATATTAAAATATGCATATGGGACTTTTAAAAATCACTTTTTAACCATCATAGTGTTAATTCGTTCAGAATGAGATATTTATAAAGTCTCAGCTGATCCTCCAAAAAATTATATGTCAATATGGCAAAATAGTAACTTCATGTTGGAAGAACTTAGCAAACACCAACTTAAGTGATTAAGATGAATATCACTAACAAAAGAGAAATTGACATCTAATATACCTACTGATAGGGTGCACTAAGAAGAACACAGCATCTTTTCAGTGTTATTCCTGTCAAAAATGTATAACTTAAATCTATCGTGAGGAAATATCAGATAAACCAACATAAAGAGATATTCTACAAAATAAGTGGTCTTTATTCTTCAAAAATTTCAATGTCATTAAATACAAAGAAAGGATGAGGAACTGTTGTAGACTGAAGGAGATTAAAGAAACATAACTAAATGCAATGAATGATCTTAGGTGGGTCGTGAATGAGGAAATGCAACTATGAAGGTTATTATTTAGACAAGGTCAAATTTGACTATGGATTTTAGAAGGATCAGAAAACTTTTTCTGTAAAGGATCAAATATTAAATATTTGTAGACTTGTGGGTCATATGGTACCTGTTGTAACTATTCAATTGTATTGTTGTAGCCCAGAAACAGTCATAGACAAAATGTGGTTGTGTTCCAGTAAAACTTTATTCACAACAAGCAGCAGTTGTCCATGTTTGACCTGAGACCTAGGGTTTGCAGATTCCTAAATTAGAGAATAGTATTATATCAAAGTTAAATCTCCCAATTTTGGTATTACTGTGGTTTATTGTTCTAGGAAATACCTCCTAAGGTATTTAGGGATTTAAGGTAATGATGCATAATATATGTGACTTATCCCTTAAATGGTTTTGGGGGAATAAATACTATATATTTATATAATACTATATATTAATAATATATATATTATGTATATAATATGTATATAATATATAATATAATAATATATATATTATGTATATAATATGTATATAATATATATTATGTAATATATATATTATGTATATAATTATATACATAATACTATATGTATTATTTACACAGAAAGAGAGAGAGAGAAAGAAAACAAATGAATGAATGAGTGAAAGCAAGAAAATGTGATGAAATATTGGTGAATCTGGTGAAGAATAAAGGAAATTCCTAGTACTATACTTGCAACTTTCCATAAATTTGAAATTGTGTAAAAATAAAGTTGAACAAAAAATCTCAATTAAAAAAATAAATGTGCACACCAGATGGATGCCTATTTTGTCATTGGTTTTCTAAACCTACATAGTCAATCCATCGTTTTAAGCTGGTCTTTTCTGTCACGCATAATAGCTATACTTACATTAAATATTTTAAAAATTATTTTAAAAATGTCTTCACTCAACATGCAATCTATCTGTGCCTCTGTTTTTGTGACTCAGAGAAATGATCTTAAACTTAATATTGAGAGGGTATAGTAGAAAGAAATTTGTGGAGTCAGAGGATCTGAATTTGAACTTCATCCATGTTTCTTATTAGCTACATTTATAGGCAAGTCACTTAACTCCTCAGTTTATTCGTCTATAACTATGTCATAGTGTTGTTCTGAGCATTGAAATAATGAAGATGATGATGCTATAAAATCCACGAAGTGCTATGCACAAGGGAGAGTTCCCCTCATTTATAATGACTAGATTTTCTGAGCTAAAGAGCAAATGTATAATACACCATTGCATTTATGTATGTTTTTAAAACATCAGATGAATATACTTTTACGAAACCAAAAACTTTGAGACAAGATGTCAAACTAACATGGGCTTCCTCTCCAAACCCAACCAAAGAGGCAATGAAGAAGTCAAGATATTGACAGAACACAATCCTACACCCCACACCTGAAACAAATGTGTGAGAACTCCTTAGAGACATATAGAAAGTGTTTGGGTCTAAGAATGGAGAGGAAATGACTAATGGAAATTGGAGAGGGTAAAGAACCCAAGGCAGGGGGATAAGCTGGGGTAAACGATTCTCTTTGTAGCCACTAATTTCCTTCACATTGTCCTGGAGAGCCCCAAGATATCGATGTGATCAAGGTGGGCTAAGTCAGACTTGGAGCTGGGAGGCACCCCTCAATTGCACTTATGAACCTAGATGTCTAGTTACTGTCCTGGCACTAGTCTGAGACCACTCAGAGCCCTCATAAAACAAAATACATATGGAAAAAGCAATGAAATAAATAAAAGCACAACCCAAAGAGTGTTCAAGCCTGGACACATGGATCTGTACCTGCTATATTAATGTGGGGCAATCAAAAGAGTCTCTAATATTGAATAAACAAAAAATACCACAGATATCCTGCTTTTTAAAAGATATACTTAAAAATAGAAAACTGTTGTAAATAAACATATGGGGAAATAAATGAGGCACATATAAACCACAAGATTTAACAGCACACAGAAACAAGTTCTTTGAACATGGTACGACTGAGGCAGGTTTTAAACATGACCACAGATTATTAGGGACTCCTTCATTTGAGAGGTGAGTGCTATTTCCCCTCTCCTTGAATCTGGGCTAGATTGGGATGACTTCAGCAAATAGAGTCCCATGGATGCCACTCTGTGTACCTTCTGACTGAGTCATAAAAATGTCAAGCAGATTCTGAGCCTCTAGGTCCCTTAGAATACTCGCTCTCTGGATACTTCCTCTTGGAACCCAGCTATCATGATGTGAGAAGCCTAAGCCAAATAGAGAGTCCATGTGTAGTCACTACAGTCTACCGTCCCAGCCCCAGTCATTGAGTCTTCCAATCTGAGGCCTCCAATATTGTGGAACAGAGACAAACCATTCCTCCTGTGACTTGTCTAAACTGATGTCCCACAGCAATCTTCAACATAATAAAAATTGTTGTTTTATGTAGCAATACATAACTAAAACAAAAAAAAATTTTAGAATAATAATAAATAATAATAAAGGAGTGATAAAAATCTTCTGTGTCTTGAGGAAAAATACACCAAATAAACCACGCATTAACTAATAAATTCTAATGTAAATGATGAGGTCCTTTGACCTTAAGAACAATACAAGTAGTATCTGTCAAAACTGTGGAATATATCTAAAGCACAACTTACAGAGAAATTTACAGTTTTGAATATTTTTATTAGACTATGTGGAAAAAATTGAAAAACCATTCAACTAATTAAGCTTGAAAAAAATATCAACAGAGTAAATCTGAAAAGAATAAGAAGGTTTAAAATACAACTAAGGGCAAAACAAATGAGACAGAAAACAAAATATGAGAGAATTAATAAAACGAAAGCTGATTCTTTGTAAAGACAAATAAGAAATATATTTATGCATTACTCACCAATATAGCTAACATAATCAGAAAAACAAAATGCAGTAAATAAAATGGAGATCAAAAAGTGAGCTCATATACTTATTACTGGGCCTGGCCAGATGATCCAGGATAAATTCCCTATTTTAAAGATGAGAATGTTAATTACATCTGCAAAGTCCATTTTGGCATGCAACTCAACATATTCGTGAGAAAGAAGAGAGAGAGAAGGTCACAGGGGCCAAAAT
The DNA here is from genome assembly GCF_028023285.1 of Balaenoptera ricei. Classification (NCBI taxonomy): domain Eukaryota; kingdom Metazoa; phylum Chordata; class Mammalia; order Artiodactyla; family Balaenopteridae; genus Balaenoptera; species Balaenoptera ricei. Next base: position 129,506,063 of record NC_082660.1, on the reverse strand, counting down.
TTTGCCTACCACACCTCCCATGTCCACATGGGCTATCAGACTCCTTAAATTCTTCTAATGTCTATCTTGTAAGCATCTCATCAAAAACTCTGATCCTCTCTCATGAGGGTTAAATGTTTGTGCTGTCATCTATTGTAATTTTTTTGTATCTTCAGATCTTAAAAAAAGCTCTGTGTTTTACTTTTGTATGACTCTCTGCTTTCCTGTTTGGGAAGCTGAGGACCACACCTTACTTTTCTCTGCAGCATCTCCAATATCTAACATTGCAATCAGTGCCCTGTGTCTAGTCTGTAAATGTTTGCTTGGGAAGGAGACAGTGTTGCTTAATGGGCTTTGACATAAAGCAGACCTGCGTTCAAATGATGGCACTACTACTTATTAAGTGGATAAAGAGCTATAGGATGTGTTAGTTATCTCAACTTTCAGTCTTACATCCTCATCCATAACATAGGGATAATGCCACCTCTCCCTTATAAATAGCCATTATTAACTGAGAAAACATAGGCACGTTAATTCTGTCCTTCAAACATTTTTGTTATCTTCTAAATGTCAAGCCACGTGCCTCCTAATGGATGTTTAGTAGTAAATAAGACAAGCTGTCTCTTTCCTCATGGGGTTCACAGTCTAGAAGGGGAAATATACAGTTAAACTACTGTGCATTTTTAATGCGTGGTATATGAACCAAATTGATTCTCTTTGAGTCGGTGGCCCATATATGGGAAATACCAGTGAACTCCATGTAAATTTGCAAGCTTGCCTAGCAATATTTCCAGAGAATGCCTAGCACACTCTGTTCTGCACCTGATTGTTCTTCTCTGACCTACCGTGTGTTTATCTAGTCAACTTTCACTAGTTAATGACTCTCTCCACAGTCCTTTTGGATTAATGTTTCTAGTCTACTGTCTGTCTGGTTCTTAATCTCAGCTTCAGTCCTTAATGCTGCTTTGCAAATCACCCTTGTTCCCATTCTCTGCCGGAAGAGGGCTTTTTGTCCCCAAACTACAGTCAAACCCATCTCTGGGATCTGTCAGGGAGGAAATTTCCCCCTTCCCTCTCTTGAGTTCTTGTGGCTGGACTAACAGTAAAATTGATGCAAGGCAAAACAAATTTTAATTCACGCATATGGAGGGCCCATTTGGGACCTCAGAAGTGGCCAAAGTAGGCAGCTTTTATACTTTTTAGACAAGAAAAGAATACAATTGTGAGGAATTGACAGGACCAAGAAACTTAGGTTTGGGTACCTTATTAGTGAAAACTCTAAACAGAGTTTGGGCCTGGGGTAGTCAATTAAAGAAGTCACAAGGTTTGTATATATAGGTTTCTTGGCCCCAATTCCCTATCTTTGGTGATAAGGGTGTCCCCCCTTCTACCTCCAGATGCAGGGAGAGCACCTTTCATGAGAGATTTATTTCCTAATTTCAGGGAGACATAAAGCAGGTCAGAGTGCCTCTCCTGCATTGGCTGTTTATTAAGTAACTTTAATTCAAAATAATCAATATGTCGTTGAGGCACATTTTGGGGTGGCCTACCCTGGGCCCCAACAGACCCTTCAAGGCTTAGGGCCTCAAGGTTTATAGAGAAATATTGACCCTTGGGACAGAAATGCAGAGTTTCCATTTCTCTTATCCTGTACGGCTTAATGGATTTTTGTTCCCTCCCCAATCCTTCCTTCCTTATTAATCAAGACAAACTTAAATTTGAACCCTTGGCTCATAGCACGAGAGAAAGTACCAGAAGATCTCATGGACTCCCTCCTCCAGATACTCTAAGCACTGGTCTCATGTTGTTCCATCAGCCGTATTTGCACCTGGACAAGTTTGCCTTGTTGTCCACAGAGATGACGCCACTGAAATCTGATTTGATGTGACATTCAACATTTCTGGAGAATCCATCTGAGATGTATCCATTTGAAGAGTGTGCCTGTATTTATTTAAAAACTGAATCTGAAGATAAGGATCCCCCTATATGTCCTTCTTAGAAGTCAGTGCCAAGAAAACAGGTGTTTGGGTAGCTTTGCTTCTTTTCACCAGAAAATCACACAATATTATCCAGTGGGTCCTGCTTCTTGTTTGGGCTGCTAAATTGATTGCTCAGTTTCTATACTTCATTCATTCCAGATTCCAACCTAGTTCTCTCTGACCTCTTTTAAAATAGGTTCTCACATGTATATGAATTTGTATTTGCGCGTACTCTTATTTTTTTGCATTTTAACTGCGTTTATCAAGAAATATTTTCATATTGTATCTTAATCCTTTTAGAATTAGGCATGTTGTAATTTATAAGTAATTTAAATCTCTTAAATATCATCTGGAAGATGAGTTCTTGCCATGCTGAGCCCTCAGATAAATATGCACAACCTTTCAGCAAATCTGCCAAGTCATAAGGTACGGATCCCGTTTATAGTCCAAATTGACACTTGTTCCCACAAAGAAATAAGTGATTAAAAAGTACTAAGCTCTTTATAGCCAATCTCAGGATACAAAAAAAAAAAAAAAATACAGATTCATGAGCTCATTCTTCAATACTGAGTTTTGAAATATTTTGGCTAAACTAGACAGCTCTATACAATGTAACTATGAGGATTGAAATGGTGCAAATAAAATGATGTATAAAGCAATTTATTCCAAATGAACCTGCAGTGCCTGCCTAGGTCTTTGCTCTTTTGAGCCTTTGATCTTCATACCTGAAATGACTTAGGCTACACATTAATAAGGTTTGGCTTAAAACTATACCCTAAAACCCTAGCCAGGGGTAAATGCAAATACTACTAAGCACAGGTTTCAGCAACGCCTTGCTATGTTTCTGGAGATGAGAGGCATTATGGATCTTAAGCAACAATTAGTTAGATATTTTTTTCAAAATATACGTTGAGCCCTAATATCTAAAATAGGAAAAAGCAAAACCACCTGATATGAAACATAGATAAGAGACCCTGAACCCTAATGCAAACAGGTCCCGGGTTTGGCCATCTCTGTTCTGATGGCTCATTGTTCTTGATGTATCTGGTACTTCTGGGAAGAATGCTGATTGATCAGAGAACTCAACCCAGCACCCAGAAATTCATATGTTCATGTAGACATTAATATGTAAGACAGAAATCTGAAAAATATTTAAAGTTATTTGACCTCTCTGAATCTAAATAAAAGTGACTGGCTTATAGGATTAAATGAAGTACTGTGTATATTGAGGCACAGAAGATGTTTAATTATTTTTAGGAGAAAATAAAAATAAAACAATATTCGGCAAAATTTGTCATTAAATTATAGAGAGGTTACAGTTAACATCAAAATTCACCATTATTTTTCACTTTAAGGTTAAAAATCACTAAATATGAGCTGAAATTATTTTCTGATTTTATTGAGACATAATTATATAATATATAAAATATATATTATAAAAAATATAAAATATAATACATAAATATTGTATATATTTAAGGTATACAATGTGATGATTTGATATCCTATATATCGTGAGATGATTATCACAATCAAGTTAATTAACACATCCATCACTGTGATGAGAAAAGGGCTATTTTGAGTTGCTGCCTAGGCATTTTACAGTATGACAACCCTGCTCACACCCAAAGTCTGGACATTTAGATAAGGATCTGAGTTTAGGATTACTGCCCCAAATTCCTGCTTTGATTTTCCTGGAGCATCTTTTAAAATAACCACTTAGAGCTGAGCCCACAAAAAGATACTGACGTCTGCCCCAACCATCTGATAAGTAACAGGTGCTTGCTTACCCTGCTCTCCATCTGCTGCTCGCCGGTGACCTGGGATGGAGGACTACCCTTCCCCTGCCTCATTGCTGGGGATTGTTCTGCCATCACTATTTACACTATGGCGTTTTGGGGGGAGTCACTCAGTGCATTTTATAATAATCCTCAAGAATAGGATTGTGGTTGGCCTAGTCTTCACTCTCTCCAAGTTTTCCAGGATCATAAGCAATATACCCAATACAGCCCCTCTTACCACAGAAGTATCAGAGCAAAATTTGAATTAAACATTGGAAACACATGCCAATTGTCCCTGGAGAATTTTCACATGGAATCCACAACACGCAATGTGAATCATCAAGAATGTAACCACTGGGTGTCCACTTCATCCAGGCAGATAAAGGGTCATTACGTCCATTTTCCCCAGAGCTTCAGTTTTTGTACATCACTTCTAACCCCACCCCATCCCTGGTATACGTGGGCAATTATATGGTCTATAGCATAACTCTGATATATTCTTGTCCCTTTATGCTGTAGAGACGACTCATCCTCCTTCTTTATTGGGCATCCCCTAGTCTGAGGAGGAGGGCAACCACTGAACTGCAAAGTTTGAAGAACAGTGAGTGACAATGAATTCTAATCGCATAAACAAAGATGAGGACCCAAGCAGAATTCAAGATAGTACAAAGGAAATATATAGCAGCAGAAGGCACTCAATTATATTTCAACTTGTTGGAAAGATGGGCATCATCTCTCCGGTGGTCCTGCCACTTGGTACTAATAAAACAGAGCAGTAAGCGTTCCCCAGCAGCCCATACTGCAGCCTGCTTTATGTCAACCCTTGCTGCCTTTTGTGTTCATTAAACTTCAGGAAACAAATACAAACACATAAAATGCTTTTGGATAGCCTCCCACTTTGCCATTTGGAACCTAGATGTTTCAATCACCTCTCTCTGCATCAGCTGACATGTAGTGCAATGAACAAGACCAGATGCAATAACAAATTGAGAAAAAAAACCCAGTAAAACTCTTGGCATTTGCTTTGGGCTGCCTGTTCTATGGCAATAGCAGATGACAGCCTCTGTGCCTAGATTTTTTTTAAACTCCTTAAGAGCTCTAACAGAAGTTTTGGTGGACAAGGAAAACACCAGGAATTGATCAAGGCTTGCATCCATTCTGCTTTGTTTCATGTAAAATGCACACTGGAAAACATGCAAAGATCCTTTCTGCTTTAATCCTAATACGCTATCCAGTGATTGAAATTACCCACCTTCTGGTTGGGACCATAAAATCAACAACCCAGAGAGGAGAGGTTTTATTTGACAACTGCACTACTAAAAGATCTATGAAAAATATTAAGAACAAGTACTTTTTTATACTCATAAAAAGGCAGTGAAGAAAACTGCAAAATCACTTTTTATTTCTTGCCAAGGGCAAGAAAACATAAGCATAAAGAGCAAACCAACCACAAACAGCATGGATATGACTCTACATTCTTCATGTTTATGCAGCATGTAATGAAAAAGGCTTTCCAGAAATACGAACTGTAAATACATCTCAGAGAAAAATGAAAATGAGAAAAAAAAGCTAAGGTATTGTTTTGTATAGGGATCTCACTTTTCTTCCTTGCCTTTATCTTATTTGCCTTCCTATCAAAGGAGAAAAACCACAGAAGTGACAGTAAATCTTTTTGAAGAGTTCTAGTTAATCTAAAGAGTTGATATTTCTTAATGACAGTGTTGAAACAAAGATAAGCCGGGCAGCATGATGTAGGTTAAACATTCCCAAGGCAAAAGAGATTCAGCGAGAGGAGGGAGGTCAGGGATTTCAGGGCTGAAAATGTCCTGGTTATGGGGCCTATGCAATTGGTCTATCAAAAAAAGGCAATGTCAAGGAGAAACACAGTTTTCCACAGGTAATTTATAAAACATGAAAGTGAGCATTCTGCTTACTTGGATGTGTAAGTACCACCAGACTTTATAAATTTAAAGTATGGCCTAATGAGCTAAGCAGCATATTAAATCAAGAATAACATAATTCTTCTTATAGATTAATGATAAATTTCAATATGCCTCTGAGGGAGGGGAAAAATGCCTTTAAAAGATCTACATAAGATATTTTCTTAGCCGAAGCTGCCACTGAGTTGGATAATCAAAATGTGTTCTCGGATATGGGGATATATGTGTATGTATAGCTGATTCACTTTGTTATAAAGCAGAAACTAACACACCATTGTAAAGCAATTATACTCCAATAAAGATGTTTAAAAAAAAAATGTGTTCTTGCAATTGACATGCTACTCTTCACATTATAGTGGCTATTTAAACAAATTTTTATCTTGATTTTGAGAAAACAAATGTGGTTTATTTCTATATTGATAAAATGTGGTTTTACTTCTAAATAAATGGTCTCTTATCCTGCTTTCCCCAACTCTTGTTTAAATGTTAAATAAATGTAAAAAATAGTTTCAAAGATGGTTAGCTCTGCCATCTTCCCAATCCTTAACTCTTTTATCAACCTCCAGGGTGGAAGGGTGGGAAAGTGGGAAAACATTCAAGTGAAAATGAATGGACTCACTAGTCAGTGTCTAATATTGGACACTGGTGACACCCTTCTCTGGACTTCCCTTTCTTCTACTGCAGCAATAGCTCTATTTTCCTGTTGTGCTTTAAAATGTCAGTTATTATTTTTTTTTAATGGGACTATCAAAATCCAAATGCATTCACTGGAAAAAAATATATACAGCTTTATATAGCTAAATCTTATTAACCACTTATTATGCGGTAGTCACTGACCTAAACTATGTACTCACTTATTTCTCATTTAATCCTTACAACAAACCTAAGAGGTATGTGCCCTTTTCCATTTTATAGATGATAAAATTGAGGCAAAGAAAGATTAAGACATTTATACTATATGGAAATAAAATGGGAATAAAAAGAGCCCTGGGCTACGTGCTGTGAAGGATCGAAAAATGTTATAATCTATTAGACAAAATATATTATGACATTTATATACAAATATAGACACAAAGACCTATAGTATAAAAGAATGAAATAATAGTTCTAGAGATATAAACCAAAAAATTCCAGTCCAATTTAGGCAACTGCTTAGTCAACCAGGTGCATGCACACACACATACACTAACACACTCAGGTCCTTTATGTAATGAGGTGGGTATACATAAATAATTGTGAATGAAGAGGAAAAAGGAATGGGAGGATATTAAAGCAAGGAGGCAGATTGGCATAGATAGTGTCAAATGACAAAAATAATGCAAATGAGTAACAGATTTGATGTTCTTTATTCAAGGGAAAATAATCCGTGGATCTGGGGAGTACAGTGCCTCACAAACAGTGGAGCACTGTTTGGGAGGGATTTGAGCCAAGAGCTAGTTTTACAGAGCGTTAGAAAAGGCAACATGGAAACAGGGCCTGATTGGCTAGGAGGTTGGGATTTCCTTACAAGGCTAGTTGGTCCTGTTTTCTAGGGTAAGTTGAACTAGCTAAAACTGAATTGGAAGATGGTGATTGGTGTATGTTAGGTTTCCCTAGACAGGTGTTTCCAGTAAGCACAGGCTGATTTGGCTTTAGATTTGTGATGTGGACAGGACCACTTAGGTGTCCTCCATGTTGAGGGTCCTGATATACGAATTACTATTTATAGACCATATGGTCCAGTGCAATTGCTAGAGCTGGGCTAAGATATATCTCTAACAACACAGTGACCAAAAGGGGGTAAGAGTTAAATGACAGCACTATTGACATTTTTGACATGACAATCTTGTGTCTTTCAAGCCTATTCTGTGCACTTGCAGGACATTTAGCCACTGTCCTCTAAGTCATAGAGTAGTTGATTGTAGAAGCCCCCAGTCTTTATGACAATCACAATGCCTCCACACATTTCTAAATTCTCCCACTTGAGGACCACTGAGTTACAGAATTCACATCGTTCACCATCTTCTATTTAGAAGACAGTAATCAATTACTTTAGATCAGATTCTCAGTGCTGACTTTTTTTTATAATAATGTTACTTAAATGTGTATAAACAAAGCTAAGTACAAACTTGTTTTGATAACACACAGTACTATAAAACAAAGTAAAATTTATAATTAAATGACAACAAAATCATATTATCTATGGGAACAAAAGCACTCTGCAAAACACATATAATGATACTGACTGTCATGGCTCGCGTCTTTGAGCTTTGTAATACCTATGATACCAAGGATTGTATGATGTCACAATTCTTCCCATCATTTTTCTATTGTCAAGCCATTTTCAACTCACTTTGTACAACATGTCATTGCATAATTTGGCCTTCATTGGTGCAAATACATCACTTAGATATGAAACCCACACCTAACGTTTCCTCACTAGTTCAAGGCTAAGTAGTAGTACTTGGAGCCAACACAATTACAAAACTAAACACAGGCCCTGACATCATGTGGCAATATTCAATTAAAAGATAGTTCATCAGGAAATTCAGAGGTCTCCAAATTACAAAATTTTCACTGATTCACTCTCTTCATTAATGGAATTTTTCTAAGTGATTTTTAACTCTCATTTGTCCCATGAACATGCAGCCTAAGATAAACTACATAGTTCTTTGTGGAGATATAGACCAGTATTCCAATTTAAAGAATAACAGATACTAATGAATACTAAAAACATCAGTGAGCTCTTATCACCGTCACCAATCACATGATGTGGTAAGCATCGTTTTTCTCTTTGCAGATAAAGCTCTGCAGATAGCACTGAACACAAAAATTGGGTTTATGTCAAGTGTCATCTCCTCTTTGCATACAGCGTGATCTTATTCCTGTGTTATTCTTATTTAAAGGATTCCATTTAGCAGGAACATTCTTGACTCTAGAAGAGTTTAGGAACTAAACAGACTCAGCGTATTTTATACACGACCCTCTGAGACTAAACTCTGTGCTTTATTTCTGTAGATTAGTGAGCACTTCCCAAAGTGTATTCCTCAGAATCCTAGCTTTGTTGAACATCAATTGGTATTTGCAATATTATAAGAAATACATCTTTTGATCATATATTTCTCATACATAGTTGGTCTTTGTCTACAGTTCCTGGCTCACAGCTCCCAAAACCCTTGGAATTTCCTGAGCGATAAGAGCAATGGGAGCATCTTTTGTTATAATATCTGGCCTCTTGTTCTCAGCTCCTGCAAATGCTTCAGAGCCATGAATGTGAAAAGGGTGTCTTGTTATTTACAACAGCTCCTTCCCCCCACTACTGGGTTTATGTTAATGAGGTGACTTTTGGAAAGCACCTGAGGATGGGGGCTGGGTGCCAGGGGAACTAACCATGAATGGAGGGTGGAAATTTAAGTGCACCCTCTGATTTCCGGGGGTGTGTGTGCTGGAGGTTGAATCAACTACCAATGGTCAATGATTTAATCAATCACGCTTAGGTAATGAAGCCTTCATAAAAACCCAAACAGACCTGGTTCAGAGAGCTTATATGATGGTGCCCATATGGAGGTGCTGGGAGAAGGTTGCATCTAGAGATGGCATGCAAGCCTCACGCTCCTTCCTCATGCCTTGTCCTACACATCTCTTCTGTCTGGCTGTTCCTGAGTTATATCTTTTTATACTCAACTGGTGATCTAGTAAGTAAAATCTTTCTGAGTTCCGTGAGCCACTGTAGCAAAATAATTGAAACCGAAGAGGGAACCTCTGATTTATGGCCAGTTGGTCAGAAACACAGATGATAACCTATGCTTTCCACTGGCATCTGAAAGGGAGGTCGGCCTTGTAGGACTGAGCTCTTAACTTGTGGGATATGATGCTATCTTTGGGTAGTGTCAGAATTAAGTTAAACTGTAGGACACCCTGCTGGTGTCAAAGAATTGTTTGTTGGATGTGTCGGGACATCCCCAACAGTGGAATTGGTGACCAGAACCCCGTTTTAGTGTTCTCCTGAAAAAAATGTCATCAATTGAAGCTGTGTAAGAAAGCAGTTAAGTCCTTTATTACAGGACTTTTTAGAGTTTTTAACATGCTAAAGTATATTGTACACCTCAAGGGGAAGCTGTAGTATTCTCAAATTTATTTTACCGTAAAAACTTTAATATTTCTATCGTTGTATTTATCATAATAAATTTCAAATATCATGATTCTAAAACAATGTTACTGTAGCTAGCAAAAGCTCAAATAGTGTAATAAAGGAAGAAATAATTTGGGAGAGGTATTTGGCTCCACCACTTATTAGCTTATGATCTGGGACAGGAGCTTAACTTCTTCAAGCCTCATTTTCTATTTCTGAAAACATGGATCATAATCAAAATTATGTAATAGGGTTGTTAAGCAGATTAAACATGGTATGTAAAAGAGCTAGCAATCAACATTAGGTACTACTATTTCTCATAGGCAATTTGATTGCCTTCTTCTCTCTTTACTGCAGTACTAATTCACCTACTCATCTGTGTAATTGCTGAAAGTTAACCAAAAACGGTTATGAAAGATGCCAATGAAAATATTCATTTATCCACTCATTCATTCAACAAATAATTATTGAAAGCCTATATGCATTAGTCACTGTGTTAAATTGTGAAGATAGGGAGATGGGTGTGACACAAAGTTCCTGTCTTTGAGACGCCCGTGGCTTCTTATGGGAGAGAGCCATGGAAACAGATCAGTGTCAGAGCACAGAATTCCACTCTCTGCAATGCTCAGGCCTCATACAGAAGAAGGTATGATAGACTATGTGGGAGGAAAGAGAGGCAGCTATGGCTTCCTGGAAAAGGTGATAGCTGACCTTGAATTTGAAAGAAGACTCACAAGGTTAGAGGTAAGAAAAATGGAGCAAGAAAGGCACTCCAGGCTCAGGGAACATCATAGGGGCTTGAAACAGCATTGTGTGTCCTAGAAATTTTAGTTCGTTATTTCTATAGCAAGAAGTACAAGGAGGACAATGATAAATGGGACAGCAGGAAGCACCATCCCTGTACAATAAATACATGCAACCTCTTTCAAATGTTGCCTTGCTTTGCATTGCATTTTACAATTTCATTCTTGTTTGGTGAGTTAATTCATACAAGCAACTCTAAATTATAATTATTGAACTCTTACTATGTGCCTGGCAGCATCCTAAGATCTTTACATTTGGAAACATTTAATTCTCACAACTCTCTGAGGTATACACTGGTAACACCACTTTACAAATAAGAAAATCAAGCCAGGAAGCTGTTAAATGGCTTGTCCAAGTTCATGAAGCCAGTCAATGACAAAATCGAGATGGACTCCAGAACCTATGTTCTTATTACCAAGCCATTCTCTCTCTCTCTCCCTGGCATTATTACTTGCTCTGCCCATCCTCCATAGCAGAATGTGACATGCTAACTTTTCAATGTTGTCTCTTAATATTTTGCCTGTTTCCTTCATAGCACTTATTCCAACTTGTAATTGCTTTTTTATTCTCTTGTTTTGATTTTTTGTCTCCCCCACTATATACAAGGTCTTTGCCTCTAGTTCACTACTGAACTCCAAGTCCTAGCATGGCACTTAACATACAGTAAGCATTCAGTAAGTATGGTAAGTGAATTTCCATTTTAAAAAGACAGTGGTGGGGGGCAGAAAAGCTGTGCTTCTACTACAGAATTTTCTAATTGAAGAGTGCTACTAAAGGCATAATTTGAATGCATTTAAACAGAAAGTGTCTGTTCTATCATAACATATCTGCTCCATAGATTTGGAGGAAAACCTTTTTTTTAAAAAATAAAATACTGGTTATTCATAAGATCTCAACACTCTCCAAACTCTAATCCTGCCCCACATCAAAACCAGCATCACAGGTGATTGCAAGACTCAGTCTTGCTCTCCCTTGTTAGTAAACAGGAAAGTCTCTGTTCACTTGGCTATGCAGTTTTCTGTTCCACAATATATATTCCTTTTAAACCACGGAGGTCAAATCTAGCAGCTCTTGTGTCAAATCCTGCAGATGTTTTATTTGGCCAACATAGTAGTTTTTAAAGAACTGAATTTCAAGATCTTTAAGTTGAGCATGTCTAACATGCTCAGTCTAACAGAGGTTAAGACTCTGTTAATGGCAGAGGCCATTCCCTGCTGCCTTACACCGGACTCTACAAAACAGTTAACCGAAATGCTGGCAGCGAAGCGAGATAAACTGGTTCTGGGTCTCTCACCTTGTGGATGGAAACACAAGTCATACACCTGTTTGAGAAACCAGGCATCATCTTTCAAATAAAAAGATACCTACTCTTTGACCCAGCAATCCTCCGTAATTTAGTGAATTGGTCATTTAAAAACATTGGCTTCCAGCCAATTGATTTTTGACTAATTGGCCTCCATCTAGCATTCAGTGAATGTTAAGTATTATTTGTTTTCATTTGAACTTTTAATTACTGGCTGTGGGGAATACCGTGGTGCACTGCCTAGATACCTCTTTAGGACCAAGGAACTTATTTCCCCAGCTTCCAGGAGTGTTGGCTGCGGATGGCTCACAGCTGCAATCCTCTCTGAGCATTGCCCTTGGTCTAAAAGAGTTGCCTCACTCAAGGCTGTATCTCTTCCCCAAGGGCAGTCAGCATCCAATGACGGAGCAGTACAGAACTACAAAGGCCCTGGCCCCTAGCCTCAATTTTGGACCACTGTGAAGGGCCATCTCAGCATCAGAGCTGCTTGTCGGGTCAGATGAGGAATCTCTTACAACTGCATCACGACTCACCTTTTCCCTCTGCGCAATCCCGCCCCCACCCTTCCTCCCTCACAGGTGCTGTTTCCCACTGTGTATATCCTCCCCAGTCAACCTCCCGAATGCAAATTTCCCTCCTGGAGTCTGTTTCTCAGGAGCCCCATCTAACACACTCATGATGATGAGTAACATTTTAAAATAAAAGCCTATCTTTTTAGGTGTTTTGCAAATTACAAAAGAATACATACATGTATCTAGTGAAAAAACGTAACAAAGATGTTAATCACCCTGTTGCACAGAAATAAAGGTTCCGGTACCTAAATAAATACACAAAGCCATTTACTGCAGCTTTTCTCATGGGATTGCAAAGCTGGGAATGACCTTCCACTCTCTAAATGAGGGAAATAACTAAATGATTTAGCATACACTAATACCATGGACTACTACGCATAATTTTTAAAAGTTGACTCGGTGGAATTTTGTGAAGTTTTGCTAAGTAAGAAAAACAAAGACAGAAAGAAACATATTAATATATGATCTCATGTTTAAAGCATAGAATGATAAAAAACAAAATGTGTATATGCCTATGAGTGTTGTGTGTATACAAGTATACGTGTGTATATCCATATGAACATGGAGAAAAGTAGAGCAGTGACCATGGGTTTGGGGGTGGGGCCATACAGATGGAGTATGTGGTTTCATATGTTATAATAAGCACACTCATTTGCAATTCGAGAAAAATTGTAGTTGAAGTTTAAATTTCCACATCACTAAATGCAAATTTAAGCACAAATAGTATACAGTCATTGAGTCCTGGGAGCAGGCCCATTTGCTGGAAGGCAATTCATTGAAATCCAGTCTAACAGAAGACAAATTTGCCAAATTATAAAGTTCTAACTTCTCCTGGCCCTGCCTCTGGCTGTTGTATTTGGCAGTAGCAGACTAAATGCAGTGGCCTTTCCCTCTTGACTCTGTCGCCATATCTCCTCTGCCCCTGACTTCACTTATGCCTCTCTTTTCTTCCTAAAAGACAGTCTTTTTTGTGAACTTGGGCCTTCCTCCTTCTGGCAATGTAAAGCCTGTAGTGAACCAATGTAGGTCAGGTTTCAGTTACTTGTCTTCTACTTCGCAGGGAATTGCTCATTTAGTAAATTGATTATCAAGGAATTTATTCTATATGACGTTACCCAGCTACTTTGCGTAGTTACTGGGCCCCTGGCCCTGTACTCGGTTTTTTACTTCTGTGATCTCAGTCAATCCTCACAAGCATACTTAAGAGTTAGCTACCACTACTGGTCCCATTTTACAAATGGGGAAACTTGAACTTAGAGTGTTTAACTAACTTGCCCATGGACACGGAATAAATAAGCAGCAGAGCTAAGATTCAAATTCAGATCCAGCTGACATAAAGACCAGAATTATTCCGTAGAAAAATAAAACAGTTGCCCTCTTGAACTTAGCAAACATAAGAACAAATAATATCACTGTTGGCATGCTCGTATATGTTAGAGAAAATGGCTTCAAATCTTCTGGAGTATAAGTTTCTAACATGTTTTTTAAAATCTTTAAAATGTGCATTATGAGTAAACAGGCAGTTCTGTCCTAGATAGGACTGTGCCCTCAGAATAACATTCAAAGTTAAGTAAAAAGATTTTTCATCAAGCACTGCTTCAAATAGAAAAAAAGAAATATAAATAACCTAAATGTTCAACATTAGTAAAATCCAAGATACTTGTGATAGTAGCACAAAAACAGAAATGGTACATAAAAATTTTTTTAACAAATGAAATATAATTTTTATAGAGGTATAGTTGATTTATAACATTATATTAGTTTCAGTGTACAACACAGTGATTCAATATTTTTATAGGTTATAATTCATTTAAAGATATTATAAAATAATGACTGTATTTCCCTGTGCTGTACAATATATCCTTGTTGCTTATTTTATACATAGCAGCTTGTCTCTCCTAATCCCATACAACTACCTTGCCCCTCTCCCCCTTCCCTATTCCCACTGATAACCACTAGATTGTTCTCTATATCTGTGAGTCTGTGTTTTGTTACATATATTCGTTTGATTTTTTAGATCCCACATATACGTTGTAATAGAGTATTTGTCTTGCTCTGTCCTATTTACTTCACATAGTATGATAATCTCTAGGTTCATTCATGTTGCTGCAAATGGCATTATTTCTTTTTTCTTTAACATCTTTATTGGAGTATAATTGCTTTACATTGTTGTGTTAGTTGCTGCTGTATAACAAAGTGAATCAGCTATACGTATACATATATCCCCATATACCCTCCCTCTTGCGTCTCCCTCCTAACCTCCCTATCGCACCCCTCTAGGTGGTCACAAAGCACCGAGCTGATCTCCCTGTGCTATGCGGCTGCTTCCCACTAGCTATCTATTTTACATTTGGTAGTGTATATATGTCAATGCTACTCTCTCACTTCTTCCCATCTTACCCTTTCCCCCTCCCCATGTCCTCAAATCCATTCTCTACGTCTGCGTCTTTATTCCTGTCCTGCCCCTAGGTTCATCAGAACCATTTTTTTTAGATTCCATATATATGTGTTAGCATATGGTAATTGTTTTTCTCTTTCTGACTTATTTCACTCTGTATAATAGACTCTAGGTCCATCCACCTCACTACAAATACCTTAACTGCGTTTCTTTTTATGGCTGAGCAATATTCCATTCTATATATGGCCACATCTTCTTTATCCATTCATCTGTCGATGGACACTTAAGTGGCTTCCATGTTCTGGCTATTGTAAACAGAGCGGCAATGAACATTGGGGTACGTGACTCTTTTTGAATTATGGTGTTCTCAGGGTATATGCCCAGTAGTGGGATTGCTGGGTCATATGGTAGTTGTATTTTTAGTTTCTTAAGGAACCTCCATACTGTTCTCCATAGTGGCTGTATCAGTTTACATTCCCACCAACAGTGCAAGAGGGTTCCCTTTTCTCCACACCCTCTCCAGCGTGTATTGTTTGTAGATATTTTAATGATGGCCATTCTGATGGGTGTGAGGTGATACCTCATGGTAGTTTTGATTTGTATTTCTCTAAAGATTAGTGATGTTCAGTATCCTTTCATGTATTCTTTGGTAATCTGTATATCTTCTTCGGAGAAATGTCTATTTAGCTCTTCTGCCCATTTTTGGATTGGGTTGTTTGTTCTTTTGATATTGAGCTCCATGGGCTGCTTGTATATTTTGGAGATTGATTGTCAGTTGCTTTGTTTGCAAATATTTTCTCCCATTCTGAGGGTTGTCTTTTCATCTTGTTTATGGTTTCCTTTGCTGTGCAAAAGCTTTCAAGTTTCATTAGGTCCCATTTGTTTATTTTTGTTCTTATTTCCCTTTCTCTAGGAGGTGGGTCAAACAGGATCTTGCTGTGCTTTATGTCATAGAGTGCTCTGCCTATGTTTTCCTCTAAGAGTTTTAGAGTGTCTGGCCTTACATTTAGGTCTTTAATCCATTTTGAGTTTATTTTTGTGTATGGTGTTAGGGAGTATTCTAATTTCATTCTTTTACATGTAGCTGTCCAGGTTTCCCAGCACCACGTATTGAAGAGGCTGGCTTTTCTCCATTGTATATTCTTCCCTCCTTTATCAAAGATAAGGTGACCATATGTGTGTAGGTTTATCTCTGGGCTTTCTATCCTGTTCCATTGATCTATATTTCTGGTTTTGTGCCAGTACCATACTATCCTGATTACTGTAGTTTTGTAGTATAGTCTGAAGTCAGGGAGCCTGATTCCTCCAGCTCCATTTTTCTTTCTCAAAATTGCGTTGGCTGTTTGGGGTCTTTTGTGTTTCCATACACACTGTGAAATTTTTTGTTCTAGCTCTGTGAAAAATGCCATTGGTAGTTTGATAGGGATTGCATTGAATCTGTAGATTGCTTTAGGTAGTATAGTCATTTTCACAATATTCATTCTTCCAATCAAGAACAGGGTATCTCTCTCCATCTGCTTATATCATATTTAATTTCTTTCATCAGTGTCTTATAGTTTTCTGCATATAGGTATTTTGTCTCCTTAGTTAGGTTTATTCCTAGGTATTTTATTCTTTTTGTTGCAGTGGTAAATGGGAGTGTTTCCTTAATTTCTCTTTCAGATTTTTCATCATTAGTGTATAGGAATGCAAGAGATCTCTGTGCATTAATTTTGTATCCTGCTACCTTACCAAATTCATTGATTAGCTCTAGTCGTTTTCTGGTAGCACCTTTAGGATTCTCTATGTATAGTACCATGTCATCTGCAAACAGTGACAGTTTTACCTCTTTTCCAATTTGGATTCCTCTTATTTCTTTTTTGTCTCTGACTGCTGTGGCTAAAACTTCCAAAACTATGTTGAATAATAGTGGTGAGAGTGGACAGCCTTGTCTTGTTGCTGATCTTAGTGGAAATGGTTTCAGTTTTTCAACATTGAGAACGATGTTGGCTGTGGGTTTGTCATATATGGCCTTTATTAGGTTGAGGTAGGTTCCCTCTATGCCCACTTTCTGGAGAGTTTTTATCATAAATGGGTGTTGAATTTTGTCAAAAGCTTTTTCGGCATCTATTGAGATTACCATATGGTTTTTATCCTTCAGTTTGCTAATATGTGTATCACACTGACTGATTGGCGTATACTGAAGAATCTTTGCATTCCTGGGATAAACCCCACTTGATCATGGTGTATGATCCTTTTAATGTGTTGCTGGATTCTGTTTGCTAGCATTTTGTTGAGGAGTTTTGTGTCTGTGTTCAAAAGTGATACTGGCCTATAGTTTTCTTTTTTTGTGACATCTTTGTCTGGTTTTGGTATCAGGACGATGGTGGCCTTGTAGAATGAGTTTGGGAGTGTTCCTCTCTCTGCCATATTTTGGAAGAGTTTGAGACAGATAGGTGTTAGCTCTTCTCTAAACGTTTGATAGAATTCACCTGTGAAGCCATCTGGTCCTGGGCTTTCGTTTGTTGGAAGTTTTAATCACAGTTTCAATTTCAGTGCTTGTGATTGGTCTGTTTATATTTTCTATCTTCCTGGTTCAGTCTGAGAAGGTTGTGCTTTTCTACGTATTTGTCCATTTCTTCCAGGTTGTCCATTTTTTTGGCATATAGTTGCTTGTGGTGGTTTCTCATGATCCTTTGTATTTCTGCAGTGCCAGTTGTTACTTCTCCTTTTTCATTTCTAATTCTATTGATTTGAGTCTTCTCCCTTTTATTCTTGATGAGTCTGGCTAATGGTTTATCAATTTTGTTTATCTTCTCAAAGAACCAGCTTTTAGTTTTGTTGATCTTTACTACCATTTGCTTCATTGCTTTTTCATGTATTTCTGATCTGCTCTTTATGCTTTCTTTCCTTCTGCTAACTTTGGGGGTTTTTTTTGTTGTTGTTGTTCTTCTTTCTCTAATTGCTTTAGGTGTAAGGCTAGGTTGTTTATTTGAGATGTTTCTTGTTTCTTGAGGTAGGATTGTATTACTATAAACTTCCCTCTTAGAACTGCTTTTGCTGCATTCCATTGGTTTTGGGTCATCGTGTTTTCATTGTCATTTGTTTCTAGGTATTTTTTGATTTCCCCTTTTATTTCTTCAGTGATCTCTTGGTTATTTAGTAGTGTATTGGTTAGCGTCCATGTGTTTGTTTTTTTTTTTACAGTTTTTTTCCTGTACTTGATATCTAGTCTCATAGCGTTGTGGTCAGAAAAGATACTTGATAAAATTTCAATTTTCTTAAATTTACCAAGGCTTCATTTGGGACCCAAGATATGATCTATCCTGGAGAATGTTCCATGAGCACTTGAGAAGAAAGTGTATTCTGTTGTTTCTGGATGGAATATCCTATAAATATCAAGTCCGTCTTGTTTAACATGTCATTTAAAGCTTGTGTTTCATTATTTATTTTCATTTTTGATAGTTTGATTAATATGTGTCTTGGCATGTTTCTCCTTGGATTTATCCTGTATGGGACTCTCTCTGTTTCCTGGACTTGATTGACTATTTCCTTTCCCACATTGGGGAAGTTTTCAACTATAATCTCTTCAAATATTTTCTCAGTCCCTTTCTCTTTCTCCTCTTCTTCTGGGACCCCTATAATTCAAATGTTGGTGCGTTTAATGTTGTCCCAGAGGTCTCTAAGACTGTCCTGAATTCTTTTCATTCTTTTTTCTTTATTCTGCCCTGCGGTAGTTATTTCCACTGTTTTATCTTCCAGATCACTTATCCTTTCTTCTGCATCAGTTATTCTGCTATTGATTCCTTCTAGAGAATTTTTAATTTCATTTATTGTGTTGTTCATCATTGTTTGTTTGCTCTTTAGTTCTTCTAGGTCCTTTTTAAATGTTTCTTGTATTTTCTCCATTCTATTTCCAAGATTTTGGCTCATCTTTACTATTATTACTCTGAATTCTTTTTCAGGTAGACTGCCTATTTCCTCTTCATTTGCTTCGTCTGGTGGGTTTTTACCTTGCACCTTCATCTGCTGCATATTTTTCTGTCATCTCATTTTACTTAAGTTACTGTGTTTGGGTTCTTCTTTTTGCAGGCTGCAGTTTCATAGTTCCTGCTGTTTTTTGGTGTCTTCCCCCAGTGGGTAAGGTTGATTCAGTTCGTTGTGTAGGCTTCCTGGTGGAGGGAACTTATGCCTGTGTTCTGGTGGGTGAGGCTGGATCCTGTTTTTCTGGTGTGCAGGACTGAGTCCAGTGGTGTGTTTTGGTGTGTCTGTGAACTTATTATGATTTTAAGCAGCCTCTCTGCTAATGGGTGGGGTTGTGTTCCTGTCTTGCTAGATGTTTGGCATGGGGTGCCCAGCACTGGAGCTTGCTGGCCTTTGGGTGGAGCTGGGTCTTAGCACTGAGACGGTGATCTCTGGGAGAGCTCTCGCCGATTGATATTATGTGGGGCCAGGAGGTCTCTGATGGTCCAATGTCCTGAACTCGGCTCTCCCACCTCCAAGGCTCAGGCCTCAGCCAGAGCACCAAGGCCCTGTCAGCCACACACCTCAGAAGAAAAGGGAGAAAAAAAAAAAAGAAGGAAAAAAAACTAATAAAGGAATTAAAATAAAAAAATTTAAAAACTATTAAAAAAATTTTAAAAAGAGAGCAAACGAATAAAGAATTCTACCAATAATAACAAGTGCTAAAAACTAAACTAAGATAAACATATAAATCAGAAACTACTCAGTCGCATACCAACAAACCAAAGGCTACAGTTGCTCCCAAGCCCACTGCCACAATTTGGGGTGATTTGTTGTCTATTCAGGTATTCCACAGATGCAGGGTACATCAAATTGTTTGTGGAGATTTAATCTGCTGCTTCTGAGGCTGCACGGAGAAATTTCCCTTTCTCCTCTTTGTTCGCACAGCTCCTGGGGTTCAGCTTTGGATTTGGCCCTGCCTCTGTATGTAGGTCGCCTGAGGGCATCTGTTCACCCCTCAGCCAGGACGGGGTTAAAATAGCAGCTGATTAGGGGGCTCTGCCTCCCTCAGGCCGGGGGGAGGGAGGGGTACGGAATGTGGGGCGAGCTTTCAGCAGCAGAGGCCAGAGTGTCGTTGCAACAGCCTGAGGTTCACCGTGTGTTCTCCTGGGGAAGTTGTCCCTGCATCACAGGTCTTTCACCTCCTTGGTTAAGTTTATTCTTAGGTATTTAATTCGTTTTGATGTAATTTTAAATGGGATTTTTTTTTTTTTTTACTTTCTCTTTCTGATACCTCATTAGTGTATAGAAACAACGGATTTCTGTATATTAAATCTTGCATCCTACAATTTTACTGAATTCATTTATTAATTCTAATAAGTTTTTGGTGAAGACTTTAGGATTTTCTACATATAGTATCATGTCATCTACAAATAGTGACAGTTTTACTTCTCTCCTTGCAATTTGTCTGATTGCTGTGGCTAGGGCTTCCAATGCTATGTTAAATAGAAGTGGCAAGAGTGGGCATCCTTGTTCCTGAATTTAGAGTTAAGGCTTTCAGCTTTTCACTGTTGAATATGTTAGCTGTGGGTTTATCATAAATGGCTTTTATTATGTTGAGAAGTTCCCTCTATACCCACTTTCATGAGTTTATCATGAATGGATGTTCTATTTCATCAAATGCTTTTTCTGTATCTATTGAGATGATCATGTGATTTTTATGCTTCCTTTTGTTCATGTGGTATATCACATTGACTTGCAAACTTGAACCATCCTTGGATCCCTGGAATAAATCACACTTGATCAAAGGTGACTGATCCTTTTTATATATTGATGAATTCAGTTTACTAATATTTTGTATTTTTGCATCTTTATCCAGAGATATTCACCTTTAATTTTCTTTTTTTGGTAGAGTCTTTGTCTGGTTTTGGTGTCAGGGTAATGGAGGCCTCGTAGAATGAATTTGGTAATATTTCCTCCTCTTCAAATTTTTTGGAATAGTTTGAGAAAGATAGGTATTAGCTTTTCTTTATATGTTTGGTAGAATTCCCCTGTAAAGCCGTGTGGTCCTGAACTTTTGGTTGCTGGGTGTCTTCTTTTTTTTTTTTTTTTACAAATTCAATTTCACTACTAGGGATTGGTGTGAGCTCTGATGGTCCAACCTCAGATAGTGGTCAGGACTGCTTCTGATGTGCAGCATGTATAAGCAGTGGTAATGGCTGCCCTGACCCTGCTCTGATGCCACTTTGGGTCTGAGCCACCTCTGTGTCTCAGACAAGCCATTGCCCAGTGTGGAGCTGCTTTGTGATGCAAGCTGGGCTGGAACACTCACACGGATCAGGCTGTGGCACATGCTGGGATGGTCTAAACTGGCCTGCCACTTGAGCAGTTTTCAATCTGCCTGCCTTCTACACCGTGCTTCAGGAGCAAGCATGCATGCACCCCTCAGGAGTGAAGTCCAGGCTTCCCACAGCCCTCCTGGTAATCCCACCAACCCTCCAGCCAGCCAAGGGGGCTTGTCTTCCCTATGTAAGACCCCATGGCTGTAGCTTCCAATAGGTGGCTCGAACTGCTCACTCCCCAGGGTGAGCCTCTGCCCATATAATCTCCCTTTTCCTCTGAGTCTTCTCCTAGGGGCACAGGTACTGACCTGATCACTTCTCTTTCTTTGTACCCGATTCCATGTGGATCTTTCTCACAGTCTTGCTTGTACAGGAGTCTGACAATTTCATGTTAGTTTTCAGTGAAAATTATTCTACATATAGATGTATTTTTGATGTCTTTGTGGGAGGAGGTGAGTTCCATGCCCTCCTATTCCACCATCTGATCTCCTCCCCAAAATGTAATTTATATACAAAAAAAGTATAGGTCTTACATGAAGTTTAATATCTTTTGTCAATTATATCTGCCTATATAACCAACACCCAAGACACGAAATAGAACATTTCAATTACTCCCAAAATTCCCTGGCCCCCCTTTCAGTTTGATTCACATCTCTACAACCAGGCAACTGCTTTCTGGTTTCTTGTACTTCACGTAAATAGAATCTTACAGTATGTATCTTTGTGTGTTTGGATTCTCTCACTCAAAGTGACATTTCTGAGGTTTATCACCATTATTCCAGGTATCAATAGTTCACTGCTTTTTATTGAAGTAGCATTCCTTTGTGTGAATTTACCACAATATATCCATTCTCCTGTTGAGGACCTCTTTTTTTTTCTTTTGGATTATGAATAATCCTATGCATATTTGTGTACGAGTTTTTATGTGAACATTTATTCATTTCGTTTTGGTAAATACTTAGGAGATGAATTTCTGGGTCATAGGTAGGTATATGTTAACACATTATTGACTGGGGGATTTTTGCAGAAACCAGCACCTGTGGCCGTAATATGTCTCCAGTCAAAAATGTGTTAACTTTATAAGAACTTGCCAACTATTTTCCAAAAGAGTTGTACCATTTTTCACTAACACAATTAACTCGAGCAAGCTCCAGTTGCTCAGCATCTTTTCTGAGGTATTTTCAGTCTTTCCAGCTTTAGACATTCAAGTAGATGTACAAGTGTATCTCAGAGTAAAGTTCTATTTCACTAGAGATAAATATTCAGAATCATTTCATGTGCTCATTGGCCATCTGTATATATTATTTTGTGAAGGATTTGTTCATGTTTTTGCACTCTTTTTCTATTGAGGTTTTTGTCTTAATACTGACTTTTAAGAGTTATTTTTATATCCTTTACACAACTTCTAAACTAGTAAATAAAAGTAAAAATCATTACACATAAATTAATCCCAAGTTAATAGGGCTTTACACAAAGCATACGCTTAAAATTAAAATAGTAGTTACCAGCCATACTGCCCCACCACTCACAGAATTTTATCAACTCTTAGCTTTCTTGTATTATTTTCTTCATATATCTAAATAATATGCACACACTGTTGTTTCTCACCAATTGTAAACACTTCTTATTTTTTGTCCTATTAGGAAAATTAAGGATTTTGTTTTCTTTCACCATAGTCACACACTAAAACTTTCTTTTCCTGTGATAAATATATCACATTTTTATCAAGACAATATTCAGCATTTATATTAGAACTATGTAAGTATTGTTTATGGCACACTCACAAGGTACACTGATTGCTTTTTGTTATAATTTTCTTTTAGAGTTTATAATTGCCTTATTTTACTTTGTAATTTTCTATGAAACTATCCCCCCCAATTTTTAACTACACTATAAAAATTCTTCTCAATAAGGGTAAATATATCAGGTAATCAATTAAGTGAACTTTTTTGGGGGGGGCCATCTCTCTCCTAGAGAATGACATCCACCTGCTCCACTCTGAGTTACTTTTTCTGAGGCCTGGTGCACAGCTCTCATTATAGGATTCTCATTCAACATCACCCATTCTCTCTCATGTTGGCTCTGATATATTCTTTAATTTTTTTGATATATTCTTCATTCTTGGTTTAATCTCTACTTTCAGAGAAGCACACTTTCTAGAAATTTCCTGACAAAGGGTCTGTGAAATGAAATTATTTGAGATGTGTACATTTGAAAATGGATTAAATCTACCTTCACATTTGTGTGAGTGTTTGGCTAAGTAGACAATTCCAGGTTAGAAGTACTTAACCTTGGAAGTATTAGGGCATTTTCAGTTGTCTTCTATAGCACAGTATTGTCATAGAAAATTCTGATGCCATTATGATTACGTGGTACAAGTACTTTAGAAAGCTATTTTTCGTTATTCATTAAAGATAGCCACTGAAGCCAAACAAATGCATACTCTCTGACCCAGCAGTACTAGTTCTACATGGATAACCTACAAAACATGTACATATGTTAACCAAAAGACATTTGTACATGGATATTCATAGCAGTATTTTTAATAGCCCAAAACTGCAACTTACTCAAATGCATTTTAATAGTTCAACATATAAATAAATCGCACTATATTTATACAATGGAATACTATATAGCAATAAGAATGAACAAACTATAACACAATGATATGGACAAGTCTCACAGTGTTTATCAAAAGATTCCAGACACAAAAATATGCTATGTGAGTCCATTTTATAAACTGCAAAGCTGGCAAAATTGATATTTTCTGTTAGAAATCAGGATAGTGTTAGCATTAGCCAAGGGTAGTGACCAGGAGGGAGCACTGGGGGGCTTTTGTGATACTGTTAATGTTGTTCTTGATCTGGGTGGTGGTTACATGCATGTGTTAAATTTTTGAAAATTAATCAAGCTACACATTTATGACTGTGCACTTTCCTGTAAGTTATACTTCCTTAAAATTTCCCCCCAAAGTTGACAGCTTTGACCAAGTAAGATTTTTAATTTTAAGTTTTGTATTTTAGGATAATTATAGGTTTACAGATAAGATTCATAGATAGCACAGAGTTCCTGTATCCTCTTCACCAAGGTTCCCCTAAAGTTAACTTCCTGTATAATCATATTTTTCAAAACTAAAAGATTAACATTTGTATAACACTATTAACTAAATTACAGACTGCATTCATATGTCATCAGTTTTTCCACTAATATCCTTTTTCCAGGATCCGATTTAGCATACCACACTGCATTTGACAAAGTTTTAAAATATTTGATAAAAGTCTCCTATATAAATTTTTAAAACACAGTGTGTTTATAAAAACATAGAAATCACTTCAGTACCCAACATTAACAGAATTGCTAAATTCTATGATGGAACAGGATCCAGCAATTATAATTGAAGAATATCTAATAACATAGTTACATAAAACTTGATAAGTACTATGATCCCTAAGTTATATGGTAAATACAATACTATTAATTTGATAAAATTGGGTTAATACTGTGATCTCAATGCTATTAATGCTATGTTAGCATTATATAGGTGAGCATATAAAAATGCTTTTCTGCAAGTGTATTAAAATGATAGTAGTTGTTATATTTGGGTTGTATGATTATGTGAGATTTTTATATTCTCTTTAAGGTTTCCTGAGTGACAACTCCTCTCAATCAGCTCACTAAAGAGTATTCAACCTTAATTTTCTGAAGTGGGAGTTAGCCACCTTTTTCAGTAAAGGGTCAGATAGTAATTATTGTAGATCTTGCAGGTCATATGGTCTCTGTCACAACGATTACTCAACTCTGCCATTGTGAAAGCAGCCACAGACAATGGCATAAAGACTCATAAAATTAATGGGCATAGCTTGTTCTAATAAAACTTTACAAAAACAGTCAGCAGGCCAGGTTTGGCCTGCAGACTGCAATTTCCTAGCCCTGTTCTAAAACATTTCTTTTATTCTTCCAAAATGGTAGTTACTATGTACTGTCCTTGGAAAATTGAGAAAACAGTTATTCCAATCATTTCCTATTGGGCTTAATTCTTTCACTGAATGCTTTGAGAAAGGTTGCTGTATTTTCTAATTTCTTAAAAACAATCAGCTATTTCTTATATAATCAGCATTTTATTTTAAATAACATGCATTTTAAATGAAATCAATATAATACAGAGAAGGGACAAGAAGAGGACGAGATGAGTATGGATGTGAAGGTTGTACAGAAAATGATATTCAGAAGTAAGGAAGAACAGTGGGTATGGAAAAGTATGGATATATTCCAGAGATATTAAGAAAGTTTGACAAATTGGTGACTCATTGATTGTGAAGGGAATGGAATTTCTTCATTGATACTGACTTGTGTATTTGGTAGATGGTGCGAGCATCTACTCTAAATGAGAAATATGGACACAGAGGAATAGATGATGAGTACAAGTTGAGGGATTTCTCTAAGTGCTTGTTTTAGAGAGACTCTGTAGTGATGGTATTGTCTAAGTGTTCTCTGATAGCATCCATTACTTGGGTCTTGATGAGTAGATAGATGGCTGTGAGCCAGGACCCTTTATATCTCATATTAGATGACTGCTTTAAAGACTTTTGAACGAGTGTGAGATCAGGCTAATTAACTATAACATACATATCTTTGGGAAATGTAAAGCAGAGTCATTTTAGTATTTACCAAGATAAGAACAAAGCATCCCACCAATTTTTATGTCCTTGTAATAGCACCTTTATAAAATCCTCTATCATTCCTTCTGTCAGGTGAAAAGAAAAGTTGGACAAGAGATGAATTACTTTTAACTGGAAAGTCTTATGTCCATATAAATGACATTTCACATTTATATATCTTAAAGATTTTATGATTAAGCTAGATGTATACAATAGACATGTATAAATTCACTATATAATCTCCAAAAGTATAGAACAGTCTCCATGGCAATGGAAAAATACATCAATAAGAGAACTAACCAAAACAAGCAAAAAAAAAAAAAATTATGTCCATGACAAAATTCACCAAAATAAATCAGCTTTGTCTTCAACATTCTCTTTCAAAGGCATCTTGGATCCAGTCATCACAGATCCTTCATCATGCCTTTAACATTTGCCCCTCATCCCCATTCCCATAGCCCCTGTACCAGCACAGGCTCGCATTTCTTTTCTCTTATTACACTCACTCTCCATGCCTCTAGGTTCTCCTTACCCTAATCCACCTTCTATACTGCTGCCAGGATTCATGTTTAAGCTCTCACGGATGATGTTAACTCCCTAACTACAAAAGCTCATCTCCTGCTGCTGCAGCCAAATTAGATCACTTGCAATTCCCAGAACCCTCCCTCATTCTTCAATATCTGGCGACACTCCATTTCTTAATGCTATTCATTCTTACCCATTGATCTCCTTCTCCCTTTGTCATTATCCGTGCCTGTCAAAATCCTTCGCAACCCTTAAGACTTGTCTCAAAACTCTCTAAATTTGTTCTTTATTGAAGCCTTCGTAACTGTGTTGTCTCACTGTAACTTGGATCACTGATGAAACTGGAGAGCAGGCCTGGACAACATAGGAGCTGCACACATTCCCTTGACTAGAAGTGGATTCCTCTACCTTGGGAAAACTTTTGTTGGGACATAAGAGACATCAGTCAAATACACACAGAAGAACAATGATATGACCCATGTCAAAGCTAATTTCCCTATGTCCTTTCACTAGACCAGGGGTCCCCAACCCCTGGGCTGTGGACAGGTTGGTACCAGTTCGCGGCCTGTTAGGAACCAGGCCGCACAGCAGAAGGTGAGTGGCAGGTGGGCAAGCGCGAAGCTTCATCTGCTGCTCCCCATCGCTCACGTTACCGCCTGAACCATTCCCCCCACACCCCTGTGGAAAAATTGTCTTCCATGAAACCTGTCCCTGGTGCCAAAAAGGTTGGGGACCACTTCCCTATAGTTGTCTGTCTGATTTTTGTTAGATTGTGAGCTCTACGAGAACCCAGACTTTGCTTTAAACCTCTTGGTATCCCTTGAAGAGCCTACGGCAGTGCCTTTCTCATTATCCACACTACACTGAATCAATTTCAGTGTGACTGTTTGGACAGTTAGCCACACGTAATTCACATAGTGCTGACACTGGCATAACTGCTTCTTCTGGGTCATCGGACATCATACACATTGTTTTCTAACTGTCCTTTCCTACTTCTAACCAGCATCCCTGGGCTGTACTACTATAGGCCACAGAAGGACTGAGGTCAATGTTGTACATGGCAAAGGCTAATTAGTGGGAAATTTTTTACCTACATTTCTTCACAATTAGCTGGTGAAATGAGATACCTGTATGCAAAATGAACATAGGCAGGAGCACCGACTACTGACCAGAACAATATAGTAATGGAGAAAGACACAGCAGGAATGTGATGATTAATATTTTTTTACTTTTTTTTTTCTTATTTTTTACTTTACATTTTTTACTTAGCTAATGAAGCCGTGTCCCACAGAGGCTAGAAAGATAGAGAGGCTAGTCTATTTATTAACTTATTATGCTTTCTTTGTGAACAAAAACAAACCTGGAAATAACAAATTGGAAAGAAATGCTTTAATCAAGTAGAAATATAATGTAGAAAAACAGACTGTGTCACTATAGCCCAATCACTATACTTCTCTATGCCTTTGGCCAAAAATACCATATGATAACACTGCTCAGGGCATCTTTATTACATGATCGTAGCTTTCCTCCCCAGATGTTTTTTAAGTATCTATAGCACCTGAATATCCACCTGAAGACAAATGAATTATCTATTTGGTCCTAATACCAGACAGAAGACATAGAAAGCAATAATGGCTAAATATGTAGTTATTGAAAATGCCTGTCCGTAGCAGAGAATGAGCTCTCTTTAAATGTTTTATTTCCTCTCTTTCATGCCAACACGGAGAATTTTTAGTTTTATCGAGGACTGAGCCTCACCTCATTATAGAGAATTGTCTACTTTGTCGTACTACTCTTCACAAAAATCAAAATGAAGAGGATTTTAGGAATTCTGAGAAGATGTAAGACTCAGAATTTTAGAGGTAGAAGGAATCCCAGGTATAACCTTATCAAGTTTGTGGCACTGAGGCCAGCACTGTTTCCAATTAAGCTTTCTGCAGAGAGGGAACTTTCTATCTTAGCTTTAGGACCATTATTTAAATAACTCATGTAAAAATAAAGGGCTTCTAATTTAAAAGGATTTCCAAGGGACTCATTTTTCTGTACAGATATATCAATTTTTTAAAGTCTTGGCCTCTGATATTCCTCTTATAAATCTAAGATTTTATGTCTTTCTTGCACGTGATC
Organism: Balaenoptera ricei; assembly: GCF_028023285.1. NCBI lineage: Eukaryota > Metazoa > Chordata > Mammalia > Artiodactyla > Balaenopteridae > Balaenoptera > Balaenoptera ricei. The sequence goes on along the minus strand of NC_082660.1, from coordinate 129,477,602 downwards.
ACCTTACAGTTCACAGGAATAGAAGCCAACACATAGCAAACCTATAACACATAGTATCTGGATGCATCTTCTAAATGTTATTCTAATCCTACTGCAGGTCAAAATGAAAGCTACCACAGCTAGAAAGATTTTTCTGAGAAATTTATGAGTAGTTCCTAATTTTGCCAGTCAAGCCTATTGACTTGGGGGTGGGGGGAAGAGGCCTTACCACCATTCGGGTTCCTGATAGTGTAAGTTTGAACCAAAAGAATTTATAGTTGCAAGCAATTTCCCCACAAAATTACAGATTTCATGCCCTCCTCTTTATCTCAGCACAGATACCTTCCCTGGCATAGAGATCACTCAAGGAAACTCCTGGATGTCAAAGCAGTCCCACAGTGGTTTCCTAGATGATAACTGAATCCTCCAATGAAAACGCAGGGATGCTCTTTCTTAGAAACATTCACAGTCAGCTGACAGAGCCTAAGAATGCCAATGTTTTGCCAGAGTTTTGAATATATTTGAGGATTTCACAATGCACAAAGAATATACAAGGGGGAGATCACTTAAAGTCAAATTTTTATAATAGGAATACACATAACCTTCAATTCTCTTCTTAAAAAATAGTTTATTGCATGTGTACTAACTTTTTAGGTTTTCAAAATACTTTCCCATATCAGTTTTATATGATTCATACACTAAGTTAAGATAAGCCTGTTTTATTATCTCCATGTCTAGATGAGGAACTTAGGTTCAGAGAGATGAAATGACTTGCTAAAGGTCATGGCAGAAATGGAACTAAATAGCTTTCTAATACTGCTGTCTCTTTTTTTTTTCCAAAGTCATTGATTTGTTCTTTTTTTTTTTTTTTTTTTGGCTGCGTTGGGTCTTCGTTGCTGCATGGGCTTTCTCTAGTTGTGGTGAGCGGGGGCTACTCTTCGTTGTGGTGCACAGATTTCTCACTGCGGTGGCTTCTCTTGTTGCGGAGCACGGGCTCCAGTAGTTGTGGCTCACGGGTTCTAGAGTGCAGGCTCAGTAGTTGTGGTGCACAGGCTCAGTAGTTGTGGCTCACAGGCTCTAGAGCACAGGCTCAGTAGTTGTGGCGCATGGACTTTGTTGCTCCACGGCATGTGGGATCTTCCCAGACCAGGGCTCGAACCTGTGTCCCCTGCATTGGCAGGCAGACTCTCAACTACTGCGCCACCAGGGAAGCCCCTAATACTGCTGTCTCTTAAAACACATTGAAAGAACATACAGAGAAGACAAATGTATTTGCTAATTTATAGGATCAGAGGATAAATCAAACATATCTGTTATTGATGAACTCTGTTAATTCCACATCTATTAGACATTTCCCAATGGTATTAGCATTACTAGCATTACTGTTAATATTATTACCCACATTGCCAAACATGTTCATAAGTCTCCAGCCTGTAAGTCCTTATCACACTGAATGGCTCATATGACTACTCAGCTTGCCCATCAATCAATAACGTTCAGCTTCTCTTTCTCCCACACCCACCACATTCAATCATTCACAAGACCCTGCCAATTCTCTCTTTTCAATAGCTCTTATCTATGTTCTGGTCTTCATACTGACACTTGGACCTAGCTCAGTCCTTCATTATTTTTCACCAGGAATAGTATAACAGACCCTTAACTGCTCCCCTCAGCCTCTAGTTTTACCCTCTCCCAATAAACAACCTTGAAACTCCCACCAGAATGATCTTTCTGAGCTCTGACCTACTCCCCACCAAAACAAACACTATAACACTCAATCACCTTTGATTACTTCCAGGACAAAGTACAAATTGTTGAGTATGAACAAAACAAGACCTTCGTATCTTGATGCAACCTAACTTTCCATCCTTCTCTCTGAAGATTTATTTTTTCTGTACAGTGCAGGAATAGGTGATTTCTAAGATTTCCTTCCAGTCCTAACATTCTGTGATTTGCTAAAGGAAATGGCACTTGAGACGCGACAAAAAAGAAACCCTGTTTCTGCACTTTCAGAAATATCTTTATGTTAGGGTAGAGTAGCAAACTTTAAATACAAATCAGGGAATTGTTACCAGTCAAGAGAGGAGGCAGGCTATTGATCCAAGTGGAGTAAACAAATCCAAAGAGGATCTGATTTATCCTCCAAGCTGCAAGCCCCAAATTGGCATTAATATGATTTCCTACCAAGGAGCCCTGCATATTCAGGGCCATTAGGCTGGGTTCTCTAAAGGGCTGAATTGAGAGGTGAAGCTATTACTTGCATTAATAATTAATTAGTTGTGGTAGAAAAAAAGAATGTGAAACAGTACATCTGCAGAAAGTAGCTTGAGAAGGCTATTCACTGATGGGGCCAGCCATGGAAAAGACAGAAGACTCCCTCACTCTCCCCTCCCATCCATCCTTCACATAGCAGCTTGAAGAACCTTTTTTTAAAATGCCATTTTCCTCACGATAACCTGCAGTGGGTCTGAATTAGATGCATTTTAATAGTGACTTAATGAGATCTATTTCATGGCTAATGTGATTGGCCAGGCAAAAACTGATTATTATTTTAGATTAATCAGCTTTTCAGTAGATTCTGTGACCACATGTAGACACAGTAGGCTAGCGTAACTGACCAAACTGGAACCCCATTTAAACTACAGACTGATTCTCTTCTTCCTTGGCTTCTCTAGGTCTTTCCTTTCAAAGGCAGCCTTGGGCCCTTAGCCCCTCAGGCACACTGCCAGACTGAAGTAGGCATTGTTACCGAGCTCTGAGAACTCTGGGAATCTCTGCATTTTATGCTCAGAGAAATCCAGCAACATTTTCCCAAGCTTATGTATCATTCAGAGAGAAAACAAAGAGGAATAGACTACAATTCAAGTTTGTGAAAACAAGGTCATTCAAAATAGCCAAACCTTACTTGGATGGGAAATCATAGACTCTGTTTGCATGAGGCAAGAGAAGGAAATGTAGATATTTTGGAATAAATAAGTTACTGAGAAAATCGTTAAACATTAAAAAAAAAATCAACCTATTGGATTCAGAGAGTACACATGAGCTGCATTTACTACTTTGCTCAAGAGGAAGACAGAGCTGTAAGTTCCAGATTTGGGGTTTTCCGCCATTACTAAGAAGAGACAATTTAGGCAACTTTGACTATTGGTAAACATCAGTTGCTATTAGTTTTATTTAAAATGCTTCTTTCAAAGATCATTTACAACTAAAACTTTAAACACAGCTTGATATTAAAGTGCAATACTTATGTCAGAACATGTTTTACTTGACCAGGACAAAGCAATTAAAGTAGTGAAAGAAATTCTAGAAAACAGACTTGAAACTCATTGTTCTCTGAATTTTAGTGCTTAAATCTCACCATGAGTTAAGAGCATTATTTTTGTCATAGAAAAAGCCTGATCGAGACCCACATACTGAATTATAAACATGAGCAGTGAGCAATGGTTACTCATTTAAAATCCCTTATAGATTTAGGGATAGTACTAGAAGCTATGCTTATTATAAAAAGTTACTTTTTTTTCATAGCACATTTTCTGACATGGGATAGCTGACAGAAAAAGATGTTTTTAGATGTTATGGTTGAACTTTAGGGATTTGGTCTATATCTTTTGAGCCAAGAAAATCAGTTTTCTTAGTTTCAAAAAGTTGGAGACTCCTTCATATGTTAGCTTTTCTTTTCCTCTGGATTTTCAATTACTTATGACTAGCGTTCCAAATTCTGATGTGATTACTGATCTGCACTTTAATTTTCCCAATTAAAGTAAATGGAAAATTTTAAAAACCTTATTAGATTCTGTTCACAAAGGGGTGAGGACTGGATATAGAATAAGTGAGAAACTTAAGATCTAAAACATGGAAAAATAATTCCATAAAATGAGATAAGTCTAATCTGAATCAGTATATTAGATAAATGTCACTAGTTGACAATGATAACAAATAGATTAATTTAGGTATTGCCTTTTTAAACATATTTACTGAGATAATTCACATCATCAAATTTACCCCCTTAAAGTGCAATTCAGTGGTTTTTACTATATTCACAAAGTTGTGCAACCATTACCAAAACCTAAGTTTAGAACATTTTCACCAACACAAAAGGAAACCCTGTACACATTAGTAGTCACTCAAGTATTTCCTGTCAAAACATCTTACAAAGACTCAAAGTGTATAATTATTTTCTTAATGCATGTCATTCAGATAAATAGCTGAGCCTACTGGCTTAATAATTTTTTAAGTAATCTGGCCAGCTTAGGAAAAAAGTCATAATACTAGCTAACATTATCTGTGAACTTTTGTCAGATTTTTTTAAATGAATAAACTAAGCAGAAAAAAGAACCTTAATTATATGTAGGGATGTTTGAAAAAATTGAGGGTGTGGTAGAAGACTCTCCTTGCATTCAGCAACAGGAAGAACCACCAACCAATTGTAAAATAGTGAAAAAAATTTAAATGTTCCTTCATCTCCACCTGAGTGTTATGGAGGTTCTTGTGTTCATCTGACCAAAGAATTGGGAAAAATCAATATGATTTTCTGCATAGGCATGATATTGAAAACATCATAAAACAAAAGCAGCCACTGTTAAGGACTAAACTGTGTCCCCAGGAATTCATATGCTGAAGCCCTAATCCCCGATGAGGCTGTATTTGGAGATAGGACCTTTATAGAAATAATTAAGGTTAAATGAGGTCATAAGAGTGGGGCTGTAATCCAATGTAACTTGTGCCCATATAAGAAGAGGAAGAGATATCGGGGATGCGTGCACACAGAGAAAAGTCCATGTGAGGATGCAATGAGGAGGTGGCCATCCACAAATCAAGGAGAGAGGTCTCAAGAGAAAGCAAACCTGCCAACATCTTGGTCTTGGATTTCCAGCCTCCAGAACTGTGAGAAATTTCTGTTGTCTAAACCACCTATTTGTGGTATTTTCTTATGGCAGCCCTAACAAACTAATACAGCTGTAGAAACAAAACATTTTAGAATTTTGAATATGGTGTCTTTAACATAGACATAATGTGATTCTTTATAAATTGCCTTAGTCTTACAGAGGTTCTAAAACTGAAATAGTGGCAATTCTAAGGACATGCAAGCTATGTCAAATAATATTTAACTGAGTTTTTACTAGGTAATGTAACAGAGTAGATACCAAGGATAAATGGGAATATAAAACAAATTAAATGAACTTGCTAGCTATGCAACCCATTAAACTGAGGGTTATTTTCCTCAATTTACAATTTTTTCATTTAATAGATATTTACTGAGAGCCTCCTATGTGTTTAGATACTATGCTAGTTGGTAGAGATACAGAAATGAATACACAGCCAATTCAGTAATTAATTATGCCAAATATATAGTATAGTGAGGGAAATAGAAAATAAACAAGCACATAAGTTACAATTAAAATTTGTGTTGAGGTCATAAAATAAATGAAAGTGCTAATGTAAGTATGATATCAAGGACTATTTTTAAATATAGGATTCAAGGATTCCTTCTTTTGACGAATCTCAGGTGGCAAATGGGTATAATATAGTCTTGCCAAGAATGGAGTGAATGCCAAAAACAGACCCTTCACCTTGACAGTCTTCTAGCATATGTAGTATTTGTTCTGCACTGGAAGAATCAATACAAATTTCTGTACTAGGAAAGCAACAGTAACATCACTACTGTACCATAGCAATTGGTGGTTAGTAGTAACTTCTTTGGATAACGTAACAGACCAAAAAAAATGAGTGGGAGAATTAATAGGCCTCATCAATCATGTATTTATTAGGGAGTTAATGTTTTAATATAACTTGTATTCAAATAGTAATTATTCATGTGTAATTCAGTGACTTACTGGATTCTAAAACACACACATACACATATTAAAGCTTTTACTGGAAAAGAATCAAGGAAGAATTTTAGTCCTCGGAACTGTTTATTACACAGCATAATTCCTCTCCTCTCAAACTGTTTTTTTTGTATGCCAAGTATTATGTTGAGTAAAGTAATAAAACTTTAATAAAAGTGTTGATATACAGAAATTATAAAATGTAAACATAGAGAATGACTAATCTTAAAAAAAAAAAAAAAGAATGGAGTGAAAAGTGTTCCAGTTGCAATGAAGGTACCAAAATGGGATAGTGTTTGAGCATGCTCTAGATGTGCATTTAAGCATGGTTACAGCATTGTTATATCCCCCAAAGAATAGGAAAATGAACCACATATATACTCTCACATGGTAGGAAACCTGTTGGGAGGAGAATCTCTCAGCTTGTACAGAGTAGTATGAGTTGGCATACTACAGGGGGTTATGACCAACTAGATGTAGAATCCAGGGGGTCATCTCTTGGGTAGTCTCAGACAGCTGTCATTGGAGGTATGGGCATTTCAAAAAGACATGTCAAAAGCCAGCTTAAAGAGAGACTGGCTAAATCTAGGATCTATAGTGATAGTGATAATAAATAGTGATAATGATGAATTATAACCCATAGAATTCATGAGTCCACACTGATAAAAAATATAAGTGAATACAGAAATGGAGATGAAAAAAGCTCTTCCTTATAGTACAATGTGAACAACTAGTAAATGTAAAAGGAACAATGGGATTAGAAAATGAACATCTGGCAACAATTATAGTAATAATTCAAGCATAAAATAGCAATAAATGTTCAAATTACTGGGTAAAATTTTAATAAAAAGTGAGATTTTATATGGTCTGGAAGTATCTACCCATAAAATACTGAAAGCTAACTCTACAGTGGAGAAAACTGGCATCCTCCATCTTAATGATGTGACTAATCAAATGATAAAAGTTAACACCACCAGTAATAAGACAAATAGATATTATTTGCCACCTTATTTGCAATAAGAAGAAATAAACTTTATGACAGAGACCCTGGCCAAATATGCATAACCTAAATCTAAGAATAAGAAAACAGTGGGAAAATCCAGTCTGAGAGACATATTACAAAATGAGTGGCCTGTACTCCTTAAAAGTATCAAGGTGATCAAACTCAAGGGAAGATTGAGAAATAAGCTGTTCTAGATTTAAAGAAACTAAAAAGCCATAACAACTGGGTGAAACTCATGATCTTAGAATCCTTTTCCTATAAATGATACCATTGGGACAGATAGTAAAAATTGAATAAGGTCTCTGGGCAACTAATATACAAGAGTTCTTTGTACTAGCCTTAAAACTTTACTGCAAGTTTGACATTTTTCAAGAGAAAAAGTAAAAGAAACAATGATACCAACAGTGTGTTTCTGGCTGAGTCTTAAGATAGTTCTGAAGCAAAAATTGGAACTGTGCTAAAGTATTTTTTTAAAAAGCCAATGTGGATAGACCATGAGTACAGGGGAAAGTTGGAGACTCACAATTTGTCCAGGGCTCAAGATAAGGCATATGAAATTTTAAGATCACTAACAAACCATTGAAAGTTTGTAAGCTAGGGTATGATAAAGGCTATTGGGCACTATGCAAGGAATACAGCATGGGGAAGTGGAGAGAACGAAATCAAGGAGACCAGATAGTCTTTGCAGTTGTCAATGTGAGAGGCAAGAGCGGCCTTCATTAAACAGATGCAATGCAGATTGAGATTTTAAAGGTACAAGAATATTATGCTTAGTGAAATAAGTCAGAAAGAGAAAGACAAATACTGTATGTTATCACTCACATGTAAAATCTAAAAAATGAAACAAATGAACGAATATAACAAATGAGAAACAGACTCACAGATATAGAGAAACTAGTGGTTACTAGCTGAGGGAGGAGCAAGATGGGAGTAGGGGATTAAGAGGTACAAAATATTATGTATAAAAAAAGACATAAGGATATATTGTACAGCACAGGGAATACAATCAGTATTTTATAATCACTTTACATGTAATATAATCTGAAAAAATATTGAGTCATTATGCTGTACACCTCAAACTAATATATTATAAATCACCTATACTTCAGTTTAAAAACTGCCAAATATAAATTCTAGAATGGAAAAGTTCAATATCTGAAATATTAAAAAGATAATTGAGCAAGTTTTAAAAGTGCATTAATGACAGTCAGTAGCTTGAGTACAAAGCCACAGAATTTGTCAAATTTGAAGAAAAGTAACAGCAAAGAAAGACAGTCTATGAACTGTACACAAAATATTAAGCAGTGTAACACATGTCATTGCAAACTGAGAAGAAGAGAAAAAAGGGTAGAAAAATTACTGGAAGAAATAATGGTTGAAAATTCACAATTTGGTAAAAATCCAACTACTTTCAGATCCAAGACATTCGCTGAAATTTAACCAAGATAAATACAAAGAAAACCACACCTAAGCACACGGTAGTCAAACTGATAAAAACCAAAGTAAAAGACAAAAACTTGAAGACAATCAGAGGGAAAAAAGACATTCAGGGAACAAAAATATAAATTATGTCTCAATCATCATTCATATTAAAGGATATCAAAGGAAAAAGAAAGGACATATTTAAATGCTACAAGTAAAAAGGTATTTATATTTTTGAGTTAGTAGTTTCTTTTTTTCCGGATATATGCCCAGGAGTGGAATTGCTGGATCATATGGTAGTTCTATTTTTAGTTTCTTGAGGAACCTCCATACTGTTTTCCACAGTGGCTGCACCAATCTGCAATCCCACCAACAGTCTACAAGGGTTCCCTTTTCTCTACATCCTCACCAACATTTGTTATTTGTAGACTTTTTGATGATAGCCACTCTGACAGGTATGAGGTGATATTTCATTGTAGTTTTAATTTGCATTTCTCTAATAATTAGAGATGTTGAACATCTTTTCATGTACCTGTTAGCCATCTGTTTGTCTTCTTTGGAAAAATGTCTATTCAAGGCTTCTGCCCATTTTTTATTGGGTTGTTTTGTTTTGTTTTTGTTATTGAGTTGTATGAACTGTTTGTATATTTTGTATATTAACACCTTGTCAGTCACATCATTTTCAAATATTCTCTCCCATTCCATAGGTTGTCTTTTCATTTTGTTGGTGGTTTCCTTTGCTGTGCAAAAACTTTTAAGTTTAATTAGGTCCAATTTTTTAAATTTAATAATTATTAATAATTATTTTATTATTTTATTTTTTATTTTTATTTTTTTATTGGAGTATAATTGCTTTACAATGTTGTGTTAGTTTCTACTGTACAGCAAAGTGAATCAGCTATACATATACATATATCCCCTCTTTTTTGGATTTTCTTCCCATTTAGGTCACCATAGAGCATTGAGTTCCCTGTGCTACAGTAGGTTTTCATTAGTTACCTATATTATATATAGTATCAATAGTGCATATATGTCAATCCCCATCTCCCAATTCACCCCCTCCCCGAGGTCCTATTTTTGCTTTTATTTCTTTTGCCTTAGGATACTGATCCAAGAAAGCATGCTACAATTTATGTCAAAGAGTGTTGTGCCTATGTTCTCTTCTAGGAATTTTATGGTTTCAGGTTTAACATTTAGGTTTTTAAACCACTTTGAGTTTTGTTTTTTGTTTTTTTAATATAGTGTGAGAGAATGTTCTAATTTTTTTTTTTTTTTTACATGTGGCTATCCAGTTTTCCCAGCACCACTTGAAGAGACTGTCTTTTCTCCTTTGTACATTCTTTCCTCCTTTGTTGTAGATTAATTGACCATAAGTGCACGGGTTTATTTCTGGGCTCTCTATTCTGTTCCATTTTTCTATGTGTCTGTTTTTGTGCCAGTATCACACTGTTTTGATTGCTGTAGCTTTGTAATAGTGTCTGAAGTCTGGAAGAGCCATACCTCCAGCTTTGTTCTCTTTTCTCAGGATTGCTTTGGCAATTCAGGTCTTTGTGGTTCCATATAAATTTTAGGATTATTTGTTCTAGCTCTATAAAAAATGTCCTGGGTATTTTGATAGGGATTGCATTAAATCTATAGATTGATTTGAGTGGTATAGCCCTTTTAAACAATACTAATTCTTCCAATCCAAGAACATGGGATATCTTTCCATTTCTTTGAAGCATCTTCAATTTCCTTCAATGTTTTGTAGTTTTCAGAGTATAGATCTTTCCCCTCCTTGTTTAAGTTTATTCCTAGGCATTTTATTTTCTTGATACAATTTTAAATGGATTTTTTTACTTTCTCTTTCTGATATTTTGTTATTAGTGTATAGAAATGCAACAAGTTTCTGTATGTTAATCTTGTATTCTGCAAGCTTGCTGAATTCATTTATTAGTTCTAATAGTTTTCAGGTGGAGACTTTAGGGTTCTCTATATATAGTATCATGTCATCTGCAAATAGTAACAGTTTTACATGTACCCCAATGTTCATAGCAGCACTGTTTACAATAGCCAAGACATGGAAGCAACCCAAGTGCCCATCAACAGATGATTGGATTAAGATGTGGTATATATACAATGAAATATTACTCAGTCATAAAAAAATGAAATCCTGCCATTTTCAGCAATGTGGATGGACCTAGAGAATATTATGCTTAGAGAAATAAGTCAGACAAAGACAAATACTATATGATATTACTTATATGTAGAATCTAAAAAACACAAAAGTACATACAAAACAGAAACAGCCTCATGGACATAGAAAACAAACTTGTGGTTACCAAAGGGAAGAGGGACAAATCAGAGGTACGTAATTATTAGAAACTACTATCTATAAAATAGGTAAGCAACAAGGATTTACTGTATAGCACAAGGAAATATACCCATTATCTTGTAATGAACTATAATGAAATATCATCTGCGAAAGTATCAAGATTGAATGACTATGCTGTACATGAAACTAACACAATATTGTAAATCAACTATATTTCAATAAAAAAGACACTAAAACGGTGTTAATCCATAATTGTATACATAGCAAAAAATATCATTCAAAAATGTTTGAGACTAAAGACACTTTCAGATAAGCAATAGCTGAAAAATATACCACCAGCAGACCTGCACTAAAAAGTACTTTAACAGTCTCTGAAACTGATACCAGATAGAAAGAAGAGTTAAGTAACTGGAAAGGGTACAATGTGTCAATGTGTTGGAAACTCAAAATAATCAGAGGTCAATTCTCCCCAAATTAATCTATAGATTCAACACCACCACCGTCCCCCCAAAAATCCAGAAGTTTCATAGAAATTGACAAGTTGCTTCTAAAATTTTGTTAGAATGAAATTCAGGTAAAATAACCTAGAATTCTTGAAAAAGAAGAGTTGGAGGACTTATACACCTTGAAGACTTACTATCAAACTGCAGTAACCAAGACAATGTGTTAGTGATGTCCAGAGAGAGAGGAAAAAAAAAAAAAATCACTGAATCAGAATAGAGGTTACAAAACTAGAACCAGCCATGTACATGCAAATATTTTAATAAAGTTGCCAAGGTAATTCAATGGAGAAAGGGAAGCCTTTTCAGTAAGTAGTGCTGGATCCTCTGGGTATCTGTATAGCAAAAGAAAAAAAAAAACCCTCAAACCCTACCTCACACCATATACACAAACTGATTCAAAATGGACTACAGACCACAGTCAGGGTGTTAACAATGGAGAGGGTGTACACAGCCAGAGCATAAGCTCTGGTGGGTATTTTTTTTCCTTAAGTAATATCCTGAGGTATTCTAGGAGTCATCTTGGGTTCTTGACTTTCTTAACCTCCACTCTAACCTTTCATATTAAGTCAATAGACAGTAATGCCAAAAATCTGTTGGAATAGAGAAGGGACATTTTAAAATCAACATCACTGACTCCTTGATCAGAAATTTACATGGCTTCCTTAGACTTCTTCTTGGGGCTATTAATAGGTGTACTGCCATGATACTGGTTGTTTATGCTCAGGATGTCCACCAATCTGACTAAAATATTTTGATTTGGCCTACCATTTTTCTAACCTAAGAAAATATAAAACAAAGTCTGAGGAAAAACCCTCATAAAGATAAGATGTGATATTATGTAGATATTTACATACCAACCCAATAACAATGATGTTTTTTTATAGTAAGATTTTAAACAACATTCTGGCTTTCTACTAAAGATTCCTTTAGAGACTGCCAGATTCTCAAAGGAACAAAAATAGAAATAAAAGCATATGTAAATCTTCATGGACATTTTCCCACTCCCTGGGGAAAGAATAAATGTTATAACGATAAAAAAGAATTGCTGTAGCTTCATATTCAATAATAATAACAACAACAACCACAACAACACCTTTAAAGACAGAAATTAAGTTCTATTAATCTCACCTGGAAAAAGGAGAATGCCATTGCAATCTACAGTAAGTACACTGTGCTCTCCATGTGGCAGTCTGAAATTATTTCCTGACTCTCAGATAAGAATTTCTCTAATGATTTAATTTGTATGTTTTGGAGTGGCCTGCACACTGACCTGGGCTTTAGAAATTATTATTTTTTTTTTTTAAAGGAAACAGTGTTCAAGTAGTTATAGAACTAAACTAGTGATACAAGGAGTCTCTGCACCAAAATTGATAACTTATGTCTCATATTCATAAAAGTGGGACAGGATCATCTTTAAATACTGTATTAATTGCTGATTCTATGCTTTTGCATTTCTCTGAATTATTTTTAGGAACCAGCATTTTCTTTTTGCCTTCAAAGTCACCTAAGACACCAGGATTTTTATTTTGTATTTGATCCTAGTGTGAAGGAACTAAGAAAGTGAAAGACTCTTTTTAGCTAAAACAAAAATAGTACTTTGAGGGCCATTTTCTCCTTAGTAGATTTACTATAGTTTATTATATATCTGATATCCAACACAAAGAGAACTGAGAATTGAATGGAAAGATTTTTTTTCTCATTTTATTCTTCACTGGGAGTTGAGTCCGTTTCTAGCACTGTCTCATGTAATTCACACAAACAAGAACTTTGAGTAGCAGTACTGTGGTGTTTCATATGCTCTGACAGTAGACATACTAGCAGCATCTCTTCCATTCCTGTCTTGGTCACAAGAAGTTATTGGTTGCACTACACCACACCTCAGCTTAGAGATGGGTTCCACTGGCAGCACTGTCAATATTTTAGGTTTTATACAGATACTCATTTCAGTGAAAAACAAGTAAATAAAGTCAACCAGCTATTTAGCAAGTAATGAACAACACCCTGAAGCTTGACTGAACTTGCTACATTTCAACTGTTTTTATGGACCTTATGTAGACAAAGACAATTTCAGGTGAAATACTAGATCTATAGTAGTAAGACCCAGATTTACTGGAACTTCAACCACAAAATCCGGAAGTAACTGGTGAGTTTGCAAATGGAAGGATAAGGAGATCCAACACTGGTTAGACTAAATCCCAATTCAAGGGACCATTGTGATATGAAGAGGTTTCAAGTACAGACATCTCTTACTTTATGCCAGTAATCTATTCTTAAAAATAATTTGGCCTGAAAATGCTAACCAGGAACTATTTTCCATCATTTCAAATGGAAAACAATATAGTGTATTTCATATCAACCCCAAGCTCCTAACCAACTTCCTTCAAAGTGATTAAAAATGGTAAAACATAAATATCTGTTATAATGTGGTATGTGAAATGTTTAAAACCTGACTTGCTGATTACCAAACAATTAAAACGGTTTAAATAGCTGCTGTATATACTGTTACATGGCCTCTCTTTGCACAAGGAACTTTCATGACTCACATCCCCTTTGTTGACACTTGGTGTAGCGTTAAAGATTTTGACATGTGACTCTGACATTCTACAAATTATGTCTGGAATGCAATTCAAAAGATGTTAAAAATATTGTACAGAGTTTGTGTGACCTAAATATAAGATTTTCCTATAAAAGTAGTGGCTGGGGGGAAAAAAAAACATTGAATTGAGAAATATATACAGTCCGTGCAGTTTGGGTATTAAAAGCCAAACAGTATTCTATGGAAAAACCTTAACAGGAAGACATTCTGTGGGGGATGCCTATAGAATAAAAACTAGTCCTATAGGTCCTTATACACAAGAGAAAGAGGAAGCTAAAAAAGAAAAATGTCAGCTAATATCAAGATAAAATAGAAATGAATGAATTGAGAAGCAAAAAAGAAGTTTCGTTAAAATTGTGAAGAAGAACACAATGTAAGAAAATTTTTCTGACTTGCAGCATACGTATATATACGTATATATAAATATGCATATATATGTACATACATATACACACACAAAGATATCCTCTTTAACTCCCTTGTCCTGTTACACTCCCCCTGTGCCTGCTTTACACATGGCAAACCTTGGAACAAGCCAACTATTTGCCCTCTCTATTTATAATGCATTATACTGGGCATTATGAGAAAAATGCAATATGATTTTTATATATAGTAATCAATAGTTCTTGATTTTGTTTGGTTTAGGTTCAGCTTCAGGTGACCCAGACAACAACAAGGTGGCTTAAGCAAGTTTATCTTTGTCTCATATAAATGAAATCTAGAGGTAGTCATTCCTAATCTAAACCCATGAATTCAACCTCATGATTCAAGATGGCTACTTAAGCTCTAGCCATTACGTCTGCACTTCAGCCAGCAGGAAGAAGGTCGGGCAAATAGGTTGTGCCTTCTCCATTTAAGGACATGTCCAGAAAGTTGCTCATCACATTTCTACTTACACATTGTTGACAAAAACTTAGTAATATGTCCAAACCTAAGTTCAAAGTAGTCTAAAATGTAGTATTTATTCTGGATATCTATATGGCCAAATAAAAATCAGGGTTTCTACTACTAAAGAAAGTGAAAAGAGACATTCAGAGACAACTAGTATTTTCTCTAATATCACTACAAATTCACGGTCTACCTTAGAGGTCAGCAAACGATAGCCCAGGGGCCAAATTCAACCTGTATGTGAAGTTTTATTCCCACAGCCATACCCATTCTTCCAGTATCGTACATGACTTTGTTTGGGCTACAATGGCCCAGTTGAATAGTTGTGGCAGAGACCATATGGGCCTGCAAAGGGTAAAGTATTTACCATCTGGCCCTGTACAGAAAAAAATTTTTTCTGACCCCTGATGACAAAAAGTCAAAAGCTTTCTCAGTCCCTGCTACCTCTCATTTGTCTCTACATCCTATTTGTGGACTTTTCATCCATTTCTTAAACAATGATATTCCCAAGGCATTGACCTTTGTTTTAATCTTGCTCTCTACAATTTAATGGGACAACCTCATTTGCCAAATAAGGAAGATGCCTTTGCTTGGAGCTGATGGTACTGTTCTCATGGAAGGCAAGTAGAAGTAGAAACACATCACTTTCTATTTTAATTTTGTATTCTCTATTGAGGTAAGTGTTGCTTGTTCTGAAAAAAAAAATTAAAGATGGTTAAAAAGATTGTAAGATGGTACAGAGCTCTTCTTAAGACATCTCTTGGCCTAATCAAATCATATCTCAAGGGACTGAAAGAACATATACATGAGTTTGCCTAATTATTGTAGGTGATATTTGAATAATCAAGGAAAATGAGATTTTGAAAGGTTCTAGACTTATGATATTCTAATTTTCCAGAAGAAAAATGTACTTTCTACCAAATTTATCCCAGCGATATTGACACCATTTGTTATAAAGATTCTGGAATGATTTATTAAAGAGATGGTATGAGAGTACCAAAGTATTAGAAGTGAATAAAACATCTAAATGTAAGCATTAGATTTAATAGTTTACTCTGATGTTAAGCACTGTCTAATTAACATTATATAATATTCAATACCATCAATAAAATTAAAATTAATAAAAAATTAATCATTTATTCAGAAGATACATGTAAGTATATTTTCCTTCTTAGTAGGCTTTTGAAATATGCCTATCATGCTATTGATTTAACATAAGTTTTTTAGTATTGACAACTTTAAATCCTTTTTGATATAAAGTTATTTAACTGTACACTACAATGTCAAGCAACAATTTTGTTTTCTTCAATGAAAATTGAGGAAATAAATTTTATAAGAAAGTTATAACCCAAAGATGCAAAGTTATGTGAGTAAACAAAATATGGTTAAAATGAAAAAGATAATGAGAATATGTAAAAATAAAGCACTCTTTTGTGGATAATTTCTAATTGATTATTTCCTGTCATTCAGTTTTGCTCAGATTTGATGCATGAATTATCAAAATACAAGTCTTAGCAACTGTATTTAGTTTTGCAACATTGGCAGCTCTCAGTAGCATAGCATATATCATTGGTATTTGTTTTGGAGGCAACTAGAATTGACTGTATCAAACATACCAAAAATAGTGCAACTAGAAAGTTATGGCAGTGATGACCATCAAAATGAAACTTTTAGTAAAAACAAAGCTTTTTCCCTGATGACCCAGGTTCCTTGAAAATTCAGTTTTATTGATCTGGTTACAACTCCAGTTAATAACACTACACTCTGAGAGTACATGACTCATGAACAAACTGAGAATTAAATGAATAGCTTCAGACATTAAGTCCCATTCATTTTGTGTAATTGCAGAACTGCAACTTGGCTTTACTGGTCTTTAGATGGTAATACCTTCTTTTTTTTTTTTTTTAAATCAACAACACAGTGACTCCCACTGAAATAAATGCGCCTAAGGAGTCCACATTGAAGCTAAGTATGCAATTGATGTGTTTACTGCTACTGAAGTATAGGTATTAGACATAGTAAGAACTATTTATATCACTTCCTGTGGGCCAGGCACTGCCTCAGACTTTATCTATATAATCCCATTGATTCCTCATAAGTTTATAAAGTAGGTCATACTGGAACTATAATTTTTCTCATTTTACAGATGAGAAAATATAGAGGCTCACAGCTCTCACAGGTAGTGATAGAACCTAGGTTCAAACCTATATTTATCATCTGATCTCAAGACTCTTACTATGCTCTAAAATCACACAATGATAGATACAGGAAAGAATGTGCTGAGTTCCAAAGATAACATTACAAATAGAAACCTATGTTATTTCAATGATGAGTTTTGCTAAAAGACAAGCAGGGTGTACTTTTTAAACTTCCAAAAATGTCCAATTTCCTATATGTCATGACCTTGCCTATTCTTATAGTTTTATCTCCTGCCACATTCCCATTCATACTATTTGCTTTAAACAGTTCAAAGATGGTATTTCCTCCAAAACGTAATGTTCATTCATGTCTCCATGTCTTTCCACATGGTGTCCCTTTTGCCTAGGATATTCTTTCCAAGGTTTCTCCATAAGGTAAATTCCTATTCATCTTTCAGGATGCGGTCTACATGCCCGAACCTCCAGCAACTAGCAGAGTTCAGAAGGTTACGAATGGATGTGACCTCTTTTGCCCACTCGTGGAGATATTTTGTACCTCCAAATACCTTTGCTTCCTTGCCTTGTACACTATACTCCATCTTCCCCTACTTACTCAAGAACTTACTTGCCACAGTTTTTCCTTCGCTCTTCACACCAATGTTTCTTCTCCACTGGAGCATTCCCATCAGCATGGGAAAGTTCAATTATTTCTCTTATAATAACTTAAAAACTCTTTCGACCTAACTTCACTCACCAGTCATTGCTTCATTTCTCTGCCCCCTTTCATGACAAATCTCATGAAAAGTTGTCTATACTTGCTATTCTTCTATTCTCACCTGCTAAGACACTGGTATCCCTTGCTTGGTCCACTCCAGGACAACCAGTCACCTTGTGTTCCTCTAACGTTCCAGAATATTCTCAACACAGAGCCTTTGCACTTGTTCCTTCTAAATATAGTGCTCTCTCCCAGGTATAAGCTTCCTCACTTCCTTTCGGACTCTGCTCAAATTTCACCTTCCTGGTGAGGCATGGACTCAGTGCAATTAAAAACAAAAACAGCACTCCCCCAGCCCCAAGCATTCTATAACTTCCCTTTACCCTGCTTAAATTTTCTCTGTAGTAATTACCATTTTATTCACTATATGTTTACTTGTTTATTTGGTCATATCCCACCACTAGGATTCAAGTTATTTGAAAGCAGGGACTTGTTTTGTCTACTGCTATGCCTCCGGTGTCTAAAGTCATCCATGGCACATAGTAGACCCTTAATACCTGTTGAATTAAATAATTTATTGACTAATTGAATGATGGCTTTTTAATGTTTATCAAATGCAAATTAAATTTTATGCAATTTTATTCCTTGAAGTAATTAAGTTATTCATCTTTTCTCCCATAGTTCTCTCATAATTAACAATAAAAATTTGTATTGAATAGACAGAAAAAGACAGAAATATGAGTCTTGAAATAGTGGGCCCTTTGCTTGACCATCATCTTTAACACAAAAATTTCCTCCCAGTTAATCCAAATTTAAAAAAAAAAAAATCAGTAACTAACATTTATGAAGCACTTACTTTGACCCAGGTATTGAATTAGTTTGCCTGCATGATATCAAGACATAAAACAGCCCTACTATTAGTCCTATTTTACAGATGAAAAAGCTGAGGTTCAAGGTGGGTACAGTAACTTGCCCAAGGTTATAAAGATGAGGAATGCAGAGCTAGAACTTGAACACACTTCTCTTGGAGTCTAGAGACTGAACTCACAAGCACTGAGGGAAATGGTGATTAGCAACTCAAACTTTACCACGGTCTTCTAAATAATAAAATGATATCAATGTGATTTATAAATATAGGGGTGTAGGTGGAACCTACTTATGTTATAAAATACTGTTATGGTTAAAAAAGAAAACTTGATAAAACTACTCTTAAAAATATGAGATCTTTGGGACTTCCCTGGTAGCGCAGTGGTTAAGAATCCGCCTGCCAACGCAGGGTACGCAGGTTCGATCCCTGGTCCGGGAAGATCCCACATGCCACAGAGCAAGGAGTTAAAGTTGTCATATTACCATTTCACTTTTAAATAGTGACATCACATTTTCATAGCACTTTAGAGCTTAAGTTATTCTTGGCACTTATTTTCTTCTCATAAAAATCCTGTGATACACATAGGAAAGCCCCACTTTGCAGCTGGGAAAATGGGGGCTCAACGAGTCAGGATCAGTCTACTACAAATCCAGTGATTTTTTTGTCATTTATTTCAAATTCAAGCATCATAAATCCAGAATAAATTAGGAGAATCATTCAATATAATGCTGGAACTTCTAGGCTGTGTATAGGGTGACAGGGTATCTAAAGCATGTATTATATTGTGATAATAAATGCATACACAATAAATTAGTTTTTAATTTAATTTGCCTTGATCCAATAACTTTATCATTTATTAGAAGTATTTGGTGAAAAATGGAAAAACAGATACAAAAAGGTAATATAGTGTGGAAAGATTTAACATCTCTCATATGCAATAGCAGAAATGGAAAGCAAAGCTGGCATCTGTCAGACTCACTGATTTCATTCTAATGGTGACCAAAAATAAAGAAATTAAATACTTTCACTTGTTAATCTCCTATCTAAAGGTTAAACATTTCCTCATGATTTATATATAATCAATAATAATATTTCATTGAGAAATTTATATCTAAATCACATGTAGCCACAGTTTGAGTTCCATCTCAAGAAAGCTCTTGGACATAGAGAAGAGACTTGTGGTTGCCAAGTGGGAGGGGAGAGGGGAAGAGAAGGATTGGGAGTTTAGATTAGTAGATGCAAACTAGTATATATACAATGGATAAGCAACAAGGTCCTACTGTATAACACAGGGAACTATATTCAATATCCTGTGATAAACCAGCATGGAGAAGAATATGAAAAAGTATATATATATATATATATATATATATATATATATATATATATATATACACATACACATACATACACACACACACATATATATATATATATATATATATAAACTGTGTCACTTTGCTGTACAGCAGAAATTAACACAACATTGTAAATCAACCATATGTCAATAAATTTTTTTTTAAATTTACAATAAAAAAAGAAAGAAAGAAAGAAAGCTCTTGGAAGTTAGATGCAAATCTATGTTGACTCTTGCCTAATTGCAGGCAATAAAGAACTTTTTGAAATCTTGGCATTTTCTATGAAGTACTTTTGTTTTACATTTTAAGCTATCAGTAATCATTCTTCACAGATTACTATTAACTAACTATGGTCAGAAGCACACTGTGCCAGTATCTATACCTTCTATTATTTTGAAGTGCTGTAAAAATTCTTGAGGACAGTAGGCATCATTTCTAACCTAATTTTAGTGAGATCATATACACTAATAAAAAGGTCAACCAGATCATTTGAGTAGATGATGTACAAATGAGAGTGTAGTTGACATTCTGTGGTACTAAAGATATATCTATCATTTTGCATACTTCAATTTTTTAAATTCAGAGCAATTTGGAGAGAAGGAACAAAGGTAATTCATAAACTTGGAAACAAATGAGGTAGCTGGCCAAAGGCTTAAGAATTAACACTTCAAGAGGTGAAACAGTGGGCTTCCCTGGTGGCGCAGTGGTTGAGAATCTGCCTGCCGATGCAGGGGACACGGGTTCGAGCCCTGGTCTGGGAAGATCCCACATGCCGCGGAGCAACTGAGCCCGTTAGCCACAATTACTGAGCCTGTGCGTCTGGAGCCTGTGCTCCGCAACAAGATAGGCCGCGATAGTGAGAGGCCGGCGCACCGCGATGAAGAGTGGCCCCCGCTTGCCACGACTAGAGAAAGCCCTCGCACAGAAACGAAGACCCAACACAGCCATAAATAAATAAAAAATAAATTAATTAATTAAGAGGTGAAATAGTGATTTGGGCCCCTTCAATACTTAGCATTAGCTGAAAAGCATGTATGATAACAACTTGAACTGCCATCCATTCATTCATCTACTCACTCATTCATGTATTTCATGAACATTACCCACACACAAGGCACTTTGATGTGTGGCCAAATAATATGCTGTAAATAAAATGTACTTTAAAACATGCAGTTAATACAATCAGAAATTCAAGTATATCTCCTGCAAGATTGTTTAAATATTAACACACAAAGTAAACAGGGTTACATCATTCCATTCCATGAGGGAAGAGGTGAAAAGGAAAGCTATGAAGAGAGGCAGCCAGTTATTTTGGGAAGGATACTGTGGAAGGATATGGCAAGTGAAATTAGTCCAACCCTTGGTTCAAATGCTAACTCAGTTGCCTTTACCTGAAAAGACATTTGTCCCACCTATCAAAATAAGGTTGTTATGAAGAAAAATGGAAAAAAGTTAGAATGAAAGTACTCTGTAAACCATAAGTCACTATATAAATTTCTATTAATAAGTGATGCTTTTGATAGTGCATTAAAAATAGGATATGTTAGTATCTTGATATCAGAAGCAAGAATATTAAAAAGGGATAATGAAACATGATCCATTAAAGTGGGATCAAGAAAGAAGACATCTCCATCCAGTATCTAATATCCTGGGTGCTGTGGAGCCAATGTTATTGCTCATGTTTTTCTACTAGGTTCACATTCTCTATATTCTTATTATATAGATGATAATAATAATAATTATTTTGTGATGTTTAGTGAATAAATACATGCAAGTAATATAAAAAATGTAGCATGAAAAATAAATCCAATTTGTTTAATTAATGATAAAGTTACAGTTCAACAATGATTTATATCAATGGCTCAGTTTTGATTTCAAGAGGCAGCAAAATGTCATGGTTAAGTACAAACTCACGCCAGAGTGCCTGGGTTCAAACCTCACCTTCACTACTTTATTTCTCTCTCTGCCTTGATTTTCTCATCTGCATTTAACAGATTAAAATAGCCCCTACCCTACTGGGTTATTATGAAGATTAAGTGAGTTAGTGTTTGCAAACTGCTTAGAATAGCGCCAAATAATACTATTATGGAACTTTTTGCTATTATAAGTTTATTATTTTCCAAAATGTTAAATTTGATTTACATCTGTGATGATAGATGATATATGTATTCTTATTTAATATTATCAAAGAGAAAATATTCTACCTGCCAAGAGTAATAATTACTTTGAGTTACTGTATTAGTTGACATATGCAGAAAGCCACTAGTACAAACTAGCTGTAAAAAAATATTTCTATAGCTCCAAGTACAGGCCAAGAGAAAATGGCGGCATCGCCAAAGTCTTTGGTGCTTAGAGTACAGTTAGACTGACTTGTGGTATACATACCACTGATTACTCTCTGTATGCACTTGTGCAAGGTATTCTCTGGTGCCAACATCTGCAGTTTAATGAGTGGCCATCTGCTTCTATTCTAAAGTACTCAGTCAGCTTTGAGAAAGTGAATTAGTTGCCCCTTGGCAGATTTTGAAAATGTTTGCAGAGTGTGTGCCCCTTTAGTAGACAGTATTTATAAAAGCCTAATATAAGATTATACCACACCTATAAACCCAACATATGTCTCTTTACTGTAATGTCCTGAATAAAGCTGAGGATTTGATATATACTATAATTAAAAATAAAATGCTGTGGCTGTCTCTAAAATATAGTTAGTAGGCAGAATAACTAAACTCATACCTCTTTAGTTTCCAAAGTTGTCTGAGAATTCACATATACTCTGATAGGTAACGTTTTTTAAATTTATTTATTTTATTTTTGGCTGCATTGGGTCTTTGTTGCTGCGTGCGGGCTTTCTTTAGTTGCAGCGAGCGGGGGCTGCTCTTTGTTGCGGTACGCGGGCTTCTAACTGCAGTGGCTTCTCTTGTCGAGGAGCCCGGGCTCTAGGCATGCGGGCTTCAGTAGTTGTGGCTCACGGGCTCTAGAGCGCAGGCTCAGTAGTTGTGGCGCACAGGCTTAGCTGCTCCACGGCATGTGGGATCTTCCCGGACCAGGGCTAGAACCCGTGTCACCTGCCTTGGTAGGCAGATTCTTAACCACTGAGCCACCAGGGAAGCCCTGATAGAGAATGGTGCTACTTAAAATGAACTAAGGAGAACTCCAAAATCAGGAACTAAGGAAATATCTTAACCCTCTACCACAGAGAGTAAATGTTCTCAAAGCAAACAGGAGACTCAGGTCAGCCTAGAGTAGAAAAAAAGTTGCTCCTGTGATGAAAGTACAATGACATCAAGGAAGCCACTTCTTTTGTGTGTGCAGGTCATCCGAGCCTCTATTTAAACAGAATTTCTGAATTGTAAGAAACTAAAGTTTATAAACCACATTTTCTAAGCACAGTATTTCAGTTTATATTGAAAAACAGAATTTTCAGACAAACCAGGACTTCACTCTGAGATGGCCTGCAAATTATTCAATCAAAATACAGACTATATTATTTTTTGGTGAGCAGATTCTTTATCTGAAGGATGGCAATAAAAAAGGTATCTTGACTAACTAATGGCTCTAAGCTGTAAAACCCTGATATATCAATAAAAAGGAGACATGATAGTCCAGAACAGACACCACTTGAATGGGTCTTAGATGGGACCCAAGAAAACTTGTCTATCCTTTTGCCAAGTTCCAAAAAGTTTCTTTAGATATCCTAAGATCATAGATGAGCCTCTAACCATAAACTTGTTTCTCCATAAACTTTCTTTCCCTGCTTCTGGTCCAGGAAGTATTTTATAACAATGGTGATGTTTGCAGTGATATCATGCATTATGTGTTGACTGCAAAATAATTTCCCTTGACTTTTATATAAAGATGACAGTCAAGTAAGTCCCCAATTCTCAAATAAAATATTTATAGAATCACATAAAGATATCTAAAGCTATATTAGAAATGCAAGTGAAGAATATTAATTCAGGTCCTGACAGAGCCCAGAAAAAAATTCCACAAATAAAAGAGGCATGGGGGACTCATACATAATACAGGACAACAGATAAGAAGACAGGAAGAGAGTCCCAGTTACATTCCATTAAGTACACATCCACTGACTAAGGAACTTTGCACAAATAAAGTAGGCAACTCCCTGGTCTATGATATCAGAACTGCTTTCTGAAGAAGCATACGGCTTTTTTTTCTTTTAGCCTCCATCATGACCATTAACATGTCCCCATTTTTTATGTTTTTGGAATGCCATGAAATAGACAGCAGAACATACAGGATATGTCTTATAGCATTCTCAAGTTAAAAGTTTCTTCTGCAAATGTGTTGACATGACAAATCCTGGAAGAAAGGCAATCTGTGTTGTAGTTTGTCTTTCATGGCTTTCTTTGAGGGAAAAATTATGGACTATTTCAAAGTATTCAGATATTAATATTCCTTTGTGGAATCAGATAGCTGGGCCCTAGAAGTTAATATCCCTTTGTAGAATCAGATAACCAGGCAAGAGGGAAATAAGATACCTCCTCCTCAGTCTAGCAGTACCATGCTATTAAAGTATACCAGACTTCAGAAATAATGGTAAGCAGCTAAGTATCTCAAGCAAAACTCCAATGTAATATCAAAGAGAAAGGATGCTAGGAGCATCCAAGTAGAACCTAAGGGTAATCAAAGAGAGACAATCTCTACTGTTTAATGGAAAACCAGAGATGTGAATGAAACTCATTATTTCAAAATTAATGAAAGAGAAGCAACAATAATGAGCCTCTGAAAAGATTTCATGGTCAAGGGATAAAGAAAACACACCTATGCTAGAGAAATACTTCGTCTAATTAATAAGAAAATTTTAGAGATCACCTGCTTTCTATAATCACTTTAAATCAAGAAAAAAGGAACTTAGATAAGCAAGTGATAAAATGAAATAAATGCACAAGAGACTAAGGTGGAAAAGTCACTTCAATGTGCAGAGTATTAAAGAAAAATGGATAAGATATCAGAAGAGTACAAGCAAGCCAAATAAAAGTGCTGGAATAAAAATTTGCATCCAAAACAAGAACAAAAATGACTCTATAGATTGTCAAATCAGTGATGTAACATTCAAATTAAAGAACGTAACATTATCAAATATTTTGCTTACAAAAACATGTTGATAAGAGTTTAAAGTAGTATAACATTTTGGAAGGCAATATGGCTATGTCTATTCAGGTCTTCTGCCCCTTTTTGATTGTGTTTGTTTTCTGATGTTGAGTTGTATGAGTTGCTTATACATCTTGCATATTAACCCCTTGTTGGTCATATCATTTGTAAATATTTTCTCCTATTCCATAGGCTGCCTTTTGTTGGTTTCCTTTGCTGTGCAAAATCTTGTAAGTTTAATTAGGTCCCATTTGTTTATTCTTGCTTTTACTTCCATTCCCTTGGGGGACTGACT
The DNA here is from genome assembly GCF_028023285.1 of Balaenoptera ricei. Classification (NCBI taxonomy): domain Eukaryota; kingdom Metazoa; phylum Chordata; class Mammalia; order Artiodactyla; family Balaenopteridae; genus Balaenoptera; species Balaenoptera ricei. Next base: position 129,452,583 of record NC_082660.1, on the reverse strand, counting down.
TAGGAAAACACTGGTACAATTTATGTCAGAGAGTGTTTTGCCTAAATTCTCTTCTAGGAGTTTTATGGTATCATGTCTTAAAACGACTTGAAGACTTAAATATGAGTTTATTTTTGTGTATGGCATGAGGGAGTGTTCTCATTTCATCGATTTACACGTGGCTGTTCAGCTTTCCCAACACCACTTGCTGAAGTTGGTGTCTTTTCTCCATTGGACATGCTTGCTTCCTCTGTCGAAAATTAATTGACCACGGGTGTGTGCGTTTATTTCTAGGCTCTCTGTTCTGTTCCATTGATCCATATGTCTGTTTTTGTGCCAGTGCCACACTGTTTTGACTACTGCTCTGATCTTTATTATTTCTTTTCCTCTACTAACTTTGGGCTTTGTCCTTTTCCTAGTTCCCTTAAGTATAAGGTCCTTTCAAAACACCCCCATTTACCATTGCAAGAAAAAGAATAAAATACCTAGGAATAAACCTACCTAAGAGACAAAATGCCTGTATGCAGAAAACTATACTACACTGATGGAAATTAAAGATGATACAAACAGATGGAGAGATATACCATGTTCTTGGATTGGAAGAATCAACACTGTGAAAATGACTATATTACCCAAAGCAATCTACAGATTCAGTGCAGTCCCTATCAAACTACCCATGGCATTTTTCACAGAACTAGAACAAAAAATTGCACAATTTGTATGGAAACACCAAAGACTCCGCATAGCCAAAGCAATCTTGAGAAAGAAAAACGGAGCTGGAAGAATCAGGCTCCCTGACTTCAGACTATACTACAAAGCTACAGTAATCAAGACAGTTTGGTACTAGCACAAAAACAGAAATATAGATCAATGGAACAGGATAGAAAGCCCAGAGTTAAACCCACGCACATATGGTCACCTTATTTTTGATAAAGGAGGCAAGAATATACAATGGAGAAAGGACAGCCTCTTCAATAAGTGGTGCTGGGAAAACTGGACAGCTACATGTAAAAGAATGAAATTAGAACACTCCCTGACACCATACACAAAAATAAACTCAAAATGGATTAAAGACCTAAATGTAAGGCCAGACGCTATCAAACTCTTAGAGGAAAACAGGCAGAACACTCTATGACATACATCACAGCAAGATCCTTTTTGAGCCACCTCCTAGAGAAATGGAAATAAAACCAAAAATAAACAAATGGGGCCTAATGAAACTTAAAAGCTTTTGCACAGCAAAGGAAACCATAAACAAGACAAAAAGACAACCCTCAGAATGGGAGAAAATATTTGCAAATGAAGCAACTGACAAAGGATTAATCTCCAAGATTTACAAGCAGCTCCTGCAGCTCAATATCAAAAAAACAAACAACCCAATCCAAAAACGGGGAGAAGACTTAAATAGACATTTCTCCAAAGAAGATATACAGATTGCCAACAAACACATGAAAGGATGCTCAACATCACTAATCATTAGAGAAATGCAAATCAAAACTACAATGAGATATCACCTCACACCAGTCAGAATGGCCATCATCAAAATATCTACAAACAATAAATGCTGGAGAGGGTGTGAAGAAAAGGGAACCTTCTTGCACTGTTGGTGGGAATGCAAATTGATACAGCCACTATGGAGAACAGTATGGAGGTTCCTTAAGAAACTAAAAATAGAACTACCATACGACCCAGCAATCCCACTACTGGGCATATACCCTGAGAAAACCATAATTCAAAAAGAGTCATGTACCACACTGTTCAATGCAGCTCTATTTACAATAGCCAGGACATGGAAGCAACCTAAGTGTCCATCAACAGATGAATGGATAAAGAAGATGTGGCACATATATACAATGGAATATTACTCAGCCTTAAAAGGATACAAAATTCAGTTATTTGTAGTGAGGTGGTTGGACCTAGAGTCCGTCATACAAAGTGAAGTAACTCAGAAAGAGGAAAAGAAATACCATATGCTAACACATATATACGGAATCTAAAATAAATAAATAAATAATGGTTCTGAAGAACCTAGGGGCAGGACAGGAATAAAGACGCAGATGTAGAGAATGGACTTGAGGACACGGGGAGTGGGAAGGGTCAGCTGGGACGAAGTGAGAGACTGGCATGGATATATATACACTACCAAATGTAAAATAGATAGCTAGTGGGAAGCAGCCACATAGCACAGGGAGATCAGCTCGGTGATTTGTGACCACCTGGAGGGGTGAGATAGGGAGGATGGGAGGGAGATGCAAGAGGGAGAAGATATGGGGATATATGTATATCTATAGCTGATTCACTTCGTTATAAAGCAGAAACTAACACACCACTGTAAAGCAGTTACACTCCAATAAAGATGTTAAAAAAATATTTAAAAAATAAGAAAAAAAAGTATAAGGTCCTTTCGCTTTTAGTCTGCGTGTGTCTTTAGGTCTGAACAGAGTCTCTTGTAGCCAATATATATGGGTCTTATTTTTGTATCCATTCAGCTACGCTGTGTCTTTTGATTGGAGCATTTAATCCATTTACATTTAAAGTAATTGATAGGTGTGTACTTATTGCCCTTTTGTTCATTGTTTGAGGTTGTTGTGGTTCTTTTTTGTTCCTTTCTTGTTTTGCTCTCTTCCCCTATAATTTGATGACTATCTTCAGTGTTATGTTTGGATCCCCAAACAGGAGGCTGGAGCATTTTTCTCTGAAGAAACTAACAGACCTAAGAAAGATAACTTGTTTACAGCCTGTGCTGCTAGACAGGGTTTTCACCTGTGTTTGTTACGCTAATTCAGTAACCACTTACCTCTCCGTCTTGCATAACTTTTAAACAATTCATTTTCAGGATCATGTTCTCACCCATATTATCCATATTTTTGTATTTGAATACTTTTTTCCTTTATTCTAGTTTTAGTGGAACTTGGATAGGATAGAAGCAGAGTTAATAGTGTTGTTTAATCTGTCATATTCTACTATATTTTCTACTATAACCAGAAAAATCAGAGGTTAGGTAAAAATTTTTAAATCCAAGTTTTAACCTTTAGTGTTTTAGTGCCTTGTTAATGACATCCTTTATGTGGCTTAGTTAGCATCTTAACTTGCCTCTCTGGGTTGTGGCTTTCTTTTTCTCTGCTCTGATGCAGAAAAGAGCCATGCTAACCATATTTTCTGATTCGTGCCTTAGAGAGAAAAGTAGTTAGCAGTACTGACCTGATGAGGAACATCACTGGGGGCTGCAAATACATTTGATGATCACACTAAACTCTTTATAAAAATTATAAAGATTGTATTGCTATTTATATGTTGGGTGATTTACAAAAGCCCATATATGTTGTTTTCCAATATAATTTGTGTTAATGGATTTCTTCTGTTCATATGAGTACATTTTGACCTGGGTATCCTGATGAAAAACTTGCATCTGAAGGAACAAAACAACTAAGGTTCTCTACATGTTCAAAATGAAACCCTTAACTTCCAACGAAAAGGGGAATTGATAGGATCAGAAACATACTACAATTGCCTATCTATTGTCCAATTTCCAATCTTCAATGTTACTACTGAGTGGATCATGAAATAAAGCTGAGAGGACATCATTCCTTGAGTACGAATAGCATTAGAGAAATACTGGAAGATATAAAACCATATAAATGTTATTGTTTATATGAAATTTGACTACTTTATAATTGTTCAGATTCATTATAGTACTTGAGAAAATGAAAGCCATGAAAGATTACACATCTTGCCCAAGATCACAAAAGTAGTATAATGGTAGTTGCCAAACCAAAACCTTGTTTCCAGACTTCCGGTGTTTTATCCTATACCAGTGTGGTACATTCTAAACTGCTTTGCAACCAAACAGAAATAAGTCTCAATTCCAAGATTATATTTTATAGCTGTATAGCTGTGGGCATATGACATTAATTTCAGTTCACTTATTTTAAAAATGGAAATTTCTTTCCATGACTACTTCATAGCATTATGGTGAAGATAACATATGAAGTACCACCCACAGTTGTTATAATATTGTAAGTGCTCAAGTATTTATTGTTTTAACCCACAGCTGTTCATTTAACACTTACTATGACCCAGGCACAGTGCTAGACATTGAGGCTTTAAAGCTGAGCAAGACATATGTAGATTCTGTCCACACAAAACTTAAAACCCAGTGAGAAAGGGGTAATAAAAACAATTACTATGAAGAAAACAAATGCATTGCAGTGGTAGAGAATAATGATGGGGGGGAGATGGCTACTGATAGAGAATGGTTTAAAGGAATAATTGAAGTAGTTAATGATGGTACACCATAGGCATGGGCACATTGACCAGTCTAGATTTGAAACCATTACAGCTTGCACTAGTATGCTGACAATGAGGATAGAGTTGACAGAAGGTGAGTTTGGGAAATAGAACAAACATGATTTCTTGATGGACTGAAAGTGAGAATGAGAAAGAGTGGATGACTCAGATTTCTGGCTTTATTAACTGAGTAGATTTTTGAGATCCCTATAAAATGTCCAAGTGGAGACCTTTGAGAAGCCTTTTGGATTTGAATCTGTAACTCAGTGAAGAGATAAAGCACAGAGATAACTTTAGGCATCCATTAGCATATAGATGGTATCTGAAGCAAAAGAGATGGATAAAATCACTTAAGGATAGAGAGCATAAAGTATGAAGAGGGCTCAAGATGTAGCCCTGGAGCGTATGACTAGTGACACAGAAAAAGAAAGAAAATCAGTGAAAGACAGATAAAGGTTTGATGAAGTTGAAAAATCTGGAGTATGACATCACGTTAGCCAAGAGAAGACCATTTCTAGAGGAGGTAGTCCATTATATTTAATGATCCTTGAATGCTTTTTAATCATAGTGAAAACAATGTTCGAAACTCCTGTTTATTTTCTTCTTGCCAGTGCAGTTGGCTAGCTCCCTTCCACATGGGTTCCATTTGTCTATTTGGCCTTTAGTTAAGGAAACAACGAGCCCACCAATGATTTCAGAGTGAGTGTCATGGGGAAAAGTTTCCATTCCTCCATAAAAATGGCTTCTTTTACTACATTTTTTTATTGTGGTAAAAACACATAAATTTACCCTTTTAACAACTTCTAATTGTACATTAAAAATTGTTAACTATGCACATTATTGTACAATAGATCAAGAATTTTCATCTTGCATGACTGAAACTCTGTATCTGTTGAACAACAATTCCCTATTTCCCTCTCCCCAGCCCCTGGCAGCCACCATTCTACTTTGTTTCCACGAATTTGACTACTTTAGATGCCTCATAGGTGGATTCATACAGTATTGGTCCTTTTGCGATTGGTTTATTTCACTTAGGATAATGTTCTAAAGGTTCATCCATGTTGTGGCATGTGACAAGCTTTCTTTAAAGCTGAGTAACATCCCAGTGTTTGTATATATACTACATTTTCTTTATACCACATTTCCTTTATCCATTGATGTCTGGTGTGTCTGAGAGTGTCTGAGGTCATCTCATTGTAGTTCTGATTCTATTTCCCTGATGCTTAGTGATGTTGAGCATACTTTTATGTGCTTGTTGGCCATTTGTATATCTTCTTTGGAGATATGTCTATTCAAGCCCTTTGCCTAATTTTTAATTGGGTTATTTGATTTGTTATCACACACACTGTTTGCAAATATTTTCTCCCATTCCGTAGGTTGCCTTTTCACTCTAGATTTTTTTCCTATGCTAAGCAGTTTTTAAGGTTGATGTAGTCCTACTTAATTTATGTTGCTTTTGTTACCTGTGCTTTTGATGTCATATCAAAGTTTTACTAAACAGGTTTTAATCTACTAATATTTCACTAAGATTTTATTTTTACCGTATAGAAAATGAGGACACTTAAGTGTTAAGTTGACATGTTCAGTGTGCTTTTCATCTCTATTGAAGAATCACAATAAGATCTTAGAGTTTGTGTGCAGTATAGGGTTTCAGAAATCCTTGGCCGTAAACCCAGGCCTGTCTGGCCTACTCTAGCACACCATATGGCTTGCTTAATTAATGGCCACTCTGTGGTGACATCAATAACATGTGTTCTACAATTCAGTGACTTTAGTGATCAACAGGATTTTACTGAGATCAAGGGATCAAGGACTGATTAAAATTGAAGTATGGAAATTGAATTAGAAAAAAAATCTGAATTTAATATCACTTGCAGATGATAGGATTTGTCTTTCAGCAAATCCAAAGAATAAACTAAATCTACTACTACAAAAGTGTTCATCAAAGTGACTGTCTTCTTAACCAATACACAGAAATCAACAGTTTTTCAATCGATAAGTGATAACTAGCTTAAAATTTAAATAAACCTCCAATTTCTAACAGCCACAAAATGTGAAGCACAAAGAAGTAAACTCAATATGAAATGCACATAAGAAAGAAAGCTATAAAACTCAGTTAAGAGACACAAAAGAAGACATGAATAAATAGAGAAGCATATTTTGCTTTTGGTTAGGGAGATACCACATAGCAATAGTGCCAATTCTTCCAAATTACACTACAAATTTTATGCAATAGCACTTGAAATTTAAACAATTTGGGAACTTGACAAAATGAGAGTAAAATTTATATGGAAAATAAACAGTAGAGATTACCCAGCAAAATTCTGAGAAAGGAGAGTGATTGGGCATATCAGCCCTACTAGATATTAAAATTTATTATGAAGCTGCAATAATTAAGGCAGTATGTTGCTGGTTCAAGAATAGACTGACAGATTGTTGTAACTGAAAAGAGTACAGAAATAGGCTTTCCTATAAGTATAGAATTATTTAAAAATAGAAACTTGGGTTTTACCTGAAATTAAACCTCTTAGAGGCTCAAGGAAGACTGAATTAAAAATGTAACTTCTTGGTTGGCTAATAGCCCAAAACTTAATTAAGGCAACCCTTTATATTAAGTGGCAATCCCTACCAAAGTACTTATAAACCCTCCTATCCAATGCAATTTTATTTCCATGGGCTTACATCTAGTTTTCACCCACATGCGCTCTCTCTCTCGCTCTCGCTCTCTCTCTCTCTCTCTCTCTCCCTCCCCCCCCCCTCTCTCTCTCTATGTATGTATATATATATACACATACACATATATATATATTTAAATAGTTGCAAGAATGTAAAAAGATAAATATGTTCAGTAACATTTCATGAACACCTTCCTGTTTTTCTATATAACCTTAAAAATGAATTTAACAAATTCTTTATCATTCTGGAATGAAAATGATTTTAAAACTTAGTTTGTGCTATATTTAATTTTTGTTCACTTTATTGTATAAGCAGCATAGAGCTATTTAGTCCATCTTTTCAACTATTCTCTTGTAATATATTCTATAACAAATGTTTTAGTAGATATAAATTGCCTTCTGAAAGGATGGTATGAATGTACATTGCATAAGTGATTACGTTTTCATGATGTATTTACATAGTGAAAAGATCTTGATTATATCTTAATCTGAGTTGTACAAATTGATAGTAATGCTGATGAATTCTGTGTGTATTGTACATATGTACATAATTTTGTTTTAATTGAGTATTCCCTTACCCACACATACATTTGTTTCTCTATATATCAGAGGTTAAGTACATATTATTCACTGTTAATCCAGAAACTCTAGCCATGTTATATCTGATAGGAAACTTTTCCATTAACCAGTGATAAGCCCAATATAAATTAACTTAAGTAACTTTATAGACAGTAAGTATTAATGGAAATTACAGATTTCCAATAAATATACAAAGGCTTTAAGATCAAACACGACAAAGCTGAAAATACCTGAGTGAAGATAATGTGGTAGGAAAATGGGAAGAGAAAAAGTAACTCAGGTAAAGGGTTCTCAGAAGTAGCCCTGATAATTTGTCCTTATAACAAATGGACATCTAGGAAAGAGCAGCAAGAGAACAACAAGCTGTTCTCTAGAAAAAGGTGAATTACCAACACTGACTCAAGGAGAAATAGAAAACCATGAGACCTATAATCATTGGAAAATTTCATTAGTATTAAAAAATCTGTAATAAAGCACCAGGTTATTGTTAATGAACATTCTAAGGATAAATAATTTGTATAGGTTAGAGTTTAAGAGTAGAGATCATGAAGAGCTGCCAGACTCATCTTATGAAGCCAATTCAACCTCCATACAAAACCAGGTAAGGATAATCTAAGAAAGGAAAATCAATAGATAGCTAGTGGGAAGCAGCCGCATAGCACAGGGAGATCAGCTTGGTGCTTTGTGACCACCTAGAGGGGTGGGATGGGGAGGGTGGGAGGGAGGGAGATGCAAGAGGGAAGAGATATGGGAACATATTGTATATGTATAACTGATTCACTTTGTTATAAAGCAGAAGCTAACACACCATTGTAAGGCAATTATACTTCAATAAAGATGTTTAAAAAAATAAAAAATAAAAAATAAAAAAAAAGAAAGGAAAATCACAGGCAAATTTCATACTAATTGAACATTTTTGCAAAAATCTAATATGCAGAATACCCAGTAACACATTTATGTAAATTTTGGCCATAAACCAAATATAGGATTATTTGTTCTATGTATAAATGCCTATATAATACATGTATTTAAAAATGTGGATAAGAAGGCACATCTAGCTTCAGGAGCGCCGTTAAATCTGGACAGAGATGAAGAAAGGGATCAGGGATGGTAATAAAGTAGGTTTCAACTGTGTATCTACTTATTTTTTAATATATAAAAATCCAAAGCAAAAACTGCAAATGTTAACATTTGTTCAGTGTGAGTTTAGTCACATATGTTTATTATTCTTTGAGCTTTTCTATGAGTCTGAAAACTTTCATAATGAGGATTGTGAATACAGACAGATATGTACTATTGGTCTCCATAACAGGAGCAAGTTCAAGTGATTTCCCTCCTGAACCCACTCCAGTCAGGTTGAGAGGAAGAGAAATTGGAGACAGCAAGTATAAATAATGATTTCAAGTTTTAATATAAGGGGGAACATAGTAATTTGGAAAAAGCTGGAGGGAGATATAGAGTCTCAAGGAAGGTTTGGTAAACATGACAGATATTATAGCATATTTTATGCTGAAGAAAAATATGTAATAATGAGAAAGATAATTCAAGAGAGGGAAGAATTTCTGGAAGTATGTCCTCAGTTAGGTGAAGGGGAATGGGACTTACTTTAGTAAAAAGGGTCAACTGTAGTAACGGGAGAAAAGAGAGACAGATGCAGGGAGTTTGATGATGATGCTGGGGGCTTGTGGAAGGTGTCTTCTGATTGTTTGTCTTTTCTTGGTGAGGTAGGAATACGTAGAGGCAAGTAGCATATGGAAAAGTGGTAGTACTTCCAGGCAGCATTAAAAGTGCACTTGAGGATAGGTGTTATGAATTTTAAGTGAGTTCCATTGTCATGATTAAGTGTTTTCCACCAACCATGTTCAGCTGCGTGAGTGTAGGTGGGGAATAGTCTAAGTTAAACAGGATTTTGTTTTTTCCTGGATGGCTAGAGAGGGCAAGGGGAACAAGAAAGTTGAGTGTATAAGCAAGTAAGTGATTATAATGACAGACCTTGGAATTGAAGCCGAGGAATGAGGGAAATAAGAGCATGAGGTGGGTGAAGGATAAGAAAAAGGTGGCAGGATCAATGGATTAGAGGTCCCAATGGGGGCTAAATATGGTTAAAAGTGTGTAGTAGAGAGGGTGACCTGAAAAAACAGGGGTTGTTGGTCACAGATTGAGATTTATGAAATGGAGTTTATGGAGGGGTGGCAGTTTACTGGTAATGACACTCTCTAGGATAGCATTATGGGAGTGAGTGGCGAAGGTGGGGTAGAGAACAAGATCCTTTGGTGAAGAAGTTAAGAAATTGAGGCCTGGGTATTGGGAAGATCATTCATGGGGATATTAAAATCAAGGATTATGACAGAAGCCGTGACAGGCTTGTGCTCCTAGCCAAGATGAAAGATCCCCATATTCCATGTCTCCCCTCTGACAACTAAAAATCCCACAACAAAAGGAAAATGGAAGGCTCTAAAAGTCTTTAAAAGGTTGAAAAAAGATTGCATAGAGGCTTTGAGACTTGAGGAATGACATGGCAGCGTGTTCACTTGGTTTCCTTATTGTTTCCATGTATCCTAAACAGGGCACTTAAGAAGCCTTCAACCCAAACCAACAACAGGCACAGATAAAAATGATTTTTAAAAAGCCTGTTCCTCCAAGCCAAAGGACTTGAAACGTAATGGCTTAAGAACAGAAAATCTTTTTGACAATACCCATCTGGCTCCAGCCAGACACCAATGGCAAACGCACACCCCCTCTCTGGTTTCAGCTCGCCTAAGCAGGAAGCCGATATTCCCAACATTTCCCCCCACACACCACAGAAACAGCCAGCAAGTGTCCTGGTTCCCCCAGTGATACAATGTTGGTGAAACCAAGAGATTTGATCATCCAGCCCATGCTTAGAAGCAGGTGATGGTCTGATTGCCCGGCTAAGTTAGTGTAGGTGCAGTTGAGTAAGGAGCTGGTCTTCCAACCCCTACCCAGTAGAATTAGGTAATACTCTGTCAGCAAAATCAGCAAGCTAAGCTTCAACTCCCACCTAGCAGCAAGGAAACTTCGTGAGGATTCACGAGTCAGAGCAAATGAGCACTCTTCTTCCCTCCCGCCTGTCCCAGGTGTCAGCAGGATCCAGCAGGTAGCTGAACATCGACCCTGAATTGGCAGCAACAAGACTCAACAGCTGGTGTGAGTAGAGTGGACACGATGATGTCCCCCACTGCTGGTGTCAGTGGGGCCTAATGGGGAACTTAACATCCACACCCAACTGGTGGCAACAGACAGACTGAACAACGTGGTATGAGGCAGTGCTAGGCAGCATGCCTGTGCTTCTCCCTACCCTTGTGCCAGTGGGTAGGAGACCGAGTACCCACACCCAAGCAGCATCAGGGAGGTATAAGGAGGTGTTGCAAGGGGAGCTTAACAACTTTACTTCCCCCTCCCTCGGTGGCATGAGCCCAGTGTGGAGCTGAGCTTACACCACAAAGAAGGAACAGGGCATTGTGAGTTGGTGCCCAACTTCTGTGAAAGGGTCTAGGCCAAGGGGTGAGCGGAACTTCCACTCCACCCATGTGTAATGAGGCTCTATGAGTCAGGACTCCACTTTTGCTGCAGAGGTGTTGGTGAGGCCCAGGGGGAAGTTGAACCCACGCACCCACCAGAACCTTGAACTACACCTTAACAGGGGAATTCCCTGCTAAGAGGAAATATTAAATATGATCCAAAGTATTAGAATTCAACATCTTTCTTAGTCTGTTCAGACTGCTACGACAGGATACCATAGATTAGGGGGCTTATAAACAATAAGAATTTCTCACCTTTCCGGAGGCCAGGAAGTCCAAGATCAAGATGCCAGCAGATCTGGTGTCTGGTAAGGGCCTGCTTACCTGGGTCATAGACGGCAGTCTTTTCACTGTGTTCTCACATGGAGGAAGGGGCGAGTGATCTCTCTGGGGCCTCTTTAATAAGGGCATATATCCTGCTCTGCCCTTGTGTCCTCATCACTTCCCAAAGACCTCACCTCCAAATACCATCATGTAGGGGATAGGTTTCAACATATGAACTTCCGGGGGATACAAACATTCAGTTTATAGCAACATCCCAAAAAGCCAGGATACAAAAATAAAAATTACCCATCATACCAAGAACCCGGAAAAAGCAATCACAACACAAATGAGAAAAAAACAATCAACAGATCCAAAAGGCATATAGTGTGTGTTCTCCAACCACAGTGGAATCAAAATAGAAGTCAAAGACAACTGAAAAAACTCTAAGGACTTGAAAATTAAACAACACTTCTAAATAATCCCTGGGTCAAAGAATAATTCTTAAAGAAAATAGAAATACATAGAGCTCAATGATAACAAAAATACAATATATCAAATTACATAGGAGGCAGCTAAAGCAGTGCACAGGTGAATTTGCAACACTAAATCCTTGGATTAGAAAGGAAGAAACACTCAAATCAGTAATTTCCTACGTTGAGAAATTAGGAAAGTAAGAGCAAAATAAATTCTATGCAAGTAGAAGAAAGTAAACAAAAGAAGCAGAAATTAGTACATTGAAAATTAAGTTACAGAGAAAAGTCAATGAAACAAAAAAGCTGTTTTTTAAAAAATATCAGTAAAATTGACAAACCTCTAAAGAGACCAACAATTTTTTAAAAGATAGAATTCCAACATCAAGAATGGAAAAAGTAATATCACTGCAGATCCTGCATTCATAAGGATAATATAAGTGATAATAAGGGAATGTTATAAACAAATCTACACACGCACATAAATTGGAAACTGAGGAGAAATGGATAAATTTCTTGCAAACCACAAACTCACAAACTACTGAAATTCAACCAAGATGAAATAGGCAATTGGAGTAGTCCTCTAACCATTAAAGAAGTTGAATTTGCAATTAAGAACTCCTGCAAAGAGATCTCCAGGCCCAGATGGTTTACAGGAGATTTCTACCAGATATTTAAAGAGGAATTGACTGCAAATTTACACAATTTCTTCCAGAAAGTTGAAGAAGAATCACTCCCTAACTCACCTTATGAAGCTAGGGTTACCCTGATATCGAAACCAGACAAAAGCAGAAAGAAAAAAAGAAAGGAAAAGGAAGAAAAACTGTAGGTCAATATCTCAAACAAAGCTGCTAAATTCATCAGCAAAATATTTGAAAATCGAACCTGGCAAAAAATAATTACCATGAGCAAGTTGCTTTTATTCTAGGTATGCAAAACTAGTTCAACATTTGAAAGGTCAATTAATGTAATCCACCATATCAACAAGGTTAAGAAGAAAAACCACATGACCATAGTCACTGTAGAACAAACATTTGATAAAATCCAATGCCTATCATGATTTAAAAAAAAAAAAAAAAAAACACAACTCAGCCAACCAGGAACAGAAAAGTTTCTTCATTCTCACACACAGCCCCCTACATCTCAGAACCAGCAATGGCACATCAAATCCTTCTATCTTTTGGAATATTTTTGACTTACCCTTACGCCGCGTCTCTCCTGCCTCTTCCTTTGATGCATCTCTGACTTTCTTTGGCCTTCCTCTCCTACTTATATCATGTGATTACATTGAGGCCACCTGGATAATTCAGGCTCTCCTCTTAAGGTCATCTGATGACCAACCTAATTACATCTGCACGTCCTTTCACAGCAGTACCTGATTTAGTACATGATTGAATAACTAGGTGATGGGAATCTTAGAGATTTAGACTTATGTCTAAAAAATGGCAATAAGTGTCAAATTCAGACAAATCTCCGTATGGACAGGGATAGGAAGTCTTAATGGATGAATCCTAATTAAGTTCCTTCCTTTTCTTCCAATATTTACTAAATATTTACTGAATGAATGATATGTACTCAGATTGTGTTAGATGAAATGGATAAAGACGTGAATAAGAAACAGCCCCTGCCCTCGTGGATCTGGTATTCTTGTGGCAAATACCAAGAGGTAAAATTCTGTGATGAATCCCAAGAAGCGAACAGATGGAATGCAGGAAGAAGAGTGCATTGGGACGGGTGCCGCGATAGCTAAAAAGAGGGGAACCTGAACCAGTCTAATGGAGAACAAAGTTTACAATCTGCAGTTCTCCAACGCTGGGGGAGCTGATGACTTCCACAATCATTTCAGACCTAAGGCTACATCTAAGAAATGGTAGGCAGGTATAGAAGTCTTCAGGCAGGGTATGTGAAGGTTGGATAGAGATCACAGGGATTTCCAAATACTTAAAGAGTATAGCTCTATAGGAGAGGTTTTGATGGGAGGTTGGAAAAGGACCCGTAATACTCCAGGTTTCTGGTCCTCAGTAACCATCCTTGCTATGTTTCTTATTTGAAATATATAAGATAAACATTTGTATTTCATAAGCAATAACTTTCAAAATTATTCTGAGAAATAATATGGCAAGAACTGTTGATAATAAATTAATCTTTCTTTCTTTTGTTCTTTTGTTCTTCCTTCTTTTAACTGTTGAAGGAAGAGGGGGAAGTTGCAGGTTAGGTAACATTTAGTTATACAAACAAAACAACTCATTTCCCTGTGACCTCTGGGCACTTATGTAAGTGTCCATCATTTACAGGAACCAGTGCAGTGCCCAGTTTACACAGTTCACACTATTGGGATCCTATTTTTCCTCCTAAAATGAATCTTCCTCAATAACCACTTTCCTTTTTATTTTTAACTTCCTTTAGGAGGAACAGCTTGGGGTGAGGAGATATTTCACCATGGTGCCAAGTGAAAGGCTCCTGAAGGAAACAGTGGGAGTGACTATTTTGACATTGACCGTACTGCCTTAAAATAAGTTTTTGATGAAACACAAAAAAATGGCCCGTGAAAATAAGATCCAAGCCAGCACCAAACATCCTGGTGCCATCTCAGGAAACCACTGTACTTACTGCACATATAGTCTAACTGTCTACACTCAAAAGGTGCTAGAGAGATTGTTTTAGGTATAATGTGTGTCATGATTACTTTCAAAATGACTTAAGGCTTAGTCACACTTAAATAGTGCAAAATGAGACAAGATTAGACAGAGACCATCTTAATACTCAGTTCACGTTTTGCCTCTTCCAGGAAGTCTTCCCTGACCCTGCTCCCTGTCAGCTGTTAAAGCTGAGTTATGTGCCTCTTCCTTTGTCTTACCATATGGCCTTTTGCTTCTATCTACTATAACACGTGTCTCTTGAAGGTTGGAGACTGCTGGTAGTTTAAGATGGTCTTCAGCTTCAGGAGATGCTGCTTATTTTGTGGCAGGTCAATAGATGTTGCTAAATGCTTGGCATAGATTAAGTACTTAGTAAATAGCTGCTCACAGTCATAAGTGGGCACAGAAATAGGCCCTGAGTTTCTTGATAGTGAAGGAAATAAAGGAGCCATAGTGAACTGTAAAATTTGAGGGCCCTTTTCTCTCTATTCTTACTGGATCTTTCAGAACCAGGTGCACAGGAAATCATATCCTCTTTTTGGAAACGCACTCCTCTCTCAACCTCTTTGACAATGTACTATCTTGGTTTTCCCTCTACCTCACTGCTTACTCTTTTTCACTGTGTTATTTTTTCCTCCTCCTTATAAAGGTTGGAATTCCTCTCAACTCTATCTTTGGCCACATTTCCCTCTGTTTTTTTTCCATAAGTGATTTCATTTATTCCCATGGCTTTAAGCATCCGTTACATTCACAAATCTCAAAGGTATATGTATAGTCCACATCTCTCTTTTGAATTCCAAACTCAAATATTCCATTGTCTACCTATATCACTAATTGAATATCTAATGTTTATCTCAAAAGTAATATTCAACATTCAACACGGGACTGCTTATCTCCTTTTCATCTCCCAAGTCTTTTCTCCATCACCCCAACCTTCTCAATAATGGCAGCCATGAAAATGCTCCTCCCAGACATCTAATTACAAGGAGTGTAATTGACCAAGTGCTCAGATGTTGAGCTCTGAAATCCATCCACCTATTTGTGCAGAGGCTTTACTTTTCACAGACAGCTCCCAGCCAATGGCTGAGTGCAACAAGATTATTAAAGCAGGCATATTTATGGGGGATACAGGATTCCTCTGATAGATAACTTTGGCTTAAGAATTCCCTTATGACCTTGCTCAACATTCCTTAGGCTGCACTGTCTGACATGCTTCCACTCAAACTTCCTTCATTCCTTCTTTCCTCCACTCTAGGGCAAACCTACACTGGTATCTCTCAGCCTTTCTTAGCTCCTTCCTCATTTCTTCTCACAAGTGTTTACCCTAGTAAAATCCATGCATGTTTAATGCTATCTTGGACTCTGCCTTTTAGAGGACCCAGATTAATAAAAGTGGTACCAAAAATAGGGTAGTCTGAGAAACAGGCAAGAAGATGAGGTTTCGGTATTGGCTTATCCATTGCCCAGCAGATGAAAAGGTGGGGTCTGTTTGGTAGGTAAGGCATAGGTAGTCCCTAGCACAAGTTGATGACTCAATTGCAAAAGATTTCTCAGCAGGTGATTTGGGAAAATATCCCAGTGCAGGAGACTTTTGTGTTAGTGTAATGATGTAGGTATTTGGAGGATATTGTACATGTGCACAAAATAGCAGTTGGCTGGTTAATGCTAAGTTGTATCCAACGACTGCAGAAGGATAGTGAGAGACTGAAAGATGTTAAGAAGCAATGAATAGCTTAGTGTGAGAGCCAGAGGCCCTTGTTGATTGGTGGTAGCATATAAAGTGGCCCTTATCACATACAGTGCAAGAGCAGACATAGGGGAACATCAGGTTGAAGACCCAAGTGTGAAAGTACCAGAGATCCAGAGATGTTTCAGTCGTTAGCCAAAGATGGTCAGTTATGCAAAGATCAGAGTCCTGGAGTCCTGACACATGGCATGAAGATATACCCTGAGGTATGCCACTACTTGACACCTAGAACTTCTAGGGTTGCAAAGGTAGCTCATACCTCCCTCCAGAAGAACTAGTACATCTGCTATGTTGTAAGACTCACAAGGTAACTGGTACCTCCCTCAGGATCTGCTCCCACCTCCTCTCTTGGCTGCTAGTCCCATAACCAGACTTAAATCCCAGTATAACCTGACTGGGGATATGCTAGGTCTATAGGGAAGGGAAGATATATGTGTGAAGAATTAAAATAATCAGCTGGTAAGTACTGGCAGGGGCCAGGGTCATACCCCTAAAATTGGATTTTGAAGGTACTTGATCAAGAGGACCAGAATGTGAGACTGGATAGGCAATAATTTGTTAACTTGAGGATACTGACTTGAACATAGGACACCCTCGCCAGGTCCCAGATTATGGAGCAAACTTGCTGTTGGGGTGGCTATCAGAAGCCAGGAAAAAGCTATGGTCAATACTTAATGGAAATACCCGATTAGCACTGGAAAACAGTAGAGGAAGGAAAAAAGGCTGTTAGAACTGGGCATGTGAATCTGGAAGATCAGTCTTATGATCCAGGGAAGGTCCGAGTGGATATACTATTTGCCAAGGCCATCAGGAATGTGCTGAGAGAAGGGCTCCAGCATCACTAAGGAGTTCAATGCTTATTTTCTTTTGCAAGCCAGGAATGATGGTAGAAAAGGCAGTCATGGAGCTGAACTTATTAATATCCATGAGGATGATGGGGCCTAAAAACAACAGAGATCAGGTTGCAGCACTTAAATGCCAGAACCCATGATACCACAAATACCGTGATGACCAACAAGGTCTGAAGGGCAGCCAAGGGGGCTTGACCCATAGGGAGTCAGAGAAATAAGTTGAGCACAGCCTCTCTGGAGGCAAAGTAGACAAGCAACCAACAAAGGTACCACTTAATATCTATAAGTAAAAATTTTTTTAAATAAGATGGAGAAGCAAGAGGCTGAGTGTAGTTGACTCAATAAAAAGTCATGATCTCTTGCTTAGACCTGAATCAATTTTCAGATCTGGAATCCAGTGACTGAAGAGATGGACAGGTCCCTAGGAAGAAGACCCCTAAATTCCATGGCAATGTATATCCCATGATGATTCTCAAAGTCTTTCCCCTAAAGGACCTAGGGTCTTTGACTTAGGTGACTGTACAGTGAGGAAAGGGTAATAATACGACATTTATAGGACTACTAATCACAGTTGACGTTGATACATGGAGACCCTCAGTGTCATCACACTCTCTTCTCCCACTAGACTGGTAACTTAGAAGCCAAATAACTAACAGAATACTGGCTAAAGTATGGCTCACAGTGGACTCACTGGGTCTACAAACATACCCGTAGTCATTTTTCCAGTCCCCACATGCACAACTGAAATTGATATACTTGAAAGTTGGAGTAAGCCCTACATTGGGTCCCTGGTCTGTGAAGTAAGAACTATCAATATTAGGGAAGACCAAATGGAAACCCCTGAAATCACCTGAAAATTATACTAAATCAAAACAATATATTATCATCATGACAGAGGGTATGGTTGAGATCAGTGACACCATTAAAAATCTAGATAAAGAAGATATGGTACATATATACATGGAATACTACTCAGCCATTAAAAAGAATGAAATAGTGCCATTTGCAGTGACATGGACGGACCTAGAGATTATCATACTGAGTGAAGTAAGTCAGACAAAGACAAACACTATACGATATCACTTATATGTGGAATCTAAAAAAAGGGTATAAATGAATTTATCTACAAAACAGAAATAGAGTTACAGATGTACAAAACAAACTTATGGCTACCGGGGGTAAAGGGGGAGGGATAAATTGGGAGATTGGGATTGACATATACATACTACTATATATAATATAAATAACGAATAACGACCTACTGTGTAGCACAGGGAACTCTACTCAATATTCTGTAATGGCCTATATGGGAAAAGAATCTAAAAAAGGTGGATATATGTATATGTGTAACTGATTCACTTTGCTGTACAGCAGAAACTAACACAACATTGTAAATCAACTATAAATTTTATTCCAATAAAAATTTTAAAAATAATAAAAAATAAAAGGATAGAGGAGTGGTAGCCTTTATATCTCTGTTTAATTTTTCAATCTGGACCCTGCAGAAAATGGATGGATCCTGAAGAATGACTGTATACAATCACAAGTAGCAATCCTGATTGCAGGTACTGTGCTGGACATGATATCTTTGCTAGGACATATTAATAAACCCTCTGATGCATTCCATGCCACCATTGATTTAATAAATGTATTTTTACATTCTAATTAGCAAAGAGTATCAGAAATAATTTTCATTTATGTGGGATCAATAGCATTCATTTAAAATGTGTCACGGCTATGTTAATTTTCTTGCACTGTTATAATATAGTCTGAAGAATCTGGACCACCTGGACATCCCATAGAACATCACACTGATCCACTGCATTGATAACATCATGCTGATTTGACAGGGAAGGAAAGAAGTGACAAATAGACTGGAGGTCTTGTTAAGGCACATGTACTCCAGAGGGTGGGAGATAAACCCTATTAAATTTTAGGAACCTGCAACTTCAGTGAAATTTTTACATTTCCAGTGTTCAGGGACATGTTGGGATGTCCCCTCCAAAGCAAAAGACACATTTCTGTATCCATCTTGAATTCCCCATCAAAAAGAAGGAAGCACAGCATTTTGTAGCCATCTTTGGATTCTGGAGGCCTAGAATTCCATACCTGGGAGTATTGCTCTACCCTATACACCTTCGGACATGGAAATCTACCAGCTTTGAGTCAGGTCCAAGGAGAAAAAGGCAGTGGAGCAGGTCTAAGCCACAGTGCCATTATCCTTGTCACTTGAGCCACAAAATTAAATAAACCCTATAGTGTTGAAGATATAAGTACTGGGAAAGGATGCAGTTTGGAGCATATGCTCCAATGGGATATTCACAATATAAGCCCTTGGGATTCTGGAATAAGGCTATGCCATCCATAGAGAAGTATATGACTTTTAAGAAACAACTCCTGGAGTATTACTGGGCTCTGGTAGAAACAGAACACTTGACCATGGGTCACCAAGTAAAGATGCATTCAGAACTGTCCCTTCTGTTGAACTCAACAAATTATACACTCAGACACGCCTAGAAGCAGTCCATCATGGAATGGAAATGTACATCCTGCAATCAACCCAAGCAAGACAAGAGGGCACAAGTAAGCCACATGAACTGGTAGCCTAGAACTTTTGTTACCCAGAAGAGTTGCACCAGTGCCCTTCCTTGGCTTGCAAGGGACTCCTGCATGACTGACTGGAAGAAGAGGAAAACTCCGAACGTGTTTTATGGATGAGTCGGCATCCTATGGGAATGAAAAGCAAAAATGGACAGTGGCAACATAGCCACATTCACAGTGGCTAACCTTACAAGATAGAGTAGAGCAAAATCATCCCAAGGGTAAGACGTGCACCTGGTTATCTACTTTGTGTAGAGGGATAAGGGGCCTAAGGTGAGAATATATAGATTCCTGGGTAGGGGTCAATGGACTAGCTTTCTAATCTGGGGCTTGGAAAGACAAAGACTAGAAGACAAAGACAAAGAGGTTTAAGGAAGAAGCATGTGGATAGACATACGGGAGTGGGCATGAAGTATGAAAACATTTATATCACACATTAATGCTCACCAGGAAGTATTCATCACAGAGAGGCACTGAAAACCATGCTGATGAAATGACTCAGTCAGTTGACATTACTGGCCTTTCTCATCAGCCATCCCAGAAGTAGCATAATGGGCATTTGAATGGAGTGTCCATGGTGGCAGACATGGAGGTACATGTGAATCCAACAACATGGACTTCCACTGACATAGCTATTGCTATCTCTGAATGTCTGACCTGTCAGCAACGTAGACCAATGCTGAGCAGCTGGTATGACACCATTCCACAGGGAGATCAAATGGCCACATTGTGGCAAGGTGATGACATTGGGCCTGTCTATTCTGGAAGGGCCAGCATTTCATTTTCATAAGAACAGATACTCATCCAGACATGAGTTTGCTTTTCTTCTTTTAGAATCTTAGCCACTATCTGTGGGCTTATGGAATTCCTGGTCCATAGGCCTGGTATCCCACATACAACATAGCATCTAACCAGAGTATCCACTTCACAGAAAAGGATGTGCAGAAGTGGGCCCATAAAACTGGCCACATCACATACAACACCATCCAGAAACAGCTGGCTGCATAGAACAGTGGAACTACCTTCTAAAGATACAACTAAAGCGCCAGGTCGAAAGAAATGCTCTGAAAGGATGGGATGTCATCCTTTGCAATGCAGTGTACTAGAGTGCATTTATTAAATCAGGGGCCTCTATATGGCACTGTGTCTCCCTTATGAAGGTACATGTATCTGGGAACCAAGGGTTTGGCAGCAAGTTTGGCCTCACACCACCACGCTCAATGACCCACTGGGGAATTGTGTGCTTCCTGTCCTCATCATTCAGGGCTCTGCGGGGTTGGAGGGTCTAGTTCACAAAGGGGCCACACTCTTGCCAGGGGACATAAGTAATGGCAAGCTACGGCTGCCACCAGGACACTTTGTATTCATTATGTCCAAGGACCAGCAGGTAAAAGGAAGAGTCACCATACTGGCATGTACAACTGGTCCTGATCATCAGGCTAAGGCAGGGCTTCTTTTTCCCCACTGAGGCCAAGAGAATTACGTGTGGATCCCAGGTGTTCTCCTGGTGCCTCCTGGTACTCTCTTGCCCCATTGTAACTGTGAATAAACAAGTGCAGCATCCCCAGACTCAGGTCTCAGAGCACTCAAGAATGAAGGTTTGGGTTACATCACCAGGTAAGCCACCAAGACCTGCTAAGAAGATAGCTCAGAGCAACTTGTTCCCCAGCCCCACCAAATTGGGCTCAAAATACTTCCAATCCATCAACAGACACTGTTGGATTTCCCTCCAGTAATATTCCTTAAAACCATCTACTTTTCTCATTTCCACTTCTCCACCTTAGTCTAAGCCGTAATCATATCACATTTGGGTCACTTGAAGAGCCTCCTAAATTGCCTCCTTTCTCTTTTCCTGCTGCAGTTCACCTACCCTACAAGAGACAAAGTGACTTAAAAAGAATACATCAAATTTCTTCTGTGTGTTTAAAAACTTCCAGTGCTTCCTTACCAATTTTAACACAGAATTCCAACTCCTAACAGGAGCTACAAGATCCTGTATGATCTGACCCTTACCTCTCTTTCCAACCATATCTGTATGCTCTTCCCCATAACTCATCAACCACTCCAGCCTTGGATTCCTTGATAGTGTTGGAATATGCAATCACTTTTTACCTCACGGTCTTTACACTAGCAGTTCTTTTTGCCTGCAATGGTCTGTTTTTGGATCTTTGCATGGCAGACTTCTGTTCGTCATTCTGGTCTCAGTACAAATACCACACATTCCCTGATGTCTTTCCTGGCAACCCAGTGTAAAGTACCAAAGTAGGTTTCCCCTGTCTCAACAACTCCTGGTTATTCTTTCTGAACACTTTTTTATTATTTGCTTATTTTTGTGGTTTTTTTCTTATTATCTATCTCCTCAAATAGGCTTTAAAATTGATTATATTAAGAATTAATTATGCCTTGTTTACCATTAAATGCCCAGTGCCAAACACAGTACAAGGCACATAGTAGATGCTCAAAAAATATTTTTCTTCCAGTTTTATTGAGATATAATTGACCTACAGCACTGTATAAGTTTAAGGTGTACAGCACAATGGTTTGACTTATATATATATCATGAAATGATTATCACAATAAGTTTAGTGAACATCTGGGACTTCCCTGGCCATCCAGTGGTTAAAACTCCGTGCTTCCAATGCAGGGGGCGCGGGTTCCATCCCTGGTTGGGGAACTAAGATCCCACATGCCACACAGTGCGGTCAAAAAAAACCCAAACAAACAAACAAACAAAAAGTTCAGTGAACATCCATCACCTCATATAGATACAACATTAAAGAAGTAGAAAAAACAAATATTTTTCCTTGGATTTTCTCTCTTAATTTTTCGTATATAATGTACAGCAGTGTTAATTATATTTATCTTGATGTAATAATTTTTTAAACTCAGATCTGCACTTGCACTAGCCATATTTTCCAAGAATTAAACAAGGAGAAATCAAGTGGAGATGCTGGGAATCGAACCCAGGACCTCATACATGCAAAGCATGTGCTCTACCACTGAGCTACATCCCCATGTTGATGTAATCATTTTT
This sequence comes from Balaenoptera ricei, assembly GCF_028023285.1. Classification (NCBI taxonomy): domain Eukaryota; kingdom Metazoa; phylum Chordata; class Mammalia; order Artiodactyla; family Balaenopteridae; genus Balaenoptera; species Balaenoptera ricei. The sequence goes on along the minus strand of NC_082660.1, from coordinate 129,429,915 downwards.
AATAAACTTTGTCAGTGTATAACCAAAGAAACTTGCCTGAGCCAAACCATTTTACCTTAAAAAAAGCAATATTATGTCATGTGGATGTAATTTTGATACAGGAAATTGGAGAATATCATAGATAGTAGTTCAACTATGGCTTTATAAAAGATATAATATTTTATCCTCCATAGAGGCAGTAAAACCACAATTCACAAAACATTTTCATAGGAAAAGTGACAGCAGGTTATATGGAGAAAACAAAGACAGAGGTATAATGATCCAGGAATCCATTCCTTTATGAGGATCCAATTAAATTATGTATTATTTATATGTTTGATTATAAAAATTATATAAGCTCATTATTGATACTTTAGAATATATATTTATACTATCAGAGATAACAACTTTTCCACGTAGGGTCACTACTTTTCCAGTCTTTCTTTTAGAGTAAACTGGATATACAGTTCTGTATTATTCCGATTTACATTATATAATCAACATTTTCCCACATTTTTCCAAATAAAATTTAAAGGCCTGCCTGCATTTTATGCGATCACATGAATGTGCTCTAATTTATTTTATCACATTCCCTGCAGTTAAATGTTTACATTTTTCTATTTTTTCTTATTATACAATAACTCTGAGAGGGTCATCATTATTTTTTAATATATGTCTGTATTTATGATTATTTCCTTATGATATAGTCACCAAAGCATAACTTGTATGTCATACTTTTGAAAATTTTTGAAGGTTGCTATAGATTGCTGTTTCTTTCCATAAGTTTATAAAATTTGTACTAATTTATAATTCTGCCAGCAATATTTGGTTCTTGTTTCATAAAACTTTGTCATCCTTGAGCATCAGTATCTTTTATAATTTAATAGGTAACAAATGGTATATATAACTATTTAGTTTTGTATTTCTTTGATTACAATTTTTAATGTTTATATCATAATTTTAATTTCTAATTTTTTGATGTCTATGGGCATGATTTTTGTTTAGTTCCTACTTTTTAAATCAGCATCTCAGTTTTCTTATTAATATATGAATAGACTTAATTATAAAAAAATGCTTTTAAATTTCCAACCAACTATTATATAAAGCAAAAATCCTCTTTCCTAATATATATCTATTGCTAACACTTTTCTTGATAGTACTGGTTTAATTTTATTTTACTTCATATAACATTTTTTGAGCAATAATGAACATTGAATTGACAAACCAGGGTTCTCATTGCTGACTCCACCATATCTTTTTGTGTGACCTTGAAAATGTAGACAACAGATTTTATTCTAATGCAGAGACAGCTGGTGCCCACCCATTCATCCATTCACTCATTTATTCATTCTTAAGTCTATTATTTTAATGAGTACCCCATGGAGAGAACTTGGAAATTTTCCATCCCTACGTCTCTCCCAAAGCCGCTGGATGCCTGAAATTTAACCATTAGAGAATCATTTTAGGGACTCTTGATCTGGAGACAGAGCTATCAAGAGGTTTAACTGTAAAAAGTCAAGCAACAGGCAAATAGCTGCCTCCTTCTATCCATTCCATCACATTCTTCCACTGCCTTCCAATACACCAAACAGGGCTTTGGGGAAAATTCCTTCCCTAGGGTTTCTCATCCTTTCTTCTCATTTCACGGCTTTGGATTTATATTGGGAGGATCATGGTGAGGTTTCATTAGATTATTTGGGGGTAAAGGATGGTTGCTTTCCTGACGAGCTGTAGGTAAAGAAGCTCAGGGTACAATTTATTTCATGCTTAGTCATCTCATGAGGTATTGGGGTAGGAGTCCCATTACCTTTCTCTTGAATAAGAGTAGCATCCTCTTCTGGGTTTTAGGTGGGCTTGGGGCCTGGATGCATCTGTCTTAGGGCCAGGACTGGGGTGACAGGATTGGACAGAGCCTGGGTTAGGATGAGGGAAGTGACTGAGTTATTCAAGTGCAGGATTGGATCCTATATTTATTTAAAATTTTGTCCAACATAGATTTTTCATTGATTTCAAATTTTTAAATATTACATTAGAATAATGTGCATTTTGATTTACTGATTTTTTTTTTTTTTTTTTTTTTTTTGGCCGCACCACATGGCATGCGGGATCCTAGTTCTCTAATCAGGGATCAAACCCAAGCCCTCTTCAGTGGAAGCGCAGAGTCATAACCACTGGACCATCAGGGAAGTCCGATTTACTGATTTTGTTGATAGCTCCTAAAATTCTGTGCCCTCGTTGAGTGCCTCAGTTGCTTGATCGTAATCGTGGCCCTGATTTTATTTCCTAGAGACGGAGGGAGCTTATCATCACCTTCAAGCTCAATATTAACCAAAGCTGGATGATTCCCAAATTCATCCCCAGCTGTCCCTTTTGGAGAAAGTTTTGGCTTCCTTCCATATCCATCTGCTCTGGCACTGGGTGTATTCCACATGTTTGAGTCTATGTCCTGGTCTGTCTATATCCTGTGACAATTCAGCAATTATCTCTCATTTGGCATTCATCTTGGCTGAACAATAAAACAATAGCAAAAGGTACCATGCACTTTGGAGACCTGCACAGACTTCTTCGGTTCAGGAACTTGGGGTAGGTGGAGTTGGGGACGGTGGGCAGCAGGGCATATTCCTTCAGGGCTCTGAAGCGGCAGGGGCCTGCAGAAGGTACACTATTACAGGGATTCTTAAACCTGGCTACATACTACAATCACCTGAAGAGCTTTCAAAAATACCTACGTCTGGATTCTACCCTCGGCTTTTCAGTTGATTGATTGGTCTGGGGTAGAACTGAGGCGCTGGGGTTTTGTAAAGCTCCTCAGATGATATTAATGTGTAACCAAACTCGAAAACCAGTCTTTCATTACTCAGGGGCCAGCTGAGGCTCACTCTGAAGGGCATGGGAAGCAGATTATCATGGATCTGAAGAATCAAGTGAATAGTTTCTAAGGGTTTGGGTGAAGAAATGTCTTGTACAGTGAAAATTGGTAGCAGTGAGAGGGAGGGTGGGGAGAAAGTTTCAGTATTTCCCTAAGATTTGCTCAGTGCTATGTCCCAATTCATTATGGATGCTGGGAGCTGAATACTCTTTTTCTCACTGAGTGCCCAAACTTTTGTTCAGTTTTGTTTTTGAGGTATAACCCTGGTCTGTGCTTATAATCAGATTTGAAGCTATAGAATCTCACCAATTGAGTTTCTAAATGTGTTTTAAACATTTACCAAGGAGCTTCTTCCAAAATATGTATTCTCTTGGAGGCATACCGGTTAGGTATTTTGGTGTATGTTTTGAATACCTTGAGAGACATGTTTCTGCTGCCAGTTTTAGGCTAGAGTGTAAAATTTCTAGTAAACATCAATCTCAATTTCAAAGCCATAACCCCTTGCCTTTAGAAAATCCTCTCCATTTTAGAGTTGGAAATAAGAGAGCACCGATGTGGAGAGGGGCTGATATTGCTTCTCAGGTCGTCAATGACCATAATGATGCGAAGAAGATGGAATAGTTTCTATCTTCATTACCCTAATAGGACTTTGAGGACTATTAGGGTAATGAAGATTAATAGTTCCATTACTCTTTCACTTTCGTGCTAAACCAAAGCCACAGATCACTGAGGAGAAAAAGGTATCCCAAATATTATGTAATTGTCGTTGACTGAGAACAACGAGGCACTCCATTTAGTTTCTTGCACTAAGTTTGGTTTCAGTCTTTGCTGGGTAACCAGAACTTTCTGTGGTCCAGATGATACTGCTGAAAATGATCACCATACTCTCCTCTATTCTGAGGTTTATTAAAAGCAGCTCTTGTTCTGTTGAGATGTTTTGAGAGTGGTGGAAGGATGTGATGCCAGGGCTGTTTCTCTCTTCTACATTTTGGAATTCTTGATAGAATAATTTTCTGAAACTTTGCATTAAGGTCAAAGGGCTTCCACTGGGAGGTTTTGAGTCATGGTAATTACATAGAAAAATATTGATGTAGTATATTTTTTTGTCTTGTTTCACAACAGCATAATGAGAATTTACCTGGTACTTTTCCTAAACTGCTGCATGAATTTAGGGTGGTCACTTCCCTTCTTAGGGCCTCAGTTTTCATGTCAACACATTGGAGTTGAACTGCATGATCTCAAAGCTCCCATCCAACTCAAATATTCTATGATTTGGTGATTTCTAGCTAAAATTGGGTGAGTTAATGCATGCAGTTTTTACTTCATATCTAGGAAGACAAAATAATTTTTCTGACAACAAATTCAGCATATCAATGCTGTAATGTTGCTATCTTTATACTTATTAAACTTTATTTTTTTCTAAAGACCTTAAAGAACTTTGACATTTCTTAGACTTTATTATCTCTGAAGCTGAGTCTACGCTTTATTTCATTAATTCTCACCATGTGTGTTTGAGCAAAGGCGATAGGAAGGTTATTATCCTTGCTTCACAGATGAAAACACAAGGTGAGTTAAATTACATTCTTCAAGGCATTGAGGGATTAAAAAGGAAAATAAAGACTAGGACTCCGCCTGTATGGTGAAGGGAAGGAGGAAAGAAAAAGAGACTGCTGGTAGCTGAATTTGGGTATGGGATGTGGGGACAGAGCCTCTATGGGGCCTGTTGCCAGGAAGCTATTTGAAAAATAAAGAGTAGGAGGTAGTAGGCAGTAGTGGTCAGATTGATCATGATTCTGTCTGCCCAGCCCAGATTCTAAGAACTTTTCTAAGAATTAGATGCTAAATGTGAAAGTGGACCTAGTAAGTTTTCTAACCTAGTGTTTTACCCAATACCTAATTTTCCTCTAAAAGCAGCAATTATTGCTAAGTCTTACAGTGCCTGGTATGTCATATGCATTATCTTAGCTAAATATTCATGGGTTGGTACTATTATTATGTCCATTATACAGCTAAAGAAGCTGAAGTCCTGGTCCAGGTCACACAGCTTGTAAGTAGAAAAACTAGCACCTGAATCTAGATCTGTCCCAACTCAAATCTGTGCTTTACAAAACTGCTTTCTAACGTTTCTCTGATAACTGATATTCTAAAAGTTTATAGTAATATCATTTTTGTCTGCATACTACATTGCTTTATAAAAATACATTTCAATTTCTTCATGAAAATTTTGAGACCTCTGTCACTTAGTCTACCTAGTTAGAAAAACCTTTCATTGTTTTCTTTCTATGAAAAAGATGAGCAGTGATATTGTGAAAAAATTACAAACAAATGGTATGCAATGTCTCACAACTCTACTGCAATTCATTTCGACAAGTATGTAGGAAGGTCTCATTTGTACCACATAACATGCAGAGAAATATGAATATGAAGATAAATAATACAGTCTCTATCTTCAAAGAATTTACAATAATTGAAATAGGCCCATTTCTTGGGCACAGTAACATGGGTGGCTGCATTATATCCCATTCATTTGGAGTGATGGCATAGATGCTGCACCTTAATGTTTTTTCTGTCTATCCTAGGGTTCCGATGAGAAGTATCTACAGAACAGCTTCCTTCTATGGATGATATTCTTGGGCAGCCTTCACTGGTTGTTTCCCCAGGGCCACAACCACTTTTCATGACGGTTGTGGAGAAACATGCAATAAATAAGGAGTTGGCAAAGCCCTGTATCACTGCAGAGGAAGGAGTATGTATGTATGTATGTATGTATTCCAGACATGTGAAATAATATTAGAGAAGATTGAGTCTTCAATGGTACATAGTTTTAAGGTTGGCAAGAAGTGGCTATTGATGGGGAGAAAAGTAAAGGTGGAGAGGTCAAAGCAATTCTATGGAAGTGTAAGGAGGTATGAGGAGAGAAGATTTCTTAAGTTGTGGAATGCCATGAAAAGGTACTTAAATTTTGATATGAACAAAATGGAAAGACATTAATCATTGCAGTTCTGAAGGCTGGAATCAGTGCATAGGTAGTAGTTTTCTATAATCCAGTGGCTTCCAAAATGTGATTCATGGAGCACTTGACTTTAATGGAGTCCTCTCATTAGCAACCCCTGTAGTGTTAATATTTATAAAGTCAGTTCTATCTAGGGTTAAAATAACGTACACATGGAGCTAAGAGTATCTCATAGCAAAACACACACAAGGGTTTGATTAAAAAAAAGGTAAGATAAATTATGCAAAAGTTATAGGAATTAAAAGTTTCTTATGCAATTTACTTAAACTTTAAATAATTTTTAAAAGCATGGACTATGGATGTCAAGTAATATTTCCTTCGTTGCCTAAAGGTATATTCTTAAGAGTTGCAAAGCATTCTTTGTTTCAAAAGTCTGTGGCAACAGACAAGATTGATATCAAACTGAATAATTCATCAGCTAAACTTTGCTCATAGCCATTAGCAGTAATTCTGATGAGTATGCATACAGAGAACTTGTTCAAACTTTCCTCCTAATTTCAGCATTGAACTTGAATGGTTCCCGATTCAAATTTCAAGTTTGTCAGGATTTTCAATCTCCTCATTAAAAAAAAGTCTAGGAAGGATTCATAACTTGAGAAGACATCCAATATTTATTTTTCCATATGAAATATACATGGATTAAAAATGTTTGGTACTTTATATTTAACATAACTTTATCAGATCCTTTTTGTAAAAGTATATCTTAAATCCCCAAATTTTAATATCTAATTTTTGGCCCATAGAAAAAGCTTAAGAAATATGTACTGAATATTTATAGCTTTATACTATCTGCCTATATCCAGTCTCAGTCTTCTCCACACAATATTCCTTAGAAGCAGAGAAATAAGAAGTGTTAATTTCCTCATTTTTTGGATCAAGGTATTAAGGCTCCAAGACTTTAAATGATTATCCTAAATTCACATGAATAATTTAGTGTTAAAACCAGCATAGCATGCAGGTTACCGAATCCAAGTTCAATGCTCTTATGTCAAATCAGAACATATTATATGATTCATGTTATCAGTTCTTCAAAAATACTTTGAGGCATTTTACAATACAAGCTACATATAAATGAAATTCATAGCAGAAATAAAAAAGAATAAGATAATCAATATACATGTAATCATAAACTAATCCATATCCTGTGGTCAAGAATTTACCGTGGATCTAAATTTCCTTGCAGCAATGTAAAAAGTTATATAATTTGTATCATTTGCCAAATGGAAAAACACAGGCAATGTGATATCATGTCACAACCATGCTAAAAACTCTCCCAATGTCTTTTCATTGCACTTACAGATAATTCAAACTTCACATGTAGCCTACAAGGCACAACATCCTCTGGCTCCCATTATTTTTCTAGTCTCATCAAGTATTACTTTCCCCAATGTTAACTACATTTTAATCTCTCTCTTCCTTCAATATACCACACTCATTCCCATCTTCAGGTCTTTGGACTCACTATTCAATCCACTGGCAATACTATTCACCCAGATATTCACTTGACTAGCTCTTTCTTATTATCCAGGTCCTAGGTCAAAAGTCTTAGCTTCTCCTTATTCAAGACTCAAAGAAATCATAACTGACCATCCTATCTAAATTAGTCATTTCCCCAGCTACTCCCTGATTAATTACCATGGCCTATTTTCTTCATAGCACTTGACCCTTTCTGAAGTTTTCATATTTTTCCTAATTTTTATTTCTCTTCCCCTCCAAGTTGAATGAAAGTTTCACAAGAGTCAAATACTCATGTATCTTTTTTTCCACTGTTGGATCTCCAGCACCAAGGACAGAGCCAATTGGCCACTCAATTGTAAATGAATAAAGTCACTGAGATGAACTTTTCTGAAAACTTAATCCTAAAACCTCATAAATTCTTTTTTTTAAACTTTTTTTAATGTTTTTTTTAACATCTTTATTGGAGTATAATTGCTTTACAATGGTGTGTTAGTTTCTGCTGTATACTAAAGTGAATCAGCTATACGTATACATATATCCCCAAATCTCCTCCCTCTTGCATCTCCCTCCCACCCTCCCTATCCCACCCCACTAGGTGGTCACAAAGCACCTAGCTGATCTCCCAGTGCTATGTGGCTGCTTCCCACTAGCTATCTATTTTACATTTGGTAGTGTATATATGTCCATGCCACTCTCACTTCATCCCAGCTTACCCTTCCCCCTCCCCATGTCCTCAAGTCCATTCTCTACATCTGCATCTTTATTCCTGTCCCCCCCTAGGTTCTTCAGAACATTTTTTTTTTTTAGATTCCATATATATGTGTTAGCATACGGTATTTGTTTTTCTCTTTCTGACTTACTTCACTCTGTATGACAGACTCTAAGTCCATCCACCTCACTACAAATAACTCAGTTTCGTTCCTTTTTATGGCTGAGTAATATTCCATTGTATATATGTGCCACATCTTCTTTATCCATTCATCTGTCGATGGACACTTAGGTTGCATCCATGTCCTGGCTATTGTAAATAGAGCTGCAATGAACATTGTAGTACATGACTCTTTTTGAATTATGGTTTTCTCAGGGTATATGCCCAGTAGTGGGATTGCTGGGTCGTATGATAGTTCTATTTTTAGTTTTTTAAGGAACCTCCATACTGTTCTCCATAGTGGCTGTATCAATTTACATTCCCACCAACAGTGTAAGAGGGTTCCCTTTTCTCCACACCCTCTCCAGCATTTATTGTTTCTAGATTTTTTGATGATGGCCATTCTGACTGGTGTGAGGTGATACCTCATTGTAGTTTTGATTTGCATTTCTCTAATGATTAATGATGCTGAGCATCCTTTCATGTGTGTGTTGGCAATTTGTATATCTTCTTTGGAGAAATGTCTATTTAGGTCTTCTACCCATTTTTGGATTGGGTTGTTTGTAAAACTTCATAAATTTTTAAAAAGACTTTGAAAACATGATGTGAAATGGCTTTAGCATCTACTTTTAGAAATATGAAGCCACCACCAGTAGAGATGGGGTAGAATGAAGACAGAGTTTATGGCAGAACTTTGAGTAAAACTAGTATGTAACTGAAGGCCAACTAAATAAGAGCCTTTGAAGGAGATTAACATGAAATGTCCACAGAGAGGAAAAAAACAAGGTTAGTGTTACAAAATCAAAGTGACAGGAAGATTTTTAAAGCAGGTCATGAATAGTGTAAATGCCTGAAAAGTATACAATGAATTTTTCAACAAAAATCCTAGTGGTAACCTTGGCAGAAGCAAATTCAGGGGAGCGGCCACAGTGATGATGAAAGTTATATTGCAGTGGATTCATGGAAAATTATAACATGGAATTTCAACATGAAAAATTGATGGCATGATTTTGTGCTAGACATTCTTAGAGTATATTTGTACTAATCTCAATTTAGCTCTCTGCTCAAGTATCTGTACTAGAGGAGCACTGCCTTCTGATGAGATACTGAATTGGATATTCACAAATAAATTGGATTTTTTCCCACCAGTCAGGCTTTTAAATATTTGAATACCTACATACTCTATACCTTAAATCTTCTCTTCTGTAGGCTGAATATTTACAGATTCTCCAACCATTCCCACTTATGACCTGGTTTCAAACCTTTTACTTACATCCATGTTGGCCTTTGGCCACTCTAGTTTGTCAATGTCATCTTACAATGTGATTTCTAGAAATATTTAAGGACATCACTACACCTTTCCGAATACTTGTAATAGTTCCCTATTGCCCCATTCATTCTTACTTGCAAGACCTTCAACACTGACCTTAGCAAATATTCTTAGCCATTATTTCCCTTTCTCCTCCATTATTTACGATACACAGTCTAGACCAGAAGTCAGCAAACTTTTTCTGTAAAGGTCCAGTTAGTAAATAGGTTAGCTCTGCAGACCATATGGTCTCTGTTGCAACTACTCAACATGTTATAAACAATACAATAGATAGTATCTATTATAGACAATACATTAATGACTGACTGACTGTGTTCCAATAACACTTTACTGGAGAAAAAAAATAGTCAGCAAGTTGAATTTGGCTCACGAGCCATAGTTTGCCAACCCGTGGTCTAGACAAGCAAAGTGCCTTGACATTTCCTTGGTACACCTAAGTTACTTTTGTGGCTTTGTTCATGCTCTCCACTCCTCCCCCCACACCATTAGTTAAAGTAAAGGCTATGCTGATGTAACCAACAGACTCAAATACAGCAGTTTACATGAGAGGAAAGGTTTTCCTTCTTACATATCAGCCTGGCATGAGTGGAACAGGTTGGTTCACAGGTCTGTTCTATAAGATCATTTCATACCTGGGCTCCTTGCTAAATGTAGCAAGTACTTGTTAACTCAGAGTAATACACTGGCACTAGCACTCTGTCTCATGATGATCACTTCCCCTAGATATATAGGCCTATATATCTTTGTTTTAACTTAAAAAGTACTGAAGAAGATAGTTTTGTCAAATGTTTTGACCCTACACAACATGGGGGGTCTACTTTCCCAGCCTGGTACATCTTTTCCTATCCATGAAGCCAATGACTCATAGATTTAGATTTTTGTTACTGTAAATCCTCTCTTCTGATACCAATTTCTACATTAGAGTAAGGTAGTGTGTGTTAAATGAACCAGAATATGTAAAAAACAAAAAAAGCCCTGCGACTTAACATAATAAAGGTTCATTTCTCATTTATTTAACTGTTGAGGGTGGTTTAGGGTTGTTGAGAGAGATTCTGTTCCACAGTCATTAATGGACCCAGCCTGATGGCCACTCTGCCATATTCAACATGTGGCTTCAACGTGCATCTAGGTGGTTTTCATAAGTTTGCTGGAAGAGGAAAAGAACATGGAAGAACTCATAAAAAAATCTCTATGGTCCAGGACACCATTTTCTCTCATGTTACATTGGCTATAATTCTGTCATATGGTCATATGGCCATACCTAACTGCAAGTGCAACTGAGAAATGTATTTCAGCTATGTGCCTAGGAGGAAAACAAAAATTATGGTAAACAGCCATTAGTTTCTGTATACCATCTGTCAAGACTGCAGTATTGCTTCATCTGTGCTTTCTTCTTAGTCCTCTTTCTCCACAGTTTTATATGTACACTTTTCATGGTACACAAGTTTCTCTACTTGAACTGCAGATACTGGTGGGTTTAGATTTGATGATTATTAAAGGCAGGATCTGTAGGATTCTGCCTTCTTGTTACAGCACAGGAACCTGGAAATGCAGCCTATGGCCTGATGGCAAGGCACAGAAGAAGGGCAGATAAGCTTTTGTGTGTCTAACTCATCTTTGTATCATTTACTCCCAGCATAGAACATTATAATAAATGGAAACCCAGTTAGTGTGGTTAAAATCATGCTTTATTATTTCCCAGTTCTCTTGGGCTTAACCAAAATCTTATTTTACTTCAAACCTGCAGTACACTCTGCTTTGGGTAAACATCTGATTCAAAGTATTCCTTTCTTCCCTTGGAAAAACCTCAATACAGAGAGGAAACCAGCACTAATGATTAAATGAACTTTGAATCTGTAACCATAGCTGAATGATCCATAGACTAAATCTCTACAGAGCATATAAAAACACTGAACATAGACTGGGAATCTTCAGAGCCAAATCACGTCAGTTAAAATGTTAGGGAGAAGATTCACAATTTTCTGCTGTTGAAGTTCCAGATCCACTATGAGTCTTCCTTAGTAAAACCTTTCACTGAAACTGTAAGACACAACAGTACCTTTCAGTGTACTTAACATTTTGCTAAAATACTAAAATGAGTTCCCTCTGTTTGCTACAAAAAGAAACTTGCTATTCCCTCGTCACTGTTAGATTTTTAGTGTTCTGGGGTAGAGGGAAGTACAATAATATTTGAGTCATTATTTTCTCTCTTAAGTATATTTTGACATCAAACCCATGCTACAAGCTGTTGGCCTAAGTCATTTTATCTTGTTCTTGCACGAAGCCTTCCTTATTGTAACTTTCTTTGAATCTGATATTTGTGTAGTTGGATTTTAGAACCCTAATATTTTTGTTAAATTTTCTGTTATTATAAAATTTTATTTCATTCATTATTCCAGGTTATTAAATTCATATTTAGTCCTGACAGAGACACACCTCTTCTACATGAAACTGTTTCTATATTACACTTCTTACAGCTTTTGCAGTTAGGTAGTTGAGTTTTGGCCAATGGCATGTGGGTAAATATGAAGTGTGTCACTCACAGACCTGACCTGTCAAAACCCATGTGCAGAGAACTTCAAGATGGCGGAAGAGTAAGACGTGGAAATCACCTTCCTCCCCACAAATACATCAGAAATACATCTACATGTGGAACAACTCCTACAGAACACCTACTGAACACTGGCAGAAGACCTCAGACCTCCCAAAAGGCAAGAAACTCCCCATGTACCTGCATAGGGCAAAAGAAAAAAGAAAGAACAGAGACAAAAGAATAGGGATGGGACCTGCGCCAGTGGGAGGGAGCTGTGAAGGAGGAAAAGTTTCCATACACCAGGAAGCCCCTTCATTGGTGGAAATGGGGGGTGGTGGACGGATGGAAGCTTCAGAGCCATGGAGGACAGTGCAGCCACAGGGGTGCAGAGGGCAAAGCGGAGAGATTCCCGCACAGAGGATGGGTGCCGACCAGCACTCACCAGCCCGAGAGGCTTGTCTGCTCACCCACCAGGCCGGGCGGGGCTAGGAGCTGAGGCTCCGGCTTCGGAGATCAGACCCCAGGGAGAGGACTGGGGTTGGCTGCGTGAGCACAGGCTGAAGGGGGCTAGTGCGCCACAGCTAGCCGGGAGGGAGTCCGGGAAAAACTCTGGACCTGCCTAAGAGGCAAGAGACCATTGTTTCGGGGTGCACGAGAAGGGATTCAAAGCACCACCTAAACGAGCTACAGAGATGGGCGCGAGCCACGGCTATCAGTGCGGACCCCAGAGATGGGCATGAGATGCTAAGGCTGCTGCTGCCCCCACCAAGAAGCCTGTGTGCGAGCACAGGTCACTCTCCACACCGCCCCTCCCAGGAGCCTGTGCAGCCCGCCACTGTCTGGGTCCCGTGATCCAGAGACAACTTCCCCGGGAGAACACACGGCGTGCCTCAGGCTGTTGCAACGTCATGCTGGCCTCTGCCGCTGCAGGCTCGCTGTACCCCTTCCTCCCCCTGGCCTGAGTGAGCCAGAGCCCCCTAATCAGCCGCTCCTTTAACCCCGTCCTGTCTGAGCCATGAGCAGATGCCCTCAGGAGACCTACACGCAGAGGCAGGGTCAAATCCAAAGCTGAACCCCGGGAGCTGTGCAAACAAAGAAGAGAAAGGGAAATCTCTCCCAGCAGCCTCAGGAGCAGGAGATGAAATCTCTACAATCAACTTGATGTGCCCTGCATCTGTGGAATACCTGAACAGACAACGAATCATCCCAAAATTGAGGTGGTGGACTTTGGGAGCAACGCTACACATAAATTTTTTTCCTTTTTCTTTTTTTGTGAGTTTGTATGTGTATGCTTCTGTGTTTGATGCTGTCTGTATAGCTTTCCTTTTACCATTTGTCCTAGGGTTCTGTCTGTCCTTTTTTTTTTTTTTTGAAAGTATAGTTTCTAGCGCTTGTTATCAATGGTGGATTGGATTTTTGGTTTGGTTGCTCTCTTCTTTCTTCCCTTCTTTTTTAAATTACTTTTTACTTTTTTATTTTTAAAAAATATTTTTTATTTTAATTATTTTATTTTATTATTTTTCTTTCTTTCTTTCTTTATTTTTGTCTCCCTTTTATTCTGAGCCATGTGGCTGACAGGGTCTTGGTGCTCTGGCCGGGTGTCAGGCCTGTGTCTCTGAGGTGGGAGAGCCGAGTTCAGGACACTGGTCCACCAGAGACCTTGCAGCTCCATGTGTTATCAAACGGTAAAAATCTCCCAGAGATCTCCATCTCAACACCAATACCCAGCTCCACTCAATGACCAGCAAGCTACAGTGCTGGAAACCCTTTGCCAAACAACTAGCAAGACAGGAACAAAACCCCACCCACTAGCAGAAAGGTTGCCTAAAATCACAATAAGGTCACAGACACCCCAAAACACACCACCAGACACAGACCTGCCCACCAGAAACACAAGATACAGCCTCATCCACCAGAACACATGCACCAGTCCCCTCCAACAGGAAGCCTACACATCCCACTGAAGCAACCTTAAACACTGAGGGCAGACACCAAAAACAACGGGAACTATGAACCTGTAGCCTGTGAAAAGGAGACCCCAAACACAGTAAGTTAAGCAAAATGAGAAGAGAAAGAAACACACAGCAGATGAAGAAACAAGGTAAAAACCCACCAGACCAAACAAATGAAGAGGAAATAGGCAGTCTACCTGAAAAAGAATTCAGAGTAATGCTAGTAAACATGATCCAAAATCTTGGAAATAGAATGGAGAAAATACAGGAAACGTTTAAGAAGGACCTAGAAGAACTAAAGATTAAACAAACAATGATGAACAACACAATAAATGAAATGTAAAATTCTCTAGAAGGAGTCAATAGCAGAATAACTGAGGCAGAAGAACGGATAAGTGACCTGGAAGATAAAATAGTGGAAATAACTACTGCAGAGCAGAATAAAGAAAAAAGAATGAAAAGAATTCAGGACAGTATCAGAAACCTCTGGGACAACATTTAACGCACCAACATTCGAATTATACTGGTCCCAGAAGAAGAGAAAAAGAAAGGGACTGAGAAAATATTTGAAGAGATTATAGTTGAAAACTTCCCTAATATGGGAAAGGAAATAGATAATAAAGTCCAGAAAGCGCAGAGAGTCCCATACAGGATAAATACATGGAGAAACATGCCAAGACACATATTAATCAAACTATCAAAAATTAAATACAAAGAAAAAATATTAAAAGCAGCAAGGGAAAAACAACAAATAACGTATAAGGGAATCCCCATAAGGTTAACAGCTGATCTTTCAGCAGAAACTCTGCAAGCCAGAAGGGAGTGGTGGGACATATTTAAAGTGATGAAAGGGAAAACCCTACAACCAAGATTACTCTACACAACATGGATCTCATTCATATTTGACGGAGAAATTAAAAGCTTTACAGGCAAGCAAAAGTTAAGAGAATTCAGCACCAACAAATCAGCTTTACAACAAAGGCTAAAGGAACTTCTCTAGGCAGGAAACACAAGAGAAGGAAAAGACCTACAAAAACAAACCCAAAACAATTAAGAAAATAGTAATAGGAACATACATATCGATAATTACCTTAAATGTAAATGGATTAAATGCTAGAACCAAAAGACATAGACTGGCTGAATGGATACAAAAACAAGACTCATATATATGCTGTCTACAAGAGACCCACTTCAGCCCTAGAGACACATACAGACTGAAAGTGAGGGGATTGAAAAAGATATTCCATGCAAACGGAAATCAAAAGAAAGCTCGAGAAGCAACTCTCATATCAGACAATATAGACTTTAAAACAAAGACTATTACAAGAGACAAAGAAGGACACTACATAATGATCAAGGGATCAATCCAAGAAGATATAACAATTGTAAATATTTATGCACCCAACATAGGAGCACCTCAATACATAAGGCAAATACTAACAGCCACAAAAGGGGAAATCGACAGTAACACAATCATAGTAGGGGACTTTAACACCCCACTTTCACTGATGGACAGATCATCCAAAATGAAAATAAATAAGGAAACAAGCTTTAAATGACACATTAAATGAGATGGACTTAATTGATATTTATAGGACATTCCATCCAAAAACAACAGAATATACATTCTTCTCAAGTGCTCATGGAACATTCTCCAGGATAGATCAAATCTTGGGTCACAAATCAAGCCTTGGGAAATTTAAGAAAATTGAAATCGTATCAAGTATCTTTTCCAACCACAACGCCATGAGACTAGCTATCAATTACAGGAAAAAATCTGTAAAAAGTACAAACACATGGAGGCTAAACAATACACTACTTAATAACCAAGAGATCACTGAAGAAATCAAAAAACACCTAGAAACAAATGACAATGAAAACATGACCATATTAACATAATAAAGGATAAAAATCATATGATGATCTCAATAGATGCAGAAAAAGCATTTGAAAAATTAAACATCTATTTATGATTTTAAAAAATCTCAAATAAGTGGGTATAGACTGAATGTTCCTCCACATAATAAAGAACAGTTATGACAATCCCACAGGTGACATCATACTCAACAGCAAAAAGCTGAGAACTTTTCCCTTAAGATTAAGAACAAGACAAGGATGCCCACTCTTGCCACTTTTATTCAACATAGTACTGGAAGTCTTAGCCACAGCAATTAGGCAGCAAAACCAAATAATAAGTATCCAAATTGGAAAGGAAGAAGTAAAACTATCACTATTTGCTGATGACATAATTTTATATATAGGAAAACCTAAAGATGCCACCCAAAAACTGCGAGAACTAATAAAGGAATTCAGTAAAGTTGCAGGGTAAAAAAATCAATGTGTAAAAATATGTGGTGTAGGGACTTCCCTGGTGGTGCATTGGTTAAGAATCCGCCTGCCAATGCAGGGGACACAGGTCCGAGCCCTGGTCCAGGAGATCCCATATGCCACAGAGCAACTAAGCCTGTGTGCAACAACTACGGAGCCTGCGCTCTACAGCCCGTGAGCCACAACTACTGAGCCCATGTGCCACAACTACTGAAGCCCGCGCACTTAGAGCCCATGCTCTACAACAAGAGAAGCCACCGCAATGAGAAGCCGGCGCACTGCAATGAAGAGTAGCCCGCGCTCGCCGCAACTAGAGAAAGCCGGCGAGCACCAACAAAGACCCAATACAGCCAAAAATAAATAAATAAATTTATTTTTAAAAATGTTTTAAAAAATTTTAAAAAAAAGTGCTGTATTCATACACTAACAATGAAATAGAAATAGAAATTAAGAAAACAGTGCCAGTTACAATACATCAAAAAGAATAAAATACACAGGAATAAGTTTAACCAAGGAGGTGAAAGACCTGTACACTGAAAACTATAAGACATTGTTGAAAGATATTGAAGAAGACACAAATAAATGGAAAGATGTTTTATCCTCATGGATTGGAATAATTAATATTATAGTAATGTCCATATGACCCAAAGCAATCTACAGATTCAATGCAATCCCTATCAAAATTCCAATGGGATTTTTCACAGAAATAGAACAAAAAAATCCTTAGATTTGTATGGAACCACAGGTGATCCTGGATAGCCAAAGCAATCCTGAGAAAAAAAGAACAAAGCTTGAGGCATCACACTCCCTGATTTCAAACAATATTTCAAACCTATAGTAATCAAAACAGTATGGTATTTGCATAAAAACAAACAATAGATCAATGGAAAAGAATAGAGAGCTCAGAAATAAACCCAAGCACTTATGGTCAATTAATTTACAGCAAAGGAGGCAAGAACATACAATGGAGAAAGAACAGTCTCTTTGATAAATGGTGATGGGAAAATTGAACAGCCACATGCAAAAGAATGAAAGTCGACCACTGTCTTACACCATACACAAAAATTAACTTAAAATGGATTAAAGACTTAAATGTAAGACCTGAAACCATAAAACTCTTAGAGGAAAACATAGGCAGTAAGCTCCTTGACTTCGCTCTTGGCAATATTTTTTTGGATCTTCCTCCAAAGGCAACGGCAACAAAAGGAAAATAAACAAATGCGACTACATCAAAGGTTCTGCACAGCAAAGAAAACGATTTTCCTCTTTGGAAAAATGTCCATTCAGGTCCTCTACTCATTTTTCAATCTGGTTGTATGTTTGTTTTGTTGTTGTTGTTATTGAGCTGTTTGAATATTAACTACTTATCAGATGTATGATTTGCAAATATATTCTCTCATTCAGTAAGTTGCCTATTCGTTTTGTTGATGGTTTCTTTTACTGTGCTGAAGAGAGGGGTCTTCTTTGGATAGCAGTCTGGACGTGCAACTGAATGTACTCTGAGAGGAGAATCCCCACCCTTACCCCCCACCATGTAACATAATTATAGGTTGGCCAAAGAGAGGCTAGGGAACACCTACTTTCTCTAAGCAACAAGAAATACATCCAGGGGTCTGCAGGCCCAGGAAAAATGCAAGATAATACGCATGCCAATGGCCAAAGTCTTCATACAGTTAGCCCTGGGAACGGCCTGGCAGCCAGGAATGCTGACATCAACCAAGTGCCAAATTCTAGATCCAGCTGAGCTACTTCCCCATGAGCTTCCAGGACCACTAGAATTTATCTCTCTTCACCTTTCTAAGCCCACCATTGTCTTTGTTCTGGGAGACAGTCTTCACAAGGGCTGATCCTCCTCCTTCATGCTTAGATGTAAATCCCCACTATTCTAGAGATACACTTTGACAGTTAATCTGAAGACCCCATCCCATAGCCTGACCCTTCATGTTGGATCAGCTTTTCTATGCCTTACCCAGCAGTCAATTCCGCTTAAAACTCAGTATGTTTCAGAGACTATTATTCTTTTATCACAGCAAGCCAAGATGGATGATGAATAGAGTTAAAGCACTTAAAGTCCTTATATTGTATTGTTGAGAAGGATGGTAAAGATAATGACTATCTGTAGAACTCAAGTTAAGTAGGGCACTTTAAAATTACTAGTGTAACAACTGGTAGAAATATATTGTATATTTTCAGAACCAGTAGATAGGGAGAAAAAGTGAAATGAGAGAAATAAAATACCAATATGGGGAGGGGGAAGGGTAAGCTGGGACAAAGTGAGAGAGTGGCATGGACATATATACACTACCAAACGTAAAATAGATAGCTAGTGGGAAGCAACCGCATAGCACAGGGAGATCAGCTCTGTGCTTTGTGACCACCTAGAGGGGTGGGATAGGGAGGGTGGGAGGGAGGGAGATGCAAGAGGGAAGAGATATGGGAACATATGTATATGTATAACTGATTCACTTTGTTATAAAGCAGAAACTAACACACCATTGTAAAGCAATTATACTCCAATAAAGATGTTAAAAAAAAAAAAAGGCTAGAAAGAAAGGAAGAAAATCAAGGAAAAAATTGTAAGATGATAAGATAGAAATGAAAATAAGTTCAAAAATAAAACAGAAAATCCAAATATATTAGAAATCACAATAAGTACAAATGGACTGATAATGTTTGAGGAACAAAATTTCCAAGCTTACTCCTATACTCCCAAATTAGAAAATTCATTCTTTTCAAACATATGTGAACCATTTATAAAAGTTAACCTCCTATTATGCTATCAACCCCAGCAACAAGTTTCAAAGTATTTAGTGTCATCCAGACTGATTTTCTGACCTTGATGTATTCCAATTAGAGACGTTATAAAAAGATGACATTAAAACATACATTTGGAAATTCAAATACACATTCATGTCAAAAATAAATTAGGATAGAAATTAGAAAACAGGTAAAAGTAGATAATACTGAAAGGACCAAATACAAAATAACAACCTGTTAGATGTAGCTAAAGCGGCCCTTTTTCAAAAAATAAAAATGAAAGTGAACTAGCTAAAGAAGTTAGAAAAAGAAACATACTTAAATCAGAACACTGAAAAGAATTTTTAAAATACAAAAACAAATATAAGAATAAAATATAGCTAGGAGATCAGTATGGTTGAAGGGAAGAGAAGCAAGTGTCATAGAATAAGTCAGAGAGGTAAGGGAGGGAAGAGGGCCAGATGATTGAGCCTTTCAGGTCATAGTGAAGACTTTGCCTGGTACTCTGAATGAGCTGGGGAGTCATGGGAGGGATTTTCTTTTAATAGATCTTTATTGGAGTATAATTGCTTAACAATACTGTGTTAGTTTCTGTTGTACAACAAAGCGAATCAGCCATATGCATACACATGTCCCCATATCCCCTCCCTCTTGAGCCTCCCTCCCATCTTTCCTATCCCACCCCTCTAGGTCATTGCAAAGCACCGAGCCGATCTCCCTGTGCTATGCTGCTGCTTCCCACCAGCCAACTATTTTACATTCGGTAGTGTCTATATGTCAATGCTACTCTCACTTCGGCTCAGCTTCCCCCTCCCACCCCATGTCCACAAGTCCATTCTCTATGCCTACCTCTTTATTCCTGTACTGCAACTAGGTTCATCAGCACCATTATTTTTTTTTAAGATTCCATATATGTGCGTTAGCATACACTATTTGTTTTTCTCTTTCTGACTTACTTCACTCTGTATGACAGACTTTAAGTCCACCAACCTCACTACAAATAACTCAGTTTTGTTTCTTTTTATGGCTAATATTCCATTGTATACATGTGCCACATCTTCTTTATCCATTCATCTGTCAATGGACATTTAGGTTGATTCCATGTCCTGGCTATTGTAAATAGTGCTGCAATAAACATTGTGGCACATGTCTCTTTTTGAATTATGGTTTTCTCAGGGTATATGCCCAGTAGTGGGATTGCTGGGTCATATGGTAGTTCTATTTTTAGTTTTTTAACTAACCTCCATACTGTTTTCCATAGTGGCTGTATCAATTTACATTCCCACCAACAGCACAGGAGGGTTCCCTTTTCTCCACACCCTTTCCAGCATTTATTGTTTCTAGATTTTTTGATAATGGCCATTCTGACTGGCATGAGGTGATACCTCACTGTAGTTTTGATTTCCATTTCTCTAATAATTAGTGATGTTGAGTATCTTTTCATGTGTCTCTTGGCCATCTGTATGTCTTCCTTGGTGAAATGTCTATTTAGGTCTTCCACCCATTTTTTAACTGGATTGTTGGGTTTTTTGTTATTGAGCTGCATGAGCTGCTTGTAAATTTTGGAGATTAATCCTTTGTCAGTTGCTTCATTTGCAAATATTTTCTCCCATTCTGAGGGTTGTCTTGTTTATGGTTTCCTTTGTGGTGCAAAAGCTTTTAAGTTTAATTAAGTACCATTTGTTTATTTTTGTTTTTATTTCTGTTACTCTATGAGGTGGGTCAAAAAAGATCTTGGAGTGGTTTATGTCAAAGAGTGTTTTTCCTATGTTTTCCTCTA
Organism: Balaenoptera ricei; assembly: GCF_028023285.1. Taxonomy (NCBI): domain Eukaryota; kingdom Metazoa; phylum Chordata; class Mammalia; order Artiodactyla; family Balaenopteridae; genus Balaenoptera; species Balaenoptera ricei. Next base: position 129,409,048 of record NC_082660.1, on the reverse strand, counting down.
AGAGTTTCATAGTGTCTGGTCTTACAGTTAAGTCTTTAATCCATCTGGAGTTTATTTTTGTGTATGGTGTTAGGTAGTGTTCTAATTTCATTCTTTTACATGTAGCTGTCCAGTTTTCCCAGCACCACTTACTGAAGAGGCTGTCTTTTCTCCATTGTATGTTCTTGCCTCCATTGTTGTAAATTAGATGCCCATATGTTGTGGGTTTACCTCTGGACATTCTATCCTGTACCATTGATCTATATTTCTGTTTTTGTGCCAGTATTATACTGTCTTGATTACAGAAGCTTTGCGGTATAGTTTGAAGTCAGGGAGCCTGATTCCTCCAACTCTGTTTTTCTTTCTTAGGATTGCATTGGCTATTCGGGGTCTTCTGTGTTTCCATACGAACTGGAAAATTTTTTGTTCTAATTCTGTGAAGAATGTCATTGGTAGTTTGATAGGGATTGCATTGAATCTGTAGATTGTTTTGGGTAGTATATTCATTTTCACAATATTGATTCTTCCAATCCAAGAACATGGTATATGTCTCCATCTGTTTATGTCAACTTTGATTTCTTTCATCACTGTTTTATAGTTTTCTGAGTACAAGTCTTTCGCCTCCTAGGCAGGTTAATTCCTAAGTATTTTATTCTTTTTGTTGCAATGGTAAATGGGAGTGTTTCCTTAATTTCTCTTTCTGATTTTTCGTTGTTGGTGTATAAGAATGTCAGAGATTTCTGTGCATTAATTTTGTATCCTGCAACCTTACCAAATTCATTGATTAGTTCTAGTAGTTTTCTGGTGGCATCTTTAGGATTCTGTACGTATAATATCATATCATTGGCAAACAGTGAGAGTTTTATTTAGTCTTTTCCAATTTGTATTCCTTTTATTTCTTTTTCTTCTCTGATTGCTGCAGCTAGGACATACAAAACTATGTTGAATAAGAGTAGCAAGAGTGAACATCCTTGCCTTGTTCCTGATCTTAGTGGAAATGGTTTCAGTTTTTCACCATTGAATATGATGTTTGCTGTGGGTTTGTCATACGTGGCCTGTATTATACTGAGTTATGTTCCCTCTAGACCCACTTTCCGGAGAGTTTTTAATCATAAATGGGTGTTGAATTTTGTTGAAATCTTTTTCTGCATTATTGAGATGATAATACGGTTTTCATTCCTTAATTTGTTAATGTGGTGTATCACATTGATTAATTTGCATATATTGAAGAATCCTTGCATCACTGGGATAAATCCCACTAGATCTTGGTGTATGATTCTTTTAATGAGCTGCTGGATTCTGTTTGCTAGTATTTTGTTCACGATTTTTGCTTCTATGTTCATCAGTGATATTGGCCTGTAGTTTTCTTTTTTTGTGACACCTTTGTCTGGTTTTGGTATCAGGCTGATGGTGGCCTCGTAGAATGAGTTGGGGAGTGTTCGTCCCTCTGCTATATTTTGGAAGAGTTTGAGAAGGATAGGTGTTAGCTCTTCTCTAAATGTTTGATAGAATTCGTCTATCTGGTTCTGGGCTTTTGTTTGTTGGAAGATTATTAATCACAGTCTCAATTTCAGTGCTTGTGATTGGTCTGTTTATATTTTCTACTTCTTCCTGGTTCAGTTTTGGAAGGTTGTGCTTTTCTAAGAATTTGTACATTTTTTCGTGGTTGTCCATTTTATTCTCATATAGTTGCTTGTAGTAGTCTCTCATGATCCTTTGTATTTCTGCAGTGTCAGTTGTTACTTCTCCTTTTTCATTTCTAATTCTATTGATTTTCTTCCTCTCTCCTTTTTCTTGATGAGTCTGGCTAAGGGTTTATCAATTTTGTTTATCTTCTCAAAGAACCAGCTTTTAGTTTTACTGGTCTTAGCTATTGTTTCCTTCATTTCTTTTTCATTTATTTCTGATCTGATCTTTATGATTTCTTTCCTTCTACTATCTTTGGGGGTTTTTGGTTTTTTTTGCTCTTCTTTCTCTAATTGCTTCAGGTGTAAGGTTAGGTTGTTTATTTGTGATGTTTCTTGTTTCCTGAGGTAGGATTGTATTGCTATAAACTTCCCTCTTAGAACTGCTTTTGCTGCATCCCATAGGTTTTGGGTCGTCATGTTTTCATTGTCATTTTTTTCTAGGTATTTTTTTATTTGCTCTTCGATTTCTTCAGTGATCTCTTGGTTATTTAGTAGCATATTGTTTAGCCTCATTGTGTTTGTATTTTTTACAGCATTTTTTCCCCTTAATGGATATCTACTCTCATGGTGTTGTGGTCAGAAAACATACTTGATACGATTTCAGTTTTCTTAAATATTCAAGGCTTGATTTGTGACCCAAGATATGATCTATCCTGGAGAATGTTCCACAAACACTTGAGAAGAAAGTGTATTTTGTTGTTTTTGGATGGAATGTCCTATAAATATCAATTAAGTCCATCTGGACTAATGTGTCATTTAAAGCTTGTGTTTCCTTATTTATTTTCATTTTGGATGATCTGTCCATCAGTGAAAGTGGGGTGTTAAAGTCCCCTATTATGATTGTGTTACTGTCGATTTCCCCTTTTATGGCTGTTAGCATTTGCCTTATGTAGTGAGGTGCTCCTATGTTGGGTGCATAAATATTTACAATTGTTATATCTTCTTCTTGGACTGATCTCTTATCATTATGTAGTGTCCTTCTCTGTCTCTTGTAATAGGCTTTATTTTAAAGTCTATTTCATCTGATATGAGAATTGCTACACCAGCTTTCTTTTGATTTCCATTTGCATGGAATATCTTTTTCCATCCCCTCCCTTTCAGTGTGTATGTGTCCCTAGGTCTGAAGTGGATCTCTTGTAGATAGCATATATATGGGTCTTGTTTTTGTATTCATTCAGCAAGTCTGTGTCTTTTGGTTAGAGCATTTAATCTATTTACATGTAAGGTAATGATGGATAGGTATGTTCCTATTACCATTTTCTTAATTTGGGGGGGTTTGTTTTTGTAGGTCTTTTCCTTCTCTTGTGTTTCCTGCCTAGAGAACTTCCTTTAGCATTTGTTGTAAAGCTGGTTTGGTGGTGCTGAATTCTCTTATCCTTTGTTGTCTATAAAGGTTTTACTTTTTCCATCAAATCTGAATGAGATCCTTGCTGGGTAGAGTAATCTTGGTTGTAGGCTTTTCCCTTTCATCACTTTAAATATGTCCTGCCACTCCCTTCTGGTTTGCAGAGCTTCTGCTGAAAGATCAGCTGTTAACCTTATGGGGATTCCCTTATATGTTATTTGTTGTTTTTCCCTTGCTGCTTTTAATATTTTTCCTTTGTATTTAATTTTTGATAGTTTGATTAATATGTGTCTTGGCATGTTTCTTCTTGGATTTATCCTGTATGGGACTCTTTGTGCGTCCTGGACTTGATTGACAATTTCCTTTCCCATATTAGGGAAGTTCTCAAGTATAATATCTTCAAATATTTTCTCAGACCCCTTCTTTTTCTCTTCTTCTTCTGCTACCCCTATAATTCGAATGTTGGTGCATTTAATTTTGTCCCAGAAATCTCTGAGACTGTCTTCAATTCTTTTCATTCTTTTTTCTTTATTCTTCTCTGTTTTAGTTATTTCCACTATTTTATCTTCCAGGTTACTTATCCGTTCTTCTGCCTCAGTTATTCTGCTATTGATTCCTTCTAGAGAATTTTTAATTTCATTTATTGTGTTGTTCATCATTGTTTGTTTGCTCTTTAGTTCTTCTAGGTTCTTGTTAAACTTTTTTTTGGTATTTTCTCCATTCTATTTCCAAGATTTTGGATCATCTTTACTATCATTACTCTGAATTCTTTTTCAGGTAGGTTGCCTCTTTCATCTTCATTTGTTTGGTCTGGTGTGTTTTTACCTTGCTCCTTCATCTGCTGTGTATTTCTCTGTCTTCTCACTTTGTTTAACTCACCGTGTTTGCGCACACCGTTTCACAAGCTTCAGGTTCGTAGTTCCCGTTGTTTTTGCTGTCTGTCACCAGTGGGTGAATTTGGTTCAGTGGCTTGTGTAGGCTTCCTGGTGGAGGGGACTTGTGCCTGTGTTCTGGTGGGTGGGTCTGGATCTTGTCTTTCTGGTAGGGCAGGGCCACATCCAGTGGTGTGTTTTGGGGTGTCTGTGAATTTAGTATGATTTTAGGCAGCCTCTCTGGTAATGGCTGTGGTTATGTTCCTGTCTTGTGTGTTGTTTGGCATGGGGCATCCAGCATTGGAGCTTGCTGGCTTTTGGGTGGAGCTGGGTCTTAGCGTTGAGACAGAGATCTCCAGGAGAGCCCTCGCCAATTGATATTATGTGGGGCCGGGAGGTGTCTGGTGGTCCAATGTCCTGAACTCGGCTTTCCCACCTTAGAGGCTCAGACCTGACACCAAGCCAGAGCACCAAGACCCTGTCAGTCACACGGCTCAGAAGAAAAGGGAGAAAAACAGATGGAAAAAATTATTAAAATAAAACAAATAATATTAATTAAAAAAAGAAGAGAGCAACCAAACCAATAAATAAATCCACCAATGATAACAAGTGCTAAAAACTAAAGTAAGATAAACATAATACCAGAAACAAATTAGACGCAGAAAGCAAACCCCAAGTCTACTCTTGCTCCCAAAGCCCACCACCTGAATTTTGGGAACATTCGTTGTCGATTGAGGTATTCCACAGATGCAGGGTACATCAAGTTGATTGTGGGGATTTAATCCACTGCTCCTGAGGCTGCTGGGAGAAATTTCCCTTTCTCTTCTTTGTTTGCACAGCTCCCGGGGTTCAGCTTTGGATTTGGACCCGCTCTCAGGTATCTCTTCCCCACCCATACAGGAGAGGGTTAAAGCAGCAGCTAATTAGGGTGCTCTTGCTCATTCAGGCCATGGGGTGGGAGGGGTACGGTAGTTATAATTGGAATGCAGGGCAAGCCTGTGGTGGCAGAGGCCAGCGTGACGAAGCAACATCCTGAGGCATGCCGAGTGTTCTCCTGGGGAAGTTGTCCCTGGATCATGAGACCCTGGCAGTGGTGGGCTGCACAGGCCCCCGGGGTGTTGTGTATGAATAGCGACCTGTGCTTGCACATAGGATTCTTGGTGGCTGCAGCAGCATTAGCATTTCATGCCCGTCTCTGGGGTCCAAGCTGATAGCCATGGCTCACGCCTGTCTCTGGAGCTCATTTAGGTGGTGCTCTGCCCTATGTGGGTACACGGGGATGGAATACCCTCTCCTTGCACACCCCAAAACAATGGTCTCTTGCCTCTTAGGCAGGTCTAGACTTTTTCCTGGACTCCCTCCCGGCTAGCTGTGGCGCACTAACCCCCTTCAGGCTGTGTTCATGCAGCCAACCCCAGTCCTCTCCCTGAGATCTGACCTCTGAAGCTGGAGCCTCAGCTCCCAGCCCCCACCCACCCTGGTAGGTGAGCAGACAAGCCTCTCAGGCTGGTGAGTGCTGGTTGGCATGGACCTTCTGGGCAGGAATCTCTCTGCTTTGCCCTCTGCACACCTGTTGCTGCGTTCTCCATGGTGACTCCGAATTTTCCCCCTCGCCCACCCCCCATCTCCACCAGTGAAGGGCCTTCCTAGTGTGTGGAAAATTTTCCTCCTTCACAGCTCCCTTCCAGAGGTGAAGGTCCCATCCTTATTCTTTTGTCTCTGTTTTTTCTTTTTTGTTTTGCCCTACCCAGGTATGTGGGGATTTTCTTGCCTTTTGGGAAGTCTGAGGTCTCCTGCCAGCGTTCAGTAAGTATTCTGTAGGAGTTGTTCCACATGTAGATGTATTTTTGATGTATTTGTAGGAAGGAAGGTGATCTCCACGTCTTACTCCTCCACCATCTTGAAGGTCCCCACACCACATCTTCTTCAACCATTTATCTATTGATGGACAATTATATTGCTTCCATATCTTGACTACTGTAAATAGTGCTGCTATGAACATTGGTGTGTGTGTTTCCTTTCGAATTAGAGTTTTCATCTTTTCTGGATATATACCCAGGAGTGCGATTGCTGGATCATATGGTAGCTCTATTTTCAGTTTTTTAAGGATCCTATAGACTGTTTTCCATAGTGGCTGCACCAATTTACATTCCCATCAACAGTGTAGGAGGGTTCCCTTTTCTCCACACCCTCTCCAGCATTTGTTATTTGTAGACTTTTTGATGGTGGCCATTCTGACAGGTGTGAAGTGAAACCTCATTGTAGTTTTGATTTGCATTTTGCTAATAATTAGTGATGTGGAGCATCTTCTCATGTGCCTATTGGCCACCTGGATGTCTTCTTTGGAGAAATATCTATTTAGGTCTTCTGTCCATTCTTTGATTGCATTGTTTGTTTTTTTGATATTGAGTTGTATGAGCAGCTGTCTGTATAAAAACGTCACACTTAATAATTATTTTTGATGGAGAGAATGCAAGATGCAGATTGTCATCCTTTGATTGAAGACTTATTCAAGACAATAATTCATGTCAAAACAAATTAAAAGAATGTGAAAGATTCTCATAAATGAAACTCAGTATGTGCAATATCTCTCCAATTATCACATGAGTTATTTTTATACTAGTAATAATACATGGAAAAGAGATATTTAAAAGTTACTAACACTTATAGGAATTTAAAATTTCAGGGCTAAATATAACCTGGGATTTTACTGGAGTTAAGGTTGCAGAATAACCAGGAACTCTTTTACTTTTATTTCTTTACAAGCCTAGATAGTGATACATTGCATGTTTTAGAAATCACTGGATCTTTCTAAGGAATTCCCAAGTCATTTCCTTAGAAAGAAAGTGCTGAATGTGATTATTCCTCCTTATATTGTAAATTGCACTCATTAGGAATTTGATGCACACTTTTTTTCTCTATAGAGCTGTCAGATTTTGATTAAAGGAGATATTGAAGGTTTGTCATACATACAAAGCAGAATTAAGTCAAAATTAACAAAATCAGTTTGAAAATTAAATGAAGTAAAATCATTTATAATTATCAAGTGGAACCTAATGTACCTTTATGGTTTATTAGGCTTCTGTATGATGATTTATTTTGTATAGATAAACATTATATACTGCAATTAAATTTATGTAACTGCTCAGGTTCTCACCTCATTCTGTGGGGTTTCTACCAGTAGGTCTAATTCAATGTCAACTCCTTTTTGTTTTAATTCAAGGTTTTTTTGATCCCAATGATCTCTCCAATCCTTAAAATTCAGTTTGAATTAGTTTGTAACTTCATCTCCAATATAAATTGAGAGAATTTAAATGTTCCTTGAACTTATAAGGTTAAATTGTTATCAATAGAAATATATACTTTGAAAGAGCTAGTGAGGAACCTAAATATAACCATAGTTCTAATGTTGTGAAAATTAAGCAGTTTTTAGGAAAAACAGTATCACAATCTGACTAAAAGACAGTTTTAGCTGTGATTTCCATAACTTATATTGGGATGAAAAGTTTCCTGTTCCATTAAAAATGCATTAAAAAGCAAGTCATTAAATTATCAAAATAATAATGATATGCAAATAGTTTGATGCTTTGAGAATTACAACAGCAAAAATAACATTGTGTATGTGTATTAATAATATAAGCAAGAAAATTCAATAAGGGATCATGGGCCTACAGTTTAATTAATGTAATGTGGCCAAGTTGCAGATACACAACATATTCCAATCTATATATTCAGCTAAACTGGATAAATGAGACATGCATTTATCTTGGTGAGGTTACAATAAAGATTTTTCAAGACTGAAATCAATCCTAATTTTTTGGCAGCTGATTTAATAACAAGTTATACCAAAATATGTACCATCACAAAAGCACCCTTTAAAAAAAGTTTACCGAGAGCCAGGATTTTACAGCAAAGCAGGGACTGGGGTAACCTTAGTGGGTCTGCGTTTCTGGAGAAGTCACATGAACTGCAGTAGTCCCAGCTGTGGGGTAGGCTGAAGAGGCAAGACCTGTCCGAGTGCACTTGTCATTTACAAGGATTTAATGTTCAAGCTTGTACTTATCAAGAATATAAATATACAGAATGGAGTACATGTTATTGTTCAAGATATCTTTGACCATTATACAGTATTAAAATTTTGATACTGGAAATTTTCATCATTTTATGTAACTTTGTCAGTTGTCTTTTACCTTATTGGATATAATGTAGGTAATCAGTTGGAATATGCAGGGGTTTTGAAGACAGACTTGGATTCCTATCACCATTCTTGCATTTATTAACCATGTAACCTTGAGCAACCTTGACCCACTGGGTCTCAGATTTGCTATCTGTGCAACAATAATAATAATACCTACCTCACATTAAAGGAGATAAGGCATATAAAGTGTCTAAGAGAGTGCCAACATATATAAGAGACTCAAAAATGTTAGTAGTTGCCTCTTGATGAATGTCTTTTGCCACTGGGCGACTTGGCCACCCCCTTCTCATTTCTCTCTCCATCATCCTGAAACTGCCTTTTCCAGGATCACCTGCCTCCACAATTCTGGATTATATTCTCCTTCTTCTCGCTGCTCACATGAGATTTGGGAAGTGGATGAGAAAGAAAAGCCATTATTCTCTGGTGGCATGTGTGGGCAGAGGTTTAGAAATTGGCAGCCTACTAATCATCTTCTTCAGGGTTGAAGGCAATTGAAGTTATTGGTGATGAGGTCCCTGTAACCCCTCTTCTTCCAGATTTCCTGAAATATCAGCTATGGCCCTCTTTTCTACCCCAGGTTTTCAATAGTTGTATAAGCCTCTAATTCCCTGTATTAAAGCACTTTTTGCTCAGAGTACCTAGGATAGCTAGTCTTCTCATGACTGAACTCTGGCAGATTTTTGAAAGACATTATTATCCTTCTAGTTGTGACTGCTGGTAGATGGAGCCCCACTTGACCTCTCTGTTGTACTTGATGATGTTGATATTTGGCATATTTGGCTTCTTTCACTTGTTCCTGGCCACTATTTAGCATGAGCTTATGTGGGACCATTTTCTTCAGCCTCTTCTTAAATGTTGTTGCACCCATGCGTTCCATTCTTTTTTTTAATTAAGAAAATTTTTTATTGAAGTATAGTTGATTTACAATGTTGTGTTAGTTTCCATTGTACAGCAAAGTGAATCAGTTATACATATATCCACTCTTTTTTAGATTCTTCTCCCATATAGGCCATTACAGAGTACTGAGTAGAGTTCCCTGTGCTATACAATAGGTTCTTATTAGTTATCTATTTTATATATAGTAGTGTGCATATGTCAATCCCAATCTTCCAATTTAACCCTACCCCCCTTTCCCTCTTGGTAACCATAAGTTTGTTTTCTATGTCTGTGAGTCTATTTCTGTTTTGTAAATAAAGTTTATTTGCATCATTTTTACTAGAATCCACATGTAAGTGATATCATATGATATCTGTCTGTCTCTGTCTGTCTTACTTCACTTTAGCGTGATAATCTCTAGGCCCATCCATGTTGCTGAAAAATATGGAACGTTTCACGATTTTGCATGTCGTCCTTGCACAGGGGCCATGCTAATCTTCTCTGTATTGTTCCAATTTTAGTATATGTGCTGCTGAAACGAGCACGAGTCTTCTTTTACTGTATACATTATCCTTATGCTATTTTCCACTTGCTCACTATCTCAAGAATATGTATCTTTAGCCCAGAAAAATTTAAATGAATGCATAAATGAAGTAGAGGAAGAAAATTGAATGGGAAGAGAAAAAGTATACCTTTAATATACATTGTTTTAAGTGAGTGTATTTATTCTATCTACAGAAAAGAGAACGTCTAAATTCTAGAGATTTTAAAACATATTCAGGATGTTCAATTTGCTGTAAGTATTTCTAGTGATGAAAAATGTAACAGAATAGAGAAGATGCTGATTTCAGTAAACTAAGAGGAAATTTTAACTTTTAGGAATCCTGGAAGAATGTGTTTTCTAACTAAATTTGCTATTCTTGAGGATTAATAAGAGGTGATGACAACTGAGGGTGAACAAAGTAGACTTTAGAGAAAAGTAAAATCTATTATCCCTGGTAAGTTAGTACCCTTGCCAAAAATGATCCATGATCGAGTAAGGTGGAGATTTTCAAACTGAGATCTGAGGAACTCTAGGGTTCCTGGTGTCTGCCCTAGCATGATAGGCAGGATTCTAAGATGTCTTCCAAGATTCCCATCCCCTCATATACATGTCCTATAGAATCTCTGGGACTTTGAACATGATGGGATACCAGTCCTGTATTTAGGTTATATTATATATTATAATATATATTATATATTATAATATATATATTTAGGTTGTATTATATATATATAATATATATTATATTATACAGTTAACTTTAAGAAAGGGAGGTGGCCTAGATGGGCCCAACCTAATCACATTAGCCCTTTCTATCTGGATCTTATTGCTCAGAGAGAGAGCTGTCAGGGAGACACACTCCTGCTAGCTCCTGGAAAAAAGCAAACAGCCTTGTGAACTGCATATGGGGACCACATAGTAAGGAGTTGCAGGCATGCTCCAGATGTTGAGAGAAACCTCCACATTACAGCCAGTGAGAAAATAGAGACTTTGGCCCTACAATTGCAGGGAACTGAATTCTTCCAACAACCTGAATGAGCTTGGAAGTGAATTCTTCAGCAGAGCATCCAGAAAGGAATACAGCCCTGCCAACGCCTTCATTACAGCCTTGTGAGACCCTGAGCAGAGAACCCAGCCACACGGTGCCTGGACATCTGATCTACAGAACTGTGAACTAATAAATGGGGATTGTTTTAGATCACTAAGTTTGTGGTAATTTGATATGTACCAATTGATTACAAACACGTCTAGGAACCTCTATGTAAGCAGGGCTGGCTGAGAGGTCAGTGGTCTAGAGAGCCTCTGGATACTTCAATTCTAGAAACTCTATTTCCATATTTTATATTGTGTAAGATAACTTATTAAAACATTGAAACAACAATGAGATACCACCACATACCTATTAGAATGGCCAAAATCCATACACTGACAACCAAATGCTGGCAAAATTGTTGAGCAGCAGAAATGCTCATTCATTACTGGTGGGAATGCAAAATGGTACAGCCACTGTGGAAGATGGTTTGGAAGTTTCTTACAGAACCAAACATACTCATACCACACATTCCAGCAGTTGTGCTCCTTGGTATTTATCCAAAGGAGTTGAAGACTTATACCCAGAGACTTAAAAACCTGCACATGGATGTTTATAGCAGCTTCATTCATATTTGCCAAAATCTGGAAACAACCAAGATGTCCTCCAGAAGGTGAAAGGTTAGATCAATTGTGATCCATCCAGACAATAGAATATTATTCAGCGTTAAAAAGAAATGAGTTATCAAGCCATGAAAAGACATAGAGGAAAGTTAAATGCATATTACTAAGTGAAAGAAGCCAATTTGAAAAGGCTACACACTGTATGATTCCAACTATAATACGTTTTGGAAAAGGCAAAACTTTGGAGACAATAAAAAGATCAGTGGTCGCCAGGTAGAGCACAAAGGATTTTTAGGGTAGTGAAAATACTCTATATGATATTATAATGATGGATATATGTCATTATACATTTCTTCTAACCCACGGAAAGTACAACACCAAAAATGAACCCTAAGGTAAACATTGGACTTTGGGTGATTATGATGTGTCAGTGTAGGTTCATCCTTGGTTAAAAAAAAAAAAAAAAAGTACCATTCTGGTGAGTGGTTTTGATAATGAGGAAGGCTATGCATGGCACATGGTGTATATGAGAAATCTCTATACCTTCCTCTCAATAGTGTTGTGAACTAAAACTGCTCTAAAAATGAAGTTTAAGAAAGTAAGTTGTTTTGTCACTTCTATATATTGCATTTACTTTCCAAGTGAATTTAAGGATTAAGCAGAAACAGGCTGAAGCAATGGTTCTTTTCTTACGTAAAATCCTGATCCATTTGAAGAACTTTTGCTGGGGAAGAAGGAGTGCTCTAGTGAGAATGATAGTGAAAATAGCATGGCAAAAAGAAAAGATTCCCAGAAGTAGGAAAAGGCACAAAGTTCTGTTTGTCCTGCCTGCAGTCAAACTCTAAGTTCAGAACTCTTGAGGCCAGGGGCTAGGGGGGAAGGGAAAGTGGGGAGGCATAGTCAAAAGGTACAAAGTTTCAGTCATACAAGATAAATAACTTGTATGGAGATCTCCTGTAGAGCATAGTGTCTACAGCTAACGAAACTGTATTGTATACTTAAAATTTGGTAACAGGATAGATAAAGGGAGCAGGAGGAAACTTGGGGAGGGAATGGATATGTTTATGACCAAGATGGTGGTGATGATTTTACAGGTATATACTTATCCCCAAATTCATCGAGTCGTGTACATTAAATACGTACAGATTTTTATATGTCAATAAATCAATGAAGTGGTTTTAAAATGGCAAGTCATTGTAAGTAATGTCTGCATGGTGCTCCTATGGAGGTTCCCAGTATTTCCACCAATATCTGTGCTTCAAGCATGGCAGCAAATAGCACAGAGTGAGGAGTGAAGAGGCCTGTTTATGGAAGTTTTACTGGTAACAAGTACGAACAGATGACATATGAACAATGGGGCCCACTTAGTCCAACCCACTGCCTTGTCTTGCTGCTACATATGATCGTAGGGGAAGGGAGGGCTAAAATCCAAGAATTACTGAGATAAAATTTGTTGCCAAGTGGTATTATAGAAGTTTTTATTTGGAAGATGATTAGGAGAAATGAATGTGATATTCCTTACCTACCTGTATTTTTGAACTTCAACTCATAACTATTATAACTATAGGGATTTGATGTGAGATTTCATTGGAATGAAACAGGGTTTGACAAACTACCACTTACTGTCCAACTTCAGCCCATCCCCTATTTTTGTAAATAAAGTTTTATTGAAACACAGCCAGGCCCATTTTTAATTTATGTATTGATTATCACTGCTTTCATGCTACAACGGCAGAGGTGAATAGTTGCAACAGAGATTACATGGCCAGCAAAGTTGAAACTATTTGTGCATTACATTGCGTCCTTTACAGGAAAAGTTTGCTAACCCTGGAACAAGATTCTGTGGTTATGATAAATTTGAGAACTCCTGAATAAAGCAACCTCAGTCATTGCAAACATATAAGAAAGAAACATGCCCACGATTTGGGATGAATACCAGGGAGACTAAGATTTCCAAGTGTCTATTATTGGAATGTTTTGACCTCAAAACCATTTTAGCTTTATTCTAATCTTAGGTATAACCACCATGTCCTCCAAATATTATCTTACTTGCATTTATCCACAAGTATGCTACAGTATACTGCGCAAAGTCTTGTAACTATTACTCATATTTAATATGCATTATTCAGAAATTGCATGGACCACACTCCCCTGGAATCACTCCACAGGGCATTTAGGGCTACCCAATCTGATTTTGAAGTGTATATTTTGCTTTTTGTTGGACATGCAGATTTTGATATTGATACGGAATTGTGTTGTCTGAAAATATAGAGGCTGTTAATGTTTTACTTTTCCCTCTATTAAAAAAGGGGGCAATTCATAACAACCTTATGGTGAGTGAGAACTTAAAAAGTGACTGGATCTAAATGAAGCCAAAATAATAAATCAAAACTGAAAATTTTTATTTGTCATGTTGAAATTTCTAGATGGATGAGTAAATGACAATAGCTGAGTGAATCAAATGTGTAGATAATTAATGGAACTTTTCATTTACCTTCAGGCTACTCAGTATATTGCAGATCCAGTCTTCGTCTAGCAGTATGGGATATATCAGAGGAAATCAGAGAATGTTATGAGTCTGATACAATATCTTTAACCACAAACTTTAACAAACTGAAGAAAGATCCCAGCTCAAAAACAGAACTCAAGTCTTTGTTTAAGACAATTTGCTCTGCCTGATATCAAGGAAAGAGGTCACTAGTAGTTCTAATCCCTTTCTGCCTGTAGTTCCTGAAGACAGCTGGATGAATGGCAGAGCAGGCTAAAACAAAAATCATTCATCATCTTTGCTGATACTGGACTTAAGCAGAGCTCAGAGAGTACCACGGTGCCATTTAGATGCATTTTCCCTAAGATGAAATTGCATCACTAAAGATTCCAGGCCAAGAACACAGTGGAAAGGAAAATCGTGCTGCTTCAGCTGGAGAATTTCAAAGGTAATTTAATCTCCAAGGGAAATACCACAGTCTGAATTCACAACATCACTTAGCATATGTAGACATGTTGCGCTGCTACTATATCAAGAAGATTGCTTGTGCTAATTGAAAATGAGGAAAAATACAGCACTGAGTGGAAAGATGGAGTATCTCCCCTGTGTTTCCACTATTTGCTTGTTATCTGTCTTCTTGTGTGTTGATAATCACACACGATGATTATCATCCAATGATGCCAATTGGAATCTAATAAAAGTTACCAATATCATGTTTTGAAATCTGAGAAAATAATGACAGAACGTTTTATTTAACTTCAAACAAATTCCCTACTTAAATGAGGAATTGTTTAGGACATACTGCAATAGGCTAACTATATTTCATAATAATTTCGTTTGGAAAAAATGATATTAAAGGAGACAAAGACAGTTAAAGGATATTTCAAAACTGTTAACTGACATATGCTCTAAATTAGTACAGCGCAGCAACGTCCAATATGTGTGGCCTCACATGTAATTCTAATTTTCTAGAAACCACATTAAAAAAGATAAAAGGAAATGAGTGAAATTATTTAATAATATATTTTATTTTCTCTAACCCAATAAATCCAATATAGTGTCATTTAAAGCATGTACTCAATATAAAAATATGAGATATTTTCCTTTTTTTCATAATTTGTCTTCAAATTATGCTGTGTATTTTACATTTATGGCACATCTCAATATGGGCTGCCCTATTTCAAGTATTTAGTAGCTGTATGTCACTAGTGGCTACTGTATTGACAGCAAAGGGCTAGATTATTTTACAAGCTATATACAATGGAATATTTTCCCACTTAACATTAATAATTCTATATGCTTCTTTGGTCAGCATTTAGCTATGGTATTGGATAGAGCATGTCTACAGGGTATATGAGAAGTGGTTTAACATAGCACATTTTCTGCAGTGAACTACTGAGTAGATGATTTGAACATAAAAGTAGTTATTTTTTTGTGGCTCAACACTTCAAATGTTTCCTGACACAGTGATAAGAGACTGTTTTAAAGAGATTATTTTCTTCCTTGCTTAGTTAAGCTAAGGCTGACTGTTCTACTTACTGAGAGCTGCAATGACAGGGGATGTAACTTACTGGGAATTCTTGTTGTTGTTATTATTTTTAATTTGGTGATTGCACAAAGGCCTACTTGGTAGTCACCAACTCCTGAAGGTAGAAATCCTGTATATATCTTTTCCCCTTTTTCCTATTTTCTGTGGTTAGTTGTTGATACCAACGTACTGAGCACTTGAGCACGTCCAAGACATTTTCTAGTTGACCGGAGGTGCCTTGAGTCCGCGTTAAGTCTTAAATAAAGGATATTTTCAGAAACACAGGGTTAGAGATCAAGCAAACTATTGGCAGTGTTACGTTTCTAAGCTTACATATGGATAGGGGTGCATTTTGTGAGCAGGCCAGCTGAGACATGAACTGCAACAGAATTTCACTAGATTACTTAGTCAACTCAGGCACTAAGCTGCTGAAAATCAGAATTTGGGACCTGAGAATAATTGAGTTTGAAAATTGTTTGGGGACTGAGAGATCACAGTCCCCAGTGCACCTCATTACACAGACAGAAACCTGGATTTCACCTTTAACTCTTCCTTCTCTTTCTCTCTCACATGCAAATCACCCTCACTCCCAGGCCTGTCGATTCTTTCCCCAAAATAGCATTCATCTACCTTCTTCTCTAGTCTCTCACGGCTCTTCCTTTAATTTGGTCGCTCATCATGACCTTAGGGTAACTGTTATTTTTCTTTGCCCAAAGACCAATGAAGAGTCTGTGTCTCCCCTCATAACTCTTAATGGAAATATACTGGATCTGAATTTTAGAGAGGAGTTTATTCAAGTTTTTCATGTTCTTATGAAAAAGATGGCTAAATTTGGGCTGTATTGAAATAGTCATGTGGATTGGTTACTGATTAAATGAATACACAGAATGACTAGTTAATGTAACTCATGTAAATTGTAGTAGAGTCTATATTGCCTAACCCCAATCCCTTGTCTATAGTATTGAGCAGAAGGGAAAACTTATTTTCCTGGAAAAGGAAAATGTATAGGTTCATAAATGTAGTGAGAAGATCTTGTTGACAGGAGAGTGGTATAATCATGATGTTAAATATACTTGAATATGTTTTTGTGTTAGTAAAAACATGTACTAAGTCAGTTGAATTAGACAACTAGGACTTTATTAATAAAAACACATGTTTGTCATCAAGGTATGAAGATGCAGGCAAGACAAGGAAGAAGATACTTTATACTTCCATATTTATGTGACCATAGAAGTCAAGAGAGCAAGGAAGATAGTTGGAAACTAAGTAAAAAAGAGGTTTTGATCATGATAAACTCTGCATGTGCCACCCTAGGTTGCCCTGGTTACTGCTTCCCTTCATGCTCATGACATGATAATGGACAAAGCTGTGGGCCAGTGATGAGCAGTAATGTGGTGTGAAGCCATACATATTCCTTATAAGCTTTACTATAGTTAAATGAAAACAAATTTTTAAAGAAGGATGACATTTTTATTTCATTTCATTAGTTTGCTAATTTCTCTGATATTATGTACAATCCCTGTTAATTAGTTTTTTCCTTCTTGAGTTCTTCATTCCCAATTACTCTAACAAAATTCTCATATATATGTAACTGTGTCAGAATCACAACCCATTCTCCACAGTTTCAGCAGTAATTATTAATAGTGTCAACAAAATATTAATCAATAGTCGATCTAAGAAAGAAATGGAAAATTTTATTTGAGCCAACCTGAGGATTATAACCTGGAAGACAGTTTTTCAGAAAGCTCTGAGGACTGTCCTGCCTGTTCGAGGTCAAAGCACAGTTACATAAGTTTTTGAGACAAAAGGTTATACATCAAATGATGTATTATTGACAGTTTACACAATCCAGATCTACATGTACAAAGTGAGTAGTCAGTCATGGGTCATCATGGCCCCTTACAAGATTAAGAAGGAAGGTTATCTCCTAAGGAGTTGTGACCCTTGATGAAATTAGGAAGGAATGGTGTCTCCCAAGGAGGTCTGGTTAATGGAGGTGCCCAAATATACATTAAATGGGAGGGAGGAGATCCAAAGGGAAAAGAAAAATTTTATGTTTAAATTTTTCTCATCTTGCCATAAAATATGAATTTTATTTCATCAATTGGATATGTAAACAAACTTCCTTTATGACCAAATCTGCAGAGTCAGTCTTTACTTTTCATGAATTGTATGAGGCTATCCATTTAAAAGAGCTTAAAGACTATTCAGTATTACCATTTCTGAACATACCAGGCATGTGCTCATCTCCAGGTATTTGACTTGTCTCTTCACTATGCGTAGGAGGTTCTTCTCCTAGATATCTCCATGGCTTTTACTCCTTTACCTCTTTCAAGTCTTTGCTTAAATGTAATTTTCTCAGCAAGGCCAACACTGGCAACCCTACCTAATATTCCAACTCCCCCTTCTTAATAATCCTAGTATTCCTTACCCTGCTCTATTTGTTTTTCTTCTCTAAAATACACACACACAAAGGCAGAGATTTTTGTCCATATAATTCATCAATGCATCATTGACACCTAAAACAGTATCTGACACATTTTATTTGCTCAATAAATATTTTTTATAAAATGATTGATTTTTGCACTGAAAATATGGACTGAAATGTCTATGAATACAAAAATCCATATCACATTTAACAATTCCTAGTGGTCAAAAATGATTACAATTCTCAGTTACATAAGATCTATAATTTAGTCAACTCTTTTCTATTCTAGGTAAATAAAAAATTAACTCTGTGCCATTTCTTATGCTATTATCCCAGCTTAATAATATTAATTATTCCTCCATCTCTATCAGTTAACCAGTTACCTTTGATTTACTTGTCAAGCAATTTACTTTAGAAATTTAAATCATGTAAGTCCTAAGAAAACAATTCATTAAACTTGAGAAAGAAACCAAATGTTATTATGTATATATTAAGCATTTGCCTTTTATTTCCATGAGCCTAATACACTGACGATAATATGACAGTAACTCCCTTTGGTAACTAATATATAATATAAATGTACAGGTCTGGCATAATGCCCAAAACAAGTAACCTGAAAATCCTTTCATGAGAGAAATCCAGAAATACTAAACAGAATAAGACAATTTTATAAGCAATGCATTGCTGAATTTACAAGAAAGAAATGGAAATTTCCTGTGATAAAAACAAATAGGGGATTAAAAACCCAGAAGGAGCTGAGTCCATCCAAGAAAACAGAAACTATTATTGAAAATAGGTAATTTAATTAGGAAATTGGTTACATAAGGGGTAAAAGAGCTGAAAGACAAGGAGGATACAGTGAATAAACCAAGAGATTAGCTACATCAGGAAACCACCTGCATCCTAATTTCATGGCTGAAGTAATGGAGAAATCAAGAGGAGAAGTGAATTGACTGAGTTCTCACAGTAAATGGTGAAAACAGTTTGGCTACAGAATCTGTGTTCTTACCCACTGTAATATAGAATCTCACTGAAGAATAACAGGCAGATAAAGAAAACAATCAAACTGATCTTTTAAATGGGAAAAATGTAATAATTAACATTAAAATCTTAACAAACATAGATAAACAAAAAACACTAAATGGGAAACTACATATGATTCAGTTACCCAGAATACATAATGGGGAGAAAACAAGTAAATGAAGAAGTTAAGAGATATGGAGGAGAGAATCAGAAAATAAACATACTTCTAATCAAATGCCAGAAACAGAGAATAGAAAGAATGAATGATTTTTCTTCCCTGAATTGGTGAAATAAATGATTTTTTTGGAAGGAAGAAACAAAATAGGTAGTCCTGGTAGGATAAATAAAAATAAATCCACATTTAACATAATATAGCATACCAGAAACAAGTAGAAAAACTGAAAAGCAACTGGAAAAAAGAGTTTATTTACAAAGGAATGATAAACTAATAGCAGCTATCTCAATGGCACTAACAGTGTCAGAAAACAATGATTGATAATCAAGAATAAATTTTCAAAGAGATGAGGGAAAATAACTGGCTTCCTAAAATTCTATACCCAGCTGAGATTTTATGCAAGAATGAAGGTATAAAGAACATTTTCAGGAAAATGCACACACACACACACACAAAAACTTTCCTGTTAATTACATTTTTTAGCAATATAAGTCGTACTTCTTTGTCTTATTTAATGTTTTGAAGGCTCGAATTACACTGAATTTAATTGAGACTTGATTTTTTTCTACTTACTTAGTATATATTTGCCCATCCTTTTAATTTTAACCTTTCAAATAACATTTTTAAAAAAAATGATATCATGTACATTATACAGTTGGATTGGTTCTATGACACAATGTAAATTTTTTGATCTTAACGAGTGAATTAAGCCCAAATAAATTTAATAACATGACAGATATGCTTGGCATTTGTTCTATATGTGTCTTACTATGTGACCTCTTGTTATTTTTTTTTTTTTAATTTTTTTTATTTTGGCTGCGCCAGGTCTTAGTTGTGGCATGCGGGATCTTTAGTTGTGGCATGTGGACTCTTAGTTGTGGCATGCATGTGGGATCTAGTTCCCCAACGAGGGATCAAACCCCAAGCCCCCTGTATTGGGAGTGTGGAGTCTCACCCACTGGACTGCCAGGGAAGTCCTCCTGACCTGTTGTTATTTTTTTAACTGTAGTCTTCTAATAGGAAGTTATATGTTATTTTAAGGATTATCTTTATTATAATTATATATAAATATAATCTATAATTAAACTTTTATATAATACCCTTGCCATAATATGTTATGAAGAGAGAAGACTGAATATCATAAATACGGCATTCCTGCTTAGAGGACTGTTAATTAACATGACTGTAATATTCATATAGAAACTTAAAACAGCAGTACAGAAAAGTCCTGAAAAGGGAGATCAATGAGGGGAAATTAACCCTACCAGATAATAAAACATTATATAAAGCCTCATTGATGAAAAATCATATAGAGAACATACAAACAAAACAATGTAACAGAATGAAAGTTCCAGAAACACACAAAGATATACATGGAAATGGCATCAAATATCAGTTTGAAAAATGACTTTTTAGTAAATGGTTTTGAAATAGTTATGCAGCTATATGAAGAAAAGAAATTGAATCCACTTCTTTCATCAAATGCCACGATCAACTATACATGTGCCAAATATTTAAAAGAAAACGATGAGAATATAAAAGTAAAAAAGAAAAAATGGCAAATTTCTTTACAACTTTAAAGTGGAGAAAGCCTTCCTAATGACTCTGAATCCAGAAGTCATCAAAGATCAGTGAAGTAGGCTATTAAAACACCTGTTAACTTCTGCATAGAAAAAATTATCAATATCAAATGATAATGACATATTTGGAAATAACTTGAAAATTATATTACATACAAAGTTTTTATCTCCCTAAAGTAGTATTAAAGACTCTGATAATTCAATAAAAATGAGGAAAGTATATGAATAAACAAGTTACAGAAATTACAAATTGCCATTAAACATAAAAAATGTGGTCAGTGTCACTCAAAATAAGATAAATACAAATTAGAAATTAAAATTTTGTCGAGGTAATATAATTTACCTATCAGATTGCCAAATAATCTACAAGTTTGATAACTCCATTGTCAGGTCCTAGGGAAACATGCATTCTCCCATGCATTGCTGATGGAAGTGCAAAATAGTAAAATTCCCCTGAAGGGCAATTTGTAAGTATCTATTCAAATGACAAATGCATTTACCCTTTGATGAAGGGATCTTTCCTCTGGGGATTTATGCATGCAGGAATTAGACATCAAAAAAGTATGTTTATTCACTGCTTTGTTATTTATAATGTGGAAAATAAGAAACAATCCAAGTGTTCATCCATAGGGAATAATTAAATAAACTGTGGTACAATCATACAATGGAGTACTCTTCAGCAATTCAATGAGTGAGCTCTCTGTATACCTATACAGAAAGCTCTTCAGTATACCATGTGAGAAAAGAAAAGGCAATGTCCAATAGTATAGTATAATACTTAGAATGTATGCTATCTTTTCCATAATAGAAAGAAAAATAAGAACATACATTCATAGTTGCTTATTTTGGGTTAATAAAACTCTGGAATTATGGACAAGAAGCTGATAAAAGTAGCGATCTATGTGTGTGTATAGAAGAGAAATGAGAGTTTTTATTGAATCACTCTACTATTGTTAGCTATATTAAATATATTACTTATTCAAAAGTAAAACTTATTTTTGGCCACACCACTCAGCACATGGGATCCCCGACCAGGGATCGAACCTGCTCCCCCTGCATTGGAAGGCGGAGTCGTAACCACTGGACCACCGGGGAAGTCCCCAAAACTAGATTTTTAAAGTTGAAAAGATATAAACATACAACAAAAGAGAGAGGAGGCAACAAAATTTTGAAAGTTGGAAAGCATATAGAATGGGAATAGATGATTTGAGCTACCAGCAATACAGAAAGCCAAGAAGCCAGTTTATTTGAGCCACAGAATCCCAGAATGATTCAGGATTGAAAGTAAGAGTAAATGGGTGGAACTGAAAACTGAAAGTTAACTAAAAGTCAGTAAAAGAAGTAGGTCCATAAACCTATTTCTCAAAAAGTAGGTGATTAAACCTCCATCAACCTGGCAGAAGAGTATACTCTCTGGAGATGCTAAAGCAAGAGACTGTGTAATACCAGGCACAACTGATAATAGGCGCACTATACTAAAAATGGGGGAAAAGCAGAGGGAGCGATGATGGGAAGGAAGAAGAAAAGAGGTCAAAGAGGTGGAGAAAGAGAACTAACATTCACTGAGTAATTATTATGTGCCAGAGGCTATTACAGCATTTTAATTGTGCCAGCTCATTTAATCTTCACAACCACTTCATGAGTTATGTACTATAATATTCTCTGTATCACATATGAAGGAACTGTGATATAGTAAGTTTAAGTCATTTGACTAAGATGCAAATCTATTAGGTGACAAAGCTGGGAATTAAGAAGACAGTCTGCTTCCAGAGCCCATAACTTTAAACACTACACATATTAAAAGGTAAAAATGATGGGCCACTTCACCATCTTGGTTCTTAGAAAATTCACAGCTGAGAATATATGCCCCTAACCCATCCACTCACTGCCATTGCTGTTGGTATGACTGCCAACATTCCTCTGGATAATATGATCAACCCAAAGAAGAAAAATATATTCTAGCAATTGTGAGTATTACAGTGAACTACTTCAGCCCCACACATGCACACAGAGGAAACTCCTCCAACTCATTTTATAAGGCTAGAACAAACCTCAAGGACAGACAAGGACTATAGGAGGAACAAAAAATTATAAGTAAATCCCAATTATAATTATAGATAGACCTAAAACTCTAAATACTAGCAAAGTGATTCCATCAATGTGTAAAAAATAATATATCATGGCCAAATATATTTCAGCCCAGGAATACAAAGACAACAGAAAATCTATTAATTTAATTCAATGTCTTACCATATTAACAGAAAAAATCTTTGAATTGTATCAATAGATAACTGATTTTAAAAAATAACATCAAACTGAGAATGGAAAGGAAAGAACATCCTAAACATGATAAGGGTATCTACCAAAAATCTGTAGTAAACGTCATCCTCAATGGTGAAACTATAGGAACACTCCCTTCTAAATCATAAACAAGAGAAGGTCAATATTATCATTAGCAACATAATACTGGAGATCTTCAATAACATAAGACAAAAAAATAAAAAAGAAATAGAGTCAGCCCTCCATATCAGCAGATGCAGAACCCACAGACATGGAAGGTTGACTGTATTAGATTTAGAAAGGAAGAAGCAAAGGTATCATCATTCACAGGAAAGTTTCTACAAGAGAATTTACAAAAAAGCATTTTATATTAAAAAGATAAAAAGAGCTTCAAAAGTTCCTAGATACTAGATCAATATTTCATTCATTCATTCAACAAATATTTATTAAACACAAACTATGTGCCAGGCATGGTTCTAGGCACTGAGGACCCAGCAGTGAACAAAAGAATTCCTTCCCTCATGAAATTTACATTCTAATAGACAGGAATCAGTAGTATTCCTATCCATCAATAAAAGGTAAAACGAATCTATTTTAAATATGCCATTACATTAGCAGCAAGACAGTAAGATAACTAGGAATGAATATTAAAAATAAAAGTTCAAGTCCCTTATAAAGAAAATCATAAATTTTATTGAAAAACATGAGAAGACATAAATAAGATATCTATGTTCTAGAATGAGAATAAATATGTGCCATTTCTCCTCAAATTAAACCATAAATTCAATCTCTGAATCCCAATCAAAACACCCAACAGGTTTTCTCACAGGCTGAAAAGCTGATCCAATAATTAGTGTGGAAGAGCAGGACAGACTATTCATGGCATTTTCCCTTGCCTGTTTTCTCAGTAGAGAGTGGAAAATCCAAACGTCCCTTTCCCAGACTCCCTTGCAGCAAGGGTTGAACATGAGATTCTGTTTTGGCCAATGGTATATAGAGAGAAATCTAACAAGGGCTCTGGTAAGGCTTTTGATTTCCAGTGAGACACATCACAGGGGGCACCCCTCTCCACTTCTCCCTGTCTTGAAAATGATACTGGAAGCTGTGGGCAGACATCTTCCACCCTTGAGGAAAAGACCAAGGGACTCATAGAGGCACCAGCTCTGACATTGCCGAGCTACTGAGACAACGCCAGCAGCTACCTACATCTAGAATTCTGGTTATATGTGAAAAGTGTGCTTAAATCATGTACATTTATCTCCTCTGATACTTGCAGATGAAATTTTTCTTATTTATTCAAAGAGTAAAGGGCCAAAAATAGCCTAATTTCAAAGAAGAAAAAAGAGAACTCTCCCGACTAAAATTCAAGACTTAGTATATATCTGTAGCAATTTAAACAGTGAGATATTCATTCAAAAATAGGAAAACAAAGACACATGCAATGAAATAATGAAGGTAGAAATAGATCTGCATGTGCATTTGGAAATTTGTGTATTACTATATCCTTCAAATCAATAGTAAAAGCAAGGACCATTCAATAATGACTTTTGGATAATTCGTTATTCATATGGGAAAAGATAAAATTAGATCACTACTTCACATCATATATCAAGATAAATTCTAAATAGATTAAAGACAAGTATGAAAATTAAAACTGTGAAATTCAGAGGAAAATATAGGCAAATATCTTCATATTTATTGTTTCACAGCAGAGAAGAACTTCTTAAACAAGATACTAAAAAATCATACAAAGGAAATATTGATACATAACACTACATAAAAATGTGAGGCTTCTGTTTATGAATACATGCCATTAAAAGTGACAAATCACAGATCAGGAGATTAAATTTGCAAATGATATATACAACAAAAGATTACTATCTAAAATATACAGAGTTCCAAAAATAAATAAGAAAAAAACAAACATCCCATTAAAAACAGGTCAATTCATCCCACCCCCACTTCCCCCTTGGTATCCATACATTTTGTTCTCTATGTCTGTGATTGGGATTGACATATATACACTATTTATACTATGCATAAAATAGATAACTAATGAGAACCTACTGTATAGCACAGGGAACTCTACTCAATGCTCTGTGGTGACCTAAATGGGAAGGAAATCCAAAAAAGAGGGGATATATGTATACATATAGCTGATTCACTTTGCTGTACAGTAGAAACTAACACAACATTGTAAAGCACCTATACTCCAATACAAATTAAAAAAAAAAACTAGTTCCATCAATAATATAAAAAGTGGTAAAGACTTCAAAAAAAAAAACAGGTCAAAGTGTATGATAAAGTCATTATATATAAAATAGATAACTAATAAGGACCTACTGTATACCACAGGGAACTCTATTCAATACTCTGTAATGACCTATATGAGAAAAGAATCTAAAAGAGTGGATATATGTACAGTAAGTCCCTACATATGAATGAGTTCCGGTCCAAGAGCGCGTTCATAAGTCCAATTTGTTTGTAAGTCCAACAAAGTTAGCCTAGGTACCCAACTAACACAATTAGCTATATAGTACTGTACTGTAATAAGTTTATAATACTTTTCACACAGATAATACATTAAAAACAAACACAAAAATATAAAGAAAACATTTTTAATCTTACAGTACAGTACCTTGAAAAGTACAGTAGTACAGTACAATAGCTGGCATACAGGGGCTGGCATCGAGTGAACAGGCAAGAAGAGTTACTGACTGGAGGAGGGAGAGGAGGTGGGAGATGGTAGAGCTGAAGGATCATCAGCAATAGGAAGTGGAGGGTAAGCTGCAATTTCACTCATGACTGATGCTGATGGCACAGGTTCTGGTTCCTTGCTGGATTCAATTCTATCTACCCTCTTGAAAAAATGATCCAGTGATGTCTGGGTAGTAGCTCTTTTTTTCTCATCATAGATGACATGGTAGCACTGGATTGCTACACCACCACTGCTTGTACACTTGCTTCCAGATATCTTGGGCTTCAAATAAAGATACTGTACTACTGTACTCTATACAGTACTGTACAGTAAACTACATAAAAGCACAACTACTTGTAGAGGATGCACACACGTGGCAATGTACACCAGACACCTGAACTAACTTA
Organism: Balaenoptera ricei; assembly: GCF_028023285.1. Taxonomy (NCBI): domain Eukaryota; kingdom Metazoa; phylum Chordata; class Mammalia; order Artiodactyla; family Balaenopteridae; genus Balaenoptera; species Balaenoptera ricei. The sequence goes on along the minus strand of NC_082660.1, from coordinate 129,383,286 downwards.
GGTGGTTGGATGTGGGAACGCATGTTTGCATCTTTGAAAGTTTGCAACTTGAAGGTTCATACGTAGGGGACTTACTGTATATGTATAACTGATTCACTTTGCTGTATAGCAGAAACTAACAACACATTGTAAATCAACTATACTTCAACAAAAATTAAAGATAGTCACAAAAAATTTCTGAATGGCCATTAAAAAATATGTTCAAAGCCTTATTATTCAGAAACATACAAAATTGAAACAATACTGAGATACAATTTCTCACCTGTCAGACTGACAAAGGTTAAAGGGTCTTACAATAACAATTTAAGGTACAAATATGAAAATGAGATTCATGTTTCAATGAGGCTGAATATCCAAAAAAAGGGAAAAATCTAAGAAGTCTATCGATAGAGGAATGAGTAAATTAACTGTGATATTAGTATATATTGACCAATACATGGCACTGAAAATCAATGAACTAGATTTACTTGAATCAACACAGATAATTCCTAAAATCATAATGTTGAGTAAATACAAGGTTACAAAATTATCTATAAAGGCTAATGTTGTTTTTATTAGCCTTGTGTTTTTATTAGGTTTATTAGCTTTTATCAAGCTTATATAAGTTTTAAAATAACATAAAATAGTACCACATATTGATTATAAACACACATAAATATATAGTAAAATTTTAAAACTTGGCATGGGGATGCTATACAACTTCTCCATGGGGAAAAAAGGAAGAATTATTTGGATTAGTACATTATTTTCTTTAAAAATCTGATACAAATAAGGCAAAAATTACTATCTGTTAAATCTGAATGGAGATCATATTTGTTTTTTACTTTTGTTGTGCATCTGAAATATTTTGTAAATTAAAATGAGAAAAAAAGTAAAATTAAAATGGGAACGTTTAGATGCGGATCTACCAGTGAAAACGCACTTTCATGCCACCAGAGCCCAATTTTGATTACTATTGCTCCCGGACATTAATACTGTGTATATGTGACACTAAGACATCCCAGGCAATTCAGTTGACTTAGTCCAAGATTAGTCAATATAGGAGGAAAAATAAACATAAAACAAAGCATCAGTTGGAGAATTGATTGCTTTTTGACTAGTTTATTCACTCAAAATTATTAAATGGCTATCATGGGGCAGGGTTTTGCAGATTTTTACAAGCTGTAAGTAACATTTCATAAGCAGCCTCATTAGAACAGCTTTGGAATAATTTTCCATTAGAATAAAGGGTTTATTGATGGTCATCTTTCATAAGGTGAAAGGGAGGAAAAAAAATGGGCAGATTTCTCCCCACCTAAAATACTGCTTTATAAAATGGTTTTAACTTTTAGCATAACAATATGATCATAATGGAAAAGAAGACTAATGCAGGCAAATGCAGCTTGATCCCATAAAATGAGCAAGTAACCTTGCAACTACAAAGGAATTCAGGATCCTAAAAATTAGGTCACCTTAGTATACTTTAGCCAATGAAACCTCCTGATGACACAGGAAGACCAAGAAGAGAACACTAATAACACTATCTTCTTCATTTGAATTGATAATATTAACTGTGTATGATGGACTAGGAAAGATTCAGAAGGGGCCTTTTTTTCCAATGAGTCACATTCCCAAGGGCTAACCAAAGGTGCCCCTAACAGGGAAGTTGATACTTAATTACCATTGCTTTTTAGAGATTCTCTACTTCTATGGACATTCATTCATTCACTTAAAAGAAAACATTTATTTGTTGCCAACTCTTGCTAATAAGTCAGACACATTGCCTTATTAATTAGTTCTCTATTGCTTCTTAACAAATAACACCAAACCTTAGTGGCTTAAAACGACAGTAAGTTATATCACTTATTGTTTCTCTGGGTCAGGAATTCCAGTATTACTTCACTGGGCAGTTGTGGTTCCATGTTTCTCAGTCAGATGTCAATCATCTGAAGGCTTCACTGTGGCTGGGAGATAAGTTTCCAAGTTTGCTCAATTACATGGCTGGCAAATTGGTGCTGGCTGAGAGCAGGAGAGCACTGTTCCTCTCGATCCTCACCACAGAGCTACTTGAGTGTTCTTACATGGCAGCTGGCTTTTCCCATTGTGAGTGATCGGAGAGCAATGTGGAAGCCATATTGCTTTTTACGACAGCCTTGGAAGTCATAAACTGCCACTCTGCCATATCCTATTAGTTATAGAGAGTCAGCCCTGATTCTCTATGGGAGAGGATAACATAGTGGCATCAGTACAAGATGCAAGGATCACTGGGAGCCACACGGAAGGTTAGTTTCCACACCTTCTTTCCAAACAGCTCACATGTAATTCCAATACAGTATGATAAGTGCTATGGCATACAATTTTTAATCCTTAGAGAAAACTAAACCTTTCCAATTATCCTTCTCCAAAGACCTAAAATACAACAGGGAGATAAAACCTCAAATCACTGACCTTATCCTAATTTTGCTTTTGGATAAAGCTGACAAATCTTGAGTTGTTGTTTACAAATGTTTTTATCATTTTGACAAGAAGGATGTTAAATTTTTAATATCAATCTTACCAAAGATGACATTTGAAGTTAACACTGAAAAAGTCAAACAGAATGTTCAGGCAAGCTTATATATCAAAACTGGCAGATTGAAATAGGAATGATGCTTTCAAAATCAGATTTTAAACTTAACCTGGTTTTCAGTTTTGCTTCCTGAAAATAATATTCCAATTAAAAATAGGTTTTATATTTGCCCTTTAGAGGATTAAGTTCATAGTTGTTGAGAAATAATTATTATTATCCCCAAATGCTGTACTATTCAAATATTATGTTTTGAGCTCAAAGAATAACCATTTCTCCCAAAGGTCTCTTCTAATTGGACCAAACTGTTCAAGTGGACAAAGGAAGAAAAGGGAGCATAGTTTCACCTGTTTTTCCCTCTCCAGGTTAATTGGTGGGACTATGGTGCTGAGAATGACAGATATTAAGGGTATTACCTAATTAGGTAAAGAGTGTTCAAATGGGAAAGCAGGTAGTAATTATTAAGGGGTAAGTGCTTGAATGTGTTTTGAAGAACTTAGCTAGAAAGGAAGACTATGAAATTTAAAAGCCAAAATGCCAGAGCTTTGCCCCTAATACAATAAAGACTCTAAGACTCTTAGTGCTTTCATGCTCCTTTGTAATAAAGAAAGTTTTCATATCAAAACCAAGTTATGGCTCTGATCTAACTTAACCTAACCTCTTGCTATTCCGTTTTTGTATCTGCTGTGGGCAACTGCTGGAGTCCCAAGAGAGGTATCAAGTAGACTACCTCTGACTTTCAGTATGCAACCACTTATCTTTCCATACAAAGTAGAGTGGTATTCTTAGATTAGAACATAAGCTTGCAAAGCTTTGCCATTTGGTTATAGCCATAGCCCTAATACACTGTTCACAAGAACCTGTTAACTTGTGGGAAGTGCATTCATAGTTGTCTCTTTCCAATTTGGATAGAGTTCCTATCTTGTGTCCTATATCTGATTACTTTGTACATATGCTAATATCCTTTTTGGATTGGTTCTCCTGATGCTCATTGTTACCTTCTTAAAACAACTTGCTTCACTGCTTGACCAATTCCTGTTGACATATACTAGGACTTAAAATCATGTCTTTACTCGCTATACTTGTCATTTGTTACTTTTTTTAGTGTGTTTTCTGCTGTCAGCAGAAAACACTTGAAGGCGAACCCTAGTCGCCTTGTTTCCTATGTATATTTTGAGGCTGCTTCTCTATCCCTCTGTCAATTCTGTAAGATAAGTGGTATACTTTCAATGCCTTTGACCATTTTGCTTAAGTCAAGAACACCAACTGATACTGAGAGCAGTACAGTGAGTGTGTTGCATGTCACAGATACCAGGGATATAGGAAAAGCTAGGATTAATTGTTCTGCTTGGTGAGGACTGAATGCAGTGGAAGATCCTATTAATATTTACAGCTAATCATCTAGTAGCCCATGGCATACAATGACAAAGCAGATTATTAAATCAGGCATCTAGGCATCTAGAATGTGGTAATCATTGAAGGTAAAATTTGGGGGGAGTGGTTGTCACTTTTTAGGACATAAGCAGAAATTCAAGGACCATGGGGTGGAGGCGGCTGCTTCCAACAGCTCTGGACACCTTATAGAAAAAGAACAAGATTTTCAAATCCCTAAATTCTAGGATCAAGGCAAGGATTTATATGGCCATGATGCTAAATGAATCTATTGTCTCTTGCATTTATAGCACTAAGAGGAAAACCCTATACTTAATGTGACCCCATGAGTTGCCAAATCACAATTGCAGTTAAATACACAGCCTCACCAATTCTTTATTGGGAAAGTTATGGCACTGAACAGAAGCAAGTTGGATATAGATAATAGGAACGGTAATATCAGTGGATACAGAGGTCTCAGAGTATTCCCAAACCCAAACACCCACAGCCAAAATATCCCTGCCTCTCTCAGTGAAGGTAAGTATTGTCTATATACTCTTGCTTGCAGATACTAACACTGTCCTTGAGGAGTTAGCTCCTGAGTACAAGCCAGTACTCTTCTTACCTCTAACCCTATCCACTGTTGTCTCCTGGACTAATAATAGAGGCAGATCCCAGTATTCTCTTGGGAGATTAATTTAAAAGCTTAATGCTACAACATCACTAATCATTAGAGCAATGCAAACGCATTTCAGAATAATCTGATACAGAGGCAAGGTAAATGACTTGAGAAAATCTGGCAAAGGTAATAGAATGCTGGTCTCTGGGCTTCCCAGTCAACTGGGCTGTCAACCTCATCGCACAGCTTCCAAGAGACAATGTGACACTGTGAGAAATGCCTGGCTGGAAGTATTTGCTGAAGTTTTGGTCACAAACTACAACAAAACCTGTTTTTATTCTTCTATGTGTATAGAGTAGGTGAAGTTTTCCTTCGCATTTTTGGGTTGCCTTCAGAGACCTCAGGCACTTGAGTTCATCAAACAGTCCATTTGATTTTCTTCTGTGTTGCTAATTCAAGCGTTTCTCTATAAACCCCAAGCCACAGTACTATTAAATAATTGATTGCATAGATCTATCTTTCAAGTTTTACAGATCTGTATCAAAAGTTTTATGTCCCATGGAGATCTCTTACAGAAAATAATAACATTGTGTAGCATATTTTATTCATCTTCTACTGACTTGCTTAATCTCTTATTAGGGAATTAACCACATATACAGGATCCTATAAATTGTGGTCATTTTAAAAGTACTTTAAGAGGAATAAATCCAAGCACACTGGCTCTTCCCACTGTACCATCAGAAGCCCAATAAAGACTCAATTTACAGTGCTTAGCTGTTCAAAATGTTTGTACTGTTTACATACGCTTTTGTTGTGAGAAACAGATGAAAAGGTTTCAGATGTCTATCGTATCCAGGTAACCAACTTTCTCTGATGGCTTCATGGGAAGCATAGGTTACCAATTATCATCGCTCTACCGGAGCTGACTTACCCTTATTAAATAAAGCTAGTGCAGACATAAGAAGATTCAAGACAGTGATTACAAATTCTTCCTGAACTAGTTGTGACAGATTACTTGGTTTCAATTTGAAAGTCACTCATTATTTGAGAAAAAGTGTTACTGAAACAGGTAGGTGAGACCATCACTATTTCTCTTCTATTTTATTTTTGAGTGGAGGTTAATTTGAGATGTTGTGAAAAGCAAATGCAGAAACACGCTTTTCAGGTTCCACACCTTTAATGAATGAGGAAAGCCAATTTTGTGTCAAGTAAGCACCGGATTAGACAAATGGCAGACAAGGACATGGATCCGAGAAGGGTGATTCTAAGTTGGGTTTTGATATCTCATCTCCTTGAGAGGAGGACAGACTTTCCACTGAAGGGATAGCTTGTTGGGTTAACAAAGAAGTGCCACTCTAAACCTCAGCTATACCTGGGAAAGACTCGTGTTTGTGCAAAGAGAAAAAAAAATGCATTGTGTTTATGATCAAAGATTACTCCAAATGAAATTAAGAAGTAATTAACTTGTAAATTCTAATGTTATATTTTGCACAGGAAGTGTTGGCTTAGACTAAAAAGAGCATGCATATTGTTCAAATGCTTTAAAGGATTACAAAACATAGGAGATGCAATATGTTTGACCAATGTTAAAAGTACCTCGTTTTAAGGGGCAAGAAATTAAAATGAAAACAGCAAATATGTGACTAGTGACCCACAGAGTATAATAGGTGTATATCTTGCTACTTTCTCAAAATTCTTTCCTGTAAATTAGATAACAATACGTTTTCATTTCACACTCAGACCTCAGCACTTGTGACATATTACTTCATTACAATAACATAACACCAGCAACAACAACAAAAATAGTCTGTATTGGTGATAGTGAAAACCATACAGATGATAGTGCCAAAATTTAGCAACAATTTCTTAATCAGAAGCATGAAGTGAGGGACTTCCCTGGTGGCGCAGTGGTTAAGAATCTGCCTGCCAGTGCAGGGGAAATGGGTTCGGGCCCTGGTGCAGGAAGATCCCACATGCCACAGAGCAACTAAACCCACGAGCCACAACTACTGAGCCTGCGCTCTAGAGCCTGCAAGCCACAACTACTGAGCCCGCATGCCACAACTACTGAGCCCACATGCCTAGAGCCCATGCTCCGCAACAAGAGAAGCCACTGCAATGAGAAGCCCACACACTGCAACAAAGAGTAGCTGCCGCTCGCCATAACTAGAGAAAGCCCGTGTGTAGCAACAAAGACCCAACGCAGCCAAAAATAAAATAAAATAAAATAAATTTATTTAAAGAAAAGCATGAAGTGAAAGTTTGTTGAAACTCAAAAGATAAACAGAGCAGATTCATTATCCACTTAAATTGATTATCATTATGTAATATAAAACCAGCACAGCACACATATTCTGGACATCAAATAAATTTCACTTTGGCCATCAAAATCACCTACTCTGAGAAACATTTCTTAATCTACCAGAAGAAAAATGAACAGTTGAATATTCCACGTGTTTATATCCTTCAGATGGAGGTGATAATGTCACAAAACATTCCAGGTTCTTACTACATAAGTATCTAATCCACCTAAGAATAGTCATTTATCATCCACTACAGTGAGTCCCCTACATACGGAACCTTCAAGTTGTGAACTTTCAAAGATGTAAATGTGCCCAGAGAAAGGAGGAAGAGAGACAAGAGAAAGAAGAAGTAACTGAAGAACCAAAGAGATTTATGACACAGGAAATGGCAAGGGGATTTTCTTTATTTGAGAAGGCACTGTTAGTTTTTGAGGCATAGGACCTGAAGATAGAATGGTACACGAAGGTTGCAGCAGCTGTTCAGAATGCAATCCAGTGCTACCGTGTCACCTACAAGAAAAAAAGAGCTACTACCCAGACATCACTGGATCGTTTTTTCAAGAGGGTAGACGGAATTGAATCCAGCACAGAACCAGAACCTGTGCCATCAATGTCAGGCATGAGTGAAACTGCAGCTTGCCCTCTGTCTCCTATTGCTGACGATCCTTCAGCTCTACCATCTCCCACCTCCTCTCCCTCCTCCAGTCAGCAACTCTTCTTGCCTGTTCCCACGATGCCAGCCCCTGTATGCCAGCTGTTGTACTGTACTACTGTTCTTTTCAAGGTACTGTACTGTAAGATTAAAAATGTTTTATTTTGTGTTTGTTTTTTATGTATTATTTGCATGAAAAGTATTATAAACCCATTACAGTACAGTACTATATAGCTGATTGTGTTAGTTGGGTACCTAGGCTTTGTTGGACTCACGAACAAATTGGACTTACGAACATGCTGTCAGAACAGAACTCGTTCATATGTAGGGGACTTACTGTAAATTACTGAAAATTTCGTGTGGAATTCAGATATTTCATACCTTTTGAATTAAGTAAATATCTTGGAAGTCTCTGGAAGTGAAATCAATGTATGATTTTGATTTATGTTGCAGAGGCACCAGGGATCCTAACAGAGTTGTGCAGGATCTCCATAGTTCTGCATCTTCATGCTGCTCTGTGGGGAGTTGAACTTAAATATCTTGACTTCTCTGTATCATTTGAAACTGTGAATTACCCTCTTGCTTGGATCCTAGCCATTGAAGTTTTCATTCTCCTTATCTGGTCATTCTGCTGGCTTCTGCTCCTTCTCTTATACCCTAAATGTAGGTGCCTTCCCCAGGACAGAACAAGTCATTGACTCTCTTCTCTATATTGTGTTCCTTAGCAGTTATAGTCTCTTATCTCACAGCTTCAGCTACCACTACTATCAATGGTATATCCCTTGTGCCACCTCACAGAGCTAATGCATCTATACTAGCTCTTCCGCCTAATGTGGTTATCACTATATTGTCATATCAACATATCCCTGTTAAATGTCTTGCTTGAGGAAACTCAGCAAAAGAAAATAGAATGCTGGTCCCCTGAGTCACCAATCAACTGGACTGTCAACCTTCTCATACTGCTTCTAAGAGGTGATGTGACACTGTAAGAAAATGCCTGGCTGGTATGCTGTGCTTAGGTTTTGGTCATGAACTAGGACAAGATCTGTTTTTCTTATTTTATCTGTATAGCCTAGGGGAAGCTTTCCTCCACAAATATATACTGACTTCAGAGACCTCATGCACCTGAATCATCAAACAGTCCATCTTTTCCATGTTGCTAACTCAAGTGTTTCCCTATGGACCCCAAGCCATAGTAAATATTCCTTGTTCTGCAGATAACTTTGAAGCTAATCCTGCTGCCCACTGATTTGTAATACATATGTGCCCATTTTTGTTGCCCACATCTAACAGGGAAAAGTAATCATAACAAGATCAGTTCTTCTTCATTGAGTGCTTACCTTGTACTAGACACAATCACTCTGTGAGGTATTATTATCACCAACATACAAATAGGAAAAACAATCTCCAAGGCTATCATGTAACTTCTCCAAAGTTACACAGAAAGTGGCAGAGTCAGGATTCAATTCCAGTTATGAATTGAAAACCTAGTCTCCGGCCACAATGCATTAGAAGGCAAAGAGTCTTTGTTGTTAACTCTTCTGATTACCTGCTCATTTGGAATCTCTCTCAATAGCATGACTGCTTCGACTTCCTCATGTAGATGTTTTAAGTTAGACAGAACTGAGTTTGAATCTCAGGGAAACCAAAAATTCATGTGACTTGCTTTATTGCAATATTCGCTTTATTGCAATGGTCTGGAACAAAACCTGCAATATCTCAGAGGTATGCTGGTACTGCCAATGAAAATAACCACCAACTTGGAATTCTTCAATTCAATAGTTAACATGTCCTTCAAAAGTAAAGACCAATTAAAAGCATATACAGGGCTTCCCTGGTGGCACAGTGGTTGAGAATCTGCCTGCCAATGCAGGGGACACGGGTTTGAGCCCTGGTCTGGGAAGATCCCACATGCCGCGGAGCAACTAAGCCCGTGAGACACAACTACTGAGCCTGCGCTCTAGACCCCACGAGCCACAACTACTGAGCCACGAGCCACAACCACTGAGCCAGTATGCCACAACTACTGAAGCCCACGTGCCTAGAGCCCGTGCTCCGCAACGAGAGAAGCCACTGCAATGAGAAGCCACCTTCTGAGAATGAACCAGGAAGAAATCGAAAATATAAACAGACCAATCACAAGCACTGAAATTGAAACTGTGATTAAAAATCTTCCAACAAACAAAAGCCCAGGACCAGATGGCTTCACAGGCGAATTCTATCAAACATTTAGAGAAGAGCTAACACCTATCCTTCTCAAACTCTTCCAAAATATTTCAGAGGGAGGAACACTCCCCAACTCATTCTACGAGGCCACCATCACCCTGATACCAAAAGCAGACAAAGATGTCACAAAGAAAGAAAACTACAGGCCAATATCACTGATGAACATAGATGCAAAAATCCTCAACAAAATACTAGCAAACAGAATCCAACAGCACATTAAAAGGATCAGACATTATGATCACGTGGGGTTTATCCCAGGAATGCAAGGATTCTTCAATATACGCAAATCAATCAATGTGATACACCATATTAACAAATTGAAGGAGAAAAACCATATGATCATCTCAATAGATGCAGAGAAAGCTTTTGAAAAAATTCAACACCCATTTATGATAAAAGCCCTACAGAAAGTAGGCACAGAGGGAACTTTCCTCAACATAATAAAGGCCATATATGACAAACCCACAGCCAACATCGTCCTCCATGGTGAAAAACTGAAATCATTTCCACTAAGCTCAGGAACAAGACAAGGTTGCCCACTCTCACCACTATTATTCAACATAGTTTTGGAAGTGTTAGCCACAGCAATTAGAGAAGAAAAAGAAATAAAAGGAATCCAAATCGGAAAAGAAGTAAAGCTGTCACTGTTTGCAGATGACATGATACTATACATAGAGAATCCTAAAGATGCTACCAGAAAACCACTAGAGCTAATCAACGAATTTGGTAAAGTGGCAGGATACAAAATTAATGCACAGAAATCTCTTGCATTCCTATACACTAATGATGAAAAATCTGAAAGTGAAATTAAGAAAACACTCCCATTTACCATTGCAACAAAAAGAATAAACTATCTAGGAATAAACCTACCTAAGGAGACAAAAGGCCTGTATGCAGAAAATTATAAGACACTGATGAAAGAAATTAAAGATGATACAAATAGATGGAGAGGTATACCATGTTCTTGGATTGGAAGAATCAACATTGTGAAAATGACTATACTACCCAAAGCAATCTACAGATTCAATGCAATCCCTATCAAACTACCACTGGCATTTTTCACAGAACCAGAACAAAAAATTTCACAATTTGTATGGAAACACAAAAGACCCCTAATAGCCAAAGCAATCTTGAGAAAGAAAAACGGAGCTGGAGGAATCAGGCTCCCTGACTTCAGACTATACTACAAAGCTACAGTAATCAAGACAGTGTGGTACTGGCACAAAAACAGAAATATAGATCAATGGAACAGGATAGAAAGCCCAGAGATAAACCCACGCACATATAGTCACCTTATCTTTGATAAAGGAGGCAAGCATATACAGTGGAGAAAAGACAGCCTCTTCAATAAGTGGTGCTGGGAAAACTGGACAGGTACATGTAAAAGTATGAAATTAGAACACTCCCTAACACCATACACAAAAATAAACTCAAAATGGATTAAAGACCTAAATGTAAGGCCAGACACTATCAAACTCTTAGAGGAAAACATAGGCAGAACACTCTATGACATTCATCACAGCAAGATCCTTTTTGATCCAGCTCCTAGAAAAATGGAAATAAAAACAAAAATAAACAAATGGGACCTAATGAAACTTAAACCCTTTTGCACAGCAAAGGAAACCATAAACAAGACCAAAAGACAACTCTCAGAATGGGAGAAAATATTTGCAAATGAAGCAACTGACAAAGGATTAATCTCCAAGATTTACAAGCAGCTCATGCAGCTCAATAACAAAAAAACAAACAACTCAATCCAAAAATGGGCAGAAGACCTAAATAGACATTTCTCCAAAGAAGATATACAGATTGCCAACAAACACATGAAAGAATGCTCAACATCAGTAATCATTAGAGAAATGCAAATCAAAACTACAATGAGATATCATCTCACACTGGTCAGAATGGCCATCATCAAAAAATCTAGAAACAATACATGCTGGAGAGGGTGTGGAGAAAAGGGAACACTCTTGCACTGTTGGTGGGAATGTAAATTGATACATCCACTATGGAGAATAGTATGGAGGTTCCTTCAAAAACTAAAAATAGAACTACCATACGACCCAGCAATACCACTCCTGGGCATATACCCTGAGAAAACCATAATTCAAAAAGAGTCATGTACCAAAATGTTCATTGCAGCTCTATTTACAATAGGCAGGACATGGAAGCAACCTAAGTGTCCATCATCAGATGAATGGATAAAGAAGATGTGGCACATATATACAATGGAATATTACTCAGCCATAAAAAGAAACGAAATGGAATTATTTGTAGTGAGGTGGATGGAGTTAGAGTCTGTCATACAGAGTGAAGTAAGTCAGAAAGAGAAAAACAAATACAGTATGCTAACACATATGTATGGAATCTAAGGAAAAAAGAAAAAAAGGTCATGAAGAACCTAGTGGCAAGACGGGAATAAAGACACAGACCTAGTGAGGGGTGGACTTGGGGATATGGGGAGGGGGAAGGGTGGGATGTGACGGAGTGGGAGAGTGGCATGGATGTATGTACGCTACCGGGTGTAGAATGGATGGCTGGGGGGGGGCGGCCACATAGCACAGGGAGATCAGCTCGGTGCTTTGTGACCGCCTGGAGGGGTGGGATGGGGAGGTTGGGAGGGGGGGAGACGCAGGAGGGAAGAGATGTGGGAGCGTGTGTGTATGTGTAACTGATTCGCTTTTTTGTAGGGCAGAAGCTAGCACACCATTGTGGGGCAATTGTGCTCCAATAAAGATAATTAATCAATCAATCAAGCAAGCAAGCAAGCAAGCAAGAAACCTGCCCAGCCAGAAGCCTGGAATTCAGGAATAGGTTTTTTAATTAAAGAATTAAGAAATAAATGAATGAGCATGGGAAAAAAAAAGAAACAGAAAGACAAATATCATATGATACCAGTTATATATGGAATCTAAAATACAACACAAATGAACATATTTACGAAACAGAAACAGAATCACAGACATAGAGAACAGACGTGTGGTTGCCAGGAGGGAAAGCGGTGAGTGAGGGATGGATTGGGCATTTGGGATTAGCAGATGCAAACTATTATATATAGGATGGATAAACAACAAGGTCCTATTGTATAACACAGGGAACTATAGTCAATACCCTGTGATAAACCATAATGGAAAAGAATATGAAAAAGAATTTATATCTATATATCTGTGTGTGTGTGTGTGTGTGTAACTAAAGCACTTTGCTGTACAGTAGAAATTAACACAACATTATAAATCAACTATAGTTCAATAAACTAAATTAAAAAAAAAAAGAGCCTAGGCCCTTGAAGTTGTCATTTAGCCTCAAATGAACCAAACCTGCTCCAGACTTGATTTTATACTTAGACAATAAATGTCCTTATTCTTTAAGCTCTTTTTGTTGGATATTCTATTACTTACAGCCAAACCATCTTGATAGACTAGATTACATCCAATTCTAAGTTTAGTATTTTCATGTGAATGTTCTACGTAAACTAACAATTTCTCAACCTTATAGTACAAATTCTGGACCTTTATAGTACCTTAAATTTCATTGTTGAAACTAAAAACAGAATGCCTCCCAAAATACATCCTGATATTTGCTGTCTAAGCATCTTTGATATTGAATCTCCTCTAGTCAAAACCCAAGTACTTAAATTTTAACTTACTGTAGAAAATATATCCCTCAATCATTTTTCTGAAACCCAACATGAAGTCTTTAAAATGTTACTTGCTTTTCTGTGATTATACTGAACTCATGATATGAAACTAGATATGAACGTTGTAATCAGAATATGATGGTTTGGGACTTCCCTCATGGCACAGCGGTTAAGAATCCGTCTGCCAATGCAGGTGACATGGGTTCGATCCCTGGTCCAGGAAGATCCCACATGCCTGGAGCAACTAAGACCATGTGCCACAACTACTGAGCCTGTGCTCTAGGGCCCATGCACCACAACTACTGAAGCCCATGCCCTCTAGGGCCCGCGTGCCGCAACTACTGAGCCCGCACACCTAGATCCCATGCTCCACAACAAGAGAAGCCACTGCAATGAGAAGCCAGTGCACCACAACAAAGAGTAGCCCCCACTCGCCGCAACTAGAGAAAGGCCACACACAGCAACGAAGACCCAATGTAGCCAAAGATAAATTTAAAAAACAGAATATCATGGCTTGCTATAGTACCTTAGATCTACTTTCATGCTTTGCTAGGTTGATAATCTTGCTCAACACTTAGTTTTACACAGAAAATTAAACTAAACAAAGTTGACCTAAATTTAACAATGCTCTGAAAAGATATTTTGTGATCTCCTAAAATATCCCAGTGTAGAATCATTAACAAACAGTAAACTTTTGAGTTTAGAATCATTAGCTAAAGTAAAATTAAGTAAAATACTTTGTTTCTTTGCTTCAAATGCAAAAATAAGCAGCTCTTGGTTTTCCCAAGGGAAGAAATCCATTTAAGAAATGCAGAAACAACTTCTAAGTTGTTTTAAACTTAGTGAAAAATCCACAGAATCAGTTTTTCTATCATTAGCATCATATAACACAAACCATTCAGAAAATGAGAATTCTTTTGAATACTGCATGGGCCAATGTTGCATAAACTGTATCGAGGCATAAAATAATAGAGATAGGCCATGCTAACTCTGGCTATGTAGAATGATGTCAGTCTAAGTACTGTTTTAGTACTTGGTGTATCTAACAAAAGCATAAGCAATGGGATTTACTGTCTGATCACTCTCCCATATTAGCTAGGCCTAACATACATTAGGTAGCTCTTTTGGAGCTGCTCCCTAAAGTTCTTGGTGTGTCTCTTTCCTCAGTTTTGGCATATGATGACAGTAGGCAAATAATAGGATGCCAGGCCAATACTAAGAAGTTTGACCAACTGTCAAGTTATAGAGCAAATGAATGTGAGAACGCCAAGAAGAATGGCAATGAGAAGCAATGGGTCAAAATGAATGCAATAGTATGTGTTCTAAACTCATTGTGGAGAAGAGAGATGATCCTGTGACTAGATTTTTATAAGTTCATAGAATATTCTTGTGTACATGGGGAAGGACCATTTACAGAGGCCAGATAAATGGAAAATAATATAAGGCATCTTTTCTGCTTCAATAGATGAAATCATAATAGAGAAGGCTTAATTGTCAAAGTAGTCCACTTCTCAGAACCATGAGTTATTTCAATAGAAATCATTTAAAATATTACTTTCTTTTCATTTTCACTGCTAATATGAAACTTGTATATATAAAGGGAAACATCACATTCATATACATTGAGGGCCTACTATCATCTTAGTTGCTTATCTTCATTTGCATATATATAGAAAGTCAAAATTATCCCAATCAAAACCATGTGTCAGGTGATTTCAGGAATATTAGGAAGTATCAAGCAGGATTCCTGCTCTGAGGATCTACTATTCCTACACTGAGGATGAGAGACACATATGCAGCTGGTAAGTAACAATAAACATCAATTTCAAAGTTTCTCCTCAAGAGCAAAAGGACAATAAATGCTCACTTCAGAGGAGAGAGAGGGCAAGAGAAAGGGAGGTAACTATGGTTTGGAGAAGATGCAAGAGGCTTGATGTAGGGAATGGAAATGGAGCTGACCCTTTTTATGGGTAGGGCTGAGAGAATTATAGAGGAAGATAAGTATTTGTGGTCGGATGAATAGCATATAGAAATGTAAAGAGGCAGATACAAATATCATGTGTTTAAGGACCCAGTAGTAGGAATTCTGTTAGTGAGTAGAGGGAGAGAAGTCCAGGAAGATCAGCTGGGGCCAGACTATAAATAATTCTGAAGGCAAGGGGCAGGGGCTTGCTTTTTACCTATAACCAATGGGGAGTCACTGACGTCTTTTGAAAAGAAGAGTGATCCAATCAAAGTCATTAATAGCATGGTTACCTGGCAGTGCAAATTAGGAGGATGGAAGTTGGGGTGGTGTGGGCAGTAGACTTAAAACTAAATTTACTAATGTACAATTTACATTAGTAGATTGCTATGATAATCCATGCATAGAATGATGAGAACCAACCTACATGTGGATGGTAGTTCTTGGGAACTAATGTATCATAAGAACTCAGGCTGTAAGTGGAAGGTGACATGGGGCCTACTATAAAGGTTCCTCTGATGTTTCCTGACAGCATCCAGAAAGAATCAGAGTGATTCCAAGTATGATCCTTCAGTAAGTGACAAAATAAGGATGTGTTTCAGCATATTTCATCTCAAATACAGGGCAAGAACCAAAAATTGCAGGAAGAGTTGATCAAAGCAGATATGAGAAAGAATGTACTAAAATAGTGCTGAATGGAACAAAAAGTTGATATCAAGACCATAAAGCCTTCTTCTGTGGATATTTTTAGGAAAATAGATTGTGTTACATGTATGTACATAAAACCCACACCCCAGCACATTCTTCTTCCAAGAGGGGTAAAATTAAGAGAAATTAACATCTCTAGGTGGTTTCCAGCCTATGATTCCTAGGTACCATATTTGTTTAATTAAAAAGCTATTCAGGGCTTCCCTGGTGGTGCAGTGGTTGAGAATCTGCCTGCCAATGCAGGGGACACGGGTTCGAGCCCTGGTCTGGGAAGATTCCACATGCCGCGGAGCAACTAGGCCCGTGAGCCACAATTACTGAGCCTGCGTGTCTGGAGCCTGTGCTCCGCAACAAGAGAGGCCGCGATAGTGAGAGGCCCGCGCACCGTGATGAAGAGTGGCCCCCGCTTGCCACAACTAGAGAAAGCCCTCGCACAGAAACGAAGACCCAACACAGCCATAAATAAATAAATTAAAAAAAAAAAAAAGCTATTCAACATACACAGAAGATATTACAAAGGATGTTAATATTAAAATAAAATTGCAGAGTCATTTTGAAATCATTATCAAACATTTAAATTTCCATTAAGGAAAATGGAACCATGAATCTTTAAAGGCTCCTAAATAGGCAGCACTCCACATTGTATATTCTGATACTTATGAATAGGCAATTATAAGTAATCCAAATTTCAAAAGACAACTGGCCTGGGGAGGTGTATACAAGTGATTAGAATTTCAAAGAGCCCAGAATAAATACCAGCTCTTTGATAGGATAATTTATGCATAAAGTAGCAGGAAGAGGTGTCTGAATTGTTCTTGGAAAGTTCACACAGAGCTATATTAGGAGTTTAAAGTGACCTCTGTTAATTTCTTATGTGTAATGAAACTCTAGGAGAGATGCTTTTTCATATTAAGATGTTATTGACCAATGGTATACACAAAGAACATCTAATATTCATAGTGCTTTTTCATAAATTTTAAAGCTATAGTATTTGAAAAAATATAACTTGTCATCTGTGTGCTAAGGTATCATTTAAATTGATGAATATCATCAAAAACAGCCCAAAGAAAACGGAGATGAATTACCAATTCAGAGGGATACTTGTGCTAAATGTCTTTTTGTGAGCACAAACAACTCACAGGAAACTCTAAATCCTTGAATGTATAGAGCTATTTAGTAATCCATGGCCCTTTGGGAAGGAAAAAAAAAGACTGAAATACCCGTTGTATTTTGTAGGCCAGTTGAGGGTTTATACAGGTAATGTTAAAGAGGGCATCATAAACAGTTCACAGTCTTGGACTAACATTTTTCCACAGGGTAAATATTAAAGAATGTAAGAAAAGGGCACCATTGGAAATAAAAAACAACATTTATTTTGAAAGTATATAAGATTTATGGTCTATAACAGTTAGTAGCAATACCCCCAGTCCTGAATTCTTGCATTTAAATTGTTCCTTATGGATATACTAGGAAGAATTTAAATTCCAAAGATCTATTTTGTTCTGGGAAATAAAACTCTCCAATTTGGATACTGCCTATTGCTGAGTCAACAACAACAACAACAACAAATTCCTAAACTTAAAAGCTGCATGGCTGATAGGGAACATTTTAGGGAGAGTCACAGAATATCTCTGAAACTTTTGCAGGCCCTCAGCTGGTACAGTTGCCAGCACAGTGTGACTGGGTCTCTGTCTGGACTCAACAGCATCCCTCTAGGCCTGGATCCTAGCGTCCCTATACATGAGCTGCAGTCTGGCCTCTCTCCCTCCCAGAGCTTGATTCCACAACTACTGCTTACATTTCAGGGCAAGTGAAGTGGCTGGCAGTATGCAATTGAGGACATTTTGGATTCTGAAGCTAAGCCAAAAAACCCTTATTAAAAGTCCTGGTGAGGAACTGTCCTCAGATTGTATGGTGTGGAATCCAAACTAATCATATTCTCTTTGCTCAGACCAATAATCTGAGAACAAAGCATTCTCTTAAAACAAATGAAAGATACTTGCTCTTCACGGGAAGCAGGAAAAAGATGGTATAATTCATTCAGGCAAGGATTTATGGGGCCTGAAATTTGAATGATGAAAGGGGAACGGGGATAGATCATTAAGGTGCAGGCCAGGGGAGGGGGAATTTGGGGAAGGAGGGTAGGAAGTCCTATGTACAACGCAAGGTACTTTAGTTGAATGTTTGTCTTCTGTTTTTGTTGATTTCTAATTTCAGAAGTCAGCATATAAAATAGGACTTTGGCTGAGTAGCCTTGGTTCTAATAAGGGGCTGCCAAATTCCCGTATCTCCTGCTTCACTGCTACCTGATATAACACCACTTAGCAAGAATGGGATGCTGTTAAAAAAAAAAAAGATAAGAAAGAAAGATGGATAGCAGCAAGGGCAGGGTTAACCCACTCATATGGTTCTGAATATGGCCTCCGTCATGAAACCTGAGTTAAAAATGCCTCCTTTGGGGCCTCACTGAAGAGTCTGAGACTAGTCGGACCTCTTACTGGGATTGTTATGCTAAGAGGTTTCTATTCTGGCTTTAAAGAAACAAAACAGACTATCCAGAAAAAATACAGTTTATATTTCCAATAATCAATGGAACCCAAACACATGCAACATAGTATTTTATGTTGCTATCTCTGTTTCATGTGAGACTAACATACTTAATAAAGGTGAGAGATAACAAAAGTTTACAGTGTCTGCTTCAGAGAATTTGAATTTCATGGATGGAATCTAACATTCTAGTCACAATCACAGTACATGAGCCGGGCCTTGCCATAAGGAAGAAAGGCAAGCTGGCAGGCTGTTGCCCATGTGAAGGTGCTCTAACCAGGCCTTGACACTCTCCAGAGTATTTCTTCCAGGATTATCTGCCATGGTTGTAGACCTCACTACCTATTTAGCATCTAATTGCAGCCTAGCATAGTGCATGAGAGCATGGGGTTACAATTTAGTCTACTGGGGTTCCAGTGTAAGTTCCCCTATTCACAAATTCTTCTCACTGGGAGCATCATTTAACCTCCCAGTTTCCTCATCTTTAAGTTGTCTTTATCACAGAAAACTTCAATATGCCAACTGAAAGGCATATGTCTCAGGAAAACTTTACGAAATGATCAGCACCAAAGCAGAACTTAATAAAGTTAATAGGTTTCACGAATAAAGAAACAATTTTTCAGGTAATCTGATAAAAAAATCAAGTCATTTCTAGGGGCAAATAGGCTGCTCACAGTCTTTTCCACAGTGACAATCAAACCACTGGAATAACGTTTATAAAGTACTTCCTCAAGGAAAGAAAGCAAGATACAAGAATTTTATACTTGAACAGGCAAATTCTGTTCAAGTACAATGGCAAAACAAATTTTTTCAAACATGAAGGTACTTGGGAAATATAGCGTCCATGAACTCTTCTTGAAGAAGTCCCAATAGGATAAGACTCAGCAAACTAACAGATCTTCAGGAAAACTCTAGCAAATGTACTGAGGGTGAGCAGTGAGTTCATTTAGAAATAGTTGTATGAATAACTAAAACAATTGTGAAAATTATGGCTGTTAACATAGACTAATGTAATCATGACTGTATATAAATTATATAGTTAACAAAAGTTTGGAAGGGGTAAAAATGTTGGGAAGTAATGTAAGTATGGTAAGTTCCTCATATTACTTACCTGAGTTCTTAAATAATAAACATATCTTATAACATGTGAAAAAAAAAATTTTAAATAACAAAAATAAATTAAAAAAATTTTTTTTTATCTTGAGTGGTGAGTGCTGTAATAATAGCACTCACCACACAAGATCATTGGCAGTGGTACTAGGAATAAATACGTTAATGATATTAAACCACATTTCATCAAATCTAGTGTAGAGAAAACACTTAAAGATAATCAATAGTCTTCTTTTTCAAGATGACAACTCCAGAATATTTCTGCTTTATCACTGCCAGCAGTGATGGCAGCCCAGGGGACCTCTCAAAAGCAAATGGTTTGAGAGACCTTCAAGATGGCAGAGGAGTAAGACATGGAGATCACCTTTCTCCCCACAAATACATCAGAAATACATCTACATGTGGAACTACTCCTACAGAACCCCTACTGAATGCTGGCAGAAGACCTCAGACCTCCCAAAAGGCAAGAAAACCTCCATGTACCTGGGTAGGGAAAAAGAAAAAAGAAAAAAGAAAAAACAGAGACAAAAGAATAGGGAGGTAGCTGTGAAGGAGGAAAAGTCTCCACACACTAGAGATCCCCTTCACTGGTGGGGATGGGGGGTGGGCAGGGGGGAAGCCTCGGAGCCACTGAGATGAGCACAGCAACACGGGTGCAAAGGGCAAAGCAGAGATATTCCCACACAGAGGATCGGTGCCGACCAGCACTCACCAACCTAAGACGCTTGTCTGCTCACCTGCCGGGGGGGTGGGGGGGGGTGGGGGCTGGGAGCTGAGGCTCAGGCATCAGAGATCAGATCCCAGGGAGAGGACTGGGATTGGCTGCATGAAGACAGCCTGAAGGGGGCTAGTGCGCCACAACTAGCTGGGAGAGAGTCAGGGAAAAAGTCTGGACCTACCGAAGAGGCAAGAGACCATTGTTTCAGGGTGCACAAGGAGAGGGGATTCAGAGCACGACCTAAGCGAGCTCCAGAGACAGGCGCAAGCCATGGCTATCAGCTCAGACCCCAGAGACGGGCATGAAATGCTAACGCTGCTACTGCTGCCACCAAGAATCCTGTGTGCAAGCACAGTCACTACCCACACCCCTCCAAGAGCCTGTGCAGGACGCCACTGACAGGGTCCCGAGATCCAGGGACAACTACCCCGGGAGAACACGTGGCACGCCTAAGGCTGTTGCAATGTCACGCTGGCCTCTGTGGCTGCAGGATTGCCCCGATTTCCAATTATGACTACCATACCCCTCCCTCTCCCCGCCCTGAGTGAACAACAGAGCCCTAATCAGCCGCTGCTTTAACCCTCTCCTGTCTGGATGGGGAACAGACTCCTGAGAATGACCTACATGCAGAGGCGGGACAAAAACAAAGGCAGAACCCCAGGAGCTGGGCGAACAAAGAAGAGAAAGGGAAATTTCTCCGTGCAGCCTCAGGAGCAGCAGATTAAATCCCCACAATCAGCTTGATGAACCCTGCATCTGTGGAATACTTGAATAGACAACAAATGTTCCTAAAATTGAGGCAGTGGACTTTGGGAGCAACTGTAGACTTGGGGTATGCTGTATGCAACTGACCAGGTTCTGATTTTTATGTTTATCTTAGCTTAGTTTTTAGTGCTTGTCATCATTGATGGATTTCTTTATTGGTTTGGCTGCTCTCTTCTTTTTTTTAATTTTTTCTAATTTTTATTTTGATTTTTATTTTACTTTTAGTTTTTTTATTTGATTTTTTTTTAATTTTTATTTTTTTTCCCTTCCTTTTCTTCTGAACTGTGTGGCTGGCAGGGTCTTGGTGCTCCGGCCAGACATCAGGCCTGTGCCTCTGAGGTGGGAGAGCTGAGTCACGTACACTTGAGCACCAGAGACCTCCCAGCCCCACATAATATCAAACAACCAGAGCTCTCCCAAAGACCTCCATCTCAACACTAAGACCCAGCTCCACGCAATGGACAGCAAGCTCCAGTGCTGGACACCCCATGCCAAACAAGTAAGACAGGAACACAACAACATCCATTAGCAGAGAGGCTACCTAAAGTCATAATACGTTCACAGACAGCCCAAAACACACCACCAGACGTGGCCCTGCCCACCAGAAAGACAAGATTCAGCCCCACCCACCAGAACACAGGCACAGTCCCCTCCATGAGGGAGCCTACACAAGCCACTGAACCAAACTCACACACTGGGGACAGAAACCAAAAATAATGGGAACTATGAACATGCAGGCTGTGGAAAGGAGACCCCAAACACAGTAAGTTAAACAAAATGAGAAGACAGAGAAACACACAGCAGATGAAGGAGCAAGGTAAAAACCCACCAGACCAAACAAATGAAGAGGAAATAGGCAGTCTACCTGAAAAAGAATTCAGAGTAATGATAGTAAACATGATCAAAAATCCTGGAAATAGAATGGAGAAACTACAAGAAACGTTTAACAAGGACCTAGAAGAACTAAAGATTAAACAAACAAGGATGAACAACACAATAAATGAAATTAAAAATTCTCTAGAAGGAATCAATAGCAGAATAACTGAGACAGAAGAACGGATAAGTGTCCTGGAAGATAAAATAGTGGAAATAACTATGGCAGGAGAATAAAGAAAAAAGAATGAAAAGAATTGAGGAGAGTCTTAGAGACCTCTGGGACAACATTAAACGTATCAACATTCAAATTCTATGGGTCTCAGAAGAAGAGAAAAAGAAAGGGTCTGAGAAAATATTTGAAGAGATTATAGTTGAAAACTTCCCTAATATGGGGAAGGAAATAGTCAGTCAAGTCCAGGAAGTGCAGAGAGTCCCATACAGGATAAATCCAAGGAGAAACACGCCAAGACACATATTAATCAAACTATCAAAAATTAAAAATATTAAAAGCAACAAGGGAAAAGCAACAAATAACATACAAGGGAATTCCCACAAGGTTAACAGCTGATCTTTCAGCAGAAACTCTGCAAGCAAGAAGGGAGTGACAGGACATATTTAAAGTAATGAAAGGGAAAAACCTACAACTAAGATTACCCTACCCAGCAAGGATCTCATTTAGATTCAATGGAGAAATTAAAAACTTTACAGACAAGCAAAAGCTAAGGGAATTCAGCAACACCAAACCAGCTTTACAACAAAAGCTAAAGGAACTTCTCTAGGCAGGAAACACAAGAGAAGGAAAAGACCTACAAAAACAAACCCAAAACAATAAGGAAAATGGTAATAGGAACACACATATCGATAATTACCTTAAATATAAATGGATTAAATGCTCCACCCAAAAGACACAGACTTGCTGAATGAATACAAAAACAAGACCCGTATATGTGTTGACTACAAGAGACCCACTTCAGACCTAGGGACACATACAGACTGAAAGTGAGAGGATGGAAAAAGATATTCCATGCAAATGGAAATCAAAAGAAAGTTGGAGTAGCAATTCTCATATCAGACAAAAGAAACTTTAAAATAAAGACTACTACAAGAGACAAAGAAGGACACTACATAATGATCAAGGGATCAATCCAAGAAGATATAACAACTGTAAATATTTATGCACCCAAAATAGGAGCACCTCAATACATAAGGCAAATGCTAATAGTCATAAAAGGGGAAATCGACAGTAACACAATCATAATAGGGGACTTTAACATCCCACTTTCACCAAGGGACAGATCATCCTAAATGAAAATAAATAAGGAAACACAAGCATTAAATGACACATTAGACATGTTGGACTTAATTGCTATTTTAGGACATTCCATCCAAAAACAGCAGAATACACTTTCTTCTCAAGTGCTCTTGGAACATTTTCCAGGATAGATCATATCTTGGGCCACAAATAAAGCCTTGGTAAAATTCAGAAATTTGACATCATACCAAGTATATTTTCCAACAACAATGTTCTGAGATTAGATATCAATTATAGGAAGAAAACTGTAAAAATACAAACACACAGAGGCTAAACAATATGCTACTAAATAACCAAGAGATCACTGAAGAAATCAAAGAGGAAATCAAAAAATACTTAGAAACATATGACAATGAAAACAAGATGACCCAATACCTACGGGGTGCAGCAAAAGCAGTTCTAACAGGGAAGTTCATAGCACTGCAATCCTACCTCTAGAAACAAGAAAAATCTCAAATAAACAACCTAACCTTACAGCTAAAGCAATTAGTGAAAGAAGAACAAAAAAACCCCAAGGGTAGCAGAAGAAAAGAAATCATAAAGATCAGATCAAAAATAAATGAAAAAGAAATGAAGGAAACAATAGCAAAGATCAATAAAACTAAAAGCTGGTTCTTTGAGAAGATAAACAAAACTGATAAACCATTAGCCAGACTTATCAAGAAAAAAAGGGAGAAGACTCAATAGAATTAGAGATGAAAAAGGAGAAGTAACAACTGACTGCAGAAATACAAAGGATCATGAGAGAATTACTGCAAGCAACTATATGCCAATAAAATGGACAACCTGGAAGAAATAGACAAATTCTTAGAAATGCACAAATGCAGAAAAAGCTTTCAAAAAAATTCAACACCCATTTATGATTAAAAACTCTCCAGAAAGTAGGCATAGAGGGAAGCTACCTCAACATAATACAGGCCATATATGACAAACCCACAGCCAACATCATTTCCAATGGTGAAAAACTGAAACCATTTCCTCTAAGAGCAGGAACAAGACAAGGTTGCCCACTCTCACCACTATTATTCAACACAGTTTTGGAAGTTTTAGTCACAGCAATCAAAGAAGAAAAAGAAATAAAAGGAATCCAAATTGGAAAAGAAGAAGTAAAACTGTCCCTGTTTGCAGATGACATGATCCTATACTTAGAGAAATCCTAAAGATGCTACCAGAAAACTACTAGAGCTAATCAATGAATTTGGTAAAGTTGCAAGATACAAAATTAATGCTCAGAAATCTCTTGTTTCCTATACACTAACGACAAAAAATCTGAAAGAGAAATTAAGGAAACACTCCCATTTACCACTGCAACAAAAAGAATAAAATACCTAGGAATAAAACTACCTAAGGAGACAAAAGAACTCTATGCAGAAAACTATAAGACACCGATGAAAGAAATTAAAGATGATACAAACAGATGGAGAGACATATCATATTCTTGGATTGGAAGAATCAACATTGTGAAAATGACTCTACTACCCAAAGCAATCTACAGATTCAATGCAATCCCTATCAAACTACCAATGGCATTTTTCACAGAACTAGAACAAAAAATTTTACAATTAGTATGGAAACACAAAAGACCCCAAACAGCAAAAGCAATCTTGAGAAAGAAAAACGGAGCTGGAGGAATCAGGCTCCCTGACTTCAGACTAAACTACAAAGCTACAGTGATCAAGACAGTATGGTACTGACACATAAACAGAAATATAGATCAATGGAAGAGGATGGTAAGCCGAGAGATAAACCCACACACATATGGTCACCTTATCTTTGATAAAGGAGGCAAGCATATACAGTGGAGAAAAGACAGCCTCTTCAATAAGTGGTGCTGGGAAAACTGGACAGCTACATGTAAAAGAATGAAATTAGAACACTCCCTAACACCATACACAAAAATAAACTCAAAATGGATTAAAGACCTAAATGTAAGGCCAGACACTATCAAACTCTTAGAGGAAAACATAGGCAGAACACTCTCTGACATAAATCACAGCAAGATCCTTTTTGACCCACCTCCTAGAGAAATGGAAATAAAAACAGAAATAAACAAATGGGACCTAATGAAACTTCAAAGCTTTTGCACAGCAAAGGAAACCATAAACAAGATGATAAGACAACCATCACAGTGGGAGAAAATATTTGCAAACGAAGCAAATGACAAAGAATTAATCTCCAAAATAGACAAGCAGCTTAGGCAGCTCAATATCAAAAAAAGAAACAACCCAATCCAAAAATGGGCTGAAGACCTAAACAGACACTTCTCCAAAGAAGATATACAGATTGCCAACAAACACATGAAAGAATGATCAACACTACTAATCATTAGAGAAATGCAAATCAAAGCCACAATGAGGTATCACCTCACAACAGTCAGAATGGCCATCATAAAAATATCTACAAATAAGTGCTGGAGAGGGTGTGGAGAAAAGGCAACCCTTTTGCACTGTTGGTGGGAATGTAAATTGATACAGCCACTATGGAGAACAGTATGGAGGTTCCTTCAAAAACTAAAAATAGAACTACCATATGACCCAGGAATCCCACTACTGGGCATATAGCCTGAGAAAACCATAATTCAAAAAGAGACATGTACTACAATGTTCATTGCAGCACTATTTACAATAGCCAGGACATGGAAGCAACCTAAGTGTCTATCAACAGATGAATGGTTAAAGAAGATGTGGCACATGTATACATGGAATATTGCTCAGCCATAAAAAGAAATGAAATTGAGTTATTTGTAGCGAGGTGGATGGACCTAGAGTCTGCCATACAGAGTGAAGTAAGTCAGAAAGAGAAAAACAAATACCGTATGCTAACACATACATACGGAATCTAAAAAAAAAAAAAAATATGGTTCTGAAGAACCTAGGGGCAGGACAGAAATAAAGAAGCAGACGTACAGAATGGGCTTAAGGACATGGGGAGGGGGAACGGTAAGTTGGGACGACGTGAGAGAGAAGCATTGACATATATACACTACCAAATATAAAACAGATAACGAGGGGGAAGCAGCCGCATACACAGGGAGATTAGCTTGGTGCTTTGTGGCCACCTAGAGGGGTGGGATAGGGAGAGTGGGAGGTAGACGCAAGAGGGAGGGGATATGGGGATATATGTATAGGTATAGTTTATGCACTTTGTTATACAGCATAAACTAACACAACATTGTAAAGCAATTATACTGCAATAAATATGTTGAAAAAGAAAATAAGCAAATGGTTCACACACAAGGTACGAGCTACAGCCCAACCACATGAGTTTTCCAACACATTCTTTAAGGTGTTCTCAAAAAAAAAAAAAATGAGATCACAAAAGGAATCAGTGTAAGGTGGCCAGGTTTAGGAAATAAAAATATAGAATGCTCAGTAAATGTGAATTTCAGGTAAACAAAAATAATTTTACAATAAGTATGCTCCAAATATTGCAAGGTACACACATACTAAAATATATATGTTTGTTGTTTATCTGAAATTCAAATTTAACTGGGCATCCTGTATTTTTTCTGGTAACACTAAGCTAGTCTAATTCCTTTTAGATCCAGCCAAAACACAAATTCAACTGTTGTTCTAAAACCACTTTCTGTTATAAACATAACTAACATTTATGGAGTACTTACTACGTGACAGGCACTGTGCTAAGTGCATTCCTCAAAGTGTTGCATTTAATGTCCACAATTCTATGAAACTGGTACACAAATTCACCTGCTGTTCTAAAACCACTTTCTGTTATAACCATAACTAACATTTATGGAGTACTTACTATGTGACAGGCACTGTGCTAAGTGCATTCCTCACAGCATTGCATTTAATGTCCACAATTCTATGAAACTGGTATTATTATTATTATTATTATTATCTCCTTTTTACAGCAGAAGACACTGCAACTGAAAGAATATAAGGGATTAACTTTTTCTAAGCCACAGTGCTAGTAAGTGGCAGATCTGGGATCAGAATGTAAGTCTCTTTGATTTCAAAACTAATGCTTTTAACAATTATGATATGTTACTTCCTCTCACAGCAGGAATCATTAATTCCATCCATCAAAAACCTGAAATGTTCAGTGTGTGTGAATCACTGTCTTAGTCACTTAATCCCATCATCTTTGATTTCCCTATCTGTAAAGAAAGGATTAAATGAAATAGCATATATGTAAAGTGCAAAGATGATATCCCTGTTTGGGGAGAAAGTGACATTTAGCTGGTCTTTGAAGAGCTAGAAGGACATTCAGAAGCTGTTATTGGGCAGGAAATCATATTGTAAAGAGCTAAATAAGAGGAGAGCTTAGGCAGCCAATGAAAGTGTTCTAGAACCAGTTGACCTATGACTAGTAGATTATGCCTGTGGGGCTATTATTTAAAGGTAAGGGCAGTCAAACTCTGAAGATTATTGAAGCCCTATTTATAGGACACTTAAGCAGCACGAAATCCAGAGGCTACAATCAAATTCATGCTATTCTTGCTCATAGAGCAGTTTTTGCAAAAAGTGGCATTCTGAAAGCTTTTCCACCTCTGATCTTTCATGATAAGAGATTGCATTCATCTAAGCAATCATACATCTAAAGACGTTCAACATTAAATATTCTCTGGGGCTTCCCTGGTGATACAGTGAGTAAGACTCCACACTCCCAGTGCAGGGGGCCCAGGTTCAACCCCTGGTTGGGGAATTAGATCCTGCATGCATGGTGCAACTAAGAGTTTGCATGCGGCAGCTAAGATCAGGCACAGCCATAAATAAATAAATAAATAAATAAACAAACGAATGAACGAGTGAATGCATAAATGAATGAATGAATGAACGAACGAATGAGTGAATGAGTAAATGAATGAATGAATGAGTAAATGAATGAATGAACGAATGAATGAATGAATAAATAAGTAAATGAATGCATGAATAAATGAATGAAAGAATGAATGCATGAATAAATTAATAAATTACTGAATGAATAAATGAATGAGTAAACGAATATATAAATGAATGAATAAATTAATAAATTACTGAGTGAATAAATGAATGAGTAAACGAATATATGAATGAATGAATAAATGAATGAATAATTAAATGAATGAATGGATAAATGAATAAATGAATAAATTAATGAATGAATAAATGAATGAGTCAATGAATAAATGAATATATAAATGAAAGAATGAATGCATGAATAAATGAATGAATGCATGAATAAATGAATGAGTAAATGAATGAATAACTTAATGAAAGAATGAATTCATGAATGAATAAATGAATGAATGAGTAAATGAATAAATAAATGAGTAAATGAATGAGTAAATGAATGAATGTATGAATGAGTAAATGATAAATAAATGATGAATGATGAACGGATGAGTAAATGAATAAACGAATTAATGACTGAACGAATGAATGAATGGATAAACGAACGAATGAGTAAATGAATGAATGAATACATACATACATAAATATAAATAAATAAATATTTTTAAATTACCAAAAAATTAAAGGTTCTCAATTCAAAATTTCTTTGGCTGAAATTTTCCATTATTTTATCAAGATCATGCTTTCTAGAATTCCAGATGTAACAGGAAATAATAATCGTAATCTCAATAATAGTAATAGTTTAATTTTGTAGTGTGCTTTAGAACTTACCTAATATTTTCATACCCATTATCTCATTCCATAATGTTCCACAAATGGAGTTTAGGAAGATGAGGCTGGAGAAAGTTATCAGTTATGCATCATATTTTTACATATGGCTCTTTATCCCAGGTTATATCTGTCACTATAAGATGCTCAGCACTCCCAGAAGCTCCCCCACTGCCTTCCCTGGACAGCCTTTTATCTTACATTATCCCTTGCTCCTCCCCAATTCCTAAAATCTTTCCACTACCTTCTGAAACTCATCAAATCCTGATATAAACATCCTCAAGCTCTTCTTTCAATGATTCCTTTCCCTTCTTGCATTAGAGTCTAACTGAAACCTGGACACTGCTTTTCCTGAAGGCCTCTCACATATTGCCTGTTGTGTTTCCCTCATATGATATTGATCCCTTCTAGAGAATTTTTAATTTCATTTATTGTATTGTTCATCATTGTTTGTTTGCTCTTTAGTTCTTCTAGGCCCTTGTTAACCATTTCTTGTATTTTCTCCATTCTATTTTCAAGATTTTGGATCATCTTTACTATCATTACTCTGAATTCTTTTTCAGGTAGACTGCCTATTTCCTCTTCATTTGTCAGGTCTTTTGGTTTTTACCTTTCTCCTTCATGTGCTGTGTGTTTCTCTGTCTTCTCATTTTGCTTAACTTACTGTGTTTGGGGTCTCCTTATCGCAGGCTGCAGGTTCACAGTTCCCATTGTTTTTGGTGTCTGCTCCCAGTGGCTAAGGTTGGTTCAATGGGCTGTGTAGGCTTCCTGGTGGACGGGACTGGTGCCTGTGTTCTGGTGGATGAAGCTGGATCTTGTCTTTCTGGCGGGCAGGACCGTGTCCGGTGGTGTGTTTTGGGGTGTCTGTGAACTTATTATGATTTTAGGCAGCCTCTCTGCTAATGGGTGCTGTTGTGTTCCTCTCTTGCTAGTTGTTTGACATAGGGTGTTCAGCACTGTAGCTTGCTGGTCATTTAGTGGAGCTGGGTCTTAGCGTTGAGATGGAGATCTCTGAGAGAGCTTTTGCCGTTTGATATTACATGGCGTCAGGAGGTCTCTGGTGGACCAATGTCCTGAACTTGGCTCTCCCACCTCAGAGGCACAGGCCTGACACCCGGCTGGAGCACCAAGACTCTGTCAGCCACACGGCTCAGAAGAAAAGGGAGAAAAAAAAGAATGAATGAAAGAAAGAAAGAAAAAAGAAAAGAAAATAATTAAAATAAAAAATATATATATTAAAAATAAAAAAACTAAAAAGTAATAAAAAGAGAGAGCAACCAAACCAAAAAACAAATCCACCAATGATAACAAGCACTAAAAACTATACTAAAAAAAAACAAACGGACAAACAGAACCCTAGGAAAAATGGTACAGGCAAAGCTATACTGACAAAAATCACACAAAGCAGCTTACACATACACACTCACAAAAGGAGAAAAAGGAAAAAATATATATATATATATAAAAAGGAAGAGAGCAATCAAATCAATAAACAAATCTACCAATGATAAGAAGCTCTAAATACTAAGATAAACATGAAACCAGAAACAAATTAGATGCAGGAAAGCAAACCCCAAGTCTACAGTTACTCCCAAAGTCCACCACCTCAATTTTGGCATGATTTGTTGTCTATTTGGTTATTCCACAGATGCAGGGTACATCAATTTGATTGTGGAGATTTAATCCGCTGCTCCTGAGACTACATGGAGAGATTTCCCTTTCTCTTCTTTGTTCGCACAGCTCCTGGGGTTCAGCTTTCGATTTGGTCCTGCCTCAGGGTGTAGGTCGCTTGAGGGCACCTTTTCCCACCCAGACAGGAGGGGGTTAAAGGAGCAGCTGATTCGGGGGCTCTGGCTCACTCAGGCCGGGGGGAGGGAGGGACACGGATGCGGGGCAAGCCTGCGGCGGCAGAGGCCGGCATGACGTTGCAGCAGCCTGAGGCGTGCAGTGCGCTCTCCCGGGGAAGCTGTCCCCGGATCACGGGACCCTGGCAGTGGCGGGCTGCACAGGCTCCCGGGAGGGGCGGTGTGGAGAGTGACCTGTGCTCGCACACAGGCTTCTTGGTGGCGGCAGCAGCAGCCTTAGCGTCTCAGGCCCGTCTCTGGGGCCCGCGCTGATGGCCGCGGCTCATGCCCGTCTCTGGAGCTCGTTTAAGCGGCGCTCTGAATCCCCTCTCCTCGCGCACCAGGAAACAAAGAGGCAAGAAAAAGTCTTGCCTCTTCGGCAGCTCCAGACCTTTTCCCGGACTCCCTCCCGGCTAGCTGTGGCACACTAGCCCCTTCAGGCTGTGTTCACGCCGCCAACCCTAGTCCTCTCCCTGCGATCCGACCGAAGCCCGAGCCTCAGCTCCCAGCCCCGCCCGCCCCGGCGGGGGAGCAGACAAGCCTCTCGGGCTGGTGAGTGCTGGTCGGCACCGAGCCTCTGTGCGGGAACCTCTCCGCTTTGCCCTCCGCACCCGTTGCTGCACTCTCCTCCGTGGCTCTGAAGCTTCCCCCCTGCCCACCTCCCGTCTCCGCCCGTGAAGGGGCTCCTAGTGTGTGGAAACTTCCTCCTTCACAGCTCCCTCCCACTGGTGCAGGTCCCATCCCTATTCCTTTGTCTCTGTTTTTTCTTTTTTCTTTTGCCCTACCCAGGTATGTGGGGAGTTTCTTGCCTTTCTGCCAGCGTTCAGTAGGTGTTCTGTAGGAGCTGTTCCACATGTAGATGTAGTTTTGATGTATTTGCGGGGAGGAAGGTGATCTCTGTGTCTTACTCTTCCGCCATCTTGAAGCTATCCCCCCACGTCAGCACTTATTAGTCTTCAAAGTACAGAAAAGGAGGGGATGCCTCTCGTGTTTAAAAAAAAAAAAGATCTCTCTTTGAGAAAAACAAGATAAACAAACATCTCATGAGGATTTCTTTGCTTTTTGTTCTAAGGTACCCCTCATATGAACAATGTTGTTCATGTCAAAAGCTCCCCAAAATGGTCACTGCTATTCCAAACTGTCTCTGTTGAAACTGTCACAGTTAGAAAAATAAGCATACAATTTAGCCTTATAGTGAGAAAAGATGATGGAAGCAGGTACTCAGCCTGTAAAAGGCATTGCTGTAGAAAAAGAATTGCCCTGTGAGAACTGAAAAATATGCAATAGTAGTATTATACTTGTGTAACTTGGTGTCTCTGGTGTTTGGCCAAAGGTCAATCATCACCAGCCAGGGGCCAAACAAAACTTCCTGATTCTGGGTAGATGAAACTAAGCAGGGAAATTCTCCAGGACACAAAGGCAGGACTGAGAAGGAAGTTTTTTCAATGTTTTTAAAATGGTGTCCCATTACAGTATTTGTCCAAAGCACACTGGTCTGAGCAGACCTTCTAAACTCCTCTGTCCCCAGGACCAGGTCATGAACAATCTACTGGACTATACTCATCTTCTGCCTATGGAATTTTTCTTATGGACAAGCAATATTCAAGACACAGAACAGCAGACAGACCATAAGTAGAGATATTATTAGAAGGCTCTAAAACAATTTTTACCAGGGATTAATACAAACCAGATTGGGTAACAAAATATCCCGGGAGACCTTATTCCTAGGAAAAGAAAATAAACCCAATGCTGAAGGGCTTCTATGAAATGTTGGAGCCCAATTAAGCATGAATTTACCTTTCAGCTCTGGACAGGGTGCATATCAAATAGAAACACAAGGGACTTCAGATATGTGTACTATTACTGTGTTGAGGGTCCTGATCCAAAGAGAGAGTCCATCAGCTGAATCTCAGTGGAACCTCCACTTCAGTCAACGCCCTCTAAACCAAAGACCACTAGGAACACACCACTGGTTAAACAAGCTGTGTATATTACTCACCACAAGGAGAAAGAATGCACACTATGGGGAACCATGAGACATTTGTAGGAGAGGGTGTTAGAAAGGACGTATTTTAGAAGACTTACAGTAGAAAGGTTTAGGGCTTGTGTTAGGTGATTTTGTGGAGTCTTTAAGGAAGCAGGGCTTTGTCCTGGGTTGGATGCTATCAGAAAGTAGCATCTTTTTGAGTTAGCAACTGTAATTCTACAGTTGGCTATTTTAATAAATATTATCTATGGAAAGGGCAGACCAGAGTTGAGCTAAAGCTGTAATTGGTTAAAAAAAAAAATCAGTCACTGATATTAACCAGGATGAGGGAATGTTTGGTATTCTTTGGCTCAGACAATGTTCATGTTTTGCCTGTGTTCAGATGTGGTTATGGAGTGGTCTTTTTCTCTTGATTCATCATGGTCACAGAGTGGCCTTGGAATTGACATTCTATGATATTGTTTGTGTCCAACAGAAGAATACCAAGGCCTAGCAATGAGTGCCAGACTATCTCATGGCAACAACAAGGTATAGTGCTCATACTAGTTTAGCTTCTGGATATCAGTGGCTGCCCTTCTTGGGCCAACGGACATTTTGTCTGAAGACAATGATAGTGAATAGCATAAACAATAGAGAAAAATTCTTCCATTAGCGAAAAGTAAATGTGTTAGGCAAAAGCCCACGTCACAGGTATGTTGTTAAATTATCCAGAAATGTCTCGAATTGGCTCCTGTAAAGAGGAATGGAAGTGGAGAGAGATAAATATACATTACGATGTTCTTAAGTTTGTCTTTTCATAAATAGTTCAGACTTATTTAAGAGCCTATTTTGAGCTGGATTTCTAATTAAGTGTCTAAACGAAAACAGTATACCCATTTTGCTCAGCACCAAAAAGCTCTATAATTTGCTGGAGACATAATAGAACTGTTGCACAGACAAAACCAAAGCCTGTAAAAATCTGTTTACCAGTGGCCTAATAATAAGTCATCCCCTCCTAGTCTTTTCGTTTGCAATTGATTTCTGGAGGTTGGAAACAAGTTCGTGAGTCAGTGTCATGCTGGGTTGTAGGCAACAATGAACCTAAAGGGAACAGAAAGAAACTTGGGCTCATAAAATGAGTTTGGGCAGGAGGTCACATAAGCAATATGAGTAAGGAGGACACAAATATGAGAGGGTCACATCATGTTGACCTCCAAAATCTATGTCCATTGTCAGGCGTCAGTGGGTTGGTGGAGAACTAGAAAGCTCAATCAGATACACCACATCAGCCAGAAAGAAAGAGTGTAATTACTAAGGCAACTCCAGGTACTTTTCTGCTCCGACTGGTGAGCCTAGCCTAAAGGCTTAGCCTTGAAGGACACAGTTCACCAGAAGAAAGCATAAAGATCGAAACAATGAACTGCTGGATGGATTAAAATAGAGAGCCAAAGGAGAAAATAGAGCACTCCCAGATACAGATTTTATGTTGTCTGGTAATGGTGATCTTTTTTGAGTTAGCATGTCTTCTGTTTTGTTTTTCATAACATCCCTCACCTGCCTAACCTCCTGGAATGGGCTTTGAATGCCTCTCATGTTTTTTCTAGTGCTTTCTGTGGAGTCTCTCTGGCAGGCAACAAAGTAATAACTACCCTTTCCTTAGAACAATCTAGGGACTAGAGACTATGCCAGGAGCTTTACCTACATCATTTCTAATTCTCACAACAATTCTGCAAAATGGGTGTGATTACCCCTATTTTATAGAAGGAAATGTAGACTCAAAGAGGTTGTACCTTAACCAGAGTCAAGCAACTGGATCCTGGGTTCTCGGGTTCCTGTAATAAGGGCCCCAGTTTTCTCAGGGTGCCCCTGCTTGTTCTCGGCCTTGGCACTTGCCAGCCATGTCCCCTTGATCACTGCAGTAAAAATCTCACCTTTCCCACAAGATATTCTCCACCTCCCTGCTTGCTCAGGGCTGCTATCCCTCATAGCAGCTCTTTATCTAGATGATTTTCCACCAGAGTCACGCACAACCCAGGATGAGGGACATTTAACTGCCTGTATGAGTACTGGTCATCGGTGGGTCTCCCTCCTGCGGCCACTTCCTGTGCTTACTCGGCTGCCCTGTCCACTCAAGTTTTCCACCTCCAGACTCACTGTCATGCGTATGTTAAGTAATATGAAATTTAATATGGAAAGACGGTGCAGGAAGTGGTATAAATTTATTGAACTGTAGCAGTGTTAAAGCTGCGGAGGATTACTTTTTAATTTTTAATTTAGAGAAACAGAAAAGCACAAAGGGCTCCCAAGAAAGGCGTGACCCTCAGAGTCCTCTGAGAGACAGACAGACCCAGCAGTAAACACTGAGGACACCATCTTCCACCCCCACTAACTTGTGATGGCTGACAGAGCAACCTGCTAGAAGCTGAAAGCTCTCTCACCAGGATGACTACGTTTGAGTCAGATGCCTCCCTACTTCCATTTGGGCTGATTTCCTGTCTATTTCATTTGGAAAGGATCTCATGCCTTTTCACATCATTTAACCTAGATTGAGTGCTCAAACTATATTTATTTGCCAGGTGAGTTTTCAGGAATTTTAATCTCAGTGCTTCTCGGGGTTCCCAAAGGCCAAGCTTTCTAATTTGATGTCACTTTATGCCCACTCTCCAAGCCCTGACCCTCGCCAAATTATCGGACACTTTTCCGTGAGAGCTGCACAGTACATCAAACCTCATAGTAACTATTGGCAAAATTGACCAACGGAAATAAACATCAAAGCACAGAACACAGCATCTATTTTTTCCTGGAAATCAAGAATTCTTTTCAGATGCCATGGAAAAAAAAATCAAGTATCCATTTTCTTTATACTGAGGTACAATTACACTTGTAATTTAGCAAATTAATGTTTAAACTGACACGAGAAAAGATATGTCAGCTGCACATGGACCTCATTGTTCTATAAAAGCTTTGTGCGCGCCTTACTGCTCGATGAATACACAATTTTTAAATTGTTGAGGAGTAACAGATGAGGTATCAGAGACGTATTAAGCTGGTTCAGAAGGTGTCAAATCTCAATGTGTATAAATTCAGCTCTATCATATTTCAGAGAAACTCTTTCTGTGCATATCAAAGGAAAGGAGAATTGTAAACAGTGATATTTAACAATTTCAAAAAATCAAAAAGTATATTTATATTGATGTAAAAAATTCTCTCTCTTAAAGAATCCACATGATCAAAATATTTATCACATAAATGTAGAATGTGTAAAATATAAGTCAAAAACTCCTGGCAGATAATGAATACATGGAATCAATGCCCTGCTCTTTCATCACTTTATTCCAGTTTCTCTAAAGCCTCTGCAGAGATACATTTCTGTCCATCTATGCTACTTCTGAATAAAGAAACTGTGCACACAGTGGCCTCATCCTAGATTATGAGCCCCACATCATATGTCATAACCATCTTCAAGTCACAAAATGTTATTAGGAGCTTTTCCAATTTTCACAGGGAAAGCCTGAGCCAGAATAAAAGAATTTGAGGATATAGTCAAAGAGCAAGTTCCTCTTCAAATCTAGATGAGAAACAGAAATTTCTGCAACAAAACCAGAAGCTCCACTTTGGACTCTGGAAGGAGCACGGTCTGATGAGCATTTGCGGCTGCCCTGCCCAACTTCATTTTCCTTGCTATATTATTTTCCCTTTCTCTTGGTACCTCTTGCTCCTATTTCTCACAATGGCCTTAGGTGAGGGGAGCAGGGTGGCTAAAAGAAGTGCATGGTGGCATGGTAACCGTCCACTGTGAATTTGGATATAGGCTGCATCTCCGGAAAATGATACACTCATTAAATTTCAGGCAACCTCTATTATGGGAAAACTCAAAAATATGTGACCTCCCTCATGCACAAAGGGATTAAGTTACTTTAGTCTCTCTCTCTCTGTCTCTCTCTCTCTCTCTCTCTCTCTCACTCTCACACACACACACACACACACACACACACACACACACACACACACACACACACAAATGAGCTCCCTTCCTCCAGGGCAGGACCATATGTTAGAACATGGAATGGAGCTAGGACTCACATGGGGTAAAGCAGGTAACTCTGAGACATGCCCTGCGGATCAGCAGATTCCTTCCTTCTTGCACGTGTGCACACGTGTGCAAGCACACATAACCTAGCAGCTAGGCAGAACAAGGCCAGAGTAGCAGCAGATACATGAAAGAGATCCGTGGCAGTAGCAGTGGCAGGAGGATGGAGGGTACCCAGTCAGCGCCCCAGGGAGCAAGATGAGAAGAGGGCTTACTATTTTTAAAAGATTATTAAAATATTTACTTTTTCAAATATATTTCTCCATCATGAATTCATATTTAAGGCCATCCATATCATGCATAACAAAACATTAAAATGTATCTGTACTCACATACTGCCAGAGGTTGGAAATTTTCATCTGCCCTCTTTTATTACTGAAACATCAGATCAGTCCTTTTCCTTGGGTTGTTTTTGCCTGCAGTTGACACTGATTTCAGCAGTCGAGATCCTTTTGGTTGCAAAAGACAGATCAGCTCAAACTCTATTAACCCTTTAAAGGGGCTTTACTGGTTTATGAAACCAGGTACGATTGACAGGGTTTGGCAAGAATTGATGGCTGAGCACGTTAGGAAGTTTTGCAGAGTTGCTCTTTGAGTCGTGCATTTGGGGGCATAAGGGAAAGTACATCTACCAGGGTGACCTGACATTCTGGTTCATAACGTAGCTGCCAGGACATTGCTGATCACCGTGTATGACTTTTATTTTGTGCATTCTATATTCATCACCACATACGCCCCTCTTCCCCACCAAAATGAAAATTACATGGAATTATAAGAAATAATGAATATGTAAAATATTCACACGTGAAAACCATTTCATTTGGGATTTGTGGTAGCAGCAGTAAACTAGTGCGGCTGCCGTCATATGCTTTGTGAAATTATTGTAATTTCTCTCTGAAATTTCAGCTGTGTTGGACCAATTTGTTGCACTCCGGTTTAATATAATGTTATGTTTCTGACTCGGTGTAGATATTTTAAACCACAGATTGCAATCCCTCTTACGCACACACACACACCTTTTAAAACACTTATTCATTTCTGAATGATTACATCAATTAACTGGGAGTAGGCAGAAGTTGAAGCGAAAAGGAGAATCATAACCATACGACTATTTATTTCTAGGAAACAAGAAAATAAAGACGCTTTTATCAAAACATTTCAGAAGAGAGAGATGAAAGAAAAGGAGATGATCATAAGAGCACTTTAAACCTTGGGGGAAAATGCTGCTCAATTTCAGGGAAGGCTGTGTGCCCTGGGAGCAGAGAGGGCCCGTCCAGTGTCTGCTTCTGGAAGAATATTCTGTGATGGGATACATGTGGAGGGAGGGTGTCAGTGTGAGAGACAGAAGGGCAGGGGGAGGAAGGCAAGTCATAGGATGCTGAAGTCTGGACGGTAACCCATTTCTTGTTTCCGGAGATTAAAAATGTTGTGTATATCACTGGCATCAGCCTAAAGCCGCAGGCCATGGGCTACATGGCCAGGAATCTCTGTTGTACCCAGGTAGATAAGGACGTTTTATGCTCGAATAGAAGTGCCTTTTTTTCCTTTAAAATATTTATTAGTCATTCTGGAACGTTCCAAGGATACAAAAAAGAACGAAAAAGGATAACAAACACCCATGCACCCACCCAAACTGAACAAATGTTAATTAACCCTTTGGCTGTTTACCTCAGATCTTTGTTAGGGTGCAAAAGCAGAGACCCAGAGACTGCTAGTTGTTCCATAATCTCTCTTCTTGTCTTTTTCTTTGGTAGCAGAACCCCTGATATAGCTGTGCATAGGGCTTCCCAGAAGTAAAAGTTGTAGGCCCCAGCCTCCTTCCAGGCTCAGTGAGACAGTGTGACTAAGTTACAGCCAATGGGATGTGAGGGAAGGGGCACATTTGCTTCACATTTCATAGTAACTGTGAGAAATAAACTCCTGTTGTTTATAAGCCACCCAGTCTATGGCATGCTGTTATAACAGCCCAAGCAAACAAAGACAGTTTTGGGCACATTGATTTTGAGATGTCTAATAGACATTCAGTGGGAGATGCTCAGAAAGCAGCTGGATACGTGTATTGGGAGTTCAATGCAGAGATCTAGCAGATCTAAATCTGGGAGTCATTAGAATGTAGGTGGCATGGAAAGCCATGATCCTGGGTGAGATGACAGAGGAAATTACTGCAAATAGAAAATAGAAGACACACAAGGATCAAGTTCTGGGTGCTCCACTGTTTGGAAGTTGGGGAGGTGAGGAGGATCCAGCGAGGGAGACTGAGAAATCAGAACACTGAGTAATCAGGAAGGTAAGAGGGAATCCAGAAGAGAGAATGAGGTCTCAGAAGCCAGGTGAAGATAGTATTTCAGGAAGTAGAGTAATCGCTGTGTTCACTGCTATTTAAAGATCAAGAAATAAGAGGATTGAGGGACTTCCCTGGTGGTTCAGTGGTTAAGACTCCGTGCTTCCAATGCAGGGGGCACGGGTTCGATCCCTCATCAGGGAACTAAGATCTCCCACATGCCGCACAGCCAAAAAAAAAAAAAAAAAAAGAAGAGGAATGAGAATGTACTATGAGATCTCCATCTCATGGACGCAATTTGGTACCTGTTACATGGCTGCCTTAGTGAATTATTGTTTTCTTATTTTCACCACTAAGGATTATATTATCTCAGAATTAGAAGGTTATAAAAAGACATCCATCTAACCATCCAACCCAGATTACAGGTTCCTTCACAACTGTTTGCATCACCTTTGCTTAAGCACCTCAGTACCAGTTAGCTCTCAACTATGTAAAACAATCATGTCCATTTTTGGTGAAGCTCTAATGGCTCCTTAGGTTGAATACGTGTGCATTTTAATTCCTACCCATTATTCAAAGTTCTGCTTTTGCAGTCACACAATATATAGCACTGCTGCCAAGTAGTCAGAAGGCACTTCTGATATTTTGAAAAAATTCTTTAACTTCCACCAGATCTGAGCCCACTTTGGTCTCATCTCACCACCCTACTCTCCAGTGAAGCACAGTAAAGGAAGGTCCTCTCAAGAGCACATGATCACCGAGCACTGTTCTCCACTCCCACCTGCAAATATGGCTCCTCTCTTCCAGGCCATGGTCCTGTGATCAGCTGTCATTCTTCCTCCCTATGCCTTGTGCATTACCAAGCCATTGCAGGTCCCTTCTCTGAACTGATCAGAAGCCTGATGTTTACAACCTTGTCACTGGTTTATCTGGTCAGCAACCCACCCCAAGCACACAATTAGGACAACCCTGGCACTTTTCAGGTCCTCCTAGCAGTGGCCTCTAAATCCAAGGCCACCCCAAATCCCACTCCATACCCAAATACCAGCTCCCCCTAACATGGTGTCAGGATGTGAAGTCGGAAAAAGTGGCCATCCCACTATATGATAATTCTGCTACAAGCTCACTCTAGGGGGCAAGAAGATGACTTCATCCCATTTACTAAGGCTACCTGTCACCCTTGTGTGAGAGAATGCTGCAGAAAAAAATAGGTACAGAGGGAGAGTTGACACATAAGTGGGTAAAAGTCAATGGCTCTCTGACTTAACAAACATCCAGAAAAACTTCTCCAGAGGAGTTATCAAGGCCAACCCTCCACCAGTCAGCCTTGAGTGGGAACCAATTTCGCTTTGATCCCGTTGAACAGTAGGCCACCATTCCTTTGATCATCTCTGCTCTGGCCTGATTAAAATGATGCCATGAGCCATTTTTGTTGTGTGCTTAACTAGTCCCAGGATAGAGGAACAGCCAACGCAATCTGAAGTGGCTCCATGAAGAACTAAGCCATGTCCACATGGAATCAACCCTCCGCTCTTACCTATGCTCTCCCCCCAGTATTAGCTACTAGCAAGGACAACAGAACCAATGAACAGAAACCTTTTTCAACAACACACTTTCAAATAAATGCCTTTTCTACATTTCTGGGCTACAAAATACTTTTTAGTGGGTATTATTACTTTGCCAACCCCACCCCTTACAGTGATGAGACTCATGCACTTGACCACTGAGCATTCATGTTATACCCTCTCACCAATCCCGTTCTTAGAACCAGCAGTCACTCCTCCTGCCCCAGCCCCACCAGTTGGAATTCCAAACTCTGAAATAATGATTGATTACTGTTTTGGGGTTTACTCAGGCAGAGTCCTCACAACCGCAGCCCCTCACAGAGAGGAATGTACACCTCAGAGCTGGACCTACCCACACTATTGACCTTCTGGCCTTCCCAAAGCTCCCAACATCCCCTTCTACCTCACATTCCTGCATTCCCATAACCCAACAAAAACGCATTTAAAGGTAATTCCAGAAAGCTTTGATAGTTGATTTTTGTATCATTAGTTTTATTCTTTAAATATAAAGTTATAGTTAGTTTCTAGTTAGTCATACTTATAACTAACAGATATAGATAGTTATGGTTATAGTTACTACCTTTTTATGGTTACTACTTATGATTATGATCTATTATGTATTATTATAGTTATTATAGCTAGTATCATTATAGTTATTAACTAATTGTTGTTACAAGTTGCAGCTACTAACTAGTAGTGGTTACTGGTTTCTGACTGGTAACTCATTATGGTTACTAGGTATTGTTACTAACTAGTCATGGTTACCAATTTTGGGTGATAACTAGTTGCAATTACCAGGTAGAGCTACAAATTAATTTTGGTTACAAAGTTTGGACTACTGTGTAGTCTCAGTTAACAAATTATGGCTTGCTAGCTAGTTATGGTTACCAGGTTAGTTGCAGTTACAAGTTTTGTGGATGCTAACTAGTTGTGCTTTCTAGGTTGGGCTACTAACTAGTCTCAGTTACCACTTTGTGATGGCAAACTAGTTATGATCACTAGGTTGGGCTTGTAAGTAGTCAGTTGTTTGTAGCTGCTAACTAGCTGTGGTTACTAGGTATCATCATTGACTAGGTTTCAATTACCAGTTTGTGACTGCTAACTAGGCCTGGCTTCTGGCTGTTGCCACTATCTAGTTATGGTTACTAAGTTGCACTACCAAATAAATGGAAATTACCAGTTTGTGACTACTAATTAGTTATGGTTGCTGGTTTGTGGGTGTTAACCAATTGTGGCTTCTAACTTGTAATTTCTGATTTGTAGCTTCTAACTAGTTGAAGTTGTTAGGTGCTGCTTCTAATTGTTTACTAGGTGTTATTTTACTTAATTGCACTTATTGATGTGACTACTAACTAGTTGTGGTTGATAGTTATGGTTAATTGGAACTGTAGTTAATTATGATTATGGTGGTACTTTGTTGTACTTATGGTTAGTTTTAGTTGGTTATGAGTATATTTATACAGAGTTATAGGATTAGTGGTAAGTACTTGTAGATATAATTATAGTTATATAATTATAGTTGTTATAAAGTGTTAAAGTTGTAGTTATTTGTAGTTATTTGACCTAGAATATAATCTATTCACAGATGTAACTTCAGGTTTTCTAAAGCTTTGATGGAACACCTGAAGTTACCTCTGTGAATTGATTATATTCCAAGTCAAATAACTACAAATAACTGAGCAACATACTTTTACTGTTTAATTCCAGTACATTCATTTGACTCATTACAGGGAACCTAAGGTGTAATGTCTTTCAAGAGGACATGCATGTACATTTCTCAGGGATTCCTTGTGCTCCTGCATCTTACTTGTTATGCTCAAACTCCAGGAGGTTCATGACAAGTGAAAGGCCAACTACCTGTGCAATCTATTCCTAGAAAATCTTCCCGCCCAGAATCCACAGCTCCTGTCTAATCCCAAGGAAAAGTTAAACCAAATGATACTGATTCCAATCCCTCTGAACCAATCCTGCTTGAGTCCCTGGACCATTAAAGATGATTCCACGACCCGCAAATTCAGCGGTGTCTTTAGCCCAACATGGAGAGAAAGACAGGCATGTAGGAAGGCAGACCACATCTTGTACCACCCTTGCAAAGTCCTGCTCATTTACCAAGTCCAAATTAAAGTCTTACCTCCTCTAAGATCTTCCCAGATAGATGCTTAAGGTCAGGATCCATCTCTCCTCCCCCAAGACTGTGTGTGTAGGTTTAGTGCAGCACTGAACGCATTCTAGCTTGTATAAGCCTTAAGATCAATATCTCTGGTTGCTTTGTTCAGTAGATTATGAGCTCCTGGAGGACAGAGCCACATGCCTTATTCATTTCTCCACGCACTAGAGCAAGGGAGTGGTTCTTAAAGTGCTGGGGCTTGTCATACTTGTGAAGTCAATCACCATTAACATTGCTTAATAGTAGAATATCAAAGTTTGAGATGGTTTATTTTACTTTGATGTACATATATACATGGGTATATACCTATACATATATATTGATTCTAGGTTATACCAAAAAATATAGCCCTGGGTTATATTCTGATAGGCATTCATTCACTCATTCAACAAGTATTTATCAAGCACCTACTTTGAACTAGGTGCTAATCCAGACGTGTGGAATACATCAGTGAACAAAACAGACAAAAATCCTTGCCCTCATCTGACTTATATTCTAGAGGCATGAGATAGACAATCAACTATAGAGATAATAAATAATTATACAGTAAGTTAGATGGTGATAAGTGCTATGGAATAGAGAAAACGTGGAGCAGGGAATTGGATGTACGTTGGACTGAGGGACAGGTTGCAATTTTAAAAAGAGTGGCTAGTGTAGGCCTCAGTGAAAAGGTGGTAATTGACCTGAAAGGCACAAGGCGGGCAGTGATGTGGATGTATATGTATAGGGGGAAAGCATTCCAGGACGAAGGAACAGCTGGTGCAAAGGCCCTAGTTAGGGAATGAACCTGACATGATTAGGGGACAGCAAGGAAACCAGCGCGGCTGAAGCAGAGCAGAATAACTAAACCCTGCTCCCCCTTCTCCATGCACCCAATACGCCCTGCATCCCAACACACTGCTGCCCTCCCTCTCTCCTCCTCACACTTAAAAGCTTGGCCGAGCTATCATCTGTCACTCCCCACACACAGGACTTAGACAACTAGCTTCCCCTTCTTCAGGCAGTATCTACCTCAGCTCCCCAGGTCACCCACCTCCCCAGCCACACTAATGTCCCAGGACTGTGCCTAATTCAAGTCCTTTGTTCCAATGTACGGATAAAATTATCCTCCTGTGCAGAATTAGCCAGTACTGCTCCTTGGTCACCTGACTGGCTATGGCACAGGCTGGAAGACCTCAACCTGGCCCTGGGAAGGAGGCTGGGGAGGTGTTCTTGGTTCCTGGAGGTTCGAGGGAGAAGAAGGAACCACATCAGGAACTCTGGAATGCGGCCCTTAGTGGGGTCACAAAGGCTGACAAGAGCGACTCCAGTTCCTGTCACCAGGCATCCGCCGCCTGTGCCTGTCACCTCTATCAGGCACAATAGCCCACTTGACCTGCCTGAGAGTAAGGATCAGGGAACTCAAGGGACTTTCCCAAGCTCACACCACTTACGAGTCTGGGAGTTTGGATTTGCATGGGACTCCTAGGTGCATGCTCTTAACCCCTGTGCTGTGCTCACCAAAGCCCCAAGTCATCTGTGGGTAAAATGAGGCAATGAGACTAGACATATTATAGGGTCCCATCCACCTCTAAAGTGTCATGATTCTGGTCAAAAGACAAAGTCTACGGGAATGGCTGTTCTGCCATTCTTTTCTAGCTTGCTTCTTCATGGCTCAGATTACTTGTAGGTGATATATTTTTACTAGGTAGGAAGAGGGACCTCTCTTGGCATATGAGACTTTAAGCCTGCCAGCAGAAATGCAGACAGACATCAGGTATATTACTCCATCCAGGGGGTTGGGATGTGATATTGAGCCTGACCTACTTGTGATCCTCATTTGGATTAATTAGCTTTGCAACGCTCTTCATATCTACACATTGGCTCTCAAACCACTGACCACAGGGGTAGGCAGACAAGCAAGGGAGGCTGGGTTGGTGTATATTTAACCTCATTACTGGATAAAGCTCACTGTACTTGGCCTTCTTGTACTGGAACAAGCACAGAATAGCATGTAAGGTGAG
The DNA here is from genome assembly GCF_028023285.1 of Balaenoptera ricei. Classification (NCBI taxonomy): domain Eukaryota; kingdom Metazoa; phylum Chordata; class Mammalia; order Artiodactyla; family Balaenopteridae; genus Balaenoptera; species Balaenoptera ricei. Next base: position 129,338,394 of record NC_082660.1, on the reverse strand, counting down.
CACATTTCAATAGCAAATGGGCACCACATATTTTTTGAGGGTTCCCTGCTTTGGGGGAGAAGTCAATATTCAATTGCAATCTCAGTTTTTGAAAAATATGAAGCTGACATTGTTTCTGTAACAGGTAAGAAGGTTTGGGGTCTAGTATACGAAGTGTGACTGTATAATAATGAGACTGGAACTTTAGTGATTCAATTCAGCAAATACTTATCAAGCATCTACTGGATGAAAGATTTTCAGCCAGTCAAAAAAGAGGCTGCAGAGATTAATCAGCCTTATTCTCTGACCTGAAGGGACATGGAACAAAAACCTATGTAACTTGGGGATCAAAATTTCTTTGACATTGTCAAAAGAGGGAGAATAAGAAGAGCACCCTGATAATGCTGGGGACTTACCCCAAGGGAAGAGAGAGTTGGGGTATCTGGACTCCATTTTGGAATAGTGGTTCACAGTGGACCTAAACCAGATAGGTCACCAAGGTGTTTTCCAAGAGAACTTATTTACATTCATTCACAGAAGGGATTAAAAAGTTGAATGAGCCAGGGAATCTCTCAGAGACAGTGAGACCTATGGTTATTTAAAGGTTCAAGGTCAGTTGAAATAGCTAATATACCCTGGCAGAAGGCCATCTTTCCCTTTGGGAATATAGGGCACAGCTGCAAGAATTACACAAAAAGGCACTGATTTAGAAGGACCTGAAAACTGTGCGGGCCACCTAGGAGCAGTGTATGCCACCCAGGCCATGGGAAGGGAAGGGCAGTCACAAAGCTGTTTGGGTGCCTAGAGTCAAGTGCCATTGTGATTGTCTTCAAGGTTGGTGCAGCCTTCAAACACTCAGATTACTGTTATCATAAATCAATATGGCTAGTGCCACGAGATGAGAGCCACAAGTATTTTGAGCAATGGTGACCCCATCATTGAGCCTCCCAAAGTCAAAAGCCTCATAAAAAAACCACATTTTTATGAAAACCACCATTTTGTAATGATAACTCATGGTTTGATAATGCTTTCTATTAAACAAAGCATGCGTTCATCTTTAATCTCATGTAATCTGTATAACAACCCTATGACATAATGTAGGCTGGACAGAAAATATGAGTTATAGATTAAGGAATTGGCACTGTAAGAGGCTGATTGATTTGCTCAAACGTATGAAGAGTAACAAATAGTGGAGCCAGAATTCAGTTCACTTCAACAAACACAGCCTGTCCTATGGGCTTACTGTGTGATAGGCACAGTGATAAGAGGTGGGGAATTAGAAAGAAGAATAAAATACAACACGGTCCTGAGGACCTCAGCTACTGATAGGGAAGCAGACATACAAACTGCCAATGCTAAGGCAGTGTCCTAAGTGCTCAGACATATGAAAACCCTCTGGAAGCACAAAGAGGGGGCACCCAATCCAGACGGTGAAGGGTATCAGGGAAAGCTTCCTGGAGGAGATGATACCCAAACTGAGTCTTGGAAAGTGAGTAGAAGCTAGCCAAGTGAAAATGGAAAGCTTACAGGACTACATGAGGGAGACAGCTACTGCTGGAAAGCAGGGTGGCAGCATGAGGAATTACAGTTAAGTATTGCTATGTCAGTATAGGGGGGGTACATTGCTATACACCGCACAGTTGGGGTAAACGCAGCTGAGGAGCTGGCAAGGAGCTGAAACAAATGTCCCAGAATGATCCTGGGCATAAGTATATTTTTAATTCCTCCAAGTGATTCGAATGTGTAGGCAGAGCTGAGGATTCCTGGTATGGGCCCTCCCTAGGCCATGATTTTCATGCTTAGTGTGCAAAGAAATCACCTGGGTAGCTTGTTAAAAATGTAAATTGCATAAGTACCTCCCACAGGTAGTCTGCTTCAACAGGCCTGGGGTCGAGCTGTGGAATACACATTCCTAACATGTAGCAGATCACTCTGATGTGAGTGGTAGCCCAAGTATGCCACATGTGACCCTCATCCACTTCAACATATCCAGCCTAAATATACAATGATGATTTCCAAATCTAGATTTCCAGTCACATCTCCTTTCTAGAGGTCAGGACTCATGTAGTCAACCTCCTACTAGAGAGTTTCTCTTGGATGCCCCACAGGCACCTCAAATTCCACACGTCCAACTGTGAAATTATTACCTCTCCTCAGCCAACCTACTACTTGCCAGTGTCCCACACTGTTCAAGGTCAAGACTGACCTTGAACAAGTACTGAATATTCTACAATGACTTCCATTATACTCAAGTTAAAATCTAAAACCTTTAAGATGGCCTAGCTGACCCAGAAAGATCTGGCCCTTCAGCACATGGCCACTCTCATCTATGCCATTCTCTCCCTTTCATGGTTTCTGCTCTCAGCGTAATGGACTCGTTTCAGTTCCTTCCAAGCACCCTGTTCTCCCTCCTCCTGGCCTGTAACATGCTTTTGCTTCTGGCACCACGTTTTTCTGATTCATTCCCATCCATTTTGTAATTTCACTTCCTCTGGGAGGTCTTCCTAGGTTCTCTCCTATTACTATATATTCCTCTGCATAAAGGTCCTAACAGTCGTTATCATTTGCCTAGTGACTGTACAGTACTCCTGGCTAAACTGTTAACTCCATTAGGGTGGAGTCCATATCTGTCTGGTTCAGTACAGCACCCTCAGTACCTAACACAATGTCTGGCCCACAGAAAGCAACTGCTAAGTGTTTTGAGCAATGAAGGGACAAAAGAAATCACCTAGGACAGGCACTTGTGCTAAGGAAAAATACAAAACTCAGATAGAGGTTGATATAAACAGATGTTCATCACAGTGGTGTGTAGCGTAATTTAAAACAGGAATAAAAAATCCAAATGCTCACCAATAGGAATACGAGTGGATAAATTATGGTGTACCTATGTAAAATGATCTTAGGTATGCATTGAAAAGATGGTTGATTTTCTAAATATTCTGCAATTAAGTATCAGTTTCACTTGCACCAAAATTACTTATGAAAGAACTAACCCTGGAAATGTTATTGTTTTAGAAACCACAGGAGGAGGAGGAGAGAATGTACTTTCACCTAGAATCCTCTCTCAGTCAAGGTTTCATCAGGGAAATAGAAGCCACTTTAGCGTGAAGCCCACCCCCTCACACATCCCCACCCCAGACATAGGAACATATACAAGAATGAAAGGTGCTGGGATACAAAGATCAAGGAAGTCACCACAGATAATCTAACTGGTAACAGCAAAGCAGTTGTTCTTAAGTGCTTTCCGGGAAGCCCCTCGAGATACAAGTGATTCTCAAGAAATCCCCCACAAGTGGCTTCAAACCTCAGGTCTATCTACCACGTCCGCCTGCAACTGCCTCCTGGAAGTAACGCTATTTCTCTTCCGCATTCCAAATTGTGCACGAGACACCCTCTTGTTGAAGGACTTTAACCCTGAACCTGTAACCGAGCAGGACCCTACGGGGCCTTCCTGGGGCGGGCCCTTCCCCCATATCCTCTGCTGCAGCTCCTCTCTGAAGTACCCAGAGACGAGCAGGAATTCTGGGTAGGTGAATACCCAGTATTCATGCATATTTCCTGAGCTTTTCAGATGCTAAAAACCACCACCAAATGGAAGAAATTAACTACTTGATGATCAGGAGCACTTAGCTCCCAACCTTCTGGCGCCTAAGGATTGATAACCGCACTGTTACCGCACCATCAACCAATCAGAGAATTGTGCACCAGCTGATCGCATACCCTGCGACCCCGCCCCCTCACCTGGGCTTTAAAAATGCTGTGCTGAAACCCGTCAGCGAGTTCACGGGGTTTTGGGGGTATGAGACACCCGTCTCCTTGCATGGCCCTGCAATAAATATTTCTTTGCTCCAGACTCAGACGTTTCGGTATTGTTTGGACTCACTGTGTGTCGGGCACACAAATTTGCCTTCACTAGCAAAGCCAATGGGGAAGAGAATTCTGGAGCTGGAGTTGTTGTTGGCTTCTGGTTAGAAATGCAAATGAGTGGCAGTACAGTTTGATGACAACAAACAATTCAGCCCAACACCCAATAGGATACAACCCTAATGTAAGGGTCTTGTTGAAGGCATTGTGGATGGGAGGAAAGAAAATCAGACTGAGAATATGAAGAGCCAGGTTGGGGTCCTAAATTTACAGTTTACTTGCTCTGTGACCTTGGGCAATTTTCTGGATTCTATTTTAGTTTTCTTATGTGTACCAAGACGAAAATGATAATATCTTCCCAATGTCAAGTAAGATTTGGTATTTGAAAAGTTTTATTAGTGGTAAAGCATTATATGCTAGCTATGCTTATTAATTGAAATTCAACAATGTCTCTCATCCTCTGATAGGAGCCATCAAAAGAATAATCTGGGGCTTCCCTGGTGGCGCAGTGGTTGAGAATCTGCCTGCCAATGCAGGGGACACGGGTTCGAGTCCTGGTCTGGGAAGATCCCACATGCCGCGGAGCAACTGGGCCCGTGAGCCACAATTACTGAGCCTGCGCGTCTGGAGCCTGTGCTCCACAACAAGAGAGGCCGCGATAATGAGAGGCCCGCGCACCGCGATGAAGAGTGGCCCCCGCTTGCCACAACTAGAGAAAGCCCTCGCACAGAAACGAAGACCCAACACAGCCATAAATAAATAAAATTAAAAAAAAAAAAAAGAACCGTGTGCTCTGACATATCTCAAAATGGTTCCTTTAAAAAAAAAATAATAATCTGACATAATAACAATAATGCAATAGGGATTTAACAAGCAACATTTCAAAGCTACTGTTACAAGAAGCTGTACTTATGGTAAATAACCTTCTCTCCATTAAATGTAGGTTGATCACTGTGGCAAACACCGGTACCAAAAGGCTGAGTGTGGACTAGGAAGGGTATTGGAAACTGGCTGAAAAGCAATTTGTAGATTAATAAATGCTTAAGGCCTACTGAGAAGATGGTAAAACCTACAGCTCCATGAAATTGGAATTGTTAAATCCCAAATTGTGAATAAAGATTCTTGAAAATGTATTTTTAAAATTTATTTTTGGCTGCGTTGGGTCTTGTTGCTGCACACGGGCTTTCTCTAGTTGCGGTGAGCGGGGACTACTCTTTGTTACAGTGCGCGGGCTTCTCATTGCGGTGGCTTCTCCTGTTGCGGAGCACGGGCTCTAGGCGTGTGGGCTCAGTAGTTGTGGCTCACGGGCTCTAGAGCGCAGGCTCAGTAGTTGTGGTGCACGGGCTTAGTTGCTCTGCGGCATGTGGGATCTTCCTGAACCAGGGCTTGAACCCGTGTCCCCTGCATTGGCAGGCGGATTCCTAACCACTGCACCACCAGGGAAGCCCTTGAAAATGTATTTTTATGGTTTGTAGTTCACTGAATTCATAAAGAAAACTCTGGTTTTCAGACATACTACTTGACCACTTTTCATACCATCACAGCAGAAGGGAGCATCCCAGATGCATATTTTCAAAGAATTGAAAAGATTACCACAAAGCATCATCCTACCAATCTTCCAAATGAAATGCTTGAAGGGAACATTACCTTACTTACCTTGTTTGCCAGGATGGAATTTCTTCTGGACTCTGCTGTGTACCTTCCACTCTCTCCTCTTCAGAAATAGAACAGCCAGTAGTCCTCCCTCCAAGGAAATGGCGAGCTAAGTCATGACTATGCAACAAAGTCTTTTGTACTCCATTGGAATCACTGTTTAAAATTTCATCTTGAGTTTTTACATTTCCTTACTGGCCTCAACCATAGTAGGTAGATTGAAAAGATAAGGCAAAACATTTAAAGTTATCCACATTTAGCAAAGCAATACCCTTCCTCTCCTCTGCCTTCCCAAGACTAAGACTACCAAACGTAATTGCTCCTAGGTGTTCCAGAACAGGTCGCATGATTACTTGGCAGTGATGGGGGCTTAAAACAGGGCTTCTCAAATATTAAAGTGCATAGAAATCACCTGGGTATCTTGTTAAACTGCAGATAGTTTCTGGGCTGGGGCTGAGATTCTGCATTGCTAATAAGCTCCAAGATAATGGAGATACTGATAGCCAGGACTACATTTCAAGTAACAAGATACCACAGCTGTGTTTCCCAAATTGGCCTTTTGATAACAGTCACCTGGAGAAATTGTTAAAATGTATAATTCCAGCCTCCGGGCAGAAATGACTCCCAATCCCAGTGTTACCTGAAAAGTGGGTTTGCCTCTAGGTGGGTGTCAAGCCAAAAGGCACAACCAAGCCAAAGCAGGGAAGAAGGAAGGATTTATTACTTGCCGCAAGTAAGGAGAATACCGGGGATCTTTCCCAAAGCAGTGTCTCCCCAAACAGCAAAATTGCAGAAGTTTTAAACTAAGGATCCATACATATTCATGAAGGGGCTTGGGCGGTAGACAGAGTCCAATGTAGATTGAGCTCAGCCTGAAGTTACCATCCTCCACCTGAGAGGGGGCCTTAGTTCCTGCAGAAGAGCTCAAAGCTATTGTTATGTATATTCTTGAGCAGGAACCAGGCCCCTGTTTTAATTGCTTCACTATTGTTTCTTGACTTCTCCCCATTTGTTTCTGTATCCCCTCCCTTCCCTGACTAGCAACTGTTGGAATCTGCCCTTTGGAACTCAGGGAAGGTCTAGGAGGCTGAATGAAGCCTTTTCCCTACAAACAAGAAATGCAGGACACGGAAAAATTTGTACACCGGAGGGCCACACAGGGTCCTGCTCGGTTTCATGAGGGATAGGCAGAGGCACTAAGTTACACATTTGGGTCATGGAAGAAGTAGGATTTGAACCAGGTGCATTTATTCCTGAGTTACCCTTCCACAACTTCCAGCCCTAAGAGGAGGCAACTTCATAGATGAAATAATTGCACGACTGTGGGTATATCGGCCACACGGAAAAGCTCCAGTAACTCAGCTACTACCCTGAATTCCAAATACCAAAAGGATATTCCCAGTTGGAATCCTGTTTTCTCATTACCTCTCAGCCTTGCACTTCAGACTCACTCCACAGAAGAACAATCCGCCTGGCATGCAGCTTGGTTCTGCCCCTCAAAATTCCCTCAGAGGAGCCTTATTTCCATAACCTACATCAGGCCCCCAGAGCCCAGCAGGACCAGTCCCCCAGGCTCTGCCTTTGCTGGGGACCTCAGTGTTCTCCTGTGTTCAGTAACAGGTCGAGCAAGTGACCAGTTTCTAAGGGCCTCTTCTAGGCACTGTAGAAAATGCACTGTTTCAGTGCATCTGCTTCTCTGACGGCTAAGCCACCTGACTCTTTCCAGTTGATGAGCAGGACCACCTTCCTCATCTCTTCATTTGTGTCCTTCCAGTAGGTCAGCAGGAAAGAAAAAGCAGACAAATGAAACAAAATTCATGCAAAACAACTTTTCTAAGGGCTAGAAGTTACTACTTTAAAGAGACACTAAACAAGGCACTTTTAGTCTACCCCAACACCAACTTAGAATTTAAGTTCTGGGACTTCCCTGGTGGCACAGTGGTTAAGAATCTCCCTGCCAATGCAGGGACATGGGTTTGAGCCCTGGTCCAGGAAGATCCCACATGCCGCGGAGCAACTAAGCCCATGAGCCACAACTACTGAGCCTGCGCTCTAGAGCCCATGCACCACAACTACTGAAGCCCGCGTGCCTAGAGCCCGTGCTCCACAACAAAGAGAAGGCACCGCAATGAGAAGTCCATGCACCACAACAAAGAGTAGCCCCCACTCGCCACAACGAGAGAAAGCCCACGAGCAGCAACGAAGACCCAATGCAGCCAAAAATAAGTAAAAATAAATAAATCTATTAAAAAATTATAAAAATAAAAAGAACTTAAGTTCTACTTTATTGTGATGATTATTCTTCAAATTCCAGAAAGATTAGCAGGATAAGAGGGGCCTTGTTCCAAACAGGGGTGCTGCTGGAACCCAGACAACGAACCTCCTGTTGGCCCACTGCTAACAATAGTTTTGATGTGGACTATCCTTTTCCTAGATAACCTGCATTCCTTTTTATTCCCCCAGAAGAATGTATTTGAAAGTAAAATGTATTCTTCCTGCTGCCTTAAGTTCTAGTGACTCTCCCAATACAGATTTATGTCATATGGAGGTTTTGATTTAAAGCGGATTTTCTACAGTAGCCTTAGGCAAATCACTTAACCACTAATGGGTAGGCCATCACAGACTTGAAATGATGCCTATTTAAAGACTCAGTGAACTGTGAGTGGAAGTATTTCAGAAGCAAGTGTGAAATTTCAAATGAACTTACCATAGTCATTAGCTGCACATTTAAATATATTTTGTGTTTAGCCTTCTGACTCTAAGTGGGTAGAGGGGTGGAAGTGAAGAGATCACAGGACCAGTAGGTTAGTGAGGTCACATCTCAATTAGTAAATCAAAACCCATGGAACTGAGACCAAGGAGTCTATGTTCATGGGGGGCAGTGCCCTGGCGTCCACGATGGCCCAGGAACACACTTCTGCTCTGATCACTTACTAGCCCTGTGACCTGGAGGTGGTGTGCTGGAGCTGGCTTGCACCAGTTTATGAGAGCCTATCAAATTTTTAGATTTTTTTGAGCTGGTTGAAGAAACAGTGTAGCTTGAAATCAACCATGATGAGCATACTTAACATTACAGAAACCATCAAATGTTACAAATTACGGTTTTTCAAAACCATGCATTCGTTCACTCATTCATTTTGGAGACCTTGCTTATCAGTGAACCCCTGACTAAGTGAAATGGTTTTTCGCCTTTCTAAGCCCCATCTTCCTTATCTGTAAAATGGGATTAATAATAGTTAGGCCTGCTACTTGTAGGACCTTGGAGCAAGGATACAAATGGAAGCCAATATATATATATATATATATATATATATATATATATATATATAATATTATTTACATATTATATATATATAATATTATTTACATATTATATATTATTAATATATATTATATTATTAATATATATTATATATATATGTATATATAAAACACAAATCAGGGAATTCCCTGGCGGTCCAGTGGTTAGGACTCAGTGCTTCCACTGCAGGGGGCACGGCTTCGATCCCTGGTCGGGGAACTAAGATTCCCGCATGCAGCACAGTGCAGCCAAAAAATAAATAAATAAATGAAAACAATTTAAAAGTGTTTTTAAATAAATAAAATATAAATCAACCTATTAAATGGTCGAATAAAGTATGTTTTATCATCTAATCTTGACAACTATAGTTCCCCAACAACTATATCAAAAGAATGTATAAAGCTACATTTTTTATATTACAGAAAGTTGTCTAAATATCAAAGGCAACTAAAATATTATTACACAGGCCTGATGTTCTGTGGATTGGCTGGCAATGTTTGGATTAAAAACACAATAAAGATATACTTAATTCATAAATTATTATATATATTCAATGAGATATCTTTTTCTCACCATTATTTAAGTATAATCTTTTTTTAATTGAGGTACAGTTGATTTACAATACTGTGTTAGTTTCAGGTGTACAGCAAAGTGTTTCACTATTTTTGCTGATTATAATCTGTTATAGATTATTACAAGATAACTGTTATGATTCCCCACAGTATACAGTAGGTCCTTGTTGCTTATCTATTTTATATATAGTAGTTTGTGTCTGTTAATCCCATACCCCTAATTTGTCCCTCCCCCTTCCCTCTGCCCTTTTGTATAATCTTTAATAATTGTGTTGTTATAATCAAGATTTTTGTATTATTTGTATTAAAAGTGAGAAATAAAATACTGCCTGCCATATCAGTAAACAAAGGGTGTCACAGTCATAAGCAATTGCAGCCACCACTGATGGTGAGCTGGTGAGCCCTGAGGGAACTCAGGAAGGAAACAAAGAATACCTGCCATCTAGCAGCCATCAGACTGCAGCCACTCCCGAGGGGAGCCCTGAGAAAGCACCGGATACTGGCCCCAGAGAGCTGAGGTGCACATCAAAGGAATGATTTCAGTGAGCCCAGACTCTTGCATCTTCCCATACATAGAAGAGCACTAAATTCCTTAACTTGAGACATCTAGTTTTCTTTTATTAACAGTAATCTTTTGTTCCTACTACCTGCCCTTTGTTGCAAAACTCCTGTATATCCTAGCTCCCCCTTCACCTCCTCAGAGCAGTTTTCTCAGGGTTACTTGAAATACTGCCTCCCAGGCTTGAAGTCCTCAATACGTCTGCTGAATAACACATAACTCAAATTTTAGGGTGTGAATATTTTTTTTCTTGACAAAAGTAATGTTGGAAAGGATTAAAAATATAATTTTACTCAAAGTATGCAAGATTTTAGTATATTTTTATAACAATGTAAATTATTTTTAAAATAAAAAATAAAGATTTGTTAGCATACTTAAAGTGATTTTTTAAATATTCAAAATAATCTATTAAATAATAATTATATATAATAATTAATAATAATCTATTAAACAAAAATACAAATTATGATTAACAAATGTAAAATGTTTAAATCAAAATTAGGTAAATAAAGTTTATACTTTTGGGGAAACATTTTTAGCTTATTAATTTTTAAATTGAAATCGTTATTACATAGTTTTATAAAAATAAAACTATTCACAACTCTAGTGTTCAATACCCTTATCCTTGCTCATGTAAAAAATTATCATACTTTGTATATATATTAGCGTGTAAAGAATTGATATTATACCGTATTATGTAAGCTCTATACCTATATAAAGGTAAAATTATGAAAGCATGAATCATTTAATATTGAATGATGTTCTCCAGTTGCTATGTGCCTATTAATTTGTATTTCTAGAACCATAAACATAAGAAAGTGAAAGAAAGAAAATCATAACAACACTGGAAAACAATATTATGGAAGAATTCATTGCATTCATGCTATCAAAGAAGACACAAGAATTCATTTGTCTTTTCTGTTACCTAAGCATTTCTTCCACTCAAATGCTCCCTGTACTCTGAAGCAGTGTCCCTTGTCCCTCTCGGATGTCAGCAGTGGCACAACTGCATTTGCACAGTTCCCTTTTGTTTGGGGACACAGGACAAGAGATATGGGGCTTGATCAGTGTTAATCATGAGAATGGAAATTTAGTGCTATGGGTGACACTGTGTCATCACTGAGCAAAAGATTCTGAAACTTCCCTGGTGGTCCAGTGGCTAAGACTCCACATTCCCAATGCAGGGAGCCCAGGTTCGATCCCTGGTCAGGGAACTAGATCCCACATACCACAACTAAGAGTTTGCATGCTGCAACTAAAGATCCCGCACGTGGCAACGAAGAGCCCGCGTGTCGCCAACAAATTAATTAATTAATTAATTAATGTTTAAAAAAAAAGATTCTGAGTGACACAGGTACTCAGGTTTTTTGTTTTTTGTTTTTTGTTTTTAACAAATTAATTGCTGGGTGTATGTGATTCTACTATCCAGGACCCTCTAAATCATGGAATTCAGTCAAGGAGGCTTTCTTCTCCAAGTCTAAGAGCATAACCATGGTAAGCATAACCTGGATTCTACTATCCAAGACCCTCTAAATCATGGAATTCAGTCAAGGAGGCTCTCTTCTCCAAGTCTAAGAGCATAACCATGGTAAGCTACTATGGGTTAAGTGTTCTATGTACAATGTCACATTTAATTCTTACAAAAACCCTAACATATATTAACTGATGCTCTATAATTGTTATAGAGCTATTCTTATTTTTTTATTCTTATTATAATTATTATTCCTTACAGAAAAAACTAGCTCCTTACACAAACTGTCACCTCAAGGATGCACTGGCAGTGTGAAGGAGTCCCTAGCAATATATAGAAAAGGAAAGTGTTAGCAGGGATGGAAATGCCAAAAAAGAAAAGGAAAGTGTTAATGGGTCCTGTACTCGTTTCCTATTGCTGTGGTAACAAACTACCGCAAATGTAGCAGCCTCAATGAAACAAATTTAATATTTTACATTTCCTTTGGTATAAGTCTGACAAATGTATCACTGGGCTAAAATCAAGGTGTCAGCAGGGCTATGTTCCTTCTAGAGGCTCTAAGGGGGAATCCATTCCCTTGCCTTCTTCAGCTGCTAGAGGCAGCCCACATTCCTTGGCTCAGGGCTCCTCCCTTCCTCCATTATCAAAGACAACAGTAGAGTCAAGTGCTTCTTATCTGGCATCATTCTGACTTCTTCCCCTCTCTTCTACTTTAAAGACCCTTGTCATTACATTGGGCCCACGTGGATAATCTAACAATGTCCCCATCTCAAGAGCCTTAACTTAATCACATCTGCAAAGTTCCTTTAGCCATATAAAGGTAACATAGTCACAGGTTCCAGAGATTAAGACATGGGCAATCATTGTTGTACTTCGCATAGAGCCTCTTACATTGGACTTCAGCACACCTACTATTCCAGTAACTGACTTCTAACCACATTCCTCCCCTAATTTTCCACTTCATAGGAGTCTATCCTTCTTTCCTTCTTTCCTTTCTTCCCATTAATGGAAAACTTACAGTGGGCCAGATATTATTCTAGGAACAGGAGATACAGCTGTGAACAAAACAGATGTGACGTCTTCCGATATGGAATTTACTGTCTAGCTGGGGAGACAGATATCAATCAAGAATCACACAAATTATGGGACTTCCCTGGTGGTCCAGTGGTTAAGACTCCACGCTTCCACGGCACGGGGCACGGGTTCGATCCCTGGCCAGGGAACTAAGATCCCGCATGCCGCATGGCAAGGCCAAACAAAAAGAAAAAAGAAAAGAAAAGAATCACACAAATTAATGTAAAATGCCAATATTGTCATTAGAGTCGTGCCCAGGCAGGGGGTTGAGAGACTGGAGGAAGGGGCATGCTTTGGAGACCACTGACTGGGACGATTAGAATAATAGCAGGTGCCCTGGACACTTGGATAAGACATATTTTCATTGTGATTTTCAGTCAATAGACATGTTCATTTCATTTAGCTAACAATTGCCTTTTCCATTTCAGCTTTGTAGCTTTTATAAATGCTGTCAGTACATACAGGAAATAAAAGCAGGTTTCATGTGATTAGATAGCCACAAAAATGCTTTGGCTTGAATACCCTGGGAGTGTCATCTCTACTGATGGATACTTCTGTAGCACTCTGAGATAGAACCGTACAGACATGGGCCAAAGGTGACAGCATTTGTAAAGTACTGAAACACATGGTTCTTGCTTCCATGTTCCATAACATAAGCTTTTGGCTGAGGGAAGCATGGGTGAGAGCAAGGGAGGCATGATCCTAGGGAAAGTTAAGACACCTGATTTGGTATCTGTGCTTGTTTTTCTATTACCACTGGTTTCTGTGCTGGTTTTTGCCCTTACTTGAAGCCTTGGGAAAGAGGAGAGTGATGAACAAAGGGGCTCAAATAGTTAATGACCTTCAGGGCCACAGGAGGACTATGATAAAGCTTATTTTAACTACAGCTATGTCATATGATCTCTGCTTTCCTAGGTTTCAAGAATAAGTGGGAGAAATAAAAATACTTGAGGTGCAACACAACTGAGAATTGTCTAATAGAAGACAAAGCAAAACAGTCAACAAACAAAAAACAAATATTGGTCCAAACTAGCCTGGCATTCATTTGATATGTTTACCAAAGAGCTCTAAGATTATTTTGGCTTCAAGCAACCTATTTCTTTTCCTCTTTTATTGTTACCATTTAAAAAATATTGTCAGATTTATTTGGATAAGAAATAATGTTTTTCACCATTCTCTTATTAAATGCAGAAGCTTAGGGATGGGGGAGGACTATTCTACATACTTTAGTGGCTTAAGAATTCACAGGGCAGTCCAGCACCTATGCTTCCCTCTCATCTTCATTATTTATTTAAAACCACACATCTAAGAAATCAGTTTTCTGTTGACTTTCATTTATTTTCCCCAGTACAGAGATGATTAGTTAAGGCAACAAAATTCGTATCTGGAAATTCGTGCTGTAAACACTTTGCTAAGCAACATCTGTCAAATTAAGATTGTTGATTTGGCCTTGAGTGGCCTTTAAAATGAGGTTTCTCTATCTGGGGTGCATTATTTCTGGAGGCCAGGTTTGGTAAATAATTTATGGTGTCCAGAACACCCTTGATGAATTTAACTATTTCATCTTTTTTTTTTTTATATACAGCAAGTTCTCATTAGTTATCCATTTTATACCTATTAGCGTATATATGTCAATCCCAATCTCCCAATTCATCACACCACCACCCCACCCTGGCACTTTCCTCCCTTGGTGTCCATACGTTTGTTCTCTACATCTGTGTCTCTATTTCTAACTATTTCATCTTTATGAAGAGACCATTTTCAGGTCTAGGGACTTACTTATTAATTATATTACTGCAGAAAAGATGCGTCAAAATGTCAAAGCGTCATCCGTAAGGACTGCATGTACCAAGCAACTTATTATTGGTATGGACCCAACTACTGCCTGATATATATTCTGTAAAACGAAGTCAAACAAATTCCGGGTATATAAGAGAACAAATTTCCTCACCAAATGGAATGGCCTCCTGAGTTAAAGCAAAGCACAAAGTCCTCGGGGTCTGCTAAGAAATCTCTGGTGTGGAGGAATAGTTTAAGAGGGTCAAGCAGTATCAATTTGCTCCAATGAGAGCTCCTATTCTTAAGGTCTGCTTACATGGATGTCCTCTGCTACCAACGCACCTGTCTCCCCTCAGGTATTGGTTGCCCTTTGAAGATGCTAACCTTGGTATGGATAAAGCCAAGAGGCCTCCGCAGAACTGATACAGGCTGGGTTATTCAAAAGAAACTTCACTAAAAATAAGGAAATACCTAGAGGGAAATGAATAAAGGAAAACACAGAGCACTGAAGGGAAGGAGAAATAATTTTATCTCTACCCCTCTAGGTTCTTGGCTGAGACCTCCCTATAATAATAAAAAAGACAGATTAACAGGAGAAAAACAAATTTAATTACATATGTATGGGAGATCCACAAAGATATGAGACTCAAAGGCAACCAGTCACTTAAGGTTGATATGCTATCCTGAGCTAAGGAAGGGATAGGGGTCGGGGGCTTTAAAGGGAAGGAAAACAATTCACAGGAAGATGGAGAAGAGGAAATGTTTGCTAAACAAATGTTTGCCCTGCCATGCAGGTAAATGACTCAGATGAACAAGTTATCTCTGATAATAGCTGTCTTCCTGGTGTTAGGGGAACCACTGATCAAAACCACCCGCCCTGGCTGGGCACGATAGTAACCATTTGCATGAGTTATCTTACAACAGGAGATCCTGGTAAGGAACATGGAACTAACCAGCTACCACCAACCAGAAGAATTTGGGAAAGGTTAAAAAAAGAGAGGAGACTCCAGTCCCTATGTCCTACCTTGAGTCAGAGTGATTGGCCAGAGACAACATGGAAACTAACCCCATCACCATAAAACCCGAGACTGTGAGCCACGTGGCAGAGCAGTTCTGCTGGGTTCCCTTAACCTGCTACTCTCCACCCGGGCGCCCCTTCCCAACAAAGTCTCTTGCTTTGTCAGCACGTGTGTCTCCTCGGACAATTAATTTCCAAATGTTAGACAAGAGCCCACTCTCGGGCCCTGGAAGGGGTCCCCCTTCCTGCAACACTGGTACAGGCCCCCTTTCTAAATTCTTTTAGACAGTTAAGGGGAAGGTAAAAAGCTCTTCCTGAGTCTGCTGGGTCTCCATTGCCTTCACCTCCACGTGCCAAAGTGGCATATTTTGGGGTGGTATAGTCTTTTCCCCTTCAGCATAAAACAGTGATACTTACAAAGTACAGGTCTCTGATTCAAAAGGAACCTGAACAAGGAGTCGGACACAGAGCAAGCACTCAAAATATTCATTTGAAAAAATATGTATACTCACATATATATGTGCACTGTTATTTATTGTGTATTAAGAGTGAAGGAATCAAACCCTACAAAGAATTCAAAGTAACCTAAAGAAAAGTAGGCTGGGATTGGAATGAATAGAAAGGCCCAAGGGCCTGGGAAATTACTTGGCCCTCCCTTTGAGCCCGAACCAGGAAGGTGGCTTTATCTCCTTCCGTAGATAGAATTGCTTTGAATGGCCTGATATTTGCATGATGAGTTGGCTTTGCTCCTTTTGTGGGCTGTAAAATTGCTTCAGAATACCTCTGCCTAGATTTCTCCGTTTCTCACCTCTGGGTTTTTATGGCTCTCTGAGAAAGGCTCAGCCCCTCTGATATGGACAATTTAGGCACTTTAGGATCTTCAAATATTCTAACCAGAACTTGACACCTCAAAGTATATGAGAGTCTAAAATGGGAATGGGTGGGGTGGGGACTGTAAAACACAGGGTGCAAGAAAGAAGATATTTCCCTGAAAGGGGCAAAGAGCAAAACCTTCTCTCGGCTCCCACTGTTCATTCTGGAGAAAGACTACAGAGCTCTCTCCAGGTCTTCTGGGTTCAAAAAGTTAATAAAATCTCCCAAACAAGATGAGCCTTTGTCTTGTCTCAGTTACTCCAGGACTCTAAGGAGTCATTATTTATTTATGTATGTGTATATGTGTGTCTTTGCAAAGAAGGCCCACCCAAGAGGCAGAGGACGGGAAGCAGAATTAGAACTAGCAGCAGGGCCCACTACTAGTACAGCAACATGAGCCCAAGTGCAACTGAGCTATAGATAGATCAAGGGCCAGATCAACAGATAGATTTCATATATAAATTCACCATGTAATATTCATATAACAGATTTCAGCAATTTAATACCTCAATCCTTAACACTTAATGAAGGATCTGATCTTCTAAGATCCTAATGCATAATCATATTCATACCAATAAATATGAAATACTGAATTTCAGAGTTAAATATTCAACTGTCATTTAGTGTGTGAAGAAAGTTTTTATAAAAGGGTGAGATATGTCAAAAATCTGCAGTGAGGTTTTTCTTTTTTCTTTCTTTTTTTGGGAGTATAACAGTTGCAGATAAAGTTATTTTCAAATAATAAGGATTTTAAAACACAAAGGCTCAACTGTACTATTTCATGAGGAATCCTGAGCAATAGAAATATTTTTGGAAATGAGAACGGCAGGAAGGATCAAGGACATCTGTGATTACAATTGCTTCATATTGCTTAGAGGGGGTCAAGTGATTAAAATATCTGTTTGAGGAAAAGAAAATGCCATATCGTCTGTCTAAACAAAGAAAAAAGTAACAAATAATGATTTGTTGCTTCCTGAGAGTACAAGTCCCTCAAGCTGAAATTCCATAGCTAATGCTTTCTTTGGAGGGTTTTGTGTTCTAAAGGGGACAGAAACCAGGGAGCAATGCTCCCCAAAAGGAGGAGGAGTAACCTGGGCATCCACCCAAGGATGAGGTCCCCGTTCTAAGATTCACCACTACCCAGCTCTGTAATCTTAGGCAAATTCCCTAACCTCTCTGAACATCGGTTTTTCCATTTGTAAAGTAAGGGTATAATAGTCTCACCTCCAAGAGTTGTCATAAGGGTCAACTGAAAGAATGGCTGCAAAATGCTTTATAAATCCTAAAGTTCCACACCAACAAAACTTATTAACAACTTCATTCACTGAATGAAAGCTGAATAGAGGAGAGCTGTGAATATAATAATTATACAGTTATCATTTGCTAATCCCTTACTCTTTGCCACACCCTGAATCCTCTAAGCACGTTTTCCCCAGGACAAGGACAAAGAGATGGAAATGATGAGAGAAGATGAGGGACAGGAGACGAGAAAGCAAAAATTCAATTTGTAGGTAATTGGCTATCCTGAGGAAGAAACCAAAATAAATGGAGCTGAAATAATAATCAAATGTATAATAGAAGAAAATCTTCCTGAGCTATAAAGACTCTGCTGATTGAAAAGGTCCACTGTATTTCAGTTACAGTTAATGAAAATAGAACATCTAGGCTTATCCTGGTGATATTTTTGAATTACGAGGACAAAGAAAAAAGTATGCTACATACAGCTCAACAGAAAAACCAGGTAACTTACAAAGGAACAAAACCCGGCCGGGTCTCAGACTTCTGCTCTGCAATCTTGAGCACGGGAAGAAAGTGAAGCAATGTCTACAGAGTTCTGAGGGAAAAAGGTTGTGACCTAAGTTTTCTTTACCAAGTCAAGGTATCATTCATGGATAAAAGTTACATTCCACCATGAAGAAGTAACAGCCATGAACTTTTATGCTCTGAACAACAGCACCAGCAAAATGTTAAAAATACAGATGATCTAACAGTCTACCTGGAATATATACCAGAAACAATTGAAGGGTAATAAAATGAAATCAAATAAGAATTTTTAGAATTTTCTTAGGTTAGTCAGGGCACAAGGCAATAATCATTTAGAATATAAAATGGGAAGATGACTAATTAGAGAATTATATTCATAATAGAAACAAAAGAACTGAAATATCTAGAAATGCCCCTAAGAAGATTTATTGGACCTAAATGAAGAAAACTAAGAAGAGATATGAAAGATTCTTTATAAAATACTGAAACTGCAGATCAATTGACATTTTTAATTATCTCTTGGATAGGGATATTAAATGTTATAAATAAATCCATTCTCTAAAATTAGTTCATAGTTTTAAAGCAGTTCAAATCAAAGTATAGGAAACACTGAATTAAAATTATATTCTAATATTCATCTGGAAAAGTGAACAGTTGATATCTGTAATAGTTAAGAACATTGTTTTTAAAATATTACAGGAAGATTTGTTCAATGAGTTATTAAAATGAACTATAAGTCACAGGCATTAAAAGACTTAAATGAACTTATTTACAAAACAGAAACAGACTCACAGATTTAGAGAATGAACTTACGGTTACCAGGGAGGAAGCTGGGGGAGGGATAGATTGGGAGTTTGGGATTGACATGTACACACTACTATAGTTAAAATAGATAACCCACAAGGACCTACTGTATAGCACAGGGAACTCTGCTCAATATTCTGTAATAACCTAAATGGGAAAAGAATTTGAAAAAGAATAGAAACATGTATATATATAACTAAATCACTTTGCTATACACCTGAAACTAACACAACATTGTTAATCAACTAAACTCCAATATAAAATTAAAATTTTTTAAAAAGTTTGATACTGACACAAGAATCAACAAATAGATCACTTGAACACACTAGATTGCCCTGAAACACACTTTATTATAAAAAGAAACTCAACACATTAAAAATCAATTCCTACAAACCAATGGATAAACTTATTCCTTTAAAATGTTAAGAAAAGAAGATAACTACTTGGAAACCACTTAAGTAAATTCCCACCTCAAATCAAATGCCAAGGTAAATTTCAGATGGATTAAATAAAGAGCTAAATGTAAAAATATAGAAGCCATGAAAACTCTGAAGAAAATGTAGATGAATGTTTAACTTATCATACTGTTCAAGAATAGGACTTTATTAAGATTTCAGAGGCCGAATATTAACCAAGGAGATCAGGCTTCCCTGGGGGCGCAGTGGTTAAGAATCCGCCTGCCAATGTAGGGGACACAGGTTCGAGCCCTGGTCTGGGAAGATCCCATATGCCACAAAGCAACTAAGCCTGTGTGCCACAAGTACTGAGCCTGTGCTCTAAAGCCCGTGAGCCACAACTACTGAGCCCACTCACCTTAGAGCCCACGTGCCGCAACTACTGAGGCCATGCACCGCACCTACTGAAGCCCAAGTGCCTAGAGCCCATGCTCCACCAAAAGAGAAGCCACTGCAATAAGAAGCCCACGCACTGCAAGGAAGAGTAGCCCCTGCTCGCCACAATGAGAGAAAGGCTGTGTGTAGCAACGAAGACCCAATGCAGCCAAAACAATATTAAAAAATAGTAATAATAATAAAATATATTTGATAGGTGTTATCTCCTTTGATATAAAAATTAAGGTAAGCTGATAATTTCAAGGTATAATGACAATTTATGGGTGGTAGTGTAAACATTAGTATTTCAAAGGATTAAACAATGTTAGTGTGGTAAGACAGAAAAAGAACTCTCTTACTCTGCCATTTTTGCCACTGTAGTGGGAGTGAATAGCTGCTGAAAGAAGATTGAATAAGGTATTGTAGTATTTCAGCTTTAAGCAAACAAACAAAAAATTCTTTGTGAAAGTGTCCCTCTCTTAGCAACTTTCTTTTTTTAAAATTTTTATTGAAATATGGTTGATTTACAATGTTGTGTTAGTTTCAGGTATACAGCAAAATGATTCCGTTATACAGAATTCGTTTTCAGATTCTTTTCCATTACAGGTTATTACAAGATATTGAGTATAGGTCCCTTTGCTATACAGTAAGTCCTTGTTGGTTATCTATTTTATATATAATAGTGTGTATATTTTAATCCCAAACTCCTAATTTATCCCTCCTTCCCTTTCCCCTTTGGTAACCAGAAGTTTGTTTTCTATGTCTGTAAGTCTATTTCTGTTTTATAAATAAGTTCATTTGTAACATTTTTTTAGATTCCACATAAAAGTGATATCATATGATATTTGTCTTTCTCTGTCTGACTTACTTCACTCAGTATGGTAATCTGTAGGTCCATCCATGTTGCTGCAAATGGCATTATTTCATTCTTTTTATGGCTGAGTAGTACTCCATTGTGTATATGTACCACATCTTCTTTATCCATTCATCTGTCAATGGACACTTAGGTTGCTTCTGTGTCTTGGCTATTGTAAATAGTGCTGCTATGAACACGGAGGTGCATGTATCTTTTTGAATTATGGTTTTCTCCATATATATGCCCAGGAGTGGGATTGCTGGGTCATATGGTAGCTCTATTTTAATTCTTTGAGGAAAACTCCATACTGTTCTTCATAGTGGTTGTACCAATATGCATTCTCACCAACAGTGTACAAGGGTTCCCTTTTCTCCACATCCTCTCCAGCATTTGTTATTTGTAGACTTTTGGATGACGGTCATTCTGACTGGTGTGAAGTGATACCTCATGGTTGTTTTGATTTGCATTTCTCTAATAATTAGCAAAGTTGAGCGTCTTTTCATGTGCCTGTTGGCCATCTGTATGTCTTCTTTAGAGTAACTTTCAAGTATACAGTACAGTCTTGTTAACTATGGTCACCACTCAATACATAGATCCCCAGAACTTTAATTTGCATAGAAATCACCTGGAGATTTTGTTAAAATACAGATTTTGTTACAGTAGATGTGAGGCAGGGCCTGAGGTTCTGCCTTTCTAATGCACTTTCAGGTGGTGCAGATATGTCTGGTCTAGCAAGACTGTCAAAATAGTTTCTTCTTAAAACACACACTCACACACACATACATATATTAGTTACTATAATGTGCTAAGTTGTATGAACAGAAAACAGGAGACTTTATAGTTCAGTTAAGCAAAAAGTCATCACCAATAATATAGAAATATGTGGAAAGATATATTTATGTATCTAAAATATACTATCTAAGCAGGAAGACATGTAAAATTAATTCTCATACTACAAATTCTCAAAAATGCTATATTTTGTAAACTGTGTCAAGGGTCTACTTTACCCACTGAGAGTATGAGTGATAGGAAAAGCATGGCTTCTCTGTTAGCGGAAGCCTTGGACAAGCACTGTTGAATGATGTCCTGTGGGACCCTGATGTTAACAGTTTGGATGCTTGACGCTATTACTGGCTTCAGTTTAGTAAGATTCCTGAAGGGACAAGAGAGCACATTACTGAAATTAATCACATTTGCAATAGATTAATAAAACTGATAACTGAATCTATAAAGAGACTCTCCCAACCGAAGCTGCATAGAAAGCACAGTTTTTTAAAGGAACTATGCATGCATATTTGATGATTCTATGAGCGCTTAAAGCCATGAAATTGTGACTGTTATTATTCATTGAATCTACATTCTGAGAGCTAAGCCATGTTTCAGTGTAATTTCCGTTGCCTCTCTGCTAAACTTACCATTTCTAGTCAGGTCAATTTTAAATTTACTACAATCAAGATTCTATTCTCTTCCCTCTTTCACATGACCACATTTTAAGTTTGCTTGGCTCACCATTCTTGCTGTGATAAAGATGTAAGACTCCAGTCTTCATTTTGAGATCTAATCCCAAATTCTCTCTTTGATTTGCAAAATCACTTTTGAACTTTTCTCTCCGCAATTAGAGACTCTTTTATTGGTCTCATTTTTCAAAGGCTCTTCCTTTGTCATTTTATACTGTTCAGATATGGGGAAAAAAGAGATTTCTCCTCCTTTTAAACTAATTTTTTTGAGACTGACGTACTTTATCATATTTATTCCCAAGCCTAGGAATTTTTATCCTGAATAAAGTATTATACTATCCACCTCGTGGGGTACTTCAGGCTAGATTTTAGTGTTAGGTCAGTCATAAATTCTTTACTCTTTCCTCAGTTTGTATATGCTTGGGAAAGGCAAGCAAAATCCTATATCCATAAAAGAACACAGGTGAGATTGTCTTTGTCTTCCCCTAATGAATCATTTAATGGTGCCTGTCCAAGATTTCCACTAACATAGAAAGGTAATGCTTTCCTACTACTCATATACTCAGTAGGTAAAATGTACTTTTTTTTATCATTCTTTTTTTTTAAATTTATTTATTTTATTTTTGGCTGTGTTGGGTCTTCATTGCTGCACCCGGGCTTTCTCTAGCTGCAGCGAGCGGGGGCTACTCTTCGTTGCGGTGCGCAGGCTTCTCATTGCAGCGGCTTCTCTTGTTGCGGAGCATGGGCTCTAGGTGCTTGGGCTTCAGTAGTTGCAGCAGGTGGGCTCAGTAGTTGTGGCTCGCGGGCTCCAGAGCGCAGGCTCAGTAGTTGTGGTACACGGGCTTAGTTGCTCTGCAGCATGTGGGATCTTCCCAGACCAGGGCTCGAACCCGTGTCCCCTGCATTGGCAGGCGGATTCTTAACCACTGCACCACCAGGGAAGCCCTAAAATGTAGTTCTGACATAGTTTGCAAGACATGGCATTTTTGAGAATTAGCTTTACCTAACTGCCTGCTTAGATAGTGTATTTTAAATATATCTTGAAATTCTTCATTTTTAGTAATGCACCCTTATGTCCCTTCAGGGCTTATAATGATTCTTGCTAAACTGAAGTCAGTAGCAGTGTGAAACAGTACCCAAACTGTGAACATTGGGGTCCCGTTGGCCTGTACAGAACACCATGTAGTTACGCAAATCATGTTATAGAGAAATATTCTGTGACACGGGAAAATGAACACACTTTATTATGTGCAAAAGGCAGGTTACCAAATATCTTACGTGTTCCGATTTTGATGCCAAGCATCGTTCCAAATTTGTTTGAATTCTAATGTGAGTGCTGGACCAACTACATCACTACATCATTTATGGGGCCGAGTACAAAGTGAAATGTGGGGCCCCTTGTTCAAAACTTATTAATACTTTCATGAAGGTGACAGGAGAGCATTAAATCACGCACAGAGCCCTTCCAAATGTGGGGGCCTGTGCAACTACCCAGGCTGCACATCCATGAGGCCAGCCTTGTGTGTGTGTGTACACACATTTGCACATTACATAGACTAGGGTGATGCACACCAAAATGCCAAAATGTTAATAGGCACCTCTGAGTGGTGAGATTATGGGTGATTTTCATTTTCTTGTTTGTTTTCTTCTGAGTTTTATGCTTCTTCAACAATGAAATCAGATTATTACAGTGATTAGGAAAAATACCAATAAATGTTGTCATTAAAAGATAATACTTTTATCCCAGCGGTGCCTCCAAAAAAAAAAAAAAAAAAGATAATACTTTTAGTTAAAGACAGAGCAATGTTCCAGAAATAAAAATAGCTACTGCTTTCGTCTGCCTAAAAGGTGCTAGATAAGGTGCTAGGCACTTTCTGTGGCATCTCCTTCCACTCCCCAGCAACCTGTGAGGTCATATTATCTTCTCTTTTATAGAGTCTAAGATTCTAAAAGTAACTTGTTTAGGCATAAAAGTAGGATTCAGGCTTAACAGTAAAAGCTTCTCCAGCACATTACAAACCAGAAGTCAGAAAGCCTACATAAGACAAATGAAGACCCACAGACATAGGAAACAAATTTATGGTTACCAAAGGGCAAAGCGGGGGAGGGATAAATTGGGAGATTGGGATTGACATATACACACTTCTGTATATAAAATAGATAAACAACAAGGACCTACTGTATAGCACAGGGAACTATACTCAATATTCTGTAATGACCTATAAGGGAAAAGAATATGAAAAAGGATAGATAGATATGTATAACTGAATCACTTTGCTGTACACCTGAAACTAACATGGCATTGTAAATCAACTATACTTCAATTAAAAAAAACTTAAATGAGTAATACTATCTTTCAGCTTTTTTTAATCCATAAAGTAGGTAGTATGGGATAAAAACAATTGTCCTGCTTAATGAACAGTGTGGTCATGAGAATCAGAAGACAATAAATATGTTTTAACAATTCTAAAGCCACTATGTTCCTGTGTTCATGAAGTCATTTAGGCCTGTGCCTGTGTTTGTGTAACAAAATCTGAGGGGCACGTGCTAGCACCATTTATGACAGGTAGGCCTGTTGCTGGAAGCATACACCCAGGGCAATACGATGCATCCATAATGGCTAAAATGTGCAAACATTTGAAGTATATTCCTCTCTTTCCCACCTTGTCAAGTCACTCTCATCTAAGAAATCAACAAATAGTGAAGCTGGGATTCCAAGCCAGGCAGTTTGACCCCAGCTCCTGGCATTCAGTCATGACACTCTAACTTGATTCAAATCAAACAATGCTCTTTCTAGCCACTAACCCAATTGTTTCAATCCAGGAATGCTTCACCAGGGAAAGAGAGACCTCACTAAGTCCTTAATATGATGATGGTTTTAATAAAGCTTTGATTATTAGCAGCTGGAAGTTAAAACATCAAAAATTAATAAAAAAGTGTGCATGAATTTTAAATTTTTCTACAAAATGCCCTCCTTAAAAATGTCATGTCATTTTGGGATTTGAGGTTTGACAGGGTTGTAAGAAACAATATTTTCCACCACAATTGATGGCTACCAAATCATCCTACCAAATGCAACTGCATCAAACAGACTTGGGTGTTAGAAAGCTGTCCTAATAGCAGGTGCAGAGACTTTCTCTGATTGAAATGGCAGTCAGCTTCCAACTTGGCTAATTAAATACTAATGAAGAGCTTGTTCAACTGAACTTTAAGCATTTGTTTACATCCTACATTGTCTGGTTCGTGAGGAAACAGCTGGTAAAGTGCAACCAAGACCTGATGGGACCACAAGTAGGTTTCCAAAACCTCTCCTTGTCTCCCTACCTCTAGCAAAGCTACAGGCTCTGCTTCACAGGAGCCCCACATGTCTCTTTTACCTACTCATCACCTTTTTCTCTTAATTTGATTATTTGGCATATGTGATTTTTCCTTCTTGTCCCCACTTATTGCATGCAATACCTCTTTTCCTTCTCCCTCTCAGAAGAAACATAGTCACCCGCTGGGTTCTTTTGGTTTCAGAATTTCTCTACCTTTTTTGAGTATCTCCTGTTCCTTCTCATTTGTTATTAGCTAACAAACATAAGTATGCTGCCATTGCAGCTTCTTAGAAACAAAGCCACATTAAAAAAAAAAAAAGGCTTTCCTAAAATGTTGCTGTCTTCCTAGCTTCTCTAATTTAGAAGGCATGTTAAATGTGATAATTAGGCACAATAAAGGTAAAGTTATCAGAACTAAAAATAAAAGTGGGAGGTTTAAACAGTGTTGAAATGTTGAATGCATGCTCCACATCTGTGCTCCATTCTTGTTGGGCAGCTTAAGAAAAGACTCTAAGAAACTGAAAACTAGAAGTTGGAAACTAGGAAGAAGGGCACGGCTCTCCTCAGGGATAAGGAGAAAGAGGGCTGTTTGGATTTAGTGGACAGCATTCTGGGGGAATTTGGAGATTTTTATGTCTTAATAGAATAGAAAAAATAATAAAAAGAATTGGTGCTCAGTCTCTTCTCTGCAGGCAAGTAAAATGTCAGGTGAGGAAAAGGAGAAAGAGATAAAATAAGAAAAGCTTATCCTGATCCCAGAAAAACAACAAGCATCTACTGAACAGACAATCTACAGTAACAACGGAACAGACCTAATTCAAGCATAACTTTTGAGCCCTAAGCATCACCAGCAACATGAACCCGAAAAAGAGAAAAACCAGCAGGAGACAACTGATTCTCGGGTTTAACCTAATGTAAAATCAAGATCTAATTAATTTGGAGGCAGAGAACACATACACCAAAGAGCACCTAACAATGGACAGATACTAAGTCTAAGATTTCTACAAATACTAAGAATAACAAGTGCCCTGCCACATATGTAATCAATAGAAGATCACGTTGGAAAGGCAAGTAGTACAGGGCCAGATAAATGCAAGCATTGGGTGCTCAGCCAGGAACGGATGGGGACCCATTAATGATGTGTGAGAAGGAGAAAAGAAGGATCTGAACTGTGCCTTCTTTTCCTTTTTTTCTTCCTATTTTACATATCTTTTCATTTATCCCAGCAGTAGAAGCCACAGATGTCTAGGATGTTTCCAGTGCACCCTCTTTTTAATGAACAGTTTTACTTGTACAGCATTCTGAACATGAAACTATCAAGACGGATCCCATGTGATATTCATCTGTGGCTGCATTAACACACTATAGTGTTCACTCATTCCAAGGGGGTTTGTTAAGGGGCTCGGTGGCTTCGAGAAAACCAGATCGCCCTGTGCCTGACATACCTCCATTTCATTAGTGATATGGGCTGTGGTTTTATAGAAAGCACCTTAAGAAAGACACTGCTTTTTCCAGTCCTAGTTGATCGCTTGGCAGGAATGTGTGCCCACTGTGTGCCAGGCACAGTCTATAATGACGTTAGATCATACTCTGAATTTGGAGGAGAGAATTAAAATAAGAGAGGGAATACTTTAGCAGAAATGTACATGTGATAGTTAAGTGCCAGTGTAAAACTGCAAACTCACAGAGGGCGTCCACTCAGCATGTGATCATTTGTTGATGCCACTGTGTCTACATGCCATGTGTTTGTTTCAAGGGTGCGATATTAACATGCTACATGTTTAGGGTATTTCCATGTCCAACTCTTCGACAGAAAAGCTACATCCCTTATTATTTTCATATTGCCAGGTGGAGAAGTCGGCACTTATATGTCTACTCAGTTTCTCAGGCTGCTAAAGGTAGATTTTATAAGCACACTTGTATCCAATAAGAAAATAGTCAGCAAATATTTACTGAGTGCTTTCACCATGCCAAGAGTGGCAACAAAAACATTTGGGAATTTATGGTGTAATTGTTTCCAAGCAAGAACATAAGGTGTTTACAGTCTTGTATAAGATTATGTTCAGGACACAATTAGAGAAAGAGAAGAGGAGGTTGGCTCCGTTTCCTGACAGAGGATGAAGAAAACTGACAGGGGCTCTCTAGAGAGATGACAGGTAAAGGAAATGACAGAAACATTACTGAAGGAATGGAAATCTCTAGACTTGAGGTTGATTGGAAAGGAAAGGATATTATACGTAACATAATTAATGTAATACACCCTTAATTAGGTTAAGGGAGTGTCCACATTTTAAAGGTTCAAAGATATTTAGGCTTCTGCCAGAATCAGCATGGAGAAAGAAATGGGGCTTTGTTTATACATAAAGCAGTGAGGAGTAACAGACTTACCCACAATTCTAAAGGAAACAAAGAAAAAATGACAGGATATTAATAGTTTACCATAATTTTGTGTATTTGATAATCTCATGTTGAAATGGGTCTACAAGGTACTTCTTACTCATAAGGATTTTTTTTAATTCATGTATTATTGAAGCCATTCTTAGGTTTAAATCTATTTTGGAGTTTATAAATAGTTTGATTTCTGCTATAAATTGACAGTCTCCTGTCAATTATGTGAATTCCTTCAGAAAATAGGTTTTGTGTGAATTTCCCAAGTCCCCAGACTCCTCTGTCATAGCTAGTGAGGCTCGAGACACTTGCAGACTCCTGGTGGCAGCTCCGCTAGAGACCCTGGGGTTAGCATTCAGAGTTAAACATTACTAATCCAGTTTTTAATTGATGCACAACATCCTCTAAAAGAGAAAGTGGGTTTTGGCTGTGACCTCCATGTCAGGGATTTCAGACTGTATGCACCATGACATTTTTGAGTTCTGTACCCTCTTAGTTTTTTAACCATGGATATGGGCAGTCACTAAGCAGCCATGCAAATACAGGCAAAACTCGAAGATACTGTGTGTTCTACTGCAGACCACCACAATAAAGCAAATATTGCAATAAAGCGAATCACACAGTTGTTTTTGGTTTCCCAGTGCATATAAAAGTTATGTTTATACTATATTGTAGTCTATTAAGTGTGCAATAGCATTATGTCTAAAAAAATGTACACACCTTAATTTAAAATACTTTATACTAAAAACTGCTAACCATCATCTGAGCCTTCAGCGAGTTGTAATCTTTCTGCTGATGGAGGGTCTTGCCTCGATGTTGATGGCTGCTGACTGATCAGTGGTGGGTACTGAGGCTGGGGTGGCTACGGTAATTTCTTAAAACAAGACAACAGTGAAGCTTGCTGTATTGGTTGACTCTTCCTTTTATAAATGATTTCTTTGTAGCACGCAATGCTGTTTGATAGCATTTTACCCACAGTAGAACTTCTTGCCAAATTGCAGTCAGTCCTCTAGAACTCTGCCATTACTTTATCAACTTAGTTGATGTAATATCCTAAATCCTTTGTTGTCAGTTCAACAATCTTCACAGCATCTTCACGAGGAGTAGATTCCATCTCAAGAAACCACTTTCTTTGCTCATCCATAAGAAGCAACTCCTTATCCATTAGAGTTTTATCATGAGATTGCAGCAACTGTCACACCTTTAGGCTCCGCTTCTAATTCTAGTTCTCTTGTTATTTTTACCACATCTGCAGTTACTTCCTCCACTGGAGTCTTGAACCCCACAGAGTCATCCATGAGGGGATCAACTTCTTCTAAACTCCTGTGATTGTTTATATCTTGACCTCTTCCCATGGATCACAAATGTTCTTAATGGCATCTAGAAGGGTGAATCATTTCCAGAAGGTTCTCAATTTACTTTGTCCAAATTCATCAGAGGAATCACTATGTGTATGGCACCTGTAGCTTTATGAAATGTATTTCCTTTTTCTTTCTTTTTTTTTTTTTTTGGCTGCACCGTGCGGCTTGTGGGATCTTAGTTCCCTGACCAGGGATCGAACCCAGGCCCCTGGCAGTGGAAGCACAGAGTCCTAACCACTGGACTGCCAGGGAATTCTGAAAAATGTATTTCTTAAATAATGAGACCTGAATTAAATTAGTAACATCACAGATCACTGATCACAGATCACCATAGCAAGTGTAATAATAGTGAAAAAGTTTGAAATATTGTGAGAATTACCAAAATGTGACACAGAGACACAAAGTGAGCAAATGCCACTGGAAAAATGGTGCCAATGGACTTGCTCCACGCAAGGTTGCCAAAAACCCTCAATTTGTAAAAAACACAATATTTGTGACGCAGAATAAAGCAAAGTGCAATAAAGTGAGGTATGCATGTGGAACTTCTGTTAGTGGAAAAATAGTTTGAAAACAAAACTTATCTTTACAGGTTGTTTCCATCCTCAAATAGGCAGGCAACCAGGTCCCAGACATCACTCTTACTTCCCAGCAGCCTGGTCCTATCCTAGATTACTGCTCATCTTCAAATCACTCTTCATTCACAGAGCTTCCTCTTCCCAGTAAATATTCCCAGGATTTGTTTTCTATCTTCAGATGATTGTTTAATAAGGTTTCCCACCTTCTTTTCTTCAACCAGCAATTTTAAGCCAACTCTTAAAAAGACAACTTTTTATCATTTCCTTATACATTTTCAGTTTTACCCCTTCTTTACCCTTCTCTTTTTAAAGTTGAATTCTCATATTACATCTTCCTATATTATCTTTTTTTAAAATTATTTATTTATTTATTTATTTATGGCTGTGTTGGGTCTTCGTTTCTGTGCGAGGGCTTTCTCTAGTTGCGGCGAGCGGGGGCCACTCTTCATCGCGGTGCGCGGGCCTCTCACTATCGCGGCCTCTTTTGTTGCGGAGCACAGGCTCCAGACGCGCAGGCTCAGTAGTTGTGGCTCACGGGCTTAGTTGCTCCGGGGCATGTGGGATCTTCCCAGACCAGGACTCGAACCCGTGTCCCCTGCATTGGCAGGCAGATTCTCAACCACTGTGCCCCCAGGGAAGCCCCCCTATATTATCTTTAAAAAAAATTTTATTGGAGTATAGTTGATTTACAATGTTGTGTTAGTTTCAGGTGCACAGCTCAGCGATTCATATATATATATATATATATATATATATATATATATATACTCTGTTTCAGATTCTTTTCCCTAATAGGTTATTACAAGATATTGAGTACAGTTGCCTGTACTATACAGTAGGTCCTTGTTGGTTATCTATTTTATATATAGTAGTGTGTATCTGTTAATACCAAACTCCTAATTTGTCCCTCCCCCCCTTTTCCCTTTGGTAACCATACCTTGTTTTCTATGTCTGCGAGTCTCTTTTTGGTTTGGAAATAAGTTCATTTGTATCATGTTTTTAGATTCCACTTATAAGCAATATCATATGATATTTGTCTTTCTCTGTCTGACTGACTTCACTTAGTATGATAATCTCCAGATCCATCCATGTTGCTGCAAATGTCATTATTTCATTCTTTTTAATGGCTGAGTAGTATTCCATTGTATATATGTACCACATCTTCTTTATCCATTCATCTGTTGATGGACATATTATCTTATTCTTATAATTTAAATTGTAAAACTGTAAATCAAAGATTCTACATGCTGTAAATGTTCATGTTTTTATTGAATATATTTTCAAACCACAGCTTTTTATCTAAAATTGATTCTGAGTTTTGTGTTTCCAATGCAGGATATTAATTTCCACCAAAAATGAACTTAAAATATGAATTTCATGGAATGTTGAAAAATTCTTCTGTTGACATGTCCAGACATACACTAAGAACCGTACACTTCTGGGGGCGATTTCCCCATCACACCAAGCCTCAGATCTCACATGCACTCAATGGAATTCATACTGCTTACCTCATGTAGGTTGACCACATCTCTTGGGTTTAGCACTGAAAGTACTGCATCCCGTCAGTCCCAGGAAGACAAGGGCTAAGTAGAGATGTTGTGAGGTTGACATGAGATGAAATGACCAGCAGCTATCATGGCAGCTGACTCACAGTGTAAGTTCAAAACTGGTAGCTCCCTTCTCTGCCTCTTCTACTCATGCCTCTGGTCCTGTAAAGAACACATTATTTAAAATCAGAGAAGACATAAAGCTAAAAAAATTTTTTTCTGAATCCCTTTGAGGAGATCAGCCTATTCTAGAGACTAGTATAAAGTTAAACATTTCCTCTTACCGATGGGTATTCACTAGAATTAATTCCTTTTGTTTGTCACCTACCCTCCCCCCCCCTTATGCTATTATAAAAAGGATCTGTGTTTCTTAATCTCATTTGGTCACTGGCTCATGATATTTCAATGTACATAATAAGACAAGAATTAATACACACACACACACACACACACACACAAGAATGCTTTATTTAAGAGAAAGCCAGCAGTGTGATACTGTGAAATGACAGATCTGGGTTTTCATCTGGGTTCCACTCACGACAAGCTGAGTGACTTTGGGCAAGTCATCTCTACTCTGTGTCTCAGTTACCTCATGGGGACAATAGTGATCATTATAATTGCCTTACATTACAGTTGTTACTATGATCAAATTAGATAGTGCTTACAGAAGTACCCTCTAGGCTAAAAAGCATAGTAAACATGAGTGCCATAATTATAGGCTTTCCAAATATTGTGATGTTTGATGTGACAGTATCCTTATTCCTGGGTCTCATCTCTGGAAGCTGATGTAGCATCAGCCATGTTCACCACTTCACCTTGAATTAGGAAGTCTTCAAAAAGAAATCACACCCTACTCTATGATTCCTAAGTGGTACAAACATTCCTCATACATTCTGAGGGCATCAATACAGATATCGAGGCTCAGTTCAACATATTCTCCCATATTATGAAAACCCCACACTCAGCCATCTTGTATGTCTTCCACTGTTTATAGCCTGGGCAGCTTTTCACTATTTCAGGAAATATGCAAGCATATAATCAGCAGAGTGGCAGTAAATTGGAACTCTCTGCTACAGCTGGGGTTTCATCCACTCTCTTCCCTGAGGCTGTGCAAGGTCATGTGGGTTTTTTCCTTGTCTGGAAAGGATAGTAAAATTATGGATGTATTTTCACTGGTCATAGAAAGGGATGTATGTAACCACCAGTAAAAAGTTCAAAATTTTGTCTCAGTCTTGGTTAATTACATGGCCTAACAGGGTGAGACACAGTTATAGATAAATACAAGAGGGGCCTAGCATTAGAACTCCACTCCCTAATGCCACCGAGAGATATCAGAAAACTCTATTTACAACTCAAGTCACGTTAGAAAACTCTAGTTACAACTCAAGTCAAGCAGACATTGTGTTTTTTAAGGGGCTTTCATAACAGATGCCCATTCCAATATAATTTCATCATTAATGCCTGACACACCATCTGGCACGTAGAATGTAACATAGTGTAGTGAAAGTTCCCAGAACTGGAAAGGCAAAGAGAAGTAAGATTTCTCCTCCTTGATCTGTTCTAGGAGAACTGTGTGACCTGGGGCATGCAGGCACTTGATAACTATTTGTTGTCTAATGAATGCATTATACAAAATACCAGAAATAGATGTCCCTGTGAATCATAGGGAAAAGAAAAGCCTAGCACTTCTCAGAGCTCTCAAGTCTGATCATACAGACATATGCATAAAGAAAAAGGCAGAATGATCTTCTAGGAAGAGGGAGCAACATGTGCAGATTCACTGAGACCTGGAATAGGACAGTGTGTCCTCACTAGTTAGTACCCTGAACAAGTGGCAGGGGCATGAGGTGTGATTGGAGAATTGGAGAAGGAGGCAGAAAGCATATGGGAGAGGTAGATTATGCTTCACTTTATACACTGTTTTAAGGGCTTTGGCTTTTACCCTATGGTCCATAGGGAGACTGGGCTGGGGGTAGCCGAGAAAGATTTCTATGATGAGAGCTAGTGTCTAGAAAAAAAATTCCTCTGGTAGCAATATGAAGGATGGATTGATCATGGGGGCCAGAGAGGATATGGGGGCATGGAGAGACCGGAGGAAGGAAGATGGCAATCAGATAAGAGGTAGTGGCAACAGACAAGGCGAAAGATGTCTGTGTCTTGAATGATAACTCTTGTGACAGGATAAACATTTTTTAAAATATTTTATTTATTTATTTATTTGGCTGCGACGGGTCTTAGTTGCTGCACGTGGGATCTTCATTGCTGTGTGTGAGATCTTCGTTGTGGCATGCAGGATCATTTTTAGTTGTGGCATGTGGGATCTAGTTCCCTAACCAGGGATTGAACCCAGGCCCCCTGCATTAGGAGCTCGGAGTCTCAACCACTGGACCACCAGGGAAGTCCTGGATAAACATTGTTGACTTGTGAAATTTTATAGGCGCCACCCCCTCCAAGAATAAGAGAGTCCTATATTTGCCCTCTTGGTTTCTTCTCCCTCTCCCCTCCCCCACTGCCACTTGCTCTCCTCCTTTCCCCTCCTGAAGCTGAAGGGGTCTTGCTTTCTGGGAGGGAGGATGAGTAGACCCTGTATTATAAGAAGCAGATGAAGTGACAGTGGAATAGAGATATTTTTTGGTTGGTTGGTTGGTTGGTTGGTTGGTTTTTACTCCTGTTGAGTTGGGTTTGGAGTTGGACAGAATGTTCACAATGGGGAAGACTCTGGGGCAGTTAGAGTTACAAGGGAATGAAGGAGGGTAAGAAGGAGTTTTTAAGGCATAACTATGGATTGCGAGTTAGACCTCACATTAACACTCTGCAAGAGATTCTGGTAAAGGATAAAATTATTTTAAAATCTCCTTTGGGCTGCTGAACGATGCTGCTTGCCAGATCAGACGACTGCATCAACAAATTCCAAAGGAGGCTCCCATTGCTTGAATGCCCTCTGTCTCCATTATACCAGGTGTTACAAGTGGAATAGGTATTAGGATCGCCATTTTACAGATGAATCAACTGAGGACCAAAGGTTCAGTCACTTCACCAAGGCAGCACAACAAGTCAGTGGCAGAGCTGCAATCTGGTCCTGTGGCTTGCACTCTTTTCACTTTGTTTCTTAGGCTGCCAAAGGTAGTTTTTATAAGGTGACTTTACAAGCGATGAAGTAAGTAAATTATCACTCTCTTTCCTCTCTGCCATGCTGCCTTCCAAGCCTGGAGTAAGGCAGTTTCAATAAGACTTAGTGAGGAGGAAATAGATTAAAAAGTCATTTGGAAGCAAAATAGAACTAGGTAATCCAATGGCTTGTTAGAGGTATGGTGAATAGTGGAAGGTTTTGTTTTGTGTTGTTTATTTGTTTTGTTTTGTTTTGTTTTTTGGTAGACAGCAAGGCTGTAATACAGTGTTGAGAAGAGAAGGGGAACAGAAACTGGCCTGTGACAGAGAAAATGTTTAGGCATGATGAATTGGAGGGCCCTATGGGAGGTCCAGTTGGAGATTACCCCAAGGAACTTGTAAGTATGGAATCTGAATTCTAGGGAGGGTCAGGGCTGGAGATACTGATTCAGGAGCATCTACATACAGGTGAGAATTATTTAAACTGGAGTGAATGAGATAACCCAGGAATAGTATCAATATTATAGTCTTCCTGGAGCCGGGGCCCTCAGATGTCTAGTAAAGATAAACCTCTGCCTCATCCTCACTGAACCTTTCAGCTATAGCTTTCACCTAACACAGAATAATTATAATAATATTTGATAGAGAAAAATATCTATTATTTTTGTGGTAGAAATGAATGTTAGCATTGTTTTGAACATAAGAAAACTAGGTATAATGGAGACAGAAATCATCCAAGAAATGGGAGCTTCCTTCTGAATTTGTTGACGCACATCATCTGATCTTGCAAATTAATGTTAGCACTGTTTTTAACATAAGTAAACTAGGGAACAGAGAGGGTAAGTAACTTAGGACAATCCACAGAGCTACTTAGTAGCTGAACTGGGAACTGAAATCAGGCAATTTGCCTACAGAGCCTGTACTCTTAACCATTATGTCAGTTCCTCCCAACCACCATCTGTTGAAATGAAATGAAATGGACTCACGTGAATATCATTGTCCTTTTCTTGGCAATTTGGAGAGCAAATCAGGAAACTCCTGAGTTCCTTACTTTTCATCTTAGTCTCTGGTTATTCTCATCACATAGTGTAACAGGGAAGAGCTAAATTGGACTCCATGTTTGATCTGTTTCTTTGATTTTAACCTTTGCTTTTTGTTGTTGTTTTTATAAATTTTTATTTATTTATTTATTTTATTTTTGTCTGTGTTGGGTCTTCGTTTCTATGCAAGGGCTTTCTCTAGTTGCGGCAAGCGGGGACCACTCTTCATCGCGGTGCACAGGCCTCTCATTATCGCGGCCTTTCTTTTGCGGAGCACAGGCTCCAGACGCGCAGGCTCAGTAGCTGTGGCTCACGGGCCCGGTTGCTCCGCGGCATGTGGGATCTTCCCAGACCAGGGCACGAACCCGTGCCCCCTGCATTGGCAGGCAGACTCTCAACCACTGCGCCACAAGGGAAGCCCCTTTTTGTTGTTTTTATTATTACAATCATACATAATGGCCTGCCTCAGGGAACCCTGCCCCTCTGCCTTAATGTTAAAGTGCCTCTGTTCAGCTCGCTGGGAGACAATCTGACCCCGCCCCCCTGTGGATGGCTGCAAGAAAGAAGAAATTAACACATCCGCTCCCCGAGGCTGGCCATTCCAGGGGATATTTGCAAAACTATGGCCTTTTTAGTTTACTTTACTTCCTCATCTCCTCCCCCTCTCTGTGCTATAAAAGAAACTGTCATCCAAACCCTGATAAGATGGTTTTTCGGAGACACTAGTCTGCCGTCTTCTCGGTCTGCCGGCTTTCCAAATAAAGTCGTATTCAGTGCCTCAACACCTCGTCTCCGATTCATTGGCCTGTCGAACAGCGAGCAGAGCGAGCTTGGACTCGGTAACAATAGGCTACAATACAACCCATGAGAAGCCCAAATAAAGGATACAATGAATAGGAGACTTAGTAACTAACTAGAAATTTCACTGTGCAACAAACACTAGGGCTATGCTATACAGACAAGTCATACCTATATAAAGACACCCTTTAGCTATGTGGCTGTTAGATGCTGAAGTCTAGCTCCAGAGCAATGGTTCTCAACACTGGTAGAATTTCCTGAGGAAGTTTTTAAAAATACTGATGCCCAGACCCCACCACACTAATTATATCAAAATCTCTGGGTGCCGGGCATAGGCATAAGTATTTTTTTAAAGGTTTCCAGGTGATTTTAAGGTGAAAACAGAGGTGAGTATCAGTCACTGGGATAACCCCATGCATTTGTTTGACTTGATTTATGGAGATTTACTGCAGAAACCCAAGAGATTGATAGAGAAATAATATTCATAAAACTTTACAAGGCAACCTTGATAAACCACAGGGAAGAAGAGTTGCAACTTTATTTGCCCTAGAAGAAAAGGGAAACAAATAAATACAATATTTGATTCTGAAACATTAAATATTGCTACACAGTTTCATAAAAGGACCTTGTGCAGCTACAAAATTACCAACTATAATATTAGACTCCTCAGTCCTCAGAGCAAATGGAATCTTAGCCCCTAAGTGCAGCAGTGTTGGTCCCTAATGACTGTTATTAGTTTCATCTTTATACTACAAAATATTTCACTTGCACTAGTTATTAGGTCTTAGCAATGCATTCTGTCTCCATAGCTCTTTTTAACTCCACATGATATTTATTTTATAGCCATCATCTGTGATATGACCGTGACAGGCGGTACTTATGGAAACATGATAAGCATGTTTGCCATCTCTGTGTCTAGTGACTGATTTATTCAGAAGTCTTTCCTGAACTTAAATTCCTTTGGAATTGCTATAGAATCAGATTTGCTTCATTGTTAATCGAATAAGGATGCCTGCCTCAGTTTAAATAACTCCTCAAACCAGCAAAATCCTTATCTTGAATATGTAAATGTCCCAAGATGTCTCGGGGACTTGGTCAGCTCAGGATCTTCCTCTGATAACCTCTCCCACAATTTTTTTTTTTAATTAATTTATTTATTTTTGGCTGCGTTGGGTCTTCGTTGCTGCACGCGGGCTTTCTCTAGTTGCGGTGAGCAGGGGCTACTCTTCGTTGCGGTGCACGGGCTTCTCATTGCGGTGGCTTCTCTTGTTGCAGAGCATGGGATCTAGGTGTGCAGGCTTCAGTAGTTGTGGCTTGCAGGCTCTAGAGAGCAGGCTCAGTAGTTGTGGTGCACGGGCTTAGTTGCTCCGCAGCATGTGGGATCTTCCCGGACCAGGGATCGAACCCGTGTCCCCTGCATTGGCAGGCGGATTCTTAACCACTGTGCCACCAGGGAAGCCCCAATCTCTCCCACTCTTAATGCCTTTCTCTTAAAGCCTACAATGCTCACCCAGTGCCCTGAATTTCTGTTCTCTTCCTATCTTGGGTAAGTCACATAACTTCTCTGAACCTCAGCTACTTGCTCCGTAAACTGTAAAATGGGGTTAATGATGCCTAAATTACAAGGTTGTTGTTCAAATTAAGGATAATGATTCAAAAGAACAGTGTCTGTAGAGAACAGATTTGAGGTTGCCAAGGGGGTGGGGTGCGGGGTGGGGGGGAGTGGGAGGGGGAGGGATGGAGTGTGAGTTTGGGGATTAGCAGATGCAAACTATTATATATAGAATGGATAAACAACAAGATCCTACTGTATAGCACAAGGAACTATATTCGCTATCCTGTGACAAACCATGATGGAAAAGAATATGAAACAGTATATATATATATATCTCTGAATCTCTTTGCTGTACAGTGGAAATTAACACAACACTGTAAATCAACAATACTTCAATAAAATATTTTTTTTAAAGTACAGTGTCTAACATAATAAGTATGCAATAATTTAGAGTATTTTTATTATTCATCAACTCCTTTACTCATTTATTCAACATTTATTGAGCACATTCTATGTGCTAGGCCAAGGGTTAACAAAAGACAAATCTCTCTCCCCATCATGAGACAAAAAAGAGACAAAATATATAAGTAAACATAGAGAAGATGTGAGATGGTGATTAAATGCAATGGAGAAAAACAAATCAAGAAATGGGGACGGGGAGTGCTGGGGGTGGGAGGGGCGGGTGGAAGAACAGTTTCAAGTTTATGTAGGGTGGCCAGGAAGGCTCAGTGATAAAGTGACATTTGAATAGAGATCTGAAAAAACTGAGGAGGGAGCCATGCTGATAGTTGGAAGAAAAGCAATGCAGGCAGAGTAGCTGCAAGTGCAGAAGCATGCCTCGCATTTTCAAAGAATAAGGGTGACCTTGCGGCTAGTTGTTACACAAAAGCAGCCATAGATAATGCATAAACAAATGGGTGTAGCCAAGTTCCAATTAAACTTTACTTAAAGATGCTGAAATGTGCATTTCATGCAATTTTCATACCATGAAGTTTTTATTGTTTTATTTTATTTTTCAAATATTAAAATATGTTTAAAGATCTTAGGTTATGGGCCGTATAAAAATAGACAACAGGCTGGAATTGGCCCATGGCCCACGGTCCACAGTTTGCTGACCCTGATCTAGCATCTTGAAGACCGTTGTGAGGCTTTCACTGATTGAGATGGGGAATCATTGGAGAGTACTGGGCAGCAGAGGGACATGGCCTCATATGCATAATTAAAGGATCCCTGTGGCTGCCATGTTGAATGGGGGCAAAGGTAGTGGCGGGGATATTATTATACTAATTCAGGCAAAAGGTGATGGTGTTTTGTCTCAGGATGGTAGTGGGAGAAGTGGTGAGAAGTGGCCAGTTAGTGGACATATTTAACAATCTACCGTTAATATTTTAAGATTTTTGTATCTATGTTCACAAGTGGGATTGGCCTCTACTTACTATTTTTTCATATTACTCTTGGCTTGCTTTGTTATTATGGTGCTAATAGTCTTATAAAAAGAATGTGTATGTGGGGTGTTTGTTATTTTTGTTTATTTACATTTACTGAAGAATTTTGCAAATATTAGGCTTACCTCTTTCTTGAATGACTGATAAAAATCAACTGTAAAACCATCTGGGCCTGATGTGGGAGGTTTTTTGTGGAAAGACTTTTACTTACAGATTCCATTTCCTTAATGCTTATGAGACAAATCAGGTTTTCTATTTTCTTCTTGAGTAAATTTGATAATGTTTCTTTCCTAGGAATTTGTCCATATGCCACAAATTTTCAAATAATTTGTCAGAAAATTGTTCATAACATCCTCTTATCATTTTAATCTCTACTGTATCTGTCATTATATCCCTTTTTTATTCCCACCATGATTTATTTGTGCTTTCTTTTTTCTGGTTCAATTTCACCAGAGGTTTATTGATTTTAGTTGTCTTTTCACAGAATAAATGTTTGTCTTTGTTGATCCTTTCTACTATACATGTTTCTACTTAATGCATTCCTGCTTTATTCTTACTATTTCCTCCCTTTTCCTTTTTTGGATTTATTTTCTTTTTATTTTTCTTACTTCTGGTTTAGGACCCTTAGCTCATTAATTTTAAGCATGTTCTTCTTGGGCTTCCCTGGTGGCGCAGTGGTTAAGAATCTGCCTGCCAATGCAGGGGACACGGGTTTGAGCCCTGGTCCAGGAAGATCCCACATGCTGTGGAGCAACCAAGCCCGTGTGCCACAACTACTGAGCCTGCACTCTAGAGCCCGTGAGCCACAACTACTGAGCCTGTGTGCCACAACTACTGAAGCCCGTGTGCCTAGAGCCCATGCTCCACAACAAGAGAAGCCACTGCAATGAGAAGCCCGCGCGCCACAACTAGAGAAAGCCTGCGCATAGCAACAAAGACCCAACGCAGCCAAAAATAAATAAATAAATAATAAAAATTAAAAAAAACTTTATAAGCATGTTCTTCTTATAGAAGTTTTAAGACCATACTTGTCCCTGTATGTACTTACTGAACTGTGTCCAGTGAGTTTTTTTTTTTTTTTTTTCAGTGAGTTTTGATATGTAATATTTTCTTCATTTTCCATAGGTATTTTCTAATTAATATTATGATTTATTCTCTGACCAATGAACAATGTGTTTTTTTAATACTTATTTATTTATTTATTTATTTAGGCTGCACCAGGTCTTAGTTGTGGCATGTGGGATCTTCATTGTGACATACAGGATCTTTGTTTTTAGTTGCGGCATACAGGCTTCCTAGTTCTAGCATGCGAACTCTTAGTTGCGGCATGCATGCAGGATCTAGTTCCCCAACCAGGGATCAAACGTGGGCCCCTTGCATTGGGAGTGCAGAGTCTTATTCAGTGGACCATCAGGGAAGTCCCTGAACAATGTGTTTTAAAATGTCTAAACCTATGACAATTAATCAGTCACCTACATTTGTATTGATCGCAGGTGTAGTCTATATGGTATCACTTCTTGAAAAAATTGTCTGATTTATAGACTTTGTCATCACTAATAACTGAACTGCCTCTGAAATCTCACTTTCAGTCACCCCATTCACTAACATTCTCTTAGCTTTCCAGCTTACTTATATGACTACACCCATTCCAACAATCCTGTGACTACATCAAGACCTCTAACACAATTACCCTACCACTTTTTAAACTGTCACCACTTGATTTCATCTCTTCTCTTCTTACCCATCGTGGCTTCCACAGACTTGCATCATGGTCTTTAACACGCTCACCTTGAACTTCCTCGTCCTTCTCGCTCTTCTGACAAAACCTAAATATTGTTCAAATGCAAATCTCTGGAGCTTTCACTTATGCAGCTAAATGTGGCTGGAGAAAAACACCAATGATACTGACTCTTCTTACATGAAATTTAGGGTCACAAATCTCAAATGTATACTGAATACTGCCCAAGAATAGGATTCTTCCCTGTAAACTCTACCTTCCCTACTTCAATGGGTGATCAATCTTGGTGCCCTCTTACCCATTCAAGGACTTTTCTCTTGCAACTAACCCTTGTTAATTAATTAACAATTAATTGGTGTTCTGCAAAATCAGTATTACACCATATAGTACATAACAGCCTCAGCATGCAGATACGACATAATCGTTTCCATCTTAAAAAAGCAAAAGCACCCTTGGCCCCCACATCCCTATCCAGCTCCTGTCCAATTTGTCTGCTCCCTTTTTAAACATAACTTCTTAAAACTGTTGTCTATTTTCCCAGTCTTAATTGCTCACTTATCCTCTCTTAACCATCCAACTCCAAAAAAAATCAGGCTTTTATCATCATCTAATAAAACCTCTCACCTTAGAAGGTCACTAATTATAATGGAGATATATGGAAATGGATCGTTACTTGAAAAGAAAATGTATAAAGAATTCATTAACGTCTTCCCTGTAAAACATGTCATTGTGGTACAGAAGAACAATCTATTTCACTGCCTTTAATTTATTTAATTTAACATTTATTTCAAATATGCTGGAGCAAAATATGTCAAGGGAGAAAAATATGAGTATACAGTGGTAAAAACTAAATAAAAAGCCCTAATGACCTTTCTGAGTGTCCAGATCCATATATACAAGATGTATATCACAAATGATATCAATTTTTAATTTTTTATTATTATGATTTATTTATTTATTTATATTTTTGGCTGCATTGGGTCTTTGTTGCTGGGCACGGGCTTTCTCTAGTTGCAGCGAGCAGGGGCTACTCTTCCTTGCAGTGCGCGGGCTTCTCATTGCGGTGGCTTCTCTTGTGGAGCACAGGCTCTAGGCGCGTGGGCTTCAGTAGTTGTGGCTCACAGGTTCTAGAGCACAGGCTCAGTAGTTGTGGCACATGGGCTTAGATGCTTTGCAGCATGTGGGATCTTCCCGGACCAGGGATTGAACCCCTGTCCCCTGCATTGGCAGGCAGATCCTTAACCACTGTGCCATCAGGGAAGTCCCAGATATCAATTTTTAAAATAATTGTGGTTTATTGCTTATCTTCACTAATGCTACAGCATAGGATTTCTTCAAGGCTGTCCTCAAGAATTTATGTTAATGTGTTTTACATGATCTTTTCTTTTAATGATTCCTACACTTATCCCCAAGTATTTATTCAGCTTGGAAGCATACCCGAGGTTGAAACTTTACTACTAGTAAAATACCCGAAAATACTTTAAAGCAGGCTCAAAGGCAACACTACTCTCAAAGTGATCTGCAAAGTCTGTGAAAATCCTTCATTAAAATGAAGCCTCTTAAATAAATACACTCCCAGTTCTCAAAACTGACTATAAACTTACAGTAATCAGGACCGTGTGATAATGACCAAAGGATAAACACACAGATCAACAGAACAGATATGAGAGTACAGAAATAAATGAACACAGCCATGGTCAACTGATTTTCAACAAGAGTGCCAAGGTCATTCAATGGGGGAAAGAATCCTCTCTTCATAAAATGGTGCTGGGAGAACTGGATGTCCACGTGCTTGAGAATGAATTTGGACCCCTATCTCACACCATACACAAATATTAACCCCAAATCCATCGAAGATCTACATGTAGGTGCTAAAATTATAAAATTCTTAGAAGAAAACATAGGAGAAAACCTTCATGACTTTGGGTTAGGCAAAAAGTTCTTATATACAACACCAAAAGCCTAATTCATAAGGTAAAAAATTGATAAATTAAACATTTTTACTTTAAGATATTTTCAAGAGAATGAAGAAACTTCATCAAATTTTATATTTTGTTCTTCAAAGCCATCGTTAAGAAAACAAAAAGACAAACCACAGACTGGGAGAAAACATTTGCAGATCCTATATCTGATAAGGATCTGGCATCCAGAATATATAAAGAACTCTTTCAAGTAAACAATAAAATGACAGCCCAATTTAAAAATGGGCAAAGGATCTGAATAGAACTTTCTTTAAAAAGATACACAAATGACCATAGAGACATGAAAAGACGCTCAACATGACATAGTCATTAGGGAAATGCAAATGAAAACCATAATGAAATACTACTTCATACCCACTAGAATGGCCTTAATAATAACAATTTTTAAAAATCCTCTCCTTTCCTTACCTCTCCTCTCCTCCCCTGTCCTCTTAGTAAGGATATGGAAAAATTGAAACCCTCACACATTGCTGGTGGGAATGCATAATAGTCACTTTGGAATACAGTTTGTGAGTTTTTAAAAAGATAAACATAAACTTATCAAACAATAAGGCAATTCCATTCTTAAGTATCTACCAAAACTAAATGAAAACATGTCTACACAAAGACTTACACATGAATAACACAGCGGGATTATTTAAAATAGCCAAAAAATGAAAACAACCCAAATGTACGTCAACTGGATATCCATTGCAATGGGTAAAACATATGTGGTATATCCATACTATAGAATGCTCTTTGGGAATAAAAACTAATGAATGAAGTATGCATTCATGTTACAACATGGATAAACCTTGAAAACATTTTGCTCAGTGAAAGAAGCCAGACACTAAAGTTTGCATATTATATGATTCCATTTGCATATGAAATATCCAGAAAAGATGAATCCACAGAGACAGAAAGTAAACTAGTTTTTTGCCAGTGGCTAGGGAGTGAGGAGTGACTGCTAATGGGTATGGGTTTCTTTTTGGGGTGATGAAAATGTTCTGGAATTAGACTGTGATGATGGTTACATACTAGGTAAATTTACTTTAAAAATTCATTGAACATACACTTAAAATGAGTGAATGTTATATATAAATTATATGTCATTAAACCTTTTTAAAATGGTTTCTTAGAAGATA
This sequence comes from Balaenoptera ricei, assembly GCF_028023285.1. Lineage (NCBI taxonomy): Eukaryota > Metazoa > Chordata > Mammalia > Artiodactyla > Balaenopteridae > Balaenoptera > Balaenoptera ricei. Next base: position 129,294,562 of record NC_082660.1, on the reverse strand, counting down.
CGCCTTTGGAATGAGCTTGTGTCTACACAAAACCCACATTGTTCTGCTTTTTTAAAAAAAATATTTATTTATTTATTTGGTTGTGCCAGGTCTTAGTTGCAGCATGCAGGCTCCTTAGTTGTGGCATGCAAACTCTTGGTTGCAGCATGCTTGTGTGATCTCGTTCCTTGACTGGGGACTGAACCCAGGCCCCCTGCATTGGGAGAGTGGAGTCTTAACCACTGCGCCACCAGGGAAGTCCCCTACATTGTTCTGCTTTTACTGAGTGGCTTTGGCTCATCAAATAAACCCTGTTGTGGAAAGGATCATACCTTGCAGAGGTATCCAGGAGAAACCTTCTGCCCCCGTCTCCAACCTCTCATTCACTCATGCTTCTTGGAGGAGAAGTGACTTACATGATTTGTAACACTAGGAAAAGATTCATGTTTGCCCCAGCGGCCCATGTTCTTGCTAGCTCTTTCTCTGGGACAGCCCCTTACTGGCAACATGTGTTGTTTCTGGCACTCTGGCCTCCTCCAGGCGATAGTAAGATCTCTGGGTCTGGCTCGGCCCCTCTGCAGGGGGCGGCTTGTGCTTGTCCTCCAGCAGCTGCAATGTCTGTGACCAGGTGAGTAAATTAATTTAAAAGAGGAAGAAGTCGGAAGCCCAACTTAGACCTCAGATTCTGTGATCTTGAAACCTGCATGACCAGCCATAAAGTTGATCTGTTGACTCCTATGTTTCCTCAAACTACTTGTCAATGGATTCAGACCTCAGAGGAAGGAGGCATGCTTCCTCCTGACACAAAAAACCCCATATGAACAAGGCATCAGTACAATTAGTTTGTTCATGTATGCTGGTGGATCCAGTTCTTGGCTTCCATGTTGCCTACTCCACAGCCGAAATAAGCAGCTCTCAAGCTTTCCTTTCTGATTGATCCACATGACTGATGACGTCCACATGCGTAAGATACCCTTGAAGAACCCCTGAGACTCTAGCTGTATCTCCACAAACTCCTTTGTCCCTTTAAAAAACAAACACTGATTAAATAGTTACTCTGTGCTAGGCCTTATTCTAAACACCTGGAAGGCACATTTAATCCTCACAACAACTCTAGAGGGTAGGCACTATGATCGTCCGCATTTTACAGATCAGGAAACTGAGGCCCAGAGAGTGGAAGTAATTTGCCTGAGGTCAAATGGTTAACAAAGTGGCAGAGTCAGAATTCAAAGCCGGGCTGCCAGGCTCAGTGCACTGTTGGTTTGCAAACTGGCTCCCACACATGGAGGGCAGGAATAGACAGAAGAAAGAGGCAGACCGCTCCAGATGTGTAGGTGGCAGGGTTAATAAGGGAACTTACTTAGGAGGCTCGTCTTGGGCACCTCAAGATGAGCAGAGCTCCCCACCTGCCTGCCAGAATCTTAAACGTTTATATAGAGGCCTTAATGGGGCTCAGTCATATACTCTGTCCAGATGTTCTCAACAACACCTCGCTCTCTCAAGGCTGTGTTCTTGAAACAGCTCCCACTGTGGGAACAGTGGGCAGAACGTACATTCCAAGGGCAGGGGAGGGAAACGGAGCCTCTGATTGCCCTGGTCCAGCTCACAGGTCAACCAGCGGTCACATCCTCTCCATGAGCTCCTCCAACATGCACATAAACCATCCTGCCTCACTATCCTGCTCCTTCACCTCCTACTGAAAAGACCAAAAACAAGTGGGTGATGGTGCCATTGGTAAGAGCCTAACCTTGAAAAGAGATGTCCACAAACATTCATGCTCTAACATTATTAATGAGTGCCTACCCCTCCCCCCCATTTTATTGAGGTACAATTGACATCCTATCCCTCCCCTTTTATTAAGTTCCACTCTCACCCATGCCTACTGAGTTTCCTTGCAGTCTCTCCAGCACGCCAATTTCTCTCATGCTTCAGGGACGGCACGCATTCTATTCCCTCCACTCAGAACACTTTTTTTCTAGGCTCTCACATACCTGGCAACTTCACATCCTTCAGCCTCACCCTACAATAATCTCCTCCTCTCCCATTATTTACTACTTTATACTGTTTCCTTTATTACTAGCATAAGTAGATATCATGTATTTGTTTGATTACTTAATTACTTTCTATTTTTCCTATCTAGAATACAAATCCCATTAGGGCCCAGGTTTTTGCCTGTATGGTCAACCGTATTATGAACAATACTTGGCACAAAGTAGTTGCTCCTACATATGTGTTGAATAAATGAATGGATACGTAAGCCAGTGCTGAGCAGAGAGTAGGCACTCAGTAAACACCTGTTGCATGATTTGAATGACTATATCCAGCACAGTACTTATCACATAGCCAATACATAATAAATATTTGTTGAATGCACTAAAGGTACATGAAACTTTTCACAAGTAATTGATACATCAGTGTAACCCAACAAAGCAAACAAAAACTCTTGTATTTGTATCTCAATCCTAGTACCAAAAGGGCAGAGCTAGAGTATGGCAACATCTGTCTGAGCAGAGTGAAGATGATTATTCAGAAAAATTCAGCCCTGATACATGCTGAACTGTACATGAAATCGTCCTAATCAAATGCTTGCTACATACTTTCAACTTATACATTTTAATTTGTTTCTAATTCATTCATCGTTGTAGCCCTGGCTACTGAGCGTGGTGTCTGACACATAATAGATGCTCAATTAAATGTTTGCTGCATGACTCAATGGATGCATGAGTAAATGGATGTATGAGTAAATGAAAGAGCAATTCCATGTAGCCTCCTCTCTTTAAATGTTATAAGGCAAATTGACATCTTCCTTTTTGGAAACAGAGGACCTGCTTGGTGACTGAGTGATTGGCAATGGAAATGTTTAAATGGAAAGCTATTAAGGGGTTGTATTCATATGATATTATAATCCTATTTGTTCGGGGGACCTAGGAAAGCCCAAATCCTGCCTGATGTCACTATCAAATCTCCCCATAAATCCACTGAATTGTATGCATAAAGGAAATATGGCTAAGCCAAGTAACACTTAGTGCTGCTAACTAGAGCTTAGACCCCCAAACCCCAAGGTACATCTCAACTGTATCATTTGGGATGTTTAGAAATGTAAGGAGCATAAAACCTGGATTCAAACTAGCTCAAATAATAAAGACATTTGTTTTCTCACTTAAAAAGATATCCAGATATCCCCTCCCTCTTGCGTCTCCCTCCCACCCTCCCTATCTCACCCCTCTAGGTCGTCACAAAGCATCGAGCTAATCTTCCTGTGCTATGCGGCTGCTTCCCACTAGCCATCAATTTTACATTTGGTAGTATATATATGTCAATTCTACTCTCTCACTTCCTCCCAGCTTCCCCTTCCCCTCCTGTGTCCTCAAGTCTGTTCTCTACGTCTGTGTCTTTAATCCTGCCCTGCCACTAGGTCACTAGGTTCATCAGTACTCTTTTCTTTAGATTCCATATATATGTATTAGCATATGGTTCTTTTTTTTTTTTTAACATCTTTATTGGAGTATAATTGCTTTACAATGGTTGTTAGTTTCTGCTTTATAACAAAGTGAATCAGTTATACATACACATATGTTCCCATATCTCTTCCCTCTTGCATCTCCCTCCCTCCCACCCTCCTTATCCCACCCCTCTAGGTGGTCACAAAGCACCGAGCTGATCTCCCTGTGCTATGCGGCTGCTTCCCACTAGCTATCTATTTTACGTTTGGTAGTGTATATATGTCCATGCCACTCTCTCACTTTGTCACAGCTTACCCTTCCCCCTCCCCATATCCTCAAGTCCATTCTCTAGTAGGTCTGTGTCTTTATTCCTGTCTTACCCCTAGGTTCTTCATGACCTTTTTTTTGGGGGAGGGGAATAAAACATCCTTCTCATACCAAGACTTAGCTCAATTCATGGAATATAATAAGCATGTGATAAATATTGCAGGCATTCTTCTTTGTCTTCCTTAAATTTATAACTCAGTTATGGTAGATCAGAAAAACATTGCTGCATGTTCCTCTAATCAAGACTGCAGTCTATTTCATCAAGTCTTGAATCAAGTTGGGTTTGGGTCTTACTTTGACAAACAGAATGTGGTTAAAAGAACCCTGTGCCAGTTTTGGATAATGGGTCTCAAATAGTGTTGCAGCTTCCACCTCCCCTCTTGAATGTAAGAAAGCAGATGTAGCCTATTAGAGGATGAGAGGTCACATGGAGGAAAACTGAGGCTCCGGGCAAACAGCCGGCACTGACCACCAGACGTGAGCAGGCCATCCAGTGGCATGACAGGGATGGCTAGGGGAGTGGGAGTGGGCCTTCCTGCGGGGAGGAGAATTGTTCAGAATTTTCTGTGCACAGTGATAATAAAAAGTAGCATTATTATTCATTTAAAAAAAAAAAAAGATATCCAGAGGTTGGGCAGGCTCCAGACACAGGTTTAAACCTCAACTTCCTGTGATTCTTTGACTCTTCCCTCTTCCATGTAATGGTGTCATTGTCACTCTGGTGGCAAGATGGCTGCAGTAGTTCTCAGTGTCACATACTAATATGACCAAGTCCAAAAGTAAGAGATCATCCTCTGTGGCGTCACTTAAGAATTAAAAAATAAATAAATAGGGACTTCCCTGGTGGTCCAGTGGTTAAGACTCCGTGCTTCCAATGAGGGAGGCACAGGTTCAATCTCTGGTCCAGGAACTAAGATCCCACATGTGGCATGGCCAAAAGAAAAAAGAAAAAAAAGAATAAATAAATAAATAAATAAATAAATAAATCTATCTATCTATATATGTGTGTGTGTGTGTATATATATATATATATATATATATATATATATATATATATATAAAACACTCTACCTCCCCCAGCAGATTTTCTTTCAGATAATATATTGGCCACAATGGGGTCATGTGTCCATTCCCAAACTCAATCAATATTGAGGAGAATTGGATTACCACGAGTGTCTTACCAGTCATCATCAAACAGTACCCTAAGGGGTTTTGGAAAAGTACACAGGTGTTTTTGGTTGCCATAACGATTGGGAAGCACTACTGGCAATGTTTGGGATAGTCCACACAACAAATAATTTTCCTGCAAAATGTTAATAGCATCCCCATTATTAAAAAGTGGCTGGGACTTTCCTGGTGGCACAGTGGTTAAGAATCCGCCTGCCAATGCAGGGGACACGTGTTCAATCCCTGGTCCCAGAAGATCCCACATGCCGCGGAGCAACTAAGCTTATGCACCGCAACTACTGAGCCTGCTCTCTAGAGCCTGTGAGCCACAACTACCAAGCCTGCACGCCACAACTACTGAAGCCCACACGCCCTAGAGCCTGTGCTCTACAACAAGAGAAGCCACCGCAATGAGAAGCCCGTGCACCACAAGGAAGAGTAGTCCTCACTCACCACAACTAGGGAAAGCCCGTGCAAAGCAACAAAGACCCAAAGCAGCCAAAAATAAATAAATAAAAATTTTAAAAATACCAGATTATTTTAAAAAAATAAAAAGTAGCTTAAAGAAATCAAGATATACTCTTGGAGCTGGTGGTAAGGTCACCATCCTCTGAATCACATGGGTGAGGGATGTTAACCTGAAAATAATCAAGGTTTTCTCAGGAAGGAAGAAGTGGGGAGAGGGAAGTGCTTGAATAGGCAGGCACAATGTAAATAATATCCAGTTAACAAGTCTGGAACTCTTGGAGTTCTCCTTTTTCCTAACTACTCAGACTTAAATATCCACAGGATAAAAGCGGTCACATCCTCACCAATACTTGTTGTCTTTGTTCTTTTGCTGATAGACATTCAAACAGGTGTGAGGTGATATCTCCTTGTGGTTTTGATTTGCATTTCTCTGATTATTAGTGATGTTGAGCACATTTTCATATACTTTTTGCCTTTTGTATGTCTTCTTTGGGGAAACATCTATTCAAGTCCTCTGCCCATTTTTAAAATCAGGTTATTAGAGTTTTTGCTACTGAGTTTCAGGAGTTCTTTATATATTTTGGAAATTAACCCCTTATCAGATATCTGGTTTGAAAATACTTTCTCCCATTTCATAGGATGCCTTTTCACTCCATTGATTGTTTCCTTTGCTGTGCTTTAGTTTGATGTCGTTTCACTCCTCTAGTTTTGCTTTTGTTGCTTGTTATTTTGGTGTCATATCCAAAAATCCATCGCCAATACCAATGTCAAGATGCTTTTTTTCATGCTTTCTTCTAGGAATTTTACAGTTTAAGATCTTACATTTAAGTCTTTAATCTACTTTGAGTTTTGTTTTTGTGTGTGTGTGTGTACAGCATAAGATAAGGGTCCAATTTTATTCTTCTGCATGTGGATATTCAGTTTCCCCATCATTTGTTGAAGAGACTATCCCTTCCCTATGTGTGTTCTTGGCACCCTTGTCAAAGATAAATTGACCGTAAATGCATGGGTTTATTTCTGGGCTCTCTATTCTGTTCCATTGGTCTGTCTTTATGGCAATACTAAAGTTTTAATAACTGTAGCTTCGTAATATAATTTGAAATCAGAAAGTATGATGCTTCCAGCTTTGCTCTTCTTTCTCAGGATTGCTGTGGCTAATTGGGGTCGTCTGTGGTTTGATATGAATTTTAGGATTTTTTTTTCTATTTCTATACAAAACACCATTGAGAGTTTGATAGGAATTGCACTGAATCAGTAGATCTGTAGATCACTCTGGTTAGTATGAACAACTTAAAATATTAAGTCTTCCCATCCATGATTATGGGGTGTCTTTCATATTTTCATGTCTTCTTTAATTTCTTTCATCAATAGTTTGTACTTTTCAGTGTACAAGTCTTTTACCTCCTTGGTTAAGTTTATTCCTTAGTATTTTATTCTTTTTCATGCTATTGTAAATGATATTATTTTCTTAATTTCTGTTTTGGATAGTTCATTATTAATGTATAGAAATGCAACTGATTTTTATCTTAATTTTATACCCTGAAACTTTACTGAATAATTTGTTTATTAGTTTTAGCAGGGGGAGTTTGTGGAGTCTTTACGATTTTATATATACAAGATCATGTCACTCTCAAACAGAGTAAATTTTACTTCTTTCCTGATTTGAATGTCTTTTCCTTGCCTGATTGCTCTGGCTAGGACTTCCAGTACTATGTTTAATGGAAGTGTTGAGAGCCCTAAAAATAAGAGAATCCTGCAATATGTGACAACATGGATGAAATGGAGGACATTATGCTAAATGAAATAAGCCAATCACAGAGGGGCAAATATGGCAGGATTCCACTTTATATGAGCTATCTAAAATAGTCAAACTCATAGAAATAAATAATAGAATGGTGGTTTCCAGGGGTTGGAGGGGGGAATGGGGATTTACTAATTAATAGGCATAAACTTTCAGTTAAGAAAGATGAATAAATTCTAGAGGTCTGCTTATAAACATATCTGCCTATAGATAAAAGAATTCTATTGTACACTTGAAAATCTCTTAAGAGGGTAGATCTCATGTTAAGTATTCGAACCACATTAAAAAAGATCTGAAACACAGACACGCACCCCAGAGGTGGTCATCAGACTATTTTTTTTGCCCTAAATCCAAACCTGAATCTCAAATCTTATCTTAGTTGAATAGAAAAGGCTGGTCTAAGACACACCTGTGAGTGTCAGGAAAAAAGCATCCAGAGAGAACAAGATAGCATTTTGCCAGCAATGCCTAGAGAAGAGCCAATCAAATTTCTAGACATGGGAGAATACATAGAGAAGGTAGAGCATAAGAGAGAGAGGCCAGGGCCTCTAGAATTTGGGGGAGCTTGTCCTAGGCTCCTCTCAGTTTCAACAGCCTCATGAATAGAAGAAGAAAGAATGGAGATGATCTCACCCTTTTAACCTCACCCTCATCATGTAATCATATGAAAAGATATCAAAGTCAAGTTCCCTAGGTCTTTGAACAAGGCATATTGTCTCCACCCACCATCACAGGAACCAATTAGTACCTTTGAATTTGATGAATTTAGATCAACACTCCTCTTCCTTGAGGGTGGAAGTAGAGGATCTCTATACCCCTCGAGCAATGGTCCTTAAACAGGGACACTTGTTAATTAGGCAAACCCTAGATCCAGAACCTGACAGGGGTGGGATCTAAGTATATGCATTTTTTAATATGCACTAATCATTCTCATAGAAACAGTCATGGTGCAGGAAACCACACTTTGAAAAAAAAAATAGTAGTATAACTGGGCAGGGAACGGCCTGTTAGCAAATGAATTCAATTGTTCCAAAATTGCACAAGTGGGGGTTTTTCAACTGCATAGGAAATGTTTTGTTTAGAAATGATGAACATGCAATTCATGTTAGACACAGAGGTGAAAGCACACTGGGTTCAAAAGCAATATATAAAGACAAAACAATCATTTTAATTTTTAGAGTTATAAAACAATCATTTTTAAAGCTTGAGTTTAAAAATTGTGATATGTGTTAATTATTCATAATTCACTGTGTAGGATATTATAGAAATAAAGAGACCTCCCACTCCCTCAGTAAACACCAGGAAATTCAACATCAGCTCCACGAGTAAGCCCTGGTAAAAGTGGGAAAGTGAAGCATGTTCTGACCCTGAAATGTCTAGCTGTTCTCATTCAGTCCTTCCCTCGGTGACTTCCTTTATTGAATTAAAACCATATTTTCCTATCACTCCCATACCATAGTTGCTATTAGTGTTTCATGATGTTTTCCAGTATGTTAAGATCTTGTTATACTGCCAGTTTGAAGGCTACTCCTGGTTCTATTATAACACTAGAATCATCTTCTCATGCTCACCATAGTCCATTAGTTGGTTTTTAGCTTTTGCTCTTAGTGCTTTTATATTTCTAATTACTTCTTAATGGCTTAAGATTTTATTAATTTAGTTTTACTCTGGCTTTCGAAACATATTACTTTAACTTGTGCTGTTTCTGAATATTACCATGATAGCCTTGGTTCTAAAAAAGAGCCCATACCCATCAGGCTAACTATTATCCTCAAAACACAAAAGACGTGCATTTAAGCAATGCTTTCTTCAGGGAGCAAAGAAACTGCTGCATCAATGGCAAAAGTGATGTATTGACCATCTGGAGGACAGGTATTCTCTCAAACCATGTTTCTATGGATTACTGGTGTTCTGTGACCTGAAACGGGGGTTTATTCATTTCAATGGAATAATGGTGATCATGCTAACTTGCAGAAATTTTGTTAGATATAATTTTCTCATTTACATGGTTTTAGCAAAATAACAGTTATTCTTTTCATTATGAAAGTTATACATGCTTACTGTGAAGAAGAGAAAGGTGTAATGGCAAAACTAAAAACTGAAAATCACTTTTCCCTTTACCAGCCATGCTTCTGTTGGGACAACCACTGTTAATAATATATCTGTGCTTTTCTTTACAGTTCTTTTTCTACCCATATGTATAAAGCTTTAAAAAATGGGATTACGCTACATATATTGGTGCATATCCTACTCTCCATTTAATATCACATGAGAATTAAAATTTTTCATTATATTATTTTAAACTCAGGACTAACATTATATTATTTTAAACTCAGGACTAAAGACTTGAGTTAATCATATTCCTCAGTTCACTAAATATTTTATTTTCATCATTATGGTAAGTTCAAGACCCCTGTGTTATTTTATTTTTATTTTTCCTATTTTCATTCCTAACAGCTACTTGCCTTTCCTCTTGGATATATATGTGTCCTTATAAAATATGTAGTATGGTTGTGTGTGTATATGTGGCTTTAATTCATGTAACTTGTCTTATACTATAGAACTCATTTTGTTTCTTTTTCTTTCACTCAGTGATACATTTCAAAGATTTAACTGTGTTGCTATATATAAACGTAGTTCATTGCTTCTAGTATCTGCAGAGCATTTTGTGCTGTGCCTTCACTGCATTACATTTGCTCATTCCCTTAGTGATGGACATCTAGCCAACTTGCTACCATGTAGAAGTTTATAATTGGACTCATATGAGAGTTTCTCTGAGGCAAATACCTGGAGGGTATATGGGTAAATAGGCACAAACATTTGTTAATTTCACTAATGAGTGCCAGATTTCTCTCCAGAGTGGCTGTACCACATTACATTCTCACCAGCAGTTTATGGCACTTCCTTTTTGCCACATCCTCACCAACAGTTGATATTATCTGGATCTCTAAATTTTGCAAATCTGATAGATATAAAGCAATATCTCATTGTTATTTGAATTTCTACACTTCAGACTGCTAGTGAGGTTGAGTAGAAATTTACTAATTGAGAGCTAATCCATATCAGGAGGGGCTTCATGGATAAGACCCTATATGATTCAGTGGGACCAAATTAACCAGCATCACTAAAAAACAAACTAAAAATGTCCTCCAAAAAAAAAAAAAAAAGTCCTCTAGAAAATTTTCAACATTATACTAGATGCTCTATGCAGTGAAATAAGGAAAGAAAAATAAATACAAGATACAGATTGGAAATGAAGAGGTAAAACTGGATCGATTCATAGATGATATCACTGTCTAAGTAGAATATTATAGGAAATCTACAAAAATGCTCCCAGAAATAGTAAGGTAACATAAAAGTTTTCAGGATACAGGCCAATACGAAAAATAAATTCTATTTCTGTATACAAAAAACAGACAACTGGAAAATGAAATTTATGAAGTGGTATTTATAACAAAAAGCTAGAAATATTAATGAAGTATACCTAATACTGGTGCCCTGAAAACTACAAAATATTGATGAGAGAAATTTGAAAGACAAATAAATTTGGAGACATGCCATGTTCATGGATCAGAAAGCTCAATTGTTAAGATTTAAATTAACCCCAAATTGGTCTCTCAATTCAACACAACTTCAACCAAAATGCATGAAATATTTTGTATAAGTCGATAAGCCAATTCTGAAATTTTTACTGAGACAAAAGGAACCAAAAAGGGCCAAAATAATTTTGAAAAAGAAACAATTTGGCATCATAAAGCTATGATATACTATACTAGTATAGCACTGGTGAAAGGGAGTGACATGTAAACCAATGAAACAGACTAGAGATTCCAGAAATAAACCCAGACATCTTGATTTTTGATGAAGGAGCCAAGGTAAATCAATGAGGAAAATAGTCTTTCCAACAAACCGTGCTGAAACAATTGGATATCCACTTAGAAAAAAATTAACTTTGACACTTACCTCACAATATACACAATAAATTGAAACAGATGACAGACCTAAAAGTGAAAGCCAAAACAAAAATTTCTTGAAGAATTCTTAGAAGAAAATTTTCATAGCCAAGGCTAGGCATATTCCTTAGATAGAACACAAAAAGCACAGAGCAAAGAAAAAAAATGGACAGATTGAACTTTAACAACATTAAAATCTTCTGGTATTGGAAAGACTGTTGAGAAAGTGAAAAGGCAAATCACACATTGGGGGAAAATATTCACAACACATATTTCTGACAAAGAATTCGTATCCACAATACATAGAGAACCTCTATACATCAATAATAAGAAGACAAACAACCTAATAAAAATGGGCAAACTGGACTTCTCTGGTGGCAGAGTGGTTAAGAATCCCCCGGCCAATGCAGGGGACATGGGTTCGAGCCCTGGTCCGGGAAGATCCCACATGCTGCGGAGCAACTAAGCCTGTGCACCACAGCTACTGAGCCTGTGCTCTAGAGCCCACGAGCCACAACTACTGAAGCCCACACGCCTAAAGCCCGTGCTCCGCAACAAGAGAAGCCACCGCAATGAGAAGCCGGCACACCGCAACGAAGAGCAGCCCCTGCTCACTGCAACTAGAGAAAGCCCGTGCGCAGCAATGAAGACCCAACGCAGCCAAAAATAAATAAATAAATAAATAAGTAAATTTATTTAAAAAAATGGGCAAACTATTTGAATGTGAACCTCAAAGAAGATATATCAATGATCAATAAGCACATGAAAAAGTGTCCAACATCATGAGGGAAATCCAAGTTAACCCCACAATGAGATACTTCTACACACTTACTAAAAAATTACTAAAATTTGAAAATACTGACAATTCCATATGTTGTTGAGAATGTGGAGTAATCTGAACTCTCATACATTGTGGGAACAGAAAACAGTTTGGCAGTTTCATATAAAGTTAAACATGCACTTACTATACAGTCCAATAATATCACTCCCAGATATTTACCCAAGAAAAAGGAAAATATATGTACAAAGATGTGTTCATGAATGTTCACAGCAGTTTTATTCAAAATAGCTGAAAAATGGAAACAAACCAAATGTCCACCAACAGGTAAATAAATCAATTGTGGTTCATACATACAATGAAATACTACTCAAAAATAAAAAGAAATGAACCACTGACACCTGCAACAATATGACTGAATCTCAAAGAATTTGGATGAATGAAATAAGCCAGAAAAAAATTACCTACTATATGATTCCATTTATATGAAATTCTTAAACAGTCTAAACTACTGTGAGAGAAAGCAGATAAGTGGTTGCCTGGGGCACTGGCTTGCAAAGGAGGACCAAGTAACTTTTTTGTTTACTGGTGGTATTCTATGTCTAAGTTGTGGTTGTAGTTGCCCAAGTAAATAAATTATACCTCAATAAAACTGACAAAAATATAATGTGAATTGGCTTGGCTATAAAGAACAATATAGAAGGCAAAATATCACTATAACAAGATTCTGATTTGGGAAAAAGATGTCTTATGAACAGCCCAAAGGTCCAGGATTATTTAAAATATTTTATCAGATTGGTGAATGAGGAAAACTAGACATTTTATAGAATAGAGGCACAGTAGATTTTAGGGAAGAAAAAAATCTTAAATACAAAGGAAGTTTAAAATTGTGTATGTGTGTACACATATATATGTGCATACTTTTTTTTAACATCTTTATTGGAGTATATTTGCTTTACAATGGTGTGTTAGTTTCTGCTGTATAACAAAGTGAATCAGCTATACATGTACATATATCCCCATATCTCTTCCCTCTTGCGTCTCCCTCCCACCCTCCCTATCCCACCCCTCTAGGTGGTCACAAAGCACTGAGCTGATCTCCCTGTGAGAGGCAGCTGCTTCCCACTAGCTATTTATTTTACATTTGATAGTATATATAAGTCCATGCCACTCTCTCACTTCATCCCAGCTTACCCTTCCCCCTCCCTGTGTCCTCAAGTCCATTCTCTACGTCTGCGTTTTTATTCCTGTCCTGCCCCTAGGTCCGTCAGAACCATTTTTTTTTCTGAGATTCCATATATATGTGTTAGCATACAGTATTTGTTTTTCTCTTTCTGACTTACTTCACTCTGTATGACAAACTCTAGGTCCATCCACCTCACTACAAATAACTCAATTTCATTTCCTTTTATGGCTGTGTAATATTCCATTGTATATATGTGCCACATCTTCTTTATCCATTCATCTGTTGATGGACACTTAGGTTGCTTCCATGTCCTGGCTATTATAAATAGTGCTGCAATGAACATTGTGGTATATGTCTCTTTTTGAATTATGGTTTTCTCAGGGTATATGCCCAGTAGTGGGGTTGCTGGGTCATATGGTAGTTCTATTTTTAGTTTTCTAAGGAACCTCCATACTGTTCCTCCATAGTGGCTGTATCAATTTACATTCCTACCAACAGTGCAAAAGGGTTCCCTATATGTGCATACTTGTGTGTTTCCTGGAGTGGCATGGGGTTGTAAATTAACAATGTGGTTATTAAATTAGCAAAAGGAGGTTTCAGTGATTATACTGTAAGCTAAGGGAAAGAAATATGACAACAGCTACAACAGATGAATAATACTGAGACTTCTTGATAAGGAGTGGTGAAATATATACATATTAGAAATAACACAGGGACATCTCTGGTGGCGCAGTGGTTAAGAATCTGCCTGCCAATGCAAGGGACACGGGTTTGATTCCTGGTCCGGGAGGATCCCACATGCCATGGAGCAACTAAGCCTGTGTGCCACAACTATTGAGCCCACATGCCACAACTGCTGAAGCCCGTGTGCCCTAGAGCCGTGCGCCACAACTATTGAGCCCATGCGCTGCAACTACTGAAGTCCACATGCCTAGAGCCCATGCTCCACACCAAGAGAAGCCACTGCAATGAGAAGCCCATGCACCACAACAAAGAGTAGCCCCTGCTTGCCACAACTAGAGAAAGAAACCCACACGCAGCAACAAAGACCCAACACAGCCAAAAAATAATAATAATAATAAATAGAAATAACACAGAGAGGAAAACACATTCTAATGTCTTTGAAAGCAAAATAACCAGGATTGATCCCTGCAACACTGTAATTTTTCTATATAATTCAAGAGAGCAAAAATATGATTCATGTCAGAGACCGAAAAGTTCAAACATGGCATGCCAAATAGTGTATAAATATGCTATTAGGTGGGGCAATCCACAAATGTCTCTATGTTTAACAATTCTCTTTTCCTGTTAAAGGACTTAAGATCCTCAAATAAACTTTTGTGGAAAACATGACCATTGAGTGGAGAGAGGAAAAGAGTCCTGCCACCTGTAAGCAGAAAATTACATTATGAGGATTCTCTCCTCAAAGAGAGAACATCTTTTGGTTATCAAAAAAAAAAAAAAAAAAAAACAACACATTGACCATTAATGTATGGAACACAATTTATACCTAGGATGCCTTTGTAAATGGCATACCATGAAATCTATGGTCATGAATATTTCTCTCATTTAAATGAAACTTCCTTCTTTTATTAATGCTCTCTTTATTAGCTTGCTGTTTCATATTTTTCATTTTGGTATCATTTCATGTTTTTCATTTTGGTATCATTTTTGTTTTATTATTTTGCTTGACTCCCTCTTCTCTTGTCCAACCTCTACCCTCTCTAGTAGCCAAGACTGAAAACCTAGCACATATCATCCTACATTTTTCTCCAAGTCTACATAATCATATACAAAGCTATCTTTGTTAATCACACACAGAGGGAGGTAGTTTTTATCATCATCTTATAAAAATTGATTATGTATACCTTGGGGCTCTTTCTTAGTTAAAAGGACACCATGAAATGTCCCCAGTTCACCACTCAATAAAGCACTAATTTGTTCCTTTTGATGGTTTTATGATAATCCACAGGGTGGATGACCCCTAATTTAGTTAACCATTTTCTTATTGCTGGGGACTTACTTTCCTAAACACATACACATATATGTCCTTATAAACTGGGGCTTTTCTGTCTGTGGGGTAGAATCACCATGAGTGGAACTGATGATTCAAAGGGAATATAAAAAACAAACAAGCATACACACACACACACAAAACAAAATAAATGAACAAAGCAAACCAAACAAAAACAAACAGGTAGATACAGAGAACAGAGTAGTGGTTACAAAATGGGAAGGGGCACAGGGGAGGGCAAAATGGGTAAAGGGGATCAACTGTATGGTCATGGATGGAAACTAAATTTTTGGTGGTGAGCACACTGTAGTGTATACAGAAGTAGAAATACAAGGTTGTGTACATGAAACTTATACAATGTTATAAACCAGTGTTAACTCAATAAAAAAATAAATTTAAAAAATTTTGATAGACATGAAATTTCTTTCCCAGAAGACTATAATAATCCACAGTTTAAGAGCAATGCCTGAGAGTACTCTTATCCCTGAAGCCCACAATCAATAGATGTTAGTGTTATTTAAATTTTTGCCAGTCTGATCGCAATAAGAGATATTTCATTGTTATTATATTTGCATTTTCCTAACTTAGTTTGAACACTGTTTAATCCATTTTCGGCAATTTGGGTTTCCTCTTTTCTAAATGGCGTATTCATTTCTTTGCACATTTTTCAGCTGGTATCTCCTTTTTCATTTGTAAGAACTCTTTATATATTACAGATATAACCTCTCTTTCTGAACTCTGTGTGGCAACCCTCTGTTTTGCAAGTCGATTGCTTGTCAATTGACTTTCATTATAATTCCACATAACATTTACAAAAGACATATAACAAATATGTCTGCTTTTTCTTTCATAGTTTCTGAGTTTATAATCATAATTAAGTTTCATCTCTCAGGCTTAAGGCAGGAGTAATCAGGCCACTGTTCATCTTCTTTGTGGACTGTTGTGGACCAGGTAGAGAACTAAGATCCTGTGTGCCACGGCCAAAAAAAAAAAAAAAAAAATTAATCACTGTGATTTTTTTTTTTTTTTTGTGATTTCTTTTTTTTTAAAAAATATTTATTTATTTATTTGGCTACTCTGGGTCTTAGTTGCAGCATGCGGGATCTTTAGTCGTCGCATGTGGGATTTAGTTCCCTGACCAGGGATCTAACCCGGGGCCCCTGCATTGGGAGCACGGAGTCTTAACCACTGGACCACCAGGGAAGTCCCAACCAATGTGATTTCTTGGTTTTCCCACTCCTGTGCTCTATTCCACCAATTTGAACCACTAGATAATTTCTTTATCATTCAGAGAAGAGATGTGACAGCATAAAGCCAAAGAATTATTTTCCTAGCTTTTGAAGAACGAATTTTGAAAAAAAGCTCGTGGAGAATGAATTTTGAAAAAAAGCTCGTAAGAGGAAGACATCCTTACTCCCTAGGATAGAACAGAAGTTTGCAGGCTAGGGGAAAAGACAGAATCATGAGGGCAAGCAGGAGAGGGTGGATGCTGTTGGGTCCCAGGGAGAGGGGCAGGTCCCAGGAGTAGGCAAGTCGTCCTAGACAGGTTTGTGAGATATGAGGACAGGATCAACTCTGGCCCTGTGGCCAGGGGACAGAACAGGGAAGTGGCAGACTGTAAAGTAGAACTGGCTGCGTGGCTGACTTTGGAAAACTGAGGCTTAGACGTGTGGATTTTCTTTCTCTCAAGTGTGATGCAGAGGCAACCCAGTGCATTCTATACGCCGCTACATGGGAAGAATGTAGAGGACAGAGGGACCCAAGGGGACCACTAGGTAAGGAATGGTGAGTATGGCCCTGGTGACCTGCAGGCCCACTTCAACTGCAGATAGAATAGACTGATGAGTCAAATATCAGGGTGGACATATGAAATAGAAGACAAAATGAGTCTCTCGAATACCTTGATACATGTAGCCTCCTTTAGAATTCAGGCACAGCCCCAAGGAAAGGAAGGAATCCAGAATTGACTCATAGTAATTTTTGCTATTGTGGAGATTGGAATTTTAAAATAAAAATTTGTTTTTTTAGAAAATGCAGTTAAAGTTACAGGCCTTGTTTGTGGACTGAAATTAATTTGCATCTAGAATGTCATGCTCCTGTAACTACATGTACACCCTGCAGGTTTTCAGATATTACTTAGATTTTTATGGTGACACCTTTGGCCCCTTACTTTCCTAATCCTTATGCATTTATGTGGCCATTTCTCATAGTATCTACACACTATTTGCAGCCCTTCTAGTATTTTCTCTTTCCAATGCACTCCCTCCATGTATCATTAAATTATTCAGGAAAATTTCCTCCAGGGTACAAGTCTTACTTGAATCCAATCAATTGTTCTAAGTATGTGTAACCTTGGAAGGGGTAATATAAAAAATCATGAAAAATAATGCAAATCTGCTAGGAGAGAAAATCTGATAATCAGTAGCAGTCCAGTTTAAAGAGCATTCGGAGAATCTGGTTATATATCACTAACTGCATGGAAAGATCAGTGCAAAGGAAGCTTCTAAAAGTTATCTAATATTCCCTTAACGACAGGACTCAGGGAAAAAACTCAGTCAATTCTGTCAAATCCAGGGAAAGTTATTAGTCAATTGTAAGGGTATGATTTTCCTATTCCCCCAAATCCCAAGTTTCACCTATAAAACCTCTACTGTGTATTTTTTTTCACATTCCTTAAACTCATTAAATTGGTGGGTCCCTCATCTCAGGCTACACATATTTTCAATGGACATAGTTAACATAATATAGTATTAGCTTCACAATGCCCTCAGAGAGATATTTCAATACAGCATAAACTTAGATAAAAACACAACTGAAGTATAAATGAAATAATATGTGAAATGTTGAGGTTTATTGCAAACAGTAGGGAGGGGTAAGAATCACTACCTCATGTATAATGATGAAAAGTCACACAAGATAACACAGAAGCAAATCATTTTAACCAAATGATCCCTGTGTTTTTTAAACAAAGGACTTGCAAGTTTGTTTCTATATTACCAAGATTAAGCTTAATCAGATGTCTTCGGGGAAAGAAAAGAAATAAGAAATAACTGATTGGATTCATTTTCAAAAACGTTTGATTTGCCTCTATCCCTATCCACATATAGAATTTTCTTCGTTTTTACAAACTGAATATTCCAAGTAGAATTCTGTATTTCTGAAAGTAGCAAAACTTTCACATAAATCCTGATTCACACTCCCAGTGGTCTCCTATTACAACTATAATTAACAGATACTATGCAGCTGGCATGTGTAACCTGCAGATGTTAATGCTTTATACTAATGATGTCAGCAATTTTCCTGTTAATTTGTGTTTTACTACCGCAGTTAAATGACCTAAATATCTGCAGCCCTTCCACACAAGTTTTGTTCCACATATTAACACGTAGCAGGCAGGAAGAGAAGGCTGCCTGTTTGCAATGGACTTGGCAAATAACTGAACAAGTCTGCAACAGAGGACCCTGGGCCTGTAGCATCACCCAGACAGATATATCAACCCCAAGCGCTGCAACCTTCACAGGAGGATGTAGACATTGTTTAGTGCGAGTCCATCTCAAAAGAATGAATACTGCATGTTTCTATTTTTTTCAAACATCTCTGTGTTTCTTTGAAAAGACTCAGAACATAAAAATAACACTTAGTATTCATGCACAGCCATATCCCCCATGAACTCTGATTGTATTTTCTCAAGAACTTGGACAAATGCTTTTGTTATGACACCTTTGCTAAGCTACAGTGAATTCCAGCATTTTAATAGGGAAAAACTGCCACATAACATTACAGTATAGGGACTCCAATACCACTTTGCTTGCCATCTTGGGAACGAGCAATGCTTTGTCTGTGTGGATGTGTATGCAGAACTTTTTTTTTTTTTAAGAAAAGGCTTTAAATTGGTTTGACAACTGGTTATTTGGAAAACGAGTGAAGTTCAAGCAGCTCCTTTCTAACTAGGTTTTGTGACATCATGGGACACTTTATAACTTTTCATTAGGGTTCTTGGCAGACTGTAGTCCAGAGTTCAACCATACTCAAGTCCTTCCAAGGAAATGCAGTCAGATACAAAGGTTGCACATCCATAATAGTAATGAACTGGCCAGGGGCCATAACGCAGGGTCACCTTACACTGAGTAGCCAAATGATGTTTGTAGATCTCAGCCATATGCCATTATTGTGCCAAACAATCAGAGCATATGTAATGTCTCTGTCCAATTAATAGTTACCCTAAATTCCCAACATCTAGTAAAAATGTGTCAAGGACATTTGAGAACATTTCCCAATATAGATTCAAATTTGTGGATGGTGCTTTTTTTCCCCAATTTCAGCATTCCCTCTTACCTTTGCACAAGAAATTGATTTATGGCCCAATTCAGAGAAGCATTATGTTCAGAAAATGCCATTATTTCTCTGCACAAAAGTGAGAACCACCCTACAGGATCCACTTCCAGTTACAGAAGCCCACGATATCCAGCCCTGGTTTACTTTGGTGGAACTTGATTACTGGGTGGCTGAAAATAGCGAATGGTTAAAGCCAGAGACTATTAAAGAAGCATGGAAGGCAATGTAGCTATCAAAAAGAGGGAAATAAGACAAAAGGGAAGCCGATCACACACTGAGGACTCAATTATAGTGGCTGGCATAAGGTAGGCAACTGAGAAATAATGATTAAGTAGGAACAAAAGCAGGGAGTAAATGAGTGATGTTCCTTGCTCCCAATGAGTAACTGCCCTCAACTTAGAGTAGTCTGCAGTGTAGAGTAAAGGAGAAAATACTGACAAACTCTGCCACAAATATTTCCATATTAAACTGTATGGCATTGACAGGAGACTCTCAAACTTTGAGTCTGTTTCTTCATCTGTAAAACGGGACGGGATGATAGTGTATGAATCACCTAGCTCCCCCGCGTTCATGCACGTGCAGATGGGTGTGTAGAGGTGTGCATGCACACATGTAAGGACACAATGGCATCATGTTTACACCTACCTTGTCAACTATGTCATACAAAACACAACATTTCTTTTGTATTTTCAACATTTTTTCTTTCAGAGTTGATTGAAATCAAGTCTCACTCATGCCAGTTCTTTCTGGTTCATATATTTTATGGCAATACCTAGTGCTAAGAAATCCTACCTTTTTATATCAAGAGGTTAAGATGAGTAAGAAATATGTCAAACTGAAATACTTTTCCACAGTTACAACGAGGTGATAAGGTTAAAAATATAATTCATAGATTAATTGGATCAGGTGGGTCAATAAAATGACTCTTGCATTATACAGTAAGCTTTAGCAAGACAAAGGAAAAGTCTAAATCTATGCCAGCCTAGAATATTATCAGGTGCATTAGGATCAAGCCCTAAGAAATCAATTTTTTTCTAACAGCCTTGAAATATGGGTCTTTGCTCTTTTAAGCTCTTGTTAAGGATGTGATTCTGGGAGCTGCTGGGTAGAACAGAATTCTTAGTACGGTTGCAAAAAAAAAAAAAAAAGAACACTAATATCTGCAAGAGCAAAGGATTGTGCTAAGAATCGCTTCAGATGGATTTTAATCTTTCTTCTGAATTTGAAGCAAAAATGTAAATGTAGCATGTTTGCTTTGAAATTGTATGGTGATTTTATAAAAATGAAATAATAGTTAACTGTCCAAACTGAGAAAGTTGTCATTTTTCAAAAATTAAGAATTCACTGTTAAATATCATTTGAGAAAGAGAAGCACTATATATCATATATCAACTGGTCAAATATATGTATATATTGTTTCCATGTAAAAAATATTTTTCTAGTAAAATTCTACTATATCTAAGTTTTCAAATTTATTGACAGGTTGCTGTTTTGAATATTCTCTTATATTTTAAATCTCTACACTATTTGTTATACCCCCTTTTAAATTCCTAACACTTTCTTTTATTTTTGCCAACTCTATTATTTGGTCCCTTGAGCAATCTTTGTCAGATGTTTTCAAAAGAATAACCTTTGGGTTTGCTGATTTACTCATCTAACCAGAAAATTCTTTCTTATTTAATTCATTTCTGTTTGTAGTGTTCCCTTCCTTCTGTTTTCTTTACTTTGACTTTATTCTTCTTCTATATTTGTAAGTTGCACACAGCACATGAATTCTCAGTCTTATTTTATATATAACACTTCATGGCTAAAATTTTCCATCAATGTACCAATTTATCTTCATTGTTCATTTTTGAAATGATGTGTTCTTCTTGTCATTTAATCATCACTAAATCATAATTTCCACTAGATTTTTTTCATTGACTCATGAGTTATTGAAAAGTGCAATCTTCATTATGAAACATATGAGAAAGTGGTGATGTTGGCCCTCATATTGCTATTTATTTTGTTTTATTTAATGTTGTAATCACGAAATTTGATCTTCATGATATAAATTCTTTAGTAAGTGTTTGGACTTCTTTTGCACCCCAGTCCAAGGTAATTTGGGGGGTAAATATTCCATGTGTGCTTGAAAAAGATATATTTTCTATTTGTTGGGTGAGATGCTCTGTGCTGTCCATTAATCAAGCTTCTTTACTGAGTTGATCAAATTTTTTCTATTCATATTATTTTTCCCATTTTATTTATTGATGTTGTATTTGTTCTTTTTCAAAAAATTACTCTCCAGTTCATTCATTATGATTTTTAGATTTTAGTTTACCTTTTCATCATTTTAAACATACTTTTATAGTCTTTTCCAGATCATTCTGTTATCTGCATTTCTTGGTTTAGTAAATCTGTAGTTTTTTATATCAGCTGGCTATTGTTCATGGTGTCTGGTTTCAACATGCGCTTTGTATTTCTTTTTTATGTGGCTAATCCCCAATTTAAAGTTGCTTTGTTTTTGTTTTTCTCATTGAGTCTTATGTGCTTTGGGTTGCAAAAATGCCCTTACAAAGTGGTTTTGTCTTTCCTTTTAGGGAGACTCTCACACAGATTTTAATGGCCCTTGCCCCAGTTTTACTTTGAGAGCTTGTAGGATTTAATATACAGGCATTACAAGATTGGAATCCATGCCTATACTTGGCACATGTCTGGGATTTCTCAAGGGTGATTTTTCTGTTTCTTTCTACACAGTATGAGCAACAGACAGAAGTTGAGTTTACTTGCTGCTTTCAAGGCCAGTTGATGAAATTTTTCCAATTCCCTTTTAAAAACTTTTTATTAAAGCATAATATACATATAGAAAAGAACATTTATAACTATGCAGCTTGAAGAAGTTTTACAAACTTTCATTTATGTAATCAGTATAATAATAATAACAGAATGAAATATTACATATATCCCAGAAGCCCTCCCCCATGTCCCTTTCCGTTCATTATTTTCTCACCACCAAGGTTAACCATTATCTTGACTTCTAAGGTCAGACATTAATTTTGTCTGTTTTTGAACTTTATATAAATGGAGTCATGTGGTATATACTCCTTTGTGTCTGACTTTTTTTTTCTTGACATTATGTTTCTGAGATTCCTCTATGTTGGTGCATGTAGTTGGATTTCATCACTTCTCTTTGCTGCATACTGTATTCCATTGTGGGACTACACGACAATTTATCCATTCCACTGTTGATGGTCATTAGGGCAATTTCTAGTCTGGAGCATATCCTTTGGTAAACATGCTAGCTCCATATTAAGGGATAGGTTAGTTCTCCAGGGGTCTCACTTCCAGCCCTCTTGCCTCCTCCACTCTGGTACAGGAATCCTTATCCTTGTGGGACACCATGACACAGCAGGTCACAGGCACTCAGTTGCTGCTTAGGCTTTAATTTTTCTCATTTCTGGTAACTTAGTTTGAGGTCCTCTCTCTCTCTCTCTCTCTCTCTCTCTCTATATATATATATATATATATATACACACACACACATATATACATACACACAAATATATATATACAGTAAAATACAGTTCAAAGTTATGTATGTGTATATATACACACAGATAACTTTTAAACTGAATTTTTTGGAAAATATGTACGTGCTTGTCAAGGAATATGAGCCTGTCCATATTTGCCTAGTCCTCCTTGAGCCCCATTTCTTTCCAGTACACCATGCTGCCTGAAGCCTTGCCTGACTCTTTTCCCTGACCAGGTAGATATGCTTTCTCTTACCCCACCTCCACCCCTGTGCTTTCATAGCAGTGCAAAACTTCTATCGTAGTAGTAATCCCACCCCTGCAATTATCCCTGTATATGCTTTTTTCTCACTGGATTGTGAATTCCTTAAAGACACAAGCTGTGAATTCTTTCCAGCACTTACAATAGTGGGGTCTGAATACTGGAGCCAGAATTATGCACTACTGAAAAGACAGATATCCCCCAATTTTGCCTTTATCATGCTTTCTTCCAACTTTCATGGGAAAACTTTTGGAGAGTATTCTTCTAACGAAACAAATAAAAGAAAGTCAGAACACCCTTGGGTATACATCTAAACACACCTGTTACAAATGTGTATGCAAACGTGCATTCACTTGGCATGTATCTCAAAAGAGGAAATCTGACAATTTGCGTTAAGACTCCCATATCAATATGCTATTGTTGAGCCTGAACACCGCCTTGAGTATAGCCAGGCAGTGAAGTAGAAACTCCAGCAATTAATTGTTGAATTTGATACATAAGTTCAGCCAAGTGGTTAATTTATGTCAACATTTCTGCTTTTACTTTGAAAGTAATGGTCACTTCAATTCTCCACTTGTGTAGACAAGCCTTAGAAGAAAAATAAGGAATACTGTTGGCATAACAGGAAGAGTATTTATCTAAATGAAATGCTTTCTACAGCAGCATACTTTTATATTCCTCACAATAAAATCTTAGGGCCAGTGGGGCAATGTGGTTACTTAGCAACTACTGTGTTGATTCTCTACAACCAAGTATTATGGCAAATAAATAAAATCAGGAATTCTGTAGACTTCAGGACAAATCAAACCCCACATTGCACCAGTGGTAGGAAGCTACAGCAAATAAACCACACCCCCTCTCCAAAAAATGTAAACCACCATGCAGATGATAATTCTGTGTCTCCTTCCACTAACCCTGCCTCCTGACAGCTTAAAATTACACCCTTGACCACCAGAAGAAATGCTCAAAATGCAGGAATCAGCAATGCAATAATGATAATGAATTTAATACAATAATACCTTTAAGACAAGGCGGACTTTTCTCTAAGGAATGCAAATGGTCAAATAAATGTGAGAGCCTCAAGGCACTATTACAGGGTTACCAACACTGTTACTATTAGAGGTCAGGCCATTCAGAAGAGTAAATGGAAATTTTGCCAAGGTATCTCAGTATATAGTTGGGGAGGGAGGTGCTCACGTGACTTGAGTATACGCTCCATAAGGGTAAGGACCACATTTGTTAATCACCACTGCATGCCCAGCACCTAGTACATAGTGCCTAGTGCATGGTAGGCATTCAGTATGTGATGAATGAATTTGAAAGGAAATTCTTTCCAGAATAATTAGAGATTGAGCAAGGAAAAGCTGAACACAATTCATAGCTGCTTTCAAAGTTGAGGGCATTAAATAGCTGTGGGATGAAAGAAAATTTCGATTATCAAATAAGAACTTGCTCCTATTTACTTGCTGTTTTACAGTCTTAAAGCCCTTTATTGCCCGTTATCCCAAGGGCACCTTACGTACTCTGAGAGGATCAGGGCAGATGTGATCCTCACCTGCAATTTACGGATGCATAGGAACAGCAGTAATATCATGGACATTTTATTAGGAATACTAAAACCAAAAGAATTTATTTTTTATTAGTAAGTGTAATCCTATGGATGACACACATGCTCCAGGGAGCATAAGTGCTTTATGCAGGATTTTTTCCACACGTCTCCTCCACCCCCTAACACTCATGGCCTAGAAAGTGAGCTGTAGAAAGTCACACCTAGCATCACCTTTTCCCTATGTACCTTTATGGGGCAGAGTTTAAAGAAGAATGTTCAATCCCACTCATCACAGAGAATTCTTGGAGGCAGACATGTTCATGGTGATTGGCTTTCTAAAAGCATTAATGGAGAGTTGTATGGAGAAAAGGGCAGAGAGCATCCCTCCCGGGAATCAGGGAGAGAGAGATAGGAAAGCCCCTGTTATATGGGAGATTAAGCAAACACATGACAACTGCCATATTTGAATCCACCACTCCTTCATTTTTAGAATTTTCTGATTTAAAATTTCAATAAGCCTCTTCTGCCTCCGCAACATATTTCTGTTTTCTCATATTTGCCAAGAAAGTTTTCCTAAAGTTGCACTCCAGAAATATCCAGGTTAAGTTCATCCTTTTCTCCTAGCTCCTGAAAGGGATGGAATATAAGTATTACAGGCGCTTGTGTGGTCACCTCTACTAGGTTGAACTAATGCAAACATTGTAACAATTTTACCTACCTACCACTTACCTCCTCCCTCTCACAGATGATCTTACCTGCTACTTTCCAGAGAAAATATAAGTCACCAGATGGGAATGCTCTTATCTCTCTGCTGCCAAGCATGTATTCAAAC
This sequence comes from Balaenoptera ricei, assembly GCF_028023285.1. Classification (NCBI taxonomy): domain Eukaryota; kingdom Metazoa; phylum Chordata; class Mammalia; order Artiodactyla; family Balaenopteridae; genus Balaenoptera; species Balaenoptera ricei. Next base: position 129,268,959 of record NC_082660.1, on the reverse strand, counting down.
TTAATCCATACTCCATTTCTGCCACTTTTAACATTAGAGGAGCCACTCTTTCCCCTATCTATGGCCAACTTCTCCACCTATGTTAGGATCCCATCTTTTTCAGCATCACTCACCTTACACTAGCAATTATCCCTTCTCTCTTTTGTATATTCAATCTCTCCTCAAATAGATCCTCCCATCTAATCATGCTCAAGCCCCCACCACTAAAATAATTAAAACCTCACTGAACCACATATTCCTTCTGATTATGCTCCTATGTCTTTTCCTTTCACAAGCAAATCTCTTAAAAGAGTTCTCCATACTCATGATCTGTCTGCATTTCCTCACATCCCATTCATTCCTGACTCAATCAGGCTTTCAGCCACATCACAACTGAAACCCCTGACGACGACACCCAAGTTGCTAAAGCAAATGGACACTTTCCAGCTCTTACATTCTATATCATTGGCCATGCCTCTTCCTTTTGAAACATCCTCTTCTCTTGGAGAACACATTATTTTTTCCTTTCCCTTTCTGGGCATTGAATAATGGAGTATACCATGACTTGGTTCTAAGCTCACTTCTTTCCTCGTTTCCAAGTGAAGTCACCCACACTCACGGCTTGAATCACCACCTGTATAGCGGCGGCTCCCAGTTTTTCATCCCCAAAGTGAACCTCTTTTCAGGGTATCAGCTCTGTGTTTCCAATTGCTTATTTGAAATCTCTTCTTGAATGTCTCAAAGGCACCTCGGAATCAATATGTCTAAAATAGAGCTCATGAGCTTTGTGCTCAAAATTTCATCTTTTTTCTGCTGTTCCCTGTCTCAGTGAAGAGCACCACTGTCCATCCCATTATATAAGCCAGATATTCAGGAGTTGTCATTGTCACTTCTATCTCCCTTACTCTCATATCCGATAATCACCAATTCTTCTTTATTTGACCTCTAAACGGGATTCACCCACTGCTCCCCATCTCTACCACTACTGCTCTAGTAAAAGCTGCCACCGTAACTCACCTAGACTTTTGAAATAACCTGCTAATGGCAGCTACTCTGGTTCCCGTCCAATCCATTCTCTTCAGGTAACCAGGGTAGTCTTTTAAAAGATGCAAAACATTATGTTACTCCTTTGCTTAAAACTCCTCAATGACGTCTCTTTGCTATTAGGATAAAGAGAAAAAAACCTCCTAATATAGTCTATATGGTCCTACCCCGTCTCCCTTCTTGCATCAAACTCACCCTTAACTCTCTAAGCTCCAACCATACTGGTATTCCTTCAGTCACTATGTTTCGTCTCATCATAGAGCTCTACTTATATCTCCCCCTTGGCCTGGGATATCACCCTCTCCTTTTTCCCAGTTACACTTCATACCTCAGGTCCATTATCTCTTCTTCAGGAAATCTTCTCCCTAATTATAAGATCCATCATTGTATTATTTGTCCCAGCTACCATTTTACATTTGCTTTTTATTATGGTTTAATGACTTTCTTCACCCACAGGACTATAGGCACCAAGAGGCTACAAAATATGATTATCTTGCCTACAAGTAGATCCCCAGTACTTTGCTTAGTACTAGGCACATAGTAGATGCTCAAAAAATACTTACTGAATGAACACTTAAATAAATCAGAATGAGTAAAGGCAGGGGAAGACTCTAACAACAATAAATCTTGATTAAAATAACACATAAAAACATAGTGAAAATAGGGACTTCCCTGGTGGACAAGTGTTTAGGACTCTGCGCTTTAACTACTGAGGGCATGGATTTGATCCCTGGTCAGGGAACTAAGATCCTGCAAGCCAAATAAATTAAAATAAATAAATAAATAAATAAATAAAATTGTGTTTGGCTCACCTTCTAAAAACAAAATGAGAGTTGAATGGATTATATGGACTATTTCAGAATTGTGAATTGACTATTAAACATAATAGTCTATAAAAAATATAGTAAAAATATAGTAAATATAGATGGATTGTTTCTTTTTAACATCTTTATTTGAGCATAATTGCTTTACAGTATTGTGTTACTTTCTGAGGTATAACAAATCAGCTATCTGCATACATATATCACCATATCCCCTCCCTCTTGCATCTCCCTCCCACCCTCCCTATGCCACCCTCTAGGTGGTGACAAAGCACTGAGGTGATCTCCCTGTGCTATGCAGCTGTTTCCCACTAGCTTTCTATTTTACATTTGGTAGTATATATAAGTCCATGTCACTCTCTCTCTTCGGCCCAGCTTACATTTCCCTCTCTCTGTGCCCTCAAGTCCACTCTCTACGTCTGCGTCTTTCTTCCTGCCCTGCCCACAGGTTCTTCAGAACCAATTTTTTTTTTTGATTCTATATATATGTGTTAGCATACAATATTTGTTTTCCTTTCTGACTTACTTCACTCTGTATGACAGACTCTAGGTCCACCCACCTCACTACAAATAACTCAATTTCGTTTCTTTTTATGGCTGAGTAATATTCCATTGTATATATGTGCCACATCTTCTTTATCCATTCATCTGTTGATGGACACTTAGGTTGCTTCCATGTCCTGGCTATTCTAAATAGAGCTGCAATGCACATTGTGGTACATGACTCTTTTTGAATTATGGTTTTCTCAGGGTATATGCCCAGTAGTAGGATTGCTGGGTTGTATGGTAGTTCTATTTTTAGTTTTTTAAGGAACCTCCATACTGTTCTCCATAGTGGTTGTATCAATTTACATCCCCACCAACAGTGCAAGAAGGTTCCCTTTTCTCCACACCCTCTCCAGCATTTATTATTTGTAGATATTTTTATGATGGCCATTCTGACCGTTGTGAGGTGATACCTCATTGTGGTTTTGATTTGCATTTCTCTAATGATTAGTAGTGTTGATCATTCTTTCATGTGTTTGTTGGCAATCTGTATATCTTCTTTGGAGAAGTGTCTGTTTAGGTCTTCTGCTCATTTTTGGATTGGGTTGTTTCTTTTTTTTGATATTGAGCTGCCTAAGCTGCTTGTCTATTTTGGAGATTAATTCTTTGTCATTTGCTTCGTTTGCAAATATTTTCTCCCACTCTGAGGGTTGTCTTATCGTCTTGTTTATGGTTTCCTTTGCTGTGCAAAAGCTTTGAAGTTTCATTAGGTCCCATTTGTTTATTTCTGTTTTTATTTCCATTTCTCTAGGAGGTGGGTCAAAAAGGATCTTGCTGTGATTTATGTCATAGAGTGTTCTGCCTATGTTTTCCTCTAAGAGTTTGATAGTGTCTGGCCTTATATTTAGGTCTTTAATCCATTTTGAGTTTACTTTTGTGTATGGTGTTAGGGAGTGTTTTAATTTCATTCTTTTACATGTAGCTGTCCAGTTTTCCCAGCACCACTTATTGAAGAGGCTGTCTTTTCTCCACTGTATATGCTTGCCTCCTTTATCAAAGATAAGGTGACCATATGTGCGTGGGTTTATCTCTGGGCTTTCAATCCTGTTCCATTGATCTATATTTCTGTTTTTGTGCCAGTACCATACTGTCTTGATTACTGGAGCTTAGTAGTATAGCCTGAAGTCCGGGAGCCTGATTCCTCCAGCTCCGTTTTTGTTTCTCAAGATTGCTTTGTCTATTTGGGGTCTTTTGTGTTTCCATACAAATTGTGAAATTTTTTGTTCTAGTTCTGTGAAAAATGCCATTGGTAATTTAATAGGGATTGAACTGAATCTGTAGATTGCTTTGGGTAGTATAGTCATTTTCACAATGTTGATTCTTCCAATCCAAGAACATCTCTCCATCTGTTTGTATCATCTTTAATTTCTTTCATCAGTGTCTTATAATTTTCTGCATACAGGTCTTTTGTCTCCTGAGGTAGGTTTATTCCTAGGTATTTTATTCTTTTTGTTGCAGTGGTAAATGGGAGTGTTTCCTTAATTTCTCTTTCAGATTTTTCATCTTTAGCATACAGGAAAGCAAGAGATTTCTGTGAATTAATTTTGCATCTTGCTACTCTACCAAATTCATTGATTAGCTCTAGTAGTTTTCTGGTAGCACCTTTAGGGTTCTCTATGTATAGTATCAAGTCATCTGCAAATAGTAACAGCTCTACTTCTACATCTCCTTTTTCATTTCTAATTCTGTTGATTTGAGTCTTCTCCCTGTTTTTCTTGATGAGTCTGGCTAATGATTTATCAATTTTGTTTATCTTCTGAAAGAACTAGCTTTTAGTTTTATTGATCTTTGCTATTGTTTTCTTCATTTCTTTTTCATTTATTTCTGATCTGATCTTTATGATTTCTTCCCTTCTGCTAACTTTGGTTTTTTTTGTTCTTCTTTCTCTAATTGCTTTAGGTGTAAGGTTAGGTTGTTTATTTGAGATGTTTCCTGTTTCTTGAGGTAGGATTGTATTGCTATAAACTTCCCTCATAGAACTGCTTTTGCTGCATCCCATAGGTTTGGGGTCATTGTATTTTCATTGTTATTTGTTTCTAGGTATTTTCTGATTTCCTCTTTGATTTCTTAAGTGATCTCTTGGTTATTTAGTATTGTATTGTTTAGCCTCCACGTGTCTGTATTTTTTATAGTTTTTTTCCTGTAATTGATATCTAGTCTCATAGTGTTGTGGTCAGAAAAGATACTTGATACAATTTCAATTTTCTTAAACTTATCAAGGCTTGATTTGTGACCCAAGATATGATCTATCCTGGAGAATGTTCCATGAACACTTGAGAGGAAAGTGTATTCTGTTGTTTTTGGATCGAATGTCCTCTAAATATCAATTAAGTCCATCTTGCTTAATGTGTCATTTAAAGCTTGTGTTTCCTTATTTATTTTCATTTTGGATGATCTGTCCATTGGTGAAAGTGGGGTGTTAAAGTCCCCTACTATGCTTGTGTTACTGTCGATTTCCCCTTTTATGGCTGTTAGCATTTGCCTTAGGTATTGAGGTGCTCCTATGTTGGGTGCATAAATATTTATAATTGTTATATCTTCTTTTTGGATTGATCCCTTGATCATTATGTAGTGTCCTTCTTTGTCTCTTGTAATAATCTTTGTTTTAACGTCTATATTGTCTGATATGAGAATTGCTACTCCAGCTTTCTTTTGATTTCCATTTGCATGGAATATCTTTTTCCATCCCCTCACTTTCAGTCTGTATGTGTCCCTAGGTCTGAAGTGTGTCTCTTGTAGACAGCATATGTATGGGTCTTGTTTTTGTATCCATTCAGCCAGTCTATGTCTTTTGGTTGGAGCATTTAATCCATTTACATTTAAGATAATTATCAATATGTATGTCCCTATTACCATTTTTTAATTTTTTGGGGTTTGTTTTTGTAGGTCTTTTCCTTCTCTTGTGTTTCCTGACTAGAGAAGTTCCTTTAGCATTTGTTGTAAAGCTGGTTTGGTGGTGCTGAATCTGTTAACTTTTGCTTATATGTAAAGGTTTTAATTTCTCCATCAAATCTGAATGAGATCCTTGCTGGTAGAGTAATCTTGGTTGTAGGTTTTTCTCTTTCATCACTTTAAATATGTCCTGCCACTCCCTCTGGCTTGCAGAGTTTCTGCTGAAAAATCAGCTGTTAACATTATGGGGATTCCTTTATATGTTATTTGTTGCTTTTCCCTTGCTGCTTTTAATATTTTTTCTTTTTATTTAATTTTTGATAGTTTGATTAACATGCGTCTTGGTGTGTTTCTCTTTGGGTTTGTCCTGTATGGGACTCTCTGTGCTTCCTGGACTTGATTGACTATTTCCTTTCCCATATTAGGGGACTTTTCAACTATAATCTCTTCAAATATTTTCTCAGACACTTTCTTTTTTTTTTCTTCTTCTGGGACCCCTATAATTCAAATGTTGGTGCATTAAATGTTGTCCCAAAAGTCTCTGAGACTGTCCTCAATTCTTTTCATTCTTTTTTCGTTATTCTGTTCCCTGGCAGTTATTTCCACCTTTTTATATTCCAGCTCACTTATCTGTTCTTCTGCCTCAGTTATTCTGTTATTGATTCCTTCTAGGGTATTTTTAATTTCAGTAATTTTGTTGTTCATCACTGTTTATTTGCTCTTTAGTTCTTCTAGATCCTTGTTAAATGTTTCTTGTATTTTCTCCATTCTGTTTCCGAGATTTTGGATCATCTTTACTACCATTACTCTGAATTCTTTTTCACGTAGTTTGCCTATTTCATCTTCATTTATTTGGTCTTGTTGGTTTTTACCTTGCTGCTTCATCTGTAATGTATTTTTTGTCATTTCCTTCTTTTTTTCTTTGATGGGTGGCACTGTATTCCTGTCTTACTGGTTGTTTGGCCTGAGATGTCCAGCACTGGGGTTTGCAGGCTGTTGGATAGAGCTGGGCCTTGGTGCTGAGATAAGGACCTCCGGGTGGCCTCAATCCGATTGATATTGCCTGGGGTCTGAGCTTCTCTGTTAGTCCAGCAGTTTGGACTCAGAGCTCCCACCACAGGAGCTTGGGCCCGACCTCTAGCCTGGGGACCAAGATCCTGCAAGCTTCGTGGTGTGGTTAGAAAATAAATAAATAAAGGAAGAAAGAAAGAAAGAAAAAAAGGAGCAGTACAATATCAAATAATAAAAAATAAAATAAAATTAGAATGATAAAAAATATATTAGGAAAAATAAAACTATAATTGAAACAACTGCAACAAGGTAAAATAAAACCACAACAGACAAAAGAAAAAAAAAAAAAGGTGGGGTGGGGGAATAAGCCAAAAGGAGAGATCACCGGTCACTGAGGGTTCCTGCCATCCCCTTAGGTGTCTGTGGTCCCCCACCAGTGCCTGGTAGGTGCCGTAGTTGTGAGGAGACACGAATTCCATACCCTCCTAGTATGTCATCTTCAAATAGATACATCTTTGCTTGATAAGAGGCAAAGACATTCTCATGTTGAGTTGAAACTATGTGTGACATGACATTAATTTATAGGAAGTTCCATCAATAGAACCCTGATACTGTGCTAATCTTTTAATTAATTAATTCATGGTAATACATATTTTTATAAATTATTTATTATAAATTCAAGTTTTTTTTAGGTTTATTGTTGAATACTTTCTACAAAATCCAATTCGATTTTTACTTCTCCTAATGAATATTATTTTGGCTCCTGAGGGTTCCTTTTGTTGCACTCTTGTTTCATTTAAGTCTCCCCTATATAGTCACAAAGTATATATTATATTTATATATATATATTATATGTGTATATATTTACGAAAAAGTAAATGTTTTCTTTTTTTCATATATTAAATCTCTTTCAGGAGAAATATAATTTTTGAAGAATTTCCTACTTTTGTCATCTTCTCTTTTGTTGTAGATTTTTTCACAGGTTCTGTGCTGTTTTTCCATTTCCCTGAGTTTGAATTAGTTAATATTGACAATGATACTAACAGTAACAGTTACAATAATAATCATAGCTACTAGTAAGCAAATGCATTTTATATAACTGGAACAACATTGCATATTTTATATGTATTATTTCATTTAGTCCTAATAACAAAATTGTGAGGGAGACAAATGTTATTACTATCTTCTTACAGAGCAAAAAATGAAGGCTCAAATGGGCAAAATATAGTGCCTAAGGAAAGAATTAAAATAATAAAAAACAGGTAAGCATATCCTGTCATTCAAACTACTCACTTCTAAAGGATGTTAAGATCATTCCAGATATTTTTATCCTTCATTTGGGAAATTACGTTGTCTTGAGTGTTTTCTGAATATTTTTGAGCTTCAATTAGGTTTAGACTTTCTTTTAAACATAAAATATTTCCATTTTTCAGGAGGATAAAACCTAGCTAACAGTTAATCTTTCATTTGTGAATTTCAATTGCATGGCTTTTCTAGATTGCAGAATGTTTCCCATGTAAGATATTACTTAAGGACAATTTAACATTTATACTCCATGAAAGTAAAAAAATTCTAATCTATAGGTAAATCTCTTAATGACAAGCTTATGAACTTTATTTCATGGCATACAAAGATAATATTTATTACCTTCCTAATTGTAGCTATTGTACATGAGGCAAGAATTGATTTAGGCAAAAAAGTAGATATAATTTGATTAGAACATTATTGAAGTATAAAAAATCTTTGGCCTTTCAGTATAAATAATGATCAAAAACCAATATATCATCCTTGGATTTTGTTTGCTTGACATTTTTGAAGGTGATCACTCTGGTGGATTAGAGCAGTGCAAAGACTCAAAGATGCATTACAAAATATGAATCTCATTGATGTATGTTTTAATGACAAAGCACAGTTAAAACTATTTCCTTGAAACCAAAATTTGATAATTGTTGCAGTTAAAAAATAATCTTCATATCCTAGCACTCTTCCTGACTCTGGTGTTTAGTCTTGCTAAATTGGTATTGTATTTTAAAAAATTTTTTATTTATTTATTTATTTATTGGTCACGTGGCATGTGGGATCTTAGTTCCCCGACCAGGGATGGAACCTGTGCCCCCTGTGGGTGGAAGCGGGGAGTCTTAACCACTGGACCACCAGGAAAGTCCCCAGGTATTGTATTTTTAGAAACACATTTTTCCTTGAAATGCATAATGTAAACAATTTGATCAATATTTTTATGTAATGAATTACATTAAAGAATAGCAATCTTTACTCTGCCAACAAGTATGTATGAATTCTGACAAAGTTCTCAAATCAATAAACAGGAAACCATTTGCAAATCAGATTTATCTGCCCAGAGTTGCATATGACTACACCATTACTAAATCATCCTTAACTCAGTACATGAAACCATATTATCTTTCAGGGACAGGGAAAGACCACTGTGTAAATGTTTCTCATGACCCCTTTATATCTCTGCAGTTTTTGACATGTTACCAAGTCAAAATGATATGATTTGCCAATGATATGAAATACAAGAGGCCCAGTTAAATAGTTACATTTGAATTTCAGATAAACAATCAACATTTTTTCAGGTAAATCTATCCTATGCAATATTTCAGATATACTAAAAAAAAATCATTCATTGTTTATCTGAAATTCAAATATAACTGGGCGTCCTGTATTTTCATTAAATCAGGCAACTTTACCTCCTGCCCACGTTTACAGCTACCCCTCTACCATCTTACTGTTCTGTCTTTCCATTGTGGGTAGTAGACCTAAGCCTTCTGTTCTTCACTTCTCATTTTCCTACTCACAACAGTTTCCTCTAAACTTTATCCTGGCATCTCTTAAACTGAGAGTTCTCTCCTCTTAAGAAAAGTTCTAATCACGCATTCTAGCTGCCTGCAGGCTACCTTTGCTTGAGTATCTCACCTGCATTTCAAATCTAAAATATCAAACATGAAGCCTATATATTCAGCCTCAAAAATGTGTCCTCCAACCCATCACTGCCATTGCTTGACAGGGTACCACCGTTCTCCAGGGCCACAAGGCATTTTGCTGAACTTTAATCTGAGTGGATCCTTCCCCTTGACCATCATATCCAGGCAGTTACTTATACTTGGTAAGACTTTATCTTTTCTACATTGCTGCTGTCATCAACTCATCTCCAAGTGCCCCTCACAACGTGCCAAGAAACCAGTTCCTCTTTGGACAATCTTCTTTTAGGAAGAATTTTTACCTAGAATATTCAACCTGGGAATTGAATCAGGAGAGGAGGTAGTGTACTATAAATTGAGGATAATTATACTTAGTATACAAGATATCTATGAAAATAAGCAATGCATATGTACGTAGATGGAAAATCATCATTATTATCAGCTTTAACCACTGTACGAGGATAAATATAGTGTGGATTATGTGTTAAGTATCAACCACTGTTATGTAAGGCAATGAGAAAATGGAAGTATAGTCTCTCCCTTTTATGTTGGTGTGGATCTTTTTCTTCCTTTGGAATTCTTCTCAGAATCTCTTGTATTTACATCTCTCATGGCTCCACATTAATCTACACATATCGGTACCCCATAAGAGATATTTGAACCGTAGACTGCCCTTAGTGTCAATGTCTGCAATTCAATCACAGAGAACTTTGGCCTCACCTACACAAATTTCAATTGTCTATAGACTTAGCTACTTCTGGGCCTATTGTTATTTAATCCAAATGCATGCCTGTTCTTGAAATTTATAGGTGTGGCTCTCCTCCAGTGTGAATTCAAGCCACCATTGCCTTTGACAAATTATCCATGAATATGTCATATAATATTACTTTTGTGAAGTGAGTGGAGGTTTCTGGACATCAGTGGTTTTAGATGCAGAAAAAACTAGATGGAGAGAGAGTGATACTTGGAAGCTAATTCACTGTTGCATTCAGAAATTCTTTCCTCTTTATTTGTTTCTCATTTTCTGTTGAACCTTCCTCCAGTTAGAGTTAACTAGTGGATAAGACAAAATGACCTCTGTATGGCAAAATGCTGCCTGCCTGACTGTGGGTTTATTCTTTAAATATCTCATGTGCAGTGCAGTTACAATTGGAATATTAGTTTCCTCCTTAGAGGTCCTCCCCCTCTGGTTTAGCTTCTCCCAATTCATCTTACACTGTTGCCAAGCTACTCTTCCCCAATTTTTCCCCATTTATTCCTCTATCTTATAGATTCTGATGATTCCCTGCTGCTTAGAAAGTCATGGCCAATGTCTGAGCGTGACTTATGAAGATGTACATCACCAGCCCCATCTTCCTAACCCACAAATCCTCTCATGACATCTTGCTTCCATTCCTTCTACCTCTATCAACAGTAAGAAAATTTATTTTGTACTCCTATATCATAAATCTTGATACATAGTAGCGCAAACCTGACAAATTTTATCCTCTTCATAAGTTTTTCTTTTTCAGTATTTTCTTGGGTATTCTTGGCCCCCTGTGTTTCTAAATAAATTTTAGAATGAACTTAAACCAGTTTGTTAATTTCCACAATAAAATATGTTCTGATTTTGATTGGAATTGCATCTGTATATTGCGATTTATACCTTTGCTACTGCTGTCTGCCACCATTTCTCAACCTTCCCAATTACCCCAAAGCTCATAATTACTTCTCAAACAGCATACAAATTTTCTCCTCCATTAGGTCTTCATGGAAAATCACAAGATCGAAATGACCATTTTCACTGTTACATATGATACTCTCCTTTTTGAGCCATTTTGTATTTTGTCTCCCCAATCAATTTAACAGAGTGTAACAGCTAAGGACTGCCTTCTACTACTTTGAGTCTCACTTAGTACAGGTCTTCACAAAGTTTGTAGCACTAAATGAATGGATGAATAAGTGAATGGTGTAGTGGAAAGACCACTGGATTTAAATTCAGCAGATCAGGATTGAAGTCTCAGTTTTCCTATTTATTAACTTGTTTTCTTCTACACAAGTGATTTTAGACAGGAGTGCCTATTCCTTTACCTGTAAAAAGGGGATAAACTACCCATCCTAATTAATTCATAGTATTGTTAGTTGTTGTAAAGGTAAAATCAGGTAATATTTTTGAAAACCATCAACTTGGCACTTAAAGGAAATATAAATTTTGGTGTCATTGTGTATCCAGTGTGTTTACAGGTGAGAGGACCAGCAAGTGCAAAGGCAAGGCCACCAAATGACCCTTCCAAGAACGTGGAAATAAACATTTGCCTAGCTTTTCTAGCTGTAAGTCAAATCACTGCAGTAGATTTTCGCTTTTCCCATATTTCGTTATGGTAATACAAAATCAGTCAACCTACCCATGAATTTATTCAGGGATGATTTTTATGTTGGCAATGTGCCTTCTGAATAAATCCATATTTTTCTCTTCCCAAAGGTCAGATGTATTGCTGAACATCTGCTCTAAGAAAATGTTTATGGAGTCAATGGTGTTCTAGAATAGGGAGCCACTTAATGCTCCCAGAACATCTTCTATTGTCTGTCCCTTGTCAAATGCCCATGCCTTATTGAACACGGTACTTCAACCAACACATAAAGCATGTTGGGATATGCAAAACGATTTTAAAGAATTCAATCTATAAGACGAAATGGCCAAAACATTTCTGAAAGTGCAACAACATATAGCTGTTCTTATCTGGCTATAAACATCTGATAAATGATGATGGAAAACATTTATATAGTACTTACTGTATGCCAGGTAATGTTCTAAGTGCTTTGACCAATGAATTAGCTACTACAGTGAACCATATTTTATAGAAGAGGAAACCAAAACATAGAGAGGTTAAGTGACTTGTCCAAGGTCTTGCAGTTAGTAGGTGGCTCTCCAGCATTCAAACCCAGGTAGTTGGGCTCCAGAGTTTATACTTACAACCACTATGCTATATGCCTATAAGAATAATTAAATTTCTTTTTAAAATTGGAACAGTACTGCTTTGTATGAATGGATCATAATTTGTGTAACCAATCATCTATTAATGAATATTTTGGTTCTTTTTGCCATTTTAAACTTTTCAATGAACATCCTAGTACAAAAATGTTGGCATATTTGTCTAAATATTTCCTTAGGATAAATCACTATACTTTCTGGAATAAAGTGTTCCGGAAAGCTTGTATCTAGAGATGTTATTTTCACATACAATATCTCATTTCATGAACATAGCAAATCCATGACTTGGGTATGTTTAATTATCTCGGAATCAGAAAGGTCAAGTGAAGTGCTCCAAACCAGATAGCTAATATGTGGTACATATCAGATTCTAATCTAGGGAAGTCCAAGGTCAAGCCTCCTATATTCCCCTGTTTTCTTTAGTGAAAGCTCACACATTTTCAGATTACATGCAATGGACTTAAAGGTCTTTTTCCCTTTGGATCCAGGTCCACCCCAGTGGAGCTCATCCTACAACTACATATCTTCATTCTGCTCTCTACAGAAAACTCAAACAAAAGCAAAAGCAAGAAAGCCTATTTCACTTCAGACCCGCTAATGCTCCATTGCAACTTTTTTCAGGTTTTGAAAGTTTAATAAGCAGATTTTATTTAATAAAAAATATTCCTGTGTCATAATACAGCCATAAAATCACCCCAGGCGAAAAGCAGTGAAAACAATAATCTAGTGAGAATCAAGCATAATTATTTGTGGATGTAGTTATTTGTGACCTCTTAATAAAGGAGTTCCAAAAAAGTGCTGCTGATATAGGCGGGTAGTTGAAGGAGATTTGTGTTTTTAAAAAAGAGAGAAAGAATGGGGATGTCCGGTTAAAAAGGGCGAATTAAACATACATGATTGTTACCACTCCTTCCAGAATCCTCAGTAAAATGATAGGAAAAGAAAGTGAAAGGATACAGACACAGAGAACAGACTTGTGGTTGCCAAGGGGGAGGGGGGGGTGGGGGAGGGATGTGGTGGAAGTTTGGGATTAGCAGATGCAAACTATTATATATAGAACTGATAAACAACAAGGTCCTACTGTAGAGCATAGGGAACTATATTCAGTATCCTATGATAAACCATAATGGAAGAGAATATAAAAAAGAATAGAGGGACTTCCCTGGTGGCGCAGTGGTTAAGAATCCGCCTGCCAATGCGGGAGACACAGGTTCAATCCCTGGGCCGGGAAGATCCCACATGCTGCGGAGCAACTAAGCCTGTGCGCCACAACTACTGAGCCTGCACTCTAGAGCCCACAAGCCACAACTACTGAGCCCACGTGCCACAACTACGGAAAGCCCGCACGCCTAGAGCACGTGCTCCGCAACAACAGAAGCCACCACAATGAGAAGCCCGCTCGCTGCAACTAGAGAAAGCCCGCGTGTAGCAACGAAGATCCAACACAGCCAAAAATAAAAGGAATAGATATATGTATATGTATAACTGAATCACTTTGCTGCACACCTGACGCTAACACAACATTGTACATCAACTATACTTCAATAAAATAAGCTTTTTTAAAAAAGAGAAAGGACCAAAAAAATGAGAGAAGAGAAAACAGCAGAGAGGTTAACAGCACGTCTGAAGATGGAAATGGGATGGGCCTTCATTCACTAAGCAGATCTGAAAGCTAAGCGCTTACTGAAGGAGTCTATTGCAGGGATAGCCACCAAAGAAGCACATTGTTGGTACTCAGACACTTGTGCAGTTCTTTCACCTTGACTCTGGGTTGGCCCTGTGATTTGCTTTAATCAACAGAGTGCAAGCAAAATGATGCTGTGTCAGTTCTGAAGATCCGTTGAAAATCAGTTTTTCTTTCTCTCCTGGACATTTAGAATTCTCATACACATCCCCTAAGCAGGTGATGAGAACAATCCTCTCAAGAAACTGACCAATTCAAGGGAAAATAACTACAGGGAATGCAATTCAGGAGAATGGTGAAGGGGATTCCAAAGTACGGGTCAATGGAAATAATAGGATTACAACTGTGCAGCAAGCCAGAGGGCTCGAAGAACACCTGTGACAGAGGGCTCTAAGAGGGAAAATATCCTCATAGAATACTTGACATGCTTGAAGAAAGATTTTACAGTTATTTAGGAGAGTTTGGGGGAAAAATTAATGACTTTATATTGAAGAGTAATCAAGTGAAAAATCAAGTCAATTTTTAATTTGAGGCAAAACAAAACTTCCTAACAGATAAGAGACATGTGTATGGCTCTTTTGTGAACAAAATAACGCAAACACTGAGGGTTTAGTGAACCAAACGTTCTGATAGTATTAGAATGGTGAGGAGAGGGTGATTAAGGGTATGTGGGAATGGTGTGGGAGTGTGAAATTTACAATTTCTATAGTAGAAGGAAAACAACTAATGTCTAAAATTGAAAAAAAAAATCAAGTACTGGCAGCATATGCATATTATTTAGAAATATGGAAGTAAAATTCAGAAGAAGAAGGGCAAAGATTTGGAAATAGGTTGCCTCTGAAGAACAGGGCTGAGAGATGTAGGCAGAGGAGGGCCGTTTTTCTTTTCTTTTTTTTTTCCTTTTTTGGCCATGCCACGCGGCATGCAGGATCTTAATTTCCCGACCAGGGATCGAACCCATGCCACCTGCATTGGAAGCATGGAGTCTTAACCACTGGACCACCAGGGAAGTCCCCCATTTTTCTTTATAAGCCTTGAAATATCTGTTCGAACTCTGTACATGACTTGCTTAAATTTAGATACACATAATGTTAGAAAACCAAAAATAAAAACAAAGAGGAAGAAAAGGAGAGCTGTATAAAAAGTGGGAAAGTATAATCCCATTTGCTTGCAACACTGAATGTGTGGACCTAATAATTTTTTAAAATCTCTTCAAAAGACTGCTGAATAGGAACAGTGAGAATCTAAGTGCTGATTTCCTCCTCCACTTACACTGAAGATGTCATACACATTTCCCAGGTTCAGATATTGAGTAAAAACAAGCTGTGGCCAGATTAGTTTATATTTACAATTTATACATTCCTGTGACTTTTTTTATCTCAAAATAAAATCTTCATTTTATTCCAGAAATTGGGCAAAATTAACCATACATGGGAGTAAAGATTATTTCCATTAAAAAGAACTTTATGGCAGTTTTATTTAGTGTTTCAGTTTTGCCATCCTGGATCACTAGATAAAAGATGCCCAGAATTTGTCTCCAGGCAACTACTCAAATGCAGCGAGCTGAGGAGCAAATGAAATCAGCAAGTGACAAGCTATGGGCATAAGCATAGGGAGAGATGGTGAAATGTGACTAACTGAAGAACTCGCACAGTGTACGGGAGACATCCAATGAGTGGAGACAACAAAGAATCAAATAAGGTCTTAGAGACAACTCGAAAATATTCCTTAAAATAGAATTGAAAGTATAAGTAGAATGGCAGCTTCCCATTTCTCGATAATGTACAAAAATAATCATCTGAGTTGAGTATAAAGAAGGCGAGAGCAAGAAAATAAGCCAATTAAAGTAAAGAGATCAAAACACCCAGGCAAAACAAGGGAAAGAAATAGGAAGTGTGGATGAAAAATAGCAACAGAACAACACAAAGCAGAAAGACTCTTTAGAGAATGATCAAGCTGCAAATACTCCATCATTGAACTTCTAGTCATTACGTCAGCTAAGAGAACACAGAAAGAAAGCATTCCCTCTGGCTTCAAACATACTGAATGAAATTCATTTTTCTTTTAAAAAGTGTAGACCAAGGCTAAAAGCAAGAAGGAGAAACCCCTAGTAACCAAAATGAAGCAGACCTCCAAGCCAGAAGGTGAGCAGGAGGCATATGAACTTGAGAGAAGCCCTGAGACATGTGTGTGGCTATGGAGCTGGAACTGAGCTCCCCAAATAAAGTCTATCAAAAGTGCAACTAGAAAAAAAGTGTTCCCATAGGTCTAAGACAAGGCAAGGAATCTTCCCTGTCCTGTCCTGCCCTACTCCAATCCCTAAAATGCTTTGAGAAAAAAAGAAACAAAAAAAAAAAGGAACTACCTTGATAAAATGGAACTCAAATATGCACTGTCCGTTGTCTACTTAAAGAACTACACTGAGAATTAACACCAGACCAGAACTGGGGCAATCCTGCAGCAGCTAATGCAGAACCCACCAGAGGTAGGCCCCTACTCTAAGGGCATGAGGGGCCTCCACAGAAAAAGTGTGCTGTGTTAATAAAGGAAACTGGACCCATAAGAAAGAAGTGGGATGAAAAAGCAAAGAAATTGGTTAAGATCCATTGTGAAATCTAAATAAATATTGCCGATAAATAATAATAATAGTGAAAATAACAGCAATGGCAAATTTGGAGGGGTCAAAAACAAAGTAAAATATGAGACATACATAGAATGGAAGATGGAATAGGAGTATTTGAATTTAATCTTTCTGAAGGCTTGAGGAGCAAAGCTAGCGAGCAGCTTTAGAGTTGAAACACTTGTGTTAAAAAGGTTAAGGGTTGCCATGAAAAGAACAGACATAGAAGCCTATACTGGATAATTTCCATTTGCCATTAAGATCAATCTCCACCCTTCTCTGTCCTACTCTGTGCACCTAGAGGCTTACCTCTAACAACTACATCAACTGGCTGCTCTTGCTCCCTGGCTTCTTGGTTTGTCAGTAGCTGAAGGCCACAGCTCTGACGGGATGACCCTCTCCTGCAGCCTGCCGCACTTGCTGGACCCTGCAAAAGCCTCTCTCCTCTTGCCTCTCAGACCTCTGAAGTGCTAGTAGCTTCTTTTGGTCTCTTAGAGCCTATTGAAGGAGCCTCAAGATTATCCATGATCCCTTGTTTTTGTTAACACCTTTGAGGGCAGCCCTTTCGTTAATCTTTTCAATAACCCATTTCGAGTGTGTAATCTGTGTATTTCCCTGTGTATTGGACCCTTACAAATACAAAGACAGAACTTCCAAATCAGTATGAGGAGGAAGAAACAGGGCTGGAGAGGGTAAAGACAACTCTAAATCCTAGGAAACTAGAGGAAAAATAAAAGTCAAACAAACAAAAAGGCATGCTAAATAGCAATACTAAATAATGTGATTGAAGTAAGTCAAAATGATATACACAGTGAGGTACCATTTATGTATATTTAAAAATGAACAAAGCGATATTATATATTGATCATAGCTACATTATGCATAGTAAAATTATAAAACCATGGATTGGAATTATATATACCAAGTTCAGCTTAACGGTTGCCTCCAGGAAGGCATAAAAGAAGACGGATTCAAAAGGAGGAAATTTAAATTGATCTGAAATATTTTATTTCTTGAGAAAAAGATTTGAAGCAAATATGTGACATATTAGCACTTTTGCTTATTTTGGGTGGTGTCTGTGTGGGTGTTATAAAACATTCTGCAGTGTTCCATGTGTCTGACTGTTTCATAAAAAAAAAAAAAAAAATCTCTCATTCCAAACGAGAACTGTTTGGTTCTTACTCAGATCCTGTTGTATCCTGATTGGTTTCCCTTTTATATGACCCACACTATTATCTTAGAATGAAAGAAGTCTTAAAATGTCACAAGCATAGCAACAAAGATCTTTTCACCATGTGTATTAAAATGTCATCCTCAAGTGTCTCGTAACATCCCAGGTGCTATGGGATTTACAAAGCACTAAGAAGGTATAATCTCAGCCCTCAAGGATCCAATAATAATGAGACTTTAACACCCCCAGATGATATGAATTAAATAAGAAAAGATAGTTGCATTAGAGAGACATTGTAGCCATATCACATACTGGATTGCTAAAACCATCCATGGACATTTCAACACAAAGTCATACAGTGATTTAGCAGGTTGAGGGAAGAAAAGCCAGCTCCCACTGACTTTGATATATCTTAATAAAATAAGATGGAATCAAATGGCTATCTTTCTGAAAACTAACTATATTATTTACATTTTGTCATATGACACTGTAGATATACGAAAATGTAATTCAAATTTCCTTTCAATCTTCATATGGCTTTCTGCCCCAGATATAATATTCTGTTATGCTCTAAGAAACAGAATAAATGTAATAAAAATTGGTATAGTGTTACACTGAGAATGGTAAATATATTGTAATTCAATATTCTAATCCTTTCCCATTTTCCTTGTGCATTTTTATGGTCATAAAAGATAGATGTCACTGGGACTTATGTCTAGGAAGGATATCCATAAACCTGCAGATTATCTAATACACAAGGGAGAATACTTTCAATTAGGGAAGGGCTGATTTTACCAAATTCTGGATTACACAAAAGCCTTTGGGTTCCTTCTGATTACCAAGATCTCAATGTGGGGCAGCTTTACACTCAGTTGTACTGCCAGTCTTATTTCAAATATGAGTAGAATGGGTGAAAGAGAAGAAATCTCAATTCAGTCTAAGTTTGACATGATAGTATTCTAGATAGATTTTCTTAAAGAGAAAGACGTTAATATAGACCAAAATGTAATTTGGAGACTACACATAAATTCATTCTTGATACCATCTTCCCCATAAGCGTGGAGAAAAGATTGACTACCAAGTGCTTAACCAACAGCTGAGTAAACAGTGAAATGCACTCCTATTCTCAAAGAGAAGGAGGCGAGAAAGGAGCTGAACACTAATTTATCATCCCCCGTGGGTCATGAAGCTTTGAATGTATTATATCATTTAATCCTCTCAACAATCTTAATTTTACAGATGGGGAAACTGAGGCTCAGGGAAGTTCACTAATTTGCCCATGGTCACACAGCAATTAAATTGTGAATCCGGGATTCTAGTGCCAATAGTTTTGGCTGTAAATCACAATTGTAGCAACAAATGGAATTGAGGGTATTGGTTTTAAGCCAGAATAAAAATTCCAGGATCCCATTTTCTTCATAGATATTCACCCAGAAAATACTCCATTTAGGATACATGGAAAAAATCTTACTTCTCTCTACCCCTTGGAATAGTTTGACCCGTCCTCAAGAAGAAAAACTAACCTCAAGGCTGGATCTTTGCAAAATGAAGACATATACTACAAAGTGATTTTCTTCACCAAAAAGTCAAGTGGAAAGAGACTTTCATGGTCTGAAGACAGTGTTGTTGACACACTTCATTCAGTCAACACATCCGTAGAGTTAAGATCAAGTGCAAGGTTGTATGTTATAATGGCGTGAATCAGAAAAGAATATTTTAGACCTGGATGGAACCCAAGAAACCTAGTCCAGCAGTTTCAAAGAGCTTCTCTCAGGGGCTGTGGAGGGAGGTGGAGATAGAATTCAAGGGCGATAATCTAGGCCTTTCACCCCTACTTTAACCAGAACAGTTCTGGATTTATCTGTGTAAATCATAAACTTCTTCATGAGGCCTCATTTGAATACACTGTTCCACAAAATATAACAACTTGAAAATTATTGTTCTGGTTCAACTCACTTAAGTTTTCAGAGAAGGAATATGAGTCCAGTTCAGGGAAAAGATTTGCTCAAGTCTGCATAGCTACTTAGGGCTGAGCTGGAATTTAAACAATTCTGTACCATATCTTATTCTACACCTAAAGCTCTTTTTCTTTTTCAGTGTTTGATTATCTGAATTTATTTATTTATTTTTATTGGAGTATAGTTGCTTTACAATGTTGTGTTAGTTTCTGCTGTACAGCAAAGTGAATCAGCTATACATATACATACATCCCCTCTTTTTTGGATTTCTTGCCCATTTAGGTCACCACAGAGCACCGAGTAGAGTTCCCTGTGCTATACAGTAGGTTCTCATTAGTTATCTATTTTATAGATAGTAGTGTATGTATGTCAGTTCCAATCTCCCAATTCATCCCACGCCCCTGCCCCACTTGGTATAAATATTTGTTCTCTACATCTGTGTTTCTATTTCTGCTTTGCAAATAAGTTCATCTGTACCATTTTTCTAGATTCCACATATAAGCGATATTATAAAATATTTGTTTTTCTCTTTCTGACTTACCTCACTCTGTATGACAGTCTCTAGGTCCATCCACGTCACTGCAAATGGCACAATTTCATTCCTTTTTATGGCTGAGTAATATCCCATTGTATATATGTACCACATCTTCTTTATCTATTCCTCTGTTGATGGACATTTAGCTTGCAACCTAAAGCTCTTATTATTTTAGTTAGCATACAGTTAAAGGCTACTAATAAATCGTAATCTTATTATGTACTGTGAACATAATTTCTATAGTGCGTTAAAATTTTGCCTTGTGTTTTTATGTCTCTGTTCATTACTTGTTCCTTATAGTTTTTCTATGAGTTGGGCAATGTTAATAATGGCACCCTTATTCACAGGAAAAGATTTTGAGGCTCAGTGTGTAAGTGTTTGAACTAGGGCCAGAAACTAGTTGTACTAATTTTCAATCCAGTACACTTTTTTGTACTCTTAACAGTATTTCTGAATGTCTTGATTAGGGATGAGCATCAGAACTACTTCCTTCCAAGAATATTTTGTACAATATTACATTTATGTCCATGAATTTTTACATAAAAAGAACAAGGTCACTCATGACCTTGTTGGAAATTCCAGAGCTTGCTGTCCCTGCAGTGAACTAGCTTATAGATATCATCCCTGCTTGTTTGAGGAGACTGGGAAAGGAACATTTTCAGACTTAGGCAAACATCAAAGACCTATTATTGCTGATGAATTACAAAAACCCACTTTGGATATTCTTCTCCACAAGTTTCAAAACAGAATTTAGTAAAAAATTTTCAAGCGCTTTTTCCATAACATTGATCATAAACTCAAATTCTTTTCATCAACCACACATTCTACTAAAAAGCAGCATTGCTACTCGCCTTCACTGTTGAGGGAACGAATGAAAGAAGAAATGCAATAACTTCCTTTTCTTTATTGGTCATTTGGAGGTGCCTCATACATGCCTCTTCAGCCACAAGTGGTAGGTAATTGAATTCTTGAAGGTATCACAGACCTTGAAAAGTATTAACAGTTTTCTTAAGGAAAATATCACTGTTGGTTTGTTTTAAAACTGCTATTTTTCAACCAACACATATATATGGATGTATACACAAACACATATCCATCATTTGGCTTCTACCACTCTGACCTGTCAAGTGATATTTGCATGGTCCTTAATTTTGGCTTTCCATTTACTCTGATGGAAAATGGATGCTGCTATATGTGTGAAATAAATTTGTAAGCTGTAATTTTCTATTTAAAAGTACTGAATTATTATTATTACATTTTAATAATACCAGCTGCTACAGGATAGTTTGGGATAATAACCAGCCACACCTCTTCACTTGAAATACTCATGTGTCATACCATTTCTCAGTCTACACTGTTGAATATCTCATTGTGCACCTTCATTATCAACTCACACTAAATTGTGCAGTTATAGAATTCACTAACTGTCCACGGAAATTTATTCTACGGTTAATCTTGTCTTAAGGTTTACTTGAATCAAAAAATAAGGATTCTTCCCTGATTTCTTACTGTGTTCTGTCCATTTTGCCTGAAGAAGTTGTTTAAAGTCTATAATAGAAGGAAATGAAGGACATTTAATCCAACTCCTCCTTTTGCCCAAGAGAAAGTGATTTGCCTAAGACAGCACATTGACAAAACTTATTTTAGACGCTTGTCTTACAATTACCAACCCAGCCTTCTTTTTTAACACCAAGCACAAGCAACCTAAAAGTGCTACTTTCCCAGAAGAAATTCCTCTTCAAATGAGAACAGGTGAAAAGGCTGTGCCTCATTTATCTCTCTGGCTTATTTTCTAAAGGTATGGACACCTATAAGGCAGAGTTTTGCTATTAATGCCATGCTACTCTGGTGGTACAAAATACAGTGGCCATAACATATTCCATTATATCAGCAGATTTTGTATAATAAGAAACACAAACTCATGGCTCTTCTGTTCTCCCATTCAATTATGAATGCACTAAAATAGGAATACGGATATTATGGAGTTTCCCCTAAGGGCTACTTCAGCTATTATTTTTTATGACATATATAGGCTTAAAGTATTTCACAATACATATTCAAAAATAGAATTACAAAAAGTGAACTTGGGAAAACAATGCCACATGAAAACCTATTGAAATTATAAGACAAAGCCTCCATGAAAAGTGTAAATTCATTTCCATTCACTATGCCTCAAAAGACAAAGTGTACTTAACGGTTTTATTCTGCATAAAATATCACCGTAAGACATCCAGAGAATGTTCTTAATGAGTTTTGTTTATCATCTTTTTTGAGAAAATTAGGAAGAGTAGTCAATGAAAACTCATCTTTTCCTCTCCCCCTGAACAGAGACCCTCTTTCTTCTTCCACGTTTGGTAATAAAATACACCTGTGACTGTGCATTTTTCTAAAAGTCGTAAGAGGGAGAGGGAATCGAAAACAATATTTACAATCTTTTGGGGGATGTTTAGCATTCTCACTGGAAACCTATCAGAAATGTGAAGGTGAACATCTTGCAGTGTTAGATTATCCTACGGGAAATTACCCATTTCTTTCCCCCCTCAAGGCTTTATTAAGGAATAATTGACAAATAAATATGTATATATTTAAAGTGTACAACATGATGATTTGATATACATATACATTGTGAAATGACCACCACAATCAGGTTAATTAACACATCTATCACCCCACATAGTAAGCTTTTTTTTGGTGAGACACTTGAGATCTACTCTTCTAGCAAATTTCATGTATACAGTACAGTATTATTAACTGTAGTCACCATGCTGTTCATTAGATCCTCAGAACTTATTTATCTTGTAACTGAAAACTAATACCCTTTGACCAGCGTTTCCCCATGTTCCCCACCCCCAGCCCTTGGTAACCACCATTCTACTCTCTATTTCTATGACTTAAGCTTTCTTTTTCTTTTTTCTTTTTCTTTTATTTTTCTTTAGATTCTACACAAAAGTGAAATCATACAGTATTTGTCTTTCTCTGTCTGGTGTATTTCAGTTAGCATAATGTCATCAAGCTTCATCCAAGTCGTCACAATTGGCAGGATTTTCTTCTTTCTCATGGCTGAATAAAATTCCATTCTGTGTGTGTGTGTATATATGTGTGTATATATATATATATATATATATATATATATATATGTGTGTGTGTGTATATAAGCCATCATCAATGATACTTGGGTTGTTTCCGTATCTCAGCTATTGTGAATAATGCTGCAATGAACATGGGAGTTCAGAGATCTCTTAGAGACAGTAATTTCATTTCCTTCAGATATATATCCAGAAGTAGAACTGCTGGATCATATAATAATTCTATTTTTAATTTTTTGAGGAACATCCATATTTTTTTGATAGTGGCTGTAACAATTTACATTCTCACCAACAGTGCACAAGGGTTCACTTTTCTGCATATCCTTGCCAGCACTTGTTATGTCTTGTCTTTTTGTCAATAGCCATCCTAACAGGTGTGAGGTGAGATCTCATTGTGCTTTAGAATTGCATTTTCCTGATGATTAGTGATATTGATCACATTTTCATGCACCTGTTGGCCCTTTGTGTGCCTTTGAGAAAATGTCTATTTAGTTTCTTTGCCCATTTTTAATAGAGTTACTTGTTTTGCTTGAGTTGTATGAGTTACTTATATATATCCCTTATTCGCTATATTGTTTACAAATATTTTCTCCCATTCCATAGGTTGTCTTTTCATTTTGTTCATTGTTTCCTTTGCTGTGCAGAAGCTTTTAAGTTTGATTTAGTCCCACTTCTTTATTTTTGCTTTTCTTGTTTGTACTTTTCATGTCATATCCAAAAAGTCATTGCCAAAGACTAATGTCAAGGAGCTTTTTTCCTATGTTTTCTTTCAGGAGGTTTACAGTTACAAGTCTTACATTTAAGTCTTTAATCCATTTAGAGTTAATTTTTGTGAGTGGTGTAAGATAGAGGCCCAGTTTCATTAGTTTGCATGTTGCAATCAAAATTTCCCAACATCATTTATTGAAGAGAATATCCTTTCCTCATTGTATATCCTTGGCTCCTTTCTCATAAATTAATTGACCACATATGCACGGGTTTATTTCTGGGTTCTCTATTCTGTTACATTGGTCTATGTATCCATTGTTATGCCAGTGCCATAGTGTTTTGATTACTATAGTTTTGTAATATAGTTTGAAATCAGCAGGTGTGATGCCTCTAGCTTTGTTCTTCTTTCTTAGGATTGCTTGGGTTATTTGGGTTCTTTTGTGGTTCACTAAAAATTTTAGGATTTTTTCTATTTTTGTGAAAAAAGCCATTGGAATTTTCATAGGGACTACATTGAACCTGTAGATGCCTTTGGGTACTATGGACATTTTAACAATATTAATTCTTCCAACCCGTGAACATGGGATATCTTGCCATTTGTTCATCTCTTCTTCAATTTCCCTCATCAAAGTCTTGCAGTTTTCATTGTACAGGTCTTCACTTCCTTGATTAAATTTATTCCTAAGTGTTTTATGGTTTTGATGCTATTGTGAATGGAACTGTTTTATTTATTTTTCAGATATTTTGTTGTAGTGTATAGAATTGCAACTGAATTCTGTATGTTGACTTTATATCCTGCAACTTAACTGAATTTATTAATTAGTTCCAACATTTTTTTTTTTTGGTTGAATCTTTAAGACTTTCTATGTATAAATTGTATCATCTTCAAACAATAATTTTACTCCTCCTTTTCTCATTTGAATGCCTTTTATTTTTTTACTTTGCCCAATTGCTCTAGCTAGGACTTCCAGTCCTATGTTGAATAGGAGTGGCAAGAGTAAGCATCCTTGTCTTGTTCCTGATCTTAGAGGAAATGCTTTCAACATTTTACCATTGAGTATGACGTTAGCTGTGGGTTTGTCACGTATAGCCTTTATTATTTTGAAGTATGTTTCTTCTTCACCCAACTTGTTGAGGATTTTTATCATAAAAGAACATTGTATTTTGTGGAATACCTTTTCTCTATTGAGATTATTATACAATTTTTTTTTACCTTTCATTCTATTAATGTGCTGTATCACATTTATTGATTTCTTGAACCATCCTTGTATCCCAGAAGTAAGTCCCACTTGATCATGGTGTATGATCCTTTTAATGTGCTGTTAAATTTGGGTTGCTAATGTTTTGTTGAGAATTTTTGCATCTATATTCATCAGAGATACAGGTTTGTAGTTTTCCTGTAGTACCCTTATCTGGCTTTTGTATCAGGGTAATTCTGGCCTTGTAAATCAGTTTGGGAGTGTTCCCTTCTCTTCAATTTTTGAAGAGTTTTAGAAAGATTGGCATTAATTCTTAGTTAAATATTTGTTCAAATTTAC
Organism: Balaenoptera ricei; assembly: GCF_028023285.1. Taxonomy (NCBI): domain Eukaryota; kingdom Metazoa; phylum Chordata; class Mammalia; order Artiodactyla; family Balaenopteridae; genus Balaenoptera; species Balaenoptera ricei. Next base: position 129,243,456 of record NC_082660.1, on the reverse strand, counting down.
CAGAGAAACCATTTGGTCCTGGGCTTTCCCTTTTCGGAAGGTTTTTTTTTTTTTTTTTTTAAACATCTTTATTGGAGTATAATTGCTTTACAATGGTGTGTTAGTTTCTGCTTTATAACAAAGTGAATCAGTTATACATATACATATGTTCCCATATCTCTTCCCTCTTGCATCTCCCTCCCTCCCACCCTCCCTATCCCACCCCTCTAGGTGGTCACAAAGCACCGAGCTGATCTCCCTGTGCTATGCGGCTGCTTCCCACTAGCTATCTATTTTACATTTGGTAGTGTATATATGTCCATGACACTCTCTCACCCTGTCACATCTCACCCCTCCCCCTCCCCATATCCTCAAGTCCATTCTCTAGTAGGTCTGTGTCTTTATTCCTGTCTTGCCACTAGGTTCTTCATGACCTTTTTTTTTTTTCCTTAGATTCCATATATATGTGTTAGCATACTGTATTTGTTTTTCTCTTTCTGACTTACTTCACCCTGTATGACAGACTCTAACTCCATCCACCTCATTACAAATACCTCCATTTCATTTCTTTTTATGGCTGAGTAATATTCCATTGTATATATGTGCCACATCTTCTTTATCCATTCATCCGATGATGGACACTTAGGTTGCTTCCATGTCCTGGCTATTGTAAATAGAGCTGCAATGAACATTTTGGTACATGACTCTTTTTGAATTATGGTTTTCTCAGGGTATATGCCCAGTAGTGGGATTGCTGGGTCATATGGTAGTTCTATTTTTAGTGTTTTAAGGAACCTCCATACTATTCTCCATAGTGGCTGTATCAATTTACATTCCCACCAACAGTGCAAGAGGGTTCCCTTTTCTCCACACCCTCTCCAGCATTTATTGTTTCTAGATTTTTTGATGATGGCCATTCTGACTGGTGTGAGATGATACCTCATTGTAGTTCTGATTTGCATTTCTCTAATGATTAATGATGTTGAGCATTCTTTCATGTGTCTGTTGGCCATCTCTATATCTTCTTTGGAGAAATGTCTATTTAGGTCTTCTGCCCATGTTTGGATTGGGTTGTTTGTTTTTTTGTTATTGAGCTGCATGAGCTGCTTGTAAATCTTGGAGATTGATCCTTTGTCTGTTGATTCGTTTGCAAATATTTTCTCCCATTCTGAGGGTTGTCTTTTGGTCTCGTTTATGGTTTCCTTTGCTGTGCAAAAGCTTTTAAGGTTCATTAGGTCCCATTTGTTTATTTGTGTTTTTATTTCCATTTCTCTAGGGGCTGGGTCAAAAAGGATCTTGCTGTGATTTATGTCATAGAGTGTTCTGCATATGTTTTCCTCTAAGAGTTTGATAGTGTCTGGCCTTACACTTAGGTCTTTAATCCGGAAGGTTTTTGATTACTGATTCAATCTCGTCAGTCATTTTTGCTCTCTTATTTTGGTCCATATTGGCAACATAGTCTATCTTGGCAAATATTCCATGTGCTTTTTTAAAGAATTTATATATATATATATATATTTAAATTTTATTTATTTTTGGCTGCATTGGGTCTTTGTTGCTGCATGCGGGCTTTCTCTAGTTGCAGCGAGTGGGGGCTACTCTTCATTGCGGTGCGTGGACTTCTCATTGTGGTGGCTTCTCTTGTTGCAGAGCACCGGCCCTAGGCACACGGGCTTCGGTAGTTGCAGCACATGGGTTCAGTAGTTGTGGAACATAGGCCCTTGAGTGCACGGGCTTCAGTAGTCGTGGTGCATGGGCTCAGGAGTTGTGGTGCATAGGTTCTAGGGTGCATGGGCTTTGGTAGTTGTGGCACATGGGCTGTAGAGCACAGGCTCAGTAGTTGCGGCACATGGGCTTAGTTGCTCCGTGGCTTAGTTGCTCCAGACCAGGGCTCAAACCTGTGTTCCCTGCATTGACAGGCAGATTCTTAACCACTGCGCCACCAGGGAAGTCCTCTATTTGCTTTTGAAAAGAATGAGTATTCTGCCATGGTTGAAGGGAGCACTGTAGAAATGTCAAATGTGTTATGTTGTTTGAAAGTGCTGTTTATATTTTCTATATACTTACTAATTTTCTACTTGTTCTATCAATATTGAGAGAGGGATAATAAAATGTCTGATTATAATTTTGGATTTTTCTCTTTCTCTTTGTTGTTCTTTCTGTTTTTATGTAATGTATTTTGAAGTTTTGTTATTAGGTGCATAAATGCTTAGGATTCATTGACACTTTTATCATTATGACATGGCCTACTTTATTTCTGGTAATATTATTTCTCTGAAATCTACTTTGTTTGATATTAATCTAGCCACACCAGTATTGTTTTGTTTTGTTTCGATAGTGTCAGAATGGTAGATATTTTTCCATGCTTTTATTTTCAACCACTTTTTGTCTTTATAATTAAAGAATTTTTCTTATAGGCAGAATAGTGTTTTGCACCTTTACCCAAGCTGACAATCCCTGCATTTTAGTTGGGTTATTTAGACAATTTACACTTAATATGATTTTTGATATGGTTACGCTTAAATCTATCATCTGTATACTTGTTTTCTATTTGTTCTACTTTATCATTAGTCCCTTTTATCTTTTTAACTTCTTTTTATTGAATAAAGTATAAACTTTATTACATTTTATCTTTTTTACATTCTGTAACTTTTTGTTTTGTTATTGTAGTGTGCTTTAGGGTTTATATTTTACATTTTTAATTTGTCACAGTCTGCCTTCAAGTGGTAGACTTGAAGGTACCACTTCATATACAGTATAAGACTCTTGAAATAGTATACTTCCATTTCTCTCCTCCAGGTCTTCATGCTATATTGTCAGATATTTTACTTACACATATATTATAAATCATGCAGTATTTTTTGTTATCTTTGTCTAAATAGTCAATTATATTTTATTTTAGAGAAATTAAAATAGTAAGAAAAAATCTTATATAGTTTTACATATAGTTATTATTTCCAGGAATCTTCATTCCTTTGTGTATATCCATAGTTCTATCTGGTATTATTTTTGTTCTACCTGAAGTATATTCTTTATCATTTCTTGTAGCATGGGAATGCCATTGATGGACTCTTTCACCTCTTGTATGTCTGAAACATCTTCAATTCATTTTCATATTTGAAAAATATACCCACAAAGTATAGAACTCTAGGTTGCCAGTTGTTTTTTTTTATTTTAGTACTCTAAAGATGTTGCTACACTTTCTTCTCCTTTGTACTATTTCCTGTGAGGAATCTGATATCCTTTGTTCCTGTGTATGTAAGGTGTCTTTTTTCTCTTGCTATTTTTAAGATGTTTTCTTTATCACTGATTTTGAGCAGCTGATTATGTTGTGTCTCAGTGTAGTTTTCTTCAAGTTTCTTGTGTGAGGTTTGTTGAGTTGCATGGATCTGTGGGTTTATAGTTTTCATCAAATTTGGAAATTTGGGGACCATAATTTCCTAAAATATTCTTCTGCTCTCCTGTTCAGAGACTCAAATTGCACACATATTAGGGTGCTTGCAATTGTCCCACAACTCTCAGATGCCTTTTTTTCAAATGTTTTCTTGTTTCTCTCTGTATTGCATTTTGGATAGCTTCTAGTGGTATGTCTTCAAGCTTACTAATCTTATCTCCTGCAATGTCTAATCTGTCTTTAGTCCCATCCTGTACATTTTCTATTTCAGACATCGTAGTTTTCATCTATAGACATGTGATTTGGATCATTTTTATATCATCCATGTCCCTATTTAACTTTTTGAACATATGGTAATGCAGTTATGATAACTCTTTTAATGTCTTTGTCTACTAATTCTAACATCTATGCTATTTCTGGGTTGGTTTTAATTGATTGATTTTTATCCTCATTATGGAACTTATTCTCCAGCTTTTTTGCATGTCTGAGAATTTGTCATAGATGCCAGACCTTGTAAATTTTATCTTATTGGTTGTCTTTCTATAAATATCCTCAAGCTTTGTTCTGGGATGCAGTTAACTTACTTGGAAACAGTTTGATCCTTTTTTGGCTTTGCTTTTGTGATTTGTTAAGTGGGACCAGAAGTGTTTAGGGCTAATTATTCCCCAATGCTGAGGCAAGTCCCTTCTGGGTACTCTATTTAATGCCCCATGGATTATGCGTTTTTCCTACTTGGCTGGTGGAAACTGGCACTATTTCCAGCACTGTATCAACACTGAGTGCTGTTTCCTCTAAATCTCTCAGATGGTTCTTTCCCTGCCCTGGGATAGTTTCCTAATATGCATGTATTCTGCTGAATACATGAATGAGACCCTCTGCAGGTGTCAATGTTTCCATTTCTGTTCATTTCTTTCTTCTCCAGTACTCTGTCCTATGGACTCCAGCTCCCAGACACTCACCTTTATTTCCTCAAGTCATATAATTCACCTGGCTTCGCCTTGGTTCTCTCTCCCTGTGGTACAGCTGGAAACTCTTTTAAAGAAATAAGCTGTAACAATTATAACACATTGCTTGTTTTCCACTTCCCAGGCTCTCCTGTTTATTGTCACTTGATGTATACTGTCTTAAAAGCCATTGTTTCATAAATTGTGTGTGTGTGTGTGTGTGTGTGTTTGTTTTGGCCAGGTGGTGTTTCAGGGAGACAGTGAATCTGGATGCTGTTATTCCATCTTGCCTGGAAGCAGAAGTCTTGCATATATTTTTTCATAGGGGATTCTGTAAAGTATAAATGATCATACCCTAATGTCTCCTTCATGGAATCACTAAGGTGGCATAATTATTTCAATAATCACCATGCATTAACTTCCAACTGCATACAGAACACTAGGTTTGAGACAAATGACAGGAAAAGAAACACAGTCAATATTATGACTCCTGAGCTAAAGAAAATCATAATCTTTTCTTCCAGACCATATCTATGATCCTGGTGGTGCCACACATGAGCCACAGAAGCAGAATCCAAGGAAGCAAATTATCCATATAAGAAGAATTCATCACTATGGGCTTTCCCCTGTTGTATATGAATTCTTTTTCCATAAGAGTGATTCCAATAGGCAAGATTATTTCTCAGTTCCACGGCTCCTCCCCCAAATAATCACATATAGAAAAGAATTTTAGAACCATCAAACTTTTTGACCATTTTCTAGAATCCTATGGTAGTTCCTTAATGGTTAGGTCAAACACAATCAAGCATCCATAAAATGATCCTCACATCTACCTTTGGTTTGGAAGGCAAGCTACATAGTATTTCCCAAAATTTCTGATAATAATAATCAGCTGGGGAGCTTGTTAACAATCTAGCTTGCCAAACCTATCTCTTGGAGAATGTGCTTCAGATTGTCTGGTGTGGGCCTGGAAATTTTTCTTAGCAAATTCCCAAAATGATTCATAAAACCAGGGAAGTTTCGGAAATAATGAATTAGAGGACTTTTGTACAGCGGGTTCCACTCAAAAATGTACTCTCTAGTTATAATCTACATACCAGCCTCATACTTGGCCTATTTTTTCTCGGGCCAAAAGAAACTAATTCTGCATAGCTACTAGGTAATGCTCCCTGATGTCAGATGACAGTGAGATGGCATCTATGACCCAATAGCAAAATACCAGGTTGCATTTCTACAGTACATTTTTGAGGAAAAATAAACCTTTTTTATAAACCATAATCCCTTCCTTTATTTGATATATAAGTGCTATTTTCAAAATCTCTGTGCCCATGATCTCCCAACTTGAAAAAAACATCTCATGGAAATAAAGTACTTTGCTCGATACTAGAGCATTTGGCGTCTTGAAATAAGTCATTTACAGTGGCTTCATCATTCAATGTGAACAGCGGAACATATGAGCAAGAAGCAACAGAAAAAATTACACTTGATGAGGGTCCAGCATCATGGCTTTCATCTTCCTCACTAAGAGCACTCACAAGAGATGGACTCTATTTAGGCAATCTTTTCAATCTTTGATTAGCTAGTTTTAAAGAACGTATGTTGAAGCTATATTAAAGGCATGGAAGTCCGAAGTTTGTTTGGATGGCATGGCAGTCAGAGGAAGACGCAGGGATGGGGGATAATAACACCTGGAAATAGGACTCTAATAGACAGCTGACAATTTCTGAGCACTTAAATGCCAAGCACTGTACCAAGTACTTTACATATATCATCTCATTTAATAATTTATAACAACCCTAATGGAAAATGAGACTTTGATTCTGGGTTACCAAGGGCCAGTCATCCATGGTGTGGTGTGTGGAGAACCTATCCATGGATAGGTTTTCCTATGGAATTCAGAGGGAGTGTTAAATGCTAACACTCAGGCTACCAATTAGCAGAGGGCCTGGCCCTGGGCGATCCAAACATTGTCAATCAACAGTGTCCTAGAGTGAAAACCCTGAAGAGCCTTTTTATGAGGGCAGGAAAGACAGCTGGGGAACCTAATTGGACTCCTCCCACCCCAAGTCTTCTTCATTATTCAAAGCTATGGACAATAAGGAAAATTAAATATCCCAGCCTTTTCCCACGCTATTATTTATCACAAAGGAGGGGAAGGTGTTAAGCACAATATTTACTGGCTATTCAATATGTAGCAGTCATTGATATAGGTATCTTATATTCTAACGATCTCATTTAATACACCCTCAGAGGTGGGGGGCGGTGCCTGTACATGCGCATGCACATGGGCTCACGCACGCACCTGGGCACAAAGTCCCCCAGGCTTTCAAAACTCCATTTCCTCTAGGAAGAGTTATGAAAATGCGTATGGAACCTGGATATACTTCAGTTTTCCTGGGTAGCATTTCTTCTCTATTCCTTCTCTATCTATGGTTTTGGAAAGCTGCTTAGGCTATAATGAGCAATTATTGCAATTGACCTTCATATGAAGTAAGATAAGTAAGATACATATCACTTAATTCGTTGCAGAAGACGTTCATGTGCTCTAACATCTGTAATCAAAACTGCCATATTGTAGTGCTACATGACGTTAATGCAGTATGACATGTAATGTTACACTTGGGCAAGCCCAGTCCCCCCAGGCTTTCCCTCTAGCTAGGTCAATATTTAAGAACCATTTCAGGAAACTAGTTGGTAAGTCCTAAAGGCAAAAGGCCATAGCACTTAAATTTAGAGACTGCTAAAAGCTATTTCTATATTATTATATGTTTTTTTCAACCATAGAAAACTATGTAGTAAATATCAAAATATTTCAAAATATTGTTTTAATGTATTATTAATTCTTCAAAGTAAATAGCATACACAAATTAAAACATTCTTTCAAATTATCCAAGCTTAGAATAGTACACCTTTCCTAAACCACTGTGCCAGGTCTTCGTTGCGGCATGCGGGATCTTTAGTTGCAGCATGAGGGATCAAGTTCCCTGACCAGGGATCTAACCCAGGCCCCCTGCACTGGGAGTGCACAGTCTTAACCACTGGACCACCAGAGAAGTCCCTCCACTAGAACTTTCTGTTATGATGGAAATGTTCTGTGTCTACACCGTCCATTAGGTAGGTACTGGCCACGTGTGGCTGTCGAGCAATTGAAAGTACATTAGCATGAATGGGGGTCTGAATTTTTAACTGTATTTCATTTAAATTAATTTAAATTTAAACAGCCACATATGGCTAGTGGCTATCGTATTGAACACTGCAGGCCTATACCAGTGGTTTAAGACCACTATCTACTTTAAGACCAGTCAAATCATGGTGAAAGGTGAGCACCAAAAAAACTATGTAAGATGTAATATCTACTTAAATTATCTCCTTCTAACAAGACAAGGCCTGGCACACAAAGTTGGGAAAAAATTTCCTCTTCAGTGGTCTGGGATGTGGGAGACGTGCATTTCTCATATTTTGTAAAGTGGCAAAAGTTAACTCAGTTCAAGCCATGCCTTTGGAAATGAGACTATATGTCCCGCCCCCATCCCCAGGCCACCTTCTATTGTATATTCATCAATACATCACACAGCTGCTATAACTAAAGAGTGCACTTGATCAGAGCTAATTATTCAAATAAGAGACTATGATACAGAGGGACTTCCCTGGTGGTGCAGTGATTAGGACTCCGCGCTTCCAATGCGGGGGGTGCAGGGTTGATCCCTGGTCAGGGAACTAAGATCCCACATGCTGCACAGCCAAAAAAATAAAAATTAAAAAAAAAAAAAGAGACTATGATACAGGTGAAGTGCTGGTACTGGCAGTGCCATGCATTCTAAGCATCATCCTGGTGGTGGTGAGGAGTGTGCAACATCAGTAGCTTTTGAACCACGGTGAGCACAATACAAAGCACATGCTTATCCTCAAAGCACCAGCCTAGGTCAAGAAAAGACCACTTCCTTTGCAGAAAACTTTCTCTTTAGCCTGGCTCATCACAATCTCTAAGCAATGGGTACCATTTTATTTCCTTCTCTCTTCCTGTGCAATGCATTTACCTAACATGACTGACAAAGACTATTATATTGTAAATCCATAATCCAATATCTCTAAAGGTAATGACCTCTAAAGGGATAGTGGAGTATTTGAAGCTTCAAAAAGCAGTCCAGTGAGTTGGGTGTGATGGTCTTCTGTGGCCTTGGGGAAAACATCAATGGCAACATCTCACTGCAGCTAATTTGATGAAGCCAGTTTTTGTAGTTAGGCTGAAAAGTATAGAAACTTGAAAATCATTTTTTTAGAATCCTTAAAAGAAAAGGAATTGGGCTTCCCTGGTAGCGCAGTGGTTGAGAATCTGCCTGCCAATGCAGGGGACACGGGTTCGAGCCCTGGTCTGGGAAGATCCCACATGCCGCGGAGCAACTGGGCCCGTGAGCCACAACTACTGAGCCTGCGCGTCTGGAGCCTGTGCTCCGCAACAAGAGAGGCCGCGATAGTGAGAGGCCCGCGCACCGCGATGAAGAGTGGCCCCCGCTCGCCGCAACTGGAGAAAGCCCTCGCACAGAAACGAAGACCCAACACAGCCAAAAATAAATAAATAAAATTAAAAAAAAAAAAAAAGAAAAGGAATTCTGATACAGCTAGTGATGCTACAATGATTCCTAATGCATGCTTATTTACCAGGCTTCTCAGCACTATCAATATGTTTTCTTTTCCTCCTCAATTTGTAATGAGCTGGGTTTGCTCTGTTGCATTCATATGTCCTTTCTCTGGTTTTATCATAACTCTAGGTTGTCTTCATGGCTGTTTTTTTTTTTTTTCTCAAAGGAAATTGGAGGACACAAACGTTTCATTATACTAGGGGGAAGCAGTTAGCAATACATGAGCACTTCCCTTTGCCCAAGCAGTTAAGTGTTATCCTGGTAACGATGATAGAAAGTCAAGAGATGAATGGGGGTGGGGGGAGTCAGCTGCAAAGAGGTGGCTATAGAAGCAGAATTTCAAGTATATAAAAAAAATCATAGGGAAAGATGAAGAATGGGTTAACAAAGGATAAGGAAGGGCTTGAGGAAAGTTTAATGTGTGGGCATGTAAGGGGAGAATTTCCAAAATACGGAACAGAGAGTTTAAGAAAACAAGGACAAAATATCTTATCAGCACCTGTCTGTCTGTCTCTCCTGCTAGATTGTGAACTCTTTGGAGACATGAGCTGCATGGGCTGTGTGTTCTTTAATTTTATCGTGTACCGCTGCCCCTCCCTAACCCTCCAAGGCAGCAGCTTGCATGCTTCTTGTCACATATATTGTTGAGGAAATGTGGAACAAGGAAATGAGTGAATGAATAGAAGGAAGCATGGAAGGAAGGAAGGAAGGAAGGAGGGAGGGAAGGATGGAGGGAAGGATGGAGGGAAGAATGGAGGAAGGAAGGAAGGGGAGAGCTGGAAGAAACCATAAAGGTCACCTAGTACAGGCAAACATTTGATGCTTTGATTCTGTTTAAAATGGAAAGGACAGCAGCTTGCCTATAGTTAACCCTTCCCCCGGGCTTGGAATGGAGAGGAGAGCCCAGTTGTGTGTCTCAATTTATTAGTTTTGCTTCCCTTGCAGTGTCAAACTCAGATACAAATCAGAAGAAAGAAAATATTTCCATCGAATGTATAGCAACGTGACTATAGTTGATAATACCGTATTGTATAACTGAAATTTGCTAAGAGAGTAGATTTTAAGCATTCTCAACAACAACAACAAAAAAAAGGTAAATATGTGAATTGATAGATGTGTTAATTAACTCACTTGTGGGGATTCTCTCACTAGATATCAGATATCTATATCTATATTTATATATAGATATAGATTTACATAGATTATCTATATTTAGATATAGATATAATTATCACATTGTACCCTTTAAATACATTACAATTTTATTTGTCAGTTATCCCTTAATAGAGCTGGAAATAAAAGCATGGAGGTAGGAACAAAAAGAAAGAAAATATTTCAACACAATTTACTGTTTCTTACAACATCTGGTTAAATGACATTTCAAAAGTTATCTATTCCAAACTCACATCTATGCTCACTCTCCTCCTCCCCCCACAAAATCCTGATATTTTGCATGAACACCTCCATTGATAGGGGCTCTCTACCTTCTGAGGCAATGCACTGCATTTTAACAGAGCTCTAGTGGTAGAAATGTTGAATCAAAATATTTCTTCTCACAACTTCCATCTTTTAATGTGAGCACTTTCCTCTGGTACCACAGCTTAGTCTGTCTTCCACAGGAAAACACATATCCATCAGGATACTGGCAGGAAACAGATGGCACGTTCAAAGATATAATTAAAGAGTTTCATAAAGACACTATTTATAAGGGGATAGACAAAAAAAGGAGCTGAAGAACCCTGGGGCTAGAAAGTTGCTGAGAGGACAAGAAGGATTACAGAGGAAATTGTACCTGTAAGAGAAATAAGCCCAACATGAGCTATGACCTTCATGAAAGGAGAACAGACACGGCTAAGACAAAGTTCAGCAAGGAAGACATGGGAAAATAAATATCCTGACTTTCTTTTCCTCCGCCCCTAATCATCCCTTGCTGGTACTTCTCATTGGCTAAATCCAATCAGAAGCCAGAGAGCTAGAGAGTGGAGAAGGGTGGGAAAGGGATCCTGAAGGGCAAATCACACTTAACATTTTTAAACGCAGAACTTGTGTCGTCTCTGAGTCTTCTCTTCTCCAGCCAACCATCCTCTGCTCCTCCATTCACTCTTCAGAAGATACATACACATATCCATTCTCCATCCCACATGCCTATTCTCGACCCAACATGGCTGTCCCAGTGCAAGGGGGCTGGTACTACCCTCTCACTCAGTCTAGGTAACATACTTGTGAAGTGATATATCTCAAGAAAGATTTGAAGAACTCTCTCAGTGCTACACAATATAGTGATGTGTTATGATTTTTACAGTCCTAAAATGTCTGCCCACCAACCCCATTAATCAAGATTAAGCTATGTCTCCCACATTTTATAGGTGTGTAGTTTACTTTTTGGACCCAAGGGCAGGACCAGGCATTTATCCATTTTTACATTTCATTTTGATTATGAGTCTTTTGAGATAGCTTGCTGCAATCTTTTTTGGATTTCATGAAAACAGCTTTTTAAATTAAAAGACATTTAGATATCATCTCATCCAATGCTATCATTTTTTTTAAGGGCAGACAGTGACCCAAAGAACAAGAAGCTTGGGCAAGTGAGGAGTAGAGTAGAAACAGGGCCTACTGGCTTCCAATCCAAACCCCACAGAGCTTTTATCTGGAGTCATCAGACATTTTAGCCTTTTTGTACATTTATTTTCCTCAGACATAGGACAAGATAAACTCTTATTATTCTGCAGTATTGCCTTTTGAAAGCATGCTTGTCTACTGTCAGTTTGATGACACTATTCTCTCAAGCTATTAGGTAGCAGGCAATTTCTTATATCTGAAGAATATGTTGGTTCATTTTGCTCCAACAGTGAAAGTCTATTGGATGAAAAAAGCCTGACTATGGCCTCTCAGCCCTCAGAAGCAATATTGCTGAATTACAGTTCAATGGGTAACACTATTAAGAAGCAGGACTATATTGTTGGATGTTTCTAGGAGAATTACCCTTCCACTTTTACAAATCCCCAAAAAACACAGCCTAAGTCAAGCCAAATTCACAAGTCAGCTCATATATCACTTTTGTCTAATCTACCCATGAATTTCAAAATGAGTGACTTTAACCAAAACCGATTATTTTAAAAAATAACACCTAAAAACCAAAATAATAAATAATAACAACATCAAAAAATCTGGGGTCTAACTCCTTAGTTCCCCACTGAGTGCCTTTCCTGATGACAACCTTAACATGATGCCCTTGGCTTTTATTAATGCTCAAATCAGAAAACGACAATGAATGATGCTTCTCTGCATTTTATGGTAAACAACTTCTGAAGATGCTTTCAATTTTTTTGTCCAATGTCTCATGCATATGGATCCATACGATAAATTATTTTAGAATCCAATATCTACCTCAACCACTCCCCTCCCAATCACCAACCTCTGGGAAGAATTTACTAAACAGGATGTATCGATAGTTCGTCTCCCAAAAAGAAAGTGGCCATTTGCTTTGTAGCAGATAATAGAAATTTTGTAACACATTGTGTTTTCTTTTATATCCTTGTGGCCAGGAAGCTCACGGTCAACCTAAACATTCGGTCATTGTTATGATAGTAATGAGGTACTCTTCCACGTAACTGCTTCCTCCTCAATCTCCACGGAGGTTTTTTTTTTTTTTTAAGTCTTATCATAAACATATTTTTATTGTAAGCCACCTCAAATCATCTTTGTAAGCAAGCACACTAAGTATAACAAAGCATCTAATCACTATTATTAACGGAGATAAAACAGCATTTTGAAGAGGCTTCACCAAAATCCTCACTGCATTTGGTCAAGGCTGGATGCTTCTAAATATCTAGTTTATCAGCATAGACTGTCTGTTTTGAAAGCGAGAATGGAAAATGCAGAGAAAAATCATAAAAGTGTCCCTACTTCTTATTTAAGTGGACACAAAAGTCCCTTGAGAGCTTTGGCTCACAGCTTTGGCCTGAACTATGATCTAGTTGCATCCATTTAGAGGAATAACTGTTGGGGGCAGTTGGGAGGGGGTACTAGGATAGTCATCAGAAAGCTGAATGGAAGGAACGAGAACCTACTAAGCTGTGGGGTATTTTTAAGTGGCCTAAATATGTGAAAACCAGAGGCCATGCTGTTGGTAACTTTCAGAGTCTATAATCAATGCTACTTTGTGTCCCTGATGGGAAAATTCAAGTAAAGATAATTCTATCTTCAGAAACAGAAACAAGAACTCCTCTAGGTTCACGTATGCAAGTGAAATGGGTGTATGTGCATAAGAGCTAGGAAGACAAAGAATTCATCTTATTTACTCAGTCATGTAATTCCCAGTTTTGGAGCTGAACCAGATAGGCAGACAACCAGAGTCTTGCTCAGATCTGCAGAAAAAAAGCAACTATGAAATCAAGCCTCTACAGTGGGAAAAATTACTCTTATTTAGCCCTATAATTCCATGTCTCTTAACTGGCCCACAAATCATTCAACATAAGAATTCAAAGAGATCAAAACCAGCCGACAAGTCTCTAGCATTACCAAAGCCACACCCTATCATGTGGCAAATATCACCTCCACAGAAATAACAGGTTGTTAATCAGCAAAGAGGAAGCCTATCTCCTATGTGGGTATAGAAAATTCTAGGGAAGCCATGAAAGCCTTTTTGTAAATATCTGGCTCTTTGAGGCTACTCTGCCTTGAAGTGGTAATTCCAAACTTTTAGAGGGAAATAGAACGGCTTAAGGGGCAGGAATCCAAAAGTGTTCTGTCCATTTAAGTTTATTTTAATTTTGTTTGAATACTACATCTCTATATGATTAATGTTAGACCCGTGTAGCATCAGGTTTCTGCTCAATTCACGTTAATATGCCACAACAAACTTCACTTTAGCAGCTGTGCACGCCAGAGAAGTTATACCACTTCCCTGTGACATCTGCCCTGTGAAGTTCTTAGCAGGTGCAAACTCATTGCCAGATGGCCCTAAAGGAGATACTGTTAACAGGTCCTCCTATAAGGACACCTTGGATGCTCAATGACTTATCAACGGCCCAGCTGCACACTAGATCTTATCTGCAACATCCTCTGATCTCATTTAGAATAACAATAACCTGCTCAGGTAAAGCTCTATAACTTTAGGTAAAGACCATGCCTGGTAGCTCATGTGAATAGAAATATGTATAGAAGCACCACGGACCACATGCTTTCTGTTGACTTCTAGGTCCTCATCTTTGACCTTGTGGAGAGACTTGCGATTCATTCATGAATGTTGTTGACTGAATAATGTCCACCCAAAAACGTCAGGTCCCAATTCCTGGAACCTGTAAATATTCCTCATAAGGAAAAGGGTTCTTTGTAGATGTGATTAAGTTAAAATCTTGAGATGGGCAAATTATCCTGGATTATCCAGGTGGGCCCTAAATGGTACCACGTATATCATAAAAAGGAAGCAGAGAGAGGTTTGACAGACACATGTAGGAGAAAGCAAGATGTGAAGATGGAGCAGAGAGAGATTTGAAGGTGCTAGCTTTAAAGATTGGAGTGACGTGGCCACAAACCAAGGACTGTTGGAAGCCACCAGAAGCTGGAAGAGACCAGGAATGAATTCTTCCCTAGAGCCTGTGGAGGTAGCATGGCCCTGCCGACACCTTGATTTTGGTCCAGTGATACCGATTTTGGACTTCTAGCTTCTACTATGAGAGAATAAATTTCTTTTACTTTAAGCCTTCAATTTTGTGATAAGTTGTCACAGCAACCACAGGAAACTAATACAATTATATCTAGAAATGATCTTATATGTCACCTCATTCAACCCTTACACTTAATATAGAGAAAACTAAGGAAAGAGTTATTCCTGTTTCTGAACAAGGAAAGGCTTTTGAGTGATAACCTTGCCAAGTCATATTAGTTAATTTTCACCAACTAGATCCAGAGTCTGAAGTTTCTAGCCCTAGGGGAAGGTCCCAAAATAACGTAAAAAGAATAATGAATTCAATTCTCAGCTTTGGGTTTCAAAATAAGCAGGAAAGCCATAGCAATGAAGATACAATTGATCCGTACTATTAGTGACTTCTATATTTGCGAATGTGTATACTCGCTAGTATTTATTTTAACCTCAAAATCAATACTTGCAGCGCTTTTCCTGGCCATTACCAAACATGTGCAGAGCACCCAAAATTTTGAGATGCCTTACCTGCGTGTGCCCAACTGAGGTTGAACAAGGAGCCACTCTGCTTCCTTAGTTCAGCTCTCATACAGAGACGAGCAGACTGGAGGCATTAGGGGACAGTGCATTGTAGTACAAGAAGCTCCAGCTCTGGGGCCAGTTGGACAAGGTTTGAATCCCAACTCCTGCACTTCTTAGTGGGGCAGCTTCCAGCAGGTCACTTAGTACTCTTGAACCTCATTTACTCTTTTTAAAAATACTGTAAAGAAAATGGAAACTACCAAGAAGAATTGATTTTACAATTTAAGATGATAATCTATGTGAGATATGTGTATACATACATATCTGTCTACTTACCACTGTGTGTGTGTGTGTGTGTGTGTGTGTGCATATTTCCCCTAGGGGCTGGGGTTCAGTACTCATTAATTCAGTGCTTATGGTGACTTTATAGAATATATCTACAAGAATAATGAGAATTGACTATACATTATAGAATAGGGATGAATGTGGAATATCAAGAATAACAGCAAGCAGATGATACACGGTCTTTCTCCAAACGCCAGGATGATAGGTGACCCCCCACCCCCGTCATGCATATCACCTCCAGGGGAAATGCAGAGGAGGAAGGAAATGAAGGAGGAGGAGAATCTTTAGTTATTTACCCAAGAGAGGCTGCAGAATAAATCCTGCACTGATCAAGAAATTATTAGACTGAGGAAATGCATGGAATGTACTAAAAGTAAGTTTTCTAGAAGGCTGGAGACCAAGAGTCAGCAAAAACAGCTTTCTGTAACAATGAAAAACAGAAAACAATGTTTACCAGAAGGAATTGTTAAAGTAAATTAGAAAACCTGTATACCAGGGCATACTATTCAGCCATTAAAAAGACTAAAGCAGATCTATTCATATACACACTGACATGAAAAGGTCTCCATGTAATATTGTTAAGTGAATTGTATAGTCATAAAACTGACCAGATAGCATGATTGCAATTGAGGGAAACAAACCAGTAAGTGTGTGTGGATGTGTGGGTATGTGCACAAGTGACATGTAAGAATCCACACATGACTAATTACATACTTTGATTTGTCTCATAATTTCATCAACTCTTTTGTCTCTATTTACTCACCTTTCCAAAAACATGTCACATAAATGCTGAATAAAAAGAATTTGTAAGATGAAAAATCGTTTGGAAACTATTTACTTTGCCTGCTTGGTTTTTCATGCCTGCAGCTGTCTGCCTTGGTGCACCTGGAGTTTGGCCTTCAATCTTCTCCCCCTTCCATGGGGATGTGCAGCCTTCATACAACCTAGGAATTAGATTTTCCTGTAGCAAATGATTTGAAAGGAATACATGTGCATGAATTGACATCACCTGCTATTGTCCAACTTTTGGAAACACAGTTGAAACGTCTTTGCCAGAAAGATGCTGTTTTGAGTCATCTCACTTCCACTCTACCCCATCTTTAACCATGACAGCATAAAACATGAAAAAGGCCCAAGCATGCTACCCCTCAAGAAGGAATGGAATTCCTCTCCAAGGTATGTTGGGCAAATTCTAATTTCAACTCTAGTGCCATGCACTGAAAATTTCAAAAGGCCTGACCTTGCATCAATCATTAGGAATTGTTACACCAAGAGGAACACAAGTGGTTCTGTACTTTTAAGGAGTCGGCGCTCAGCAGCAGTGCTTTGCCCCTCATTTCTTCCCTCTTGTCCTATGAAAAAGTCAGGCACATGTCATGTTCCACTCCTAGCCAGCACTGCTCCATTTTTTTCTAAGACAGTGTCAACTGAAGAAAAACACGTAACCTAAAATTATGAGTTAAGTTTTATTTGGGGACCTAACTGAGGACTACAGCCCGGCGGGCAGCCTCTCAGCTCTGAGGAACTGCTCCAAAGAGGTAAGGGAAGAGCCAGGGTATATAGGGGTTTTTGCTGAAAACAAAACAAAACAAACATATAGTCAAATATCAAAGCATTACTGCTAATCACAAAAACCAGATATCTCAAGTTAATGCTTTTAGCGAGTTTCTATGTATGGGAAAATGCAAGAGTCTGGACTAATTGAAATTATTCCTTAAATATTCATCTTAACTATCTAGGGCCAGTATTGAGAGCACAGAATGTTTCCTGTTTTTCTCCATCTTGAATTCCCCTCAGGGTGCACCATCTGGGGGTGGCTGCAGTGGCTGATGGCTTGATGGCAAGCAACAAAGCTCCAATAAAACTCATCTGTCATTGGTACTTAGGAGCACAGGCTTCAATGAAAGATAGCCTTGTGTTGAAATCTGGCTCTGCTAGTTCCTAGCTGAGTAACTTAGGCAAGAGGCTTTACACTGAGCCTCATTTTCTATACCTGTAAAATAGGAATAATAATAATACCACTTTCATAGGGATTTGTGAAGCTTTATTAAAATAATCCATGTGTGCTTCTACACAGTGAGTCTCAGTAAATTCTACTAGTTACTGCTATTGTTGTCACCATCGTTCCTTATGGTGTGCTCATTACCACAAGAACAGTGAGCTCCTGACAGAATCAGAAAAGCCTTTTATGGCCAACACTCTAACTTTAATGGGCCTCAAATACCTGTCTGCCTTTCACAAGGAGGTCCTGTGATGCTTTAAGAGTGGACTCCTAGCAGACAAAGATACATTAGGCAAGTAGCAAGAGACTGCACATTGGATGGGGGATTGAATTATATCCTAAAGTTCTCCTCCCATTCAATGACTCATATTAATGGCCCACATTTTAACAATTTAACAAAGGTAAGATAACTTTTAACATTATACTGAGAGTCAGGCGACCTGGATTCTTGATCGAGCTCTACCTCAAAGAAGTCATGTGCCTTCTTCAAATATCTGTTTAATTGTTTGTAAATAAAAAGAGATTGGACTGCTAGATGGTGCCATTGTATCCTGAGTGGTATTGGTGTGAGGGATGAGTGACCTACCTTTTTACTTCATAAAGCACAGAGCCAAATGGAACCATATCTGAACCTGATGGAAAGGAATATGTCTTACCTCACCAGAGATGGATGCAATAAGCAGATGGGGATGTTGGCTACTATCTACCGATGGGAGGAGTAGAGAGTTAATGTGTTGTATGTGCAGGAAGAAGAGTGCAAGGAAATTTGGTAATCAGAATGGTGCGCTGTAGCAAAGCATTCTTGTACTCGCTAGCATCTGCTTTCTCCCCCTCGCTCTTGTCACACCATTAGGCCACATTTCCTGGCCCACTTGCAATTAGGTGGGTTCATGTGGCTGAGTTTTGGTCAATGGAATGTGTACTGCACTAGATGGGTTTCTAGCACCTCTCAAGCCATCCTCCTTGGTTCTCCCTTCTATCACCTGCCAGTTGGATGCAAAAAAAAAAAAAAAAAAAAAAAATCCACTGGAGAAGTCCAAGGCTCTCTAAGAGGGTGTGAGTCCTTGATGGAAGAACCCCAAGTCCCTGAAGCAGAGTTCCCTGTTGACCCAATTAGATTATGACAGGAATAAAAAATTAACCTTCGTTGTGTTAAGCCATAGATTCTGGAGTCATCCATTAGCCAAGTCTGACTACTGCATAACTCTACGTAACTGTTGTCTCATCTATAATTTGAGGAGAATAACATCTACCCACAGGGACGCTGGGAGAAGTAAATGTGACAAATGTCTAGCACAGTGCCTGGCCCATAAATGTAGTGACCTTCAGCCTTAACTATTCACATTAATTCATTGCAACTACTGAGAATTTTTTCCTTTTTGCTTTTTGACAATAACATCTTTATGTGGTAGAAATATTGACTCTTTAGAGCAAGTCTGAGTTGTTTTAAATTGTTACAGACACGTGAAGATGGCCTTGTGGTTTATTCTTGAATAATGTGAAGCTGAAGCCATTGTAAACACTGAACGAGCTCACCAATGCCTCAACTTCTGCTGATCTCAGAAACCACAAACACTGTTCTTCCATGGGGGAAGAAAAATATGCCATTCCATCTGGTAACTGTAAGAAAACCTTTTTCTTCTCTGTGTTGAGTTCAATGTGGATTGTGTCTATTTTGAAAAAAAAAACAAACCACTATTCACATTTACCATCACAGGACTGAATCACAGAATGTAGGCTGGAACCAACTAAGGTTTCATATCTGCAGCCAGAAAATGATTGAGGGCTGGTTTGGAGTCGTGTGTTCTGTTTGTAATAGCTCCATTTTCTTCTTAATTGGCCCAGCAAAGACACACTGATACAACAGTTGCAGTTCCTACAAAATTCATTGGAATAAAAGACACACTCAGGTAACCCATTCATTATTCTGGAAAAGCATTGGTAGCTTTGACAAAGTAATTATATGGAGAGTCAGACTGTTAAAAATTCCATTGATTTTCTACATATTCAGATAAATGACATATCAGAAAACGGACTGGTGCCAAGGGCTCTGGGCTAGCAATCAATCATTTCTTGGATGCCGGATATGGGCAAAGTATCTCCTAGAAGCTACGTGACGTTCTGCTAAACAAAAGCATAAGAATGGAGGGCATATTAAGCAAGACCCAGTCCTCTTCAGATCTCTTTCCTTCTCAAAATGTCCACAAGCTCCCTATGGCTTATGAGAGTAGTTAGAAATCTGGTATTTTGCCCTTCAAGGCCCTCTGCAGTAAAACCTTATTCAACCTTTGTGAACAAACTGAACTATAGCTGCTGGTGCACAAACCTGACCTGAGCTTTCCTACATCCATGTTTTGACTATGCTGAATCTCATACCTGAATGTCCTCCCTCCCCATCTGTGCCCACTGAAATCCAATTCAGCCTTTAAAGCTCATTTCCAGTCCACTGATTTCACACAGGCTTAGCTGATTACTTCTGAAAACACTGAAAGGAGATGTCCTGTCTCCTTCTCCCCTGTGTCAGTGCCTCTGGGCACTTCTCATCCACATCTATTCATCCTTCAGATATTTGTCTTAGTTGCCTTACTGCTACTACACCGGAAGGGTCAAAACTGTCTTTCTTTTTATCTCTCATAGTACCCTATATGTAGTTCAGGCTCCTTGAAGATTTTTATTAAAAAGTAAAAACCCAACAACAAAAAAACATACAAACCATTTTTTAAAATGGGCAAAGGACATGAAGACACGTTTCTCCAAAGAAGAAATACAAATGGCCAATAAGCACATGAAAAGAGGCTCAGTACCACTAGTAATTACAGTAATACAAATCAGAACCAACATGAAATGCCACTTCACATCCATTAGGATGGTTATTATAAAAAAATGACAAATGTTGGAGAGGATGCAGAGATACTGGAACACTTGTGCTTTGCTGGTGGGAATGTAAAATGGTGCAGCTGCAGTAGAAAAGAGTACAGTGGAACAGGCACATGAAATGATGTTCAACCTCACTCATCATCAGGGAAATGCAAATCAAAACCACAGTGAGATACCACCTCACACCTGTCAGAATGCCTGTTGTCAAAAAGACAAGAAATAAAAAGTGTTGACAAGGATGTGGAGAAAAGAGAACCCTCGTGCACTGTTGGTGGGAATGGAAATTGGTGTAGCCACTATGGAAAACTGTATGGCAGTTCCTTGAAAAAATAAAAATAGAACCACCATACGATCTAGCAATTCCACTCCTGGGTATTTATCTGAAGAAAATGAAAACATGAATTCAAAAAGATATTTGCACCCCAATGTTCATTGCAGCATTATTTACAATAGCCAAGATATGGAAGCAACCTAAGTGTCCATTGATAGATAAATGGATAAAGAAGATGTGGTATATATATGCCATGGAATATTACTCAGCCATAAAAAGAATTAAATCTTGCCATTTGTGACAACACGGATGGACCTAGAGGGTATTATGCCAAGTGAAATAAGTCAGACAGAGAAAGACAAATACCATACAATTTCATTTACATGTAAAATCTCAAAAACAAAACAAAGGAACAAACATAACAAAACAGAAATAGACTCATAGATACAAAGAACAAACTGATGGTTGCCAGAGGGGAGGGGGTGGAGGGATGGGTGAAATACGTGAAGGGGATTAAGAGGTACAAACTTCCAGCTATAAAATAAGTCACAGGGATGTACTGTACAGTGTAGGGAATATGTCAAAAATATTGTAATAACATTATATGGCGACAGATGGTAACCTGACTTATCATAGTGATCATTTCATAATGTATAAAAATACTGAATCACTACGAGGTACACCTGAAACTAATATAATATTGTAAGTCATTTATACTTCAATAGAAAAAAAGAAAACAGTATGGTGGTTCCTCAAAAAATTAAAAATGGAATTACTGTATAACAGATACTTGTACATCAATGTTCATAATAGCCAAAAGGTAGAAACAACCCAAATGCCCTTCAATAGATGAATGAATAAGTGAAATGTGGTATATACACATAACAGAATATTATTCAGCCTTAAAAGGAAGGAAATTTTGGTACATGCTACAACATGGATGAACCTTGAAAACATTATACTAAGTGAAATAAGTCAGATATACAAGGACAAATATTATATGATTCCACAAATATGAGGTACCTAGAATAGGCAAATTTACAGAGAGAGAAAGTAGAATAGAGGTTACCAGGGATTGTGGGTAAGGGGGGATTGGGGTTATTGTTCAATGGGTAAAACGTTTCTTTTGGGGATAACAAAAAATTTTAGTGATAGATGATAGTGACAGTTGCACAACATTGTAAATTACTTAATGACACTGAATTGTACACTTAGAAATGGATAAAAGGGTATATTTTATGTATTTTTAGCATGATAAAAAGTTTAAAAAGCTAAAATTAACTTGCAGAGCTAGGCTTTAGAGCTGTAGAAATATGACTAATGATATATAGTAGAAAGCAATGTAAAGAACATGAGAGTCGAACAGAGGTTAGTTCAAATTCAGGGTATCCTTGGGGTGGTTATTAACCTCTCTGAGTTCCCATTTTCTTAACTGGAAAAGGAAGATAACATTAGCACCTGACACATAAAGTCATTTTGTGGGACTGTATGACATAATCCATGAAAACACTCAGTACAATGTGTAGCACATATTAAGCACACTACAGAGTATTGTTATTCTTATGACCAACAAAAGTAATTGAGTATCTCTTATGCTGTCAATGCTGAATGCTAAGCTAAGAAATGTGCAATTTATCCTGCTAATGAGGTAGAGGATTTTTTTGAAGCAAAAAATAGCCTTGGCGACAGGCAGGTTTTAAGTGGTAAACGCTGGGGACGGTAGAAAGGAAATTGAAGATTTTGTTTGAAAACAGTTGGTTGAATTGGCAGATAAGCTGACACAGTGAATTGACAGAAAAATGAACATTTCCAGGTAGTAGTTGGGTCAGTATTTAGCAGGTCTTGTCTACATTATCTTTATTCACTGTGATCGGTCAATCTAAAGGAGTAGAATATCTAATTAAGTACGTTGAGAAATACAAAATGCCTACTGGTATTGGAAAGATTAACAAATAAGAAGTGAGCTACAGAACCGATTTCTCATCTCTTCATTTCACATTTTGATATGAATGCTAAATCAATATTTTAAAATGTAATGCCTATTTCAAAACTATCCAAAAAGCAAAGCACTCATCCTCTTATTCCTCCTAGAAGATTTCTTTGTGTTTTTCTTTGCTATGAAGACTGTTAACCCTGCTGAAATACAAAATAAAAATCAATGTACAGTGGTTTAAAAATACTAAATAGGTAAAAATAAGCCTCCCTGACCAAAAAATGAATTTAAAGTTGAAAAGAAAAATTATCTAGACAATGGAAAAAAATATTTTGTGAATATCTAACATGTTCTAGAATCACCTTGAGATGAACAAAAGTCATTAATAAGTGAACTAGTGGCTGGTAATATTGCTTTTGAGCACTTTACTTCCTGACAATTCATTTAGAGCCAGAGGCAAAAATTTTAAAATTCAAGCAGTATTGAAAAACATGCAGAGCTAATATAATTTCAAAAATGAACTGAACTTTTTTAATTCAAAAAAATGAATGAAAGTTATTAACAAAGAAACTCGCTTAACAACTGCAAAACTTTCTCAGCATTTATAGAAATTATCAAAAATATTTTCTAAGAAAGATAAATGGCCAGAAATGCATAAAAGCACATAAACACATTTCAAAACTGCCTCAAGGTATACAAAACTTAACTCGTGTGTGTGTGTGTGTGTGTGTGTGTGTATACAGTTGTACAGTCACAGGAGATGATACAGTTTTGACACATATGCTGCTTTGTCTGGTTTGATTTTTATCCATTTCTTTTCTTTGCCAATATCTTTTTGACAAATTCACCTGCAGTTCTGCCAAAAATGGATTGGAGTCGGAGGAGCCATGAAGAATAGTTGGGAGGCTGCTACAGCATTACAAGTGTGAGGGGAGGTGGGCTGGATCTGTGCTATGCAAGGGCTTTTCTCATTCTCTAAGCTTAACAGCTTCTAACAGGAGGCTGGGCTAGGTCCTCCCCACGGTGCTTTTGCTTATTTTCACTATAGGACTTGCCACGCTCTGTTCTAATCATCTGCTTACTTATGCTTTTCCCACTAGACTACAAGCTTCTAAATGGCAAAAACATTTTTTTCATTACTTTACCCCCAGTGTCAATTAGAGAGTCTGGCGCATAGTACGTTCTCCAAAATGTTTGTTGAATAAACAGAATCTTCGCATGATCCTTGTGACTCATTAATGGACACTTTTTCCTCCCACAGTCTGCAGCACCTTCTATGGAAGATTCTTCAATGATTCTCAATTATGGAGCAATACTGATGTATAGAATTCAAATGGGTGCCTATTTTTTTTTTTTTTCTGTTTTTTGACCACGCTGTGAGGCACGCAGGATCTTAGTTCCCCAACAGACCAGGGATCGAGCCCATGCCGCCTGCAGTGGAAGTGTGGTGTCTTAACCACTGGACCACCAGGGAAGTCCCCTAAATGGGTGTTCTTTCTAAGTGAGCTCAGCATTCTTTCCAACTGAGTGTTGACTTGCACGCCTGAGGCAAATAGACTACTCAATGGCAGAAATGCAAGTGAATCCAAAGCAATTATGAGGGTGGCAAAATGTAAAAGAAGTCGGCAAACTGCATCAACCAAGCAGGGCTGCTTCAGTGGCCTGTAGAGAGGACAAATGTTAGGGTTACACGTGGAGCTTAGTTATCACTACAAAACAGTAGGGGCTGAAGATTGAAAGAAGTTCAAGGCAACTAAGAACGATCCCTTAGTAAGATATGTATAACAACAGGCACCACGTATTGAGTGCCTCCTCCTAGCTAGGCCTGTTCTAACTCTCCAACAAACATATAAGATAGGTATCACTATCAATCCTATTTTACAAGTGAAGAAGCTGAGGTGCAGAGAAGGGAGGTCACTTTGCTAAGGACATACAGCAAGAAAAAGGAAGAACTGGGATGTGACTTCAGGCCCTCTGTCTCCAGACCTGGGAAGTCAACCACTGTCCTATGTGAATTGGAAAAAAACATGGAGCATCCAGAACCTTGAGTATGACATTAGAAAAGTTAACTTTCCTCAAGCTTCCCATGATGGCAAACCAAGCCTTCCAGCCCGAGGGCATTGTCCCTCTGAATCTGGAGGGGTGGAGGGACTCTCAGGTCCTAGAAGAGCCTATTCGCATTTAGTCAAGAAAAAGAATTCCGAGCAGCATTCCCATGACTGAATCTGGTTCATTCACAGAGAGTTGTCTTGATACCAAGAGTATGTCTACTTCTTATCCCCACTGAGGCAAAACCAGGGTGACTCCAATGGACCAAATATTAACCTGTATTGTGATGTGCTCCCATCTCTCCCATCTCTCAATTTTGTCATCTATAAAATGAGGATAATACTAATCTCGACCTCACAGGGTTATTGTGGGGATTATGGCATGAAAAGTATTAAGTACAGTACCTGGCACAAAATGAGTACTTATGAGTACAGGCACACCTCGTTTTATTGCACTTCACTTTATTGCACTTCTCAGACACTTTGTTTTTTTACAAATTGAAGGTTTGTGGCAACCCTGTGTTGAGCAAGTCTATCAGCGCCATCTTTCCAACAGCATTTGCTCACTTCATGTCTCTGTGTCACATTTTGGTAATTCTCACAGTCTTTCAAACTTTTTCTTTATTATTATATTTGTTATGGTGATCTGTGATCAGTGATCTCTGATGTTACTACTGTCATTGTTTGGGGGCCATGAACTGTTCCCAAATACGACCATGAGGTTAATCAATAAATATTGTGTGTGTTCTGACTGCTCTCCCAACCGGCTGTTCCCCCATCTCTCTCCCTCTCCACAGGCCTCCCTATTCCCTGAGACACAACTATATTGAAATCAGGTCAATTAATAACCCTACAATGGCATCTAAGTGGTCAGGTAAAAGGAAGAGTTGCACGTCTCTCATATTACATCAAAAGCTAGAAATAATTAAGCTTAGTGAGGAAGGCATGTCGAAAGCCGAGAAAGGCTGAAAGCTAGGTCTCTTGCACCAAACAGTTAGCCAAGTTGTGAATACAGAAGAAAACTTCTGTATTTTAAGGAAATTAAAAGTGCTACTCCAGTGAATATATGAATGATTAGAAAGCAAAACAGCCTTATTGCTGATGTGGAGAAAGTTTTAGGGGTCTGGATAGAAGATCAAACCAGCCACAACATTCCCTTAGGCCAAAGCCTAATCTAGAGCAAGGCCCTAATTCTCTTCAATTCTATGAAGGCTGAGACAGGTGAGGAAGCTGCAGAAGAAAAGTTTGAAGCTAGCAAAGGTTGGTTCATGAGGTATGAAGAATCCATCCCCATAACATAAAAGTGCCTGGTGAAGCAGCAAGTGCTGATATAGAAGCTGCAGCAAGTTATCCAGAAGATCTAGCTAAGATCATTCATGAAGGCAGCTATACTACACAACAGATTTTCAATGGAGATGAAACAGCCTTCTATTGGAAGAAGAGGCCTCTTTCATAGCTAGAGAGGAGAAGTCAATACCTAATTTTAAAGCTTCAAAGGACTGGCTGACTCTCTTGTCCAGGGCTAATGTAGCTGGTGACTTTCAGTTGAAGCCAGGGCTCACTTACCATTCTGAAAATCCTAGGGCCCTTAAGAATTATGCTAAATCTACCCTTCTTGTGCTCTATAAATGGAACAACAAAACCTGGATGACAGCACATCTGTTTACAATATGGCTTACTGAATATTCTAAACCCCACTGTTGAGACCTTCTGCTCAGAAACAAAGATTCCATTCAAAGTATTACTGCTCATTGACAATGCACTTGGTCACCCAAGAGATCTGATGGAGATGGACAACAAGGTTAATGTTGTTTTCATGTCAGCTAACACAATATCCATTTTGCAGCCCATGGATCAAGAAGTCATTTCAAATTTCAAGTCTTATTATTTAAGGGATACATTTCATAAGGCTATAGCTGCCATAAATAGTGATTCCTCTGATAGATCTGGGCAAAGTACAGTTGACCCTTGAGCAACACAGGTTTGAACTGTGCTGGACTACTTATACACAGATCTTTTTTTCAATAGTAAATACTGCAGTACTACACGCACAATCTGTGGTTGGTTGAACCCACCAATATGGAACTGTGAATACAGAGGAACCGCGTATAAGGGGAAGACAGACTATAAATTATACGTGGGTTTTGGACTGCACAGAGGGTTGGCGCCCCTAACCCCCGTGTTGTTCAAGGGTCAACTATAAATTGAAAACCTTCTGGAAAGGATTCACCATTCTTGATGCCATTAAGAACATTTGTGATTCATGGGAAGGGGTCAAAATATCAACAATCACAGGAGCTTGGAAGAAGTTGATTCCAACCCTCATGGATGACTTTGAGAGGTTCAAGACTTCAGTGGAGGAAGTAACTGCAGATGTGATAGAAAGAGCAAGAGAACTAGAATCAGAAGTGGAGCCTGAAGATGTAATCAGAATTGTTGCAATCTCATGATAAAACTTTAAGGGATGAGGAGTTGCTTCTTATGGATGAGCAAAAAAAGCGGTTTCTTGAGATGGAATCGACTCCTGGTGAAGGTGCTGAGAAGATTGCTGAAATGGCAACAAAGGATTTAGAATATGACATCAACTTAGTTGATAAAGCAGCGGCAGGGTTTGATAGGATCGACCCCAAATTTAAAAGAAGTTCTACTGTGCGTAAAATGCTATCAAACAGCTTTGCATGCTACAGAGAAATCATTTGTGAAAGGTAAAGTCAATCAATGTGGCAAATTTCATTGTTGTCTAATTTTAAGAAAGTGCTGCTTCCACCCCAGCCTTTAGCAACCACCACCCTGATCAGTCAGCAGCCATCAACATCGAGGCAAAACCCTCCATCAGCAAAAAGATCATGATTTGCTGAAGGCTCAGATGATGGTTTGCACTTTTTAGCAATAAAGTATTTTTTAATTAAGGTATGTACATTGTTTTTTTAGACATAATGCGACTGCACACTTAATAAACTACAGTATAGTATAAATATAATTTTTATAGGTACCAGAAATCCAAAACATTCACGTGACTCACTTTATTGCAACATTTGCTTTACTGTGGTGGTCTGCAGCCGAACCCCAATAGCTCCGAGGTGTGCCTGTACTGCATTTGAAATGAGTGTCTAGTTACTCTTCAGTGTCTTGTCTCTCTCACTAGGCTGCGAGTGTGTCAAGTTCAGGGATCAGGGATTTCATGGGTGCTGAGTTCTGCCTACTCAACAAGCCTTAGTGATGAGATAAGTGCTCAGGACAGGTGGCTATTTATAACCTATTGAAAGCATAAATTAAAACACTCACCGGCACAAGTGAAAATGCAAATTTATGGAGTCACAAAAAAGTGGAGTAGAAATTTCTTGGAGAAGTTTCTGAAGAACAGAGGAAAATAACCTTCCAATGGAAAAACCCCAAGCATCTTGTACAGGGGAATTAGGACAGCCCCAAAGGGGCTCTTGAATTTAATGAAACTACAGACTTATATGAATAAAGTTTAACACCCTCTTCCTGCTTCAGTGAAGAAGATGTGTAAACTGCCAATGTGCTGGGCTTTTACTTATGTAATGGGTGCTGTTGTGACGCTCAAATATGCATCTGAGATACTTTGCAATAATCAAAGCAGGGATGAAGAGTACTGTCTAGAACAAGAGTATAATTTTACCTCTTCACAGACTTTGATAACAGGTAAGGAAGGTAATATATTTAGATTTGCATTATGCAGCCTCCATGTAAAACACATTTCTAAGAATCCTAGAACTCTCTCAAGCACTTGTCTACAAACTAGCAATCAAATGTTTATTCTTTAGTATCTGTTTGTTCTCTTCTTTTTTCCCTTCTCAGCTCCAATAATTCACCCAACAGCACACAGCTCCGACCATTGGGCTGAGAAAGGCTTCTCTATGAGATCTATTTTGGAATGATCAATTGAGGAAAAGAAACCCACAAAAACCAGATTGCACTCGGGGGCAATCTTAAGAAAGGGAGGAGAGAGTGAGCATTTAGCATGTTCCCTTTCCTGATAAGGTTGAAAATATTTTATCTATTTTATTTAACGTGTAGGCAGCACTTACCAAGAGCCAGGCACTGTTCAAAGTACTTATAAAAAATGAACTCATTTGCTAGAATAAACATTGAATATTCAAGACTTCTGCTTTTGCTAACAGTTTTATGTTTTGGTGGGAAAGACTGTATTTAAGTTATAGCTATGTTCTAGTGAGATGAATTCTCCTGAATTATCAGATGCTACTTCAAGCTGGTGGTGAGAGAGGAGGCAGCAACCAGAGATTGGAAAGTATGCAGTTGTACTAAGGAACTCTGACTGCATCCCCCAGGTGATGGGGAATTTCCATTATTGGAGAAACAGATCCTGTTTGTGCAGGGGGTGTATGGGTTATGACTGGGCCAGGATTTCAGGATTAAGATGTTTTATTCTTTGATGAAATAGAACAAAGTTGCCACCTGGCTGTGTCTACACATTGAAAAGGGAAAAGAGAACTGAGAGAATTGCCCAGTGTTGGACACATTTTAAGTTGTCCATAGATGCAGTTCAATGAATAGGAGGATTAAAGCTTAGCTCAATTGTGCCTCAATTCCCTTGATAATTCATGAATAAATGGATGAGGTTTTTTTTTGAATTTTATAGTCTATCTCTCTTTTTTTTTTTTACCTTATGTTCATGTATTCATTTTACTGATGGAAAATTCGAACCATATGGATAGTATTAATAATAACAACTACTATTTCTTAAAGACCTACTTTGAGCCAGAAGAATGCGACGTGCTTCACATATATCTTCTTTAATTCTTACAGCTTGGTAGGTGTTATTGTCATCTTCCAGGTGAGGAAATTGAGGTTCAGAGAGGTTATGTATCTTTCCAAGGTCATTCAGCTAGCAACTAGTCGAGCTGGGACTCTTACACTACTCTCCCTCTGACCTTGACTTGGGCCACACCAGCCTGCTTGCTGTTCCCTGGCTACACGTGCTCCTTTTGATTCCCAAACCTTTTTGTTCTCTGTTCCTTCTGTTTGGAAAGTCTTTCTGAATTTCTGTTCTCACTCTTCAGGGCCTAGCTCAAATGTCACTTTCTCTGAGATTTTCTCTCCCCAAGAACCAGCAGTTAGTCCTCAGCACCAATACTGACTTATATTGATACTCAATACTAATAGTACTTTAGTACTTAATATTAGGACTAATTAGTATCTTACTTTACTAATTAGTACTAATTCGTGTTTTATATTAGTGCTCAGTACTCAGTATATTCGTACTCAGTACTTGTATTAGTATTCAGTACTTATATGGACTTTGAAAATGAACTAGTAAGTGGGCAGTAGGCTAGGAAGGCCTAAGACAAGGTGCCTCTGTGTAGTCTTTGGATCACTCGCATCAGAGCCACTTGCATTGCTGGTGTTGAGTGTGTGCGTATTGAGGGGGACAGGGAAGGGAGTTGTTAAAAGGCCCTTTCCTAGGCCCCATTCCAGACATCGAGAAACAAAGTCTCTGGTCCTAAGTCCCTGGCATTTGCAAGCACCACAGGTCATTCCTAAAGATGAAGGTTTGAAAGACTTTGTATGCATTAGAACTACACAGTTTCCCTGGTGACAGGTTCCCCAGACACAGGCCTAGTCAACCACCTCTAAATAAAAATCAATATCACCTACAGGAAAAGGAATGAAGAATTGCCGAGACTGAGCCTTTTTGTTTAGATTTCAAGGACTTCTCTTGTGATGGAAATTTTAAATGTAATATAAATTCATTTAATCCAAAATAACTACAAGATTATTTTTATTAAACTTCCAGATAATGTTTATTGTTGACTGGCAAATTTCTTCCCTGAAATGTCTTTTACCTTTCTTTCACCCTAGCCCCGTAACCCTCTCCAGACCCAGTATACCACTGGGGATAAAAGTGTATGCTCACTGAAACAAATAGCTGAAGAGGAGGAAAGTAAGATCCCCACCATAAGCATTGTGTTCTACCCAAGGGCTTCATTCAGCAGACATTTGTGGCCAAGTGTTGGTTGTGGGTAAAAACAACTTTGGATTAGCCCTAGTACATGACCTCAAGGAGCTCACTATGGAATAGGAAGATTAACATGTACACAAAGAACTATAATACAGTGAACTATATGATGAATACTATGAGAGAAGTATAAAAAAGCCCTATGGGAAGATTGCAGGAAATCGTTTTCTACTATTGGATTAGGAGGGACTACACGGAGGAAGGGGCGTACACCTAAAAGTATAGTAGCCTGAACCCTTTAAGATAGAAAGTAGGTGATAAATATTTCTGTTTGTACATAGTATGAATTATGTTCAAATAAAAATGAGCTAGGAAGGCAGTAGAGATTTGTCCTTACTTTTTATACCAGTAAGTACAGAATCCATAGGCAGGTTCTTTGATATAAAAAAAAATTCTCCAACTAATAAAACATCAGCAATATATTAAAAATTCTCAGGGAAGAGAACTATGAAATAAACATAATAAATCACTTTAATGGTAATAAAACCAAGACAAATCAAAGTCCCAGTGTTGACTTTCCAGCTATCTTTGAACAATTTTGTATCTTGAGAACAAATGTCGACATAATTCCAAAAACGTATGAAGGACAGTATGTAAATATTATATCAAACAGTTTTTCATTTAAAAGACTTGCCTGCCTCACATTTTATAGCTTTCCCATTCAGAATGTGAATTTTTGTCTCGAAGTTGCTTTGTTTTATTATTTCTGCCACATATGCTTTTAGAGAACTGTGTTGCTGAATACTAATTCAGAGTTTCTTCTTACATTTTTTAATTCCCTAAATGGGGTTTAATTTCTTTGTTATGACTACTCAAGCTTGTTGAAATAAAGTAGAATTTAAGGCGCACAGATTTATCCTTACTTGGGGCATCTTAAAGTCTACTGATGTCAAATGCTAGGCACAAGTTACCCACAGGTTTAATGCTTCCCACTTTTCTTTTGTTAATGAAATGTTTGCACAGCTGCTGCAGTGTGTACAGGAGATTAAAACCTGCTGTCACTTCGTTAAGAGAAACCTGGGGGAGATTTAACACATCTGGCCTGGGGATTAAGGAAACCTTGTAAAACAAAAATTGCCCATTAGTTTACAGGCACTTCAACCCAGGGACCGGAAGCAGGAAGGAAGACGTGTTGACCTTTAAAACTGACCGAAATCAGTTACCCCATGTACCTGTCAACACTTCACGACTTGTGCTTATGCTATAGCCACCTTTAACACTCCTATGAATTCCTACCTGAAAACAAGTTCTTCATTGGTTTAACACGGTGTAAGACAAAATGATAATTATGTTATGTGATGGAGGTGGCAGCTAATTCTACGGCAGTCATCATATCGCAATATATAAATGCATCAAATCAACACATTAAACTTACACAATGTTATATGTCAATTATATCTCAATTTTTTTAAAGATGGGGTAAAATAACTGAGCTGAGAAAGCCATTTCCCATCTGAATCACAAATGCAGTTCCTGTCAAGCAACTTATAGTCCTTAAGAAAAAATAATAAATTTAATTAAAATAAAATAACAAGCCACTGGGATAGATCAGAAGAGTAATTTGACAAAGCTGTGTCCTGGGTGTGACACAAAGGGAAGGAACGTGTTCCCAGAGATACATAGCTCCAGCAACAGCTAAGGCACAGTTCCACAGCTCCGTGTCAAGCCCTGTGAACAGGAGAGCGTGCAGATCTGGGACAGAATGGCTTGTCACTCACCTGAAGGCTAAAAGAGCTCCTGTCTGTCAGTCTGCACACCCTTCTGAACTAATCACTTAAGGGCAGCGTTGAGGGCGTGCGGAAAGCCCCGGGCCTGGTAGGCTCGGAGGACTTCACATCTTAACTCTTTGTACTTGAGTGGGTCTTGCGCTGAGGAAACACAGCACGCTTTGGGGCAACAGGAGAGCAGAGAGGCCGAGAAAGTTTCACGACTTGCTCAAGGCTAGCACCTGGCTTTGAAAAGGCTAGGGAAGAAGGAACTTGACCTCTTTGTCCTAACCACCAGGCCAAAACTCAATCCACAAAGATGCTTCTCTTGGAAGAGAAGGCAGTCTGGTGAAAGAAGGCCAAATGAAAGAAAAGCACACAAACAAACAAAACCCACGACCATTGAAAACAGAGTCCAGTGGGTTGAATTGATACAAGCAACTAATGTTCAAACAGTTACAGTTCATTTCAGCACCGAACTCATTTGCAGAGCTGTCAGGGGGCCCGGGGCACCCCTGGAGTTGGGTGCCTAAGGGGAGGCTTGCCAGGCCCTGGTACTGCCCTCTCCTGTCTCCTCTCATGTTTACATTGAGAAGCCACAGCAGGGCAGGATTCATCACTAGTACAAGAGCCTTTGGGCCCCATGGGGTCCTTCAGTGCAGATGATGGTGGCTGGTCTGTGTTTTAAGAGTTTCTGAACAGGAAATTCTCAGCCCTATTTCCTTCAAGAACCGCTCACTGACCAAGCCAGAGCTTCACTTCTTCGCTTGGAAGTACTATTATTGTTTGTCAACAGTCCGCTCTAAGGTGAAGGGCAGTTTGCTTTCAGAAGTCACGTGGCTAAATTCAACTGGCAGACAAGCGACAAGACGACAGATGGACGCTGCTGGAAAGTCGTGCCTCTCTTGCACTCTCCTTGCCACCTGCTGCCAGAGCCTGCTGCTTTTGCCCCACACAGTCTGCTTTGCAGCTCTGCCTTCCTCTCTCTGCCACAGCCATTCCCAGCAGCTCAGCGGGCTGCGACC
This sequence comes from Balaenoptera ricei, assembly GCF_028023285.1. Taxonomy (NCBI): domain Eukaryota; kingdom Metazoa; phylum Chordata; class Mammalia; order Artiodactyla; family Balaenopteridae; genus Balaenoptera; species Balaenoptera ricei. The sequence goes on along the minus strand of NC_082660.1, from coordinate 129,210,125 downwards.
ACATTGTCCTCACAGCTCCCCCTGGTCCGGTCCCCTCCAGAGAACTAATCTTCAGGGCCTACGCTGAGGTCACACTTTTGAATTAGACACCTTGACCGCCTCACTCTGCTCACCCCTTGAAGTGTATCATCTTTCTGGGAACTCCAAGGTGGCTAGCATCACAAAATAAATCTCATTCTATATTGTTTGATATGAGTAAATGATTGAAAATAGCCCAGACTCTGGAGCTTTGGTTTGCTTGGATCCTAAACCCTTGTAAGGCCACTTACTGGCTGTGTGGTCTACAGCAGCTTCCTTCATATTTCTGTGCCTCAGTTTCCTCATACGTAAAATGCAGACAATAATAGTACTTACCTCATAGGGTTGTCATGAGAATTAAATAGGCAAACATTCGTAAAATGCTTAGGACAGTCTGACACATGACCTAAAGTTAAATTACAATGAATCAATATGAAATAGCATAAATATGGCTGTAAATATTTCTGCTGTTCTGATATTTACATGAGAAAACAATTCTTCTTCAATAGGAAACAAAAAATATCTAAAATGCCCACCACAATTTCATATATAATAGTCTTTCTCTGGAGTAAGAGATACCAATGTGATTATTTTAAACAATTTGCTATTAGGATAAACAGTTGTTTTATAAGGTGTTTCTCAGGACCACTGAGATTTACTGAAACAAGCCACCAGCTGTTGAGAAATGCCTGATACAAGCTATATGCCCTCATCTCCCTACGTCTTTGCTTGTGCTTTTCTCTCTGCTTCAATTGTCCTTGGAATCCACCTTTTCGTGTCATAACTCCACACATCTTCAAGGCTACAATGCCGTGCTCTTTGCTATCCATGGCCCCGAGCAGAGGTGATGGCTTCCTCGCTTGCCCTCCCACAGCACAGGGTATCGCGGGATCAGGAGTGCAGAGCGAGCTCCCAGCGTGCCTATGTGCACCCCTCCTTGCTGAGCTGAGAATGCTGTGAGGACAGGGACTGGTTTCATCCATCTCTGTATCCTCAGTGCCCACATAGCTCAGGACCTGGCAAAAAGTGCTGCTCTGTCAACATGGAACTGACTCGTAAAATGACTTGTTTCACTTGGCTTTCTTACTTTTAGGTCAAGTAAGTGGCATTTGGAAAGTATAAAAGACAGACTCTCTTGTCTATATTTAAAAATCCAAGGACAATAATGACACTTATACAGTTGACTCTACTTTTCTCTCTCTCTCAAAAAAAAATGGTACTTCCTCAGTAGTTCTCTAACAATGCTTGCCTTGCCCTCACCCTGTGTTCTTCCATTATATTCCCTTGGCTGTCATATTTTGAGATCTCAATTTCTTTGCATATGACTATAAAGCTAAAGCTCTATAAGCCCCATCCATAGACATTACTGGTGACCTCCAATATTGGTCTTCACCTCTTCCTCTTAGATCCACAGGAAGTTTGCATCTCCCAGTGTCCCTTATATTTAGGAGAAGCCATATGACTAGTTTAGCTAAAGTGATGTGAGTAGATGTGAAATGTGCCCCTTCCAGGCCTGGCTCAAATCTCTTCATTCTCTATCTGCTCATTGAATGAAAGAGGCCTCCAAGGACCAAGAAGAAGGTGAAATTCATGATGAAAGGAGCTCAGAGCACTGAATGACTGCATGGAGAAAAGTCTCTTCCACTGACCCATATAAGACTGTGATCAGAGCAAAAGTAAAACTTAAGCCACTCGGATTTTAGGGCTGTTTTTTAATAGAAATTAGCACTCCAACTAATATATCTCAGCACTTACAAGAGAGTCTGTCACATGGCAGTCTCCTAGTAAATGGCAAGGGAATGAACGATTAGATGATGGACTAGCTTTAACTCTTGCTGGCTAAGTGAGGAATAAAATTCATCTGAAAGACCCTGAGTTCTTTCTGACTACAATACACTAGAGAATGGACAAGGAAACTCAAATAAGACATGAACCAAACCAAAGTAAACACTCAGAGGTTTGCTCTTGGATTGAGTGACTGAACAGCGCTGTGCTGACAACTCTCAGACTTTTGAGTCACCCCATCTACACGGGCCCCACTTGCCTTACCTGACCTCCTTTCCCTCAACTGCTCGTCGGCCTCATGTGTCCGGGACCCTGTGACTTCTCCAGATTTTAGAGCCTGGACCTTCTTGCCTGCCCTTGTCCACTGTCTCCCATATGCCAACGAACTCCAGTATGTCTGTAACTTAGAAAAAAATAAGGAGATTAAAATTACTGTTTTCTGGAATATAGTCAATTTGCAACTCTTGATGAATAAGCATTTGTAAGTGATCATATTGACTGTATTTATCCAATTGGGTTCTGAGACCTAGACCCTAGTATCCATAGCACAAAGTACATTTAGCTGTATAACGTAGGAAAGCATAGACTTAGAGGATGTAAAGTGTTCGGACTGAGTGTCTACGCTACACGGCCTCAGGTCATCACATTACTTTGATTGCACTTCGTCATTGCCTCCTTCCCCGGTGTGAGGGAAGGAAGCAATGGGAAACGAAGCCAGAGACAGTGAAAGGGCCCAGATCATACAGGACATCACCTCCCACGTTATTTTATCTTTAGAGCCCCAGGGAGCCATTAACAGGATTTAATAAGAGGTATGATAGGATCTGATTTTTTGTTTTTGAAAGATCACTCTGGCTGCTGTGTGGAGGGTAGATCTGAAGTGGTCAGACTGGAGACAGGGAGACAAGTCAGTGGATTGTTGCAAAGGGAAAGGATGAGGAGGTCTTCAATGAAGGCAGTGTCCGTGCGTGCAAAGAGAGAAGGATAAATTGAAACCACAAGCCTGGACAGATATAAAGTGTACCCAGCCCTTTACTATGCCACATGTGACATGGTTCGTTAATGTCCCAGAGATAAATAGAATTCTCCAGAGGAGAGCTAATGAGCATAGAATACAGTGGGACTTGGACTGGGCATCATATTTCCATATATTTGCCCTAAAGTAAACTTACTTTTTGTATTGATCATGTTACGCTGTGGCGTCACTTTGAACCTGTGATACGTTAAAATTCTCAGGCCTTATTAATATGAACTGCTCTAAAGCCACATCTCTCCCATCTAAAATCTGTGTCCAGTGCCCCAGAGAAGAGATTCCTGTTTTGCTGCACACACAAGGGCAAATCTTGATAAACAACTTCGTTAGAGAGAGAAAAACAGAACTCAAGTCAGATCTAGAACAATTATTCATATCTCCTTTCTAGAGTTTTAAAGAAGCCCTTAGAAGAGTACTGTCATATGTAAGAGCAAGTTTAGGACATATGGATCTGTATTTGCATCTTCTCTCCAGTATTTACAGCCTAGAGAAGTCTAATAAAGCTGAGCTTAGGTTTCATCATGTGCTAAATGTTAGTAAAGTTATTACTTATCTGTTAGAGTTTTCATTCAACAAATATTTATTGAGCAGCTACTATGTGCTGGGTACTGTGCTAGGCACTAGGAATAAAATAGTGGACAAGACATCCTACAGTCCCTGTCCCCATGGAGCTTATGTTCTAATAGTATTTGAGCATTCAAGAAAATGCACATCATGTACCAAGCACAATGCCTAGAAGAGATGCTGAGGGAGGAATGGCTATGATTTTTCAACTACACCGTGTTGGATTCATCGCACGATCTACTTGAATTTCTGCTCAAATTGTTAAAACTGACAGAGCTGTTACATATGTGTGTTGTACACATCTCACCACCCCCAATACCGATTGCACACATACCCACGATGGCACTAAAAAACAAGAGGAATTGCAACCAAGGACTTGAATTGTGAGGTGCTTCTCAAAGTAGATGCAATTGGACTATGAGATAAAGAAACAAGAGAAAACACAGCCTAAAGGACAGAAAGGAACAAACAACTTTCTAAGGTGATGACAGAATTATGGAAACTCTAAAAACAGAGAAAACAAATACAAAGAACCTGAGGGATTCCTGGGAAATTTTTCAAGGTAATTATGTCCTTTTAAGAGAAAGACATTCTTTCCCATCAATCCCCATAGCTACACACACACACACACACACACACACACACACACACACACACTGACATACAGTTTTGGCATTTGACCCTAGGCTAAAACAAAAAGAAACTACCTGACTGGAAAAAGCTCCTTACAAGAGTGTGTGTGTGCCTGTGTGTGTCTGTGTGTGTCTGTGTGTGCCTGTGTGTGTCTGTGTGTGCCTGTGTGTGTCTGTGTGTGCCTGTGTGTGTATGTGTGTGTCTGTGTGTGTGGTGGTATGGGTATGGGTTCAGGGAACAGCATTGCCTAGGAAGGAGTTACACTAAAATCCTCCACCAGCAGCATAGAGCACTGCTTCTTGGCAGTGGATTAGAGAGGGCTCTAAGCCCACCCACCCCATAGAGAAGCCTGCCAGTTGACACAGTCCAACTACTTATCCAGAGCCTCAGTTAGCCGCCTGGCCATAAACTGGGGGAGAGTACCATTGGGCCAACAGAACTGCTCCCCTCAGATCTAGAGTAATCAATGCAAATCTTTTTTTTTCTTTTTTTGAATTTCTGAATTTTATTTTATTTATTTATTTTTATACAGTAGGTTCTTATTAGTCATCCATTTTATCCCCATCAGTGTATACATGTCAACCCCAATCTCCCAACTCATCACACCACCCCCTCCCCCCCCCCCCCCCGCTGCTTTCCCCCCTTGGTGTCCATACATTTGTTCTCTACATCTGTGTCTCAATTTCTGCCCTACAAACCGGTTCATCTGTACCATTTTTCTAGGTTCCACATATAGGCGTTAATATATGATATTTGTTTTTCTCTTTCTGACTTACTTCACTCTGTATGACAGTCTCTAGATCCATCCACGTCTCTACAAATTACCCAATTTCATTCCTTTTTATGGCTGAGTAATATTCCATTGTATAGATGTATCACATCTTCTTTATCTATTCATCTGTCGATGGACATTTAGGTTGGTTCCATGACCTGGCTATTGTAAATAGTGCTGCAATGAACATTGGGGTACATGTGTCTTTTTGAATTATGGTTTTCTCTGGGTATATGTCCAGTAGTGGGATTGCTGGATCATATGGTAATTCTATTTTTAGTTTTTTAAGGAACCTCCATACTGTTCTCCATAGTGGCTGTATCAATTTACATTCCCACCAACAGTGCAAGAGGGTTCCCTTTTCTCCACACCCTCTCCAGCATATGTTGTTTGTAGATTATCTGATGATGCCCATTCTAACTGGTGTGAGGTGATACCTCATTGTAGTTTTGATTTGCATTTCTCTACTAATTAGTGATGCTGTACAGCTTTTCATGTGCTTCTTGGTCATCTGTATGTCTTCTTTGGAGAAATGTCTATTTAGGTCTTCTGCCCATTTTTGGATTGGGTTGTTTGTTTTCTTAATTTTGAGCTGAATGAGCTGTTTATGTATTTTGGAGATTAATCCTTTGTCTGTTGATTCGTTTGCAAATATTTTCTCCCATTCTGAGGGTTGTCTTTTCGTCTTGTTTATGGTTTCCTTTGCTGTGCAAAAGCTTTTAAGTTTCAATAGGTCTCATTTGTTTATTTTTGTTTTTATTTCCACTACTCTAGGAGGTTGGTCAGAAAAGATGTTGCTGTGATTTATGTCAAAGAGTGTTCTTCCTATGTTTTCCTCTAAGAGCTTTACAGTGTCTGGTCTTACATTTAGGTCTAATCCATTTTGAGTTTATTTTTGTGTATGGTGTTAGGGAGTGTTCTAATTTCATTCTTTTACATGTAGCTGTCCAGTTTTCCCAGCACCACTTATTGAAGAGACTGTCTTTTCCCCATTGTATATATCCTTGCCTCCTTAGTCATAGATTAGTTGACCATAGGTGTGTGGGTTTATCTCTGGGCTTTCTATCTTGTTCCATTGATCTATGTTTCTGTTTCTGTGCCAGTACCATATTGTCTTGATTACTGTAGCTTTGTAGTATAGTCTGAAGTCAGGGAGTCTGATTCCTCCAGCTCCGTTTTTTTCCCTCAAGACTGCTTTGGCTATTCGGAGTCTTTTGTGTCTCCATACAAATTTTAAGATTTTTTGTTCTAGTTCTGTAAAAAATGCCATTTGTAATTTGACAGAGATTGCATTGAATCTGTAGATTGCTTTGGGTAGTAGAGTCATTTCACAATGTTGATTCTTCCAATCCAAGAACATGGTATATGTCTCCATCTATTTGTATCATCTTTAATTTCTTTCATCAGTGTCTTATAATTTTCTGCATACAGGTCTTTTGTCTCCTTAGGTAGGTTTATTCCTAGATATTTTATTCTTTTTGTTGCAATGGTAAATGGGAGTGTTTTCTTAATTTCACTTTCAGATTTTTCATCATTAGTATATAGGAATGCAAGAGATTTCTGTGCATTAATTTTGTATCCTGCTACTTTACCAAATTCATTGATTAGCTCTAGTAGTTTTCTGGTGGCATCTTTAGGATTCTCTATGTATAGTATCATGTCATCTGCAAATAGTAACAGCTCTACTTCTACATCTCCTTTTTCATTTCTAATTCTGTTGATTTGAGTCTTCTCCCTGTTTTTCTTGATGAGTCTGGCTAATGATTTATCAATTTTGTTTATCTTCTGAAAGAACTAGCTTTTAGTTTTATTGATCTTTGCTATTGTTTTCTTCATTTCTTTTTCATTTATTTCTGATCTGATCTTTATGATTTCTTCCCTTCTGCTAACTTTGGTTTGGTATCCTGCTACTTTACCAAATTCATTCATTAGCTCTAGTAGTTTTCTGGTAGCATCTTTAGGATTCTCTATGTATAGTATCATGTTATCTGAAAACAGTGACAGCTTTACTTCTTCTTTTCCAGTTTGGATTCTTTTATTTCTTTTTCTTCTCTGATTGCCATGGCTAGGACTTCCAAAACTATGTTGAATAATAGTGGTGAGAGTGGAATCCTTATCTTGTTCCTGATCTTAGACAAAATGCTTTCAGGTTTTCACCAATGAGAATAATGTTTGCTGTGGGTTTGTCGTATATGGCCTTTATTATGTTGAGGTAGGTTCCCTCTATGCCCACTTTCTGGAGAGTTTTTATCATAAATGGGTGTTGAATTTTGTCAAAAGCTTTTGCTGCATCTATTGAGATGATCATATGGTTTTTATCCTTCAGTTTGTTAATATGGTGTATCACATTGATTGATGTGCATATATTGAAGAATCCTTGAATCCCTGGGATAAATCCCACTTGATCATGGTGTATGATCCTTTTAATGTGTTGTTGGATTCTGTTTGCTAGTATTTTGTTGAGGATTTTTGCATCTATATTCATCAGTGATATTGGTCTGTAATTTTCTTTTTTTGTAGTATCTTTGTCTGGTTTTGGTATCAGGGTGATGGTAGCCTCATAGTATGATTTTGGGAGTGTTCCTTCCTCTGCAGTTTTTTGGAAGAGTTTTAGAAGGATGGATGTTAGCTCTTCTCTAAATGTTTGATAGAATTCACCTGTGAAGCCATCTGGTCCTGGACTTTTGTTTGTTGGAAGATTTTTCATCACAGTTTCAGTTTCATTACTTGTGATTGGTATGTTCCTATTTTCCATTTCTTCCTGGTTCAGTCTTGGAAGGTTACACCTTTCTAAGAATTTGTCCATTTCTTCCAGGTTGTCCATTTTATTGGCATACAATTGCTTGTAGTAGTCTCTTAGGATGCTTTGTATTTCTGCAGTGTCTGTTGTAACTTCTCCTTTTTCATTTCTAATGTTAATGATTTGAGTCCTCTCCCTCTTTTTCTTGATGAGTCTGGCTAATGGTTTATCAATTTTGTTTATCTTCTCAAAGAACCAGCTTTTACATTTATTGATCTTTGCTATTGTTTTCTTTGTTTCTATTTCATTTATTTCTGCTCTGATCTGTATGATTTCTTTCCTTCTACTAATTTTGGGTTTTGTTTGTTCTTTCTCTAGTTCCTTTATGTGTAAGGTTAGATTGTTTATTTGGGATGTTTGTTGTTTCCTGAGGTAGGATTTTATTGCTGTAAACTTCCCTCTTAAAACTGCTTTTGCTGCATCCCATAGGTTTTGCATCGTAGTGTTTTCATTGTCATTTGTTTCTAGGTATTTTTTGATTTCCTCTTTGATTTCCTCAGTGATCTCTTGGTTATTTAGTAACGTATTGTTTAGCCTCCATGTGTTTGTGTTTTTTACATATTTTTCCCTGTAATTGATTTCTAATCTCATAGCATTGTGTTCAGAAAAGATGTTTGATATGATTTCAATTTTCTTAAACTTACTGAGGCTTGATTTGTGACCCAAGATGTGATCAGTCCTGGAGAGTGTTCCATGTGCACTTGAGAAGAAAGTGTAATCTGCTGTTTTTGGATGGAATGTCCTATAAATATCAACTAAATCTATCTGGTCTGTTGTGTTATTTAAAGCTTGTGTTTCCTTATTAATTTTCTGTTTGGATGATCTGTCCATTGGTGTGAGGTGTTAAAGTCCCCCACTATTACTGTGTTACTGTTGATTTCCTCTTTTAGAGCTGTTAGCAGTTGCCTTATGTATTGAGGTGCTCCTATGTTGGGTCCATATATATTTATAATTGTTATATCTTCTTCTTGGATTGATCCCTTGATCATTATGTAGTGTCCCTCCTTGTCTCTGTAATATTCTTTATTTTAAAGTCTATTTTATCTGACATGAGTATTGTTACTCCAGCTTTCTTTTGATTTCCATTTGCATGGAATATCTTTTTCCATCCCCTCACTTCCAGTCTGTATGTGTCCCTAGGTCTGAAGTGGGTCTCTTGTAGACAGCATATATGTGGGTCTTGTTTTTGTATCCATTCAGCGAGCCTGTGTCTTTTGGTTGGAGCATTTAATCCATTCACGTTTAAGGTAATTATCGATATGTATGTTTCTATGACCATTTTCTTAATTGTTTTGGGTTTGTTTTTGTAGGTCCTTTTCTTCTCTTGTGTTTCCCACTTAGAGAAGTTCCTTTAGCATTTGTTGTAGAGCTGGTTTGGTGGTGCTGAATTCTCTTAGCTTTTGCTTGTCTGTAAAGCTTTTGATTTCTCCATTGAATCTGAATGAGATCCTTGCCGGGTATAGTAATCTTGGTTGTAGGTTCTTCCCTTTCACCACTTTAAGTATATCATGCCACTCCCTTCTGGCTTGTAGAGTTTCTGCTGAGAAATCAGCTGTTAACTTTATGGGAGTTCCCTTGTACGTTATTTGTTGTTTTTCCCTTGCTGCTTTCAATAATTTTTCTTTGTCTTTAACTTTTGCCAATTTGATTACTATGTGTCTTGGCATGTTTCTCCTTGGGTTTATCCTGTATGGGACTCTCTGCACTTCCTGGACTTGGGTGGCTATTTCCTTTCCTATGTTAGGGAAGTTTTCGACTATAATCACTTCAAATATTTTCTCGGGTCCTTTCTGTCTTTCTTCTCCTTCTGGGACCCCTATAATGCAAATGTTGTGTTTAATGTTGTCCCAGAGGTCTCTTAGGCTGTCTTCATTTCTTTTCATTCTATTTTCTTTATTCCGTTCCCCAGCAGTGAATTCCACCATTCTGTCTTCCAGGTCACTTATCTGTTCTTCTGCCTCAGTTATTCTGCTATTGATTCCTTCTAATGTAGGTGTAGGTGTAGGTTTTCATTTCAGTTATTGTATTGTTCTTCTCTGTTTGTTTGTTCTTTAATTCTTCTAGGTCTTTGTTAAACATTTCTTGCATCTTCTCGATCTCTGCCTCCATTCTTTTTCCGAGGTCCTGGATCATCTTCACTATCGTTATTCTGAATTCTTTTTCTGGAAGGTTGCCTGTCTCCACTTCATTTGGCTGTTTTTCTGGGGTTTTATCTTGTTCCTTCATCTGGTACATAGCCCTCTGCCTTTTCATCTTGTCTATCTTTCTGTGAATGTGGTTTTTGTTCCACAGGCTGCAGGACTGTAGTTCTTCTTGCTCCTGCTATCTGCCCTCTGGTGGATGAGGCTATCTAAGGGGCTTGTGCAAGTTTCCTGATGGGAGGGACTGGTGGTGCGTAGAGCTGGCTGTTGCTCTGGTGGGCAGAGCTCAGTAAAACTTTAATCTGCTTGACTGCTGATGGGTGGGGCTGGGTTCCCTCCCGGTTGGTTGTTTGACCTGAGGCAACCCAACACTGGAGCCTACCTGGGCTCTTTGGTGGGGCTAATGGCAGACTCTGGGAGGGCTCATGCCAAGGAGTACTTCCCAGAACCTCTGCTGCCAGTTTCCTTGTCCTCATGGTGAGCCACAGCCTCCCCCCCACGCCTCTGCAGGAGACCTTCCAACACTAGCAGGTAGGTCTGGTTCAGTCTCTCCTGGGGTCACTGCTCCTTCCCCTGGGTCCCGATGTGCACACTACTTTGTGTGTGCCCTCCAAGAGTGGAGTCTCTGTTTCCCCCAGTCCTGTCGTAGTCCTGCAATCAAATGCCGCTAGCCTTCAAAGTCTGATTCTCTAGGAATTCCTCCTCCCGTTGCCGGACCCCCAGCTTGGGAACCTGACGTGGGGTTCAGAACCTTCACTCCAGTGGGTGGGCTTCTGTGGTATAAGTGTTCTCCAGTCTGTGAGTCACCCACCCAGCAGTTATGGGATTTGATTTTACTGTGATTGCGCCCCTCCTACCGTCTCATTGTGTCTTCTCCTTTGTCTTTGGATGTGGGGTATCTTTTTTGGTGAGTTCCAGTGTCTTCCTGTCGATGACTGTCCAGCAGCTAGTTGTGATTCTGGTGTTCTTGCAAGAGGGGGTGAAAGCATGTCCTTCTACTCTGTCATCTTGGTTCCTGGCTCCTATCCTATTTTTTCTAAATGCAAATCTTCATTCAAAATAAAGTGAATCATCAGATGTGAGGAAAACAAGGAAGATGAAAGAAAAGGACCAAGGTGTATAACCTGGACAAAGGTGCACAATTGACTCTATAGGAAATAGATAATTTAGGGAACAAAGGAGAATTATACATACTTAGGGTATGAAAGGAGATTTCATCCATTAAACAAGAAAAGATTTCTACAAAGAAAAGCAATCCAACAATGAAAAAAAAAGAAAAATAAATTATTACTGGCAAATATGGCATTTAATAGAAGGGCTGAATAACAAAATAGAAATAGGGAAAGACTAATTTCATGATCTAGAAGATAAAATTGAGGGATCTCTCAGAATATAGAAAAAATGACAAGACATGGAATCCTGGGGGAGGATGTTCTGAGATATAAATTCCAACAACCAAGTGAATGTATAGAGGTAATAATCAGAGAGTTAGCCTAGGAAAAACCCCCAGTGTGGAGGAAACACGGAACACTTCAGTGTGAAAGGATCCACTGAGTATCACAGAAGTTGAATGAAAACAGGACACCTGCCCCACATTTGGACACATCCTGGTGATATTTCAGACCTCTAAATCTGAAAAGCTTCCAGTGGAGGAAAACAAAAATCATACCAGCATCAGGCTTATCATCCGTACTTCTGCATGAGAATGATTTTGAACCTAAAAATCAATATCTAACCAATGTGATGGTAAGCTCAAGACAGTTTGGACAAACAAGAAATCAGAAATTTTACTATCTAGAGACCCTCTCTGAAAGAAATATCTGTTGGGGGTTTTAATGAAACAAAAAACAACAAAGGGAGGGAGGGAGGAAAAGAAAAGAAGAAAGGGAAGTTAGGAAGGAAAGGAGGAAGGAAGGAAGGAAGGAAGCAAGGAAGTGGATGATACGAGACACATGAGTGGTGAGCAAAGAATACACTATAATTTCTGGTTACATCTCAATAAATGTGTTTACATTATGTAGAAAGTTGATGACAATATAGAACAAAAACCTCAGATGATGACTGCACAGGGGATCTTAGGGGAATGGGAGAAAGTAATAGACTTTCTTCTATTTCTGAAGGAACATAAAAATATTATTTCTAAATGTTTATTAAAAAGTAGAAGTTTAAATATGTGTAAAAAATTTTTAAGTATTAGAAATTAGAAATAGAGAAAATGGGGCCAAGAAATTTTGATCGGTCCAACAAATGGCAAGGGGTGAGGAAGGAGAAAACAAAATAATAAAGGCATGGTAAACAGACAACATAAAATTAGGTGGCAGGAATAAAATCAAACAAATTGGTAATAACAGTAAATATGAGTGTATAAAATTCCACCATTACAAAATAGGGGTTTCCCGCATCGATTTTAAAAATCCAGGTATGCTTTACTGATAACAGGCAATTCTATGCCAATGGGACAGAGAATGATTAAAAATTAAGGGACAGAAAGGAAAAAAATGGATATACTAGTCAAAGACCTAGGGGGTAATAAACAGGTGTGCTGATACTAATACAAAGAATTCATATTCAAAAGAATTAAATTGGACTAAGAGGGTTATAGGACAATTTTTAATACTGAGAAAATATTCAATCTGCCTGAAAGATATAGCATCTAGAAATCTTTCTGAGCCTAGCAACATTTAAAAAATATATACAGAAAAAATTCTGGAAATAAAAGAAAATTTTCATATTTTTTCACAATCATGTTGAGAGATATTAACACACCTCTACTTCTAATGCAAATGCTAATGAAAAGAATGAAATTGCTGCAAGGAAAGCAAAAGGGAGGACTTACAACAAATAAAAACAGAAATTAAGAAATGAAAAACATTAAAAACATAGACTTGATTAATAAAGCCAAAAGCCAGTTTTTTAATTGTGATAAAATAAACACAATGTAATATTGACCATCTTAATCATTTTTAACTCTACAGTTCAGTTCTCTTAAATATATTCACGTTGTTTACAATGAATCTCCAGAATTTGTGCATCTTGCAAAACTGAAACTCTATTTCCATTAAGCAGTAAATGCCCTCCTCCCCCTAGTCCCTGGCAACCACCAGTCTACTTTCTGTTTCTATGAATTTGACTGCTCTAGGTGTCCCATGTAAGTGGGATCACATAGTATTTGTCATTTTGTTACTGGCTATTTCACTTAGCATAATGACCTCAAGGTTCATCTATGCTGTACCATATGTTAGAATTCTCTTCTTTTTTAAGGCTGAATAATATTCCACTGTATGCCTATATCACATTTGGTTTATCCACTCGTTCGTCAGTGCACACTTCTTTGCTTTCACATTTTGGCTATTGTGAATAACGCTGCTATAAACATGGGTGTACAAATATCTCTTTGAGATACTGTTTTAATTCTTTTGGGTATATGACCAGAAGTGGACTTTCTGGATCATATGGAAATTCTGTTTAATCTTTTGAGGAAATGCCATAATGTTTCCCATACCGAGTACACCATTTTACATTTCCACCAATCATGCTCAAGGGTTCTAATTTCTCTATATCTTCACCAACACTTGTCATTTTCTGTTTGTTTGATTTTGGGTTTTTTTGTTTGTTTGTTTGTTTTTGTAGGCCATTCTAATAGATGTGAGGTGATATTTCATTTTGGGTTTTGATTTGCATTTCCCTAAAGATTAGTGATGTTGAGCATTTTTTCACATGCTTGTGGCCACTTGTGTATCTTCTTTGGAGAAATTTCTATTTAAGTCCTTTGCCCATTTTTTAATTGGATATTTGTGGGGGTTGTTTTTGTTGAGTTGTAGGAGTTTTCATATATTCTGGATAAGAACCCCTTATCAGGTATATGATTTGCAAATATTTTATCCCCTTCTATAGGTTGACTTTTCATTGTTTTGATTGTGTCTTTTAATGCACATAAGTTTTTTTTTAATAAATTTATTTATTTATTTATTTTAGCTGTGTTGGGTCTTCATTTCTGTGCGAGGGCTTTCTCCAGTTGCGGCAAGCGGGGGTCACTCTTCATTGCGGTGCGCGGGCCTCTCACTATCGCGGCCTCTCCTGTTGCGGAGCACAGGCTCCAGATGCGCAGGCTCAGTAGTTGTGGCTCACGGGCCCAGTTGTTCCCCGGCATGTGGGATCTTCCCAGACCCGGGCTCGAACCCGTGTCCCCTGCATTGGCAGGCAGATTCTCAACCACTGCGCCACCAGGGAAGCTCCACATAAGTTTTTAATATCGATGCAGCCCAATTTATCTATTTTTACTTTTGTTGCCTGTGAAAAAGGCAGGTTTTTTTTAAAGCAATACAATTGTCAAATCTTTGTGAAATCTGAATGCAGATTTGGAGAAGACCAAATAAATGCACAAGTGTTTTAACTCTAGGAACGAGAAAGGGAACATAGATAGAAATAACCCATAAAATCAATGCACTCTCAAGTTTTTAAAGCCTAGCATTTTTGTCATAGAACTTCAAAGGCTGATTCAAAAACTTATTTGGAAAAGAAAATGTATGAGAAAAGAGGGGGTATATCTCATATAGCACAAGGGGGGTGGGGTAGTAGCCCTCTACCTATAAAATTATGGTAATTAAGAGAGTGTACCACTGGTACAGGACTAGAAAAATACATCAATGGAACAGAAAATAAAGTCTAAAAACAAATACAGGTTTATAGAGAAACTCGATATTCAGTCAGGGATGAATTAAATATCTATCAAATGGTCTTAGGACAATTGTCTATCTGTAAAAAAAAAAAAGCCATATGATTGGATATTTTCATCAGATCATTCAAAAATTAAACTCCATACGGATTAAAGATCTGGGTATGAAAACTACACAATTTCAAACATGCTGGAAAAATTAAGAGAATTTTTTCTCATTGTTTCAAAGTGGAAAAGGCCTTCCTAAGCAAGACACAAAACACAGAAGCCTACAGGAAAATATCAATAGCTTTGAGTATGTAAACACATCATTTAATGACAGACACAGTAAGGAAAAAGCAAAATACAAGTGTAAGGCTGAGAAAAATTATTTAAAACAGACAGGATTAAAATCCAGAATATATACAGATCTTCTAACAACCTAAAGTCAAAGGTGAAACAACTCAGTAGGAAATAAAGCAAAAATTATAAAGATATTTCACAAGAGGATCATATGGGCAAAAAATATCTAAAATTATATCCATTCTAATTATTAATTAGGAAAATTGGAATTAATACCAAGCATAAGATGTTTTTGACCATCAGATAGGCAAAATTTTAATTTTTTCCAGCTTTATTGTGATATAATTGACATATATCATTGTCTAAGTTTAAGTTATACAATGTAATGATTTTATATATGTATATGTTGAGAAATGATTACCACAATAAGGTTAGTTAACACATCTATCACCTCACACAGTGACCTGTGTGTGTGTGTGTGTTTGTGTGTGTGTGTGTGTGGTGAGAACTTTTAAAATCTACTCTCCCAGAAACTTTCAAATATATAATACAATACTGTGAAGTAGAGTCACCATGCTGTACATTACATTTCCAGAACTTACTCATCTTACAACTGGAAGTTTGTACCCTTTGACCACCATCACCCATTTTCCTCACCTTTCAGCCCCCAGCCTTTGCAATCACCAATCTGTTCTCTGTTTCCATGAATTTTTTTTTGATTCCACATAAAAATGAGATCACACAGTATCTGTCTTTCTCTATCTGACATTTTACTTAGCATAATGCCCTCAAGGTCCATCCATATTGTTGCAAATGGCGTGATTTCCTTCTTTTTATGGTTGAATAATATTCCATTGTCTGTGTGTGTGTGTGTGTGTGTGTGTGTGTGTGACATCTTCTTTATCCATTCATCTGTCGACAGATACTTAGGTTGTTTCCATGTCTTGGCTATTAGAAATAATGCTGCAATGAACACAGGGGTGCAGATATCTCTTCGAGATAGTGATTTCATTTCCTTCAGATAAACACCCAGAAATGGGATTGCTGGATCATATATTAGTTCATTTTTCATATTTTGAGGAATCTCCATACTGTTTTCCATTGTGGCTGTATCAATTTACATTCCCACCAAGAGCGCACAAGTGTTCCCTTCTTTCCACATCCTTGCCAGCACTTGTTATCTCTTGTCTTTTTGATAATAGTCATTCTAACAGGTGTGAAACGATATCTCATTGTTGTTTTGATTTGAATTTCCCTGGTGATTAGTGATGCTGAGCACCTTTTCATGTACCTGTTGGCCATTTGAATAGCTTCTTTGGAAAAATGTCTATTCAGGTTCTTTGCCATTTTTCAATTGAATTTGTTGGGGATTTTTGCTATTGAGTTGTATGAGTTTCTTATATATTTTGGATAGTAACCCCTTGTACAATATGTGGTTTACAAATATTTTCTCCCATTCTGTATGTTACCTTTACATTTTGTTGAACGTTTCTTTTGCTGTGCAAAAGCTTTTTAGTTTGATGTAGTCACACTTGTTTATTTTTACTTTTGTTGATTGTGCTTTGGGTGTCATATCCATAAAATCACTGTCCAGACCAATGCCAAGGAGCTTTTTCCCTATGTTTTTTCCTAAGAGTTTTATGATTTCAGGTCTTATTTTAAAATCTCTAATCCATTTCAAGTTAATTTTTCTGAGGGGGTAACACAGGGGTCCAGGTTCATTCTTTTCCATGTAAATATCAGATTAACCAGCACCATTTATTTAAGATACCACTCTTTCCCCATTAAGTATCCTCAGTTCAATTGTAATTTTATTTGACTGTATAAACATGGGTTTATTTCTGGGCTCTTGATTCTGATCCTTTGGTTGATATATCTGTTTTTATGCCACTACCATACTCTTTTGATTACTTTAGCTTCGTAATATAGTTTGAAATCAGGAAATGTGATGTCTCCAACTTTGTTCTTCTTTCTTATGATTGCTTTGTTTATTTGGCATCTTTTGTGGTTCCATACACATTTTAGGATTTATTTTTATATCTATAAAAATGCCATTGAAATTTTGATGGGATGTATTGAATCTATAGATTACTTTGGGGAGTATGGACATTTTAACAGTATTAATTCTTCCAATCCATTTACATGGGATATCTTTCCATTTAAATGTGTCTTCTTCAATTTCATTCATCAATATTTTATAGTTTTCTGTGAACAGATGGTTAACCTCCTTGGTTAAATTTATTCCTAAGTATTTGATCATTTTTTATGTTATTGTAAATGAGATTGTTTTCTCTATTTCTTTTTCAGATAATTCATTGTTAGTGTATAGAAATGCAAGTGATTTTTGTACATTGATTTTGTATCCTGTAACTTCACTGAATTTGTTTATTAGTTTTTTTGGTGGAGTCTTCAGGATCTTCTATATATAAGGTCATGTCATTTTCAAATAGAGACAATTTTACTTCTTCCTTTCCAATTCAGATGCGTTTATTCTTTTTCTTGCCTGATTGTTCTGGCTAGGACTTCTGATACTATGTTGAATAGTAGTGGTGGGAGTGGACACACTTGTCTTGTTCCTGATCTTAGAGGAAAAGCTTTCAAACTTTCACCATTGAGTGTGATGTTAGCTTTGGGACTGTCACATATGGCCTTTATTATGTTAAGGTATATTCCTTATATATCCAATTTTTAAAGAGTTTTTTTATCATGAAAGGATGTTGAATCTTGACAAATGCTTTTTCTGCATCTCTTGAGATGATCATGTTGTTTTTATCTTTCATTCTATTAGTATGCTGTATTACACTTGTTTATTTGCATATGTAGAGCCATGCTTGTTTTCTAGGGATGATTCCCACTTGATTGTGATGTATGACCCTTTAAATGTGCTGTTGAATTTGGTTTGCTAATATTTTGTTGAGAATCTTTGCATCTATATTCATCAGGAATACTGGACTGTAGTTTTCTTGTACTTTCAGTATTTGTCTTTGGGTATCAGGGTAATGGTGGCCTTGTAAAATGAGTTTGGGAGTATTCCCTCCTCTTCTATTTTTTGGAGTAATTTGAGAAGGATTGGCATTAATTCTTTAAATGTTTGGTTGCATTTGCCTGGGCTTTTTGATTACTGATGCAATCTCCTTGCTTACTATTGGTCTGTTCAGATGCTCTAATTCTTCATGATTAAATCCTGGTAGTGGTATATTCCTAGGAATTTATCTATTTCTTCTAGGTTGTGCAATTTGATGGCATATAGTTTTTAATAGTAGTCTCATATGATCCTTTGTATTTCTGTGGTATCAGTTGTAATGTCTCCTCTCTCATTTATAATTTTATTTATTTGCCATTAAGAAGTTATAACAATTGTAAGTATTTATGCACCCAACATCGGAGCACCATTATAGACAAAATGGACCTAACTAACAGATATATACAGAAAATTCCATTCAACAGCAGCCAAATACACATTCTTCTGAAGCACACACAGAATATTTTCTAGGATAGATCATATATTAGGCCACAAAAAAAGTCTCAAAAAATTCAAGAAAGTAGACATTATGTCCAGTATCTTTTCTGGCCACGATGGAATGACACCAGAAAGGAATGCTGAAACACTCACAAATACATGGATATTAAACAACACACTCCCAAATAACCAAGAGATCAAATAAGATATCAAAATGAAAATTAAAAAATATCTTGAGACTAATGAAAATGGAATCACAACATACCAAAATTTATAGATGTAGCAAAAGCAGATCTAAAAAGGAAGTTTATAGTGATAAACACATATATCAGGAAAAAAGAAAGATCTCAAATAAACAACCTAAGTTTACACCACAAGGAACTTTAAAAATAAGAACAAACTAAGGTCAAAGTTAGCAAAAGAAAGGAAATAATAAAGATATGAGCAGAAATAAATGAAATAAGAATAGAGACAAGGGAGGAGGAGCTTCAAGATGGTGGAAGAGTAAGACGCGGAGATCACCTTCCTCCCCACAAATACATCAGAAATACATCTACATGTGGAACGACTCCTACAGAACACCTACTGAACGCTGGCAGAAGACCTCAGACCTCCCAAAAGGCAAGAAACTCCCCATGTACCTGGGTAGGGCAAAAGAAAAAAGAAAAAACAGAGAAAAAAGAACAGGGACGGGACCTGCACCAGTGGGAGGGAGCCGTGAAGAAGGAAAGGTTTCCACACACTAGGAAGCCCCTTCGTGGGTGGAGACTGCGGGTGGTGGAGGGGGGAAGGTTCCGAGCCATGGAGGAGAGCGCAGCAACAGGGGTGCAGAGGGCAAAGCGGAGAGATTCCCACACAGAGGATCAGTGCCGACCAGCACTCACCAGCCCGAGAGGCTTGTCTGCTCACCCGCTGGGGCGGGCGGGGGCTGGGAGCTGAGGCTCGGGCTTCGGAGGTCAGATCCCAGGGAGAGGACTGGGGTTGGCTGCGTGAACACAGCCTGAAGGGGGCTAGTGTGCCACAGCTAGCCGGGAGGGAGTCCGGGAAAAGGTCTGGAGCTGCCGAAGAGACAAGAGACTTTTTCTTGCCTCTTTGCTTCCTGGTGCATGCGGAGAGGGGATTAAGAGCGCCACTTAAAGGAGCTCCAGAGACGGGCGCAAGCCACGGCTATCAGCACGGACCCCAGAGACGGGCATGAGACGCTAAGGCTGCTGCTGCCGCCACCAAGAAGCCTGTGTGCGAGCCCAGGTCACTGTCCACATTGCCCCTCCCGGGAGCCGGTGCAGCCCGCCACTGCCAGGGTCCCGTGATCCAGGGACAACTTCCCCGGGAGAACGCACAGCACGCCTCAGGCGGGTGCAACGTCATGCCGGCCTCTGCCACCGCAGGCTCGCCCCGCATCCGTACCCCTCCCTCCCCCCGGCCTGAGTGAGCCAGAGCCCCTGAAGCAGCTGCTCCTTTAACCCCGTTCTGTCTGAGCGAAGAACAGACGCCCTCAGGCGACCTACACGCAGAGGCGGGGCCAAATCCAAAGCTGAACCCCGGGAGCTGTGCGAACAAAGAAGAGAAAGGGAAATCATTCCCAGCAGCCTCAGGAGCAGCGGATTAAATCTCCACAATCAACTTGATATACGCTGCATGTGTGGATTACCTGAATAGACAGCGAATCATCCCACATTGAGCAGGTGGACTTTGGGAGCAACGATATATTTTTGTTTCCCTTTTTCTCTTTTAATGAGTGTGTATGTATATGCTTCAGTGTGTCATTTTGTCTGTATAGCTTTGCTTTTACCATTTGCCCTAGGGTTCTGTCTGTCTGCTTTTTTTTTTTTTATTACTTAAAAATATTTTTCTTCTTAATTATTTTTTATTTTTTATATTAATAACTTTATTTTATTTTATTTTGTTTTATCTTCTTCTTTCTTTCTTTCTTTCCTTTTTTTCTCCCTTTTATTCTGAGCCGTGTGGAAGATAGGCTCTAGGTGCTCTAGCCAGGCATCAGGGCTGTGCCACTGAGGTGGGAGAGCCAAGTCCAGGACACTGGTCCACAAGAGACCACCCAGCTCCACGTAATATCAAACGGTGAAAATCTCCCAAAGATTTCCATCTCAACGCCAAGACCCAGCTCCACTCAATGACCAGCAAGCTACACTGCAGGACACCCTATGCCAAACAACTAGCAAGACAGGAACACAACCCCCCATCCATTAGCACAGAGGCTGCCTGAAATCATAATAAGGTCACTGACACCCCAAAACACACCACCAGACGTGGACCTGCCCACCAAAAAGACAAGATCCAGCCCCATCCACCAGAACACAGGCACTAGTCCCCTCCACCAGGAAGCCTACACAGCCCACTGAACCAGCCTTAGCCACTGGGGACAGACACCAAAAACAATGGAAACTATGAACCTGCAGCCTATAAAAAGGAGACCCCAAACACAGTAAGTTAAGCAAAATGAGAAGACAGAGAAACACACAGTAGATGAAGAAGCAAGGCAAAAACCATCAGACCTAACAAATAAAGAGGAAATAGGCAGTCTACCTGAAAAAGAATTCAGAATAATGATAGTAAAGATGATCCAAAATCTTGGAAATAGAATGGAGAAAATACAAGAAACGTTTAATAAGGACCTAGAAGAACTAAAGAGCAAATAAACAGTGATGAACAACACAATAAATGAAATTAAAAATTCTCTAAAAGGGATCAATAGCAGAATAACTGAGGCAGAAGAACAGATAAGTAACCTGGAAGATAAAATAGTGGAAATAACTACTGCAGAGCAGAATAAAGAAAAAAGAATGAAAAGAATTGAGGACAGTCTCAGAGACCTCTGGGACAACATTAAACGCACCAACATTCGAATTATAGGGGTCCAGGAAGAAGAAGAGAAAAAGAAAGGGACTGAGAAAATATTTGAAGAGATTACAGTTGAAAACTTCCCTAATATGGGAAAGGAAATAGTTAATCAAGTCCAGGAAGCACAGAGAGTCCCATACATGATAAATCCAAGGAGAAACATGCCAAGACACATATTAATCAAACTATCAAAAATTAAATACAAAGAAAAAATATTAAAAGCAGCAAGGGAAAAACAACAAATAACACCTAATGGAATCCCCATAAGGTTAACAGCTGATCTTTCAGCAGAAACTCTGCAAGCCAGAAGGGAGTGGCAGGACATATTTAAAGTGATGAAAGAGAAAAACCTACAACCAATATTACTCTAGCCAGCAAGGATCTCATTCAGATTTGATGGAAAATTAAAAGCTTTACAGACAAGCAAAAGCTAAGAGAATTCAGCACCACCAATGCAGCTTTACAACAAATGCTAAAGGAACTTCTCTAGGCAGGAAACACAAGAGAAGGAAAAGACCTACAATAATACACCCAAAACAATTAAGAAAATGGTAATAGGAACATACATATTGATAATTACCTTAAATGTAAATGGATTAAATGCTCCAACCAAAAGACATAGACTGGCTGAATGGATACAAAAACAAGATCTGTATATATGCTGTCTACAAGAGACCAACTTCAGACCTAGGGATACATACAGACTGAAATTGAGGGGATGGAAAAAGATATTCCATGCAAATGGAAATCAAAAGAAAGCTGGAGTAGCAATTCTCATATCAGACAAAGTAGACTTGAAAACAAAGACTATTACAAGAGACAAAGAAGGACACTACATAATGATCAAGGGATCAATCCAAGAAGAAGATATAACAATTGTAAATATTTATGCACCCAACATAGGAGCACCTCAATACATAAGGCAAATACTAACAGCCATAAAAGGGGAAATCGACAGTAACACAATCATAGTAGGGGACTTTAACACCCCACTTTCACCAATGGACAGATCATCCAAAATGAAAATAAATAAGGAAACACAAGCTTTAAAGGATACATTAAACACGATGGACTTAATTGATATTTATAGGACATTCCATCCAAAAACAACAGAATACACATTCTTCTCAAGTGCTCATGGAACATTCTCCAGGATAGATCATATCTTGGGTCACAAATCAAGCCTTGGTAAATTTTAAAAAATTGAAATCGTATCAAGTATCTTTTCCAACCACAACGCTATGAGACTAGATATCAATTACAGAAAAAAAATCTGTAAAAAACACAAACACATGGAGGCTAAACAACACACTACTGAATAACCAAGAGATCACTTAAGAATTCAAAGAGGAAATCAAAAAATACCTAGAAACAAATGATAATGAAAACACAACGACCCAAAACCTATGGGATGCAGCAAAAGCAGTTCTAAGAGGGAAGTTTATAGCAATACAATCCTACCTTAAGAAACAAGAAATATCTCAAATAAACAACCTAACCTTACACCTAAAGCAATTAGAGAAAGAAGAACAAAAAAACCCCAAAGTTAGCAGAAGGGAAGAAATAATAAAGATCAGATCAGAAATAAATGAAAAAGAAATGAAGAAAACAATAGCAAAGATCAATAAAAGTAAAAGCTGGTTCTTTGAGACGATAAACAAAATTGATAAATCATTAGCCAGACTCATCAAGAAAAAAAGGGAGAAGACTCAAATCAATAGAATTAGAAATGAAAAAGGAGAAGTAACAACTGACACTGCAGAAATACAAAGGATCATGAGAGATTACTACAAGCAACTATATGCCAATAAAATGGACAACCTGGAAGAAATGCACAAATTCTTAGAAATGCACAACCTTCTGAGACTGAACCAGGAAGAAATAGAAAATATGAACAGACCAATCACAAGCACTGAAATTGAAACTGTGATTAAAAATCTTCCAACAAACAAAAGCCCAGGACCAGATGGCTTCACAGGCGAATTCTATCAAACACTTAGAGATGAGCTAACACCTATCCTTCTCAAACTCTTCCAAAATATAGCAGAGGGAGGAACACTCCCAACTCATTCTACAAGGCCACCATCACTCAGATACCAAAACCAGACAAAGATGTCACAAAGAAAGAAAACTACAGGCCAATATCACTGATGAACATAGATGCAAAAATCCTCAACAAAATACTAACAAACAGAATCCAACAGCACATTAAAAGGATCATACACCATGATCAAGTGGGGTTTATCCCAGGAATGCAAGTATTCTTCATTATATGCAAATCAGTCAACGTGATACACCATATTAACTAATTGAAGGATAAAAACCATATGATCATCTCAATAGATGCAGAAAAAGCTTTTGACAAAATTCAACACCCATTTATGATAAAAACCCTCCAGAAAGCAGGCATAGAGGGAACTTTCCTCAACATAATAAAGGCCATATATGACAAACCCACAGCCAACATCGTCCTCAATGGTGAAAAACTGAAACCATTTCCACTAAAATCAGGAACAAGACAAGGTTGCCCACTCTCATCACTATTATTCAACATAGTTTTGGAAGTTTTAGCCACAGCAATCAGAGAAGAAAAAGAAATAAAAGAATCCAAACTGGAAAAGAAGAAGTAAAGCTGTCACTGTTTTCAGATAACATGATACTATACATAGAGAATCCTAAAGATGCTACCAGAAAACTACTAGAGCTAATGAATGAATTTGGTAAAGTAGCAGGATACAAAATTAATGCACAGAAATCTCTTGCATTCCTATACACTAATGATGAAAACTCTGAAAGTGAAATTAAGAAAACACTCCCATTTACCATTGCAACAAAAAGAATAAAATATCTAGGAATAAAACTACCTAAGGAGACAAAAGACCTGTATGCAGAAAATTATAAGACACTGATGAAAGAAATTAAAGATGATACAAATAGATGGAGAGATATACCATGTTCTTGGATTGGAAGAATCAACATTGTGAAATGACTCTACTACCCAAAGCAATCTACAGATTCAATGCAATCCCTATCAAACTACCACTGGCATTTTTCACAGAACTAGAACAAAAAATTTCACAGTTTGTATGGAAACACAAAAGACCGCGAAGAGCCAAAGCAATCTTGAGAAAGAAAAATGGACCTGGAGAAATCAGGCTCCCTGACTTCAGACTATACTACAAAGCTACAGTAATCAAGACAGTATGGTACTGGCACAAAAACAGAAAAATAGATCAGTGAAACAGTATAGAAAGCCCAGAGATAAACCCATGCACATATGGTCACCTTATCTTTGATAAAGGAGGCAAGCATATACAGTGGAGAAAAGACAGCCTCTTCAATAAGTGGTGCTGGGAAAACTGGACAGCTACATGTAAAAGAATGATATTAGAACACTCTCTAACACCATACACAAAAATAAACTCAAAATGTATTAAGGACCTAAATGTAAGGCCAGAAACCATCAAACTCTTAGTGGAAAACATAGGCAGAACATTCTATGACATAAATCACAGCAAGATCCTTTTTGACCCACCTCCTAGAGAAATGGAAATAAAAACAAAAATAAACAAATGGGACCTAAAGAAACTTAAAAGCTTTTGCACAGCAAAGGAAACCATAAACAAGACGAAAAGACAACCCTCAGAATGGGAGAAAATATTTGCAAGCGAAGCAACTGAAAAAGGATTAATCTCCAAAACATACAAGCAAGTCATGCAGCTCAATATCAAAAAAGCAAGCAACCTAATCCAAAGATGGGCAGAAGACCTAAATAGACATTTCTCCAAAGAAGATATACAGATTGCCAACAAACACATGAAAGAATGCTCAACATCATTAATCATTAGAGAAATGCAAGTTGAAACTACAATGAGATATCATCTCACACCGGACAGAATGGCCATCATCAAAGAATCTACAAACAATAAATGCTTGGAGAGGGTGTGGAGAAAAGGGAACCCTCTTGCACTGTTGGTGGGAATGTAAATTGATACAGCCACTATGGAGAACAGTATGGAGGTTCCTTCAAAAACTAAAAATAGAACTACCATAGGACCCAGCAATCCCACTACTGGGCATATATCCTGAGAAAACCATAATTCAAAAAGAGTCATGTACCAAAATGTTCATTGCAGTACTATTTACAATAGGCAGGACATGGAAGCAACCTAAGTGTCCATCAACAGATGAATGGATAAAGAAGATGTGGCATATATATACAATGGAATATTACCCTGCCAAAAAGAGGAACAAAACTGAGTTATTTGTAGTTAAGTAGATGGACCTAGAGACTGTCATACAGAGTGAAGTAAGTCAGAAAGAGAAAAACAAATATCGTATGCTAACAGATATATATGGAATCTAGAAAAAAAAAGAAAAAAAAAGGTCAGAAGAACCTAGGGGCAAGACGGGAATAAAGATGCAGACCTATTAGCTAATGGACTTGAGGATACGGGGAGGGGGAAGGGTAAGCTGTGACAAAGTGAGAGAATGGCATGGACATATATACATTACCAAACCTAAAACAGATAGCTAGTGGGAAGCAGCCGCATAGCACAGGGAGATCAGCTCGGTGCTTTGTGACCACCTAGAGTGGTGGGCTAGGGAGGGTGGGAGGGAGGGAGACGCAAGAGGGAAGAGATATGGGGACATATGTATATGTATAACTGATTCACTTTGTTATAAAGCAGAAACTAACACACCATTGTAAAGCAATTATACTCCAATAAAGATGTTAAAAAAAAAAAAAAGAATAGAGACAATAGAAAAGAGGGAGAAAACCAAGAGCTGTTTCTTCGAAAAGATAATTTTTTTCAAATTATAATAACATACATGTTTGTGAACATTTCTCTCATGTTATTGGGGATAAAATAAATGGGTAGTCTTTTTGGAAGGCAATTCAGCAGGGTATACATACATATTAAATGTACAGATGCTTCCAACCCATGATTTGATTTCTGGGTATTGATTCTTATGTGAACCAATAGGCATGTACAATGTCACTCACTACATTGTTGATGGGCAACAATTTAAATGGATATTAATTGAGAAGTGGCTAAATAAGTTGCAGTATCATCTATACTATAGATTAATATGATATATTTAAACATAATGATGCATGCACTTACACAGAATGATCTGTAATACATATCATTTAGTGAAAATAAGAGTAGTGGAACAATACAGAGTCCAATTAATATAAAAATATTTATTTGTACGTGCACACAGCTAGAAATAGACACTACACTGTTCACAGTTGTTGCCTCTGGGAAAGAGAGGTGGAATTAAAGGCACACTGTCCATTTTTATCCTATATTCTGCATGTTTGAAATCATTTTTCACTACAAGATGGTGTCCACACTTTGCTTGCATAAAAACAAATTAAAATATGTCTATTTTCTTTCGTAATTCCTTCTCCTGAATAAATCACATTTCCATAAGCTTTCTTGTATCTTTTCTGATTTCCCTTTAATATGATAAGTGTAATTACCTACTTAAAAGTTTCATTGGTGTCATTAAATCATTCCAAGTTCAACTTTTTAATGCTAGTAAAGTTATTCTGCTTAGTTCGAGAGCTACAAAAGAAAAAAAGAAAAAAAACTTGCATAACTGCTCAATTTCATTAGTTTCCTTGGGCCAAAAATCATTAGACGTGTTTTCAACAGTCATATTATGATCAATGGCTTACTAATGAGTCTAATCCAGTAGTCCAATGTGTTGGTTGGTAACCAAATGCCAATGGCAGAGAATTCGCTGTTTCTTCCATTCCTGAGTTGTTATATCCACTAAACCTTCATTATGAGTCACAACCAAATTAGTTTTTGCACAACAATAGTCTTAGTGAATATGAACTGGCAGCTTTTAATACTTAAGCAGGGCGTGCAAGTATTCTACTTCAAAGGAATTTTCATTAATGAATATTTTATTTTATTTTACATCTCATGCAAATGGAATAAAGAAACAAATGTTCCTCACTTGTTATTATGCACTAAGCCATATTTGATAAAACCTGGGACTGAAATAACAGATGTCTTCTTGTATTTTGTCAGAGTAACATCTCTCAAGCCATATAATATTGGAGAATGGGTCTTGGTCAGACTTGAACAACCTAGGATCTAGTGAGAGCTTTTGCATTTTCCTGCTATGTGACATTGAAAAAAAGCACAAAACCTCTACGAACCTCATTTTCCTTATATGTAGGACACAGATTACATTACTTGTCCTTGTCCTCTCACAAAATTGTAAGAAGATTCACATGAAACATTGGAGGGCAAAATCTCTCAACGGCAAAGCACTCTGCACAGTGGAGGTATGAATATTAGATAAGAATCAGCCAGTTAACACTGTACTGATTCAATCAACAGCCAAAATAACTATCTAAACCTTGTGCTTCTCTTTCAAAAATTGTTTTTTCTTGTATCATAGAGTCAAGTCACAGTTTGAAATATAATAAATGCATTTCCAAGACACAGTCATTGGGGAG
Source organism: Balaenoptera ricei (assembly GCF_028023285.1). NCBI lineage: Eukaryota > Metazoa > Chordata > Mammalia > Artiodactyla > Balaenopteridae > Balaenoptera > Balaenoptera ricei. The sequence continues at coordinate 129,182,616 of NC_082660.1, read as the reverse complement.
ACAAAGCTTTACAGGGGAGTACAGGCTTCCTTACTATTCTGAGTGGTGTGGAAAAATAGCCGTCAGTCCTTGTCACACCTTGTTATCTTTTGGTCAGTGGTGCTCTTTGGTGTTGGAACTGCTGCTTTAGTCTCCTGGGAGAAAGTCTCAATGCTTAGGGTGCAGAGGGAGGCTTGCAGAGAACAGAGCGAAGCCATAACCGCCATTAGCAGCATGATGATTCAGTGCTTTCCTTTAGGAAAACATTTTTTTAAAAATCTTTTGCTATAACAAATGTTTTAAACACTAAGACAAGAAAAAATAAAATTAGCTTTAAATGTTTCTGTATGTTGCACATTCTATTCCTGTTTAAAATAAATTAGGCTGTTTGACACCTGTGCACAGGAAGGGTAGAGGAAACAGAATCAAGAGAGGAGAAACTCAGACAGTGATGAGATTTGTAAAAGTATTGACCAACCTAAAGCAGAGCTCTGGGGCAAAGAGGAAGAGTTAGAGAGTTCTACCTTAGCCAAAATGGCCAGGCCCTTATACCTCTGCCATTTTCAGTCATGGCCTAGGGCTTACCTGGGAAGAATGTGGCCTTGCCAGGAAAGCTAAGATGGTTCCTGAAGAAGTGAACACCTGAACAGCAAGTTCTTTCTTGCATGGCAATCTGGGCACACATGTCCATGGCGGCCACCGTGGTACTGGAGGTCAGATGAGAAAGAAAAAGAATTAGAAAGTCTTCTCGGGCTGAGGAATAACGAGTGCATTAGGTAAGTGCAGTAGGATTTCTGGATAGCATGATCCTGTGCTCTTCTCAATTTACACTCACCTATTACAGTAGGTAAGTGGAGAGTAGGATTTACCAGGGTTGGCATTTTGTCATTTGAGTAAAACAGAGGGCAATGTCTGTACAGTCCATTCTGTTCCCAAATTCTACAATTTTAGGTGCATTAAGGTGATCTTTCACCCCAGTGTCTCCCACATAGATTCTGGCAAAATACTGCCCACGGGGGGACTTCCCTGGTGGCGCAGTGGTTAAGAATCCACCTGCCATAGCATAGGGAGATCAGCTCGGTGCTTTGTGACCACCTAGAGGGGTGAGATAGGGAGGATGGGAGGGAGACGCAAGAGGGAGGAGATATGGGGATATATGTATATGTATAGCTGATTCACTTTGTTATACAGCAGCAACTAACACAACAATGTAAAGCAATTATACTCCAATAAAGATGTTAAAAAAAAAAAAGAATCCACCTGCCAATGCAAGGGACACAGGTTCGAGCCCTGGTCCAGGAAGATCCTACATGCCGTGGAGCAACTAAGCCCATGCACCACAACTACTGAGCCTGTGCTCTAGAGCCCACGAGCCACAAGGACTGAGCCCACATGCTACAACTACTGAAGCCCCCGTGCTCTAGGGCCCACGTGCCGCAACTACTGAAGCCCGTGCACCTAGAGCCCATGTTCTACAACAAGAGAAGCCACCGCAATGAAAAGCCCAAGCACCACAACAAAGATTAGCCCCCCAGTCGCTGCAACTAAAAGAAGCCCGCGTGCAGCAACAAAGGCCCAAAGCAGCCAAAAAAAAAAAAAAAAAAAACCACCCCATGGGCCAAATTTGGCCTGTTTTTGTAAATAAAGCTTTCCTGCAACACAGCCAAGCCCATTTGTTTACATATCGTCTATGGCCTTTATCGTGCTTCAAAGGCAGGGTTGAGTAGCCACAATAGGGAATATATGGCCCGCAAAGCCTAAAATATTTACTTCCTGGCCCTTTACAGACAAAGTTTGTCTCTGGATTAGGCTCATCTAGCTGGTCTTCCCTGTGGATCCGTCTCAAAACTGTGGTTTCAAAGAGCATGATCACCTGGCATAGACAAGGGGCATTCTTTGATAGTGGACATAGGAGCAGGTATGACCCCCCGCTGGATCCCTCAGGCCCTAGCAAATTGCTTAACATTTAGTTGATACACAATACATTTTTGTGGAATTAATCTGTGTTAAATAGTATCCCAATTTTCTATTAATTAATTTATTGTACAAATATCCAAGCACTGCCACTGTTACAGGGGCTCTGGATACAGCATATAATGATGGTATCATTATTACTCGATATATTCTTACAACTATGTATTTTATCCAATTTTCCAAGAGAAAGTAACACTATTCTTCCACTATATATTACCTTCCTATCGATTATAGAAGTAATGACCAATTAATAATTTTGTATTAAATAAAATATGTAAGCCAGTATCTGGAAAAGTGGAAACAGGACTCTAAAATCCTGCTGAAATGTTTATAGGAATTTTATTTTGTGTGGCACCTTGCCTGTTAAGTTTATAAACAACTCCTCTTCCTAGCTCCAGTCATTGTTGACATCGACCTTGTTTCGTAGCACCCATTCAGCAGGCATTTAATCAATTAGTCGTTCAGATGCGAACTTTAGGAAACAGTGTGGCATTCATAGTTCATATGCCCTTTCAGGTTGCAGAAAAGGGAGCTGAGACTAAAGGACCAAGCTTTGTGCCTACAATTTGCATGAAAGGAGATGGCTTGCCACTTCCAGGAGGGTCTGGAGATTGGAGAGGAAAAAGGATTATGGGCTGGGGAAATGGAGAAATCAGGGATTATTTTGGGGAGAGGTGAGAGAGAAAACCATGGACAGCAATGCTGGAACTGGGGCAGGGCAGCCTGTTCAGAAGACCAGGTCACGGTTAGCTGGGGCTGAGTGATAAATTTCCCAAGTACAGGATCAAATATTAGCATGGAAAGTGATGCTAGTGCTAGAAAAGGAGGAGTTTCTGGCCCCTCCTCCAGAAGAAAAGTCAGAAAATACATGTTGGAGATGCTGGACCGAACTGGGAACTTCATATGGCACATTTGGCTTTCATTTGTTATCTGCAGAAATGATAGGTGTTGCTTCTGTTCATTGAAGTTCTTTCCATAACTTTGCCTGGGTTGCTTGCTATGAGGGACAAGAAGAAAGGTCAGCTGCCATTAGGGACTGAATTATGTCCCCCTCCCAACTTCCTATGTTGAAGCTCCAAACCCCATTGTAGCTGTATTTGAACATAGGGCCTTTATGAAGGTAATTAAGGTTAAATGAGGATGTAAGAGTGGGGTTCTGATCCAACAGAATTGTTGTCTTCAGAAGAAGAGGAAGGGACAGGAGAGATTTCTCTGAGCGCGCACAGAGAAGGGGCCATGTGAGGGCGCAGCAGGAAAGTGGTCATCTGTAAGCCAGCAAGAGAGCTCTCACCAGAAAGAGAATCTTCTAGCACCTTGGTCAGGGACTTCTAGCCTCCAGAACCATGAGAAAATAAACTTCTGCTGTTTAGGCCACCCAGTCTGTGGTATTTTTTTTATGGCAGCCCGAACAGACTAATACAACTGCACACTGTCATCTAGATAAGGATTAATGCCGAGTAAAGCCCAACACACACAGAGAAATGAAGCCATACTCGTGTGGTCAGGGATAGCTATGCATTTAGGGCCGTCTTCTCACTGAGCTCCTGGCATTTGGTCCATCCTGCACACGGAAGTTTCAAGGGTGTTTTTCTAAACCATGTCACACTCACAAATTGTTGTAGGCCACCATCTATCGCACAAGAGCTATAGGACATACCCTTTACGTCTTAAGCTGCCTTACAAAATTCTGCACAATCTCTCTCCAACTTGAAATTGGGGGCCACCACCCAGGCCCCTTTGTACCCAGACACCCTCAACTCCAGCTGTACACTTGCACTTCCTGATTATGCCATAGCCTTGTATGTTTCAGTGTCTTTGAGTCACACCCTGTCTAGAATGTCCTCCCCTGCATCCTGCTCCTCAACTACCTGCCACACCTCCTCTCCCCCTCCCAGGGCCAGCTCAAGTGTCACTCTGTCTCAATCTCTCCTACCTTAGCTGGAACTAATTGCTCCCTCATTTTTGTCTCTATGTCTATTTCCCTTCAATAGCACTTGTCACATTCAATTGCAGTTGCTTTTCAGAGTGTCCACCCCCAAGAAAGAATGATCTTTTCAAAGAAGAGAACATTTCTTACTCATCTCTGAGAGGAGAACAAAACCAGCTCAATAAAAGCTGCTGAAGGAACGTCGGACAAATTTACATAAATGTTGAAGAAGATCAGTATTAAGGCCCCTTGGGAATAGATAAATGAATAACTTGCCAGTATACTCATGCACGATTCCCTTCTGTAGCTAAACCACGTCGTTATCATCAAGAGTATTCAACTGGTAGGAAGTCACATTTTTACAGAGAGAAAATTCCATGATTCTGGCCAATGTTTAGGAGGAATGAGGCTCAAAAAGAACAGGTTGCAAATATCTGTCAATTCAAAAATAGCAAACCGACCTAATGGCTTCCTTATTTGTAAAGTGAAAGATTTAGGCAAGATGACTTCTAAGGGCCTTCCAAAGTCCAAATTCTTTGTATGGTTCACCAATCCTTACCTCTACAGCCCCAGGTTCATCATTTTGCATTTATGATCTGCTGAATAAACCAACTCCTCATCACCACCAAGGAGATGGTTAACTGGAAAGGGCTGGGTTGAAAGTAAGCTTTAAAAAAAGACCCCAAAACCCAGTGCAGAACTTGATTATGCAGCTGCCTGCCTGGGCTGCCTCTCTGGACCCAACAAGCCATCAGATTTAATGACTGGGGTGAGCTGGGGGCATTTCCCACATGTTTAAATATCAGCAAGCCTGACAGGCCACTGCTTCTTGAGGCATGGGGACCAATGCAAAATAGGCATCAGATTTCAAACGTGGAACCAAAGCTTGTTTTTAAAAAACGTAAGCCGAGCAGCGTGCCTTTCCGACAGTAGAAGTGTCTTATCCAGATAGTTGACCCAATTTAAATAAATATACATTGGACACTCAACTACATTGTCAAATTAAATTGCTAATTGCTTAACTACTTCACATTAATGGTAGAGACCCAATTCAAGTAGATTTTCAAGCCGAGCTATCATTATCTAAGTTATGTCAAGACAAGCTGTTAAGAACAAAATCATAGAAGTGTAGGGTAGGAGGAACCTCAGAGGTCATATTCATTTTACAGATGAGAAAACTGAAATCTAAAGAGGCTTAGCTGCTTCACCAATGTCTAGTGTTCTTTCTAGTATGTAAATGCATTATGGCACAGCGGTGTGCATTTCTGCAGATGTATTCCGGACATTGCAGATTTCAGAGTTAGACTTATTAATGTAAAAAATCATATAAACACCCCTCCCTGCACACATATAACTCGTGGTTGTCTGTAGGATAAAATACATGCTCTTTAACTTGGCACACAAGACCCTGTAGGACTTGGCCCCTTCTACCTCTACCAGCACCAAGCCCTGCTCCTTCCTGACCTGGACTTGACTCTGCAACAACTAACATTTCTTGTTTGTTCCCCTAAATGCCATATCATCACTCACGGTGGTGCCTTTCTTCCTGCTGGCATTGCTGCCTGGAATGCCTGCTCTGCTCAACTTTTATTCCTCTTTGTATATCCAGCCCTTTAATCCCTGCCTTCTATAAACCTCCATAGAGAGTCCCTTTCAGAACCAATCTCTTCTTTCGCTCTCACTCTTAGCATTACCATTAGAGTCCTGGTCACATCCCGCCTTGCATTTAGAGGTCATCTTCACATTTGTCTCTCCACTTGACCTTAGGTTTGGGAAGCCCCAAGATTCCTAGTATGGAGCTTGGCATACAGTAAGTGCTCAATAAAGGCTGTTTGCATTTGAATTGAGGATACAGGTGGGGGGAGGGCACAAAGGATCTAGGCAGAGATGCAAAACAGCCAACACAAGTATATATTGCCTTTCTGTTTTGCATATTTCCCCACATCTTAGATCCAATACCCTCATGCTAGTGGATTGGCTTCTCCTGATGTGCCCTGTGCACTCCAAAAATAACCTCTTCCCTGCTGCCACCTCAAATTCCATTCCAAACCTGCATTCTCTCAGTGTAGCTGATCATAGTTGGGCATTAAGGAAGAAAGGAGTTAGTTTCAGGTAGTACCTACAGGGGTATGGGTGGTGGGACAGACCTTTGCATATACCTACTGAAAGCTCACAGGAAACATTTCATGGGAAGCAATAGCTATTAACTATTCATTCATTTCCCTCGTCTTGCTGAATGAATGAATGCCCTTGAGTATATTGGATTCAGCCACAAGAGCCTGTTCTTTCTATAAAAGTGGCTTTATCCATACAGGACTATACAGGGACTGGGGCATGGTAAACCCAGGCAATACTTAGTTAATCTAGTTAGTTTCTTCTAGTTAGTCCCAGTGAGCTATGCATAATAGCTATAGGCAGTTCTATGGAATGACCTTGGAGTCACAAGTCTTGTGTGTTCTTGTGTGTAAGTCTTGGCTCCACCAAAGAGTGTCAGTTTAGGTCCTCCAGAAAGGAGATACCAAGACAGAGCTAGAAGTGCAAAAGAATTACTGGGATTAACCACTGTGATAGATAAGGTGGAAGAGAAGGCAGGAGTAGGCAGGGAAAGCTTTCAGAGAGCAATGCAGGTATGACACATGTGAAAGGAGGGGGGAAGAAAGGAGGATTGGTTAGGAAGAGCCTCAGACTGTAGTGTAGGTTTCAGAATGGCTCGTCTAGCCCAAGATGGGACTCCAGAATGCTGGGTAGAAATAGCTAGACCCTACTACCCCATTGTGCTCAGCCATTGTCTAGAGCTGCTTAAGGAAAGCCTGTCCTGGGCTTAACACTGGAAGTTGTCAAACGACTGTACTCCTTATGGGAATTTCTCTCTTGATAAATCTGAGGGGCAGCCCTCCACGGCTGCCACACAATGGAAGTCATCGAATCTTACCACGTTTCTACTTCCTCCTCTGCAAAATGAAGGAAACAAGAGTTACCAATCATATTGATCAAATAAATCAATTTGGATTACTGATTGGTTGGTTTTGCATTGTGAGAGTAGGGGTTTTGTGAACACAGCAGGCTTCCAGGAGAAGCACAGTTTAGAGAACACTCTGCCAAATGAAAGGATGACATAGTTTTGGACATTGTTTGGGATATGTGTGTGCGTGTGTGCGTATGCATGTTTAATCAAACAACAGTTCAGTATATCTTTAAGTAAGTGGTAGAACTATGTTTCAAATCAAGACCTTCTGAGTCTAAATTCAGTGTTTTTCCTATGATTTTACTGTGTCTCTTAAGAAAAATAGAGCTAGTGGCAGAATGAGGCAAAAATCTATATAACAACTGACCTGGGACTTGTAGGGGGACTTTTCACACATTTTCAGATGTGTATGTCAATAGCACTATAGGCTGAGCCTACTTTGAAATCCAATTACACACTACTTGGTTCACTGAAAAGGTACATATCAACAGATGCGCTCTTTCAATCTGTACTAAAGACTCCAAAGGATTCTTGGACCCTGCATCCAAGTCAGCAAAAGAATTTTACTGTAACAGCTTTTTATTTATTTATTCTTTTTTTTTCTTTTTTTGGCTGCGTGGCATGTGGGATCTTAGTTCCCCGACCAGGGATCGAACCTCTACCCCTGCGTTAGAAGCGCGGAGTCTTAACCACTGACCATCAGGGAAGTCCCTGTAACAGCTTTATTGAGATATAACTCACATACCAGACAACTCTCCCATTTAAAATGTACATTTTAATGGCTTTTGGTATATTCACAGAGTTGCACAACCATCACCACAATCAATTTTCATCACAATCGTTTTAATCATCCTCCAAAAGAAACCTTATATCCACCAGCAGTCACGCCCAATCCCCCAGCCCCAGTCTTCTGTGTCTGGCTTCTTTCACTTAGCAGAATGTTTTCAAGGTTCATCCATGTTGTAGCAAGTCCTTCACGTGTTGTAGTATTTTACTCATTTTTTATGGCCAAATGATATTCGATTATATTGGTATGCCAATACATCATTCATCAGTTGATGGATATTTGGGTTGCTTCCACTTTTTTGCTATTATGGATAATATGGCTATGAACAGTCATGTATAAGTTTTTGTGTGAATGTGTTTTAATGTCTCTTGGGTATATACCTGTGAGTGGCATTGCTGAATCACATAAATCCATGTTTAACCTTTTTTTTTTTTTTTCAAAGAAATTCACGTTCTTTTTATTTATTTATTTATGACTGTGTTGAGTCTTCGTTTCTGTGCGAGGGCTTTCTCTAGTTGCGGCAAGTGGGGACCACTCTTCATCGCGGTGCGCAGGCCTCTCACCATCGCGGCCTCTCTTGTTGCGGAGCACAGGCTCCAGACGCGCAGGCTCAGTAATTGTGGCTCACGGGCCCAGTTGCTCCGTGGCATGTGGGATCTTCCCAGACCAGGGCTCGAACCCGTGTCCCCTGCATTGGCAGGCAGATTCTCAACCACTGTGCCACCAGGGAAGCCCCATGCTTAACCTTTTAAAGAGCAGCAACAGACAAAATCTATGAGGTATCTGGAAATGACAGTTTCAGAAAGAATAAGTACCTTATTCTCTGCACTAGGACAGGGACAAGTCCACATCATGTAGCTGGTAGAAATTATTGAGATCTCCTAGATCTGATCTAGTTGCTTCCTTTTTGTCCAGTTCTGAGGATACAACATGTTGCCAATTCTAAAGGTGTCTTTCATGTTCTTCAATAGGTTTAGGCTCCCTCCTGCTTTTGCACCTGCTGGTTTTTCTGCCTTGGGACACTCTTCCTCTGCATGATCATGTGCTCACTTCTTTGTGTCATCATTACTTCAGCTCAAATATCATCTCTTCAGACAATCTAAAGTAGATCCCACTCAGTCATTTATTGTTCTCTTATCTTTTTAAAATTTTTCTCCATACCACTTATTACCATCTGACCTATTATATACATGCTATATATACATATTACAATATGTATGTACAATATTATATAGATATTACAGAATATGCTTTTTCAAAATTGACCATTATTGCCTGCTCTGTGAAATGGGTCTGAGTGCTTTAAATAGTTTTCCCCCGCTCTGAACAGCAGAGGGCGCTGGGGAGACATTGTTGGAGAAAGGAATTTTGTTACCTGGTTCCTGTGTGCACTCTTGCTAGGTTTCTGCAGCACTGGTAGCTTCTGCACCCGCAGCTTCCCCACTGCCCGACTCCCATAGTGTGGGCATCTTCCCCAGAGCCCAGCACCCACAGTGCATCCAGATGCCCTAGTGCCCATCTCCTGCAGCGTGGGCAGGTTCCCCAGCACCCACCTCCTGTGGCACTTGTACCTCCAGTGTTCCTACAGTGTGCTGCGGCCAACGTCACCCAGCTATTGTATTGTTGGGTATTTGGTTTCCACTGGGGTCACTGAAGTGACAATCCATGGAAAAATTCTGTTTGGTTTTGTTTGTCTTGGTTTGGTGTCCTTCCCCCCTGCCACCAACTTTATTGAAGTATAACTGACAAATATTGAATATATTTGAGGTGTACAAGTTGATGTTTTGATATACACACACACTGTGAAATAATCACCAAAATCAAGCTAATTAACATACCTGTCACTTCACATAGTCACCATTTTCTTTTTGTGTGTGGTGAAAACACCTAAGATTTACCCTCTTAGAAAATTTTAAATATACAATAAAGTAAGTCCTCCTCTTCTCTCACCTCCCAGCCCCTAGCAAAATCACCAATCTATTCTCTGTTTCTATGAGTTCAATGTTTTTAGATTCCACATATAAGTGAGATCATACAGTATTTGTCTTTCTTTGCCTGACTTAATTCACTTAACACATGCCCTCAAAGTTCATCTATGTTGTCTCATTGGCAGTATTTCCTTAATTTTTATGGCTGAATAATATTCCACTGTGTGTATATGTATATATATATGTGTGTATATATATATATATATATTTTTTTTTTTTACATTTTCTTTATCCATTCATCTGTCAAGTACACTTACATTGTTTCCATGCCTTAACTATTGTGAATAATGCTGCAATGAAGGGAGTACATGTGTCTCTTTGAGATAGTGATGTTGTTTCCTTCATATATGCTCAATAGTAGGAATGCTGAATCATATGCTATTTGTATTTTTAATTTTTTGAGGAACCTCCATACTGTTTTCCATGGTGGCTGCACCAATTTACATTCCCACCAACAGTGCATCAGGGCTCCCTTTTCTCTGCTTCTTCTCCAGCACTAGTTATCTCTGGTCTTTTTGATAATAGCCAATCTAACAAGTACGAGGTGATATCTCATTGTGGTTTTGATTTGCATTTGCCTGATGATTAGTGATGTTGAGTAACTTTTCATGTAACTGTTGGTCATTTGAATAGCTTCTTTGAAAAGTATGTATTCAGGTCCTTTACCCATTTTTATTTGGGTTGTGTTTTTGTTATTGAATTATATCAGTTCCTTATATATTTTGGATATCAACCACTTATCAGATATATGGTTTATAAATATATTCTCCCATTCCATAAGTTTCCTTTTTTATTTTGTTGATATTTTCTTTTGCTATACCAAAGGTTTTTAGCTTGATGTAGTTTCATGTGGGTTTTTTTTGGGGGGGAGGAGGTTGGTTGTTTTTTGCTTTTGGTTTGTTTGTTTTTGCTTTTCTTGTTTGTGCTTTTGGTGTTATATCTAAAAAGTCAATGCCAAGACCAATATCAAGGAGATTTTTCCTATGTTCTCTTCTAGGAGTTTTATAGTTTTAGGTCTTATGTCTTTAATGCATTTCAAGTTAATTTTTGTGAATGGTGTTAGATGGTGGTCCTATTTCATTATTGTGCAAGTGAGTATCCAATTTGGCCAACACCATTTATTGAACATACCATACTTTCCCCATTAAACATTCTTGGCTTCATTATCAAAATTATTGATAGTTGACCAAATAAGCATGGCTTAATTTCTGGGCTCTCCATTGTGCTCTATTGGTCTATGTGTCTGTTTTTATGCCAGTACCAAACTGCTTTGATTACTATAGCTTTGCAATATAGTTTGAAATCAGGAAGTGTGATGCCTCCAAATTTGTTCTTCTTTCTCAGGATTCCTTCAGCTATCCAGGTCTTCTGTAATTCCATTTTGTAATCAGGGTTGTTCTATTTCTGTAAAAAATGCTACTGGAATTTTAATAGGGATTACACTGGATCTATAAATGGCTTTAGGTAGTATGGACATTTTAGCAATATTAATTCTTCCAATCCATAAACATGAATACCTTTCCATTTGTTTGTGCCTTCATCGATTTCTTTCATCAGTGTGTTATAGTTAACACTGTACAGATATTTCACCTCCTTGATTAAATTTAATCCTAATTATTTCATTGTTTTGATGCTATTATAATGGGATTGTTTTCTTTATTTCTTTTTAGGTAGTTCATTTTTAGTGTATAGAAACACAATTGATTTTTTTGCATGTTGATTTTATATGATGCCACTTTATTAGTTCTAACAGTTTTTTGGTGGAGTCGTTGGGATATATATATATATATATATATATATATATATATGATCCAATTATCCATTATACATCTTTTGATTGAATAATTTAATCCATTTACTTTTAAAGTAATTATTCATAAGTAAGGTCTTACTATTGCCATTTTGTCAATTGATTTCTGGCTGTTGTGGTGCTTTTGTTCATTTTTTCTCTCTTGCTATCTTCCTTTGTGATTTGATGACTTTTTATGGTGGTATGTTTTGATTCGTTTAATGTAATCTTTTGTGTATCAACTATAGGTTCTTCCTTTGTGGTTACCATAAGCCTAACATAAAATACGTTATAGTTATAACAACCTATTTTAAGCTGATAACAACTTAACTTTGATAGCATACAAAGACTGTATACTTCTCTCTCCTCTCACATTTTAGTTTACTGTTGTTAGAATTTACATCTTTTTAATACTATGTATCCAATAACAAATTACAGTATTAATAGTTATTCTTAATACATTTGTTTTTTATCTGTTTTTTTTTCACCTTTATCAGCTCAATGCACGGATATAGGGGCGAGGGAGCTTGTTTTTTGTCTTTTAAACTAGACTTGAAGTGATTTCTGTTCCACCATTACAACATTAGAGAATCTAACATGAGTACATATTTACCCTTACTGGTGAGTTTTATACACTCATGTTTCTAACTTTTTGTCCTTTCCTTTCGTCTTGAGAACTTAGGGAAAAATTTGTGATATAAGAAAAATATATAGGAAAAGAAGGTGTTATATGTAAATACTGCAGCAGAATATAGCTTTATTTCTTTTAATTGATTTCAAGAAAATCCAGTAAAGGGCTTAAGATATTTTGAATACTTTTGATGGACTGACAATGCATCCCTGACCACCATCCAGTGAAAAACCAAGCACCATGGGATAGGGTGTACAGATTGATAGACTGATGAGAATGACTAGGAGAGAAAAACTTTCTTAAATGAAGTACATGACTGCTGTGGCTGGTTCTCCTGCTACAGAGACCTTCATCTATGACCAGAGGATGTCCAAGCCAATGCCCACATGGTGGTATAAGGAAGAATCAAGTTGAGAATAAGAGAATACTGTTCAGCACTGTTACAACTGAACTCTATTGAGCCTGCAATATCTGGATGTGATTGTGTCCATTTTTATTGTTTTATTAAATCTGATAATATTTCCTTAGGAAGGTTTCAAAAAGGACATTGGCACATTTGGGAATGCTGAAGGAAAAAAACAGAGGTGAAGTGGCTAGTGTTCCTTAGGAATTTGGATTGGGAGCAGGAGTTGGGGCTAAAGATAGCCATAAGCCTTCCTGGAAACCTATAACTATGTATCTATCTATCTATATTACCTATACATATATATTTTATATATTCTAAAATGTGTGGGGCTCCCTGTATGTATGAGAGATGGGGATATATTGGGGATGGCTCTTAAAGGGAACAGACTCTGGAAAGTTTGGAGATTAGAGGACACCTAGAATGTATTCTCTTCATTCACTCTAAAACCTCCATGGCAAGAATCATTATCATTATGTGTTCATACAAATCTTCTTTTTAACCTTCTCCACAAGTATTTCCAGAAGCTGGTTCCCATGTTCATAAAACTAGTACTGGTGTTCTCTGTAGGCAGAAACTCTAAATCTCAGAGTAACAAGAAAAGAGAAAAGGAATATTCTCTCTCAGGCCTAAATCTGTCATGTAAGAGAGGTTAGGGCTGAGGATATAAATACAGATTGTATTTCAACTCATAGGCATGACTAAGAGTGAGGGTAGATAGTACCATACTGAGTCCTAGGGCACTAGAACCCTCAGAGATGAAGGAGAGGTGGAAAAGGCAATAAAGTAGAACTGAGAAGCAGTTGCCAGGGGCATAAAAGAAAGACCAAGAGAGCGTGTGCTTCTAGAAGACAAGCAAACAGTGCTGGGCCAAAGCAAATATGTGCATCCTCATATACATGTTTTGGATGTACTTTTTAAATTGTTGGGGTTTTTTCCTAATATTAAAGTAGAAGAAAAAAGAGAATTTGAAAATAGTATTTATGAATTTGGTTCCATTAGAGCCAGGTAAGTGAAATTATTTTTTTAAATTGGGTGTATAAATAAAATATTTAAAATTAAAATAACATTATGAGTTTTATTATACTTACTTTTTAATTTTTCAATATTTTGGAAAAATATATTAAAATACATACATAAATACACATGTATGCATATATATGCACATATACAGGGGCACATATAACGGGCCTCAGCCTCCTTTATGGCTTGGCATGGCACTGGTAGGCCCCATCTTCATTTAAAATGTTGATGTTTTTCATCATAGATTTTTAGAATTGATTTTGACTTTTTGAAGTATTGCATTGAAATAGTATACATATTGATTACTGAGTTTTTGATGCATCCCTTAAATTTTGTGCCTGAGGTGAGTGAAGCACTCACTTTTCTCCCCCTAGTCCCAGCTCTGCAGGTGAAGAAAGCATTACAAGGAAGAGAGAACAAGTCACTGGGGCAGATGTTGTTTGGATGGTCAAGGAAGCTGGAGATGGTTAATTGGCCATTGGCTTTAGCAACATGGGAGCCATTGGTGACCTTGACAAGACCAGCTTCAGTGAAGTGTTGGGGGTGAAATCCTGACTGGAGTAGATTCAAGACTGTTAAAATGTACTTGTAGGATTTTACTTTACGGAGGTAACTGTGACAATGCCATTGAAAGAAGATTTTTATCACTTACATTTCTGAGGAGGGAGCATGCTACATGATGCAGGGCCATGGGAAAGCACCAGACTTGGTCAGGAGGCAGAAGTAGGGGTGAGGGGAAAGCATGACCCAGAGCTTTTATCATATTTTCCTCAGGAAAGGCAAGGCAGGACAAAGGAAACAGCTTAGGATTGGATAATTTGAATGATTGCAGTGGGCTCTAGGCTATAGGGATGGTCTATAGTTGTCTGGTACCTGGCCCTTGGTGATTTAGGGCAGGAGAAATATTGACTTAGTGGGTAAGAGTTAATACAGGAGGTGATTTGGGGTATAGAGTCAGAATTGCTTTGAGAGCTTGTAATATGATTTTTGTTTGCTAGCACAAACTAGATCACCAGGGAGATATAAACAACTTTGGCTATTAGTTTGGCCCTGTGATTAATGGATGCCAAATAGACAAGTACAGAATCTAAGAAAACTCAGAACAAAGACAGAAGGGTTGGTGAGGAAGTACAGAAGGCAAAAATGTTTTTATCTTTGCTTATTTATTTGCTATCTGTTTCAGTCTGACCAGGTTTGTTTTCAAATTAGTTAAATAGCCAACATTTTCTTACACTTTCTACAGACTATATGTGTTAAAACATACAAATGAGAATAACCACTGAATTGACATTTCTTGTGAACTGTTCAATATAATGCTGTCTTTTTATAATACCAAGATGAGAAAAAAGACAACATTGAATGGAAGACAGAAGTCAAATAACCATGAGATAAAGTATTACTTCCTGTTGACATTTTATAACACTTAATTTACCTTTAGAAACGTCAAATGATCTTTTTCTCCTTTATTCAGCATGTTCTCCCTGCTTTCTTTTGAAAGGACTCCTATCTCTCTCTCCTAGAATCTCTCAACACAATGTGATAGTTTACTAAAACGAGAGAGACTGAGAGGGGAAGCGAACCACTGCATTATGGAAAATGCATACTATTTCTCAGGATAACTGAGATTAAGGATTCTAAAATATTTAGTATTTATACTCATAACAACCATAACTGCCAGAATTCCGACATGGTAAAGTAATTTGCATCTCTCCAGTTCATGGAGCCTTTTAGCAATTTAACCCATAGACACATAAAACATTAAAGCTGGAAGAGCCCTAAGAGATCATTCACACAAGTGTTTCTTATAAACACTCAGAAATCTGCAAACATGTCCTCAGGGTTCAGGGGGTCATTGTGTATGTTCAATTTCTATTTATAAAAATCAGTCAACTATAAGATAATTATTTTAATGTTTGGTTTCCATTTCAGACATATATCAAGTGGTTACGTGGTGGCTGATTGCTAGGTGAGGTTGCTCATGATGAATCACTATCTAACACCGCCAGCTGACCTCAGGGCTTTGATTGGTATATAGTAGAAACTGTTTTTATCCTTAACACATATGTTTAATTTTCACCCTTAATAGGCCAGGTTAAAAACAGAAAACAGGGAACACTGATGCTGATATATAGCATGTGACTGAGGGGTCTAGAAATGATAATAATTCTGCCAATTTGCCTTTTGCTGATCTATGACTTCTGATTCATCAACGTTCTCATATAAGACATAACACTATCTCTAGGACTTCAAAAATCAGCCTTAAAAGAGACACTAAAGTAATGAATATATAATTTGTGTGTTCATTTATTAGGAATAAAAACTACCCCCATCCAGAAAGTATCATTTGCAGAAAAATGCTTTCAAATAGCAGCATGAAGCTTTCCCTCTCATGTCAATATTTAGCAACTGATACATATTGTAAAAATAAACACCAGAATACCTAACACACTACTGAAGGAGAAGAACAAAGTTGGAGGACTTATGCTACCTGACTTCAAGACTTACTTAAAAAGCTACAGTAATCAAGAAAATGTGGTGTTGGAGAAAGAATAGACAAATAGATCAATGGAATAGAATAGAGAGTTCAGAAATAGACCCACATAAATATAGTCAACTGATCTTTGACAAGGGAACAAAGGCAGTACAATGAAATCAAGATAGTCTCTTCAACAAGTGGTACTGGAACAACTGGACATCCACATGCAAAAAAAAAAAGAATCTAGACTCAGACTTTACAACCTTCACAAAAACTAACTCAAAATGGATCATAGAACTAAATATAAACAAGAAACTATAAAACTCCTAGAAGATAACATAGGAGAAAACCTAGATGATTTTGGGTATGGTGATGGCTTTTTAGATATAACAACAAAGACACAATCCATGAAAGAAATAATTGGTAAGTTGGACTTCATTAAATTAAAAACTTCTGCTCTGTAAAAATAAAAAAATACTGTCAAGAAAACGAGAAAACAAATCATAGCCTGTGAGAAAATATTTGCAAAAGACACATCTGATATATTTGAATATATCAAAAATATACAAAGAACTCTTAAAACTCAATAATAAGGAAACAAACAACCTAATTTACAAATTGGCCAAAGACCTTAACAGACACCTCACCAAAAAAAGATATATAGGTGGCAAATGAGCATATGAAAAAATAATCCATATCACATATGTCATCAGGGAAATGCAAATTAAAACATCAATGAGATACCACTACACACTTATTAGAATGGCCAACATCCAAAACACTGACAACCCCAAATGCTGTGAGGATGTGGAACAGTGGGAACTCTCATTCACTGCTGGTGGGAATGCAAAATGGTACAGCCACTTTGGAAGACAGTTTGGTGATTTCTTACAAAACTAAACATACTTTTACTATATGATTCAGCCAACATACTCCTTGGTATTTATCCAAAGGAGTTGAAAATTATGTCCACAGAAAAACCTGCACATGGATATATACAGCAGCTTTATTCATAATTGCCAAAACTTGGAAGTAACCAAGATGTCCTCCAGTAGGTAAATAGATAAATAAACTGTGGTACATCCAGGAATGGGATATTATTCAACACTAAAAAGAAATGAGCTATCAAGCCATGAAAAGATATGAAGGAGCCTTAAATGCATAGTACTAAGTCAAAGAAGCCAATCTTGAAAAGCCTACATACTGTATGATTCCAGTTGTATAATATTCTGTAAAAGGCAAAACTATGGAGAAAATTAAAAATCAGTGGTTGCCGGGGGGTTGGTGGGAGGAGAGAGATGAATCAGAGGACAGAGTATTTTTAGGGCAGTGAAAATACCCTGTATATTACAATGATGGATACATGCCATCATACTTTGGTTCTCACTCACAGAATGTACAACACCAAGAATGAACCCTAAGGTAAACTATAGATTTGGGGTGATTGTGATGTGTCAATGTAGGTTCATCCTTGGTTAAAAAAAAAAGGACCATTCTGGTAAGTGATATTGATAGTGGGGGAGGCTATAAATGTGAGGGGACAGGGGGCATATGACAAATCTTTGTTGTAAACCTAAAATTGCTCTAAAAAACAAAGTCTTTTTAAAAAACCAAATTGATTGTTAAGTACAGAGTGCAAGATTTTCAAATATCTATTTATCAATCAGTAATTCAGACAAGTTAAAATAATTTAAGACATCTCTTTAGCAAATTGTGAAACCAGGGGAAAGCTGGAGAAGCTGATACTCTTGCAGAAAGTTGGTTTTTCCATGCAAAGAAGCTATTGTCAGCTCTCGGGTGACAGTTTGCTAAAGGAACTGGATACGGCACCTTTTTCCATAACACATTAACTCAAAGTATACATGGTGTGAATATAATTGTTGAATTTATTATTATAAGAAGACTGAAATAAAACTACCTGTTATGATCTGCAGTCGGATGAGAAAATTGATGTTTCTAATTTGGCCATTTTAACGTGCATGCAGTCCTCAAATCAAACATGATATAAAATGTGTTTTGTAAGTTATCTGTCAACACAACGTGAAAAAAGGCTGAGAAATGATACTTTAGCCTACCCCCCTCATTTTAAAAAATATTTATTTATTTATTTATTTATTTTTGCTGCGCCAGGTCTTAGTTGCAGCATGTGGGGTCTTTAGTTGTAGCATGCAGGCTCTTTTAGTTGCAGCATGAGGACTCTTAGTTGCGGCATGCATACGGGATCTAGTTCCCTGACCAGGGATCGAACCCGGGTCCCCTGCATTGGGAGCGTGGAGTCTTACCCACTGGACCACCAGGGAAGTCCCACCCCCCCCTCATTTTACGTCAGGAGTAAATGAGGCTCAGGGAGGGGAAATGATTTGTCCAAAGTCATACAGTGAGTTAGAGTAAAGGCAGAATAAGAACTCAAGTTTTCTGACCTCCACACTCTTATTGATCCTATAGCATATTCCTGCATTTCAGGGTAAAAGTCCAACAGAACATCTTTAAGGGCTCTCATTCTGAGCACTCATTTTAAACAATATTCTTTATAATAACAATATGTAAATTTGCTAATCTCATTGGTAGAATCAATTGATTCAGATATTGCTATCTCCTTTTAGTCCTGGTAGCAGTACAAGGGGAAAAAAGGGGGGATGAAGGGTGGGTGGTGGCAGTCCAAAGGCCAGCTAATAAAGGCTAGCAGTTCAAAAGCCTTCTCTGATTATCCAAATGTAAGGCAATAAGAGCTGGAAGAATGACGACATGAATGGGAAGGAGGGACAATGTGGGAGGGAAGGTTGAAGACTTGAGAGGATTTCGTGACTACCTGGAAGTTGTTGAAAAGATGGAAGTCACAAAGGATTCCAGCTGTTTTCACTGAGATACCTAGGAGACCAGGAGATGAGAGAGAGAGAAGAGAGGGAATAAGTTGAGGACTGAACCTCAAGGGAATGTGTGCCAGAGATATTGTTGTTGGTACTCAATCCTGTCACTTTTTTCTCAGGGGCTGGAGGATTGGAAACTCTATTTCCCAGATTGCCTTGTCATTTGGATTTTATGAGATTTGGAAGGCAAAATACAAGGAGACGCAGGAGCAGATGGAAGATGTTAAATTTGCAGTGGCTTCTGAGCAAGCTCCCTTTGGTGCTGCCGGCTGCTGCCAATGGCTACTTACTATTCCTATACTTCCTGATTTCCCCAACCCTCCTGATCTCTGCCCCATTCCAAGAGTTATGTAAGCAGGATGTTCCTCAGATTACATCCTCCTGCTAAAAAACCTGGGGTGGTTTCTATATTTCTGACCAAATCCTGATTGATGGAAACCCTTGCCCTCAGAGTGTGGGTGCTGGGCCGGCAGCATCACCTGGGAGCTTGTTAGAAACTCAGAATCTCAAGCCCCACCCCAGACCTACTGAATTAGAATCTGCATTTTAATATGACCTCCAGGTGATTGGTATGTGGATTCAAATTTGACAAGGCTCACTATATAGCAATTACAGAGGTAGGCCATCTTTGGGTAAGTTTCAGTGTACTGATGGAGGAAGAGAAGAAAATTTATAGGAAGAAAGACATAAATGGGAGCTAAGAAAACAGAGGCAATAAATAGGCATCACTGTTTTGAAGAATTTATCCATAAACTAAAAGGGGCCCATCTAAGAAATGACCTCTCCCTCTCCTATTGTTTACGACTTTAAAACAAATCACATCACAGTGGCTCTTACACAAGTGTTGTTTCTGTAAGTATCTTTATTTTCCAGTGGACTATGAAACTCTAGAGTCATGAAGTGCAATACAGTGGGCACTAGCCCCAAGTGTCTATTGTGCACTTGAAATGTGGCTAGTCCAAATGGAGAAGTGCTGTAGGTATAAAATCCAGAATGGATTTCAAAGATATAAAAGAAAAAATTATCCAACATGTCACATTAGTATTTTTTTATTTGTGACATGTCAAATGTTAATATGTTGAATATATTGGGTTAAATAAGTTTTTATAATCAATCCCACCTTGTTACTTTTTATCTTTTGTAATGCAGCTACTAGAAAGTTTTAAATTGCATACGTGACTCATACTATATTTCTTTTTTTCCAGCTTTATTGAGATATAATTGACACAGAACACTGTGTGAGTTTAAGGTATAGAATGTGATGATTTGATACACATGTATATTGCAAAATGTTTTCCTCAATAAGATGGTAACATCCTCACCTCACATATTTACCATTTTGCTGCTGCTGCTGCTGTTGTTATGGTGAGAACATTAAAGCTCTACTCTCACAGTAACTTTAAAATATACAGTACAGTATTGTTAACTATAGTCGCCATGCTTTATATTACATCCCCAGAACTTATTTATCTTATAACTGGAAGTTTGTACCCTTTGACCAACATCTTTCCATTTTCCCTACCCCTCAGCCCCTGGCAACCACCATTCTACTCTGCTTGTATGAGTTCAATGGTTTCATATTCCACATATGAATGAGATTATACACTACTTGTATTTCTCTGTCTGACTTAATTCATTTAGCATAATGCCCTCAAGGTCCATCCATGTTGTCACAAATGGCAGGATTTCCTTCTTTTTTATGGCTGAATTACACACACACACACACACACACGTACACACACATCACATTTTCTTTATCCATTCATCCATCTATGGACACTTCGATTGTTTCCATGTCTTGGCTATTGTGGATAATGCTGCAACAAACATGCGAGTGCAGATATCTCTTTAAGATATCAATTTCGTTTTCTTTGGCTATATGCCTAAAGTAAGACTGCTGGATCGTATGGTAGTTCTATTTTTATTTTTTTTGAGGAACCTCCATACTGTTTTCCATAGTGGCTGCACCAATTTACATTCCCACCAACAGTGCACAAGGATTCTCTTTTCTCAACATCCTCCTCAATGCTTGTTATCACTTGTCTTTTTGACAATAGCCATTCTAACAGGCGTGAGGTGATATCTCTTCATGGTTTTGATTTGCCTTTGCCTGATTATGAGTAATGTTGAGCACTATTTCATGTACCTGTTGGTGATTTGGATGTCTTCTTTAGAAAAAGTCAATTCAGGTCCTTTGCCCATTTTTCAGTTAGACCATTTGTGTTTTGCTATTGATTTGTATGAGTTTCTTATATATTTAGGGTATTAAGCCCTTATCAGATATATGATTTACAAATATTTTCTTCCATTTCGTAAGTTGCCTTTTCATTTTGTCGATTGTTTCTTGCTGTGCAGAAGCTCTTTATAGTCCCACTTGTTGATTTTTGCTTTTGTTGCTTGTGCTTTTGTTGTCATATCCAAAAGATCATCGTCAACATTGTTGCCAAGCACCTTTTTTGCTATGTTTTTTTGTAGGAGTTTTATGGTCTCAGGTCTAATGTGTAAGTTCTCAATCCCTTTTGAGTTCATTTTTATGAGTGGTGTAAGATAGGGGTCCAATTTCATTCTTTTACATTGTATTATATTTCTATTAGACAATGCTGCCCTATAGCGCTGGGATAGGGTCTTAGTGATCGCTCAGTCCACAATAGCATGTGCTCCATTTCTCACCACTGAATTGCTAAATGGTGGTAAAAACGCCTAAGCTCTCCAGTCAAAGCTGTTTTTTTATTTTTCCTGAATGCTCACAGCACTTAATATTTGCACTTCCTTGTAAGTAATTATGCATAATTTAGAACTTACTGGGCATAATTTCATGCTGTTAATTATGTCATGTCTATAAAGTATTTTCACCACTTTTGTGCATCCTATTATTCTTATTATGCCTAGCACAATGCTATGTACACAGTAAGAACTGATTAAGTTCCTGTTAAAGTAGGTGTTTTTAATCCTCTGCTTGTGATGAACTTTGCTACCACAGTAATAAAAGCTCAGTCTGCATATGACACATGAGGCTGACCTACTTAGAGACAATCTATCTTTGACATAAGCATGGCCCCATAACAATGAATTAGCCCATTGAGATATTAATTCACTCACAAATGTTTGACACATACTATGTTCCAGGATTAAACCCTCATTTACAACCACTAACCCAATTACATTCTTTTTCATCTCTTAAAAAACGAGTAAACACATGGTAAACACATGAGAGTTCAGTAAAATCCTGAACTCTCATATCTTTTGTTTGTAGAACTATATATATATATATATTTTTTTAATTTCCTAAAACGTGTGCATTTCTATATTACTCTTATCCAGAGTTACTTCCTGCAAAGATATTTATTTTATTTTATTGTTTTGATTCCTAGTAACATAGATTGGCTCAAAGGAGAAAAGAAGAAATGGATTGAATAGCTGCTATGGATTCATAAATTCTTCCCACAGCCTTTTTGAGTTGAGGGCAAGTCAGAGCTTGGTGGAGGGTATTTAAATAGACTTCATGATCAATAGAAAGGTCTCAAAGTTTCTCCATTTATCACTCTCCCCCTAAAAAATGAAAGAGCTACAGTTTGATCTCCACCTTTGACATATAGTAATTTAAACATCAAAGAGGGATTTTAGTAATGGGTTTCACACTTCTGAAGGAAAATAAAGTTTCCCATAGCTTTGTTGGCAACAGATAGAAGCACTGAATCAAAATAACCTAGATAAACTGTCTATGGAGTTTATCCATAAAGTCCAGGTTCTTGAGTCCAGGCTCAAAATAAGATTCTACTTAGGTCAACTTATTTCTCTAGAGAAACAATAACCCAATTCATCTACAGAGTTAACCAACAAAAAGCCCACATTTAGATTTTTTAATTTCCCCAAAAGCCCAACAATGGCTGAAGTCATATCTGCTCATCCACTGAGCTTTCATGCCAAATTGCTCTGTGGAGAGAGCTTGCTCTGTTCTCTTGTATGTCATGTTCAACTGTCATGTGATGAACACCCCAAAGCTTTCATCCATTGCCTGGTTTCAGGGTGGAGACATACATGTTTTTGTCAGCAGCTGATGGCTATCTTGAGAGTCAATTAAGTAGAAGCCTTTATGTTCTGACTCATTCTTTCTCCCTACAATAATAATACATATACACTGATGCATATACACACATCTTATATATACACATAATGCATAATATAGCAAGGATCTCAGAGAAGCCAGCTTAGGACAGTTTGAGGTGGGCAATGCATCAGAAGCACCACTTCCTCTACAACTACTGTGTTTGGAGTCAACATCACTCTCACTCAGATTATTGTAACTGCTTCCTAACTGGTCTCCCTGCTTCAACCCTCGCCCTCCTATAGTCTGTTCTCCCTCAGAGTAAAACCCAAGTTCTCTACATCAATCTACATGGCTCTGCATGATCTGCCCTAGAACCCCACATACTCATCACCTGCTGCCCCTCAAACATGCCAAACGTAGTCATGCTCATGGTCTTTGCACTTGCTCTTCCTTCTTCTTGGAATAGTCCCCCACATATCTATAGGGTCAAACCCCTCATTTACTTTAGATCTCTGGTCAACTGGCCCTTATCAGTGAGGCTTTCCTTGACTAGCCTATATAAAATAGCAACACTGCTCTAACACTCTCTCTCCACTTTGGATCATTTTTTCCAAAGCACTTATCACCATATGATATCTTATTTACTTGTTCATTTATTATATTTCCCCCTAGTAGAATATCAGCTCCATGAGGACAGAGATTTTTTTCCACTGCTATATCTCAGAAACCTAGAACTTAGGAGGTACTCACCAAATATTTGCTGAATTAATGAATTCATAAGTGAATGAATAGATACTGTTTAAAGACCTGATTCAACTCCTGGGACTAACAGTGAAGAAACATAATGAGACTGAACTACAGACCCTGGATTAAAAGGAAAAATAAAAATGTACTAAGGCATTGTCACAACACCAGGGCAGAAGTATTTGAGATGTCTCAGGGACTGGGCCAAGCTTGGAGGCCTATTACCTGGAAATTTCTTCAGAGAATCAATAGGAATCAAATCAAGGGCCTGAAATTCAAACAGAGGTCACAGGTTGAAAGAAAAACTATAGCTTGACAAACCAGAGGGCTGAGGAGGAGATATAAGAAAGAATTTAGAAAATGAAACAGTGACGTGAATGGCATGAGTTTCCAGGTGCTGAGTGAATTAAGCCAGATGGTTCAGGTACTTTGAATCCAGTTGTCAGAGCAGAAGTAATAGGCAAGGTCCCAAGTCCACACTGGTGGGCCAGGGTTGTTTTAAAGAAAGCCAGAATAGACAGGAGACCTTAGAAGCAGAACACGAAATGCAGGCAGAATTTGGTATCTGGGTCTCATTTGGGGGAATGCTATTATGGGTAGAGAACTGACACATTGGGAGACCGAAATCAAATTTTCAGTATCCATGTAAGTGGGCAGGTCACAACCAAGCAAGTATCATAAGACTCCTGTTTCCAGGTGAGAGGCTGTGGGTCCTCTGGCTAAATATGAAGCTCCTATCTACTCAACCCAGATAGACAAGGCCTGCTCCCCAAGAGGTGACTAGTTCTCTTATTTAATAGAGAAAATACAAACCATAGATGAAAACTCCCACGTCTTCCCAATATCATTCCCTAACCTAATATCCTCATTGCAGGCATAACCATATATTCTCCCTTCCCTCCTATTGCAAAGGAAGAAGCATGTGTACTTTTATCATAAATCAATCTTTCTTCACATCTGGTTTCTCCTTTTCAAGAACTTTCACTTTCACTTTAATCTTTCTGTGATAGGCAGAATTCTAAGAGGGCTCCCAAGACTCCTGCTTCAACCTACTAGAGAATGGACTTGAGGATGTGGGGAGGGGGAAGGGTAAGCTGGGACAAAGTGAGACAGTGGCATGGACATATATACACTACCAAACGTAAAATAGATAGCTAGTGGGAAGCAGCCGCATAGCACAGGGAGATCAGCTTGGTGCTTTGTGACCACCTAGAGGGGTGGGATGGGGAGGGTGGGAGGGAGGGAGACACAAGAGGGAAGAGATATGGGGATATATGTGTATGTATAACTGATTCACTTTATTATAAAGCAGAAACTAACACACCATTGTAAAGCAATTATACTCCAATAAAGATGTTAAAAATAAAAAAGAGGATAGGGAGAAAAAGAATCGTCAGGGTTGCTAGGGAAATCAGAAACTAACACATCATTGTAAAGCAATTATACTCCAATAAAGATGTTAAAAAAAAAAAGACTCCTGCTTCTCTGGACTACATGCCCTATATAATCTCCATCCCTGGAATGTGAGTGGGACCTGTTACTATGGCAAATGGTGATAGGATAGTCACTCCCATGATTATCTTACAGTATGCAGGACTCCCTCATAGTAGACTGGAGAGAAATTCTCTTGTTGGCTTTGCAGAAGTTAGCTGCCATGTTGTGTAAGGTTCACATAGCTAAGATCAGAGAGTGGCCTCTAGGAACTGAGAGTTAACCTTGGTTAACAGCAAGTAAGAAAAAAGGAACCTCAGTCTTACAACAACTAGGAACTGAATTCTGCCAAGAACCTGAGGGAGCTTGGAAGCAGATAAGATTATAGCCCCAAGCCAACACCTTGATTTTAGCCTGCTGAGACCAGAAGCAGAGGACTCAGCAAACCCCATGCCTGGACTCCTTCCTGACCTACAGAAATAGTAAGGTGATAAATGTGTTTTTTGAAACTGCTAAGTTTGTGATAATTTTATTGAGTATCAATAGAAAACTAGTACAGATTTTGGTAACTGGAAGTGGTGTGATGCTATAACAAATACTTAAAATGTGGGATCAGCTTTGGATCCAGCTTTGGACAGTGGGAAGAGTCTGGAAGAACATTGGAAAGCATGATGGAGAAAGCCCAAACCACCTTGAACAGACTGTTAGAAATCTGGACTATAAGGATGCTGCTGGTGAGGGCTCAGAAGGAAGTGAGGAAGATGTTATTGGAAACTGGAGGAAAGGGGATCCTTGTTACATAGTGGGAGAAAGCTGAGCTGAATTGTGTCCAATAGTTGTGTGGAAAGCAGAATTTGTAAATGATAGACTTGGATATCTAGCTAAGAAGATTTCCAAGCAAAATGTTGAAGGTGCAGCCCAGTTTCTACTTGCTGCTAAGAATAAACTGCAAGAGGAAGAACACAAATTGAGGGAAGAACTATTAGACAAATACACCTTTCCTAATCTACATCATCAATATCTTCCTTTTTTTTAAAGGAAGATTCTCATCAACATAAAAACATGCTCTAATTATTCCTTCCATTCAAACAGAAAACCCTTCCTTGACCCCATATCTCCCCCCAGCTCCTATCTAATATTTTTGCCTCCCTTCACAGTCAAATAGTCTCAAAATTTCTGCTCATGCTATGTCTATTTTCTCACTTCATATTTCTCCCTCGACATACTCCACTGTTTTCTGCCCCTTTCACTCCATCAAAACTCCTTTCACTATGGATATCAGTGACCTTTGTGTTGTGGGCTAATCATTTTATTTGGCCTCTCAGTAGCATTCAGTAAAGTTAACACACTTTCTTCTTTGTGAGACATTCTCCTTTTCTGCTTCTGTGACATGGCACTCTTCTGGTTATTCCTCTGCCTCACAGATCACTGCTTTTTTTTTTTAATTACTCCATTACCGCTTCAATGCTCTGTGATTTTGTCCTGGGCCCTTTTCTCCAACTAAACTCTCTGATTATTCCATTTTCATAACTTTAAGACCAAACCTTGCCACTGAATCTCATACTCCATCTTTCTTCTGATAGCTCCATCTGGGTGTCTCATAAACATCCTAAAATGAACGTCCGACATAGAACTTGTAATCTTACTCAAAGTTACTTTGATTTCAGGCAAAAGCACCTTAACTCACACAACTGCTGAAGCCAGAAGCCTTGGAATCATCCTTGACTTATCTGTCTGTTCCAGGTCCCACCTTTAATCGCTCACCAGGTACTGTAGATTATCCCACAACGCACATCTCAAGTCTGTCCAATTATACCACTGTTATCCTTCTATTTTCACTCATGTTCTCTCTTGGTTTTCCACATAGCAGCCAGAGTGATTCTTCTCATTTCGAAATCTGATGTCACTCCCCTGCTCAAAACTCTTAGAAGGCTTCCTATCACACCTAGGGGAAAATGTCACAGCCTCTAAGACCCTGTATGGTACAGCCCCTAGCTATCACCCTAACTCACCCCACCACTGCAGGCACACTGGAATTTCTTTGCTTCCTGGAATATTTCAAGCTCCCGTTTCTGAGCTATACCCTCTGTGAGAAACCATATTCCATACCACTTGTAACCTGTTTCTCTCCTAATCATGCTTTAGATCTCACTGCCTCAGAAAGGTCTTCATTGAGCTCCCAAACCGGATCCTATCTGCCTGATATCACTTTTGGCGGTTCCAAGTATATTTTCTCAGAAGCACCTTTTCATGGTTTACACATTTAGCTATGAGAATATTTGACTAATGTCTATGTCCAGTATACTAGGCATAAGCTCAGGGAAGGCTGGGACTGCCTCTGTCTCGCTTGTCACCATATCTCTGGTGTCTTACAGTGCCTGGTACCTAGCAGGTGCTCAGTAAATGTGTGTTAAATGAAGCATTGCAGGAGATGTCCAGAAAAGCAAAGGGTTAGATACTTTGAGTAGTTATAATAATCCTAACAAATGTTCTGGAAGATTTCCAACCTTGCCAGTCCCTAAACCCTAGATGAGTTGTGAGTCACTGTTACTTAATTAGAATAGGTCTTGTCCTCATTAAAGATGACATCTATGTGTAGTCTCAGGCAGCTCTGTAGGGTGCCCACAGATGCCACGATATGGGCAACTCTCTTCCTTCTGGTAATCTAAATCTTAACACATGTTTCTACCATCATCCATTTCCCATAATACACTTAGCATACGTTAATAATAGGCAAAAATATCCACCCTGAGTTGTAAAAATATATAATTTGTCTGTGCCTAAGGCTGTTGGCCCATGTCAAGAAACAGGAAGGAGTAGGAAGGAGCCAACAAAATACCTTAATTTTAGAGAAATTCTGGTCCAGTTTATACTTACTTAGCCCCTTCATCCAAGGGAATGTGTGTATGTATACATTTGTATGTGTGTATAAATATATATTCATATGTTTCATTTTATATAATATGTATACATACATATATTTATCCCAACTTCACATAGCTCCTTTTCTGTTTTTTTCTTTTGTTTTAATTTTTATTTTTTATTGGAGTATAGTTGATTTACAATGCTGTGTTAGTTTCCGGTGTACAGCTAAGTGATTCAGTTATACATATACTCCTTTTCTATTAATACTGTAGATAATAAGAATAAGAAGAAAAAGAGTATCTCTCCTTTCTGATCCCAGGATAACAACTGTAGCTAACTCCCCCTCAGATAATGTATACACACTGGTAAAACCTGAATACACATATCTATAAAATGGGGAAAATAAAAGTACTTGTATCTTTTATATTTTGTGACCCTGATATCTCTGTAAAGGCTCTGTAGCTATCATAATTTTATTAGTATTAAATGGGCAACTTGAAATAAAAAGCAAAGGCATGTTTTCTAACAATTACACTGAGGTGAGGTGGTTACCTGATGGATAATAACAATCACAGAATGGTTCTTGGAGATTTTTAGTGAATCCAGATTTTTTTCTGATGCCGCATTATGAGCAAGGCTTGCAGTCAGGCTGTAGAAGTGTACTGGAATAGGTAATTAAATACAATCTGTGAAGTGACTTGCACAGAAGATGAGGAGAAAAGAAGCCATACCTGCCAGCAATGCTCTGGGTTGCTGTGACAGCAAGATTTGAGAGACTGGATGAAACCAAACACAGAGGGTCCCCAATCCAGAGCTGCCCACTTTCACAGTCATACATGTATATGAATGGCTGTTGCTCGCTTTGTTGAGCTGGGTAATGTCCACTCAAGTTGCCTGCAGACTTCTGCCCCCTCGGAAAACAACAGCCTCTTCATCACTGCCAAAGTCAGAGCTAGAACAATCAGAAAGGTCAGTCCTCCACCCACTGTGCTCAACCTGAAGCCTCTCAGACACTGGTGATCGTGTTCCACTCCCAACATCGCCCTTTATTTCTCTCACTGGGATAAAATCTTTGCCTCAAGAAAGCAACAGAAGTATGACTCTGACCAAAGCCTCCAAAATACTGAAAAGAAGGATTGTATTCAGTTGTAGGATGATAGCTGATTTTTAAATCCTTTTTTTCTAAAATATGTTTCATGATGTCATGAGAATATTTCCCTAATATAACAATCAAGTACTACATGATTTCTAGGTTTGCCCCTATGATGGCAGAGAAAATATCCATATGTCCATCTCTCCTGAGGAATGCTATTTGGAATGCCACATCTAGTCACCCTGTTAACACTGTAACCCAGCATGTCACAGCCCACTAAGGACCTCTAAAATCTCTAGGCATGACCACTGCAGCACTCAAAAAACACACACACACAAGCAAATTGCTGTTAAAGGTCAGAGTCTCACCTCAGTCAAGGGCCCCTTCCCTTACACTTCTTACACATTTTCTTGGTAGCACCTCAAAATTATACATTTCAGCATCTCCCTTGCTCATCAAAAACCTTGTCACATTTTCTTAGCGTTCCAGTCATTACAAGGGGATAATAGGTAGTAATGGATTAATTACAGAAGTTGATCCCTTGTGCTGCCTACACAGTGTTGTAACTCAAGCAAAACAACTTTTTATTTCTTTAAAACAACTTTCAACAGCGACTATTTAGTCTCGTTAGGAGAGATGGGTCGGTCAGTTCTACCCGTACATTTCACAACACACTCCTAACATAGCTGTGTAACATACTTCTGCTTACGTGTAAACTTACCCAAGAACTTCAGGGGCTTCCCTGGTGGCTCAGTGGTTGAGAATCTGCCTGCCAATGCAGGGGACACGGGTTCGAGCCCTGGTCTGGGAAGATCCCACATGCCTCGGAACAACTAAGCCCGTGCACCACAACTACTGAGCCTGAGCTCTAGAGACTGTGCTCCGCAACAAGAGAGGCCGCGATGGTGAGAGGCCCGCGCATCGCGATGAAGAGTGGCCCCCGATTGCCGCAACTAGAGAGAGCCCTCGCACAGAAATGAAGACCGAACACAGCCAAAAATAAATAAATAAATTTAAAAAAAAAAAGAACTTCAGCATCATTTCTCATCAAGTGATCAGAGAAACTTTCCTGTCCTTCATCCTCCGCCTTATTTAGAGCATCCCTAAGTGATGACTCAAATGGCTAAAGGCACTAGGCCACAGAGGATGTTGGGAATTTAGCCAACCTCCCTCCACTACAGCCAAACTCTCTCTTCTAGATCTGCAAGGAATATGGAGTTTGCTGAACCGAACTTCCCCAAACACCAGTTCCTTTAAGCAGGAAAGGGTTGTTGTGATGATTAGAAATAATATATGCAAAGTAGCTAATTACAGACCTGGCTTTCAGTAGGCAATCAATAAATTGCAACTATTTTTATTTTGCTTATAAGCTAGAATTTCTACTGGGGTGGTGCACACTATGGAAAACTGGCATAGTCTAGACAAGGAACAAATATCCAAACTTGATTAAAGCCACAACCGGAGTCTGGAATGAGGACTGGACCTTCAGAAAATGTTCACAAATGGGTTCTAAAATGAATGTGGCACCAGTGACTGGAGGATAGATGACCTCTTTGGGCCCTGGACTAGGGTAAGGCAAGTGAGGCACCTAGGGTGCAAAATTTAAGGAGGCGCTCACTTTCCAGTGCCCACTCTGTACTTGCATCAGCAGTCCCCAACATTTTTGCCACCAGGGACCGGTTTTGTGTCTTTCGTGGAAGACAATTTTTCCATGGACGGGGTGGGGGGGGTGGCGGTGGATGGTTCAAGTGGTAATGTGAGTGATGGGGAGCTGCAGATGAAGCTCTCACCTCCTGCTGTGCGGCCTGTGCGGCAGGGGAGGGCAGAGGGTGTTGGAGACCCCTGCTCGCATGACCTTGAGAGTGGGTGCTACCTTAAATGTTCTGCCCTGGATGCTTCACTTGCCTCAGCCCGAACCGGCCCTGTCTGACTTCCGCCTCCTTTTGGAGGGTGTAGGAAGGAGTGGGTGTACCACGTGCAGTGGCCTGGGACGAGCCAGAGCAGCCACCAAGAGAACACCCTGGCCTGGGTTGTTAGTACCCAGAGGTCACAGGGAAAAAGATTAGCTAGGGAATAATTATGGAGGAGAAAGACTACAAATTGAGTTGGGCCACTGCTGTTTTAAACATCTTTTAGTAATACATAACAGAGTGTTCCCCTGTGAAAAAGGTCAGCTATTTAGAAGGAAGATCTGCCTTTTAGCAGAGGCATCTGAGCCAAGGGAAATGGTTTAATACCTATATTTTATTAGTTGCCTCTGGCATAAAGAGTATAAAAGCATTTCCCCTAAAGAGATTAATAATATAAAGGTATACGGTTCACAGTTCTCCTAAGACTCATCTATGAGTGTTGCTTTACATTTCACAAAGAGCTTCTGAATTCATCATCTTATCTGTTCATTACAACTCAGATAGTGGCAACCTAGGTACTATTTTTTCCACATTATAGAAGCAGCAGCATGAGGCAGAGAGGGGGTTACTGCCTTAGTGATGCTACTTTTCGGGAGGGATCATGGCAGAGGGGCAAGAGTTTGTCCTGGAGAAGCTGACTTTTGAATCAGACAGTGCTTTTGATCCCAGATCCACCACTATTAGCTCTGCAGCCTCAGGCAACTGATTTTGCCCTTCTTTGCTTCCTGTTTCCTTATCCATAAAATCTATGCTACAATATCCAGGCTTTTGGGTTGTAGTGGGCAGTAAATTAGAAAGCAGGTAACAAGTGTCCTCAACAAATGCCATCCTCTTTTCCTCTGCGATTCAGTATTGTACTGATTTGTGGTGTATCTCCTCCAGATTTTGTCATGAGCCCTTTTCTAGATGACTTCCCCTCCGAATGCACAGTCGGCTTCTCCAGCTGGAAGATGAATGACAAAGAAGGGTGCTTTGTTCATTAAACAAATCCCTTCCCACAGCTAAAAGGGAGGGGGCCCTGGGAGACTGGCCATCATTTTCATTGGAAATAAATCAATGCATGAATCAGAGCACTGCAGCTCGGGGGCGAGGGGGTGGGCAGGATGGGAAACATTTTTAGAACTGTCACTTTAAAAATATGTTCCCTCCTGCATTGTGGTTCTCTCAGTGGGCAGATTTGAAAATAGAAACAAGTAACTTTAATTAGGCTCTAATTAGCCCCACAAGTTTGGTGAGCTAGGATAGTTTATTTTAGAAAAAAAAATACAATAACAGAAGGAGGATTTTCCAGCCACCACAACTTTAATTACAATCTCAAACACCTCAAGCATGCTTACTGGGCCAATTAAATCAGCAGGGCAATGGCAAAGCGAATGCACTGGATGCCAGACCCCAGCTATGATGAGGTTTTCGACTTGAGTTTGTTTCCAAAGTAATTTGAAAAGCAGCTAACTTACAACGCTTACTTAAACAGAAGCAGGAGGTTAATTCCCGAGGCACTGGGATCTCAGAGATAGGGATTCTCCAGGTCAGTGTTGTTCAAGGGCAGGCCCTTGGGTGGGTGTCCCTCCTCCTGTTTGCTTCGGACCTATCCCCTAAGATGGAGCCACTTGGTCCTTCTCCCTCTCACTCCCCTTTGAACCTTGGTAGGAGATTCAGATGATTGACCAATCCACAGAGAGTTAAAGACCAGAGAGAAACACCACTCTAGATACCCTTTCTGGCATCTTCTGACGTATCAGTGGAGCCAGCCCATAGCGGACTACCTCTGAACTCAAGAAGAAGTGTCGTCCAGGGAAAAACAGTACCTCCTCCGCTTCCAGCTACACTCCTAGAAAGGGAAAGAAGATGAAAAAGGCCTAGCGTTTCCCTGACCATGTTTGGGAGAATGATGAGAGTAAACACTCATGTCCAAACGAGCCATTCAACCCCAACCAGAGGTGCAAATGAGAAGTCCAGGCAGGTAAGGAAATACTTTCGGTTTCTTCCACCAAAATGCATTTTCCATATCATCTGAGAGAAATCCAACACTTGTAACCAATTAATGGGCAGGTGGGCCCGCCCCCACTCACAAATCTAGTGAATTCCTAGTTAAGGGCCTTTGAGGCTGTCAGGAGAGTGTTCTGGTGCCTTCCTTTTGTTTTCTCAGAATTATGTTGAAAGAGAGCCACCTCAGCCAATGTTGTCATCTGAAATGACTAATTTGATGGGAGTGACACAGCAGTCAGTCGGCGGGTGGCCGCTGAACACTGAGAAGGGGATGGTGTTGGTGAGGGACCAGCCATTGAATGACTCCTGTCTGTTTCCAGTACTCTCTATGGCATTGCTCATAGAGCTGAACCTGGTGTTCCATATAATGCATTCATTCGTCTAACAGGTATTTAAATGCCGAAAGGGTGTCTGGCCCTGGGCTGCTTCTGAAGGTACAAAAAGGAATTAGGCAGGGTCCCTCAGCTCAAGGCACAGGCTGCCTAGCAAGGGGGGAAGGCAGGGCCATGGTGGCGGGGAAGGAAACAGAATGGGGAGGCACCTGCCAAATAACGAAGCTCTGAAAACTGAGACGTCAATTTCATAAAGAGCCAAATCAGGGCTGGTTGAAACCATGAGGTCTATTAGGTTCATTTGAGATTAACTAAATAATACAACCCTTGGATAAGCCAAAAAAGGTAATTAGCTCTACCTTTCAAGTCACCAAAGGAAAGTGTCCCAAGGGCAGTGACCTCACCAGCCCATTTACTGTAACTGGGGCTTGTCAGGCCTTCCCTGCCTACGGGAAGAATGACAGCCTCAAAATGGTCCTGCTCTGGTTCCAGAGACTTCTCTTTCCTTCCAAATAATTACAGGAATCCTCAGGAAGAGTCTCATTTTCTTCCACAGACTGACTGCTGAAAGGCATGCTATTTTTTCTTTTCAGTTCTCGGTGTATGTAAGTTATGCTTCTGGCCTCTCACAACAGCAAAAGGGGCAGTGACATTAATAATAAAACGACGTTAATAATAACAAGCAGTATTTAATAAGTGGATACTATGTGCCAGGCACTGTGCTAAGAGATTCACATTTGATTATAACTTTAGAGCTTATTTAATCTTCCGAACAACCCTCGGTAATAGATACTATTATTTTCTACTTTTCCCATATAAAGAAACTGAGGCTCTAAGAAATAATCTTGCCCAAAATAGGAAGCAGTGGGGCCAGGATTCTAACGTAGATGATCTAAATCCAGAGCAAATATTCTGTTGCCTGCAGGCGCTGCTGCCCCTGCACAGAGGCTGGATTACACTAAAGGTTTGGTAATGTTTGGTCCAATGTTATGGACTGAAGACAATGACACTGCAACTACCACTATTGATGTCACTGTCTGTAATGAAACACTACTGCTGTCATCACCGCCACCAAACAGGATGAAGCCCTTCCAATATTCCTCATTCAAGCAAAAAGTCTCTTTTTTTAGAAAAGAGATCTTTTTAACTCTTATTAAATTACTGGTGTTCCACCCTCCGAGAAGAATGAAGGATGAATGCATAGGAGCTGTGCCAGAGGACAATTGAAGTGGCCGACACTACACTGTTGTTAAAATCACTGGCTTCTGGAGCCACTGGCCTACTGTCTTTGAATCAGCTACCTCCCCTCGAATCTTCTCCAAACAGGAGTTCTTTCCTGGGGAACATCTCAAACCCTCCTGTAAAGACTCCCTAGTGCATCGCATGACCATACTCCAGACAGTAGAGATGTCGTGGCCATCTCCAGAAGTAAAATGAACCCTACCCCAAGTTTGGATTGAATGTCAGGACTGATGAAGCCACTTACACACCAAGAGGGTGTGAAAAGGTTTATTACCTACATTACTCTCCAGGGAGAGCAGGGTAGGGTCCCAAGATGTCCTAAAATGGCTTGCTGTCAGCAGGCCAACCTGAAAAATGAAGTCAGGCAGACTTCTCATTACAACAAATATGTTTGAATCTTAGGATAAAATGAAATTTAGACTCAAGTTAGAAAAACCCTTTGGCCCAACTTCACACAGTTATACACTGTGAAATCCAGATATGGATTTCCTCCACCAGCGTATTCTCAAAAATCCTATACACACACACACACACACACACACACACACACACACATATATATATAAACGCACAACTTGATGTATTTCTATATTTGAAGCACTTGGTAGCAACATTATCTAATTCATGTCATTTGACTTTTTATATCATTCTGTTTTTGGTAGATTTAAAATTCTATTTCTTGTTCTGCTAATTATAGAAATTCTCTTGACTCTCAACTGAAAATCTCCCCTCCTCCTTTATTTCCCCTTTCTACCTCCAAGTTTTACCCACTGTAATTTGACTTATACATTGATTGATTACATTTATATTCCTTTTGTTAACATCCATTTCTGTGCTTTGACTGCAGCTTGATGCTAAAAGTTAAAAGATTAATTAACAGCATTCACACTATTCCAAGGAAGTCAGTAATATAAGGTGGAGAGTCAAGCCATGGGCTATGAGTGCACTTTATTCTCTGTGATTCCAATGTCTTGACCACTGTGACACTCAAGAACATTCACAGATTTTCCTTTCATTCATTCAAATTTATGCCATAGTTTAGCTTGTTTCATAATAAAATGACACCTGTCCATACATTTTTTTCTTCATATTTTTTTCTGGACTTTTCACATTTGCTTTCTTTTCTTCTTGTTGGGAAAGGAAATTACATATACGTAGTACCTCCTTCATCACATCCCTAATGCCTTCCAATTTCTTACTCGTTCTTTCTGTTGTTAGGAATGTATTCCTCTCTTTTTTCTGAAGTTCACTAACCACTTGATCTGGTTGCTTCATATTTGGAACATGGCTTCTTTTACAACTCTCTCTTTATCCTTGAGTTTGGAGTTGTCTTTCTATTTATAGTCTGGTTTTTGTTTGGGGGTCTTAAACACATCTTCCCATTCTTCCACTATCTCCTTCTATTCCTATTCCAAGGAATCCCTAATTTCCCTGAAGCCCTTCTTCCCAAAGCCCTCCATTCTCCTGAATCTATCTGGACTGACTGCCCTGAAGATCTACTGCAGAGTCCAAGTCCTCGGACTTATATTCACTTCTCTCTAGAGTTAGAGCCACTGTTTTGTGGGGGTTTTTGTATCCATTCTCTTTCTTGGTTTACTCCCTTGGTTTGATGGCTTAAATCTCTAAGTAACTTCCCTAAGAAAGAGAGCAGTAGAAGTGAATTTTCTAAAAAATGTCTGTATTCTTATCTTACACTTCATTAGAACCTTGGCTGGGCTGGCAAAAACTATTGGTAGTTTCCTTGTATCTATTTTCTCTTCTTCTATGATAATAAAACATTTAGCTGGTCACAGGGTTGCCCACAATAAAGACTATACTGCCCAGCCTCCCTTGTAAGTAGGTATATGGCCAATGGATATAAGAAGTGTCATGTGGCAGCTTTCTGGAATCGTCCATGCGAGGCAGTTCACATGAACCATTGGTCCTCTTCTTTGTCAACG
Source organism: Balaenoptera ricei (assembly GCF_028023285.1). Taxonomy (NCBI): domain Eukaryota; kingdom Metazoa; phylum Chordata; class Mammalia; order Artiodactyla; family Balaenopteridae; genus Balaenoptera; species Balaenoptera ricei. The sequence continues at coordinate 129,146,213 of NC_082660.1, read as the reverse complement.
TTTCTTTCAGACTGCTGCCTGGAACATGAATGCTGTCATCTTGTACCATGGGGCCAAGGCCATGCATAGTAGAGCAACAAAATAGGAAAAGCCTGGGTCTCTGAATGTCATAGCAGCTCTGAAACGCTGACTGGGACTTGTACATAACAGAGAAAGAAATGTTTTTTTCAAGCCACCATTATTCTGGGATTTCTCATACAGCTACACCTAATCCTGGGTGAAGCAGGTTGGGTATGGAAACCTATGGTGAAATCATATTCCCTAAGAACACAGAAAGCATTATTCCACTGAGTTCTACCATCCACTGTTGCTGATATAAAAACCAGTTGTCATTCTTTATATATGACCTGTTTTCTCTCTCTCTCTATGACCTGTTTTCTCTCTCTCTTTCTCTCTCTCTCTCTCTCTCTCTCTCTCTCTCTCTCTCTCTCTGCGAGCTCCAAGGGACTTACCTATCACTAAAGTTCAGAAATTCACAGTGGATCTTTTTTCATTCTTCCTGATTTACACTCATTAGTCCCTTTCAATTGAAAGACTCACCTATCCATTCAACTCTAAGATTCTTGCTTTATTTCTAACCTCATTCCTTCCTCTTTGTTTTGTCTATTCTGTTTCTAAAGGGATCTTTTTTTCCTACTATTTGCATGCTAGACCTACTGATTTGAGACTCTGACTTTCATATTTCTTTCATAATTTGTCTTTTTAAATTGTTTCCTATGTCTAATCCTTCTACTGCATCTTAAACATGGTAATCAGCTTTTCATTTCCAAGGGCTTTCTTGTTCCCTAATTGTACATCATGTTGTATTCTTGTGTACCTTTGCAATTTCTTCTTGAGTCGCTCTGTATTTGTTTTCTATCAATATGTAGTAATACCTCAAAGTTAGTGGTTAAGAAAAACAAAAATTTATTATCAGTTTTTGTGAGCCAGGCATCCAGGATCCATTTAGCTGGGCCGCTGTGGCTCAGGGTCTCTTGCAAGGATGTGATCAAGATGTTGGCTGAAGCTCTAGTCATTGCAAGGCTCGGCTGGTAGAGGATCCACTTCCAAGTTCACACACGTGACTATTAGCAGGATTAAGAAGATCTGCTTCCAAGTTCACTCACATGACTGTGGCAGGCCTCAGTTCCTTCCCACGTGGACCTCTTTTCACAATCTGAACGCTGGCTTCCTTCTTCCTAGGGTGGCCTCACAGCATGGCAGTGGGCTTCCTCCACAGGAGTGAGTGTTGAGAGAGTGGGGGAGGAGGGAGGGTGAAATAGAAACCAAAAGGGAAGCCCCAGACTCTCTGTATTTTTTAACCTAATGTTGGAAGTGGTATCCTATCACTTCTGCCATATTCTATCTGCTGACCAGAGATGACTCACTAAGTTCAGGCCACACTCCAGGGGAGAGAATTAAGGGGAAGAGTATCAAAAACTCTGTGAACATATCTTGAAAACTACTGCATTGTCTACGATGCTAATTAGTTTGTTTTGAATGCTGTTTTGTGATCTCTGAATTACCTCTGTTTCCTCCTGAGTCAGTTCTTCTGCTTTGATCTTGCTCTTTCTTGGTCATGCTGCAGGCTTTCTTCAAATATCTAGAAAATAGTAGTTGTTCATTTCAATGAGATAATGAGAAAATGTGAAGGTTGACTGGGCTTGCGTGTGGAAGGGTTTGGGATTGGCAGGTGATTGGCAGGTGATTGGCAGGTGTAGTCAGGGAACTGGTTAGTCCTTAATTCCAAAATGAGAAGGTCTTTATACTGAGACGTACTCCTCAAACTACCTACCTTAGTTCTTCCTATACCAATAGTTCAAATGCCTTAGGGAAGTCTCTGTTCAAATTTTTGCTTGGAAGTAAATGCCTGACCACAAACTATATAAGAAGGAAAGGGGCATGAAGAGATTGATTCAACTATGCACAGATTTTTAATTATACCTAGTCTTTTTCAGCCTCTCTGAGGCACTTGCATTTTCCAGGTTTGGCCTCATAGAGATGACAATGCAAGGATTTGGCAAGGAGCCCATTTTCTCCCATTTCCCAGGAGGTAGACTGCTCTGGAGCTATAGAATTGCTAAAATGAGAGGCCAGAACTTATTGCTAATTTGCTCTGTAATTTTAGCAAATAATTTTCCTACGTTTGTCTCATTTATAAAATCAGAGGAATGGACTAGATGAACCTTAAGTCTTCTTACAATAATGGTAATCCAATTCAGTTAGGATTTGAAACTTTTCCTGCAACTATATTTCATACATTCTGAAATATAAAAAATCTAGTACATGGTAAAAAAATAAATAAAATGAACTCAAGCTGAGAATATATAAGAAAGTTAAGAACAAGCTTCCAAAATAGCTGGTTCTGTATTTTTTTTCAAGATGGCAAATACGTGTTGCAAGAAACTCTCCTATACTTTTTGGTAGAACTCAGTGTGATGAACACTGAAAAAAAATGAAGGCTGTTTTCCTTAATGGAGCACAAGTTTTAGAGCATTTCAGCCATTTAGAAGAAAAATATGAAGCTGAGAAACAACAGCATTTTATTTTGAGGATATAGCTTGGATTTCTGGGGTTCACAAGATTCTGGGAGAAGTAGTTCTGGGTATCCTACATTGATGATATTAAACACCATTTTCTGAGAATGTATAACTTGGATATCACCCTATCACCTACTCTAATTGACTTTCTATTTTTAAAAGTAAAATTCATGGCGCTATCCTTTGTCCTCCACATTATGCATAATTAAAAATCACCCAAATATCTTATCATTTTGTCTTCTAGTTATACTTCATCTTAATTTTATTTTAAAGGAGTATCAATATGATGATTCTGGTTGATGAATTTAGCATGCCACATTTTGAAATAAATAGGGAAAAGGAGTGAAGTCAATGGAGAATTATGAAAACTCACAGGGACATATTTCTAGTTCAGGTAAACCGCTTGAGAAAAATAGAGATCTCAAGACCTACTCATCAGCACAAACGAAGTTCAAGACTCAGGAAAAGCATGACTGTTTATGGGTAAACATTTACCAGAGCCAGCAGGTATATTGTACTGAATTCTACATAGAACCCCTTTAAGGATTATTCACAGTAAAAGAAGTCAGACAAAAATCATACTAAATCTCAGGGCATCAACCTCTGTGTTCTTCACCACCATAAATCTATCAGAAGATCTCAGACTTGCAAAGGCCTTAGAAACCATGTGTTACTATTACTTTAATCACAAAGTAGAATTTCATTCTTCAATATCATGGCTTTAATAAATCCATCAGTAAAAGCCCTTTACTTTTTTTTTAACATCTTTATTGGAGTATAATTGCTTTACAGTGGTGTGTTAGTTTCTGCTTTATAATGAAGTGAATCAGTTATACATACACATATGTTCCCATATCTCTTCCCTCTTGCGTCTCCCTCCCTCCCACCCTCCCTATCCCACTCCTCTAGGCGGTCACAAAGCACCGAGCTGATCTCCCTGTGCTATGCGGCTGCTTCCCACTAGCTATCGGTTTTACTGGTAGTGTATATATGTCCATGCCACTCTCTCAGTTTGTCACAGCTTACCCTTCCCCCTCCCCATATCCTCAAGTCCATTCTCTAGTAGGTCTGTGTTTATATTCCCATCTTACCCCTAGGTTCTTCATGACCTTTTTCTTTTCTTAGATTCCATATATATGTGTTAGCATACGGTATTTGTTTTTCTCTTTCTGACTTACTTCACTCTGTATGACAGACTCTAGGTCCATCCACCTCACTAAAAATAACTCAATTTCATTTCTTTTTATAAGCCCTTGACTTCTTAAGGGAGCTGTTTTTGAACCTCCTCTAACAGTTGGCAGATTATCACTTTTATCTAGATGAAACTCACTCCCTTCTGACTTCCACCCATTGGTTTTCATTTTGCTCTTTGGGGACATATTATTAGTCTAGCCCTTTTCCTACATAACAACTCTGAAAGCAACTACTATGTTCCCTTTGAAACTTTTCTTCTCCTGATTAAATAACCCCCATTTCTTCATCTGGTCTTTCAAACCTCCTTTGCCATCATGATCACCCTCCTCTATCTGCTCCTGTTCACCTATAAGCTTCTTCTGAAGTAAAGATACCAAGTCAGCACTGGTTTTGTTCTGGTCTCACTCCAGGAATGAAAGGGAAGGCAGCCCACAGTCAGTCAACAGTATGGAATATATGGGAGCTTTAGAAGTCGGTTGTGAATTCTGGCAATAATATAGAGGATATATTCATCTATCTATCCTTCCTTCCTTCCCTCCTTCCTTCCTGAAACATTTTAATGAGGGCCTATCATGTGCTATGAGGATATAAAGGTTAAAAAATCTGTATCATATGCTACTTTTTCTACCTTGGAGCTCCTCTCTTTCTTCCTCTCTCAGATACCTCTCTCTCTCTCTTTCTCCATCTCTGTCTCCCTCTGTCTCTCTCTCTCTCTCCAAGGAGCCATGTCACCCCAGAAGTTGCTGGCAGCTATTTTTTGACCAGGAAGAAAGTCATACTTAGAATGAAATCTATGAAACTGACATCACAGAAGGTGGAGTGGAAAAACAGAAAAAAACAGGATCTTGGTGACATCACTGTTACTTGATCAAGCTGTACCTGAAGCCCTGCCTCCCTCTCAACATTTCATTACTCTTGACAGGTAGCTGCTCTATGGCCATTTAGACCTAGCCTCAGAAACCACTAGCATCATTTCCACAGTATTCTATTTGCTGAAGCAGTCACAAGCCTGCCTAGATTCCAGGGGAGGAAAAGCAGAACTACCACTGGCTCTAAGAACTGAAGTTAGTGAGTAGTAAACCCCGAGGCTCAAATGCAGCCTTTTCTGATATAGGACCTGTGCTTAGTTTACCACAAACTCATTCATAACCTGTGGACAGAACACCCCTTAGGAGCCACAGAGTTATTTCAAGGAGTCCAGGAAACCATATGCACACCAAGCATTTTCTGTGGATAAATGATGTGTCTTATATACATAAATAACTGTATTATTATCTTTAAAGTGTAAGTACTGTTCTTATAAGTAATAAAATGCAAACTCATTTATAAAAAAATCTGTATCATAGCTGAAACCTATAATCTTTTCGATGTGACAAAGAACACAACAGAAGACACCATAGGAAACACAATAGATTGACAAATGGGAGAAGCCCAGAAACCCTCAAGCTGTCTCCACATTTTCTGTTTTTTTAAATTTCAGTAATTTAGTACAGGCAGTCTTGGAAGTATTACTTTTTTTTTTTAATGAGGCATAGAGATTCAGGTTTTAGAAGCCCAGCAAGTGGTATAACAGAAAGAACTCTTAACTGGTAGTCAAGCAACCTGGGTTTAGGTCCTGGCCCTACTATCAGCTGCCTGTGTGGTCCTGGATATGTTACTTCATCTGTATGGACATAAGCTTCTCCATCTATAAATGTTAAAAATAAATAAACTTCATTACTTGTTTGAAGATAAGGACGCAGAACGCATGAACTTTGGAAAGCAAGTCCAAACTTAAGATATAGGTTTCTTCTCTGCCAGTGCACTAGTAGGCCACATTGCTTCAGAAAGCACCTTCCCTAGGGAATGTCCTCTCTCCCTCACCTAAACCTCTTCCAGGAGGGACCCTTGTGGCTTTTAAGGACTCAGAGGGGAGGAAGGTATAGAGAAAGGTAAGAGGCCTCGGCAAGAGGAAGAAAGTAAGCTGCTGACTGTTTAAAGCATGCTGCAGGCTGAGACTCATAAAAGAGAACGAAAGGGGATTTCAAGTATCCTTTCCAGGGTAGCCAGCCTGCCACATGTGGGGAATAAAACAAGCAAGCATTTAAAACTAAAGCCTTATACTGGGGGGACAAAAGCTTCAGGGCAAAACCGACTGGATTAGCTAAAATCCCAATGACAAATATCACACCAAAATGTGGAGAGAGAGAACTTCAACCAATCAAGCATAAAACAATACACACACATCAGGAATTCCTGGGAAATATATCCTTCTCTCTGCATAACTGGTGAGCTCCCACTTGTCCAGCTTAAATTTGACTTCCATTCTGTGGTTTTCCCTGCCCATCCCACACAGAGTCTATCATATTCCCTCTGTGTCACACGAGCAGTTGTGCAGACCTCCATTACAGCCCTGGACACATTACAGCATAATCATTTGCACATATGTCTGTCTTTCCCACTGGGTTGTGATTTTCTAAGGAAATGGTTCACCTTAGAATCCCCTGGATCCTGCACTGTGCAGGGCCTAGAGTAGGTTCTTAATAAATGACTTTTAATTTGACCTTAGGTAAGGGTCAAATCCCAGTTCTAACAATTTCCAAGAACTTTCCTTTAAAGGAAATTCAGCTATAACTAGAGAAGGAAGGGTGTTTGATTAACTGTAGCCAGTTTGAGTTAACTAGAATACCAGGAAGTTTACGTGCCTGGCTAGAGGGAGTTTCCAGCTGACACTAATCTCTGTCCTTGCCCTGGTAATCATGGGCTTCACGTAAAGCTCTGGGAATGCATGTGAGGGGAGCAGACTGACCTTCAAGGGTTGGGAATCTCAGAATCATCCCAGCACTGAACTGAGTGAAAGCATTTTACTCGGAAGCTTCAAATGAGTACAGGCAGGTCTCTGCCTTTACCATGGGATTGCCTACTCACCTCCCCCCTTGTCTAAGAAGTTCAAGAAACCTTTAAAGTATAGCCAAAAAAGTTTAACTATGAATAGCCTGCGAGTTAGGAGGCAAGGAAAGCTCAACCAGACACAGGATGCATGCTGCTTGATTGCAAAACGCTCTCTGAGCGTCCCCACCCTCTTTCGCACATTTTGCCTCTCCACAATGACGCAAACACACACACCTGCATCTCTGTAACCACAGCAGAAAGTTCTGATAATTTCATGAGACCATGTGGAAACTGAGGGTAGAAGGTCTTTGCTAACACTTTTCTGGTGTCCCCACACTGCACATAGAAACCTCCAGAGGCAATCTAGTTCATTCATTTGTAGTGGGGTCCCAAAATAGCCATACTAAATTCAGGTCTGCCAGGAAAATATAGCTTCGTCATTTCCCTGAAATTGTTCTGATCTCCTCTGTCCCTATCCCTTCCACAACCCTTTGATGAGGTCAAAGGGGAGGAGGAAATTAGAGATTAGATTGAAACGAATCCAATAAACTCATACCCATTCATAATTTGAACTGTCTCTTTAGGTAATTATGTCTCTCCCTTGATGGCTCAGGTTAATGGCCAGTCTTTCAGAGTTCAGCCTCTTTTCAAAGAGGGCATCCAGATGTTATAAAGAGAGGCTCCTCCCAGAGACTGACAGCATCTTTCTTCCAGGATGCTCAGGATAAGCATGCCACCAGATTTCCCACTTCCTCAACATCATATCCTCCTATGAATCTAGAGTAGCAACCTTCACGGACAAAAGTTCTTTGGTCTGGGTTTTTTGTCTTTCTGGGTATCTGTTTATCTCTCTGGCCAAATCTTGGCTTGAAAGCCTCTTGTCTTGCTGAGGACTCAAGGCAAAGTGAAATTTCGAGTGAGCACTGGCTTCTCAGTTCTAGCAGGTATTAGCCCTGCCCCGAAAGTCTAGCAACAATAAGGCAATGAAATCTAGAGACAGACCTCTTTCAAAAATATTTCCAAAAAATAAATTCTCTGTGTTATACTTTCATTCACTCATTCCCATGTACTGAGCCCCTGCTGCATGGCTTACCCTGTCCTAGATGCAGGCAATACATAAATACACAAGGCAGACAAGCCCCCTGCTCCGGAAAAGTGAACAGACAGTGAGGGAGAGAGACAAGCAAACAGAAGAATTCAACATAGTGCGAGCAGCCCCAGACAGGGATTGGCTCCAAGGACTTAATGCTCAGAGAAAGCTTGTAATAGAGGTATAGCATGTTTTATTTTGTTTTTTTAAAATTTTTGTTGGAGTGTAGTTGATTTACAATGTTGTGTTAGGTTCAGGTATATAGCAAAGTGAGTCAGTTATACATAAACATATATCCACTCTTTTTTTAGATTCTTTTCCCGTAAAGGTCATCACAGAGTATTGAGTAGAGTTCCCTGTGCTATACAGATGGTTCTTTTTAAAATTTTTTTTTTTAATTTTTAATAGATCTTTTTTTAAACATCTTTATTGGAGTATAATTGCTTTACAATGGTGTGTCAGTTTCTGCTTTATAACAAAGTGAATCAGTTATACATATACATATGTTCCCATATCTCTTCCCTCTTGCATCTCCCTCCCTCCCACCCTCCCTATCCCACCCCTCTAGGTGGTCACAAAGCACCGAGCTGATCTCCCTGTGCTATGCAGCTGCTTCCCACTAGCTAACTATTTTACATTTGGTGGTATATATATGTCCATGCCACTCTCTCACTTTGTCACAGCTTACCCTTCCCCCTCCCCATATCCTCAAGTCCATTCTCTAGTAGGTCTGTGTCTTTATTCCTGTCTTGCCACTTGGTTCTTCATGACCTTTTTTTTTTTTTCCCCTTAGATTCCATATATATGTGTTAGCATACTGTATTTGTTTTTCTCTTTCTGACTTACTTCACTCTGTAGGACAGACTCTAACTCCATCCACCTCACTACAAATAACTCAATTTCGTTTCTTTTTATGGCTGAGTAATATTCCATTGTATTTATGTGCCACATCTTCTTTATCCATTCATCCAATGATGGACACTTAGGTTGCTTCCATGTCCTGGCTATTGTAAATAGAGCTGCAATGAACATTTTGGTACATGACTCTTTTTGACCTATGGTTTTCTCAGGGTATATGCCCAGTAGTGGGATTGCTGGGTCCTATGGTAGTTCTATTTTTAGTGTTTTAAGGAACCTCCATACTGTTCTCCATAGTGGCTGTATCAATTTACATTCCCACCAACAGCGCAAGAGGGTCCCCTTTTCTCTACACCCTCTCCAGCATTTATTGTTTCTAGATTTTTTGATGATGGCCATTCTGACTGGTGTGAGATGATATCTCATTGTAGTTTTGATTTGCATTTCTCTAATGATTAATGATATTGAGCATTTGTTCATGTGTTTGTTGGCAATCTGTATATCTTCTTTGGAGAAATGTCTATTTAGGTCTTCTGCCCATTTTTGGATTGGGTTGTTTGTTTTTTTATTATTGAGCTGCATGAGCTGCTTGTAAATTTTGGAGATTAATCCTTTGTCAGTTGCTTCATTTGCAAATATTTTCTCCCATTCTGAGGGTTGTCTTTTCGTCTTGTTTATGGTTTCCTTTGCTGTGCAAAAGCTTTTAAGTTTCATTAGGTCCCATTTGTTTATTTGTGTTTTTATTTCCCTTTCTCTAGGAGCTGGGTCAAAAAGGATCTTGCTGTGATTTATGTCATAGAGTGTTCTGCCTATGTTTTCCTCTAAGAGTTTTATAGTGTCTGGCCTTACATTTAGGTCTTTAATCCATTTTGAGTGTATTTTTGTGTATGGTGTTAGGGAGTGTTCTAATTTCTTTCTTTTACATGTAGCTGTCCAGTTTTCCCAGCACCACTTATTGAAGAGGCTGTCTTTTCTCCACTGTATATGCTTGCCTCCTTTATCAAAGATAAGGTGCGTGGTTTTATCTCTGGGCTTTCTATCCTGTTCCATTGATCTATACTTCTGTTTTTGTGCCAGTACCATATACAGTTGGTTCTTATTAGTTATCTATTTTATATATAGTAGTGTGTACAGGTATAGCATGTTTGATCTGCACATGCCCTTAGAGGTCCTCTAGTCTGGCGGTTCTCAATGCTAGCACCCTATCAGAATCACTCATCACTCAGGAATTATAAAATCAGACACAGTCCCTAGACTCCACCCCAGATACTGAATCAAAATATCTGAGGACTGAACCCAATAGTTCATATTTTACAAAATTTCTCAGATGATCATGATGCCAGTTTACAGTCCTGTGTTTGGGAATCACTGATCTATTCCAGAGGTTTTCAAACCATTTTTTTAATCCAGAAACTGTTCAATAATAAAAAATAAAAAAAAAAAACTTTTCTATCACTCCTGGATACTCAAAAGTAATGAGTTCATATGTGGACCAAAATACGTACAAGAATGTTCATAGAAGCTTTATGCATAATAGCCACAAGCTCTAAACAACCCAGATGTCCATCAATAGTGGAGTGACTAAATAAACCATAATATATTCATACAACAACATACTGAAATACTACTCAGCAATGTAAAAGAATGAACTTCTTCTACTTCCAGGTAGGAATTGACTTGGATGAATCTCACAGATGTTATGTTGAGCAAAATAAATCAGACACAAATGAGTGTATGCTGTTGATTCCATTTATAATCAGTTTAAGAGTAGGCCTAAGAAAGCCATGGTAATCCAAGTGCGAATAGCGACAACCTTGGGGGCGGGGGCAGCGGCATCGGAGCTTGTCTGGGAATAGGCACAAGGGAAACTTGGAGGTGATCAAAATGTTCTGTATCTTGATTTGGGTAGTAGTCCAAGGGGTAAGTTCATTTTGTAAGAATTCGCTGAGCTGTGCACTTAAGATTTGGGGCCTTGACTTTATACAGCTTACACCACAATAAAAGTTTAGAACTCAAGAAGCCATAGTCACCTCCCGAGGAAGCATGAGCAGGCACAGCAGAAAAAGCTGACAGGCTCTGCCTGAAGCTGAGGTGCAGGTTGGCCTGGTCTGGGCCTCCTATAGCAGCATCCACAGTACATGGGGGGAACATTACAGATCCAATTTGTCTTCTTCACTATGCAGATGAAGGAATTGACCTCCAAGAAGGGAGAGTGCCTCAGAGTAAGGGGATGGCAGAGCCAGGAGTGAAAATGAATCCACCAGAAGTAACTACATTAAAAACCCATTAGACAGAAAATGAAAAAAGCACTGTTATAGTCACTGTGACCTAAAACAAGGCAAATAGAAGCAAAGAAGGCCAGGTCACAATGTTTCCTTCTGAGCATCTATTCATTCCCTGGATCACCTTCAGCCTCCTCGATTCCATTTGCACTGTATAAAAGCCTCATTCAGTCAATCTCTACTAATTGCGGCATCATGATAATTTAGATAGATGTTTATCTGGAGTTACCTATTACTCAGCAAACTTTTTCTTCAAAGATTGGGCAAAGGAGCAGTACACAACTAGAGGCAGTATGTCTACAATACTTTAAAAAAATAAAGCAGGTTTCAAGTAACACTAAGCACATTAGAAATGTTCAACAAACCATTGTCATCCTCAAGGCTGAGCTCAAGTGCCACCTATTTCCTGTGACCCACTGACCCACCAGACGTAACTGACAGCTCCCTCGACTGTATTCCTCAGTCACTGGATCTTACCTCTACTGAAACATTGTCCTCATGATTATCTACTTATATGTTTAAGTCTTGACTTCCTCTGCTTGGTTGTGAGCTCTTGGAAACCCTTGGTCTGGTCAGTGAACAGTGTGTAGTCAGGTGTGATGAAAGCAAAGGGCATGTCTGGGGGTCAGGGGGTCTGGACATGAGCTCAGGATAAGAGTTGAGGCTTGACTCTAAACCCATGTCTAGAATCCCAGCTTTTATAAAAGCAAGGTGACACAGCAGAGTATCAGCAAATAACAAGTAGCTCCTTGTGGTTAGACTATAAGCCAAAGGTGGAGCGGGGGAGGAGGGAGGAGTAGATAGCATCAGGGGAGACAAGGACCAGAACAAACAGAACGTTGTAAGTCACGTTACGACTTTATCAAGTAGCAAATTGGCATCCAGTGAAGGCTTTTGAGGCAGTAAAATGATCTGATTTCTGTTTAAAAGCTTACCTCTGCTGATGTGAATTGAGAAGGAGAAACGATGGATACAGGTAGGCCAGTAGGGGTCGCTAAGGGTCTTAATTACAGTGCAGGGAGTGGTGATGGGGAGCAGGAAGGTGGGTTCCATTGATATTTAGGAGGTGGAACCTCTAAGACTATGTTTCTGGCTTGAACAACATGGATGATACTAACCTTTTCAGTTGACTGACAACGCCTTACATTACACACGTACAAGCAAAGTATTTGTTAAATTAAAAATTTTAAATGATGAACCTGGTGACTGGCATTTGTCTTTGTTACTGGTTTGCTGTTTAGTTTCAACCGCATCTGCCCGAGGTCAGAGTCTTTCTCTTACCCAGACCCCCGTGCCCAGAAGGTCGGATCCTGATCTTCACATCCCCCAAATAAGATCACGTGCCAGTCTCTCAGTATTGCCCCCTCTCGATGCCGTTCAGTTGGGATCTAGCCCCCCTATGCTCCATGCTGGATATAAAAAGATGCCCTCAAAAAGCTCCCAGGTTGTTGGGGACACGTAGATCTATAAGCCAACAAGGCATGGAGAAAGGGAAATTAGTTCTTATTTATCCATCCTTCCAACCATTTGCCTGTTCATCCATCAATTCTACAAATGTTGATATACTTGCCATGTCAATCAGCTAATTGCTGTTTTGTGTGTTGGGGCTGGAAGTGCAAAGAATAATACAGCTCAGGTCCAGGAGGTCTCAGTCTCCAGGTCCCAGTGACTCCATCCCTGACTTCTTCCACTTCCCACATGTCCACTACTAAGTTCTCAACAAGCCTTGTGACCAAGACTTTCTAAGACACATATTATACATCTAAGATCCTCTATTTCTGAGATCACAACTCAGGGTAATAGAAGATGAGAGACTGCAGAAAACTTAAAGGAAACCTGACATCAGAACAAGTTCATAGAAATAACAGTCTCACAAACTATTCATTATACATGAACATGCTCCGGGATTCTTATATCATCTAGAAGAGCTGGGTCACCCGGGAAGCATTTCTGCCTCCAAGTTTTCTGCTATAGACACGTCTGAGCAATTTGTGTGCCTCTCCAGTGGCCAAGAGATACTGCTTGCCTCAGACACTCTAAGGGCTCTGACCTTCCTTTGGAGTCCACAGTCTCCTCTGCAGGTTTGCAGCATTTCCAAAAATTGAGAGAGACTCTCCAAAACCAGATTGAATTTCAGGAACTGTGGACAGTGTTGATTGGTACAGGTTTTTTTTTTTTAATTTATGATATTTCTTTATTTTTGGCTGCGTTGGGTCTTCATTGCTGCGTGCGGGCTTTCTCTAGTAGCGGCGAGCGGGGGCTACTCTTCGTTGCGGTGCATGGGCTTCTCATTGCAGTGGCTTCTCTTGTTGCATTGCACGGGCTCTAGGCGCGGGCTTCAGTAGTTGTGGCTCGCAGGCTCTAGGGCGCAGGTTCAGTAGTTGTGGCGCACGGGCTTAGTTGCTCCACGGCATGTGGAATCTTCCCGGACGAGAGCTCGAACCCGTGTTCCCTGCATTGGCAGGTAGATTCTTAACCACTGCGCCACGAGGGAAGCCCTGGTAGGTTTTTGTATCCAGAACAGGGTCCCTGCCAGCCCCATCGATTTGGTTCATGTCACTAAACTATTAGGCTACAACAAATTGTCCTGGCTCTACCCTCAACCCCAGGAATTTGGTTCTATTTTTATCTTAAAATTAAACCTGACTTAGAGGTCTCAGTGGAGGATTAGGAAACGCTAGAAAAATATCATGATCTATAAACAGACAAGAGGCATCTTCCTGGACCATTACATTCCCTACTTCTAGCATATTCCGTGGGGCTTCCTAAGCACCCTTAACTAAGAGTTGGCTCTTAGACCATGGTAGGTGCTCAAAAAACACACAAAAAATGTCATCTTCTGATAAGGTAAATTCTTGTTTCACTCATTTAGCATGAATGAAAAGTCAGCACACATACTGAATTGATTTGTAAAGCTTATATGAGGAACATATGACCAGACGCCAGGGTGGGAGTCAGCCTAGACAAGCCAATAATAATCTTAGATACCGTGAATCTAGTGTTTCCCACGTGCCAGGCATATTTTCTTATTTAATCCTCACAATAACCTTGGGACACTGGTACTGTTATTATTATTATCCCTATGTTATGCATGAGGAATCTGAGGCCCATTGAGCTAAGGTGGCTTGCCCAAGGTCACATTGCAGGTAAGTGGCCAAGCTACAATTTGAAACTAGGTCTGTTTGACTCCAGAGCCTCTTAACCACTATGATTTACGGTCTTTTAACAAGAAAGGTTGCTTTTTATATTTTCAAAACCAAAATCAATCAAATTCAAGAATCCAATGAGCGGGCTTCCCTGGTGGTGAAGTGGTTAAGAATCCGCCTGCCAACACAGGGGAGACAGGTTCTAGCCCTGGTCAGGGAAGATCCCACATGCCGTGGAGCAACTAAGCCCCTGTGCCACAACTACTGAGCCCACATGCCACAACTACTGAAGCCCGTGCGCCTAGAGCCCAGGCTCCGTAACAAGAGAAGGCACCACAGAAGAGTAGCCCCTGCTCTCCACAACTAGAGAAAGCCTGCGTGCAGCAACGAAGACCCAACGCAGCCAAAAATAATTAAAAAAAAATAAAAAGAATCCAATCAGCAAAAACCAGTTCAAAGATGGCCACGGTACGTGATGGGGAGCCAGAATATTACCAGACGATGAGTTGGCAGATGTTCTGTGATTGAAACAATGATGTACAGATGAAGCAGACACTGAGAATGGGAAAAAGCCAGTTTGTGGCAGATGCAGTCCCCTGACTTCTTACCTGGCTCTGCCATTCCCACTTCCTCTTTGTTGGGCCTGCTTGTCCTTGGACCTGAAAGTTTAGTCCCATTCAGCTTCTGGGCCGGTCTTTAAGACTGAGGAAAGATAATGCACCTGCCCCGCTACCCACCCCCTTCCAAGGAGACTTTGGTCTCATTCCCAGTGTTGACTCGTGGGCCCCTGAGTTACTGTTTGCACGTGCATGAAGCACTGATCCTCCCACCCAGTGGGCCGCAAGACTGGGTTTCTCCCCTGCTCCCCGGCGCTCTGCTCTCTGCCATGTGAGGCTACAATGAGAAGATGACCGTCTCGCACAACTGTTACCCCAAGGGCTGCTGCTGCACCCCTAACACTTGCCCAGTGGTGGCGAGCAGAGGGTGGGCTGGCTCTCCTGCCAGGCCTCTGTTCTATAACCAAGCTAAGTTCCTGGGCGGGGTCCACAGATAGACATCCTAAATGTTCAGATGTTTGAGTCCTCAGTTTCCCTCTGCTGCATTCCTCCTGCCCGAAGAAACCCAAGCTACCTCCTCTTGAACACTCTAGTGCCAACCTCGGAGACTGGACTTCATACCTGCGGCATCCGTTCACAACTAATATTGATACCAGGTCATTTTCCCAGCCTCTGCCCCATTGTAAAGGATGAGTCTCCTATTGGGTCCCAAATCCCTTCCTCTTTCACACATGCCTAGTGTCTCACTCTTTAGTTATGATAAGATCAAAGAATTAAACTGTCCAGCAGTAGAGGAAATACGAGTATTAAAGGATTTTAGTGCTGGAAAGGAATTCAGAGATTATCTTCTTCAAGCTAGACATTATTACCGATGGCCGAGCTGAGGCTCAGGCAGATGTGCCTGGCAAAAATGCCTAAGAAGTGGCCGTCCTACAGTACCTGGATTGTGCAGACTGGTCGCCTTCCCCAAGCAGAATGGGTTTACATCTCAGAATTGGAACACTTACTATCTTGGTTTTACATCAGTTATTTCAATAATCAGGCCTAACAAGTCAATGCTTGGGAGGACCACATGGATCAGAGAAATAGAAAGGGCCAAGCCAAAGTGGGCTGCCTTGTGTAAATTTTTCTCTCCCAAACAGAAGAGTTCCAAAAACTCAGGTTGTCAAAACAGATTAAGCAAAATGCAATGTACAGTTAATACAAGGGCTACTCAAAGTGATGGGCAAATAACCTTGAAGCACACTTTGTCATTAGGAAAGCAAGACAATCTTGGTCATGGGACAGGGCCTATGTTGTTTAGAAAAGCAAATAGGAGATGGATGATGACAAGTGAAAAGATATAGATTTATTATCCCTGCGAGATAAATACTGGGGACACAATGATCAGTGTTCTGTGGTCCAGGTTAACTATTGTAAAGAAAGCAGGCTCTATACATATATAAATTCATGCCTATGCTTGAATCTTGGCTTGGGAAAGGGAGTTAAATTCTCTGAGCCCCATTTTTCTCATCTTTGAAGCAGGGATAATAGTAGTGGTGGTGGTGGTGGTGGTGGTGGTGGTGGTGGTAGTGATGCAGGATAGGTTAGCAAGATTAAATAACAGATGCATGTGCCTAACACAATGTCTAATACTCATTAGGGGCTCACTTCATGTTAGAACTCTACACCTAAATGACAGCAATTAGTATGTGGGCAAAGCTATACCAAATATCTCAAGATTCCCTTTCAGGCCAAGACAGAACAATGTCTCACAGTACTAGAAAGGAAACAGACCCTTTAGGTCAATAATTACATCAAAGATGGTTACACGTACACTCTCCACTTGGAACCTTCCTCCTGGTAGTATCCCCGTAACAATGGCAAACAGAATTTTGGCCTTTTCACACTACTCTTATAGTGACAATATAGTGGAAAGATTGAGAGTTAGAGGATCGCAAGCTTAAGTCTCACTGTCGCCACTTACTAATTATAAGTAAAGTAAAAAATAACCTCAAATAAGTATCTAATATACTTATCTAATATACTTAACCTAACGCATTGGCTACTGGAACATAGCATTTGTAAGCGTGCCCTAGTAAGCAGTGTGGATGGGTAAGGGCATGATGGTAACCACTTCCACAGGCTACATGGATTAAGACTGGATCAACACTGAACACTCAGGGCTGTTTCTGATAGAAGATAGAATGGATCATGGGGAGGCAAACAATACACATTCACCAGAGCGCTCCACCTTGAAAAGGTGGAGATGTGAGTGAATAAGTTCCCTGCCCCGAAGATGTCAGGTCCTAATCCTTGAGACCTGTGAATATGGTAACTTACATGGCAAAGGGGATTTTGCAGAAGTGATTAATTAAGGATCCTGAGACTGAGAGGTTAGCCTGGATTATCCAGGTGGACCTAACATAATCACAAATGTTCTTCAAAGGGGAAGAGAGAGGAAGAAGATGGCAGAGTGATGCAGTATGGGGACTCGACTCTCTTTTGCTTGTTTTAAAATGGAGGAAGGGGCCATGAGCCAAGGAATGCAGGCAGCCTCTAGCAGCTAGAAAAGGCCAGGGACTGCATTCTCCACTAGAGCCTCCAGGACTGCGGCCCTGCCGATACTTTGACTTTAGCCCAATGAGACTACTGATCTCCAGAACTGTAAGATAATAAATTTGTATTATTTAAGTTTGTGGTAATGTGTTACAGCAGCAATAGGAAACCAACAGACCATCTCACTACTTACTGATACTATGGTGAAGAAACTACTAGTTATTATGAAGCCAAGGCAGCTTAAAGTTTAGGTGCACATTCTCAGCGTGAGAGCAGCATGGAGGAGTCCCAGCCCTTAGAGTTCAGAGCTGAAGCGGGGTAACGGGACAAAACCTTCAGCTCATCCAGACCCCATATAAACAATTTGGTTCTTCAGTCGCTTTGAAATTTCTCATAGGTTCCAACGTAACTCTGCTCTCATCAAGCCAATAGGACATATGTATAACTGATTCACTTTGTTATAAAGCAGAAACTAACACACCATTGTAAAGCAATTATACTCCAATAAAGATGTTAAAAAAAAAAAAGAAAAAAAAAGCCAATAGGACACTTTGTAGGGTTTGCAATGTCAAGCCTTTTGGGGCAGGAGCTCTCAGTTGACCTACAGCAAACTGAAAAGGCAGATTTCTGTGCCCCAGGGGGGTACTTTGACAAGACAAGCTCAAAGACCAGAAAGTTCTGCATGTCAGCATCACTCATGAGGAGGGTTCTGCTAAACACTGCACATTTCCATCCCAGTTATAGACACAGGAAATTACGGAAGCTGAGAAAACGCCTCATTTAGAATACAATGTGAAAAGGGAAAACAATCCAAATAGAAAATGTGCCAAAAAGGAAAAGATAGAAAGTGAATTGAAACAAACAAAAGCAAAATTTAACAAGCCAATTTAAGATCCAACAAATATTTGTTCATACCACTGTGAGAATTTGAAGTCGATGGCATTAAAAAAGCCCTACACTTTGAAGGAGCTCAGGCTTCCAAAATAATTAAGGTTTACATTGACATAAATCCTAGTTCCCCAGCAGATCTTTCAATTACCTAAAAAAGTTCTTTATCATGGAGAGAAAAACTCACTGTGAGGAGGACGAGAACGGGGCTGCACGGCCCGCTGTGCAGGAAGTGTGCTGGGGAAACGGGGCCAGAGCAGAGTTCTCTGACTCTGCCAGCTGAACAAGTGGCAGAAATGACAAGCTTGATTTCCACAGGGAAAGCAGGAACTGACTTCTCCTTCTAGAAGCCCTCCCTGTCGGCAGTAGGTGAGCCACAGCCGACAGCACATCCGGCAGTGCTTTCTGGTGATGTGGGAAAAGATGGGTTTTGAGCCAGTGGGCAGAAGAGAGAACACAGCTCCTACTAGGGAATCCAGGAGACTCACCGTGTGCACGGTTGTCGGTCTTCCAGGTCAGCTCCCCACTTTTCGCCTCAGAGGAGAGCCTCACATGGGCCACGCCAAAGCCTGAAAGCTCCAGGCTCAGGGGACTTGAGATGTGTTTGAGACAGAAAAGGTCAAGAGCACGGAACAGCTATACCAGCTACAGCTGGAGAAATTTCACTGTCCCAGAAAAAGAAAAGCAACATTCCTCTTTACCTAGCCATGGGGTGACTCTAATACCTTGGTTTTAGACTTAAACCGAAGGTGATCTAGCCCTTCACTACTCAGTCAGTCCCTAGACCCGCAGTGGTGTCATCACCCGGGAGGCTGATGGAAACGCTGAATCTCAGATCCCGCCGCCCCAGACCTGCTGAATCACAATTTGCATTTTAACAAGATCCTCAGGTGATTCACATGCACGTTAAACCCCGAGAAGAAATGAAACAGTCCTCAATTGGTGTAGATGGGGAAACTGAGGCCCAGAGTGGGGAAAGGGAACTGCTCAAGGCCATTAGTACAGGTTTTTAAAAAATTTTTATTGGAGTATAGTTGATTTACAATGTTGTGTTAGTTTCAAGTGTACAGCAAAGTGAATCATTGTACATATACATATGTCCACTCTTTTTTTTTAGATTCTTTTCCCATATAGGTCATTACAGAGTATTGAATAGAGTTCCCTGTGCTATACAGCAGGTTCTTATTATCTATTTTATATTTTATTTTTTTATCCTTTTTTTATTGGAGTATAGTTGCTTTACAATATTGTGTTAGTTTCTACTGTACGGCAAAGTGAATCAGCTATACGTATACATATATCCCCTCTTTTTGGATTTCCCTCTCATTTAGGTCACCATAGAGCATTAAGAGTTCCCTGTGCTATACAGTAGGTTCTCATTAGTTATCTATTTTATACATAGTATCAATAGTGTATATAGGTCAATCCCAATCTATCTCTTTTATATATATTAGTATGGGACAGTTTTAAATAGAGCCAGAATTAGCACTCAGGTCCCAGGTTTTTAGCTTTCTAAAACACAACCTTTTTATTCTCGTTTTGTTTCCAATCTTTTTTTTAACAGCCTTTGATCATTTTAAAAGGGAATTATTCGAAAAGATATTACACATTACCTTACCTCAGCAAATGAAAACTCTGAAGCAAATGGAACTTCTCGTAACGATTCAGCGTCCCCATCCCTGTCTGATTGTGTGCTGTTTATAAAGTTCTTCTTTCTCCTTGTGACTACCAGTCACGGTACAAAGGTAACAACTGTAGTGATGAGGAGCCTGAGCTTTGCAGTCCTACAGACTGAGGTTCAAATCTGAAATCTGGTATTCCTAGGCTGTGCTATCTTGGTTAAGTCACTTAACCTCTCTGTGCCAAACTTTGTTTACCTGAGAAATGGGGCTAACAATATTCCGTAGGGTTGTTGTAAGGAGATGGAGAAATAACACATGTACAGCCCTTAGCACAGGACTTCACGTGCAATGCAAAGTCAGCAAACTTTAGCTCTCGGGACGTAACTAAAAATGATCAGCAGCCCTGTGCAGGCTTACAGGGAGCAGCCCACCTCGGGACGGTCATTATCCTTAAGGCTCGTCAGGTGTAGAGGCTTTTTCTTTTTCCTTTGAACCACTCAGCTTTGCTCTGGATAAATGAGGTCAGCAGGTTGTGACCTTCGTAGTCTCTGCAGGGGGAACCCCAATAGCAATGAAACAAGAGGGCTGCATTGGGATCTTGGCTCTACCTCCCAAGCACTTGAGGAAGTCAGAGCTTTTGTTTTCTTGCCTACAAAGTAACATCTGCTCAGTCTGCCTCGGAGGGTGCAGGGCTGAAAACAAAATTGCATATATGAAGGTGCATGTTTATTTCAGCACTAGAATTTTAGAATGCTGGAAATGAGAAGGCTCCTCAGGAACCATCTAGTTCAACCTACTCATTTTACAAATGAGGAAACTGAGCCCAAGAGAATGAGTGTAATATAGTTAGCCAAGATCACAAGCCTCAGAGCCAGGGATGAATAATAGTAAAAGTGATCATAAATAATAGATACAACCTGAGTGCCTTCTGTACACTAGGGGGTCCTATAAACCTAATCTCAAATCCTCACAATTTTCTTAGATAGGTACTATTATTGTTCCCATTTAGCAAGTGCAGAAATTGAGGCACAGAGAAATTCAATAACTAACTCAAGATAACACTGCTCGGAAGTACAAGAGCCGGGATTTCAATCCAGGCCTGCCCACCCCAGAGCCTGTGGTCTTTGGTGGGGGCCACTCCCTGCCCACACGTTGCACAGTGCTCTGGAGACTAACAGTGCAGAAATGGGGAAGCCGGAGCCAGTGGAACTCCATTCTGCAAAGCTGTACTAATTATTCTTTGGGATTTCATCTGGGACTCCATTTTCAAGTGGCTGAGTTTCCTGAAAACTGATTTCATCCACTCAGGTTGAAGATGGGAGCTTTGTTTCTTAGCTGCTTGTGCCAGGACTTGGTCAAGCCTTAAAGCAGTCAGCTCCTAGACATACTGCTTGAATTACAAGTATCCCTTCCGAAGGCACGCAAGTACCAGAAACTCCATGGTTGTGATTAACTTCTTTGACTATAATTCCCTAGTTCCAGTCCCCAGTCTTCCCCATAGGAGCTACAAAATCACAGGAGTCAGCTTCCTGCAATAATGCAGAGTATCAATAAGAAGCCTAGAATGGGAGCCAAGAGAGTTGGTGCTACTGCTACCAGGGACCTTGAAAAAATCACTTTCCCTCTCTGGGCCTCAATTGCCTGACATCGTGACCTCCCATTCCCAACCCTGGGGGGGTGAAGGGCCCTTTATCGGGCTACGATTGATTGGGAGGCTTCACTCCACCATAGCACTTAGCACTCCATGTTGTCAATGTCATTTCTTTTTCATTCTGTCTGTTACCCTGTAGATTTCCTTAAGTCCTGGACCATATTATATTCATTTCTGCATCCCCCAGGCCTAGCACGGTGCTCAGAGTGTAACTGGTACTAGATAATAAGCTGTAAGCTCCCTTATGCTTCTCACAGTTTCCGATGGTATTTTACCCTGGATAATATAGAACGAGAAAAACGGATTTTCTCCATAGCAGAACTGAATTTGTTGTGGCTATTTCTGTATACAAAAATTACCCAGCACTTCATAGGGGAAACCATAAAATAAAGAGAAGCAGCCAGGTTAACAGGGTATCTTAGGTCTCAAGATGGAACCAGTTTGAGATTTAAGACAGAGCTGGGATCAACCGGTCATGATCAAAAACACTGACCCTTCCTCATGGCAATAATTTCTCACTTTATACCTTTTTATGCTAAAATAGGGGTGGAAGACAGGGCGTAACATGATGATGCTTTCTGGAAGCTCCTGGTAAAGTTCATCGTTCTTATTTCTAGTGATTCCTGAGCTGTGCAGAATTTCAAGGGAGCCGGTTTATAGTGCAAATTATTAGGATTTGGCCAAATTCCCTGCTCCTTGGAGCTAATCATTCTACATGTTACTCTTTCATTCAGCCAGCCACACAGACATATTGAAAATCCTGCTTTTGGGTTCATCACTGGGCTCGGGTACATGGAATCCAGAGATGAACAAGATTCACACTCTTGGTGGTTTCACAGTCTGTGGGAGACAGTGATTTTGACATAGAAATAGAAAAATTTCGAATACTAGCATAGTAACTGTTTATAATGGAATAAAAACTGCGGCGGGAGATGAGACGAGGTAGTGACTATCCCTGCCTGTGGGAGTTGAAAAGGAGAAAGGAGGAAGAAGGATCAGCAGATCCAAAGCCTAAGAGAAGAGAGACCATTTGAATTAGCCCAGGTGTGTGGTGCAGAGGGATGGGTGGTGGGAGCATTTCTGGCAGAAGGGACCACCCATACATGGAATGATGAGAAGGAAGCGTGGGTACAAGGAAGATGGGAGGAGAAGGTAGAACTCAGAGAAGTGGAAGAAGTAGGAAAAGAGGTCAGAAAGTCCTGGGGAAGGCATGAGAGCCTTGATGAGGTTGGTGGAAGTGATGGGAGAAAGCAAAGGGGAAAGAATAGTTTCTTTAAATCTAGAGATGATTGAGAAGTTCTGAGGTATCTGGGTTAGCTAGAGAGACAACATAGAAAAAACGTTGAGGGGCTTCCCTGGTGGTGCAGTGGTTGAGAATCTGCCTGCTAATGCAGGGGACACGGGTTCGAGCCCTGGTCTGGGAAGATCCCACATGCCGCGGAGCAACTGGGCCCGTGAGCCATAACTACTGAGCCTGCACGTCTGGAGCCTGTGCTCCACAACAAGAGAGGCCGCGATAGTGAGAGGCCCGCACACCGCGATGAAGAGTGGCCCCCGCTTGCCGCAACTAGAGAAAGCCCTCGCACAGAAACAAAGACCCAACACAGCCATAAATAAATAAATAAATAAATAAATTTATTAAAAAAAAAACGTTGAGTTTCATCAGTTAACTAGTTCAATGAACGCCAAGTGAATCCCAACAGCAAAGTGGCCACTGTGTAGGGCAAAAGAACGAGTGGTCCCCTGAGCCAGGAAGAAAACAAAACAGGGATGAGTCTATTTGCAGTTCATATCCAAGAAAGAAACTATAAAATTCCTGACCCTCTGACATAGAATGATCCAACCCTGATTGTTTCTTCCTATGATAGCAAACCATGGTCCTAGAGGAAATACCCAGATAAACATCTGGATCGACTCTCTTGAAGCCAAGTGTATTTGTTTTATATTGCTGTCTAACAAATCACCACCACTGAGTGGCTGTAAAAACACTTTTATTATCTCACAATTTCTATAGATCAGAAGTCTGACAGGCACAGCTTAGCTGGTCTCACCCTGTACTTCAGGTCTCACCAGGCTACGATGCAGGTGACAGCCAGAGCTGTGGTCTCATAAGAGGCTCAACTGGGCAAAGGTATCCCTCCCAGCTCCCTCAGCTTGGCAGCAGAGTTTATCTCCTTGTTATTGCAGGATTAAGGTCCTCACTTTTTTGCTGCCTATTGGCTGGGGGAATCCTCAGATCCTGCAGTTTCTTGCCCCATGGCCTTCTCCATAGGTCCTTTCACAACATGGCAGCTGGTTTCTTCAAAGCTAGCAGGGGAGAGAGAGTTTCTCTGACCTTAGGGAGGGCCTAGTCCCTCTTTTAAGGGCTTTTACCTGATTAATTCAGGATAATCTCCATTTTGATTGACTTGGAATCAGCTGATTAGGGACCTTAATTATATCTGCAAAATCCCCTCACCTTACCATCCTCTATTGGCTAGAAGTAAGTCACAGGTCTTGCCCACACTCAAGGAGCATGAACAGTAGGAGGCAGGGGGCATTGCGGGGCACTACTGGGTCAAGTTCACCACACCAAATTCTGCTCTTGGGTGTATTTGATAACTCCCAAATTAAACACATCATAGATTTGGACAAAACTGCCCACATATGAAAATAATAACCTTCTTTTGCTTCTGCACTCTATTATTTCACTGGGTCTCCATTCCTCACACCATACCCTTGGCTTTACACTCCCATCCACCAATGACAATTCTAGAGAAGTAGCCTAAGACTTTTGTCTAACAAGAAAAAGGATATAGTGTGCCTAGCATAGGGCTTAATACATTCTAAGTACTGAGTAAATATTCCTTGGATAGATGGATGAATGAATGAATGAATAAATGAATGGATAAAGGGAGGGAGGTGTTCTGAATTCAGGCAAACCTAAATTCCAGTCTTGTTCTGCTCCTTACACATTGTGTAACCTTAGCACAATGACTAAACCTCTGAGCCTTCATTTCCATACCTATACATTTCCATGCCTATAAACTGGGAATAGGAATACCTCCCTCACAAGAAGCCACATAATAGAGTAGCTACGAGCATGAATTATAGAGGCAAACTCCTCGATTGTATCCCCAGCTCCCACACTCACTCAAAGCTCCTGGAGTAACAGTAGAACCTGCCTCATAGGCTTGGTGCAAAAATGACATGAGAAACTACTTATAAAGGTTTTAGAGCAGGGCCTGGCAGTTAGTATGCATAAAATGTTACTGTTAGTACCATTACTGAAACCTACTAATGACTATTAGTACCACGACAGGCTGTTGTTGTAGTTATTCAATAAATGCTATTTACCTTTCCCAGTCCAGGTGGCGTTAGCTTCTTTCCCCCTATACTAAGTGGGTAAAGACCTCTCTCTCTCTCTCTGTCCTCCTTATCTTCCTCAAATGGGACACAGCAAATGATCAGGGGTTAGATGGGACACCCCAAATCAGTGGTTTTCAAATTTTTTCTTTTAAGCCATGGAACCTTTTATTCAGAGGAAAGTCTATGGGCGAGGCCAATGAAATTAACCCATAAAAGTGGCTGCTCTGTTTGAAGCTGCTTGGTGGGACAGACCCCTGGTGTCTAGCTTAACTCTCTCTCTCTCTCTCTCTCTCTCTCTCTCTCTGTCACACACACACACACACACACACACACACACACACACACACACACACACTGCCCCTCTGAGGATGAGGAAGCTCCAGGGTTCTGAGCAGCATGATTTGATAGCCTCTAAATTAGTGGCTCTTAAACCTGGCAGATTATCAGAATCAAATACAGGCAGCTGGGACATGGGACCAGCACCAACACTGTCGTTCAGTGGGTCTGGGTCAATGTAGTGACGTCTCCTCTGACCATCCATATCCAAAGTCAGAGCTAAGCTGCCAGTGCACCAGGGGAAGTGCTATAGCTACCACTGTAAAACAAAGATACCAAGACGAATGGAGATGCTGCCAATTTCTGTAAAAAAAGAAAAAAAAAAGAAAAAAAAAAGCTGCCAGTACTTGATGTCATGGACCCTGGTGACTTCCTCTCATCCTCCAAACTGCTGCCCAGCAACCATCGCCACTCTTTTCCTTCCTGGAAGAGTTCTCATTTTGTTCAAGTGGCCATTCCTCCCCTATGTAGTTCAGAAAATAGAAGACCCTCTCTTCATTCCCAGAAGAAAATCCTGATTGTTTTAAACCATCACCATGGCCCATTCTACTTGCTAGGTATTGGATTTGGACTGAGAATGTGAAACAATTCTGCCAGTGAGAAGCCTGCTGAGGAATTTCTGGGAAAGGTTCTTCTAGTAAGAGAAATACTGAGGAAGAGAGAGTCCCTGCTCCTCTGCTGGACTCGACCTGGATATGGCCTATAGAGGCAGCCATCTTATAACTGTGAGGTGAGCTTACCCAAGGCAAAGCCACTCCACTTAGAATGGCAGACTGAAGGATGGAAAGCATCTCTGCCCTCGAGGACATCATTGAACTCTCAAATAAGCAGGGGGCTTCCTTTCCTTGAGACTTCTTATTATGTAAAATAACCATTGTTTTTATCCTTTAGGCCAGTGTTTCTCAAAGTATCAGCATCGCCTTGTTAGACATGCAAATTCTTGGGCCCCAACCCAAACCACTGACTCCAAAAGTCTTGGGGCTGGAGGCCAGCCCTCTGGGTTTTTAACAAGCCTTCAGGTAATGCTGATGTCTGCTCAGGTCTGAGGATCATTGAGAACTAAGCCATTTTGAGGTGGGTTTTGTTTTTTTTTTTAATTTATAGCCAAGTATTTTAACTGATACTAAAATCTATATAAAGTTTCCAAGCCTGAGATTATTCCTTTAGTTTTTATGTGCTCATTGATGGTAGCCCCTCTGCCAAGGGCTGAGACCTGAGTTTGTAGGGTTGGTCCAGGGATAGTGCGAGCGGCAGCCCTCACAGTCCTCCTCTCCCATCCCTTCTCTTCTTCACACAGGCTCATGACTCTCACCCAAATCGTTAATGTTTTGTTCTTTCTTCCTCTCTCCCTTCTTCATGGTAGGTACCCTCATCCTCAGTGCCTACCTGCACATACACTTCTTCTAGACCTGTCCAGGCCTCCAGAAATACCTCAACATGAAAGCCTTAGCTACACACAAGTTGTCTTTTAAGCCTCACAACAACCTTGGGGATAAGTGTTATCACCATATTTTCCATATGGGGAAAAACACAAGGCTCTGAAAATGTGAGGGACTTTTCAAGGTCACCAAGCCAGCAGGGTATGGAGCCTGGGTCTTGACTCCAATGACTACTCTGTCACAAATAGTGATACCACAACCGGTGATGGTCGTTTGAATCACATTTTCGTCATTTGTCTTGGAGAGACGTAGACCAGACCAAAGTAACTCAGAGGAGTCTAGGACCTTACTGCAAGCCAATTGCCTAGGGTGTTATTCAGAAACACCCCCAGTGTTAGTCCTGCTTTTAGACAAATTTACTGCTATTACAGACTCCTCTTGGGGAGGTCTAGAACTATCAATAAATAAAGGCGGTGTAAAGATAAACCAGGAGGCTAAGAGCACAAACCACTTGGAGGTTCTGGAAATTCAATTTGATATGTTTAAAGACTATGAGATGTAGGGGGAGAGATAAATTAAGAGTTTGGGATTAGCAGATACAAACTACTATATATAACATAGATAAACAACAAGGGCCTACTGTACAGCACAGGGAACTATATTCAATATCCTGTAATAAACCATAATGGAAAAGAATATGAAAAACAATATAGACATATATATGTATAACTGAATCACTTTGCTGTACACCAGAGACTAACACAACATTGTAAATCAACTATATGTCAATAGAAAACAAATTGTTTAAAAGACTATGAGATGTAGATACCGCTGAGGCCACAAAAAAGTGTTATGCACAATATCCACTTCAACTGTGATTGGGACCTACAGGAGGTAGCCATGCATTGAATAACTTACTCTCAACATCTTGGGGAGAAATTCTAAATACAGCCCTAACTTTCTTTGAAAAAAATAAAAGACATTTGAGACTCAGCTAAAGGAAGATGTCCTGTGACAGCTACCTTCCCTCTCTTTCTCCATGCCCGCAGGCACCATTTTCCATTTAACAGAGAGGAAGTGATGGTGAAAAACTTGGAGTCAAAAGACTTAAAGTGGGGACTTCCCTGGTGGCGCAGTGGTTAAGAATCCGCCTGCCAATACAGGGGACATGGGTTCAATCCCTGGTCCGGGAAGATGCCACATGCCGCAGAGCAACTAAGCCCATGCACCACAACCACTGAGCCTGTGCTCTAGAGCCCACAAGCCACAACTACTGAGCCCACAAGCCACAACTACTGAGCCCACGTGCCACAACTACTGAGCCCATGTGCCACAACTACTGAAGTCCGCACGCCCTAGAGCCCGCTCTCCGCAACAAGAGAAGCTACCGCGATGAGAAGCCTGTGCACAGCAACGAAGATCCAAGGCAGCCAGAAATAAATAAACAACAAAAAAAGAAAACTGTTATTCAATTTTAAAAAAAAAATCTTAAGGTGAATTTCGAGCTATGCCACTTACTAGTCCTTAGTGGGACATAGTGCAACTCAACCTCTGAGCCTCAGATTTCTTAGCTGTAGAATGGGGATTACAATCCCACTACCATCATCATGGAACTTTTATGGGGGAGGGAAGTACTAAATGAGATAATACACATACAAATACCTAATCAGTGGTAATATAGTGGGTTGGCATTAAATATTAATAAAAATAAGTTTCCATATATTGGGTGTTTACTCCTTGCCAAGCATGTTGCTCAGGCTTTAGGTGTATGATTTCTTTGGATCCTCACAACAATCCTATTATAACCATTCTATTATCTTCTCCATGTTACACATGAAGAAGCAGAGTAAGGTTAAATAGTAGCTTCCCCAAGTTTAAATAACTAGCACCTGGCTGACCTAGGATTCAATACCAAGACTGCCTGACTGCTAAGACAAATATGTGAGCACTATTATTATGCCCATTTTACAGATGAGAAAAACCAAAAGCTTAAAGAGGGTATGTAACCTGCCAAACTAGTAGATGTCAAAGCTGGGATATAAACCCAGCTGTGATTCTAATGCTCAGGCTCTTAGTCACACATGGTCCCACTGCCTCCAGCAGATCCTTGGTGAAGGAATTAGCACAGCACGAAGTGAAGGGCAGGGCCACAGAGTCCCTTTGTGAACACCTGGGTTTCAAGTACTGATAGATATCTGTTTTCCTTGCTCCTGTTTCGACAAACTTGGCACCTTTCTCAGCAACACCTGGGGTTTCGTTGTATCACAGTCTTGTTGAGATATTTTGTTTGAAGACAGAAGAAACAAAAAGAGTGTGGTGGTGTTTATTTAAAGTACAGGATACAAGTGGCTAAGGAAGCAGCAATCACATTAGTTCTTGGAGTCTCTGATTCAGCCTAGCTAAAGAAAAAATCAGATTGCTGAGTTTTTCAGATTGAAACATTCCTTTCAAGTACATAAATGCAATATATCTGCTGCCATGAAAGTTCCAGACTGTGGATGTTAGGAGTATCCTGCTTTCTTTAATATGTGTTATACTCGGGAAGCATCTCTTACACTAACCCAGTAAGCATTCGTTCCCATGTCGTGCATCTTGTAAGCCTTCCTGGCATTGAGATGTTTGAAGACATTTAATGAACATAAAACAATATTTGTCAGTACTAATTCATTAGCTGGTGTACAGAGCTAGAAAATTCTCCTCCCTTCTGCTGCACTCTCAAATACTATTACCCTGGGTACGGGACCACAATAGAGCCCTTTCTTCTTGCTCATCTACCAAGCTCTCAATAGTCACTCGTTTACAAGTCTCTCCCAGTTATTTTCTTGTCTTCTCTTTTGCATGTTTTCCCCTCTGGCCTCCTAGGGAGGCCTTTTCTCTTTAACTAGTGGGTAAGATGGCCTCCCCGTGGCCCCTCCCACAGCACAGTGCCACCCCATGGGCTGGCTGATTCACACCTACGTCCAGCTGTGGTACCCGGGAAACTGAAACTGAAAACCTTTCCATTAGAGTACTGCCTCTGACCATCAGTGGCAGAAGCTTGTTCAATTCTGGATCGGGTCACCCATGGTCCTGCAGCAAAACAGACCCATAGGGAACACTGGCACATTACCAGAATAGAGCAACAAACACAGAGATCCAAATCCGAGGAGAAGCAGAGACAACCAGAGAGAAAATGAAGACAGGAACACCTCAAGAGGGGGGCATACAGACAAACCAAAGTGAAGCACATAGTGGTCAGGGTCAGGGTCAGGATGAGCGGGGACCAGGCTCCCGGGGGAGTGCTTAAAAATGCACATTCCAGAACCAGACACCACTGAATTCAAAGTCCTATTTTTCTATTTACTCTGAGACTTTGGGCAAGTCACTTCCCTTAGTTTCTACATTCAAAAAGTAGAGATTAGTCCTGCTTCCCAGAGTTAATGCTGGGGAATAAAGGCAATGAAAGGGATACAAAAGTCCTGGCACATAGTATGTGCTCAAAAATTGTTTGTTGAAACAAAAAAACAAACAACCCAATCCAAAAAATGGGCAGAAGACCTAAAGAGACATTTCTCTAAAGAAGATATACAGGCGACCAAAAAGCACATGAAAAGATGCTCAACATCGCAAATTAGAGAAATGCAAATCAAAGCTACAATGAGGTAGGATCTCACACCAGTCAGAATGGCATCAAAAAGTCTACAAACAATAAATGCTGGAGAGGATGTGGAGAAAAGGGAACCCTCCTACACTATTGGTGGGAATGTAATTGGTACAATCACTATGGAGGTTCCTTAAAAAGCTAAAAATAGAACTACCATATGATCCAGCAATCCCACTCCTGGGCATATATCTGGAGAAAACTATAATTCAAAAAGATGCATGCACCCCCATGTTCATAGCAGCACTAATTACAATAGCCAAGACATGGAAACAACATCTATTTGTCCATTGATAGAGGAATGGATAAAGAAGATGTGGTATGGGAATTCCCTGGCAGTCCAGTGGTTAGGACTACTTGCTTTCATTGCCAGGGCCCAAGTTCGATTCCTGGTCAGGGAACTAAGATCCCACAAGCCACGTCGCACAGCCAAAAAAGATGGACACACACACACACACACACACACACACACACACACAATGGAATACTACTCAGCCATAAAAAAGAATGAAATACTGCCATTTGCAACAATATAGATGGACCTAGAGATTATCATACTAAGCGAAGTAAGTCAGAAAGAGAAAGACAAATATCATATGATATTACTTATATGTGGAATCTAAAATATGACACAAATGAACTTATCTACGAAACAGAAACAGACTCACGGACATAGAGAAGAGACTTGTGGTTGCAAAGGGGGAGGGGGTTGGGGGAGGGGTGGAGTGGGAGGTTGGTTAGGAAACGCAAGCTACTATACATAGATTGGATAAACAACAAGGCCCTACTGTATATAGCACAGGGAACTATATTCAATATCCTATGATAAACCAAAATGGAAAAGTATATTATAAAAAAGAATGTATATATATATATATATATATATATATATATATTTGTATAACTGAATCACTTTGCTGTATAGCTGAAATTAACACAACATTGTAAATCAACTATACTTCAATAAAAAAAATTGGTCGTTTACATTTCTTTCCTTTCTGCAAGAGGCAGAATTAGGGCAGGGCAAAAGAGAAAGAACAAACGCAGGCTCATGAGGGCCAGAGGGTGTCAACCACCAGGCATGGCTTTGCAGGAAGTTGCCCTCTCTGGGCTCAGCTCACTCACCGACCTGGCAATCCCAGGACTTCCGCTTCACAGTATTACTTTTCAGAGTCCATTCACATCGATTTTTGAATTTTTAACACAGCAACTAATATTTACAAATTCTTATTTCTACTGCCCTTGAGGGTACTGGAAACAACTCTCTCTGAAGCAAGGAAAGCTTCACCATTGAGGTTTTTTATATTGAAATGTATGTAACAAATATTTTAACTATTTTCCTCAAGAGAACCTTTATTAATTCACATGTGATGGAGACCAAGATGGGGGAGGAGTAGGAAAATAGAGATAGCAGAGAGAGTTAAAAAGAATCGTGGATTTGAGCATTGATTTAGCTTGAGGAGATCACCAAAATAAACCAAATGAAATACAAAAACAAGAAGTGAAGACTTTTGGGATGGTCCTTGCATTTGCTGGAGGGTAAAGCATACTTAGACCCTTTTCAACATCTCTTTCAAATTTCCATATACTTTCATGTAATACCCAAATGATATGTAATGTTTTACAACAACTGTCTCATTAAATCTAAATTAAGTGCTTAAGATACTTAAAATGTGATCAATTTTGTGCTGTATCATGTTTCTTTCATAGCTTAAAAATCATGCAAAATGTGTTTATGGTGCATTTCTGCCCCAGTAAATCTGACAAAAAAAGGTTCTTATTTATGATATCCCACGCCTGAGCCTGACGACTACATTTGTGGCAAGGGAAGTCTCAAGAGGCAAACTCATGACTCAGAAGACAGATGAGTCATCCAACATATTTAAAAGGGAATTTAAATTAGACCAACCCACCCATTAACGTGGTTAGGATTAGTTGACAGGACATAATTCATTCTACAAATGAAACTTTCTTTTCTTTTTTCCTCTTTATTCACATTAAGGTGTCTGCCACTAACGTATTCAAATTGAGACATAAGAAATTTGGGTACTTGTATGTACCTATGAGGTCATATAAAACTCATTGTATTTGTGTCTCGGGAAATCATTTCTCTTTCGGCATTAATAAAATTAAAAAACGAATGGCTTTATGGTAAGTCATTGAATCAGGCTATAGTTCCAAAAACTTACTTTTTAATTACAATATTAAAGGCAGCTTTAATTGATGTGCCTGCTTAAAATGAACAATGCTATTGACAGAGCTCTAGAAACAATTAAGATAATCCTGTCAAGAGGAATAGAAGTGGCATATTCTTATTAGCCCCAACCGCCTGCTGGAATCCAGGATTCTATTCTCTTGTTTTCACTTCCCTATTCTTCTCAAAGGTAATCCATTGAAAAGTAGTCCATTCCCTTGTTTGTTACTGACTCCAGGTAGAGCTGGGCAGAGGAAGAGATCTAAAGTATAGGTCAAACTCAGGGGGTGAGGATTTGCTGCTTGCTCCTTCCCTCTAGCGCCATAGTGTAGTCTAGTAGACGTAAAAGGAGCTCTGGCTCTTTAGGAAGAAAGATTGTCAAAATTAAGCTCGGGATATTTTCTTAAGGATGAAGTGCCATAGATTTTCAACTCAAGCCATTGAAGGCCACCCAATTCCAGTGGAAAAGTGGCACCATTTGAGATGAGTAATGTCTTGTTGCAAGCAGCACAACATTCATGGTTCTTTTATTCTGCTCAATGTTCTTAGAGGAAGGGTATCTTGGGCAGAACATGCATTCCATCTTCTTTATTAAGCACTCATTATCTGTCAGGAACTGAGCTAAGGGCTATACTTATATTACCGCATGTAACCTTTAAAACAATCCTGTGTGAAGGTGTGGCTGAGCCTGCCAGCTGCTTATCAAATATCCATTCTTTCTTGCTTCATAAAGAGAATTATGGTTTTATTTGGCATAGCAATGCCAATAACTAAACACATTTCCTGGGCTCCCCAGCAGCTATGTGTGGTCATGCTAAGTTCTGGTCAATTACATAAAACTGGAAGTATTATGATTATGTCAGACTTCAAGACAGACTTTTTATTTTTTATTTGTTTTTAAAAAATTTTTATTGGAGGATGTTGATTTACCATGTTGTGTTAGTTTCAGATATACAGCAAAGTGTATCAGCTATACATATACATATGTCCGCTCTTTTAGATTCTTTTCCCATATATGCCATTACAGAGTATTGAGTAGAGTTCCCTGTGCTATCCAGTAGGTCCTTAATAGTTATCTTCTTTTTTTTTTTTTAAAGAAAGTCATATTTCTATGGCTTCTTTTCTTTTCTTTTTTTTTTAAGGAACTCCTTTATTTATTTATTTTTGGCTGTGTTGGGTCTTCGTTTCTGTGCGAGGGCTTTCTCCAGTTGCGGCAAGCGGGGGCCGCTCTTCATCGCGGTGTGCGGGCCTCTCACTATCGCGGCCTCTCTTGTTGCGGAGCACAGGCTCCAGACGCGCAGGCTCAGTAGTTGTGGCTCCCGGGCCTAGTTGCTCCGCGGCATGTGGGATCCTCCCAGACCAGGGCTCGAACCCGTGTCCCCTGCATTGGCAGGCAGATTCTCAACCACTGCGCCACCAGGGAAGCCCTAGTTATCTATTTTTTATATAGTAGTGTGTATATGTCAATCCCAATCTTCCAATTTATCCCCCTCCTACCCCCTGGTAACCATAAGTTTGTTTTCTACATCTGTAACTCTATATCTGTTTTGTAGATAAGTTCATTTGTACCCCTTTTTTAGATTCTACATATAAGTGATATCATATGATATTTGTATTTCTCTGTCAAGACAGACTTTTTAAAGGGAGCTGTCTCAACACAGAAATGGACCCTTTTTGCCTTCCAACCATTCTTTCTTCCTGCTGCATGGAATATAGTCCAAACGGCTGGAGCTTCAGCAGCCATGTTAGACTATGAGGTCACTTGAAGATGGAAGCCCAAGTGCTAATGTGCTGGTGCAGAAAGACATAAAGGAACTGGGTCCCTATTGATCTTGGAAATGTTGTGTTAGTCCTGGACTTCCTGCTTCTAGACTTCTTTCACACAAGAGATAAACTTCATTCTTTTTAAACTACTGTTATTTTGGTTTTCTTTTTTATGAAGTCAAGCCTTATCATTCCTCCTAATGCAGAAGGACACTACTATCACCCTATTTTACAGATGCGGAAATTGAAGTTTATAGAGGTTTATTAACTCATCTAAGGCCCTAGAGCTACTAATTGGTGAAGCACAGCTTTGAACCCAAATATGACTTGTATGCATACGGTATGTGGGATGCATGCACACACAAGCATATGCATCCACATACTGCCTCTAGGGAATATTAGTTACATTTATATTTTGTACTTTTTTGGTATACCCTCCTCTCTAAAAGAAATCATATAGTTTACCTTTATTGAGTACCTAAAATGTAGCAGGCACTTTTCATCCATTAAGTCATTTAACCCTTACAACAGCTACAAGAAAGTACTATTATAATTTTCCATTTTTCGAGATGAGGAAAATAAGACTCAGAGAGGCTAAGTAGCTTACCCAAGGCCTCACAGCTAGGAAACAGCAGAGTCAGTACTCAAATTCAAGTCTGTCCAATATACTGTACTCTCATAGGAAGTGTATTGCTCAAGGTGTCTGCCTACCGCCCACATAAGAGTAGGGAATGTCAGGAATTCCCTGGTGGTCCAGTGGTTAGGACTCCACGCTTTCACCACTGGGGGCCTGGGTCCCATCCCTGGTCGAGGAACTAAGATCCCACAAGCCACGCTGCATGGTGAAAAAAAAATGAAAATTGAAAGAGTAAGGAATGTCCATTTCTCATAGTCCTGGGGTCTGGTAGCCAAGAAAAGTTGGCAGTCCCACCAGTGAGGATAATACATATAGGCGCTCCAACAGAGAAACTATTTCAGATGACGTCATCCTTGTGTTGATTACCTACCAAAGGCTTCTCATTGCCTTCAGAATAAAAGCCAGACTCTTCACCAGGGACTACAAAGTCCTGGATCATCTAGTGTTATTCTACCCCTTTCTCGGTATGTCACAGCCACCTTGTCTTGCTATTTTTCATTCTAGTCCAAGCTCATTCTGGCCTCAAGACCTTGAAGTTTCTTTTCGGTAAGCCTGTAGTTTTCTTTCCCCACTATTTCCACATGGCTTTTTCCTTTTCACCATTCAGGTCGCTGCTAAATGCCACTTTCTCACTGATGTATTTCCCTGAAAATCTAGTCTAAAGTAGCTACTGGCAGTTCTGTCACTCGTTTTCATTATCTGATATTATCCGATTTATTCGTGAACTTGCATGTTGGTTATCAGTTCACTCAAATGTAAGCTCCATCAGACAATTACTAGAAGGGCTGATTCTTCTCTATCTAATCTTTTATGCAACAATAATTCACTCAGCAAACATTTACTGAGTGTCTCTTCTGTGCTGGTTCACCTGATTCCTTTGTATTTTATGACTGTTTAACTTGGGAGAGTCAGAAAAGATGATCATTATAGATACCTGTTTAGAAGCAGAAGTCCTATTCTCTGATAACTGTGTTGCTGGTAGAAACCCTGTTCAAGGAACTCTTTAATATTAAAAGAGCACAAATAAAGGCAAGACTCCTGATTCTGCAAGGTTTGAAGTTCTATTCATTCCCCTACCCTTTCTCTCTCATAATAAAAGACACACATTGACCAGATCATCACCAAAGAAGGAGGATTCTTTGGGGTTCTGGGGAAAGGAATTAGTGTAAATATAAAGAACCTAAGTAAGGAATAAATTCATGACCCATGCTCTAGAGTCTAAGCAAACGAGTTATATGGTATTCATGGTTTCAAAGAAGATGCTCTTAAGAAATGTGCTTCCACTTGGAATCAAGCTATTCTTTCTTACAGGTACAGTTCTTACATTATACGCCCTCATGATCAGAGCATTCATACCCTAGTCAATGAAAAAGTCATCATCGCTATTGTTCTTAGATGTTATCATCTATAAAAATAGGATAGAGCTTTGAGGGAACAAAGGATGAGATCATTCTCGTCCAGTTATTAGCCTGTTTTTATTTTATTTTATTTTATTTATTTCTTTTTCTTTTCTTTTTTTTGGCCGAGCTGCACACAGCATGCAGGATCTTAGTTCCTGGACCAGGGATCGAACCTGTGCCTCCTGCAGTGGAAGAGCAGAATACTAACCACTGGACCACCAGGGAAGTCCCTAGCCTGTTTTTTTTAATTAAACATTTTACTTTGATATAATCACACATTCACGTGCATTTATATGAATTAGTACAGAGAGGTCATTTGTACCCTTTACCTAGCTTCCACCAATAGTAATATCTTCTGGGAATCGTAACAATAATATTGTATCATCATCCAATGGGATTGGTAAAAATCAAGCAGATATTTTTTTTTTCTCTCAGTGTTTTAGAATTAAACTACTGTCCACATAGGTAAAGATGGAAGAGCCTTGCTTGTAAGATAAGACGTGATTTAGCCCATAATGCCAATGCTGTTTGAATTCCTAACTAACAGAATCTACACTGGAGGTGTGATGTTAAAAACAAGCATGTCAGCAGTAAATAAAGCACTAACTATTTTATCAGAGCACCACACTGGGGCCAGGACTTATAAATAGTCTCTGTAGAAGGAAAAACTTTATCTAATTATCATTTCATAATAAGTTTGTCCAATTACATATTTTTTAAGTTAAACTCCCTAAATTTTAAACACACACACACACACACACACACACACACAGCAGAGTCACAAAGCAACAGTTTTATTGGACGTATTTTATTGATTATGAGCTCCATGAGGAAAGATACTGTGTCTGTCATATTCACAGTCATAGCCCCAGCATGGTGCCTGGCCCATAATATGTGATCATTACATAAATGTTAAAGGACTTTTTGGTTGAATAAATACCTCATCAGCAAGTCACAATTTTAAATATATTAAGAGACTAATAATTGCTAGAGAGAAGATATAATAAGGTCTCCTTTTCACATTTAATTGCAATAGTTTCCTTAAAAATACTTAGCACAAATTCCTGTTACAATAAGGAGACTTAGGCAATCTGCCTTAATGTAATTTAGAGCATGATGGCTCTAATTTAAAGGAAAGAAGTGCTGTTAATCAGTCTGTACTAGACTTTTAATACAACTTGAGAGAAACACGCTTTACATTTTACTCAGTCCATCAGGTGGGTAAAATGCTGATATGTCAACTTAGGTACACAAAAGTATCTCGAACACTCTTAAGATTTTAGCTGCCGATTCAGCCTCTCCAACTAGCAAAACAAACATCTACACAGAGACACAAGACACTGTCCTGCCTCACAAATGAACTTTCTATTCTCTTGTATGAATGGCCCAAGGTTTTAAGGCACCTCCTATGACGCCTATTTATAAGTAAAACCTATATATAAATAAAACCTGATAACATTGAAAATAAAAAATTATCATAGCTATTTATAAGATTGTTGATTACTTTTTTCTTTTACAAAGATTTCATCCTGGGACTTCCCTGATGGCTCAGTGGTTAGGAATCCGCCTGCCAATGCAGGGGACATGGGTTCGAGCCCTGGTCCAGGAAGATCCCACATGCTGTGGAGCAACTAAGCCTGTGTACCACAACTACTGATCCTGCACTCTAGAGCCGGTGAGCTGCAAGTACTGAGCCCGCATGCCACAGCTACTGAAGCCTGCAAGCCTAGAGCCCGTGCTCCGCAACAAGAGAAGCCTCTGCAATGAAAAGCCTGCACACCACAACGAAGAGTAGCCCCCGCTCACCACAACTAGAGAAAGCCCGTGCGCAGCAACGAAGACCCAACGCAGCCAAAAATAAAAAATAAATAAAATAAATAAATTTTAAAAAAGAGCTCTGTATAAAAAAAAAGATACAGTTCAATTGTGACCTCACTCTTTTAATGGGAGTATATCCATTTTTTTATTCTCCACTATTTCCAGGCATACTGTTTCTTAAGTCAGAGGGGTGGAATTCACTGGAGGACTCAGAAGTCTTTTAGTTTTTTTATGAGCAGAGGCTATAGCAATGAGCTGTCTTAGAATCTGTAAAGTGTTTCAGGAAATCAGTCATCCCATATTATTTTTTTCTCATAGTTCAGGAATAAAACCTCTGGACAGACCAAAAGAAAAAATTCCAGAAAAAAAAGTAATGATTCAATTCTGCTATTGTTGCCCTGACAAAAGTCACTGAGACACTGGTTATACTGCCAGATTCATCTTGATACATTTCCAAGAGTCCTTTTGGAACCTACTAAATGGGTTCCACCCCCATCCTCAAGTTACTTAGGCTCATGAAACCAAGACCCACTAAGAGACAGCTCCAGTGAAAACTCCGTCAATATTAAGGTCATCTTGTTATTAAAATAAACCAGATTTGACTCCAATAATTTTTCACCTATCACATTTGCAAGTATTCAAAAGAAGACTAATACCCAATTTGGTGAGGCATGATGAAACAAGCTCTTATGTATATACTGCTAATGAGACTATTCATTGGCATTATCTTTCTGGGGGGAAATTTTGTAAGATATATTCAAGCCTTAAAAATCACAAAATTCTTTTACCCAGTTATTTCCTTTCTAGCAATTTATCTTAAGAAAATTACCATGAATTTCCACAAAGACTTACATATAATGACATGCATCACATCATTGTTTATATTAGCAGAATAACAGAACAGTTGAAATACATACAATAGGGTAGTCAAATCATGGTATACCCGTATAATAATATTCTATGTACCTATGTAGTGAGGATAGGATAGGTTATTCTACCATAACAAATTAACCTAGAAATCCCAGTGGCTTACCAAAATAAAGACCAATTTCTCACTTGTGCTGCCTGTCCAACATGAAGTGGCAGGAGTCTCCACACAGCCATTGTGAGACAAAGGCTGATAAAAAATCCACCATACAATGTCACCCATCACTTAGCAGAAAAAGAAATAAACTGGTGGATGGCACATACCAGCTCTTCCACACTTTGGCCCAGAAGTTTACTCCTCATTTTTGTCCTTTATGCTTATGCCCATTGGCCAGAATTAGTCACATAGTCCTATCTAACTACAGAGGGGATGAGAAATGCAGAGGACCAAATGGAATGCTTGGTAAGCACCAATAACTCTATGGGAGCAGTTCAAAAAAAACATTTTGTAGAGATATAAAAGAATGAAATGCTCATGATATGTAAGTAGAAAAGCAAGCATAAATACTCTGTCTTGAATATAATTGCAGATTTGTAAAAAATATTGTATTCCTTTTAACTTAGTGCATTTTGAAAATGTTCTTCAATTAAATTGGTGACTTCTATAATAAAATTATTTTTGAAAAGTATCATTTGGCTTTGGATAGTTAATTTAAACTTCTTTTTCTCTTTATTGGTACCTAATTCAGTCAGATACTGAATACTAGGCACTGAGGATACAGAGATGGACCTGACAGTCCTTAGCCTCAAGAGGTTCACAGTCAAATGGGGGAGAAAAATACATAAACTCAATGGCGAGGCGGCATTGGTACTGTGATGTGATAGTAGAGGTGCATACAAAGTCTATGGGGGAGCAGAGACAGGAGGAAGGCAAAGAGAAGGAGGGTTAGAGAGTGCTACCAATGAGAAGATATTTGTTCTAAACTTTAAAGGGGGTGCAAGAACTTGCAACATAAAAGGTCCCCAAAAGGTCTTGTCCTTGTTTTTGAAAGCTACATTGTTTTGCTTTATTGCCTTACCTCTACCCTGGTTAGATATTGACTCATTGACACAAGTAACTGGGAACAAGAGTAGCTATGTGCCCTAAAGTTAGGATCTAGGATGCCTAGGATAGAGACACAAATACCAATATAGTCTTTACCCTATGCCCCACATTACATGGCTAGTCTCTAATGATATCTGCTTAACTTCATCACAAGAAAAATTTGGAGCCATAGCTTACAAGGCTTCGGCTCTTAGAAGAAGGCGCCTTTCCCCTTCCCTGGGTCCTCACTAACCAATCCCCAGCTTAGTTGCTGCTCCACAACTTTCTACTCTTCCCCTGCCAGGTTAACCATGACACAGTAACCTGCCAGACTACCAGTATCTCCTTTGCCCAGGTGCCTGCTACCTTGTCACTTCCACCAGAATGTGTGTACCTCAGATATCCATATCAGCCCCAAATGAACACAAATTCACTGCATTCTCTTTGGAAACAGTGATTTGAACTGCCTTTGGAGGTGACGGGTAGATCATGTCAATTCCTTTGGAGGACCTCACCACTTGAAGGCCATGTGAAGACAGAGGCAGAGGTTGGGTGATGCAACCACAGCCAAGGAACACCTGGGACCACCAGAAGCTGGAAGAGGCGAGGAAGACTTCTCCCCTCGAGCCCTCAGAGGGGGCATGGCCTGGTGGACACATTGATTTTGGACTTCTGTACTCCAGATCTGTGAGAGAATACATTTCTGTTGTTTGAAGCCATCAAACTGGTGGTAATTTGTTAGGGCAGCACTAGGAACCTAATAGGCCATCCAGTTCAAAACAAATGTATGAGGAACACATGCTTATCCTCACTTTCTA
The DNA here is from genome assembly GCF_028023285.1 of Balaenoptera ricei. Taxonomy (NCBI): domain Eukaryota; kingdom Metazoa; phylum Chordata; class Mammalia; order Artiodactyla; family Balaenopteridae; genus Balaenoptera; species Balaenoptera ricei. The sequence continues at coordinate 129,105,712 of NC_082660.1, read as the reverse complement.
GATGAGGAAGCTGAAGGCACTCAGCAGTGGATGCAGAATTTTAAATTCATACCTGTCTGACCCTAAGGCTGCTCCCTTTCTAGTAATCCACACTGCTTGTCTGGTAAGAGAAAGCCCTCATGGATTGCCTTCTGAGCCCAAGCCTCCCTAGGTTTAATGGGCATGTGAATCACCGAGGGCTCTTATTAAAATGCAGCTGCTGAGTCCATAGGTCTGGAAGGTGCCTGAGATTCTGTATTTCTAACATGGTCCGGGGACCAGCACTTGGGTAGAACTTTAGGTAGCAAGGACCTATATCAGTGGTCAGAAAAGTGTTTCTGCAAAGGGTCAGATAGTACGTACTTTTGGCCTTATGGACCATATACTGTAGTCTCTGTTGTAGCTACTCAGCCCTGCTGTGTAGCATGAAAACAGCCATGGGCAATATAAAAATGAGCGGGCATGGCTGTGTGTCATTAAACCTATTTATAGACATGAAAATTTGAATTTCATATAATTTTCCTGTGCTATGAAATATTATTCTTTTGATTTTTTAATGATTAAAAAGTGTAAAAAAAATTCTTAGCTTGCTGTTGATGCCAAAAAAGATGGCAGGCTGATTTTGGCCCACAGCCCATGGTTTGCAGACCCTTGGTCTAAATTACTAACATCTGGTTGGTGCGTGGTACAGAAGAGAGGATCTTATTTTTTAAGAAGGCAACATATTTGGAAAACATCCTCGTGGTATGGAAAGAGCATTAAAGTGGGGATGAGAAAATCTAGGTTTCAAACCCGACCTGTGCTCTTTTTTTTTGGATGGAACTGGATTGACTTATTTATTTATTTGAAGACATTACAAAATAATTGAACTCCTCAACAATTTTTTTCTTTTTGTTTCTTCAGTGATCCCCCTTTAAGTAATGACTTTGCATGAAGTGTGAAACCATGGGAGTACTTAAATATACAAATCAAGTGGAGGTAGAGGAGGCCATTTTTCTAACAACCGTTTTATTGTTATGCCATGTGGGCCCCATTCAGTTTCACATAAATTGTTGGAATATAAAGCATGGTTCATAATATGAGTTCATGTACCAGCTGAATTTATTTTTGTCAATTAACAGCTGCATATGCTGTTGAGATCCTTTGGCTAATATACTACATTTAGTTCATATTACAGCATCCAATACAGATCACACCAGGCCATGGTTGTCTTGCAGAGAACAATTTTATAGTAATTATTATTGTGGTCAGGAAATATTTCCTTTTAGTTTTTTATTTTTGTACTTCACTCATCGTAGACATAAAAATAACTAGATAAGTAGGTAGCCGACCTGTGCTCTTTATTAGCAAATGACTTCTCTGAGCTGCATCCTTTTTCATGTCTTCACTGGAGTTGATAATAAAAACTGCCCTCCTTATCTTCCTGGGTTGTTTGGAGGTTAAATGGTAAAAGATATTCCCATAGTTCCCCTTTCTTCCGGTTCCTTCTACCCTCTTCTTTGTTCACTTTTGCATATGAGTTTACTCCCCGCAGGTAAATTAGTTGAGATGAGAACATTAAGTGGACTGTGTCAGCATCAATCTTAGAAATAAAGGTGCCAGTGTGCTCTGAAGGCCTGTATATCATCAAGCTAAAAACACTGGAAATAGATACGTGTACACCCGCAACAAACAAACCCCAATGCCAGGTAGGCATCTGAGAGGATATGGGGAATGGTGGCTAGGTGGCAGGGGAAGAAGGGATCGTGAGGGCTGGGGGGCAGAAGCATGCAAAGGGAAGAGAGGGGCTAAGGAAAAGAAGCCAGGAACAAGCATTGAGGTTGAGGATGTCATCCCTTTGTTAATCAGCACTGGGACTCACATCATTGTGGAGATGATTATACCATTATGTATAAAACATACGTATTTGCACCCAACATTTTCATTTCAAAGTCATGTTTAGGTGCTAGGGTAGGCTTAACTCTGAGTGACACTGGCTTCCTATGATGTTCATCTTGGATTAAAATCCTCCTCCACTGGTGAGCCACAGAAATGACCCAGGAAATATTGGACCCACATTAATTGCTCAAAGATAAACTTTTATTTGGAAATCTACCTTTTAATCTGCCAGTTGGAAGTAAACAAGGCAGAGCAGAGGGGTCAAAGAAAAGCAGCTAATAAAGTAAGTCCCCTACATACGAACATTCAAGTTGCGAACTTTCAAAGATGCAAACGTGTGTTCACATGTCCAATCACATAAGTTCACATGTCTGGTGTACGTTGTCACATGTGTGCATCCTCTACAAGTGGTTGTGCTTTTGTGTATTTTACTGTACAGTACTGTATAGAGTACAGTAGTACAGTATCTTTATTTCAAGCCCAGGATGTCCGGAAACAAGCATAAAAGCAGTGGTATATAGCCGATTGTGTCAGTTGGGTACTTAGGTTAAATTTGTTGGACTTACGAACAAATTGGACTTACGAACGTGCTCTTGGAACGGAACTCGTTCATATGTAGAGGACTTACTGTACTCAAGTTTCTACTAGTAAGAGAAATTTGACCCTAAAAATAATGTTGAATTGCCATTCCTGTAACATGCCTTCCATTCAGTTCAGCAAGCATTTCCGGAGCACTTACCAGGCCTTAGGCACTGCACAATACCTCAGCTCCACCAGTGGGTTCAAAAGGAGAAGGACCTGGCCCATGCCCGTAAGAAGCTTGTGGTCTAGAATGAGAGACAGGCATGCCAATAAATAGCCAATAAATAGAACGTGGAACACACACCATTAAGACAGAAGTGTATACAAGGTTCAGCAGCAAGGATGGGGAAGGAGTGGTTTATTCTAGCTGAGACCAAGGGAGCAAGGGTAATGGCACGTAGACTGGGCAGAGAACACCCAAGTAAGGTTCTGAAGAAGAAGAATATCCCATACATATAGTGTGCTTATTACATGCCAGACATTAGGCTACATTAACCTATTTGATCTTCACAACAACCCATTCTTTCTCCTTCCCTAGAAGTTGGGATTGGGATTGAGAGACACTAGTCAGTCTCTGCCAGTGGCCTGGACTGAAGACACATAAGTGCAAGAGGCATGAATTAGCCATGTCAACCTATGTGCACACTCAAGCCCTCCAAACTGGCCTATAGGGAACGGCAGAGACAAATGGCAAGTGAGAATGAATGAGGTGGTGTGCAAATAGAAACAAAGATAAGAAATGGGGTGAGCAAGCAAGAGAAAAGAAGGACTGCCTGCTTAAGTGGGTGTTGACAAGTTTTCACTCAAGTTTACATGGTTTTAGTTCAAGCAGCCATAATACGAATGGTCTATTTCCAACCCCAATCCTCCCATCCATAGCTGATTGCACCAAGATCAGTCACGTGATCCATCTTCAGGCCTATGGATGCCAATGTAGTGAGTCAAAAATGCCTAAAGAGAAGCAGACCTGATAAGACATTAGCTAATTGAAACCTGAGTCTCCTGAGGGCTTTCCAGCACCTGCTTTGTGATGCTCAGCTGCCCTCTGCCCTTGGACTCCAAGAGATGCCTCAGTATCCTACCAATAAAATTCCTGATTTTTGGCTTGCGGTATTTTAAAGTGGAAGTTTCAGTTAGTTGCAACCAAAAGAATCTTATTTAAAACACAAAAGAACAATCTGGGCAATTATTTTTCAGGAGGGTAACTTTTCAGTGTACCAGCATGTTCCTGAGTGAAGCTTTTGTTTCATTCACAGCAGTGACTTCTGACATTGCAAAATTTGGCAGACAATAAAATTATTTCACAGACTATTATAATATTAAAGAATAAGAACTTAAGTACTTTGGGCAATAGGATTTAACATTTCTCTATCTGCACTGTAGTCCCTAGTTTTAGATCCTCTATTATAGGACTGCTGATTTTAGCAATTATAGGTAAGATAGATTGAGGCAGGTAAGAAGCAGCCATATGTTAATGACTCCTCTGTGTATAAAACTCAATGAACATGACAGATTAAACCAGTTAAAGGATCCCTTTTCCCATGCTGTTTGCCCATAAAAAAATAAGACTAGTTGCCACTTGATGAAAGCTCCCTTAAACACTAGAGGGATTTTCATTTGTGCTCAGTTTTTCCAAAAGGCTCTCAGTGTATGCTATTCACATTACAGACAATGGAGAGAGAAGAATCTTTGAGGTTGAGTCCGAAACCCATATTCAGGAATGTGAAGTATATCCAGGCCCACTGGAAACTGAGGCCTTTATCCATCTTCATTCTGCTTACCTTGTAGGGCAATTTTGAGGATCAGATGAGGCTTTGGAAATGCAAGTGCTTTGAAATCTCAACACCATGTCAATGTGAGGAATTAGGGGGAAAAAAGAAGGGTTGAAGAGGAAACTGACATTTGTTGACTTGTATGACTTCTCATTTACCCTGCAGAACAATCCTGCATCTAGGTATTATTTTTCATTCCCCATTTTACACATGAGGAAATGGAGGTTCATTAAGACTCTTAAACCATATCAACAATCATAACAGAAAAACAGCTTTCCATACTAAAAAATGTTATTTTCCATATCTCCTCATTCAAACTAATTTATCACCATATTTCAAAGGCATCTATAAGAACGCTTGAGAACAATGATTCAATAACAAGTTATGTATATTCCTCGATGAAATCATCTGGTGAGGAACCATGCTACTCCCCTGCATCAAGCAACCCTTTCTGTGTTAGTCTAGTTGTGAGGGCTGACTCCAAAATATTCCATTTGGATGCAACAGCTCGTTCAGCTGAATTGGAAGGCAAGTTATAGCACAGGGCTTTTTGATTCTCAAAGAAGAGGATAAAGGAAGAGAATGCCACAGATGTGCCAACCTTCCCATCACACCTATTTGTACTCAACTGTGTTAGCACAAAAGGTACCCAGCAGAGTGGGTGAGTGGAAAAGGAAATCCAGCCATAGCTCTGTCCACCAAGCCTGGCACAATGGCCAGGACCTACTTCCTCCTGGAGGGAGAATTTTTCTGCCAGTTTGCTCAAGGGCATTGTACAGTCACCACGCCCTGTGTTGCTGGAGCTGTATAAGCCCGGGAGGGGTAGCTTTTACTGATTCAAGGTACCCTTGAAAAGGCACCCTGTTGATTAATGGCTCCCCTCTTCTTTCGAAAGCACATTTTTTTTTAAAGGCACATCTTAATCCCAGAATAAAAGCAACTCCTGCTCAAGGAGAAACAAACAAACACAAACACCTGTCTGTATAGTCCATACCTGTCCGGTGTCCCCAAAATAAAATTTATAATACAAGTGACTGATTTTTGGAGCCAGCAAAATCACAGAAACCTAATTGCAGAGACAAAGGCAGTCCTTTGTTTCTGATTACCCCATAAGGAGCTACTCAACATGGGCCTGGATCAGAGGGGACAGATCCTCTGAGATTATGGCCTGCCCCAATTTGTGCAAGGCTCAGTGAGACAGCTCTTGATCCTACCCTTGTAGCACATCATGGAACTCTGGGCCTGGCCTTTGCTTAGGAATCTTGGTTTTTGTGGGACAGAGAAAGGCAGAAAGAAACCTTGGGGAAATAGAGGCAGCACTCCAGATGCAGATTTTCTAGAGGGGACAGCAAAGTATCAGTTTTCAGCATGGTGTTGGTCTTTCATGATCAGATCTTATCTCTCCTAGTAATAGCTTTAATAGATATTTGCTTGTGATTGACTATAAAACTATATAAATAAAGGTGATTCTCATCCATTGTTACGTACTGCATATTTGGGTCTCCCCAAATTTTATATGTTTAAATCCTAATGTCTGATGTGATGATATTAGGAGGTGAGGCCTTTGGGAGATAATTAGGCCATGAGAGTGAAGCCCTCATGATAGGATCAGTGCCCTTATAAGAAGAGAGCTTGCTTCCTCTCTCTGTTCTCCACCATGTGAGGATATAACAAGAAAATGGCCATCTGCAAACCGGGATGCAGGACTTTGCTAGACACTGGATCCACCAGCACCGTGATCTTGGACTTCCGAGCCCTCCAGAAACATGAAAAATAAAAGTTTGTTGTTTAAGACACCCACTCTACTCTAATTTGTTATAGCAGCTGGAATTGAGGCATCCATATGCTAATATACTTTATGTGAGAGAGAATGTATAACTGGGGTGTTGAGTATTACACATAACTGCAGTAGGACCATGGGAATGTGGCACTTAGGTGATATGCAGGAAAGATTTAACATAGCAGGCTTGAGATTGCTATCCTTAGACAGGCTTGCTTGCAGAGTTGGCCATTGGTTGGAGTCTGGGAACTTGGATTTGGGGAGGGGTCCCACCATTCCCTAACTGAAAACAGTGGCTCGCTCTGCTTAAACTGTTTGTACAAACAGTATATCAATAATTTATGCTGAATGCCTGCTTTCCTTTTGGGAGTCTGGAATTCTGGTACATGCTAGGCAAAGAGTGCCTACAATACTAGCCTATTGAAAACCTTGAACACTGAGTCTCTAATGAGCTTCCTTGGTAGACAACACTTCGCATGTGTTGTCACAGTTTAATGCTGGAGGAATTAAGTTCATCCTTTGTGACTCCACTGGGAGAGAACTCTTGCAAAAGTTTGTCAGGTTTCCTCCAGACTTGATCCCCATGCTACTTTTCTCTTTGCTGGCTTTGCCTTGTATCTTTTTGCTGTAATAAGTCATAGCTGTGAGTGAGACCATATGCTGAGTTCTGTGAGTAATCCTACCAAATCATTGAACCTGGGGGTGGTCTTGGGAACCCTCAACATAGGTGAACACCAAGAGTCATGGGAGTAACAGAAGGAAACACAAATAAAAAGGTGAGATCTGCTGACAAACAACCAGCATCTCAGAAAAAATACCTTCACGCCACTGAATACATGTTAATTTATATCTTGTTTTTTCCTCAAACGTTTAGCAGTAGCTTACAATAAGAATATGAATAATAATACAGCATGATCTCATTATATAAAAATATACATATGGGCATGGGGAAAAAGACTGGAAAGAATACACCAAAACATTAACAGTTGTTTTCTCCAGATGAAGTGATAGAATTCTAATGCTTAATTTTTTCCTCTTCTTGTGCCTAACTGTATTTTCCACATTTTCTACAATGAGCATATATTACTTTTATAATGCGACTAAAAAAAGATTACATAAAATTGAATGTTAAAACATAATTAAGAATGGAAAAAATCAGGCAAAATACACAAAAATGCAGGAAGCCGTGACTAAGAGAAAAACATTGAAAATAGATGTACAGATTGTAATGACCTAAAACTTTTAACATTTCTGCCTCAAATTTGACACTGAGTTCCTTGACAGTGAAGGAAAAATAGAGACACAATTAGGTCAGTCATCAAGAAGGCATAGTATTTGTATCGTTGTATATTAGTTTACCACAAACTCAGTAGCTTAAAACAACACAGCTCTATAGGTCAGAAGTCCAGCTAGGTTCTTTGCTCAGTGTATCACAAGGCTGAAATCAAGGATTCAGCCAGGACTGAGTTTTCATCTGGAGTCTGGAAAAGTCTGCTTCCAATTTCATTCTCCTGTTGGCGGAATTTAGTTCCTTGTGGTGTTGGACTGAGGTCTCAATTTCCTTCCTACATGGCCTCCTCCATCTTTAAGTAAGCAATAATATATTGAATCTGTCTTGTGCTTCAAATCTCTGACTTCTCTGTCTATAACCTTACTTTAAAGGGCTCATGTGGCTAGGTCAGGACCCCCCAAAGAATCTACCTTTCTTAAAATCAACTGTTCCAAATAATATAATGGAATCATAGGAATGAAATCTATCATATTCACTGGGTTATACAGGAAGCATACACCACCAGGGTGTGGGGAATCTTGGGGACCATGTTAGAATTCTGTCTACCATACATAGCATGTCTAAATTTTTAGGCTTTGGAAAGATGGAATTTAACCACTTTGCATACAAAGATATACTCTATCCCTTCATTCTGTGCCCAGAGATAGTTCTAAGAAAATACAGATAGCAACTTGTGTGAACACCTATCACACTCAAATATCCCTTTTAATTCTAATGTTTATATTAGAATTAGTATAAACATACAGACTGTATAAGGAACAGTCTGAATAAACCTAAGTGACATCTCAACTTCATACCGTGCACTGCTGGATGGATGCTAATGGCACTCATGCCTCGTTTCCCAAAGTGTAATTCAGGGATCAGCAGCATTGGCATCACTTAGGAGCTTGTTAGAAACAAGTTTCAGTCTCCACCCCAGACCTACTGAATCAGAACCTGCTTTCCAACCAGATGGCTGCATGAGTCATTATAGCTTAAGAAGTGTTGCTACAGAGCTTTATTGCTCCCTTTGTGAACACTGCTGCCCAGCCTCACTACAGTCCTGAGGGCCCGGGAGCTGTAGCCCTGTGGTCTGCCCCATCTCTCACGTCCACCTCCTTAAAACTGAAAAGAACTGCTGATGATGGAGTGGGGTTGTGGCTGGATGCTCACCACTTCAAGAAGCTACAGTTAAGCTGATCCTAAAATTCATATGGAAATGCATAGGATCCAGAAGAACCACACACACACACACACACACACACACGCGTGCGAGCGTGCAAACAAGGTTGGACGACTCAAACTTCCCAATTTCAAAACTTTCTACAAAACTACAGTAATCAAGAAAGTTTAGTACTGGCATCAGGATAGACATAGACCAATGGAATAGAATTGAGAGTACAGAAATAAATCCATATATCTATGTGTGATTAATTTTTGGCATGAGTGATAAGATCATCCAATGTGGAAGGAATAGTCTTTTCAAGAAACAGCACTGGAATAATTGGATATCCATATGCAAGAGAATGAGTTTGGACCTTGACCTCACACCATAATCAAAAATTAATTCAAAAGGGATCAAAACCTAAATGTAAGAGCTAAAACTATAAAACTCTTGGAAGGAAACATAGGGGCAAACCTGCATGTTTTTGGATTTGGCAATGATTTCTTATATTTGATACTAAAATCACAAGAAACAAAAGACAAGATAGATACATTAGATTTAATAAAATTAAAACTTTTGTGCATTAAAGGATACTATCAAGAGAGTGAAAAGACAACCCATAAATGAGAGGAATATTTGAAAATCATGTATCTGATAAGGGTTTAACACCCAGGATATGTGAAGAACTCTGTAACTCAAAAACAAAAAGACAATCAACCTAATTAGAACTTGGGCAAAGGACTTGAATAGATATTGCTCCAAAGAAGATATGTAAATGGCCAATAAGCCAATGACAAGATGCTTCACATCATTAGTTATTAGGGAGTTGCAAATCAAAACCACAATGAAATAACACTTTACGCCCACTAGGACAATTATAATAAAAAGGAAACTGGAAAATAACAAGTGTTGACAAAGATGAGGAGAAATTAAAACCCTCATACATTGCTGCTGATAAAGTAAAATGGAGCAGCCCCTGTGGAAAATAGTTTGGCAGTTCCTCAAAATGCTAAACATAGAATTACCATATGAACCAGCAAAGGAACTCCTGGATATGTACCCAAAATAATTGAAAACATATTTTCATGCAAAAATATGTTCATAAATGTTCATAGCAGCATTATCCATGATAGGCAACAAAAGTGAGAGCACCACAAATGTCCATCAATGGATGAATGGATGAACAAAAAGTGCTATAGCTACAAAATGGAATATTATTCAGCTATAAAAAAAGAGTAAACTACTGATGTGTGCTGCAACATGGATGAACCTTGAAAACATTATGCTAAGTGAAAGAAGTCAGACACAAAAGACCACATTTTATATAATTTCATTTATATGAAATATCCAGAATAGGTACATCAATACAGACAGAAAGCTGGTTAATGGTTGTCAGGTGACAGAGAAAGGGGGGAATTACAATTGGGATTGACTGCTAATAGATATGTGGTTTTGGGGGGGTGGCAGTGGAAAGCTCTAGAATTAGATAGTGGTGATGGTTACACAATGTAGTGAATATACTGCAAACTACTGAACTATACATATTAAAAAGGTAAATTTAATGATACATGAACTCTACCTCCATAATTAAATATATGTAAAAAGAAACGACAGAGCAACTTCTTGATTCTGGTCCTCTGACCTCAGGCATCAGAGGCCAAGCTAGGATCTCCCCTCACTACACACCGAGGGAGGAGGCAGAAAGGAGGCAGTATCTAATCAGTTTAAGAGAAATACAATTAAATCACAACATGAAACTAGGTGATGAAATGTCTCTTCATTCAGAGGGAATATGTCAACTGTAAAAATGAAACTCTTTTCTTCTCTAGGGATAGAAGCAAATGCTGCTTTTCTCAATTAAAGTGTCAGCTGGTCCCTTCCTAAGGAAAGGGATTCAGTCATCTACTTTGGTCTCCAAGCCAGTTGACGGAAATTGTTTTCTCTCCCCACTGAATGGACTGTTTTCAAACTTCTGTTGGTGATGAATTATTTCACTGCCATCCGCAAAAAGCCTAAAATCTGATGGGATCAATGAAATGTACTCTGGGACACTCTGTATCGGGTGTTCTGCCAAAGAAGCTGCAACGGGAGAAGGAGGGATTTTCTTCTCCTTTTTTGCGAACATGGTAAGTCTCAGTGTTTTCGAAAAGCATTTTGTAATGTCTCAAGTGAGGACGAGGCTTCTCACTTCCTAACACATTTATATTCCTCCTTGCCTAGATAACTGCTTCTGACCTTCTGTCTCAGCTTAGCCATCACCTCCTTTAGGCAGCTACCCAGAACACCTGCAACTGCCGAGGGGCCCAGAGGGGGTGTTCAATATTTTAGCCTGCCAGAAATAAGAGAAGAACCTTGCATTCATTTTCTATTTTTGCATAACAAATTACTGCACAATGAGCAGCTTAAAACCCCACATCTTTTTTTTAAATATTTATCTATTTATTTATTTATTTGGCTGTGCCGGGTCTTAATTGTGGCACACAGGATTTTTGTTGCCATGTGCAGCATCTTTAGTTGCGGCATGCGAACTCTTAGTTGCGGCGTGCATGTGGGATCTAGTTCCCTGACCAGGGATCGAACCTGGGCCCCCTGCATTGGGAGTGTGGAGTCTTAGCCACTGGACCTCCAGGGGAGTCCCTAAAACCCCACATCTTTATCACCTCACAGTTTCGGACAGTTCAGCAGTCTGAACTGGATCTTCTGCTCAGGGTCTCATAAGGCTGCAGTCACATGTGTCTGCTAGGCCATGTGCTAATTTGGAGTTTGGGGTCCTCTTCCAAACCCATTTTGGTTGTTGGCAGAGTTCAGTTTCTTGCTGCAGTAGGACAGAGGACCTTGGCTCCTAGCGGTTTCCCCTTTCCATAGGTGGTTCGCAACCTACTGGTTGGTTTCTTCAAGGCCAGCAAGATAGCATCTCTGCTGCTTTGAGACTCTGACTTTAGGGAAGGCCTAGGCCCTGGTTATAAAATGGCTCACCTGGTTAGGTCAGGCCCACCCAGTATACTCTTTCTTCTGACTGTCTCAAAATCAACAGATTAGGGATTCTGCTTACATCTGAAAAGTTCTTTCACCTTTGCCATATAATGTAACATAATTACAGGAGTGATATCACATCATATTCACAGGCCCTACTCACACTCAAAGAGAAAGGATTATACAGGGTGTGCATATCAGGGGCAGGAACTTGGGGACCATTCTGGAGTTCAGTATATTAGAGACCCCTTGATTTTACTTTGGGGACTACACTTTCCCCCCACAGTCCATGAGATTTGGATGAGGCTGACCCCAATCTCCACCATTCTCTAACTGATTTTTATAGAAAATCCATTAATGAGCTGTTCTTTGTCAAATACAAGGCAGATTATGTCTAGCTGCTCCATAGGGAATCCAGGAGACCACCTGGTACAGGCAAAAGTACACTGAGCTTTGTGTCAGACAAACCTGGATTGAAGTGTCCTACTTTACCATTTATTCTCTGTGTGACCTTTGGCAAGTCTTATAATCTCTCTGAACCCCAGTTTCATATGTGCAAAAGTGTTGTTGTGAAGAATTAAAACAATGATGGAGAAAATAAATATTGAACAGCATAATCCCAGCCCTTCTTATGTTTGCAATAAGACAAAAATAAAAGAAATGTAATAAATGTACACATCTTACTAGAGCTTTGTTTTTATAAATTCTCTAGTGAAAATCTGGAACAGTGCCACAGTGCATTATGCTGGCCAACATGTTTATCAGTGACTTTCATAAGATAAAATCTCTGAACACATAAAGCTCTGAAGAAGGGAAACCCATTTGCTCTGGAATTCCAAAACATCCAGACCACCAGGCAATGCAAGATGGTCGTGTTTTCCACTGAGGTCCTAAGTTAGCTGCTGCCTGGATTTATTAGCTCCGCTGGACCAAAGACTTGGGCATCCTCCATTGTTTGAGCTACAGATCTCGATGATCAGTGCTCTGGTACAGGAATCTCCTAACTTTCTAGAAGCAGCACTTACATACTCACCTGGGCCAAAGCCATATCTAATGACTGTATACTGCATGTGTGTGCACACACACACACTCACACACAACAATACTCTTCAACAAAATGGATGCTACTGTCATTAATTTTTATTAATAGTATAACTGTTATTTACATGACCACAGGAGATTCCTCCTCTCAAAGACAGAGAGGGGGGAGAGAGAGAGAGAGGGAGAGAGAAAAGTGACACAAAACCTCTTTTTCTTCTAATCTTCGTTATCTTAGTAAATAACATCACCTAGTTACCTAATTGCACAAGCCCAGGACTTGGGAATTACTGCATCCTCACCTCCATATCCAATGCACTTCCAAGTCTTGTTGGCTCTACCACTAAAATACATATACCAAATCATTTCTTTCCATCTCCACTGCTACCAGTCTAGCTCAAGCCACCATCATCTCTTGTCTAAATAATTACAATAGTCACCTAATTTGTCCTTTGACTTTCACTCTTGCTGCTTGCCCTAGAGCCCAATTTCCATGCAGCAGCCAAAATTATCTTTCTGAAGTTTAATCGTATCATGCCATTCCCCTGCTTAAAATCTTAAACTGTCTTATATCTTAGTCCAAAATACTTGACGTGACTAGAAAATCTCAACACGATCTGGCTCCTGCCTCAGTCTCCAACCTCATCTTATCCTACTCTCTCCCACATTCACCAACCACTCTAGCTACATTGGCCTGTTTATTAACATGTTAAGCTTATTTCCGCCTCAGAGCCTGTGCCCTGGCTGTTCCCTCTATTTGGGGCATTCATCTCCTTGAACTTTGCACCCACAACCAGCTCCTTCATGCCATTCAGGTCTTAGCTCAAATGCCACCTGCTCAGTAATAACTTTTTAAGTTCCCCAGTCTAAATTAGATCTAATTCCCAGTCCATCACTATCAAGTCGCCTTGTTTATAGTCTTCATAATAATTTGTGTTATTTTATTCCCTATAATATTTGTTTTTATGTTTATAACCTCAGTCCCTACTAGAATGTAAGCACCGTGAAATCAAGGACCTTATAGATCTTGTTCAATTTTATGTCTTCTGAACTTAGATGACTCTTTGGTATATATTAGGGGATATTTGTATCCAAATATATATGTATTTGATATATATTAGGGGACAATTGTTAAATGGGTTTTCTCCATTTTCAGATGAGGAGAGGAGCTTGAAGAACTTATAGAACTGTTTTTGGGTTATACAGCTGGTAAACATCTTTGAAGCCAAGAATATCTCTGCAAAACAACGTATAATAATAGTAACCACTTCTGTAACAATTTGTGCCATGCATGGTCCTTACTTAATCTTCAAAACCTCTCTAAAGTGCAGAGTATTTAGTGGGGTGTTGGGGGAGGGTTAACGAATAATGATTGATTTATTGCACATCTCACAGTTCAGTGCAGTCAGCCAGACACGTCTTTTCCATCACGTGGCTCTGCCAGCTCCTTGGGCCTCAGAATCTGGATTCTTTGCAACTGCGTTGCAAATGAGGGAAGAGACAATGTCAAAGAACACCTGGTGTTTTTGTTTTTTAAGAACCAAGTCTTTCTCTTTCAGCACAGCAACACAAGGGAACGAGTAGAACGCGTTGCCTAATTTTGAAACAAAGTAAGCTCTCCCAGCTCACAAACATGCGGGGTTGGGGGAAGCGAGATGCACACGGAAGTGGTTCCTATTCCTCCACATTTCATTGGCCAGGACTCAGCCACGCGACCCAATCTGAGCTCAGAATGGGGCGGGGATAGTTAGTGCTTCCTGTGAGCTCAGGAGGAACGATCCAGGGGCGGCGGTTAATCCTTCTGACGAGACCGTTTTTTCTCTTCACAAGACCGTTTGTCCTGGGAGCTCTAGCGGTGCAGGACATGAAGGGGAAGAAGTTTGTCTTGGGTAAGTCAAAGAAATGAGGAGGAAGGAAGCTTTTTCTTCATACGCCTATATATTTTACGAGTAAATGCTGTTCCTCTGTCTTTACCGTTTTTTTGTTTGTTTGTTTTTTGGGGTTTTTTGTTCCCTTATTCTACTTGTCCTTCAAAATAGGGCTCTGCCACCTTCTAGAACTCACTACCTGATTTCCCTAGCAACCCTGACGATTCTTTTTTTCCCCTATCCTCTTTTTTTTTTTTAACATCTTTATTGGAGTATAACTGCTTTACAATGGTGTGTTAGTTTGTGCTTTATAACAAAGTGAATCAGCTATACATATACATATGTTCCCATATCCCCTCCCTCTTGCGTCTCCCTCCCACCCTCCCTATTCCACCCCTCTAGGTGGTCACAAAGCACCGAGCTGATCTCCCTGTGCTATGCGGCTGCTTCCCACTAGCTATCTATTTTATGTTTGGTAGTGTATATATGTCCATGCCACTCTCTCACTTTGTCCCAGTTTACCCTTCCCCCTCCCCATATCCTCAAGTCTGTTCTCTAGTAGGTCTGTGTCTTTATTCCTATCTTGCCACTAGGTTCTTCATGACCTTTTTTTTTTCTTTTTAGATTCCATATATATGTGTTAGCATACGGTATTTGTTTTTCTCTTTCTGACTTACTTCACTCTGTGTGACAGACTCTAGGTCCATCCACCTCACTACAAATAACTCAATTTCATTTCTTTTTATGGCTGAGTAATGTTCCATTGTATATATGTGCCACATCTTTTCCCTATCCTCTTTAGTCCGGTCTCTTTGCATCTCAAAAGTGAAGCTCTTCAAGGACACGGGCTTTGCTGTTAGAAGTGTGAACCATGTGATTCCTAAATTTCAAAGGTTTCCCTACGATTAGTCATTTTCAACTTTGTGTTCGTATTGTGGAATATTGGCTTAAATAACCAAAGTTCAAGCTCATAGAAAAGAGCGAATTTGAAAGTAATGGAAAGGAATTATTTATAAATATTTAGACAGAGCCTAAAAACAGGCATTTGAACAAGGCGTGCAACATGGTATAAGAAAAAGAAAACGTAGCCAGGGAAGATTCATATAAAGGTAAATTGAAAAGCTGAAAATCTTGAGATATTTTTTTCTCTTTCATATCACAGATATTAATTTTACAGGAGGAAATGCCTTGCTATAGAGGTGGTTTCGTTTTTTACTCGAACTTTTCCTTGGAAACAATTTCAAACTTTAAAAATGTTCTGAGATATGAACAGTATGAGCAAACCAGATACCCTTTACTCAGAGTTCACTTTTGTATTTTATAGTTTACTCCATGTGCTTCATCATTTACTCTCAATCTTTCTGAACCACTTGAGAGTCACTTGTGTGCCTCATGGCCCCTTCTGCTAAATATAAAAGTGTGTATTTCCTAAAAATAAGGATATTCCTGGGGATTTCCCTGGCAGTCCAGGGGTTATGACTCTGCGCTTCCACTGCAGGGGGCGCGGGTTCCATCCCTGGTAGGGACTAAGGTCCCACATGCCCCAGCGTGGCCAAAAAAAAAAAAACTAAGGATATCCTATGGAGATTGTATCTATTTAGTACCAGGGCATCTAGAAGAGCTGGAAGCCACAGCAGTTAACACCTGTTGTTGCAAACCTCACTGTGTTGTATGCTGATTGTTTCTTTCTTTTCATTCGGCCAGGCTTGCTGCTATTGAGGGCAAGGATCACAGCTGATTATCTCTGTACGTGGCACATGGTAGGTGCCTGTGATTTTTTTTTTTTAGTTATATTGGCTAATGGTGGAAGGATTGCAAATATCAATTTTCTTTGCTTGACAAAAATGAATAAATTTTGTTTTTATTAGTAATTTCTAGTTTAACTGCTTTATGATTGGTGAGGGTTGTTTGTAATATTGCTCCTTTGTGAAATTTATTGATGTTTTCTTGTAACTTAATGTCTGATCAGTTTTTGTGAATATGCCATGGGCTATTGAAAAGGTGTGTTCTCTATGATCAGAGTGAAAAGTTGTACATATGTTCATAAATTCTACCTTGTTGGTTATGTTGTTTAGGTCTTCTCTCTCCTTACTGATTTTTTGTCCACTCAATCTGTTTTGTCCTGAGAGTGGAGTACTAAAGTCTCCTATTCTTACTGTATTGCTGTTTCTGACTCCTTGCAATTTCCATGGTTTTTATTTCATTAAGTTTGTTGCTTGCTATTTGGTAATATTCTTAAATGTATCATCATTCTGCATTGTGGCCTTTCATATAAAAAATTGTCCCTCTTTTGTTATGTCTTTTTGCTTTGGGACTTGAATTTACTGCTCTTTTTCTGTTTCCATACTTCTGTTTCCATTTGTCTGGTATACCTTTGCCCCTCTCTTTATAGCCTTTTTGAATCAGCTTGAGGTGTGTTTCTTGAGAGTTGCATTTTGCTCTGTGAGTGAAATTGAAAATTGTCCTCTTTTACTGATTAGGTAAAGCCCATTTAATTTTATGAAGTATCTGTTTATTCTCAATTTTGTCACAATCTTTTATAATTGTGTGTATTTTATTGTATTTGCTATGTTTCTCTATAAAATGTGTATCCTTTGTTCTTTAATTTAACACACACATATTTTAGGGGTTTAGAAAAGTTTCCATTTTTTCTGGTGGTTATCTTTGTGTTTGTACCTTTTTAAATATACATAGTTTCTTGTTTTCTTATTTAACCTATTGATGTCTGGTTTACCATTTTTTATTTGTATCATACCTTTTGTCTATTGGCTATTCTATTTTCATCTCTGCTTTCCTTTATCCCATTTATTGGTTGAATTGCTTTTACTTTGTCAAAACATATAACATTTATATATGAGTCTTTCACTCTCATTTCTCCCAAATTTGTTTTGGTCTTTAAATCTGTATCATCCATCCATCCCTCGATCCACTTACCTAGCTACCTACCAAAATGCTTTACCATCAGTCCTTTTGCTGAATTCTTCCAAATATCTTTTGGTTGAGAGAAGCTTATCTTCTAGTGCAGAAGTTGGCAAGCTTTTTCTCTAACAGGCCAGATAGTAGATACATTAGGCTTTGCAGGCCATACGGTCTCTGTCACAACTGCTGAGCTCTGCTTTTGTAGCACAAAAACTACTATAGACAATAAACGAATGTAGCTGTATTCCCATAAACCTTTATCTATAGACACTGAAATTTAACTTGCATATCATTTTCACAGGTCACAAAATATTGTTATTTTTAAAATTTTCTTTCACCAGTTAAAAAATGTAAAAAACATTCTTATCTCAGTCCCCATACAAAAATAGGACAGGCTAGAAGTAATCTATGGATGTAGTTTGCCAATATTTGTTCTAGTAGATTTCTCAAAAGGAGCTCATGGGTGCAGAATTCCCCAAGGTTTTGTATGTTGAAAAACTGTGTGTGTGTGTGTGTTTAAAAGCCTTGATACTTATTGGGCAATTTTGTTGGATATAAAAGCTCTAGTTCATAATTAATTTCATTGAGTATTTGTAAAATGCTGGTCCATTTTTGCTTTGCTTTATAATATTGCTTTTGAATGTCTGATGCCAGTCGAATGCTTTTGCCTTTGTATGGTACTTAATCTTTTTGCCTGTAGGCCTTGAAGATTTTATCCTCATCTTTGAAATCTTGTAGTTGAAGTAGGCTATATCTCGGAGTTGACTTGTGTATTTTCAATGTGTAGGTAGACATAGGTCTTTTTTATTTCTGGAAAGTTTTCTTGGATTATAATTTTAAGTAACAGTTTTGTTCTATTGCTTATCTTTTTACCAGGACGGCAATAATATGTTATTCCTTCTTTGCTTGTCTTCTATTTCCTTTACTTTCTGTGCTACCCTTTTTACTTTCCTGATCTCATTTTCATTCTATTGGTTGTTTTCTTGATCCTAAATATTCTTCAGTGCATTTTATTAAATTTTACTAAGGTCCATTCTCACTTGAGAACCTTGTAATTTATTCTTCATTTATAATTTTTCTTTATTTATTTATTTATGGCTGTGTTGGGTCTTCGTTTCTGTGCGAGGGCTTTCTCTAGTTGCGGCAAGTGGGGGCCACTCTTCATCGCGGTGCGCGGGCCTCTCACTATCGCGACCTCTTGTTGCGGAGCACAGGCTCCAGATGCGCAGGCTCAGTAATTGTGGCTCACGGGCCCAGTTGCTTCATGGCATGTGGGATCTTCCCAGACCAGGGCTCGAACCCGTGTCCCCTGCATTGGCAGGCAGATTCTCAACCACTGCACCACGAGGGAAGTCCCTATTCTTCATTTATAAAATGTCTTATTTTTTTTCCATTTTTTTCCTGAGTTCAGTCAATTCTTTTAATTTCTTCCTGTGTTTTGCCTATTTCTGTTTTTAGCTTTTGAATTTCTGATTCAAGGTAATTTAAAAAAAAAATGTCACCAAAGTTTTATTTGTGTCTATTTCATTTCATTTGGAGTATTATCCTACATTAACTTTTTTTTTTTTTTTTTGCTTCATGATTGCTTTTCTGGGGTTAGGCTACCTCAGTTATTATGTACTGAATTTAATTTTCTACTTTTTCCTAGAACCCTATGTGAACCATTAATTTTCTTCTTATTCATTTTTGTGGTGTTGTGTGTTTTACAGGATTCCTAGTTTAATGACACACCCTTCTGTCAGAATAACAAAGTCCAGATACTTCAGTGGATTTGTTTGTTTTGGTTGATGGGGAGTGATTGTGTGTTCTCTGATTTTATGGATCTCTTGTCTTGCATGACCCCTAAAATTTTCTCTTTTGCTCCTTTTCAACTTCACCATCCAACTGCCAATGGATGCTTTTCCCTTCCTCTTACCACTTTTCTCTCCAAGAAACTATGAGTTTGGAAGACTGCACCTTCAAATTGCATGTAGTTTTAAAGTCCTCTGTTATCTATGTTCAGACACTTGTTTTTTAGTATTTTCACACTGAGGATGGGTTTACGCTTTCTCACAGTTTTTAGACCCACATTGGATCCTGTTGCTATTTCCTCTCTATTGTCTTTTCTTGGTTTTTGTGTAGGCTTATTTTTTCCTTCCTGTGTTTCTTTTACTGTTTTGGAGGAAACATTGGGAGATGGAGACCTAGGTGGCCTTAGTTGTCTTCAGATGCTTTAGAAGTCCCTAAAAATGGATACACGTTGAAAATAAGGCTTCTTTTATGCTATGAGAGAAGGAAAATTGTTAAAACACAATTTGTATTTTTTTGCAAAGACCACCACTAAAATGCAGCCAAGGTCAAAGAGACCTTAATTATTTCAATTTACGGTAAGACACACCACTATATCTGAGAAGCCTTGAGAAGCCCATAATAGATATTTGTCACACCACTATATCTGAGAAGCCTTGAGAAGCCCATAATAGATATTTGATGACTTAATGGAATCTTTTGAAACTCGAGCTATTTGTCCACATTTGCCTCAGTCTTTTTAACACTGCCAGAAACTTTAAGGTAATGACAGTATGAGTAATTCATGCTGTTGAGTCATGTTCAATTAATGTAATTATAAAACTTAGACTGAGAGTTTTTTTTAAACTCCTGGTAATGTCAAATGATAAACAACTCACCTGAATTGTTAATCATTTGAGAAAAGTTCCTTCAACTATTTTAGTCATACTGGGAATATTAAAGATAAAAAAATGCCTATACTTTACATAGGTGGAATAAAATATCACCAATTAAAATGTTTACTATTCTTATATATAGCAGATAACATGTTACTAGCATCAAATGCCAGACCAAATAAATAATAATTCCCTGATTGTGACTTTAGTGGTTCAATGATGATGTTTACTAAATGATCTGCTTAAACTCTCATAGTTCATTGGGAGCAGACTGAACCCTCACTAAATCAATTAGATTAGAAATTCCAAGAAAGCAGTACAGTTAATGTGCAATTTGTAATTTACATTCTATTGTACTTTAAAGGAGTATTCTGAGCTACCTTTTGCAAAAGTAAAACATAGCTGACAATTATATGTCTTTGAAAGTTCTATATATGATAGATCCTTAAAACAAGAATAAAGAAATTAAGTCAAGATTTGCTCCTGCACAAATTACTTACTAAGAATTTGCTCTTTAAGCGGTTACATTCACTCTTTCCCGCCTAACTGATGATTTATGCAACTCTTGTCTTTTATTTCATTATTTTTTCTTCTAGTTTTATTAGGATATAATTGCCATACAGCACTGTATAAGTTTGAGGTGTACAGCATAATGATTTGACTTACATGCATAATGAAACGATTAACACAGTAATTTTAGTGAATATCCATCACCTCGTATAGATACAAAATAAAAGAAAAAGAAAAAAGTTATTTTTCCTTGTGGTGAGAACTCTTAGGATGTACTCTCTTAACTTTTTTCTTTTAATTTATTTTATTTTTATTTATATATTTTTGGCTGTGTTGGGTCTTCTTTGCTGTGCACGGGTTTTCTCTAGTTGCGGCGAGTGGGGGCTACTCTTTGTTGAGGTGCGCGGGCTTCTCATTGCGGTGGCTTCTCTTGCTGCAGAGCACAGGCTCTAGGTGCGTGGGCTTAAGTAGTTGCAGCATGCGGGCTCAGTAGCTGTGATGCATGGGCTTAGTTGCTCCGCGGCATGTGGGAGATTCCCCGACCAGGGCCCGAACCCGTGTCCCCTGCATTGGTAGGCGGATTCTCAACCACTGCACCACTAGGGAAGCCCTTAACTTTTTCTTAAAATTTATTTATTTTATTTATTTTACTTTTGGCTGCGTTGGGTCTTCTTTGCTGCATGCAGGCTCTCTCTAGGTGTGGCGAGCGGGGGCTACTCTTCATTGTGGTGCGCGGGCTTCTCATTGCAGTGGCTTCTCTTGGTGTGGAGCACGGGCTCTAGGCATGCGGGCTTCAGTAGTTGAGGCATGCAGGCTCAGTAGTTGTGGCTCGCGGGCTCTAGAGCACAGGCTCAGTAGTTGTGGCGCACGGGCTTAGCTGCTCCACGGCGTGTGGGATTTTCGCAGACCAGGGATCGAACCTGTGTCCCCTGCATTGGCAGGTGGATTCTTAACCACTGCACCACTAGGGAAGTCCCTCTCTTAACTTTCATGCATAACATATAGCAAGGTTAATTATATTAATCATGTTGTACATTACATCCCTAGTACTAATTTGTCTTATAACTGGAAGTTTGTACCTTTTGACCACCTTCATGCAATTCCCCCTCCCACCATCCCCCCGCCTCTGGTAACCACAAATCTGATCTCTTTTTCTAGGAGTTTCTTTGTTTTTTGAAGCATAATTGACCTATAACACTATGTTAGTTCCTGAGGCACAGTGTAGTGACTCGATATTTCTATACATTACAAAATGATCACCATGATAAGTAAGTCTACTTACCACCTGTCACCATACAAAGATACTACAGTATTATTGACTATATTCCCCATGCTGTATGTTTCACCCCAGTGACTCATTTATTTTGTAACTGGAAGTTTGTACCTCTTAATCTCCCTTACCTATTTCACTCATCCTCTCACTCCCCTCCCTCTGGCAACCACCTGTTTTCTCTGTATCTGTGACTCTCTTTCTGTTTTGTTATATTTGCTCATTTGTTTGTTTGTTTGTTTGTTTTTAGATTCCACATATAAGTGGTACCATACAGTATTTGTCTTTTTCTGTCTGACTTATTTCACTTGGCATAATACCCTATAGGTCCATCCATGTTGTCGCAAATGGCAAGATTTCATTCTTTTTTATGATGGGTAGTAGTGCATTGTGTATATTTACCATATCTTCTTTATCCATTCTTCTATCAGTGGGCACTTAGGTTACTCCTATATCTTGGCTATTGTAAATAATGCTGCAATGAACATAGGGGTGCATATATTTTTTCTTCTTTTTTTAACATCTTTATTGGAGTGTAATTGCTTTACAATGTTGTGTTAGTTTCTGCTGTATAACAAACATCTTTTCAAATTAGTGTTTTTGTTTTGGAAAAATACCCAGAAGTGGAATTGCTAGATTGTCTGATAGTTCTATTTTTAATTTTTTGAGGAACCTCCATACTGTTTTACATAGTGACTGTACCAATTTACATTCCCACCAACAGTGCATGAGGGTTCCCTTTTCTCCACATCCTTGCCAACACTTGTTATTTGTTCTCTTTTTGATAAATAGCCATTCTGACAGGTGTGAACTGATATCTCATTGTGGTTTTGGTTTGCATTTCCCTGATGATTAGTGATGTTGATCACCTTTTACATATGTCTGTTGGCTATCTGTATGTCTTCTTTGGAAAAATGTCTATTCAGCTGTCCACAGGGGGACAGGGCCACGTCCCAGGTTAGCTGGCTGTAGGATCTGAGGGTTCCAGGGCTGGCACCGGCCCGCTGGTGAGTGGGGCCAGTGACCAGGACCACTGGTTGTGGGTCTGGGGCTGGGTCCAAGGTTGGCTGGTTGCAGGGCCTGGGAGTCCTGGGGCTGGTGCCACATGCTGATGAGTGGGGCCGGTTCCCAGGGCAGCTGGGTGCGGGGTCTTTGGGATCCTGGGGCTGCCCCCTGCCCACTGGTGGGCAGTGCCATGTCCTGGGGCGTCTTGCTGGGGGACCTGGTTGAGCCTGGGGCTGGTGTAGGCCTTCCGGTGGGCAGCACTGGGTCCCCATGCAGCTGGCTGCTCAGCCTGTGGAGGTCCTGGGACTGGTGCAGACCAGCTGGTGGGTCCCCATCACTAATAGGCTAGAGGGAGGACCCCAGAATGGTGCTTGCCAGTACTAGTGTCTTTGTGGTAGAATGAGCTCCTGAAAAATGGCTTCTGCTAGTGTTTGTGTCTCCAGGGGCAGTTGCAGTTGCCTCCTGCCTCTCGGGGAGGCTCTCCAAGATCAGCAAGTGGGTCTGACCCAGGCTCCTTTCAAATTACTGCCTCTGTGCTGGATCTTGGAGCATGCGAGATTTTGTATGCACCCTTTAAGAGCAGAGTCTCTGTTTCCTACAGCCCTCCAGCTTTCCCATATGCAAGTTCCGCTGGCCTTCAAAGCCAGACATTCAGGGGTCATCTGCGTGGTGCAGGACCTCCAGGCTGAGGAGCCTGATGTGGGGCTTGGACCCCTTGCTCTTTGGGGAGAACTTCTGCAATTGTGATTATCCTCCCATTGGTGGGTTGTCTACCTGGGTGTATGGGTTTTGACTATATCACGTCTACATCCCTCCTGCCCATCTTGTTATGGTTCCTTCTTTATATCTTTAGTTGTGGAAAATCTTTTCTGCTAGTCTTTAGGTTGTGCTCATCCATAGTTGCTTCATAAATAGTTGTAATTTTGGTTTGCCTGTGGGAGGAGGTGAGTTCAGGGTTCTATTCTGCCATCTTCAATGCTCTTGTCTTTTAAAAACTTATCTAGTGTACTCAAATTACAACACCTTCAACTTCAAGAAGCTTTATCTCTACTACACTTCAGTTATGCATAAGCAATCTCACGCCTTAAATATCATTATCACTTCGAAATGCTCCATTTTCAGGTTCTCAAACTGAAGTCCAGACATTCTGTTTTCTCAAATCTCCTGCTGTCTCACTTGCACTGAGTATCCACAAGGCCTTGGGCTCCCAGTGATGTCCAGCCCCTTTCCTATTCTCTCCAAACCATTACTTAGTTCAGATTCGTTTGTCACCTAGAGCAGCCTGGACCCCTGCATAGGCTCTTTCAGTAGTGTCCCTGCTGCTATTCCAGGATCCCTTGCCTCTTTGACCTGTAATTGTAACCGTACCCTTTTCCACTGTGGTCAACCCCAGACAGGTCCTAGCCTGACACTCAGACCCCTACACTGGCTTCACTGTTGACTCCATTGTCTAACATCAGCTGAGCCCTCTTTTGTGTTGTTTATTTATTGGCTCCCTCTCTTGTTCCACCACACTTTCTCTTCTACTTCTCCACTGTTTTCAAGCCTCCTAACCTACTTTTTTACAATGTCATATCTCACTATTCTTTTATTATACTTCTGCTTCAATCAAACTGTGCTGTTCGCCAATGCTGAAATAATCCATAGACTTTCCCATCGCCATGCTTTCCCTCTTGTTCTTTCCTCAGCCTGCATTAGTCACCCTTATCATCACTGTCAAAAGCCTATAAATCCTTCAAGGTCCAGCTAAAGTGTTCCCTTATTCATAATGTCTTCCCTGGACTCCTCACTCAAAAAAACTTTGCATTTCTATAAAACTTTGTTTATACTTCTCATATGGTATTTTTGTTATTGGACCTTACAGCTGATGATTTTGTTTGCCATAGGTATCATTCAACACTGCTATGAGCCTCTTGAGGGCAAAGATGATAATCTGGTTTTTCTTTGTATCCTTAGCACATAATTTAAGGTATGACACATGCCAGATATTTATTAATAAAAAGAAAAAATAGCAAATCATGATGATTTTAAAGCCTACTGCATTAGTCTAGCAAACAAATAATGGTGACGTGAACAAGGGGAGTAGTGGTCGGTATCTGCTCCATTCTGATAATTCTAAAAATATATCTACACATTGAGGAACACAAATTGTCGGGCTAAATTATAGAAAAATACTAGTTAACGTGATCTACAAAGAGCCAGCACCCTGTGTGCTAAATCTTTTGTATCTCATTCTCTAGCGTGCTTTCCCTTGTTGTCTCCCATATAGCTATATTGACTTGCTTGTAGGCATTCATGCATGCATACACTCATTCATTTGTTCATTCAGTATTTATTGAGCACCTACTCTGTTCCAAGCATTTTAAGTATTGGGGCTATATTTGTCAAATGGGACATATAAAGCCTTTGCTCTAATGCTAGCTTCCACTTTAGTTTGGAGAGACACAAAGTAAAAGGAAATAGTAATAAGTTATTAAGTAAATAAATCAATAAATATTTTCCAAGTATTAGTGCTATGAAGAAAATGAAGCTTTGGCATGTGTTAGAAAGTGATGGTGTGGGAAGGCAATGTTAGATAGGGTTGTCAGGAAAGATATCTTTGTGGAGATGACATTGTAGCTGAGACCTGTGTGACAGAAAAGAACCAGCTCTGAGGAGGTGGGAGGAAGTGTTTTTCAGACAAAGGGATGACTGTGTGCAAAGGTCCTGAGGCTAAAACAAGTCTGAAGTGGTCAAGTAACTCCTGTGTGCTAAATACTGTTTTTAGGACCTCAGGACATTGTGATAAAGAAGGCAGGTCTACTCTCAAAAGGTGTGATGTGAAGATTGGGCAATAGGCAAATAACAGGAGCACGAATGAGTGAACCAGTTTATTTCAGATAAAGATAATGCTGTAAATAAAATGGGTGATGTGAAATAGGATGCAAAGGATAAATATTAGTATTCACTTTCCACAAATGAGAAAACTGAGACTAAGAAAAGTTAAAATTGCATTGGTCTTATTTTAGAGGTGTCAGAGTCTTTAAAGCTGGGTCTGAGTTAATGCTCTGTGGGCTTTCCATGGCAGCACTGGCCTTTCTGATCTCAGTCTTCTTTTGAGGAACTCCGCTCACATTGATCTATATCCTTCCTGTAGCTCTTTCCACTTTTTTCCAGTTACCTTTTAATTCCATAAGTAATACATTCTCCTTGTTAATAAATAAGTAAATAAGTATTATAAATATTTAATATTAATCTTTCTAGAACATTTCTTATGTACTGAAATACTCTGAAAATGTAGCAGTTTTGTATGTGTTATTTTCACATAAATGGTACTGTAGTCCACATATGTTATGGAACCTGTTTTTTCATTCAATGCGTCTGGAGGATATATGCATATTTATCCATTCCTCTATTGGTGAACATTTAAGTTATTGACAATTTTTAGCTAATACACAGATGCTGTATATTTCTGTCATGCAAGTGTGCTAGAATTTCTCTAGGTTAGAGACTAAGAAGTACAATTTCCCCCCCAGGGAAAACTCCTATATCCTGGCTCCTCAGAGCTATCCGAGAGGCTGTCTCCCAGGCTCTAGTAAGGTCCCTGAATAAAACATAACTTGCAACTTTTAGATTGTGCATTTTTCTTCAGTCAACAGAAGAAAGTCCTAGAATTATATGTATTCAGATCAGTCCCTTTGGAAGCTTTCTTTTATGAGCAAGCTTTCCTTGTATACACATGGATCTACTTACAGCCTTGAGCAAAGCCAGAAACTGGAGCCCTCCTTTCTCTCTCTCTCACTAGTCTCTCTACCTTTTATCCCCTTTATCGTCCTTCTTCCTTATTCTGTCTCTTCCTTTTCTGTCCTCCTACACCTAATCCTTATCCCCTCTAGCCCAACCCTGCATTCCCTGCTTGCTTTTTTCCTGGGCTGAGAGTTGCTGAAACTGAACAACTGAACCTTAATCAAAATATTCATGCATTTGACAGATACACCTTTAGAAATTTGCATGATATCACAACAGTACACGTGGTCCTATTTTTATATCGCCCTAAGATTTCAAGATAGACTTGGATCATTTCCATCACACATGCCAAGTTGTCCCCCCTCTCTTACGCTCACATTCTATGAAGATCACTCATTCCATTTATTGCCTTCATCACAGGGACATGAGTCATAAAAGTAATGAGACAGATGACTAGGGAACAACATATTAGCAATAATAATGACACTAATTCCACTCCAGAGAAAGCACAATCCAAGAAAGAATTTTCTCTGCCCACATATGTTGTTTATAGGCTAAGGAGTTTAACTGTCTGAATAACAAGGAAAATAGGCAACTAGAATTACATAGTAGTGCTTTTCATCCAAGTTGTCCAAAAGCTTTATAAACCTGGATTTACCTAATGCCATAGAGCAGGCATAGGCAAACTATGGCACACAGGCCAAATCTACCCCATTGCCCAGTTTTGTAAATAAAATTCTACTGGAAGACCAACACCATTTGTTTTTGGTATTAATTATGGCTGTTTTCTTGCTACAGTGGCAAGGTTGAGTAGTTGGAATGGAGATTGCCTTATGGCTCCCAAAGCCTAAACTATATACTGTTTAGGCTTATATAAACTGTATATGAATTTATATAAACTATGTATAAACTATCTGGCCCTTTACAGATGCAGTTTGCTGACCCCTGCCTGCCCTATAGAAAGAGCAGAATGCAGTGATAATTCAGTAACTGTTCCAAGAAGGCATGGATCCACAGAGTCCCTTTTATCTAGCAGAACTGAGCCACACAGCTGTTTATCTAGCTAGTCCCTCTTTCTTTCCCCTATCTCCTGCCTCTAATCCTTCATCCATTTTACACTGCCAGAATCATCTTAGGAAAATATTGGTTTTGTTGGTTCATTTTTGCCAGAACTCCTCTGTATCACTTTTAAGACCCTCTGTTATTGCGCTTTTATTGAAACTGATTCCTTCTGATTCTCCAACACAGTCTCCTTGTTCAGGTAGGTTAGTAATCCGAACGTACCCTACAGAGACTGTGGTGAGGTCCTGCTTCTATGCATCTGCCCAAGTTGTCTTCCCTCTTGGAACGTCCTTCTTGCTCTCTTATGTAAATCATACCTGTTCTCTAAAATCCAACTCCAAATCCCACTTCTGTATGACTCTTAGCAACCCAGCCTATAGAAATTGATCAATTCTGAGGACCATTCTTGCAACATATGGCTTCTAGTAGCCTTATAGATGCCAATCGATATTGTTTTTAGAGTCTCTTGTTCTGTTCTCCTTTACATCTATGTTTTAACTTGATAGAAATATCTATCATCCTATCTCCTTTGCTATCATTGCTCTAAACAAATGAAAGCTAAGTGTCTATTTTCACTTGGAGATATTTTAGTGACAATAACTAGGTAGTATTTTTCTAGAAAAGCAGAACATATTGTGAGAAAAAAAAAGTCTTTCTTGTCAGCCTAGCAACTTCCTCCTGCCTCTCTAAAAATTCATTTCCCCAGTCCATACTTAAGTCAGAATTGCTAAGAAGAAAAATGCCACTAAAATGAGAAGGAAATCGAATGAACCATGCACATTAACATTTTCAGAATTAGATGGATAGTAAAGAACATCAATCCAATTGAGTACATTTTTAGGAAGTCATGATTTCCTAGGTCTAAATATGACCAGAATATCTTGAAAAACAAATTGGTACATAAATGTGCTGTCAGTAAGATTCTATTTTTTCCTCACTTCCACAGTACTGTTTCTTAAGCCCAAGTTGAATATTTCACTATGGCAACATGAAGTAAATTACCCAGCATCAGATTGAAATGGAAAAATTCTAACATATATATGGTACAGGAAGCCAAGCTATCACTGTAAGTGCTCAAGAGCAAGATCTTTTGTTGACTGTTTGCTGTTTCCGGTTTCTGTGAAAAAATAATCTCTCAGCTCAAGGCTTGTCCTGCCTATTCATCTCCTCTGCTATCTCATTAACTACAAGCCACCTCTACTCTGACCTTTCTTTATGTCCATGTGTTGCCGACTAAAGTTTTATTTGTTATTATTCAGAAACTCAGATTAACTGAGGGTCTTGTATTTTATTCGGCAGCCCTACCCTAAACCGTTCACTTCGCCAGGTTCCTGTTGCTGAGAGTGGGTAACACAGTACAAGGCTCCTCCCCTCCAGCCAGGCACCCAAGCCAGAAACCGGGAAGACATACTAGATATTAGACTCTTCCCTCTCAGCATCCTCTCCATCACTAAGTCACATCCATACAATGAACTTGCTATCACTAAACATTAGTCCCTCTCCATTCTTAATGTCACCGCCCTAGATTCAGCCCTCGTCAACTTCTGCCTGGATCTTTGTAGTAACTTCCTGAGTGGTCTTCATGCTTCTCCTCTTGTCTTTTTTATATTCATCTCTATCTGCTCCCTGCCTGTCTCGCCAACCTTTTCCCTTACCCAACCTCCCGTACCTCCCTTGCATGTTGTTTTCCAGCCATGCTTGTTGTTGGAACGTGCCATCTTATTTCTCCTCTCTGCCTTGATTCCAGTGATCTAGAATCAACACTCTCCCCCATGCCTGCCTAAACTCTGCCCCACCTGCTGAGCACTTACCTTTTAAGACTCAAAGGTCTCTACAACTAAAAGCTGTTTCTTTATTTCTTTTTTCTTTCTTTTTTTTTTAACATCTTTATTGGAGTATAATTGCTTTACAATGGTGTGTTAGTTTCTGCTTTATAACAAAGTGAATCAGCTATTCATATACATATATCCCCATATCTCTTCCCTCTTGCGTCTCCCTCCCTCCCACCCTCCTTATCCCACCCCTCTAGGTGGTCACAAAGCACCGAGCTGATCTCCCTGTGCTATGTGGCTGCTTCCCACTGGCTATCTATTTTATATTTGGTAGTGTATATATGTCCATGACACTCTCTCACTTTGTCCCAGCTTACCCTTCCCCCTCCCCATATCCTCAAGTCCATTCTCTAGTAGGTCTGCGTCTTTATTCCCATCTTGCCCCTAGGTTCTTCATGACCATTTTTTTTTTTAGATTCCATATATATGTGTTAGCATACAGCATTTGTTTTTCTCTTTCTGACTTACTTCACTCTGTATGACAGACTCTAGCAGACTCTAGGTCCATCCACCTCACTACAAATAACTCAACTTTATTTCTTTTTATGGCTGAGTAATATTCCATTGTATGTATGTGCCACATCTTCTTTATCCATTCATCTGTCGATGGACACTTAGGTTGCTTCCATGTCCTGGCTATTGTAAATAGAGCTGCAATGAACATTTTGCTACATGACTCTTTTTGAATTATGGTTTTCTCAGGGTATATGCCCAGTAGTGGGATTGCTGGGTCATATGGTAGTTCTATTTTTAGTTTTTTAAAAGGAACCTCCATACTGTTCTCCACAGTGGCTGCACCAATTTACATTCCCACCAACAAGAGGGTTCCCTTTTCTGCACACCCTCTCCATAAAAGCTGTTTCTTATTAGTGTGCACTTCTTCAGTTAATGGATGAGGCTTCACTGCACATCTTCTCCCCTACACTGAGCCTTTTTAAAAACACAGTGAAGTGGGTTAGTGTTAATTTGTCAGGGGAAACCACAGTGGTAGATGGCTTTATAGGGCACATGCTGCTTTGTCCATGTAACAAAGTTATCACTGCCAAAGACGGAGTGCCTTTTTGCCAGGGCTTAGTTCAGGAGCTAGGGAATCAGCTTATGGTCCAAGGGCCAGGCTAGGCTAATTCAGGAGAAGGGACGGGATAGTAAATTGGGGGGAAAATTCCTCTTGTTCACATTTACTTTGGTTTTTGTCATGTCTTGTTTTATATTAATTAATTAAGACATTTATTTATCTACTTACTTGGAACTGGGAACCTAGACCACTATTTGAGGAAAGCTGAAAAATCATGAGAAATTGAGGTAGCTACCCAACCCTGTGTTAATAAAATAACTGCCAGTGTGTATAGCATGGAAGAGAAATCCATCGTTTTTGTAGGGTGTATGGTTACAAAATTCTGTAGACAGTTATATAAGAAAGAAGTAGGCCAATTTACAGAGGTCAAAGGAAAGTCACCCCTAAGATTTTAAAAGCAGCTACCTTTAGTTGGAAACGTGGCTTACTTAAAAAAAAATTAACCCTTAAAATAACTTACTGCTATTTTGTATGTCCTCTACTAAGCACCTTTAAATGTTGGTTTCCGCTGACAACCTTTTAAGAATTAAGTCATAGGTGTATGCTCTATTCCCTAATAAGGCTTTTGGATAACATTTAAAACAATGGTTCTCAATCTTGGCTGCACATTAGAATCACAAGGGGAGTGTTTAAAAAGCAATATTACCTTGGACCCACCCCCAGAAATTCTAATTTAATTGGTCTGGTGTGAGACCCCTGGCAATGGCATTTTTTCAAAGACCCCCAAGGTGATTTATGTGCAGCCAGGTAGAGAAGCACTGATGAAGTTTAATAATTGACCTCTTTTACTCAGGTTTCACCTTTTACTTTATATAAAATGTACCCATTCCAAGAACAGTCTGAGCGAGATGCAAGGCTGCAGGCTGGTTGCATGTAGGAGCAGCACATGCTTCTCCCGTGGCTGCTCCTCTTCAATCAAGCGTCTGAGTACTCAGAGTCCATAGCCCACAACCCAGATAGCTGAAAGTTCTGTGTCACACACATGGAACACACTGCCCATACATCTTCAGCCTCATAAGGGGCTGGAAGTCTTGACCTTATATATGGTACTAAAAGGTAGTTGCTCTTTTAAATCCTGAGAAGGATGCTTTAAGGAACAAATAGACTTGGAATTCAACCATGCTGCTCTTACTCAGAAATGTAATACATTTCCAAAGGATGAATGGATTCCAAAGTTATTCAATAATTACACTTGCATAGAGCCACAATTTATAGAATTTTATAGAATGTTTCTCTCATCCTACCATTTCACATCAAATAGTGCCAGTCTGAAACAGGAATTTGATCTCTTAGGATTTTATGTCCAGTAACTGAAAGCCCCAGGGCATCCTGCATAGGGGTGCTGTGGAAAGAATGTCTTCATCTTTTGTAAAAGTTATGAAGGAATTATGGGAGTTACTACTGACATTAAACATCATATGTAGGAGGTAGTACATTTTATGATTTATAAATTGACCTATAAATAGCAGTAGGAAAAACAGTCTAGCAGCAAACATAAAACTGATAAGATAAATAAAAGCATCAGTAGTTTCAAAACACAGGAGCTTCCTTTTATAGCTGCAAGAGATGATTGCTTTCATTGTTATCTCAATTCTTATCTATTTTTTTCTATAGTTTAGCAGATCCAGGCCCCACGTCCTATTGTGTTTTCCTGAAAATATGCTTTCTGAGAGTGGGAAAGAGTTAGCATGCATTCAGTGGGCTCCTTCCCTTACTCTTGAGGCGCTAAACAATATAAATCTCCCACCAAAATGATATACTGCGGGCATCCCTCTAAATTCTGAAGCTCTCATCTATTCCCATAATGACTCCTTCATTGCCATGGGTGTGTATAGGAAGCTCGGGTGTTGGGAACATTGTGTCAGAGATTCCCTATTTCTACCCCTCCTATTGGTAAATGGGCTTACCTGTATGGACAGCAAGTCATGGCTTCAGCTTTCTAATGGAATGGATTTGCTATAGGAAGCTACTCTGGAGTAGGAGAGAGGAGTTGGAAGACTGGGCAGATAGATCTTTTGCGGGGAGCTCTTTAGTTAAACGTGGCCCCAGTAGTCATTTGAAGTTACTTTATGGCCAGTAACAAAAGGCGATAGAGAGATAAATGGAGAGGGAAGAGAGAGAGAGAGAAGGGAGGGAGCGAGGGAGGGAGGGAAGGAGGATGCTCTACATCACAAAGTAGGACAGGGTTTTGCATGTAATCTGTTCCTTTGTTTGCAGAGAAGAAATACTGTTAAGCTCAACCAGCATAATCTATGGCTAGGGGGGCTTCTGGTTGGCTAGGAGCAGAATTGAGGGACTGGGATGGAAGCCTTTCACTCTTTTTTAGTATCCTAAGCATGATTACCATATTCAGAAAGGCAGTACTTGGCCCTACCAGGAGGGGAAAATTAGGATTCATCACCTTCTCTTATCAGCCAATGAGAGAATGTTGAATTTGGTGTTTGGTTGATTAGATTTGTTAATATAATTCTGTGTCTGCAATACTTTCAAGATATGTGCTGAGGGTAAAATCACCATCTGGGATAGTGTGATAGATACTCTCAAATAGCACACCTACTAAACAGGGCAGGATACTCTTTGAATTTTTAATCTAGTTCTTCTGAGCCAGAACCAGAAACAGGAGTTTCTGATGAGATGATGGTTGCTATTTCTATATTATTTCCCAAAAATGATCTGACATTGAGACACCACACATACATACCCACAAAATAGTCACAGATTTATATATTCTTCCAGCATGGGCCCATGGGATTACTACTGGATTCATCAGGGATCTGTGGGTTCTTCCTTCAAGATATCTTGGGTCTTCTTTTCTTCCTTTCATGTTGTGTACTACTGCAATAGCCTTTAAAAAAGTTTTCATTGAAATATAATGTAGCTATAATTTTATCAGGCAAGTTGTTGGGATTGGTTACAGAGGAAGGATCAAAGATGAATTTTTTAAACATGACTTGGTTCATTTTGGATAAAAGTAAAAAAATAAAAATGTGTCTCCTGAGCTTGCTGAAATTTCTATAAAATCTCCTCTTCCATTTCCATTGGTATACCTCAGTGAGACTCATTTCTGTACTGTTTTTTGTATATTTTTAAATTTTAAAAATTGTGGTAAAATATACCTTTACCATTTTAAGCATTTTTAAGTGTACAGTTCAGTGGCATTAAGTACATTCATGTTGCTGTTCAGTCATCAATATCATCCACGTCCAGAACTTTCTTCATCTTGCAAAAACTCTGTACCCGTTAAACACTAACTCCCCATTCCTCCTTCCCCCCAGCTGCTGGCAACCACCATTCTATTTTCTGTCGCAGTGAATCTGACTACACTAGGTACCTTACGTAAGTAGGCTCATACAGTATTTATCCTTTTGTGACTAGCTTATTTCACTAAGCATAAAGTCCTTAAGATTCCTTCATGTTGTACCTTGTATCAGAATTTCCATCCTTTTAAAGGAATATTCCATTGTATGTGTATATACCACATGGTTTTTATCCATTCACCGGTCAGTGGACATTTAGGGTGCTTCTGCATTCTGGCTATTGTGAATGATGCTGCTATGAACACGGGTGTGCAAATATCTGTTCAAGTTCCTGCTTTCAGTTGTTTTGGGCATATACTCAGAAGTACAATTGCTGGATCATATGGTAATTCTGTATTTAATTTTTTGAGGAACAACCACTTTGTTTTCTGTAGTGGCTGTACCATTTTACATTCCCACCAGCAGTGCACAAGGGTTCCAGTTTCTACGCATCCTCACCAACACCTGTTATCTCCTATCTTTTTTTTATTTAATTTTTTGTAATTTTTTAAAAAACTGAAATATAGTTGATGTACAATATTATATAAGTTACAGGTGTACAACATAGTGATTCACAATTTTTAAAGGTTATATTACATTTATAGTTATTATAAAACATTGGTTATATTCCCCGTGTTGTACAATATATCCTTGTAGCTTATTTTACACATAATATATAGTTTATACCTCTTACTCCTCTACCCCTATATTGGCCCTCCCCTCTTCCCTCTCCCAACTGGTAACCACTAGTTTGTTCTTTATATCTGTGAGTCCACTTCTTTTTTTGTTATATTCACTAGTTTGTACATTTTAGATTCCACATATAAGTGATACCACACAGTATTTGTCTTTCTCTTTCTCTAATTTGACTTATTTCACTTAGTATAATGCTCTCCAAGTCCATCCATGTTGGCAAAATTTTGTTTTTTTTATGACTGAGTAGTATTCCATTGTGTGTGTGTATGTATATATATATATATATATATATTATATGTATATACACACACTACATTCTCTTTATCCATTCATCTGTTGATGGACACTTAGGTTGTTCGCTGTCTTTTTTTGATGATAGCCACCCTAATGAGTGTTAAGTGGTATTTCATAATGGTTTTGATTTGCCTTTCCTTAATAAGTGATGTTGAGCATCTTTTCTTGTGCTTATTGGATATTTGTATATATCCTCTTTGGAGAAATGTTTATTCCTTTGCCCATTTTTGAATTGGGCTCTTTTTTTGACATTGAGTTGTAGGAATTCTTTATGTACTCTGAGTATTAACCCCTTATCAGGTATATGACTTGCAGATATTTTCCCCATTCGGTGGGTTGCGTTTTCACTCTGTTGACAGCGTCCTTTGATGCACAACTACAATAGCTTTTAATGTTTCCAGCTAAACCCAGTCTCTGCTTCTCTCCCTCCCTCCCCCTCTCCTTCACATCTCCCCCTTCCTCTCCTCTCCTCTCCCTCCTCTTCCTCTTTCTCAACTCCCCTACCTACCACCTTCTTTCCACCATCTCTACCCCTTCCCCAAATGTGTAATCTCTCCTCTGCAAATTCCTTCTCTTCCCTCAGGGTTCACTTCCTTCACAGTTTTTAATTTTCATTTGAAGGCTTTAAGTAGACATAGTAATAGATGTTGGGATCAATCCCTGAGCTTTGATAGTTTGCACAACTACCATATTTGCATAGCTGTCATTTTTTTCAGTGATGAGCCATATACCCTGTTGGGCTGAGTCATTTCACTGAGTGAAGGAGGATGTAGTAGATTGGCTTTCCAGCATTACATGGACTCCAGGTCTTGTACACAGTGCTTCCAGAAAATAACATTTTGCTACCCTGGAGGATCTGAGAAGGTGGCTCAAAGGAGGCAGAAGAGTCTCAGTGCTTTGGTTGTTCTGGACGTATCTTTGAGGATAATATAATGGAACAAACCCTGAAAGTGTAGTGGGCCAGGGAACTCCACTGAATTTCCCCCAGAGACAAATATGTGGAGAAGAGTTCTGGGTTATTGCTTCCTGTGCAAATCAGCTGTTATGGACCACATAACAAGTAAAAAAACCGAAGCAGAAATTGTTCTTACTATGAAATGGTGCATGTTAATAAAACAGGCAACAGAACTACTTTGGGGACACAAAACATGTAAGGAAAACCTTTAAAAAACTTCTAGAAGGCATAACAACTAATAAACATAAGTATCCTGTATTCTGATAGTAACTTTATTGTAAAGTACATACACAACAAAAAATACTTTTACTAAAAGGGCAAAAAAAAAAAACACGCAGAGGGGCCTTATGAATAAATTATTATCCATTTGTCCATGTCTTTCACAGCGTTACTATTTAATTTGCACAAATCCTATGAAGTGGACAGTTTTTCACTCCAGAATGAGTTTTATTTATTTTCTTGAATTATTAATGATACACTTTATTAGCCATATGTCAACATCATGGACACATTTTTCACCGAAGGGACAGTGGCTTTGGTGTGAAAGAGAAAGCAGCTATGACCTCTCCTGGCAGCAGCTCCATTTCCCCCATCTTGCCCCGGGAGGGTACTCCATTTTCCTGCCACGATTTCTCACAAAGGGGACTGTGAATTTCTCCCACTTCCTTTTCAACAGATGTTGAGAAAATTCCTACACTCAACGAAATGAGGCTGGGCATCTGGGGATTTGAAATACTGACTTTGCAGCAGATTCTCATTTACCAGTCAGTGCTAGGCTTTGGCCTCTGAGCCAGAGCCTTCCTGCTTTTGTATTCACTCGCATTGCTATGTTAGCACCTCCGGGGAAAATCTCTTTCTGTGTAATATGGAAGATTTCCAGAAAAGCAAAATGTGTAAAGTTTTGTTGTTTTAGTCCCTCAAAAATGTTTTGCTTTCCCCCATGTTTTCCACCTTTTTTTCTTTTTTCTTTTTTTTTTAATATTAGATATATGTCCCCCAAACTCAATGCATTTTTTTTTAAAATTTATTTATTTATGGCTGTGTTGGGTCTTCGTTTCCGCGCGAGGGCCCTCTCCAGCTGCGGCAAGCGGGGGCCACTCTTCATCGCGGTGCGCAGGCCTCTCACTATCGCGGCCTCTCCTGTTGCGGAGCACAGGCTCCAGACGCGCAGGCTCAGTAACCGTGGCTCACGGGCCTAGTTGCTCCGCGGCATATGGGATCCTCCCAGACCAGGGCTCGAACCCGTGTCCCCTGCACTGGCAGGCAGATTCTCAACCAGTGCGCCACCAGGGAAGCCCCATCTTTTTTTCTTAATGACTCCATCTTGTTTGCTCTTTAATGAAAGGATTATGCCATCATCATGGTTGAGAGTTTAATTTCACATTATCCTGAGGGATGTACTCTTCCAAATTATCCTCATGTCAGTGCAGTCATAGGAATTACATCTGCATTTTTGAATTACAATGTTTGGCACATGTCCCTTTAGGGTTTCAGTTGTTTAAAAAAGGCAGGGAAAAATACTGAAAATCGCTGTCGAAACAACATGTTCAGTGCTCCAGAAAAGGTCTTTTACCATCTTACTAAATTCTTCAAGCTACAGTACGGAAGAAATATAATAGCAAGTGGAAACTTCTAAAGACCAAATAAAACTAGTTTTTAGGGAAAAAAATGATAATATTGCCTGAATCCTAAACATGAAGTGATGCCTTCTATATCCTTTTGGCTCAGGGTTGCTAATTACACTTTGTCCTTTGGCCGTCTTGAAATCAAGAATGGCATTTCATGTTAGTCACCAAGACAGTCACCTTAGTCTCAGAGTCCAAATAAGTAGGTTGCTGTACAGATCCATTATGCACTCATCAAACAGTCTAGAAGCACGTGGACTCAAGTGTTGACAGTGATTGTTTCTGGGTGGTGGGATTATGGATTTTTTTCCTTTCACTTGTCTGTCTTTCCTAAATTATTCACAATGAGCACGTATAGTTTTCATGATTTTCTGAATCTGGGTCTCCCTCAGAATCCAGAGCCTGAGAAAAGTGCTCACATGAAGTGTTCTTTTGGGAGGTGGTCTCAGGGAAGGAAGTGGAAGGAAAAGAAGAAAGAGTAGAAGACAGGGAAAGTAAAACAAGTAAGGAATTATCACTGTGGTCAACAGAGACTCAGTACCTGTGGACCTTCTGAGGAGACATGCAGAATGCATTGCACAGTTATCTTCTAGATAAGCATGGATGGAAGGAGCATTTATCCACCAGCGCCCACTGTTTCATTGGTCATTGGTTGCCTTACGTGGTGCTAACTTCATAGAAATTCTGTTTGAGCCTGTACGAGTGCCAAGCAGCTTTCCAAAGATGCCCCTAATGTGACAGCATCTAAAAGCCCCAGGGCTGGGAGCCAGAGATATAAAAAGGTGGCTGAAAAGACTGCTTGCCACAGTAAGGGCTAGAGTAAAATGTAAGCCTACAGGATGTGAGGCACATGAGGTTCTAATGTAACGATGCAAAGATAATAGACATTTTCATTTTGCAAAAAAAAAAAAAAACACCTAAGAATAATAAAACTCTTGGAGCTTTGTTTGCTGCTTCAAGTGAAAATAGATTTTTTATTTGTTTGTGAAATAGGTACTTGCATTATTTTTCTATTACTGCTGTTAACAAATTGCCAGTAATGATTTGGGTGTTTGAGTGGCTTAAAAAAACACCCATTTAACCTTGAAGACATTATGCTAAGTGAAATACGCCAGATGCAAAAGGACAAATACTGTTTGGTTCTACTTATGTGAGGTATCTAGAGTAATCAAATACACAGAGAGAGAAAGTAGAACTGAGGTTAATAGGGGCTGGGGAGTGCAGAGAAATGGGGAGTTGTTTAATGAAAATGTTCCGGAAATGGATAG
Organism: Balaenoptera ricei; assembly: GCF_028023285.1. NCBI lineage: Eukaryota > Metazoa > Chordata > Mammalia > Artiodactyla > Balaenopteridae > Balaenoptera > Balaenoptera ricei. Next base: position 129,067,211 of record NC_082660.1, on the reverse strand, counting down.
TGGTGATAGCTGAACAACAGTGTGAATGTACTTAATGCCACTGAACTGTACACTTAAGATGGTTAAAATGCTAAATGTTATGTATACACACAAAAAACCCACTTATTTATGATCTCACAATTCTGTCAGTTTAAAGTTAGGGTACAGCATGGCTAAGTGAGCTCCTCTGATTAGAATCTCATTAAGGCCAAAATCAAAGTGCCAGCAGAGTTGTGGTCCTTTCTGGGGACTCCACGGATGAATCTGCTTCTAAGCTCATTGAGTTTGTTGGCCAAAATCAGCTCCTTGTGTTTGTAGGACTGAAGCCCCATTTCCTAGCTGGCTGTCAGCCAGGTGATGGTCTGTGCTTGTAGGGGTTGCATTATTCCAATCAACTGAGCATTTTCTCTCTGCGTGTCTTCACATTATCTTTTCTCTGTGTCTGTGTCCAAATTTCTCCTTTTTATGAGGATACTAGTCATATTGGATTAGGGCCCACCTCATTTTAACTTGATTATCTCAAAAACACCCTATTTCCAAATAAGGTCACATTCTGAGATACTGGGATTAGGACCTCAACATACCTTTTGGGGGTACACAATTCAACCTGTGACACCGGATTGTGTTACCAGGTTGAAATAACATATTTCCAAGATTTAGTGATTAGGACGTGGACATCTTTTTCAGGGAGGGACACATTTTGCCTGTCACACCTTAGAACTTTCCTTTATGACCATCTGTTAGAATAACCCTCAGAGTGGTCACACTCCTTGATTTGTTAGCACTTTGCAGATATTGAGTTTATTAGTCCAGAATAAATTTGAAGAGGAATTAACATTATCTGAAAAAAGATGTTCACAGTTGCATATAATTATCCAGGAAATTTCTGGAGATAAGAGTTAACATTTTCTGATTATGGTTATAAATGATTATCCTGCAAGACCCTTTGGTGTGGGCTGTATATATATATAAAAGACTCTCCTTAAATGGCCTTACCCAATGCTGTTTTTTAAATACTCAGAGGAATAAATTGTAACCTATGTACTTGCTTTCAAAATTCTTTCCTTTTCATAAAAGGACCCCTTTGAATTAAGAATCTAACTTTCTTGAAGGCCTTCAGCGTTCATTCATTCCTATTTATTTTCCTTTCTTTCTTTTGAAGTATTTTTCTCTTTCCCTTATCTTTTCATTTATTCATTCATTTACTTATATATTCATTCAACAAACATTTACTGGCCTTCTCTGTGCCAGATATATTCTAGATAGTGGGGGATATAAAGATGAATCAGGCCTAGTCCCTCCCCTCAGGTGGCTCACAGTATAGTGATTAGAATAGTTATCCTCTTCCAATCCATTCTCCACACTGTCTTCCCAACTAGACCATCATCAATGAAGTCTCTTGTCTCCATCTTCCACCTTTTACAACTCAGCACAGTGCTTGACTTAGCATGACCTTGGATTTTTCCTATTATGTTAAATTTAATATTTTCAATTGCTTAACCTTTAGGATTTTCACCTTTAAATGGCACAGATACCAATTGTGCCCTGCCTCACTTCCTCTTGGTCCACCTTTTCAACTCTAGTTGTTGCTGTGGCAACCAGCTGCAGACCTCAGAACAACTCACCTCAGCTGCACCATATACTTCTGCGTTTTGCCAAGGGACTTGCTGCTACTGCTGGGTAGTAAACCTTCAGGAACTTGCTTACCCGTTTGTATCACAGATAAGGTTACCAGATAAAATATAGGACACACGATTAAGTATGTATTTCAGATAAGAAACTTTTTCTTTTTCTGTTTTTTTTTTAGTATGTGTGTCTCAAATATTGTATGGAAAAAAACTTATACTAAATAATTTTATGGTTTATCTGAAATTCAAATTTAACTGGGCATTTAAAATTTTTATTTTCTAAATCTGGCAACCTTAACTGCAAAGCTATAAGTGTGAATGAGTTATTACTTGCTAGGTGCAACCTTTGACCAATGGAGGAAGGGCTACAGTGGATACATTCCCCTCTGTTGTTCCTCAGGGGGACAATTCTGAGAACCATTCTAAGTGGCTTCTCAGAGGATCCCCCACAGGGCTGAGCTATGGTTGACACAGCTATGAGTAGCTTATTAACAAGCCTTGGTTTGTTTCTTCACCTTTCCCTGGTTCATTCTTTCCAGTTCCCCTCTCCAATTCTTTGGGATTACTACTTGCATGCCAATTCTTCTCTCTACCACTGCTTTTGGAGGAAACCCAAGCTAAGCGCTTTCTTTTCCATTATTATACTCAAGCTCCAGGTACAATGCCTAGTTTAATTGTGGAGCTAGATTGAAATTGTAATTTTGATAGAGTAGTGGGGTCATAAGAGTCATAGCCTTGGATTGTCCATTTCTGGCATTTAATCATATCTAGGCATGTTTAGTGAACTGAAGGGATAGGCCTAAGAGAAATCGGTGTGGGAAAGAATCCAAGGAGTATTCACATCTAGGGTTCAAAGACACTGGTGAAGTGTCTTGAAAGAAATTGATCAGGGGTTCGAGATAGCATACTGCATATATACATTTTAAACTCTCCTCTCTCCAAAATCCTGTTGAAATATCAGACATGAAATATATTTAAAGAATAAATCCATAGTAGCGTTGAAAAATAAGAAAGACTGCTTTGAAGAGATCAGGTATTTTGAGTAATTTATGCAAGATGGAAAAAAAAATAGAAGACATCATATTGGCTAAAGAAGTAGAGCAGGGGAAAACTCAAAGCAGCCATAGGAAAGGGCTTCCACAAAGGTGCAGCTATTCTTTCTCAATTCTAGCTCAAAATGATAGATACAAAGATGAGTGAATGTTGGGGTGGTGCTACAAGCAGTACAGGCTCCTTCAGAAACAGCTGGGCCAGTTGGACACCTGTCCTTTTGCCATATATCTATTCATCTATCTAAACTACCCATCAGGCTGGCATGAGAGATGTTTTCCCCAATAAATAGTACTGATAAAGTTGTTTATCGATTATCTTATTGGGGGGAAAAAAGAAAGTTATGGTTTTACCTCATACCATATACAGAAGCAACAACAAAAATCCAGTTGTATTGAAGATCCAAACGTTTAAAAAGTACAAAATATTAGATAAGAATCTATAACAGACCACCTTTATAATATTTGAGGTTGATAAGCCCTTCCTAAGAAATACCTGAAACCGAGAAGCCATAAAGGCAAGAGGGAAGGGAGGAAGGAAGAAAGAAAGAAGTAATCTAATGTATTTCTTACATCAAAATTAAAATTTCTGGGGACTTCCCTGGCGGCCCAATGCAGGGGATGCGGGTTTGATCCCTGGTGAGGGAATTAAGATCCCACATGCCACAGGGCGTGGCCAAAAAAAATTAAAATTTCTGCATGGCAAAATTTATCCTTATTTATCATAAGCAAAGGTAAAAGACAACTGACAAGGCTGGAGAAAATGAGGCACAAGGTTAATATTACTAATCTGCACATTGCCCCAATAAATTAATACGAAAATGATACACACCAGAAGAAAGTAGGCAAATGATATTGTAGTAGACTGTTCACAATGATCTGTTTCCCTTCCCTGTAAGAGAATTATGCTTTACAGTTTCAGCAAGCTCAGGCATGGCCATATGATTTATTTGAGTCAATGATATGTGCTGCAGGCAGAAGTTTTAAGACTTGGTATTTGATTTGCCATGTTCTGTTTACCTTCTGCCAAGGCAGCCAGAGATATCCTGGATAGTGGCTGCTCCCAACCAATCCAAGATTGAAATATTGTGTGAGCAAGAAATAAATCTTTGTTTAAAACCACTGAGATTTGGGGGTGGTTTGACACCATGGCTTAAGCTTGCCTGTCCTGACCCATACAGAAATCAGTACCAGAATACAGGTGCTATTACAACAAAATCTATAAAACATATGGCATAGATTTAAAGGTTGTGCTCTGGGCTGTGAGGAAACTGTCAGAAGCTAGGAGGTAAGTGAGACATGTCAGGCAGTAGAAAAAGTTTTAGTAAAACTGTTATCTACTGTAGCCTGAAAGGCAGATCATCTACATAATGAGCTTGTGGTTTTAGGGGAAGAGGATGAAAAACAGAATGTTTCATGTGTTGGTAACTTTTGTCTACATTTCTCAAATTATTACAAAATAGATGAGCTTAGATAATTAACTGGTTTGTAAACATAAATGAAAGAGAATTGAGAGTCTAGAAATTGGTGGGCCTTTAAGGGCTTGAAATTGAGTTTAAACTTAAAACAGTGTGAAATAAAGTTTTTGAGCAATAAAAGCAGATTTAATTTCAAGAATTACACCAAGGAAAAAATCAAAATACATGGCCTCCTCCATGCCTATTGTTAAAATCTTTAAATCCTTTTAACCTCTTTTCTCAGTGCAGCATCAATTAAGGGTATAATCCTCACACCCATTATTAAAAACTCTCAGTAGATTAAAATTCCTAGAGTTTGAAAGTTCAGCTAAATGTGTGACACCCTTCATTTGGGTAAAATGGCTCAGGAAAAGAGACTGAGGGTGTGACTTGGAGGAGTCACATGGAGGAGTGATGAACTCAAGGTACTCAAACTTAGGGAGAAGGGAAAAATCTAGATATCTAAAAAAGAGGTGGAAATGTGGTTACTGGCACACAGAGCTGACTAGAATGCAGTTGATAAGAAGCCAACTTAAGTTTTTGAAGAAAAAAAAAATTGTGCTGCCAGAGAGACGATGAGCCTGGACTACATAGTTTGTTTCTGAGGCTTAAAATGATACTTGGACTTCAGCCTCTTTGGGATGAGAAGCAGTTCACAAAAGCTGCTGGATTTCCAAGGAAGGCAGTTTCCTGATGCCAACTTCATATATAGCCTAGAAGCATAGTTGAAAAAGAAGAACCTCCTGGATGGTGAAGTCAAGAACCACAGGCAAGCAGTGGAGAGCAAAACTACTTGAAGGAAGAGCAACCAGGGCCTATTCCCAGGATAATTTTCTAAGCCTAGGGCAGGGGCCCCTCTAAACATCTGTATGGTGAGATTTCATTATTGATGTGGGTCAGTGGCTACCCAATGTCTCCCATTCTTCCTCTTTCTCAATGGGAGACTTTAACGCAGTTATTCTGTGCCTGTTTCACCATTGTATATTAGATGTGTGGATCTCTGATGTAGAAACTACGCTGTGCTTTGAGAATCTTGATTTTGAGCTTGAAGCCATGATTGCATAGTGGTTAAGGTTATCTTCTTTAGAGAAGGGGTAAAGTGAGAGGGGAGAGAACTGGTATTTGTCAACCAGAAGGTTAGACTGCATCAGGTCTTTATTATTGCTCCCTAATGTGAAATTCCCCTTCTTCCTGGAGGATCAAACTCCCCAGCCTTTTTGAACTGGTCGTGACCATGTGTTGCTTTGGCCAATGAAATGTGAGCAAAAGTAACATTTATCCCTTCTAGGGAGAAAAATTATGAGTCCGTACATACTTCATCAAATTCTATACTCCATTGGCCATGGCAACCATCATTGTTGTGGCTACTAAATAGTGGCAGCTCCCACTATTAACTTGGGTCCTGGAGTGAAGATAAGGGGTCTGACCTGTGGTAAACATGGAGTGTGAGAAACCAACCTTTCCTCTTGTAGGCTACTGAGATTTGGGGGGTGTTTGGGTAACATAACCTAGCCTATCCTAACTGATAGCTATAAATAAGTAATTGGGAAAAGATTAAAGTACAAATGGCCAGTGAACATACGAAAACAGATGAGTTAACTGGGTAGTAGAAGTACCAAGGAAAGCAGTACATAAACCTTGGGACTTTTTCTAGAGTACATTTAAAACACTCCTAGAATTTAATTTTTGAATTGGGGATTTGTCAGGAGATGGGAGTTTTTTTGATCAGATGGGAGACATAGGGTTACAGTTAGGAAACAATTTCTGATTATATCTAGTTTTCACATGTGCACCTTCAACAAGAATGGCTGAATGGTTGGGTGAATCATATTCACTCTGACACTTAACATTGTGTTTGTCTTTCTTTTAGTCTTCAAACTGGTTCATTTACCTTTCTACTCATAGAAGACGTTCCCGCACTCCCTAAGGGATACAGCCCTAAATTGTATCTACTCACTGTCCCTAGATCAAAGTCCAAACTCTCAGGATGATATACAGTATTCTCTATCTCATCCGTATACAGTCCCTTTTTGTCTAGCAACTTATGGGTTAAAAGATAGATCTGCCCACACTCACCCATACCCAGTATACAAATAATTACAAAACATTTTGGTAGTAGTAGACTATAATTGGTATTCACAATTTTCCCTTTTTCTATCCTTAACAATAGTTCACTATGGACAGAGTGTATTTCCCTACCCCACTGATTTTGTTTATAGCCACGTGCCTTGCTTTGGCTAATGGAGTGTGAGCAGATCCAACTTGTGCCATGCTGGACTAGAGGCTTTAGATGTGCTTGTGTGGCTTAACTTTCTTTTTTTTTTTAACATCTTTATTGGAGTATAATTGCTTTACAATGGTGTGTTAGTTTCTGCTTTATAACAAAGTGAATCAGCTATACATATACATATATCCCCATATCTCCTCCCTCTTGCATCTCCCTCCCACCCTCCCTATCCCACCCCTCTAGGTGGTCACAAAGCACCGAGCTGATCTCCCTGTGCTATGCGGCTGCTTCCCACTAGCTATCTATTTTACGTTTGGTAGTGTATACATGTCCATGCCACTCTCTCACTTTGTCACAGCTTACCCTTCCCCCTCCCCATATCCTCAAGTCCATTCTCTAGTAGGTCTGTGTCTTAATTCCCATCTTGCCACTAGGTTCTTCATGACCTTTTTTTTTTTTTCCCTTAGATTCCATATGTATGTGTTAGCATACGGTATTTGTTTTTCTCTTTCTGACTTACTTCACTCTGTATGACAGACTCTAACTCCATCCACCTCACTACAAATAACTCAATTTCGTTCCTTTTTATGGCTGAGTAATATTCCATTGTATATATGTGCCACATCTTCTTTATCCATTCATCCGATGATGGACACTTAGGTTGCTTCCATGTCCTGGCTATTGTAAATCAAGCTGCAATGAACATTTTGGTACATGACTCTTTTTGAACTATGGTTTTGTCAGGGTATATGCCCAGTAGTGGGATTGCTGGGTTGTATGGTAGTTCTGTTTTTAGTTTTTGAAGGAACCTCCATACTGTTCTCCATAGTGGCTGTATCAATTTACATTCCCACCAACAGTGCAAGAGTGTTCCCTTTTCTCCACACCCTCTCCAGCATTTATTGTTTCTAGATTTTTTGATGTTGGCCATTCTGACCGGTGTGAGATGATATCTCATTGTAGTTTTGATTTGCATTTCTCTAATGATTAATGATGTTGAGCATTCTTTCATGTGTTTGTTGGCAATCTGTATATCTCCTTTGGAGAAATGTCTATTTAGGTCTTCTGCCTTAACTTTCACTTTAGTGCTCTGTTCCTGAACTGCGATGAGATCACGCCCCTGGTAAACTGCTGTTCCCTCACCCTGCATCCGCAGTTAGACATGTTGAGCAGCTCAAAATGCAACCCATAGCTTGGAGCTGAATGCCATTGAGCCACAGCTGACCCACAAATCTGTGAATGAGAAATGAATGCTTATTGTTATAAACTACTAATATATGTAGGCTTTTTTAACCACAGCAAAAGTTAACACAGTTCCCATTTAGAAAGGGGAAGAATAGGAGACACAGAACAGTCACTAGGCCGTGGTAATTTTGAAATCCCCTGGGAGGATGCTATGAGGGTTCCTTACCCTTGGGCTGGGAACATTCCTTGATTAGACTCTGATCCTGTACTCTGAGAGAACTCCCTTGTTCACTGATCTCCATGGTTCATGGGTCCACCCTCTGGGGGACCCATTCTTTGTTCATTATTCTCCTTGGCCACATCCAAAATACGTTTTGGGGAGAAAGCTCTCTTTAGGGGCTTCAGAGCCTTTGAAGTCACCCACCTAATCATGGAAGGTTAAAGAACCCAGGTTTGTTTATTGTCTAGATGATCCAAGGTACTTTGTTCTAGGCTTACGGTTTCCTTAACAGTACAGTTACCTCCAAATTTAGTAATCTATTTATATTTAGTTAGTTCTGTGTGTCAGTAACTACAATCAAAGTTTTTTTCTGGACATAATTTTCAAATATTCCTTATTTGTTTCTTTACCCCCAGACCTCTTTCAACTTATGGTTAAAAACATTTAGAACAACCCATGGAAATGCTACCCCCTTAATTTGGTCTCTGTCTGGAGTCACTTTGAGAAGTTTTACTGGGCATTTGAGGCTTTAAGCCTGTTTTATACTGTCTCCTATCATTTGCATTATGCAAGCAAATGGCTTTTCCAACTTTACGAGGCCCCAGTTTTCTGGACCTTCCTTTATCCTTTGATTTCTTCTCAGAAACCAATCACTCCTCTTTTAGGTCATCTTTCTTATATTATCTTGCCAAACGGAGTCAATAGAACCTAACACATGGAACTAACATTTTGTTTTTCATCCTCTTCTGTTATAAACACCAACTATGTAACCTCACCATCTGTAATTAAGTTAATGTACTGATAGTACCAAATGTTTTGCCGTTAAATTAAATAGATCTCTAGTCATCCAGGCTGTTCGTGTCTCCTTGCCATCAAGCTGCCTGACCACTAAGGCAATGATGCATACTTTTGCTATTTTTACAGTTTCATCCCACTTCTGGTACCAGTTTCTGAATTAGGCGAAGTTAGGCTTTAAAAAGAACACCTTGGCAGCTGTGAGTACAAAAGTGTTTGAAGAGACCAAAGTGAGAAGAATTGTTTAGGAGGCTAATGCCCTTATTTGGTGAAAGTTACCTAGATCCTACCTATAATACGATGTTGAAAAAATATATATAAAACAGATTTCTCAATCAGTTGTTTTCAGTAGAGTAAAATAGTGAGGTCTTGATCTCATCTCATAACTAAAATTAGCAAGAAACTGGTTGATGAATCACACTGTTTGAACAGTCTGTTATTTCTGTCATCATAACAAACCAAATAGATTGTTTATGACTGACCAGAATAACAACTGAAAATTTAATGAATCTACTGCAGTCTTGTCACTTCAGTCAAACAGTATAAAGGCAGTCAATGGAAATATCATTCTTGCTTTATTCTGATGTAAGGTATTCAGCAGTTAGCATGAGCTCCTCTGATTAGAAATGCAGACATAGAACCCTTGGGGCAAAGGCTTGCTCACTTGCTGTTAGAATCCCCCTAAGGACCAATTTCAAGCCCAGTGAAGTATATGATTTCGAAATTAATAGAAAATATATATTAACAAACACTCAGGTCAAGGAGACCTATGAAATACTACTTAATTTTGAGAACAGAAACTTACAGGACAAATGCATTATGAAAAATGAATGTTTTCAATGACAAGGACTTTTATCCAGTATCCATAAAGAGCCCAATAAGGAGACCATTCTTCCATATAGTAGAATACAAGCTCTCAGAACTAGGACTCCAGTTTAGGGTATTCAGTTGCAAATGAGCAATTCATCATATAGCCAAAGAGAAAAATCGCTCCAGATTTGTGTCATGTGGCTTTGATTCCAGGCATTACTGTTTGGAGCAAGTTAATCCTACTAAAATAATTTAGGGAACATAATTATTTCCTTAGCACAAAGAAACATGTTCAACTATGTGTGTTTATTACTATGTGCTATTTTACTTAAAGACGATAGCTATGTAAGTATGTGTGATCAAAAATAAAATAAAGGAAGCAGAAGAAAAAAAGAAAGAAATGCTCCCAGCTTCCACAAAAAGGTCTATAGTTACTCTCACAGTTTGGGTTTCCTGGAAAGCAAACTCTGAGGTGGGGAGTTGTATGCAAGAATGAGTTGGTGAGTGTTCTCATGATCAACACCTCTCGGGGTGTGAAGGAAGGAAGATTAAGAAGGAGAAGTTATACTTCATGCAATCAAAACAAAGGCTTTAACCCAACACCTCAGAGAATTCTGGAGCCGAAATATCCCTGCAAGGTTGTCCCAAATTGGAGTAAGGGCCTGGACTATTATTACTTCTCCCACAACTCCCCTCCCACCACCTTCCACACCCCACCCCCAGGGTAGCCCTTCCACCCTGACCAGTCAGTCATTGGACACAGGCTGTCCAAGGAAAGGAGATGTGGTTTTGGGGAGCAGTGTCTCTCTCCAGCTATGGGAAGTTTCTGGAAATGGACTCAGCTGAGAAAAGTCAGTCACAAATACTCCCAACAACTGAGGAAATGAGTGCTTCAGTCCTGGGAGTGGGAGGCGCATCACAGTGTCCACTACAGTTTTCCATCTGGCAAATATACCACTAACAGCTATGTGATTGATTGTGAATGTGTGTGTTGGTGGTGGGCGAGTAGGAAGAGGTGGTAATGGAGAGGGAGGTTGGTGGGGAAGGATTGGGGCCAGATATATGACTTTTTCCTCCTCTGGAATCAAATAATGTCAGTCTCCTTATTGTTCAGCTTCTTTAACAGCAGATGAAGCCGTAAACGGTTATTTGATTTAAAAGTATCTAACAAGATTCCCTGGACTTCAAAGCTAGGAGGAACCTTGAAGATCTTCCAGTAAAAAGCCCCAGAGATATTAAATGCCCAAAGGCAGAAGTTAGACTAGGGAGTTGTATTCATGCTTGATGGCTAAGGCATGACAGAAGTCAAGTGTAGTTGATAACTGAAACATTGATTATCATCTCAACAGCTATCTTCCCCTTCTTTTATTCTAAAATGACTCCTGACTTTGTTCAAGTATTGGGAGGAGGCAGTATGATGAGCTGGGCTGAAATTAGGTAAAGCAGTTGAAGCACCCAGGGCACAAAAACCTAAGGAGGCCCTCATTTCAAGATCATAAAAGGTACCCACAGTTTAAGAAGGAACTCAAAGGGTTGTTGCAAGTGCATGGCCCTGAGAGTGAGTGCCTCCTTAAATTTTGTACCCTAGACACCTCACATGTCTTATCCTATTTCTGGCTCTGGGGTTTCTCCTTCTGAAGGAAAGAATTGCATTCTCCTTCAGCAGAGGTTGGTTTAGGGCAAAGCATGTAACCCAGTACTGGTCAATGAGATGTAAGAAGACGTCAGCTGTGGGACTCCTAGGAAAGGTTTTCCTTCCTGATAGAAAGGAGACACTGAAGGAGAAATTTCACTTTTCATCTGTGGACAGAGTGATAGGAAGATGTGATGCCTTGAGCTGTTGCAGCCATTTTGCAGCCATGAGGGGATAAACCAACTGGTGAATACCAGCTGGTGCAGAGGAGAGCCTCATTCCTTGATGTAGTGCTGCTGAATGAACCAGCCCTGGAAATGCTTGCCTCAGGACTCAGAGATGAGATAATAAATTTCCACTGTTTCAGTCTTTTTAAATCAAATGTTCTGTTACTTACTGGCCAAATTACCCCAACTATTATACAGGGTCTTTTTAAACGTGGAGTTTTGTTCCATCTCCTCATAAGGACTTTGATCCCCATGAGCATGATTCTCTTTCTCCATCAGAATTTCTCCCTTATACTGACAAATACATTAACCTGGAGAGTTTGGCAATATCCTGAGTTGATATCCCTGTTCCTCCACTTACTAGCTATGAGACCCTGGGCTAGTGATTTCACTGCTCTGGGCCCTCAGTTTTCTCATTCGTAAGATTTGGATAATACTAGTACTTAACCTCAGAGGGTCGTTGTGAGGCATATGAGAATATATGTAAGTGCTTAATTAACACAGTGCCTGGTAGATAGTAAGAATTCAGTAGATGTTATGAATTATTAGCCTTTAATAGCCATTAATTCCCTCTCTGGGACATTTATTTATTAGAGATACATAGAGGACCTTTGCTGTTTTTTGGCCAGAGATATCCATTTATTTTATCAAGCAATAGCCATTTGAGACTGTATCCTTCCCCCATTCTTGGTCTGTTTGGCTCAAGTCACACCCACCCCACAACTCAGTTGCCAGAGCATGTGACCCAGGATTAAACCATCAACCATATCCCATTTGATCCATGTGACCATGGCCATAGTGATTATTCACATTTGGGCACATAATGAAATAAAAACCAGTGAGATATAATGTCTGGGACATTTTAGGAAGATAGTCTCTTTCTAACTGGTCTTGAACCTAAGAAAGTGAAGAATTTGGAACTGTTGCCACCATCTTGCTAAATGTGGCTCCAGAGACTGAAACTAATAAAGCAGAAGACAGGAGCAGGAAACTTGTTCCTGATGATATAATTTTAGCCCTCAATCCAGCCATGCTCTGAGCCATCCCTACCCCTGGACTCTGTAGGTATGTGAACCAGTGAATTCTGCTTTTATTTAACCTAGTTTGGGTTAGTTTTCTTTCATTTATGACAAAAAGAATCTAAACTCATACAAGAAAAAGGCTTGTTTTAAACATAAAATATCTTAATTGTCACTTATGAGAGGAAGGTGATAGAAAGACCATCTTGCATATGTGTAATAGGTATCCTACCCTCTACTTTCTGCTTCCTACTCCCCGCAGTGGCCAGTACCCACTTGTACTATGAAGTACTATAGAAGCCGTAAGGACTAATAAATCTTCCTTGAAGAACTTCATCAAGTTTCTTAACCTATGATTTCCTTGTCTTCATTTGTAGCATGTGTATAAACAGCTTCATAGAGATGTTGTCAGGATTAAATGAGATCGTTATATGTCAAGTACTTCTTATACTCTTGTCATCTTTTTTTTTTTAAAGAACAGTATCTCCTTTTTAATTTATTTTTATTTTTTTATTTTTTTTAAAAATTTTTATTGATTTATTTATTCATGGCTGTGTTGGGTCTTCGTTTCTGTCCGAGGGCTTTCTCCAGTTGTGGCAAGCGGGGGCCACTCTTCACTGCGGTGCGCGGGCCTCTCACCATCGCAGCCTCTCTTGTTGCAGAGCACAGGCTCCAGACGCGCAGGCTCAGCAATTGTGGCTCACGGGCCTAGTTGCTCCGCGGCATGTGGGATCTTCCCAGACCAGGGCTCGAACCCATGTCCCCTAGCATTGGCAGGCAGATTCTCAACCACTGCGCCACCAGGGAAGCCCCTACTCTTGTCATCTTTACTCCTGTATCTCAGGATGCTCAAAGACATTCCAGGCCAGGCAGCACAGATTTTATCCCTTGGAGCAGTCCCATTTCAAGGAGGGACCGGGTCCTCATTTATTTGAAGCTCTTGCTGTTGAGCACAGCTGACAGGAGTGGGAACATGGTCTCTCTTCCCGAGAGTAAAGAGCCAAGGAGCAGGGGCATAAGCGTGGGTGAATAAAAATGAGCCTGGCTTAAGCCTGGAAGAGTAGGGAGAAGGTCTGGTGGGGATGTGGGGAGAGGAGGCAGTAGGCTGTCAGAGGAAACTGAGAGCATGTGGAATGGCAAAGGGAAGTAAGCAAGGAGTCCAACCTAAGCGGCAGAAGGTCAGGAGTACTGGAATGTGAAAGGAAGGTCAGGAGGACTGGAATGCGAAAGGAAGGAAGAATATAAATAAGTGTATGAAGGAGAGAGAGAGCATGGTGTGGAGGGTACCCATTCCCGCAGCTCGTTATTGGAGTGCAGTGATTCCATGCAATCACCACTGCCTTGAGGCTTGGCGGAAGAGAGAAGGAACTGCCAGAGGGTACAGAACTGGACCTGACAAGCAATTAATATAAACTCTTTTAATATCATCATCGGGTAATAGTTCCTTTTGATGCTATGACATTTTTCTGTTGATAACACACTTTCACCTACGTTGTATCATTGAATCCTTACCACATTCTTGTGAAGGAAGAAGGGCCGGGATTAAGATCTCCATTTTGTAAGTAAGGAAATAGAGGCTAACCACCTTTTCCAGGGTCACCCAGCTAGTTTAGTGGTGCTTTCCTTTTCTTTTTCTTTTTTGTTTTTTTGGGGTTTTCTGGCCACGCCGCACACGGCTTGCGGGATCTTAGTTCCCTGAGCAGGAATGGAACCTGTGCCCTCTGCAGTGGAAGCACGGAGTCTTTTTTTTTTTTTTTTTTAACAGGTATTCCTTTTTTTTTAAAATATAAATTTATTATTTATTTATTTATTTTTGGCTGCATTGGGTCTTCGTTGCAGCATGCGGGCTTTCTCTAGTTGCAGCGAGCGGGGGCTACTCTTCGTTGCGGTGCGCAGGCTTATTGTGGTGGCTTCTCTTGTTGTGGAGCACGGGCTGTAGGTGCACGGGCTTCAGTAGTTGTGGCATGCAGGCTCAGTAGTTGTGGCTCGTGGGATCTAGAGCTCAGGCTCAGTAGTTGTGGCGCATGGGCTTAGTTGCCCTGCGGCATGTGGGATCTTCCCGGACCAGGGCTTGAACCCGTGTCCCCTGCATTGGCAGGCGACCACTGTGCCACCCGGGAAGCCTCTACGCTTGTTTTATAACATGCAATCTTTGTCAGAAGAAGCAGGTGGCATGCAGTTTACTACAAGCTCATTCCTTCTTAGCAAACACTTTCCCCTCTGCTGGGAGTAATTCAGAGTTCAGTTTAGCCTGACCATACCTGACCCAAGGTGGCACGATGGTTTTTGATCAGAACATTTTTCTTTTTTGCCCCAGCACATAGGAAATTGGAGTTATGTGCATTTTATTTTGCAGTCTTAAGTTACCTTTCTTTGCTTTTATTTACCAGTGTTCCCACTGCTTTTGTTCAGGTCTCAGAAAATTACAGTATAGCAAGTTAAGAAAAAAAGAAGCCTTCAAATACATCATAAAATATAATGATCTGCAGTACAGCCAAGATAATATTAACACACATTCAAAATGACTTGTGTATCTCTGCTTTTACACTGAGGACTAGATCAGCTGCATTTAAAACTTTTTTGTTTCTTTTTTGTGCTATTTTTGAATTTTCTTATACTTTTTCCACTTAGATAAATTCAAAGAGTGGAAGCATCAATCTTATGTTCTTTGTCATTTTCATGTCATCTTTAGAAAGAATGCTTCTCTATTCAGGCTGATGGTCTGAGGGGCTTGCTCTGGGAGAATTTGGATTGGGATATTTTAAATGTCAGTGTTCACCCATGGTCTTGACAGCAGCACCTCTCCCTCTTCCTATTACGTACAGGTTTCTGCCATCCAGAACAATCCTTTAAAGGGGGCATGGCATAACTGAACCTGTGTGAGTCTTAGTTTTCTTATCTGAAAATAAGGTTAGTTGGAAAATCTCTAAGTTCCTGAGTCAGTAACACCAGGTCCAGTCTCTCTTAGCCAGATACCAGCTTGTACTCCTTTACGCATTACTGCTCTTTCTTTGCAGAAGTAATTGGGGACCTGTATTACTTAATCACTGTCTTTGTCAGAGTATTAGGGCAAGTGTCTTCCTAAGACACCCAGACCCCTTTGCAAAGCTCTGCAGTCTAGACTCAGATATGTGTGTACCAACTTCCCTCTGCAGCCATTCCAGGGAAACATGTTTTTGCCTCAGTGATTGTTTGTTCTCTGTCCCTTTGTGTTTTTACAAGCTGCATTTTACTTCTTACTTTGGCTTTTCTGACCTGACTCGTTGAATCTATCACTGTGTGTTTGTTTTCTTCCTTGGGAATTTGCCCAGCTTCCACTTTGGGTTGTTTCCCCCTTTGATTGCCAGTGCCTTGTGCTAGGTTTGTTGTTGCTATTAAGAACTGGGAGGAAAAAGTAGGTGAGTTGCTGAGTGATACAGCTGCTGACTGTTGTTATTCCCAGAACAGTTTGTCTTTAATATTCTCCATTTATGATCAGTTCATGATGATGGCTCAGGTGCTGGGAAGTGGCCTGGGATGCACTGCCAATTTCTCCTCATCTTATCTCCTTTATGTGGTTTTTAAGTCACTTTATACAACTGTGGATTTTTGTGTCCAGTACTCTTTACTGCACTGCATTTTCCACCAATAAATTTTTTCCGTTCACATTTTGTTTCCACTTTCAGCCATTCTGTGAGCTTTTCATAGACACCTGTATTTGAGACCTGGCTTTTGTTCTCTTAATATTAAGGAAGTCTCTTTACCTCTGTGAGCCTTTTTCTCTCTGTGTAAAATGTAGATGATAATACTTCTCTCATATTGTTAATGTGAGCATTAAAAGAGATAATATTTGTGAAAATGCATAGCACAGTGCCTGACACACAGTGGAGCTCAGTACATGTATGTTTCTTCCCTCCCCCTTCGACCTCTTCCCCCTCTTTATTTCGCACTGCATAAGCAAGGCACAGTGGGCTATTTTCGTGGTTCCACAACACGTCTCTCAATTATCGGGCCAGGAAACTTTGCTTCCACAGGTTTTTCTGGCATATTTAGAAAGGCTTCTAAAGCCCCCCAAGTAAAACTAGATTCCATTCCCAGAATTCAGTTCGTGTTGCTGGTGGCTATGGATACCCATGGGTCATGCTGTATTTCTTGGTTCTCAGCAGCTTTCCTAAGCATGATAAACTTCCATGAAATAATTATTTACCTCCAATTCTTCTCAGATACTTTTAATTCCTTTTCTCTACTCCTGGTATCCTGAAGTAAACAGTCATTGTCTCTCCTTCCTCTCACGCTTTCTCAAGCAAGCACCATCTATTACAGTGCTAACCTTGCCAACAAGCCACTCCAGATTTGGACTTCGGCACCTGGACCATTCATCAACTACAGTTCACAATATTTCAGAGATGTTGCAGATTCGTGTATTCATTTCTCTATTCCCTTTTCTTCCACAGCCAGCTTCGGCTTCTGAGGAATCCTCTTTGCCTTCCTCTGCTAGCCTTCCAAATCCTTGGCTCCAGTCTTCACTCATTGGCTCAACTTCGCAGCCATAACCACTTAGGTCAGGCACGTAAAATTGTCCACATTTCTCATTGTCTTTGTGCATTCATGGTGCCTCTTTTCTCCCTAGCAAAAGCCAAACCTAATGCACTGCTCTGTGCTCTTAGTATAGGAAGTGCAACTCTTTACTACTCTCTGGTTATCTTACTCATCCCTAGTTCAAGAGGCTATGCTCTTTTAAAGACACAACAGCTAAAATGATTCCAGCCCTATATTTATGTCGTCCGCTCTTTTTTGATGTTTTGTTTTTCATGCAGTTGTGCAGATTTTACATTATGAGAGAAAGTCCCCCATACATCATGGAAGGCAGTACTCAGGCACTTACTGGGCAGGTCTGATAGGAATACTGACACTCAGAACCAGAAATTCCCTTTGAAGTTTTTCAAGCCTGATTCTCTCTCTAGAGTAACAATCTCATTTTTGATAAGTGGCTATCCGACATCTAGAGATTTCGAAGTCATTATCTCATGAGGGTACTTTTGGCCTATTCTAACTGGTATAGAGTTTATTTGACTATCAGGCAAAAATCTACTTTCTTGTAATTTTCAAGTGAACTAGCGTTCTAGCTTGTTTCTCTTGAAGCACACAGTTCTTTTCTGCATGGTAGTCCTTTAAATAATTGAAAACATTAACATCACCCCTGCTAATTACTTTTGTTTCCAAACAGCCTCAGTTCTTCCATTGCCAAAGCTTCCAGACTCTTTACCATCCTCACCAATCACTTCTAGATGTAATCTAGCATGTGAACATTATCTCAAAATGCAGAATTAAACACTTAAGTCAGAACATTAGGTAAAGTCTGGTCCTCAGAACAGAGACTGTTATCTCTCTTGTTCTACATAGTATGCTTCTCTGATTAACATAAATGGTAATCACTACTCAGCAACTTCGTCACACTGTAGACTCATTCTGAGCTTGCGGAAAATGATAAACCCCCTTTTAAAAGTTATTGGTTAGTCAGAGCTCTTTAATCTGGTACTTAGGCAATGCTTCTGCTTGTTTTATTTCATTTGGGGTCACATACTGAGTTCACATTTACCTACATTAACTTTCACCTTGCTAAATTTACTGTTCTATCATTTCAGCCCATTGAGGTAATTTTGAATATCATCCCTGTCATCTGCTTTTATGTGAATTTAAAAAGAGTAATCTTCAAAACTGGTTTTCATTTTTGAAACAAATACCATTTAAAAATTTTTAATTTACATCATTATTATATTCTGTTCACAGTTTGTTGCCATCTCTCATACTTTATTTAACTTGGGAAAGTCCGTTTGCAGTCCAGTCCAGTGGGGATTTGACTCTCTTTTGAAAGCCCAGTGCTTACGTCTTGAAGGTAAAGTCAGTTCTCTACTTACAAACAACCTGCCACTATATCCAAAACATATAAAAGGAGAGGGAGGAGCTAATATTCATAAAGTCAGAATCAGTTTCTTTTCACAAAGCAGATAAACATGTCACCCAAACAGCTGATGTGCAAAGGAAGGATTTCAGATTTTGGTGCGAGACCCAATTAGTTTGAATCCCAGCTTCCTGGCTCCCTTGGTGGGTCACACTGAGCCATTTGACCATCTTCTCTGTGTCACCTCATCTAAAAAGTATAGCCTTAGGGATTGTGGAGGGGATTATGTGAGACAATAGCTGTGGAAAAGCCTGGCCCCAAAATACCTAGCATATAGTTGATACTCGATGTACACTGTAGTGAAATGAACAGACTCTGTCTTTTCACATTCATGATTTCTTCATCACTTCCATGAAGTCTTGAGATTCCTCTCTGTGTAGTTGATACTTAAATTCCATAACCACATTGCAGTTTTGCAGTTTTTTCTTAAACATGATGATTAACACGTTCCCTGAAAGCCTCTCTCATTTACCCCATATGTCCGGGTCTGCACACTCAGTTCCATTTGAATTAAATAGAACAATACTCGACAAGAGCAGATGCTGGTGTAGAGTGTGTTTCCAACCTACAGAGTTCTAGCATATGGAAAGCCGATGTGAAAGTGCAGGCTGATATGATCTGAAGGGAAGGCTATTTGCTGGAGGGAATCCTGGTGGGCTTTGGCTTGAGAATCTCCTAATCCATTTCTTCTCTCCCCAGTACACTTCAGAAAGGTGCCTTTGGAAAGGAAGTGAGCAGAGGGTTTGCTCAGGTCAATGTCATTTGAAAACTGTTTTGTTTCCATCCCTTGTGACTCACTTGTGAGTTCATCTGCTTTCAGCTGATACTGGCTGTTCTAAACCTGGGCAGTTCCCCATTAATCTCACAGTATCTTGACCTCCCAGTTGAATGTACAGTCATCAAGCTGTGTGACTTCAGTGCTTCTTAACCATAGCACTTTAGAGGGAAATCAACGTAGCATGTGGGTAAGAGTTAAGGCCCTGGAATCAACCAAAGTGATCTAGATTTAAACACAGATTGTCTTACCTCTGAGCCTCCATCTCTTCATCTATAAAATGGGGATAATCATTGTGCCCACATTTAAGGGTTATTGTGATAATTAAAGTGATAATACAGTATCTGGTGCAGAATACGTACTCAGTAAATTTTGGCCATCATCCGTGTTGTTATTTTACATAATTATCTTGTCTCCTACAACTTAGAGTCTTACTCCTCAAACAAAACATATGAACCACATGGGGAGATAGGTTAGTATGTTCTTCAATTACTAATTCTTGTTCCCCCTCTGAGAAAATGAGGCCCAAAGGTAAATTAATGAATGTATTTAATTAAGACTCAATTGGCAGCAGTGTGTGGACAAGACTGGAGAGAAGTTGAAGATAGGGAGAACTATTAGGTCGCTCTTGTTTTTGTTTATGTTGAAAGAGGCAGTGGGGGTGGAAAGAGTGGTGAGGGTGAATACAGAGGTACTGGGTAGGTAGGACTGGGCTAACTGATTGAATATGGGGGGGGGGATCCAAAATGAATGCAAGTTTGAGCTTCAGGGATGGGGCAGGTGCATATTCCAGTAAGATATATGGTAAACATCACAAAAGGAGCAGTTTCATAGTTTTGCATATGTGTTGAATTTGATGACCAGTGCACACACACTACCCAAAGCCTGGGGCTGAGCTGCGGCTGAGTGCAGAGATATTGTCTAGGACAAGTGTGGAGAAAGGAGTGCAGAGAATTTAGGGCTATGGACACAGATCAGGCTTGAGATAGTAAATTTACCAAAGAAGTGAGATTTCCAGTGAATTCTTTGTCATAGTATCTAAAGGAAATACATACAAAAGGAAGAACGTCAGATAGTGCAGAGATATCAAGGGACTTGGGGACCAGGAAAAGAAAAGGTGATTAGATTCAGTTACTGTGACATCATTGGTGATGGGACAGGGAGAGGAGAAACTGGCGATTGTCAAATGATGCACTAAAATGTAAAGTGTGCACGTTTTGTAGTCAGTTAAAAAGTGAGCTCAGAAACTGCTCACTTAGGATGGGGCCCAGTACCTTTTAGCCTCAACTGCCATATCTATAAGAAGTGGATAATAAAATAGTACCAGTTCTACAGTGTTGTGTAGACTGAAGGAGATAGTCATGTAAAGCACCCTTGGAACAGCTCCCACTGAGAGAACAGTGGGCAGAACATACCTTCCGGGGGGCAGGAGAGGGGAGAGGAGCCTCCTATTGCCCTGGTCCAGCTCACGGCTCAACCAGCGGTCACATCCTCTCCATGAGCTCCTCCAACAGTAATAGGAGTTTACACCTGTTCATTCAAGTCTCCTTTCTTATGACTTAGGAAATGTTTGCGGTTTCTCCTTATATGTTTAGAACAATTCTTGATAATGATTATTCCTGTGCATTTGATTTTTTCCTTTCATGGATGACTTTACTTATACAGTTATATGTAATTTACATGTATAATGTTCACATATATGTAAATTATATGTATTATTATATTATTACATATTAATAACATATATATATCGTTTGTTTCTACCTACCTGATTCGACTGTTAGTAGGTTTCATAGTTTTTAATTTATTATCTTGGGATTTCTTTCTTTCTTTTTTTTTTTATGGCTGCACTGCGCAGCATGCGGAATCTTAGTTCCCTTACCAGGGATTGAACCCGTGCCCCCTGCACGGGAAGCGCAGAGTCTTAACCACTGGACCACCATGGAAGTCCAGTCTTGGGATCTCTAAGTAGATGATATCCTCTACGAGTCTGCATTGCATTATTAAAATCAAGTAAATATTTTGCATTTAATAATTGAAAAGACAAAAGACAGTCACCACATCCTCTAATATATGACCATATAGGAAAAGTCATTGCTAGACGTGGCCATCCAGGATAAGTCAGGCAGCATCCCTGATTTGGGTGCTCCCTCCCCAAAGGAAACCCCAAGTGCCCCGGGAAAGATTTGGTCACAGTGAATATCAGTACTGCCCACTGCGGGGTCAAATCGCAGGTATTAGAGACAGGTTGTTCCCTCCACTCACTGGCCAGAAGGTGAGTGGGTTTTCGATAGCAAAGCAGTAGCATTGGAATCATGTCTTGGTAATGACAAGCATAGCAAAGTTTCAAGTAGGTTCACTCTTGATTTGTGCGAAGGCACCTCCTCACAGGAGGGAGGCAGTGTAATGATTGCATCTGCTGCCTGGGCTATGGGGAAGATTCCAGGACAGAATCCTCAGAAAGTCAGGGCGCAGTGCCTGACATGGAGAAAGCACTCTGTAAATCCTTGCTGTCACAGCCCTTCTCTGTAGCACATATTATTTTCTTTGTGAATAGGTGAAAAATTAAAGTTGGTGATGTTAAGGATAGTAAATAAAAGACATTCGTTTCCCTGCAGTTTTAGAATTAGTTTTGATTAGAGGAGGTGCTCAAATGCCTAGAGAAAGAGTGTGAAGAGATTTAAAAAATGGTAGAGGATCTCTGGAGCCTCAGCTCCCCCCAGCCCGTGCTGGAGGCATCCATTGTGAAAGCGGATCAGATAAGCAGACAGAATCACTTACATACGTGCATACATGCACCCGCACCCACCTCCCCCACCTCCACAACTGCCTGGCCTGGGCTGACCCGCTCTTCCCCCTCAACCGGCCTAGAGGGCTCCTTCTATACCAGCACACAGGTGATCTTTAAGAACTGTCTCCTTTTAGAAACAGGGATCATGCTATGCAATTAAACTTTTCTAATTTGTTCTCACTTAAAATATGCCATGAAAGTCCTTCCAGATCAATAGCTGTATCTTGTATTAAAAATTCAACGTTCTAACCTGTGTAAAATGTATTGAGTGTAAATTGGGAAGTGCTGATTTAACAGTTTAATTTTTCCACAAATATCTAATTTTCCCACAGCATTTAATCTTAGTACTTTTTTCAGTTCTGTCAATTCTTGATCCAAAACCATATGGTTTTAATTTGGTAGTTTTATAATTCCATTTTAGTATCCAGTATGAGAAGTATCTCTCATTACTCTTTAATTTCATTTTGTGAATGAATTCCCCAAAGCTGACACAGGTGACTGTTTAAGTTTGAATTTATTTTAAACTAAACGAAATGTAGTTCCATCTGGAGATGCTTCAGAGCCAGCCACCTGTGGCTAGTGGTTGCCATCTTGGGCAGCACAGAGGTAGAACATTTCTAACGCAAATGAAATAAAAATCAACATCTTAAATGCATAATCTTGCTGTACAGAAATGAGGATATATCCATTGATTCAAAGCTTTGCTAAATCCCTCAGCAACACTGTAAAGCTTTATTTTATAGCTTCTTGAAGGTACTCTGTTGTTGTTATTCAAAGAGCGGGTGTTATCTGATTTTTAGAGGTGGGAGAATTTGAGATCTGGAGAAACTGAGGGGCTCAGTAGGAACACACATGTGCATTCACATTTATCTTGCTGCGTATTTTCCTTGATATTTTACTTAGGTAAGTATCACTTGCTCATCCTAAGGGGTGCAACGCTGCAAAGATGCAGGAGCAGACATACGGCGGTCTCCCCGACCCTGGTCGTCCACGGCCGCCCATCCCTCACACCCAGTGTGATCTGCTGCTCCGGCCTGGCTTCCCTGCTGGGCAGCTCCGCGGTCTCCGGCTGGGAGCGGGGACCTCCCACTGGGAGCGCGGATGGGCAAGGCCTGAGTCACGCTGGGCGTCGCGTCCTAGTCTGCAGGCTGCTCTATGACTTGTTCTGATCACTGAGGAGAACCCCGTGCACGACGCTTTTATGCTTCATGTTGTAAAGTGCAACTCCTGATCCTGTGCCGAATCTTTTCAGACGTCTCAAAACACTTTCTGGATTTTTTTCTTAGAATTTTGGTGAGACATGGGGATTAACTTGTCCGTTCCCCCCTCCCCCTGCCTCAGCCACAAACGTTCCATATGATTCCATATGCCTGTTGTCTCCTGAGTTACGTTCTGATCCGTTGTCCGTGTCAACACCCATGTCTCCCCAGTACTATCTTCATTGTAGAGCACAATTTGCCACGGGCAGTGCCCCTCATTCCTTTGCTTTTGTGGCCAGTTTCATGCATCTTCTCACCACCTTATTGTGGCAGGCAGGGTTTAATACCGTTTGGCGCGTAAATCATTTGGAATGTCCTGCCTCCAAGAGCAGAATTCCAGTTGACAGCCGTGGGCGCTGGGCTGCCTGGACCCACGCCAGGCAGCGGGGCCACGTGTGTTTGTTCCCTCCTTTCAAGCCCTCGTGCAAGTTTGAGGATGTCTTCATTCTTGTTCTGGACACATCTGAGCTGGTTTCTCACTGGGATTTTACATCCTTTCTTCCTGTTGTGAAGGGCTGCTCTCCACGCTCTTTGCTGAGTCTTCTCCTGTCGGCCCGCCTTGCTGGACCATCTTTTGAGTTCTCAGGGAGTTTCACTTGATGTTCTTGAGTTTTCAGGGGGGTAACTGTATCCTTTCCGTGGGAGGCATTTGGAGACCTGAACCTGGAGAAAAGCCATCTCTTCACAAACAGGAGGGTCTGGACGTGGCCAACCTGGCAAGTAAGGCAGCAGCCCTGCTCCGGGGGGTCCCCAGCCCCCAGCACTGCCCCCTTTCTGTGCACCTGGGTTTGCAGCTCCTTGGTTGACATGATAGGGACCTTCCCCCATGGGATTGGCACTTGGCGGGGAGGGGATGGTGGTGGCCCCTGGCCCCCCAGGTACTCAGGGCAGCAGCGGGAGACCCCAATGTACTAGTGACCTGTTGGTGAAAAGAATTGTCACTAGACCCTGGGGGTGAAATGGAGCCTGTAAGGGGCTCACCTCTGGTGCTCAGAGCCTGGCAGGTGGGCTCTTAGTGAGAAAACATGGATGTAAAGTGGTTAGTTAGACCCCGAAACAACACTATAATCATCCCTCACTTTTTTATGTCAGTTCCCAATTTACAGAACTGTTTTCACATTTGTTGGCTCACTTTGTCCTCACAATGAAAATTAAGTTAGAAGTAATAACAGAATCCACTTATCCACATGTGCATTAGAGTATAGTGCACAGTGTACAGGTGTATTCAGTGAGCAACAGATGAGATCGTCCTGGTCAAAGTGCTTCATGCAAAGTCTGATACTTCAGCAAACATGGGACAAATGCCTCATCTTATGGTTATTTCTCCGCTTCTCCTCCAGCCCCCTCCCCTCCTCTCGTAATGTCCTCCTCCTTTCTCTCTCCCTTCCTTCCATCCTCTCCTCTCTTCTCTCCCCTCTCTTCCCTGCTCTCCCCTCTCCTCCTTCCCTCCATCTCTTCCTTCCTTCTTTTTTCCCTTCCTTCCCTCTCCTCTTCCCTCCCCTTCCCTCCTCTCTCCCTCTCTTCTTGAGTCCTCTCCTCCCTTCCCCTCCCTTCTCCCCTCTCCTACCTTTTCACGCTCCTCCCTTCCTTTCCTCCTCTTTTGTGAACCTTCCTTCCCTCCTTCTCTTTCCTCTTCACTCCCCTTTCTTCCTTCCTTCCTCCTCTCTCCTCCCCTCCTTCCCTTCCCTTCTCCTCTTCTCTCTCCTTCCCTTATTTCTTCTCCATCCTTTTCTCCCTCCTTTCCTTCTCCCCCCCCTCATTTCTGCTCCCCTCCCCTCCCATCCCCTCACCTACCATTCTCTCCTTTTCTCCTCCTTCCCTGTTTTCCTTTCCTTTCTTTTTCTCTATTTTCCCTTCTCCCCTCTCCTCTCCTCTCTTCCCCTGTTCCTTCCCCTCTCGTCCTGTCTCCTCTTCTCTCTCCTCCCCTCCTTCCTGTCTTCCCTCCTCTGCTGTCCTTCCCTCTCCTCTTTCTCCATTCTTTCCCTTTCTTCCTCTCCTCTCCTTCCCTCCCCTTCTTCCTTTTCTCTCCCCTTCCCTCTCTCCTCTCTTCCATGTTTCCTTTCCTCTTCTTTCCTATTTTCCTTCCTTCCAAGTAAACTAAGCTTGGTGTGTGTCCCAAGTTAACTTGCATTAAAATATTTGTCAGTATTTGAAAATATTTATGTAGTATTAGCTTATCCTAAATATAAGACAAGCAAAGATCTACGGAGTAAAATTAATACCTCCCCCTTCCCTCCATCAACGCCCCTCTGTTGCATACTCAATATTCATAGCCTGGTGCCTCTACTTCTGCACAATTTCCATAGTCAAGTATATACTATCAAATATACACTAGGTATGTTTTGGGGTGGTTTTTATAGAAATCATTTTGTTCTTGAGTTCAAGTTTTTAGCTCATGTGGGATGCAGTTGTTTGAAGCAGAGTGAGAATCTGAGTCTCCTTTTCCAAATATATGCGGTCCATTATCATCTGAAACCTCTATTTTCTTCCCCTGAACTTTAAACTCTTGAACCCTTAACCACTCTCCACCCTATCCCTTATTATAGTTTACAGTACCATTTCACATGACAAGTACACTACTTTCTTACTCTTTATTTTTGTGATTTCAAAAAACACTTTCAACACTCCATACTTAAACTTTTCCACTTAGTCAGTTTCCCTCTCATATCATGTTGAGAGTTTCAGCACAATAACTAAATCATGAATTAATTGGAGAAAAAATTAATTATTTACAGTATTGACTCTCTCCATCCAGGTTCATGTATATATATCAATTAATTAATCTACCTTTAAAACCTTTGTAAAATAGTTCTAGTTGTGTTCAAATGGGTCCTCAAGTCCTTGTTAAGATTCTAATCAAAGAATTTGTTTTATACATTTTTTCCTTACCCTAGTGTATGGTTCTGTTATCACATTGTTTCTTCTGACTATCATTGCTCTGTAGAGAAGTCACTGTTAATTCTTAAATATGTGTGTGTGTGTTTTGTCTGCCGACTTTACTGAAATATCTTTTCAGTTCTCTAACTTTGCTTGCAGTTGATATTCTTGGTATTTGTGGTTTGCTAGTCATACAGTTTTGGAGTCTGATACACTGCAAACTTAAAACCAAGCCAAACCAAACAGTGTCTCATAATAACGGTGTGCTGGCAAAGCCAGGCAGAGTGCTTGCTTTCTAGACGAGGATACCCTGTAGATCCTCTGCACAGAGATATGACCTGGTCCCTCAGGGAAACAATTCATGGGGCTTTTATTTATTTATTTATTTATTTATTTATTTATTTATTTATTTTTGGCTGTGTTGGGTCTTCGTTTCTGTGCGAGGGCTTTCTCTAGTTGCGGCAAGTGGGGGCCACTCTTCATCGCGGTGCGCGGGCCTCTCACTATCGTGACCTCTTGTTGCGGAGCACAGGCTCCAGATGCGCAGGCTCAGTAATTGTGGCTCACGGGCCCAGTTGCTTCGTGGCATGTGGGATCTTCCCAGACCAGGGCTGGAACCCGTGTGCCCTGCATTGGCAGACAGATTCTCAACCACTGCGCCACCAGGGAAGTCCTCATGGGGCTTTGATGCTGCAGATCAAGGACTACTCTGGTAGCCACACGAAACAAATTCACTAGGTATCTTTAGGTAAAAAGAATAGTAGTTTAACATTTGAGGTTGAACTTAGCTAGTAAGCATAAAACTTAACTTCCTGCTAGAAAGGAATATAGGCTATAACTAGGAAAGAGATAGATTATATATAGATGTTTACCGTTACATAAAAAATCAAACGTTATGATGATTAGTCCGAAAGTTTGTGTGTTGTCTTGGAGTTGACAAGATTATTTTCACATATTGCATCTCTTGTTCCTCATTTCAAATTTGTGTGATAAGAGCAATAATTTTATACATGACAGTGTTTGTTGGGGAGGTGTAAAGATTTAATAAAATAATCCATATAAAGCACTCAGCACTCTGACATCTACATAAGCATTCCCTAAATGTTAATTGCTAATTAGAGTATGCATTAACATCTCCTGTTTTAGAAGTGGAGAATCTGGAGGCTTGGAGCAAGGATAAGCAGTGCGTTTCAGGTAATATAATGAGTTGTACTGGTTTGCTTTCAACTTTTTCTTGATTTTTTTCTGTACATTATAAATTTATATTTGCTTATCAAGTGTAAGATGCAAGACGCATCAGGAAAAAAGTTAACTATCTCACTCCTGTTCCTGCTCCTGAATTCTAACACTTCTGGCTTAAATAGGGTAAACACACTCAGGAGCATTTCCCCAACTTCTCCCAAGCTGAAGCAGATACATTGTTCCCCACAGATGTATATGCACATCTCTTTCTCTATATCTAGTTATACTTCTATGTATACTTATTGTCCATTTTTCCTACATAGATGGGATTATGCTAATACATTATTCTGCAGTGTTTTCTCACTAATAATACATCTTTGACATGCCCTTTAATCAGTAAGTTTTGATGCAATTATATTTTAAAACTCAACTTTTGAACTCATTTTGAATGAATTTTGGTGAATGGGATAAAATGAGGATTTAACATATTAGTAATATGTGAAAATCCAATTTATCCAACATCATTGGAATTATTAAATCTCCTGTGAGCTATCATTTAACCCTTATAATGGTAGGACATTGTCACCTTTTGTTGGTTAAATGAACAATTTTTACTACTGTGTACCAGGCCCTGTGTTAGATATTACAGACACAGAAGTGAAGAAAACAGCTGATGATGCTTTGATTCTAGTACTAAGAGACAAGAAGCAAACCAACGACAACCCAAAAAGTAAGCATTTAGAAGAAAAAAGCAGTGTCAGGGTATAGAGAGAGGTGGGGAAGGGGTCAGGGAAGGCTCCCATGGTGAGGTAGCATTTTAGCAGACTTGGAAGAAGTTAGGAAGCAAAGCCTTATGGTTTAGCTGGAGGCAGAGCATTCCAGGCATGGGGAGGGGAGCACAGCTGGGGAGGGAGCATGGTAAGAGATAGGGTGCAAAAGACAGTTGAGGGGGCAGGGCAGATCACACAAAGGCCTCTTCTAAGGCAAGGATTTTGCTTGGATTTGATCCTGAGTGATGAGAAGCTAATGAAGGGTTTTGAGCATGTTGTCTGGTAACTGTATGGAAAATAGACTTAAAAGTGGTCAGTAGTAGAAGGAAATGCCATCTGTGCAAAGCTCCTTTGAGTCCTGGGCATACCTCTCTAGGTTCTCGTCTCCTAGATTTGGCCAGGGCTTTCCTAACTTGATAGGTTATTGAGACTTTCAAGAGGAGTTATAAAATAATTTTGCTTAGCTTATTTAGTAGTCCAAAGTAGGAATGTTTATCTGAATTACCTTTTCCTCATTATCAAAATCAGCAGCTCCTAAATATGTTTTAAAAACAATTATTGCTGGTAGTAAGGGAAGCTCTTTGTTTTTGTATACCTTAATTTGTCCAGCTGACTTCTAAGGCAGCTTAACAGTTGTCATCATTTTTGGTTAATTTTCATCAGTTTTTGGTGCATAATAACCATGTGTATGAGGCATTGCAAAATCAAAAGCAAACTCCACATCCTGTCTTGACAGTGAGTCAGAGAGCACATTTAACATTAGGATCAAAGCCTCACCCATTTGTCCACACTTGGCCTTTAGAACCAAGATGTTCACTTCAGTCCAAGGATCTAGGCCTTCTGGTCATTATTGTGGAGTGGTATTGCTACTGGTTTATATATTGTGGCCTTGGTGAACTTCTCACCCTTAGATGCTAGAGACCTTCAGGTCCTAAATGGCAAGTAAATTGTGTGGTTAATCGATTCTCAGGAGATAGGTAAGGAGTCTCCAAACAGGTAATCAGGAATGGATGTATTGGATGTATTATGTTGGATAGGGAATCTATATATGAGAGACTGTCATTGTATATGGACATTTGTAGATTACAGGATTATTTCCCTTTTTTTTGGCTGCGTCGTGCGGCACGCGAGATCTTAGTTCCCCTCTAAGCACGGAGCACGGAGTCTTAACCACTGGACTGCCAGGGAAGTCCCAGAATCTTGGTATTTTCTGTATCAGGAGGGAGTGGGAGGGTTCTGTGAGAACACAGGCAGAGTACTGAGCCCCCAGCCTGTTCTTGAGAATGCTTTAAGTAAGTAACTGACTTTATTATTGTTTTATGGTTATTGTAATTATTAAAACAAAGAGGAGGTACTGTCTTCTCTTTAGAGAGGAAAATGAGCAGTAGGTAGAAGTTAAGTGCTTTTTTTATGGCTCCGCAGGAAGCAATTGGTTAAGGTTTACTTTTATTTAAAAGTCTTTTGATATTTCACAGAGCAGTAGCATGTTCTCAGCCTAAGGGGTGACACTAGGCAAAGATACAGGTTCTCAGATCTGTTCAAATCATGGCTGTTTGAGTTGTTAAGCCACTCTCACAATTTAGTAATTGCTGTAACTGTTGATGTTCCTGTTTAGGGAAAGGGAAGGTAAATTATATGCCTTACTCGTTTTACCTATTTCTTCAACAGTCAAAACTATTTATATTCATTGGTTAATATTAACATCATTTTCTTGAGTTTTCTTTAATAAATGACATTGAGTTTTGATTATAAGATGCAAGTTTAGGAATTTGTGGAACATGAACATCTTTAAAAAGTTCTGTGCACTTATCCTTTGATATGAGGACATGATCAGTTACGCATCCCAGACATTTCAACTCAAGAAAATTATGCTGCTTCCTTTATGACAGTCTGCACAGCACAGTTTATTCCTAGCAGATGTATGTTTTTTGTTTTGAATAAAATCTTATTTCCAAGGTCTTTGTGGATTTTATGGTACTTTTTGGTGGTACTCAAGAAAGTTACTAACTTTATTTTATAAGGATTCATTTAAATGCTGAGAACCAGTTTCTAACCAAGTTCCAGAGGATTTTGCTTTCAGCCCATCCAAGGTTGTCTTGGCTTTCTTTTTATGGAAAAAAAAAAATTTAAGAGAGCAGTTAAATTTAACCAGTAGGCAGAATTCCTCCAGAATTTATTTTGTTACAAGGGCCAAATGAAAGTACCATCCTGGGAGCCCCAGGGACATTGTTTGCTGATAGATACTTAAATTACTACTACTATTATTGCTTCTGTTACCTATTGCTGCTGCTGTTTCTACTGCTATTACTAATACTACAACTACTTGTGTATTCTTTGCTAACATTAACAGCAGGCTCCATTATCACGTTTTATCAGGTAAGAAATCCCGAAATTTGAAGAGGATTATAGATTTGCTAATGTCCCAAAAATGAGTAGAAAAATTGTATTGATTTGTAAGGATCTAGTAATTTTTAAATGACTGTTAAAATAGGAAATGAACTGTTAAAATAAGGAAATGATTTATAATGAGATATTTAATAATCTCCCACTAAATATTGCTTCCCCACCACATCCCATTTTTAACCAGTGATATATACCTGGTGGATATCTTTTAATATTATTTTATGAGAAATATTGTTGAAAGATGTCAACAATATCCATGTTAAATTGCAATGCCAGTGGTGTAGGAGTTGGTTTATATTTCATATAAAAAATTAGAGCATTCATGGCTTATGATTATGTTTTTGTTTAGTTTCCAGAAAACTCCATGGATACCCATACCAAAGAAATATATATATATATATATATATATATATATATATATATTTTAACATCTTTATTGGAGTATAATTGCTTTACAATATTGTGTTAGTTTCTGCTGTATAACAAAGTGAGTCAGCTATATGTATACATATATCCCCATAACGCCTCCCTCTTGTGTCTCCCTCCCACCCTCCCTATCCCACCCCTCTAGGTGGTCACAAAGCACCGAGCTGATCTCCCTGTGCTATGCGGCTGCTTCCCACTAGCTATCTATTTTACGTTTGGTAGTGTATATATGTCCATGCTACTCTCTCACTTTGTCCCAGCTTACCCTTCCCTCTCCCCGTGTCCTCAAGTCCATTCTCTACGTCTGCGTCTTTATTCCTATCCTGCCCCTAGGTTCTTCAGAACCATTTTTTTTTAGATTCCATATATATGTGTTAGCATACAGTATTTGTTTATCTCTTTCTGACTTACTTCACTCTGTATGACAGACTCTAACTCCATCCACCTCATTACAAATACCTCCATTTCATTTCTTTTTATGGCTGAGTAATATTCCATTGTATATATGTGCCACATCTTCTTTATCCATTCATCCGATGATGGACACTTAGGTTGCTTCCATGTCCTGGCTATTGTAAATAGAGCTGCAATGAACATTTTGGTACATGACTCTTTTTGAATTATGGTTTTCTCAGGGTATATGCCCAGTAGTGGGATTGCTGGGTCCTATGGTAGTTCTATTTTTAGTGTTTTAAGGAACCTCCATACTGTTCTCCATAGTGGCTGTATCAATTTACATTCCCACCAACAGTGCAAGAGGGTTCCCTTTTCTCCACACCCTCTCTAGCATTTATTGTTTGTAGATTTTTTTGATGATGGCCATTCTGACCCGTGTGAGGTGATACCTCATTGTAGTTTTGATTTGCATTTATCTAATGATTAGTGATGTTGAGTATCCTTTCATGTGTTTGTTGGCAATCTGTATATCTTCTTTGGAGAAATGTCTATTTAAGTCTTCTGCCCGTTTTTGGATTGGGTTGTTTGTTTCTTTGATACTGAGCTGCATGAGCTGCTTGTCTATTTTGGAGATTAATTCTTTGTCATTTGCTTCGTTTGTAAATATTTTCTCCCTTTCTGAGGGTTGTCTTTTCATCTTGTTTATGGTTTCCTTTGCTGTGCAAAAGCTTTGAAGTTTCATTAGGTCCCATTTGTTTATTTTTATTTCCATTTCTCTAGGAGGTGGGTCAAAAAAGATCTTGCTGTGATGTATGTCAAAGAGTGTCCTTCGTATGCTTTCCTCTAAGAGTTTTATAGTGTCTGACCTTACATTTAGGTCATTAATCCATTTTGAGTGTATTTTTGTGTATGGTGTTAGGGAGTGTTCTAATTTCTTTCTTTTACATTTAGCTGTCCAGTTTTCCCAGCACCACTTACTGAAGAGGCTGTCTTTTTTTTTTTTTTTTTGGTTTGTTTTGTTTTTAACAGCTTTATTGATAGACATTGTACACTCCATAAAATTCAGCATTTTTATTATATTCCTAGAACTGGGCAACCATTCCAGCTATCTAATTTTGGGACATCCTTTTTACCCCCAAAAGAAACCCATCTACTCATTGGCAGTCACTCTTTTTTGTTTTGTTTTGTTTGTTTTGTTTTTCATGCTTTCCATTTTAATTTTTTTAAATTTCTTTTTTCACACACGCACACTGTATTTTATTTTTTACAAGAGATAAATAGACTGACACCAAGCATTGTAAATGGATGACCACAACAAAAGCAACAATGATTGCAATTACAAAACACGAAACACACTCATACTACGTCATAATATTGACATTCAGTCCAGTAATCCTCCACTGTAACAGCTCCTTTACTTTGCAGTGAAAATTGATTTGTATATTCTTTGCCTCTGAGTCCTTGTGGGATTTTTTTTTAAAATTCAAACAGAAAGTCACAAAAATTATAATCATCCTCATCAGTTCACTCAGTCCCATGTAATTAATTTTTTTTTTCATCTTGATCTTTTGTTAGCACTTTTATGAGTTCATCCATTTTTCATTAGAGTTCTGAAAACGCTTATTCATTCAGTTCAGCAGTACAATCAGTTACCAGAAACCTGTACTTGTCAGAGTCTTTTCCATGAATTTCTTGAAGATGAAACCCTTTTATAGGAACATATTTGCAAAAGCATCAGAGTACTCCCAGAACTGTCTGTAAATGACAAAAGACTTAAAAATGGCCACAGTTAAAGATTTGATGAAAGTTCATAATAATGCAATTGACAAGGAAATTTAGTTATTTCTGAGATATACATTTTAAAGTAATAATTAGAATTATGACTTATAACATTATACCAGAACATATAAGATTTTAGAAATTTCATGTAATGTCTGAAACATTTATATTAACATATTTCCATATAAATAACCCAATGAAAGTTTACTATTAGTTGTTATGTTTGTTTGTGTTTTTATACTGCAGGTTCTTTTTAGTCATCAATTTTATACACATCAGTGTATACATGTCAATCCCAATCGCCCAATTCAGCACACCACCATCCCCACCCCACCGCAGTTTTCCCCCCTTGGTGTCCATATGTCTGTTCTCTACATCTGTGTCTCAACTTCTGCCCTGCAAACCGGCTCATCTGTACCATTTTTCTAGGTTCCACATACATGCGTTAATATACGATATTTGTTTTTCTCTTTCTGACTTACTTCACTCTGTATGACAGTCTCTAGATCCATCCACGTCTCAACAAATGACTCAATTTCGTTCCTTTTTATGACTGAGTAATATTCCATTGTATATATGTACCATGTCTTCTTTATCCATTCGTCTGTTGATGGGCATTTAGGTTGCTTCCATGACCTGGCTATTGTAAATAGTGCTGCAATGAACATTCGGGTGCATGTGTCTTTTTGAATTACGGTTTTCTCTGGGTATATGCCCAGTAGTGGGATTGCTGGGTCATATGGTAATTCTATTTTAAGTTTTTTAAGGAACCTCCATACTGTTCTCCATAGTGGCTGTATCAATTTACATTCCCACCAACAGTGCAAGAGGGTTCCCTTTTCTCCACACCCTCTCCAGCATTTGTTGTTTGTAGATTTTCTGATGATGCCCATTCTAACTAGTGTGAGGTGATACCTCATTGTAGTTTTGATTTGCATTTCTCTAATAATTAGTGATGTTGAGCATCTTTTCATGTGCTTCGTGGCCGTCTGTATGTCTTCTTTGGAGAAATGTCTATTTAGGTCTTCTGCCCATCTTTGGATTGGGTTGTTTGTTTCTTTAATATTGAGCTGAATGAGCTGTTTATATATGTTGGAGATTAATCCTTTGTCTGTTGATTCGTTTGCAAATATTTTCTCCCATTCTGAGGGTTGTCTTTTCGTCTTGTTTATGGTTTCCTTTGCTGTGCAAAAGCTTTGAAGTTTCATTAGGTCCCATTTGTTTATTTTTGTTTTTATTTCCATTACTCTAGGAGGTGGATCAAAAAAGATCTTGCTGTGATTTATGTCAAAGAGTGTTCTTCCTATGTTTTCCTCTAAGAGTTTTATAGTGTCCGGTCTTACATTTAGGTCTCGAATCCATTTTGAGTTTATTTTTGTGTGTGGTGTTAGGGAGTGTTCTAATTTCATTCTTTAACATGTAGCTGTCCATTTTTCCCAGCACAACTTATTGAAGAGACTGTCTTTTCTCCATTGTATATTCTTGCCTCCTTTATCAAAGATAAGGTGACCCTATGTGTGTGGGTTTATCTCTGGGCTTTCTATCCTGTTTCCTTGATCTGTATTTCTGTTTTTGTGCCAGTACCGTACTGCCTTGGTTACTGTAGCTTTGTAGTATAGTCTGAAGTCCAGGAGCCTGATTCCTCCAACGATGTTTTTCTTTCTCAAGACTGCTTTGGCTATTCAGGGTCTTTTGTGTTTCCATACAAATTGTGAAATTTTTTGTTCTAGTTCTGTGAAAAATGCCATTGGTAGCTTGATATGGATTGCATTGAATCTGTAGATTGCTTTGGGTAGTATAGTCATTTTCACAATGTTGATTCTTCCAATCCAAGAACATGGTCTATCTCTCCATATGTTTGTATCATCTTTAATTTCTTTCATCAGTGTCTTATAGTTTTCTTCATACAGGCCTTTTGTCTCCTTAGGTAGGTTTATTCCTAGGTATTTTATTCTTTTTGTTGCAGTGGTAAATGGGCATGTTTCCTTAATTTCTTTTTCAGATTTTTCATCATTAGTGTATAGGAATGCCAGCGATTTCTGTGCATTAATTTTGTATCCTGCTACTTTACCAAATTCATTGATTAGCTCTAGTAATTTTCTGGTAGCATCTTTAGGATTCTCTATGTATAGTATAATGTCATCTGCAAACAGTGATAGCTTTACTTCTTGTTTTCTGATTTGGATTCCTTTTATTTCTTTTTCTTCTCTGATTACTGTGGCTAAAACTTCCAGAACTATGTTGAATAATAGTGGTGAGAGTGGGCATCCTTGTCTTGTTCCTGATCTTAGAGGAAATGGTTTCAGTTTTTCACCATTGAGAACGGTGAAGAAATATATTTTTATTTATATTCCATTCAGACTTGAAGCTGCAGGGAATAGTGCATTGGGATGTGGATTAATGGGTGCAATTGACAATCTTTCTAAATTCTTCCATTGAATTCTTCGCAATTTTAGCCAAAACCACGGTGTCTTAATAATGGTATTACAGATTGTATGTGTGTGCATGTGTGTGTGTGTATGTATGTGTATATATATATACACACCTGTTGTATGCTATTGCCAATGTTCATTATGAATTACCTCTTTTGAGTTTGTTCTATGAACTGAGTTAGGCCTGCATGTGAGAATCAGTTCAAAATTTTCCAGGTTGAAAAAAGATGACTGCAATAACCAGAGCAACAGTAGGCCTTAGCAACTCACTTAGTCGCCAAAAAACTGAGACACCTCTAGAACCTAAACACAGGCAATAGAATCGTGGGGGTTTATCCCGCATTTCGTAGGTTAATATCTTGTGTGTTTATAAGTAGCTTCTAAATTGGGAATTGCTATGTCATTAAGAAGTAGTCATGATAGCTGCAGTAAGGAACATTGTGATATACTACTCAGTGATTTTGCCTTGTCATATTTTAGGTTACTCAAGTATTTAACAGGGATTGCTCCATTCAAACCTCACAGCAACCTGTGATGTGAAATGAATAATGATCTGAATATAATGAGTGTTATCTCAAAAACAGTGATCTCCAAATGTATATGAAGCACTCTGCCTGCCTGATTAGTAAGAATTGAGCAAATGTTAATTATATTTATTACTGTATTAGTTAATAAAATTGAGCAGTTTTCATATCTCAGTTACAGAAGTAAATCATTGGTGACTAGATTGTCCTACAGAAAAGAGACGGTATAAATTGGGTTTTTTTATGAAATGAATTTGTCTTAATTTTTCATAATAAATGTATTACTATTTCACCATAATTAGGGAACGTGGGCAAATATATTCAATGTTGAAATATTCTAATTCTATACTTCTTTCTTAACTACTATTAACTTCCTGGTCTCTTAAAATTAAGAAAAATACTTTTCTTAGCCAAACAGACTTATGCTATATCTAATAAAAGAAACTAAATAATTTTGTTATGGTCTGCACATATGAAAATTTGTTCCTCCTAACAATTTATGATTTATTATTTTTCTTTTGAATACATTCTTGTTTTCCTTATTTTGTTTTATGCTTACTGCTGGAAAAGAGGGACAATAATTGATTTTTGTATCTTTCCATCTTGCCTCATTTCTTTAGCTATCAAACAGTTCTCTTTGTTTTTCAGACAGTTCTAGAACGGTAACAACCTCCCTCTGTATAATGAATTACAGTACTCAATAAATCCATATTCCACATCATCAGAGTTGCTAAGTCACCAAGAGTTACGTCTGTTCTTAGAACTGGCCCCTCAGGTTCTGAGTTTGGATGAACTGTCAGCTCCTCTTGAGTTGTCCAGTCATCCCCTTCATTTAACATGTCA
Organism: Balaenoptera ricei; assembly: GCF_028023285.1. Lineage (NCBI taxonomy): Eukaryota > Metazoa > Chordata > Mammalia > Artiodactyla > Balaenopteridae > Balaenoptera > Balaenoptera ricei. The sequence goes on along the minus strand of NC_082660.1, from coordinate 129,030,584 downwards.
TATCAGTTACCAGTTTTTTTCTGAAAATCTCTCTTTGACTTTGTAAGCTATTATTTATTTGTTTTGATTACTGTAACCATTTAATAACATCATTTAGGATCTCATGTAGAAGATTCCCGCATTTCTCTTCTCTGTAGAACTCTTCATTAATATTTTCTATTTACATTAGGAAGTAAACATTAGAAGAACTTTATCAAAAATCCTTTTAAAATAATATGAAGAGTGTTAATTATGGACAGGCAGTGATTAATGAATTTGAGAGAAATGAACAACATAAAACTTGCTCATAACAATGGGTTAAATCCCCAGTTACATAATCCCTTCAATTTTGTGTGTATATGTTTTTCAGGAATATTGTCCTGTTAACTGCATAGATGTCTGCAAACATTTGAATTTTACCTTGTCTTTCTGTTTTGTTGAATTCTTATTTCCCTAGTCTTTGTTCAATGATTGTTGTTAGTTTTTTGGAGATGATTCTTATGTTTTTAAACCTGTCCTTTCTTTTGTTGCAGCTTTATCTATTGATTGTAACATTTTACATATATCTGGGTGGAGAATGATAGTCTGTATGTTTAGAATTGATTTTAGTAAATACATTCCCATTCTACAATATAATCAGTGATTTGCAAAGGTATGTTCAATTCTGAGAAGACCATAATCAAATAATAGATTGGTAGAGCTTCACTGCCAGCGCCTTTAAGGTTTTCTAATCCTCCAACTGAAGAACCAATACCTAGAGACCTTTCACTTTAAAGAATAGCAATTTAATAGTGACAGTGAATTATCATTAATAGAACTGGAAAAGAAAATATAGTTTTTCTTTTTGATAGTTAAGTAGGTTGTGCATAGGAAATTAGCATGTCATTATTTTAGGTATGCAGTGTTGCGTAGTTATAAATGCTTCCTTCCTCTGTTGATTAGCAGGTTCCAGAAGTGTCTACCCATGTTACCTCATCAATCCTCACAATTAACCCGTGTCAGTGAGGTAATAAAAGGTTTAGTGACACAACGTTGATGTGAGGATCAAATGAGATATTTACCTAAAAGCCTCATGGACATTGCATTCCAGGTAAGTTCCCAGGTATGAAATAGAACCACTCCTTCTTCTCTTTGTAATAATAGTCATAGTAGTAGTGGTAGGAAAAGGAGGAGGACTAGAAAATGGATTAGTACTATCACTTTGATTGGTAAAAATAAGAACATGTTTAATAATCACTTTTTATAGGGTCAAGGATATTGGAACATGTAGAGGCAAAAGGAATTGGTCCTTTTTTTTTTCATTTTCTGAGATTAATCTGGATGGGTTCCATGAGGTTAACACTGCCTGCAGATCTTAACTCAGTGTTGTCCAGGCAGCAACAAACCATCAGTTGTCAGCAACTGAACAACTTTGCTTCCAGTTGATACAGAGGGCCTTGTCAGCCACCTGGACCCCAGACAAACCAGAAACATGAAGCACTGAACATGAATGGTGGAAGAGTGGGTGTTAATCTTCACTAATAAGAAGTTTTCAAAGACTAACACATTATGTGTTGGTAAGTAATTTATGAAGAGGATATTATTGACACTAATGCTTTTGAGCTGATGAATGTACAAATGAATGTGGCAATAATATAAACACCTATATGTCTTTGTCATGTTTTAGCTCACAAATGTATTTCAAAGATATCACTTCATTCAAACGGAAAACAACTCTGTGTTACAAAATGCTTAATAATTTTACATGACAAGGGTCTATGAGTATTAAATGGAACAACCCACAAATCTGTATTAAGCTCCCAGCTTAATAGGATCTTGCTCATTTCCTGATATAGGTACATAAAAAGTTAGACAGTCCAACTTTTCTATTCTTTGGGAAAACCATGCTGCCTTTTCATAGATGTCTGGAAGGGATATGATGAAGTTACAGGTAGCAATTGTCTATTTTTTTTCTATTTTGAGTGTCTTCTAATTTTCATCATAAATACTGACTGATTTTTGAGTATGGACAAGGTACATACTCATTTTTTAGTATTACTTTTTGTCTCACCACCTTACTTCTTCATTACATTTCACATGATACTATTTGGATGAGAAAACTTATAGGGTTTCTTAAATGGATTTTAAAGAATCATCTTACGTAATCCCACTGGTAAATGCTTTGAATCATAATAACAAAAGACAAAACAGCACCTTCCTTTTTCGGCTGTGCCTTTCTTAGCATCCTCAATTCTTGTCTTGCAAGAGTTCATTTATTTTCTGAGACTGAGGTCTAGAATCGTGGTTTGGGAGGACTTTGTATCCTTCTCAATAGATTTTTCATGGGGTCTCTCTGAAGCATTACTACCTAGAGAACTTTGGGTATGAGTAAAAGAAAATTTTAGCCCATATTCAGAATTTCCAAACGAATTTACTTCTTGACAGTTAAGTATGTAGGTTGAAAGTAGGACATCTGTCATATATTTAAATGGTATTTAGTAAGTATAGAATTTGTTACTGTGGTACAATGATTACTTTTGCATTTCTCTGGCTTTTCAGGTTCTACATTTTTATTCTACACATTTCCTCAATTAATCCTCATGAGAAATGAAAGCTTTAGAATTATTAGCTGTTTCTTTGGTACAGATTTGTTGTAGGTGTCAAATGTGGAAATATATATGAAAGTCTGAAATTAATACCTGCCAGGTATGTAATCATTTAGCAAGTTTTAGTTTTTATTATTACCATTTCTATAACTGTTACAATAATGTTATATCTTAATAACACTACTATTACTTTTACTAGTAATAAGAAGTGTATCTTCATTTATCACTCATAGAGTGTGGTGGGTGGTTTGTTTTTCACATACACATTAGAATGTATTATGATTACTATTCAATTTATATACTTCCTTGAACTGTATGATAATTCATGCTGATAGAGATCATTTATCTACAATGCAAACACATATGAGGGGAAGTGAATAGTTGCAAATTACACACTTTCTTGATTTTGTCTAAGATTTCAAATTATAAAGTAGTTTATCACCTTTTTTTCATTAACTTGAGCTCAGCATCATTTTTGCATAGAAATGGTGAGTGCAGACATCTTTGCCTGATTCCTGATCTCAGGAGTCAAGCATTAAATCTCACACAATTAATTCTTACGTCAGCTATAGGTTTTCCTAGCTGCTCCTCAGCAGATTGAGGATATACTCTGCTATGCCTAATTTTTTGATACAGTTTTTCAGCTGTGGGTGAAATATTTAGTCAGATATTTGGCTGCATCTATTGAGATGATCATTATTTCCATTTCAGTCTGTTAATGTGGGAATCACCAGGCTTTGCTGGCATTCCCCCTCTCAGCAATGGAGCCATTATTCTCTCTCTGAGCTGTTGGTTTGATCAAGGGATGAGCTCTTCTCATTTGTTTTCCCTCTCACAGATCACAGCCATGAATTGACCAATGTATTTTTTTTCTCCTATATATTTCTTTCAGTTTTAGACAGCACATAAATTTGATCCCTGTTCCTCCATCTAATCTGGAAGCAGTAATCTCCAGTTACCACATGTTAGGAGCCTGGAAGTTCTGAGACATGTAGAGGCTAAAATACTCTCAAATGTCTCATTGCAAATGAATTTTTAAAAATTAATAAAATTTTATTTTCTTTTAATGGTTCTTTATTGAAATATAGTTGACCTACAATATTATGTTAGTTTTAGGTGTACTGCATAGTGATTTGACATTTTCATACATTACAAAATGATCACCATGATAAGTCTAGTTAACCATCTGTCCCCATAAAAAGTTATTAAAATATTATCGACCACATTCCTTCTGCTGTATATTGCACCCCCATGGCTTATTTATTTTATAACTGGAAATGTGTACCACTTAATCCTCTTCACCTACTTCACACAACCTACCGATTCCCCTCCCCTATGGCAACCACTCATTTGCTCTCTGCATCTATGAGTCTGTTTTCATTTTGTTTTGTTTTTCAGATTCTATATATAAGTGAGATCATACGATATTTGTTTTTCTCTGTCTGACATGTTTCACTTAGCATCATACCCTCTAGATCCATCCATGTTGTCACACAGGGCAAGATTTCATTTTTTATGGCTGAGTAATACTCCACTGTGTGTGTGTGAGTGTGTGTGTGTGTGTGTGTGTGTGTGTTCATTCAACTATCCATGGATACTTAGGTTGCTTTCATATCTTGGCTGTTGTAAATAATGCTGCAATCAATACAGGGTTCATGTGTCTCTTCAAATTAGTGTTTTTGTTTTCTTTGGATAAATACCCAGAAGTGAAATTACTGGATCATATGGTAGTTCTAATTTTTATTTCTTTAGGAACTTCCATACTGTTTTCCATAGTGGTGCATGAATTGACAATCCCACCAGTAGTGCACCAGGGTTCCCTTTTCTCCACATCTGTGCCAACACTTATTATTTATTGTCTTTTTGATGATAGCCATTCTGACAGGTGTGAGGGCGGTATCTCATTGAGGTTTTGATTTACATTTCCCTAATGATTAGTGATGTTGAGCAACTTTTCATGTGTCTGTTGGCCATCTATCAGTCATCTTTGTAAAAAGTCTTTTCAGGTCCTCTGCCCATTTTTTAATAGGGTTGTTTGCTTTTTGATGTTGAGTTGCATGAGTTCTTTGTGTATTTTGAATATTAACCCTTTATCAGGTATATGGTCTGCAAATATTTTCTCCATTCAGTAGGCAGCCTGTTTTGTTTTCTTGATAGTTTCCCTCTTTGTGCAAAAGCTTTTTAGTTTGATGTAGACCCATTTGTTTATGTTTCTGTTTCCCTTGCCTGAGGAGACAGATCCAAAAAAATATTGCTAAGACTGAAGCCAAAGAATGTACTGCCTATGGTTTTTTCCTAGGAGTTTTATGGTTTCAGATCTTGCATTTAAGTCTTTAATCCATTTTGAGTTTATTTTAGTATATGGTATGAGAAAGTAGTCCAGTTTGATTCTTTTGCATGTAGCTGTCCACTTTTCCCAACACAGTTTATTGACGAGGCTATCTTTTCCCCATTGTATATTCTTGCCTCCTTTGTTGTAGATTAATTGACCATATAAATGTGGGTTTATTTCTGGCTCTGTATTCTGTTCCACAGATCTATGTGTCTGCTTTTGTGCCAGTACCATACTGTTTTGATGATTGTAGCTTTGTAGTATAGTTTGAAATCAGGGCACATGATACCTCCAGCTTTATTCTTCTTCCTCAAGATTGCTTTGGCTATTTGGGATCTTTTGTGTTTTCATACAATTTTAGAATTATTCTAGTTCTGTGAAAAATGCCATTAACATTTTGTTAGGGATTGTGTTGAATCTGTAGATTACCTTGGGTAGTATGGTCATTTATCAATATTCTTCCAATTTATAAGCACAGTATATTTTTCTATTTGTATCTGTCATCTTCAATTTCTTTCATAAATGTGTTTGGAGGACAGGTCTTTAATCTCCTTGGTTAGATTTATTCCTAGATTTTTTATTCTTTTTGATGTAATTGTAAGTGGGATTGTTTTCTTAATTTCTCTTTTTGATAATTTGTTATTAGTGTATAGAAATGCAACAGATTTCTATGTTTAATTTTGTATCCTGAAACTTTACTGAATTCTTTATTAGTTCTAATAGTCTTTTGGTGGTGTTTTAGAATTTTTTTATAAATAGTATCATGTCGTCTGCAAACAGTGACAGTTTTACTTCTCCCTTTCCAATTTGGATTCTTTTTATTATTTTTTTTCCTGTCTGATGCCGTGACCAGGACTTCAATAGTGTGTTGAATAAAGTGGCAATAGTGGGCATCCTTGTCTTTTTCCTCATCTTAGAGGAGATGCTTTCAGTTTTCACTGTTGAGTATGATGTAGGCTGTGGGTTTGTCATATATGACCTTTATTCTGTTGAGTTATGTTTCCTCTGTACACACTTTGTTGAGAGTTTTTTTTATCATAAACGGATGCTGAATTTTGTCAAAAGCTTTTTCTGCATCTATTGAGATGATCCTGTGATTTTTATTCTTTAATTTGTTATTGTGGTATATCGCATTGATTGATTTGCAGATACTGAACCATCTTTGTATCCCCAGTGTCCGATTTGCAGATACTGAAGCATCAAATCTTACTTGATCATGGTGTATCATCTACTTATTGTTGAATTCATTTTGCCACTATTTTCTTGAGGATTTTTCCATCTGTGTTTATTAGTGATATTGTCCTGTAATTTTCTTTTGTGTGTATGTGTCTTTGTCTGTTTTTGGTACCGGGGTGATGCTGGCCTCATAGAATGAATTCACAAATGAAGTGTTCCTTCCTCTTCAGTTTTTTTGGAATAATTTAAGTAAGACAGATGTTAACTCTTTTTTTAAACCTGTGGTAGAATTAACCTGTGAAGCCATCTGATTCTGGACTTTTCTTTGTTGGGGTTATTTTGATTACTGATTCAATTTTATTACTGGTAATCAGTCTGTTCATATTTTCTGTTTCTTCTTGGTTCAGTGAGTGTTAGGAGATTGAATGTTCCTGGGAATTTATCTGTTTCTTTTAGGTTGTCTAATTTATTGGCATATAATTGTTCATAGTAATCTCTTATGATCCTTTGTATTTCTGTGGTGTTGATTGTAACTTCTCCATATTTCTGATTTTATTCATTGGGGCCCTCTCTCTTTTTTTCTGGATGAGTCTGGCTAAAGATTTATTGATTTTATTTATCTTTTCAAGGAACCAGCTCTTAGTTTGAACTTTTCTATTGTTTTCTAGCCTCTATTTCATTTATTTCCACCGTGATCTTTATTGTTTCCTTCCATCTACTAACTCTGCAGTTTGTTTGTTCTTCTTCTGTATTGATTATTAATAAAATTAGTAGTTATTCACTTAATTTGTGAAAGAAGGCAATGATTTATAATGAGATATTTAGTAATCTCTTACTACAAATGAACTGATATCTTCTTGGTTGCATTTTAAATGCATACACATTTAGTATATTATTTGATGAGCCTAGAAACACATAGACCTTTGTTCAGGCTCTAGTAATTGTAGTTTTGTACGTTTTTTTTGACATGAATATTGGAATTCATTCTGCCCATTATTATACTACTTGTATATTTGCCAGAGTATTCCATAGATATCCATGCTGAGGTGTGTGTCTGTGTATGTGTGCGTGTGTTTATGTATCCGTATATCCATATACCCATATACAGGGAATGCATTGGAGGCTTCCTGGTTGCAAACAGTAAACTCTCCAGATTTTATACCCAATATTGGGATTTACACAAGATGATTTTATCTTCTGTTATTTTTCCCTTGAATTTGTCATTACTATCTTAAACAAATCATACTGTATCACTAATTACATTATCAGATGATAGTACATTTTAATGCAATGCTAGTTTCTTTATTAGTCATCATGTCTGAGGATAAACTAGGTGAATCCCTATAGGTTAGAACTGCATGAATGTATTGATTCAAAACGTCAGGTAGCAAAACATTGGTTTGCAGTGACTGTAGCCACTTTGCTTCCAGTTGATGGAGTTGGGCCTTGGCAGTCACCTGCGCATAGTAAAACCAGAGAACATCAGTCTCTAAATATGGACAGCATCATCATAATCAGTAAGTGGCAAGGGAACACTTTTATTCTGAGAAGAGTGTCATCCTACCATGAATTTGGAAGAACTTTTCCTGCCAGCTCCTGGGTTGTCCTATCATGTATCTGAAACAACAAAATCTTGAGACCATTCGGTTTAAAAAAATATAATTGAATAGTGATGGTGAATTATAACTGATAGAAAGAATTATTGAAAGTCTCTTACCTGGTAGATAAAGTAGAGTGTAAATAGGAAATGAATATGCTATAAGTAATTTTTCTTTTTCTGATGTGCCGTACTATGTCATGATAACATAATACCTTTGTTTCTCTGTTGCTTTTCAGGATCCAAAGGTATCTTCATCTGTTTTCTCACTAATACAACAAATCTATGTCGGTGAGTCAACAAAAGGGTAAATGAGAAAATCTACATAGAAGCCCCAAGGAAATTGCCTGCTATGTAAGTAAGGAGGCAACATAGGAGTACCATGTCATATTTAAATGATACTTAGTAAGTATGGGCTCTTTTGTTTTGATACAGGGGTCCCTAAGACCACACTCAGGCATGATGTTTCACTAAAAGGATTCACAAGACTCAGAAGCTGTTATACTCATGGTTACAGTTTACTGTGAAACTGTACAGATTAAAATCAGTAAAAGGAAAAGGACATGGGGTGAATTCCAGGGGAAACCAGGCGTAAGCTCCCTTCCAGTGGAGTCACAAGGAATGTGCTTGATTATCCCAGGAACAACGTGTGACAGTGTGTGTGAAGTGTAACCAACCAGAGATGCTGACCCAGGGGTGAGTATCCAGGGTTTTTATTGGGGATCAGTCACCTAGGCATGTAGCACTTGCATGACTGACCTGAGTTATTTGAACTTCAGACCCCAAGAGCAAAAATGAGTTCACTATAAATCACAGTGTTAGTATAAACTATTTGGTCAAAGTGGTCCACTGTTTCCAAAGACATGTAAAAATACTCTTATCAGATGGAACATTCCAAGGGCTCAGAGCTAAGCTCCTAGGCATCTGCCAAAAGCAGATACTGAAAACGGACCTTTCTTGGGAATGTGCAGAGCTTGAGCAACTCAAGCCTGCTGAGTTAACCCTTTCTTGAAGAAATTCTGATAGTTTTTGCACTGTTTTAATTTTCATTTTCTAAACGTACTTCATAAATGTTTATTCAATTACTTCTCAAGACAAATACGAGCTATAGAATTAATTAAGCTATACAATTAAGTGTTTCTTTGGTATGTATTTATTGTGTTAGATGTGGAAATCCACATGAAAGTCCAAACTGCTTTATCTGCTAGGTATTCATTTATTCTGCAAAGTTTTCTTTTCATTGTTACCACGACTACTACTCTATCTACTGCTATAAATCGTAATATTTCTATCAGTACTTTTACTAGTAATAGGAAGAGCATGTTCTGTTATTACTCCCAGGGTGTGGTTGTTGTTTGTTTTTCATATGCATATTGGAATATATTCTGCTTATTTTTACCTAATATGCTTATTCATTAGAACACTTCATGGGTATCTGCGAAGATAGAGGACTTCTCTAGAATTCAAGCATCAAAGCAACTACATACACTTGTAAGGGCTAAGTTAATGGTATTCTAGTGGTAAAATTGATTTTGTCCATTCAACATTCAAAGTACACACAGAATAAATGAATGCAGATAAATCAATATAGCCACAGGTAACATTATTTTTGATATACTCTAGAATAAATTTAGATATGTATATGCATACACATGTACATGTATATATATCAGAACAAAATAAGTCATATCAAAGTTTGTTACTCTATTAGTAATATTAATTGTGACTGATTTCACAAGCATGACTTGACCTAGCTCTGTACTCTAATACATGGAGAAATAACTAAGGCATGTGGCTCTATCCTCCAGGTGCTTACAATCCAGTGAGGGAAACAAAGACATCGATACCAATGCTCATACAAGCTAGAATGCATTCAGGGCTACACTAGACCTACAAACCAAGCCTAGCGGGAGAACAAGAGGTGGATTCCTACTGTATTCATCTAAGAAAGTTCCTTGGAGGAAGTAAGGTTTTAACCTGGACTTGGTGAATGAATAGGACCTTGAAAGGAAGACACAGGATGTGTTCTGCTTCCCTGAAGGTGTGCCTTGCTGTCTAGATTGGGCTAAAACGCCTCTGACTTTGAGGGCCATGGAAACATCCATATAGTAGGGAACATTGTGCTGGAGGCTCAGACCGGGTTGGTTCAGAGAGATTGGAAATGAGATTGTCAGGTTTCCCTAGAGGTTTTCCAGTTAACTGCTCCTTGGGATTGGATGGGAGCTGGGGATTTGGGGAGAAACGCTTTCAGGAATAAATATTGCACAGGTGGGCGGCATTTCATTTGTCAGGAGGTTCTTGGGGTCTGAGCCTAAGAAATAGGGATTCAGGCGGCAAGGGACTTAAGAGTTTACATGTCTTTGTGTTGAAAGATATTGGAACTTAGGTTTTTATTTTAATAAATTTTTTTTAAACAATGAGTCAAATGATAGTAGTGAAATAAAATACTGAAAGTATGCTCCCCCATTTTCATGCATTATGAAAGCTTTGGAATATCTGAAGATAAGCCTGTGAGTAGATAACATTTTAGGTCAAATAACTACAACTCTGACACTCAAACTCTATGTAAATATAACTTTATAACTAACTACACCTATAACTAACAATACCTAAAAGTATACTCACAACCAACCATAACTATGCATAAATAAATGCATCTAGCCAAAACTACAAGCAGTTGCAATTACAAACAACCATAATCAGCAATCACAAGTAGTAGTCACAACCACTAACAGTAAATAGTCAACCACTACCAGGAATTGACTATTTAATAGTGGTGGCTAGTTACCACAGCTAGCCAGTAGCCACAGCTAGTAACCAAAGTTAGTTATCAACTGTAACTAAAATCAGTATGAGACTAACCTAAATACAACTAGTACCTATAATTAGTATTACTAACTAAATTACCACAAATGAACTAAACATAGCTAGAAATAACTATATCTAACCATAGCTCTAACAATAACAACAGCAACTATAGCTATATTTGAAACACAAAAACTGTGACATGAGTTTGTTGTGCGGGTGAATGATAAAATCTACATAGAAGCCCCAAGTCCTTTACCTGTTGTGTGTAAGTTAGCATTTTGAAAATACAAAATTTTGTTGCCCTTATTCTTTTATTTCTGCTTATTTTTCTTTTCTGCATAACATGATATAAAGCAATGAAATATAATGAAATACTTAGCAGTATCCTGATACAAGTCAACTGGAATCTTGAGGACTTGTTTCCTGTATAGTAAACAACCTGTCTTATTCTGTGTGAGCTAAATAAGCAACCTGAGGACCAATAGCAGATATAAATACTGGGAAAAATGGGTCTAAGAGTGATTGTTTTCCAGATGTTTGCTATCACACTTTTATAGACCTGCAGAGTCCCAGAGAATAGGCTGCTCTGAATCAAGTATTATTTCTGCTTTGGTAAACAAAGATGAGACTTTGGCCACATTTGTGTCAAGCTTTGTAGAGGGATGACAGGTGAAGCGTTATGCAGGTATTGATAATGTCAGGTGGGAACAAGAGTTAGATTCCAATCAAGACAAGAACTGGTTTAGGGTCAGGTACCTCCTCACATATTGTCACAACTTTCCTCAGGTTCACATGGGTTAAGAGAAAGTGACAGCACAAGAGGCCTGTATCTCAGGATGTAAAGACAGAAATATGTAGTTGCAACAATCAGCATTCAGATGTAAGGCAGAGGAAATACAGACCTGAGAAGAGGAGAAGGACAGCCTAAAATCATTTCTCTCCTGGAATTCAACCGAAAAGTTAAACATTAAGTTTCCTCTCAAGGGATGGGGGAGGAAATTAAATTTTTGTCCTCTTATCTACATCAGTACTTTTCAGTGTAGAATTTTGGGTATCTTGTCACTCTGTCTTTTGTAAGTGGATTGAAGGCATTTGTGGAGAAAAAGAAAGATGCAATGGATGTGTTGAAAGGTTTTTTTAACTTTAGGGAGAAGCCCACTATCTTCAAAGTTCCAGGCCTGCCACATGAAAAACTAAAGGTTAGAGGAGATAAAGGTACTTCCCAATAGAAGTGAGAACGCGAACAAGTTTTGTCTGTCTTGGTCCTCAAAGTCAATAAGATAAATGTAGAGCAGATGTGGGGAGCCTCAATGAGGGACGAATGTAAGTTAGAAGTCACTGGGTTGGATTTGTCAAGGGTCATGGAAAATAATGGGTGCATGCATGATGAAGAGGTGGGGAGAGAGATAAAGTTACATTCAAGAGTGGAAGGGGAACTGAGTAGGACCTCCACAAGGAAGCCCTGCTGTGTGAAGTGCCATGCCAAGACAGCTGCTAATCACTTAGACTAAGTGTAAACAGTGCCTGCCTGTGTAGGGTAATGCTCAACAACAACATCATTTGTGGAGGATGTTGGAACAGTAATAGGGTAGAGCTGCAGGTGTACTGGAGCTGGCCGCCTTGATGTCACCAGGGCCATGGAAGCCACTGGTATCTGTCATACACAGGAAAAATTCAGTGGTCCACTTCTAACAATGGGAACACCTAAAGGTTAGAAAGAGAAAGACAATGCCAAAGAGAAGGGAGAACAAGAACAAGCTTGTTCTCTCTCGGTCCTCATTATCATTTACGTATACAAAGAGGAGGAGAGGAGATCCCCACTGAGAGAGTGATACAGCTATGAGGGGAAAAGAGGGACATTGTCTATGGTTATGGAAAAATCTTGGGAAAAATCATAATGATATAGAGAGAAGAGAGATGAAAGTTTTTGGAGAGTGTGAAGAGTACTGGGTCGGTCCGCCACCTTGAAGCACTCCTGAGTGCACTGCCGAGCCCAGACAGCTGCAGTTCACTTAGACTACAAGAACCGGTGCCTGGGTGGGTAGAGTAAGGCTCCCAAGAACAACCTTGGTGGTGGCTTATGGACGATTGATGTGGGGGGAGTGGCAGGTGTCCTTGAGTAGGCTGCCTTGATATACTAATGACCCTGTGAGCCATCTGTGTCTCTGGCATTCTTAGAATTAGTACAGAGCTCCTTTCCTCACAAGGTGAACACAAACAGGTTGCAGGAAGGAAGATCATTCCTATGAGAAGAAGCGAGAAGTACAATATGAGTTATTCTCGCGTGGTTCTGATATTTCTCAAGTAGGCATAGAGTGGGGTGGAGGTAGGTGTGGATATCCACAGGGGGAGGGATGCAGGTTGGAAGGCAGCGGTTTGCTATCTTCTAGGGGTCTGGATATATCGTGGGTGCAGCCATTAGGAATTGATGGGGAGACAGATCAAAGCTACTCGCGAGAGTGGGAAGGGGACCGGGGAGATCCTTCACCGAGAGCCCTGAGGTGTGCGGTGCCCTACCTGGACAGGTGCTGATTACTTGTATTTTGGGTAGTTAGTCCCTGGCCAGGTAGAGTAACGCTCCACAAGAAGAAGTTTTAGGCTGGCCTTCGGATGGGTGGTAGTGGTGGAGCTGCAGTTGACTTGAGCTGGCTGCCGTGAATTCATGAGGACTCTGGCAGCCCCGTGACCTCGGGAAAACTCATGGCGATTTCATTACTCTGT